>NW_026843710.1:15297500-16547500 GCF_030254825.1 Meriones unguiculatus | reverse complement strand
CTGTCACTTTATATCTTTTTTCTGTTGGTCTTGGGCTCTTTATTTCTGAATTGGTCTCTCCAGCTCTCTCTCTCTCACTTGGTCTCTTTCTGTCCCCCTTTTTCTGCCTGCCATTTGTGATTCAGTATGAAAAGCTCTCAGTTTTGGTGGACTATAAGATGACTGCTTTCTGACATGACATCATGGATGGTCTCTGTAAAAATATAAGCAATATCCCAATTAAACACTTTTTGTTCAAAGATTTGCCTTGGTAAGAGAGCATATTCACAGAAAATTTAATGACTGAGGACATATCTGTTCATTTAAAAAATAATAATGGAATCTGTGATAATATGAAACTCACAAGTTAAGGATGTATGCCTTTATTAATGACCACTTGAAAGAAATTTGTGGTGTTTGCTTTGTCAGCACATATACTAAATTTGGAACTATACAGAGAGGTTTAAAATGACTCCTCCACAAGGATGACATGCAAATTCATGAAGCGTTCCATATTTTTTTTGAGAAATTAAAGAAAACATGAATAGAGGAAATCGTGGAGAGAAAAACTTAGGGAAGAAATCAGGAACTACAGAGGTAACCACAAACAATAGACTTGAAGAGATTGAAGAAAGAATCTTAGGTGTGGAAGATACAATGGAAGAAACCGAGGTATCTCTCAAAGAAAATGTTAAAACAAAAAATTTCTTGACACAAGACCATTCACGAATTTCAAGAAAACATAAAAAGACAAAACCTAAAAATAATAGGAATAGAGGAAAAAGAAGATTCCCTGCTCCAAGGCCCAGAAAATATTTTCAACAAAATCATTGAAGAAAATTTCCTCAACTTAAAGGCCAGGCCAAAAAGAATAAAAGATGTCTACAGAACACCAAATAAATTAGTTAAAAAAAGAAAAAATTCCCACCATATAATAATAAAAACAGTAAGTATACCAAACAAAGAAAAAAATACTAAAAGCTGCAAGGGAAAAAGGCCAAGTAACATATAATGGCAAACCCATCAGAATCACATCTGTCTTCTCAACAGATACTCAACAGAAAGCCAGAAGGGCCTGGTCAGATATCATGCAGGCCCTAAGAGAACACAGATGTCAGCCTAGGCTATTACACCCACCAAAACTCTCATTCCTCATAGACAGAGAAAACAAGATATTCAATGAGAAAAACAAATTTCAACAATACCTACACAAAATTCCAGTGTCACAGAAGACACTAGGAGAAAAAATACAACCCAAAAAAACTAGCTACTTTCAAGAAAACACAAGAAATAATTAACCTCACTACAGTAAAACAAAAAGCAACCAAGCACACAAACTTACTACCACAGCCAACATCAAAATCAAAGGATCTAACAGCCACGGGTCATTAATCTCTCTCAACATCAATGGACTCAATTCTCCAATAAAAAATACAAAGACTAACAGAATGGATGTGTAAATAAAACCCAACAATCTGTTGCATACAAGAAACACACCTAAGTCAATAAGATAGACATTACATGAGGGCACAGGGCTGGAAGATGGCTTTCCAATGGACACAAGAAGAAAGGAGGAGTAGCCATTCTAAAATATGATAAAATAGACTTTCAACCAAATTTAATAAAAAGAGATGGAAAAGGACACGTCATACTCACAGGGGAAAATTTCTCCAGGAAGACATCACAGTCCTGAACATCTATGCATCAAATATAAGGGCACCCTCATATGTAAAAGAAACATTGATAAAACTTAAACCACACATTGATCCCCACTCATTAATAGTGGGAGAGTGCAACTCCCCAATCTCAACAAAGGACAGGTCAAGAAACATAAATTAAAAAAAGAAACAATGTCTCTGACAGAAGTCATGAATCAAATCGACCTAAGCAATATTTATAGAACCTTACACCCAAACACAGAAGAATTTACCTTCTTCTCAGCACCTCATGAAACCTTCTCCAAAATAGACCATATGGTTCATCACAAAGCAAGACTCAACAGATAAAAGAAGATTGAAATAATCCGTTGTATCCTATCTGATCACCATCCAATAAAGCTGGACCTCAACAGAAATAGCAAAAGGCCTATACACATATGAAAACTGAACAACTTGCTACTAAATGACAGTTTGGTCAGGGAAGAAATAAAGAGAGAAATAAAAGTCTTCCTAGAATTCAATGAAAATGAAGGCATAACATACCCAAATTTGTGGGATACAATGAAAGCAGTGCTAAGAGGAAAGTTCATAGCACTAAATGCCTTCAAGAAGAAATTTGGGATATCTCATTCAAGTAACTTAATGGCTCACCTAAAACATCTAGAAAAAAAAATAGACACAACAAAAAGGAGTAGACAGCTGGAAATAATCAAACTCAGGGCTGAAATTAATCAATTAGAAACAAAACAATTCAAAGAATCAGTGAAACCAAGAGCTGGTTCATTGAGAAAATGAACAAGATTGACAAACCCTTAGCCAAACTTACTAAAAGGCAAAGAGACACCATCCAAATCAACAAAATCAGAAATGAAAAGGAGGACATAACTACAGACACTGAGGAAATCCAGCAATCATTAGGACTTACTTCAAATTCTACATGGCACAAAATTTGAAAATTTAAGAAAATGGACAATTTTCTTGAATGATTCCACTCCCCTAAGTTGAATCAAGACCAGGAAAATCAATTAAATAGTGCTATACCTCCTAAGGAAAGAGAAGCGGTCATCAGAAGTCTTCCATCCAAAAAAAAGCCCAAGACCAGATGATTTCAGAGCAGAATTCTACCAAATCTTCAAGGAAGAGCTAACTCCAATTCTCTTCAAACTATTCCACAAAATAGAAACAGAAGGAACACTACAACCTCATTCTATGAAGCCAAAGCCACCTTGGTACATAAACCTCACAAAGACCCAACAAAAAAAAAAAAAAAAAAAAAGAATTTCAGGCCAATCTCCCTTATGAACATTGATGCAAAAATACTCAACAAAATACTTGCAAACCAAATACAAGAGCACATTAAAGCTATCATCCACTATGACCAAGCAGGTTTCATCCCAGGTATGCAGGGGTAGAAACCATCAGTGTGATCCACCATATTAACAAGCTGAAAGAAAAACCCAAAGATAATCTCCTTAGAAGATTAAAAAGCCTTTGATAAAATCCAATATCCATTCATATTTAAAGTATTGGAGAGATCAGGGATAAAAGGCACATATCTAATATACTAAAGCCAATATACAGCAAGTCTATAGCCAACATCAAATTCAACAGAGAGAAACTTAAAGAAATTACACTGAAATCAGGGACAAGGCAAGTCGCCCACTCTCTCCATATCTCTTCAACATAGTTCTGGAAGTCCTTGCTAGAGCATTAAAATATTGAAGGTAATCAACAGGATATAAACCTGAAAGGAAAAAGTCAGAGTATCACTATTTGCAGATGATATCATAGTATGCCCGAGTGACTCCAAAAATTCGGTCAGGGCACTCCTATAGATGATAAACACTTTCGGCAAAGTGTGTAGATACAACACAAGCTCAAAAAAATTAGTAGCCCATCTGTGTACAAAAGACCAAAGCACTGAGGAAGAAATTAGGGAAACAACACCTTTCACAATAGCCACAAAAGACATAAAGTACCTTGGTATAAACCTAACCAAACAAGTCAAAGAATTGTTTCTAAAATATTTCAAGTCTCTGAAGAAAGAATTAGAAAATATCAGAAGATGGAAAGATCTCCCATGCTCATGGCTTAGCAGGATTAAGATAGTAAAAATGGCCATCTTATCAAAAGCAATCTACAGATTCAATGAAATTCCCATCAAATTAAAAACACAATTCTTTACAGACCTGGAAAGAAAAATTCTCAACTTCATATGGAAAAACAAGAAGCCCAGAATTGCTAAAATCATCCTCTACAATAAAAGATCTTCGGGAGGTAGCTCCATCCCTGATCTCAAGCTGTACCTTAGAGCAACAGTAATAAAAACTGCATAGTACCTGCATTGAAACAGAATGGATAATCAATGGAACTGAATACAAGATTCAGAAACAAACCCACACACATATGGACACCTGATTTTTGACAAAGATGCCAAAACCATACAATGGAAAAAAGATAGCATCTTCAACAAATGGTGCTGGTATAACTGGATGGCTGCATGTAGAAAAATGCAAATAGATCCATACTTATCACCCTGCACAAAACAAAAGTCCAATTGGATCAAAGACCTCAACATGAAACCAGACACATTAAATTGGTTAGAAGAAAAAGTGGGGGAAAGCCTTGAACTGACTGGCACAGGTGACAACTTCCTAAACAGAACACCAACAGCACAAGTTCTAAGAGCAACAATCATTAAATGGGACCTCATGAAACTGAAAAGCTTCTATAAAGCAAAGGACACTGTCATCAAGAGAAAATGAATGCCTACAGATTGTGAAAGACTCTTCACCAAGCCTCTATGTGAGAAAGGGCTTATCCAGTATATATAAAGAATTAAAGAGGTTGAAAAGCAACAAATCAAGTAATCCAAATTAAAAATGGGGAACAGAGGTAAACAGAGAATTCTCGATATAAGAATATCAAATGGCAGAAAAACACATAAAGAAATACTCAACATCATTAGCCTTCAGGGAAATTCAAATCAAAATGACCCTGATATTTCACTTTACTTCCATCAAAATGGCAAAGATCAAAAACTTAAGTGACAAAACATGCTGGAGAGGTTTTGGAGAAAGGGGAACCCTCCTCCACTGCTGGTGGGAATGTAAACTTGTATGTCCAGTCTGGAAATCAATCTGGTGCTTTCTCAGATAACTAGGAATAGTGCTTCCTCAAGATCCTGCTATATCACTCCTAGGCATATGTCCAAAAGAAGCTCAAGTACAAAACAAGGACATTTACTCAACCATATTTGTAGCAGCTTTATTTGTAATATCCAGAACCTGGAAACAACCCAAATGCCTCCCAACCAAAAAATGGATGCGAAAATTGTGGTACATCTACACAGTGAAATATTACTCAGCAATAAAAATAAAAAAAAAAAAAAAAAAAACAAAAAAAAAAAACAAGGAAATCATGAATTTTGCAGGTCTATGGTGGGAACTGGAAAAGGTCATCCTGATGAGCTATTTCAGAAGCAGAAAGTCACACCCAGTATATACTCAATCATATAATATAGAATAAACCTATGAAAATCTCTACAAATAAAAAAATAATCAAAAGGGAAGAGTCTGGCTAAAATGCTCAATCACCATCCTCAAAAGCAAAGAGCATGAATATCAGAAGAAGGAGAAAACATGGAACAAGTTAGGAGCCTGCCACAGAGGGCCTCTAAAAGGCTCTTCCCTGCAGACTATTAAAGCAGATGCTGATACTTATGGCCAACTGTTCGGCAGAGTGCATGGAATCTAATGAAATAAGTGGGAAATAGTAAGATCTGGAGAGGCCAGGAGCTCCACAAAGAGAGCTACAGAACCAAAAACATCTGAGCACAGGGATCTTTCCTGAGATTCATACTCTAAACAAATACGATGTATGGAGATAACCTAAAATCCCTGCACAAATGTAGCCCATGGCAGTTCTGTGACCAAGTGGATTCCATAGTAATGGGAACAGGGGCTGCCTCTGACATGAAGTGATTGGCCTGCACTTTAAAAACCACACCATGATTGGGGAGCAGCCTTAGCAGGACACAGAGGAAGACAATGCAGCCGCTTCTGGAGATACCTGATAGACTAGGATCAGAAAGAAGGAGAAGAACTCCCCTATCAGTGGACTTGAGGAGGGGCATGCATGGACAATTGGGAAGGAAGGTAGGATTGGGAAGGGGGAGGAGTTATGGGGCTACACAAAGGTCATAAAATGTAATTGATAAAAATGAAAATAAAGATATTAAAAATATAATTTCTTTTGGAGTTATATTATTGCGGGGGGGCATACTTTGAGGTTGATATGCCAAGGAAAGTGACCAAAGTGATGAAGTTTGTCTCTCGGTCTCTGTCACTGTGTATATTTGTTTCTGTTGGTCTTGGTCTCTTTATTTCTGAATCTGTCTCTCTATCTCTGTCTCTCTGTCCCTTTCAGTCTCCCTTTCTCTGAAAGCCACTTGTGGTTCAGTATGAAAACCTCTCAGTTCTGCTGAAGGAGTACAAAAAGATGATGGACTGCTTGCTGACATGACATCCTGGATGGTCTAGTAAAAATCCCAATTGAATTTCTTATGTTCAAAGAGTTGCCTTGGTCAGGGAGCATTTTTACAGTAAATATTTCCATGAGAGGACATATCTATGCATTTTACAAATTATAAGGGAATCTGTGAAAATGTGAAAGTCACATGTCAAGGACACATGATATTCATTAATGACCACTTGAATGAAATATGTGACAATTTTCCTAAACTAAGAGTCTTATACAAAGGAACTGTCATCTCTGGTTGTATGCTTTCAGCTGCCCATATTGAGGTATATAGTGCTGCTCAGCCTTTCTATCAAGCACGCTGTCCACTTGGCTCTTTTAATAACTGGCTCCTGAAACTCTTACTGCCTTTCACCTTTTGCCTGGTATCATTCTCCCTCTCAGCCAATCAGCACCTGAGAGAATCTTAAGGTTTCCATGGAGATGAGTAGACAAACGTTCCTCAATGTTCAATATCTCTGATCATATGCACCTGAGACTTTTTGTTGTGAAACAAAAGTATCCTTTATCTAATCTCTTTATACAGATCCCACACCTTCACTCCTGTTTAACTCTGTGACAATGTCAGGTAGCAAATGAAACTTTAATGTTTATTTAAACATATTCCTATGTAGGGAAGCTTCAAAGTGATGTGGAATTAAGAGCAATGTACCCAATGAAATGGTGGTCACATACTGTGATCTTGGATCTTAAATATCCTAGGTTGTGACTTTGAACTGAACAGTTACTTGCTTACTCACTAAAGGGACCTTCACATTTTATTTGATATAATAGGCTGGCAGGGTCTAGGATTCCTTGCGGTATTGAGCCTTTAAGAGCAGGGAAAAGAAAAGGAAACTATACAATTCCAGGGACCGGTTTCGCTGAAATACAGAAAGATCAGTGCGTGTAAAAGGAGAACTGCAGGACAATACACTATTTGACAGCTTGTAATGTTCCATTCTAGTGTTGGCAATCCTCCATGAGCAGAATTGCCTTTGCAGACCTGGATATATTGGCAACTGTGTCCTACACAGTGGTCATTAAGAAATCCTCCTGATCCTGGGGTTTACATTTAAAGTGCTCTTCCAGGACAGAGAAATTTGTCCTTGTTTTATGCCTAGGAACTAGGTCCTACAGACAACACTCTAAATGTAATTGGTGCCAGAACTGCTTGTTCAGAAGTGCCACCTGAGCTCATGTGATCTGAAGTAGCTGAGTAACCACTGGTTCATGCCTAGGATTCTTTGCTACATAATGAGTTTCTAGAAAGCATGCCTTATACAGTCAAACTCTGCCCTCCTTTAGCAGAATCTTTTCTCCATGTTAAAAGTCATTGTAAAAGTTGTCAACATATTATTTTTATTGATTATGTGGGAATTTCATATAATATACACTATACTCCTTTTCTATTGCTCCCAGATTCAAATTCCTACTCATGAGTCACACTAATTTTTGTTTCTTTAAAAGACTTCAATTCTAGTATGTGTTATTCATATACTCATTGGAACATTATCAGAGGCTCAGTGCCAAGTCCCTTAAAGAAAACTGAGTTCATCCTTACTGCACACTGGTACCACCCACAAGAAGATAATATCAATCCTGAAGAGGCTTATACTTCATCACCTTGATCACAGTTTTTCTTATGTGCTTATTCATTATGATTCAGTTATTTTGTATCCCCTCTCCTGCCCCCTCGCTCTTCTCATTACATTCCCATCCAACCACCCCTATGCCCTCTCCATAGTTCTCTGATAGGGGAGGTCATCCTCCCTCTTCTATCTGACCCTAGCTTATCAGCTCTCAACTAGGCTGGCTGCATCTGTTTGCAGCCTGATTCTCAGGACATTGTTCTCCTTGTGTCCTCAATTCCATCTAATTATGATACTCTTCCAGCCTCTTCTCCTGGAGGCTTCCCAGAGCTCTGAGGGGATGGAGATTTTATAGCAAAACCCCATTTAGAGATGGGTGTTTTAAGGTCTCTCTCTGCATAGTATCAGATCTTGGGTCTCTGGATGCAATTCCATTTGATGCAGAAGGATGCTTCTCTGTCATTCCAGGACATGGTAATAATCTATCAGTTGAGGACAGAGAGCAACATATTTTAATGATAACAGCCTGGGTTGCCCTAAAATTTCTGTAGGATGGCCTGGCCCAACACATCAATTAACTGCCCCCTATTGGAAGCCTGATTTTTTTCACAATAGATGGCCTATTGGAACTTTACCCAGTACTATTAGTAGACCTCCTAATAAGTGAATAGATACCATATCTGTCTTTCTGCATTTTGGTTACTTCACCCAGGATGATTTTTCCTGGTTTTATCCATTTTTCTGAAAATATAATGATGTCATTTTCTTAGCTGAATAGTACTTCGTTGTGGAAATATTCCACATTTTCCCCATAGGAGATTGTCATTCCTGTTCTTTAGACCTCAGAAGTAATTGGGTCTTTAATTATTGTATTGAATGACAAACTATCAGGATAACTATGTTCTTTTAGCCTAGAATTCTCTTCCTCTTCTTCTTCTTCTTCTTCTTCTTCTTCTTCTTCTTCTTCTTCTTCTTCTTCTTCTTCTTCTTCTCCTCCTCCTCCTCCTCCTCCTCCTCCTCCTCCTCCTCCTCCTCCTCCTCCTCCTTCTTCTTCTTCTTCCTCTTCTTCTTCTTCCTCTTCTTCTTCTTCCTCTTCTTCTTCTTCTTCTTCTTCTTCTTCTTCTTCTTCTTCTTCTTCTTCTTCTTCTTCTTCTTCTTCTTCTTCTTCTAAGTCCTGGTGATTTGAATTGCAATGTATCCTGGAAGCTCATCTATTTACATGTTCAGTCCACAGTGAAGAAATGTCTGGTAGGGTTAGGAGGTATGGCTTTGTTAGATAAGATAATTCCTTTAGGAGTGATAATATAGGATGGTGTGCTTCGAGGTTGATATGCCAATTAAAGTGACCATCAGAATAGAGCCTCTATCTCTTAGTCTCTGTCACATTATATCTTTATTTCTGTATGTCTTGTTCTCTCCTTTTCTGAATCTGTCTCTCTAGCACTTTCTCTCTGTCTCTCTCTGTCTGTCTTTCTCTCTGTCTGCCATTTAAGGATCAGTATGAAAAGCTCTCAGTTCTGCTGCAGGACTACAAGAAGATTAATACTTTCTGACATGACATCCTGGATGGTTTCCATAAAGATATAAGAAGGTTCCCAATTAAATGATTGTTTTTTAAAGAGTTGCTTTGGTCACAGAACATTTCCCAGTAAATATTTCTGTGATAGAGGACATATCTGTGCTTTTAACAAATACTAATGGGATCAGTAATGATGTGAAAATCACATGTCAAGGACACCTGACCTTATTAATGACAACTTGAAAGAAGAGTCTAGGGTTCCCTGGGGTATTGAGTCTTTAAGAACAGCTAAAAGAGAAAGGAAAACAGACAATTCCTGGGACTGGTTTGGCTGAAACAGAGAAAGATCTGTGAATGTAAAAAGAGAACTGAGGGGCAATAAACTCTTTGACAGCTAATAATGTTACACGCTAGGATTGCCAACCCTCTATGAGCATGGTTGCCTTGTCTGAAATGACTGGACTGGCATTCCATGTCCTACTCAGTGGTCAGTGAACAATCCTCCTGGTCCTGGTGTTTACATTTAAAAGTGGGCCTTATCCGTGTATCTGCATTGCCCACGAGGCATGCTGGGGTTGGCTACGCAGAGGCTATTTTAAGCTGTGGGCTGGCTTTCCCCAGGGTCAGAAGATTGTTCAAGGTTCCTGAATAAACTGCATTGAGAACAACAACAACAACAAAACAGATCAGAAAGAAGGAGAGGAGGACCGCCCCTATCAGTGGGCTTGGGGAGAGGCATGCATGCAGAAAGGGGGGGGAGGGTGGGACCGGGAGGGGAGGAGGGAGGGGCTTATGGGGGGGATACAAAAGGAATAAAGTGTAATTAATAAAAGTTAAATAAAAAATTTTTAAAAAAGTGGGCCTTAAAGAGAAAGACATGGGTCTGTATTATATACTTAGGACACAGCAGCAGTATTTCCTGCTGTGCTCCAGAAAGTCAAACTCTGTGCTCCTTTAGCAGAATCTTTTCTTCATGTTAAAAGTTGTTTTAAATTTGTGAACATAGTCTTTTTATTGCTTATGTGGAATTTCATTTAATACACATTACACTCCTTTTCTATTGCTCCCAAGTTCAAATTCCTACCCTTGTGTCACAATAAATTTCTTTTTTAAAATACATCAATTGAAGTTTGTGTTGTTCGTAAACTCATGGGAACATGAACAGAATCTCAGTGCAAGTCCCTTAAAGAAAACTGAGTTCATCATTGCTGCACCTTGGAACTACCTCCAATAAGGAGCCATCTGTCCAGAAAAGCAATATACTTCATCACCTTGATCACTGTTTTTATTTATTTATTTATTTATTTATTTATTTATCTATCTATCTATCTATCTATCTATTTAGTTAGTTATTTAACTTTGTTCACTTTGTATCACCTCTGCTGACCCCTCCTTCTTCTCCTTCCAGTCCCACGCAGCCTCCTTCTTCTATCTCTATGATCATTTTCTAGTTCCCTGATAGGGGAGGTACTCGTCCACCCCCTATCTGACCCTAGCTATTCAAGTTTCATCAAGGCTGGCTGAATCTTTTTCCTCTGTGGCCTGATTCTCAGGGCATTGTTTTCCTTGTGTCCTCAATTTTCTCTACTTACAAAAATCTTACCACCTTCTTTCCTGCAGGCTTCCCAGAGCTCTGAGGGGATGGAGAATTTCATAGGAAATCCTATTTAGAGCTGGGTGTTTTAAAGTTTCTCTCTGCATAATATTGGATTGTGGAATCCAATTGATGCAGAAGGAAGCATCTCTTTGGATAGAAGAACATGGTACTGATTAATCAGTTAAGGGCAGAGAACAACATATTTTAATAACAACAGCATGGGTTGTTTGAAAATTTCCTTAGGATGTTTTGGCCCAACAACTCAGTTAACTGTCACCCAGTCCTGCTAGTGGAAGACTGGTATGGTCACAATGGATGGCCTTTTGGAACTTTAACTCCACTATTAGGAGACCTCCTAATAATTGAATATATAAGATATTTGTCTTTCTGTATTTTAGTTATGCAGGGTTCCATTCATTTGCCTGAAAATATCATGATGTCATTTTCTTAGCTGAATAATACTCTGTTATGGAAATATTCCACGTTTTTCCCAAAGGATATTGTCAGTCCTGTTCTTTAGTCCTTGGAATTTGCAGGGACTTTAATCATTGTATTTAATAAAACAACAACAACAACAACAACAAAACCTATCAGGATAACTATGTTCTTTTAGCCTAGAAGTCACTGTATGTTCTTCCACTTCCTGGTGATTTCAATTACAATTTCCCCTTGAATCTCATCTGTTTTACATGTGAAGTCCTCAGTGAGGAAATTTCTGAGAAATGTTAGAATGTATGGCCTTGTTAGATTATATAATTCCTTTTTGTTTCACTAATTTCTTTCTCAGCCCTTTTGTCTTATGTATACAGGACGACTACTGTTGTTTTTTGTTTGTTTGTTTGTTTAGTTAATATTGTATCCAGCTACTTTAGTGAAGGTGTTTATCAGTTGTAGGAGTTCCCTGGTTGAATTTTTGGGACACTGTGGTACAATATCATATCATCTGCAAATACTGATACTTTGTCTTCTTCCTTTCTGATTCCTATTTCCTTGATATCTTTCAATTATCTTATTCCTTTAGCAGGACTTCCAGAACTATGTTGAAGAGATATGGAGAGAGTGGGCAGCCTTGCGTTCTCCCTGATTTCAGTGGGATTGTTTTAAGTTTCTCTCAGTTTAGTTTGTTAATGGCTATAGGCTTGCTGTATATTGTCTTTACTCTATTTACATATGTGCGTTTTATCCCTGATCTCTCCAATAATTTAAACCTGAATGGAGGTTGGATTTTGTCAAATGTTTTTTCAGCATCTAAGGAGATTGTCATGTGATATTTTTCTTTCATTTTTTTAATATGGTGGATCATATTGATAGATTTCCAAATATCTAACCCCCCCCATAACTGGGATGAAGCCTGCTTGGACACAGTGGATGATATCTTTGATGTGTTCTTG
Source organism: Meriones unguiculatus (assembly GCF_030254825.1). Lineage (NCBI taxonomy): Eukaryota > Metazoa > Chordata > Mammalia > Rodentia > Muridae > Meriones > Meriones unguiculatus. The sequence goes on along the minus strand of NW_026843710.1, from coordinate 16,535,246 downwards.
TATTAAGTCAAAGACATAAAGTACCTTGATATGACCCTAAGCAAGCAAGCTAAAGACTTGTATAAAAAAATTTCAAGACTCTGAAATATGAATTAGAAGAAGATAACAGAAGATGGAAAGATATCCCATATTCATGGCTTGGCAGGATTAACATTACAAAAAAAGGCCATCTTACCAAAGGCATCAGAATGGCAAGATCAAAAGCTCATGTTACAGCACATGCTGGAAAGGTGGTGGAGAAGGGGAACCCTCCTCCACTGCTGGTTCGAATGTAAACTTGAACCACTGCTTGTAGGAATGTAAGCTTGTATAACCACTCTGGCAATTAGTCTGATGCTTTCTCAGACAACTAGGAATAGTACTTCCTCAAGTTCCATTTATACCACTCCTAGGCATATATTCAAAAGAGACTCAACTACACAATAAGGACCTTTGCTCTATCATGTTTGTAGCAGCTTTATTTGTAATAGTCAGAATCTGGAAACAACCCAGATGCTGCCCAACTGAAGAATAGATACAGAAATTGTGGTATATCTACACAGTGGAATATTACTCAGGAATAAAAAACAAACAAACAAGGGAATCATGAAATTTGCAATGGTGGGAACTGGAAATGAGCTAAACCAGAAGCAGAAAGACACAATGGTATATACTCATTCATGTAGACATATAATATAGGATAAACGTACTAAAATCTATACACCTAAATAAAATATTCATGAGGGAGGACTCTGGCTAAAATGTTCAATCCCCTTTCCAAAAGGCAAAGAGGATGGACATCAGAAGAAGGAGAAAACAGGGAAGGAGTTAGGAGTCTGTTACAGAGGGTCTCTGAAAGGGCTCTGCCCTGCAGACTATCAAAGCAGATGGTGAGACTTATGGTCAACTGTTGGGCAGAGTGCATAAAATCTAATGAAAGAAGTGGGAAATAGGAAGATCAGGACAGGACAGGAGCTCCACAAGGAGAGGAAAAGAACCAATAAATTTGAGCAGAGGGTCTTTCCTGAGACTCATACTCCAACCAAGTACGATGCATGAAGATAACCTAGATCCCCTGCACAGATGTTGCCCATGGAAGTTCAGTGTCCAAGGGGGTTCCATAGTAATGGAAATTGGGACTGCCTCTGACATGAAGTGATTGGCCTGCTCTTTGAAAACCACACCATGATTGGGGAGCAGCATTGACAGGCCACAGAGGAAGAAAATGCAGCCACTCCTGATGAGATCTGAGGGACTAGGTTCAGAAGGAAGAAGAAGTACTCCCCTATCAGGGCATTTGAGGATAAGTGGGAGGGACAGTGGGATTGGGAGGGGAGGATGAAAGTGTTTATGGGGGTATACAAAGTGAATAAAGTGTAATTAATAAAAATTAAACTAAAAATATTAAAAAATATAATTCCTTTTGGTGTTATATTATAGGAGGGTGTGCTTGGAGGTTGATATGTGAATAAAAGTGACCAGATAGAGTAGTCTCTGTCTCTTGTTATCTGTCAATTTATATCTTTGTTGCTGTTGATCTTGTTTTTAATATTTCTGAATCGGCTTCTCTAGCACTCTCTCTTGCTCTTTCTGTCACCTTTTCTCAGTCTGTAGCTTGTGGTTCAGTATGAAAAGCTCTCAGTTCCGCTGAAGAACTACAAGAAGATGACAACTTGCCTATGTGACATCCTGATGGTCTCTGTAAAAATATAAGCAAGGTCCCAATTAAATGCTTTTTGTTGAAAGATTTGCCTTGGTTATGGAGCATTTTCCCAGTAAGTAATTCACTGACTGAGGACCTAACTGTGCATTTAACAAATAATAATGGAATCTGTGATAATGTGAGTGTTACATGACAAGTACACCTGATTTTATTAATGTACACTAGAAAGTAATATGTGACTTTTTCCTGAAAAAGGAGTCTTGGACACAGGAACTGTCATTTCTGGGATGTGCATTTAAGCTGCCCAGAACGAGGCATGTAGGGCTGCTCATACTTTCTCTCAAGCAGGCTGTCCACTTGGCCCTAATAATAACTGTCTCCTAAAACACTTACAGGCTTTCACCTGTTTTATAACATCATTCTGCCTCTCAGCCAATCAGCACCTGAGAGAATCTTGAGGTTTCCATGGAGATGAGTAAACAATCTTTCCTCAGTGTCCAGTATCTCTGACTCTGTGCACATGTGACTTTTCCTGTGAAACTGAATGAGCCTTTATCTCATCCCTTTATCCAGGTCACATATCTTTACTCCTATTTACCTCTGTGACAATGTCCCTCCCCCTTCGCCTCTCATGTCCCTCCACAAGTCCACTGATAGGGGAGGTCTTCCTCTCATTTTTTGCTGATCCTAGGCTATCAGATCTCATCATATGTGGTTGCATTATCTTCCTCTGTGGCCTGGTAAGGCTGCTCCCCCATCACGGTGAGGTGATCAAAGAACAGGCCAATCAGTGTAAGACAGAGGCAGTCCTTGTTCCCATTAGTATGGAACACTGAAACTACATGGAACACTGGGACACTGAATTCCATGGGCTACATCTGTGCAGTGGTTCTAGGTTGTCTCCATGCATGGTACTTGGTTGGAGTACCAGTCTCAGGAAAGACACCTGTGCTCAAATTTTTTGGTTCTGTTCCGCTCCTTGGGGAGCTCTTGTCCTCTCCAGATCTTACTATTTCTGCTTCTTTCATTAGATTTCTTGTACTCTGTCCAGCTGTTGGCCATGTCATCTGCTTTGATAGTCTGTGGGGAAGAGTCTTTCAGAGGCCCTCTCTGGCAGGCTCCTAATTTGTTCCCTGTTTTCTCCTTCTTTTGTTGTCCATCTTCTTTGCCTTTTGAAAAAGGGATTGAGCATTTTAGCCAGAGTCCTCCCTCTTGATTAGTTTCTTTAGGTCTAGAGATTTTAGTAGGTTTATCCTATATTATACTTCTACATGAGTGAGTCTATACCATGTGAGTCTTTATGCTTCTGGGATAGCTCACTCAGGATGATCTTTTCCAGTTCCCACCATTTATCCACAAATTTCTTTCTTTTTTTTTATTTCTGAGCAATATTTCATTGTGTAGATGTAGCACAATTTCTGTATCCAATCTTCTTTTGGGGGCATCTGGGTTGTTTCCAGGTTGTGTATATTACAAATAAAACTGCTACTTTGTGTAAATGTCCTTATTGTGTACTTTAGCCATTTTTGGATATCTGCCTTGGAGTGGTATAGCTGGATCTTGAGGAAGCACTACAATTAGTCTGAAAAAGCACCAGATTGATTTCCAGAGTGGTTGTACAAGTTTACATTCCTGCCAGCAGTGGTGGAGGTTTCCCCTTTCTCCACACCTCTCTATCATATGTTGTCAATTGAGTTTTTGATCTTGGCCATTCTCATAGGTGTAAGGTGAAATCTCAGGTTCGTTTTGATTTGCATTTCCCTGATAGCTAATGACCTTAAGCATTTTTTCAGTGTTTCCATGCCATTCTCACTGTTTAGCTCTGTTCCCCATTTTTTAAATGCATATCTTGATTTGTTGCTTATCAACTTCCTTTAGTTCTTTATATATACTGGATATTAGCCCTCTGTCACATAGAGGCTTGGTGAAGAGTCTTTCACAATCTGTAGCCATTTGGTTTTGTCTTGATGATGGTGTCCTTTCCTTTACAGGAGCTTTTTAGTTTTATGAGGTCCCATTTATTGATTGTTGCTCTTAGAGCCTGTTCTGTTGGTATTATGTTCAGGAAGTTGTCTCCTTTGCTAATAAGTTCAAGGCTCTTCCCCAATTTTTCTTCTAACTGATTTAATGTGTCTGGTTTTATGTTGAGGTCTTTGATCCACATAGACTTTAGTTTTGTGCAGGTTGATAAGTATGGATCTATTTGCATTTTTCTACATGTAGCCATCCAGTTAGACCAGCACCATTTGTTGAAGGTGCTATATTTTTTCTATTGTACGGCTTTGGAATCCTTGGTAAAACTCATATGTCCATATATGTGTGTTTATTTCTGGGTCTTCCATTCAGTTACATTAATCCACCATTCTGTTTCTTTGCTGGTACCATACAGTTTTTAGTATTGTTCCTCTATAGTACAGCTTGGGATACGGGATGGAGTTACCTAGAATTGCTAAAACAGTAGTCTACAATAAAAGATCTTCTGGAGGATTCCCTTGAGGGAAGTGGCAGGTATAGATGGCTTAATTAGGGTGCATGTTCCCTTCTCATTAACTGAATTTTCTCAAGTAGAAAAGATATTAGGATTCTATACCTCTAATCCTTCTACCTTTATTAAAGTTTCAATTAGAATTTCAATATCTCACTCAATCTTATAGGCTCACCTTCCATGTTATTTATATGATCCTTTCCAATAACCTATTATCTGAGGAACTCAGGTGAGTTTGGGAACAGGCTAGAAGGCATGCAGATGAGGTTCACCAAACAAATACTTCACACCTTGTTGGAGCTGAGGAGGTAACCAACCAAGATCCACATTGGAATTACAATACCCTGGGAGGCATTCTAGCTAGGGATCAGTTTACAACCTGCCTTCTAGCTGGTCTCATCAGGGCTGCCCTTAAGCCAGTTAATTATAAAAAGCTCCAGGAGGTCATCCAGGACAAAAATAAATACCTGTTTCAATTCCTAGAGCAAATTACAAAGGCTCTCTTACAACACACGAATCTAGACCCTAAAAGTATGGAGGGCAGACAACTCCTGATGAACTATTTCTTCTCTAAAAGTTACCCTAACATCAGGGCTAAGCTTAAATCCAGGGACCTCAGACTCTGCACACAGAAGTCTTAGCTCTGGCCTTTAAGGTGTTCCATGGGAGAGATGAAAAAGTCCACAGACAAAAATACCAAATGCTGGCCCAGGCCGTCCAACCAGTCTTGGTTACTACCCAGGCTCCCTTGCCTTCTGAGGCACAAGGACCACTGGATCCCTGTTTCAAATGTGTTCAAAAAGATCACTGGGCCAAGATTTGCCCTAACCCCCAAAGGCCACCAGGGCCATGACCAAAATGCCACCAAGAGGGACACTGGGGTGTTGACTGACACTGTTTCTCTCATTATATGGGAGCATCACTCCCAGATTGCCCTCTAGCCAATCCTAGGCCTGACTGTGGATGACTGAAAGTGCCAAGGTTCCCTTGACCCAACCACTGTCATCACTAACAGCGAGCCACATGTAATTATGATGCCATCTCCTCCCTTGTGGACACCAGAGCCACTTACTGCTATACCCACACCAGTGTCGCTATACTAGCATAAGCTACAGGGCAGGGGGATATGATTTCTCTGGAATAAGCCCCCTGGAAGGTCCCTGGCAAATTCATCCCACTTGGAAAAGGGATGTGTTCTGAGATTTTTACGCCTCTTCAGTTGTGGCTCTGGGGCTGGAATAATGAATTCTTTGATCTTTCTCTGTGACACCTGAGACAGCACAACTAACTTTATATAAAAAAAAATTATCAGTAGTAGATTGTTAAAGGCTTTAATAAAAAATAAGCTTAAGGAAAGTAATGAATTAGATTTAGTATTAATAGGCATTAAGAATAGTGAAATAATAATAGGCTCCTTCTTAAGAAATAATAGCATGAGAGGTGCAGCTGGCGGGAGTTTCCCCCTTCCTTCAGTGCCTTGATCCTAGGGAAGATTATAAATCTTGGGCAGGACATATGGGAGGAGGGTTGACAAAGGTGTAGTTAGATTTTGATATAGAGAGGGACTTTGGCAGGCATCTGACTTAGGCCCTGACTTTCCTCTTCACTGGTTAGCAATAATGAAACTATATTTGAGGTTTCTTTTCCTTTGTTTGCTCTGATCAAAAAGTTTTTAGGCCAAGATTACTTGTGGGTACTGCTTTATGTTTGACTGCATTTTGAGTTAAAATGTAAACTTTGTATTCTTGGTAAAAGTCTGAATGTTCTGGGAAGTATGCCAATTTTAAGGTGCCTTTTGTATAAAAATACTAGCTTGATTTCAGTAAAGTTGCAGCAGAGTCAAAACCATCAAGATGTCTCAGTATGTCAATTCTTCGCCAAAACCATGTCTTCCTGTCCAAAGCCTTGTTCTCTCACGGACGATAGGAGCCCAACTGGGCCGGTCAGTGGCAACTTACTCAGTCGTAATGGAGTGCTGGGGACCAATCTCTCCTTGTGGTTCCTCTATTGTCATGGGAGGCTGACAGCCTTGCCAGCCTTGCCAGACTCCACCACTTAATTGTGTTTTTATGGGAGTTCTCTTGACTCATTTCTTTTTAGTAATTCCAGCCTGTCCAGTTCCCCTAATGGGGAAGGACTATTTAGCCAAAGTAGGAGCTTCTATTTCTTTTATTCCACCCATACTCTTGAGCCAAAGCTTGCCAGAATCCTCTCTGCTCCTCAGCCTAGCCACCTTACCTATCAGTTCTAACACGTCACTTCCCTTAAGAGCCTCTCAAGTGGACCCCCAAGTCTGGGATATCCAAAACCCCTCTGTGGCTAGGCACCATTCCCTCATAGCCATTCAAAGAGAAGACCCCACTTGGTATATTGTTCAGGCTCAATACCCTCTTTCTCTTAAGAGTCTTAGGGGACTTAATCCTATTATCTCTGACCTTCTAAAAAAAAAAAAAAACTCCTCTGCCCCAATTTCTCTCCTTTTAACACCCCCATCCTTGCAGTTACAAAGCCCAATGGAAACTTTTGCCTGGTTCAAGATCTCCACCTACTAAATTCTGCAGTCATTCCTCTCTACCCTGTTGTAGCTAATCCTTATACACTCCTCTCCACTGTCCCCTCAGGCACTTCCCATTTCTAAGTTCTGGATCTCAAGGATGCATTTTTTTCTATTCCCTTATACACACAGTCACAAAATATTTTTGCCTTCACCTGGACTGACCCTGACACCCTGGTATCTACTCAGGTTACCTGGACTGTTTTACCCCAGGGATTCTGGGACAGCCCACATCTTTTTGACCAGCCCCTAGTCTCTGATCTACTCTCCTTATCTCTCCATAAATCTAAACTTATACAGTATGTAGATGACCTTCTCCTCTGTAGCCCATTCCTACAAATTAACCAATTTAACACTTCTGCTCTTCTAAATTTCCTATGCAGCAGGGGCTATTGCATCTCACCCTCCAAAGTCCAGCTATCCACTCCTGAGGTCACTCCTGGGACTAACAATAACTCCAACCCTCAAGGGCATCACCCTAGACAGAAAAGACCTAATACAGTCGCTGGTAGTTCCCTCTAATAAAGAAGAAATATTAATGTTTCTGGGAATGGCTGATTTCTTATGGTCCTGGGGCCCCTCCTTTTTCCTTCTTGCCTACCCCTTATATGAGGTGGCTGTATTAGGTCCTTTGCATGAACCCCTTCTACAACCTTTTACTAAGCCTTTTCAGAGGTTCCAAAAGGCTCTTCTTGAGGACACAGCCTTACATCTTCCAGACCTAACCTGTCCCTTCTCACTTCATATAACAGAAAAAGAGGGATATGCCCTCTGGGTCCTGGGCCACCAATTGGGACCCTCCTTTGCACCTGTAGCATATCTATCAAAAATATAGACCTGACAATCCAAGGATTGATGCCCATACTGGTCTTGCCAAATCCACTCACCAGCACAGAGGAAGCTCCTTCACCTGTATAAAAAGACCTCTACTTATACATCCAAGACCCATGGGATGCCAGAAGGGAAGCAGGTGTCCTTGGAAAATTGTACTGCCTCTACACACCCAATATACTGATAAGTACTATCCATATCCAGAGAAAATATGTCCCAATTACACAAAATCTGGGAATGGGAGAAGAAGAAAAGTTAATTAAACACTCCTCTAAGATTATTACCTCTCTAACATCCCCTCTCATGAATAACACAAACCTGTCATTTAATCTCCTACTTTAGACTCTGACCTTGGCCTACAAGCTCCTTAATGTGACCCAACTGGGCCATTTTAAAGCTTGCTGACTGTGTGTGCCATAGGGGATCAAGTCAGAGGTATCACTTACAGCCTCTGCAGTGATTATGTCAAGCAACCTCACTTCACCATATAGTAATTGTCCTGACTCTGATGTTGCAACAACCCCCTTCCTTTCTCATATCACCCTCTTTGGCATGACAAGCAGTTTCAAGGCATCTGGGACACACTTTGTAGTTATGCTAAGTTCCTTAGACTGTAATAAAACTGTAATCCTTGAAACCTCATCTCAACCCCAATGCCCTACCGCCAATAACATCTTGATTCTTTGTGGCACTCATGTATACCATTGTCTGTCTGCTTCTTGGTCAGGAGTTTGAGCTTTGGTACTCCTCTTCCCTGAGCTGGAGGTGATAAATGAAAGAGAGCCCCTACCAATCCTGGTTGTGGACTCAAAAGCTGCCCAGCAGGGGAAGAGGGCAATTCAAATCCTACCCCTGCTGGCTGTTACAGGAATCAAGGTAGCTCTAAGGACCAAAAGAGAAGGATTACTCACCTCACTAACTTTGTACTATCAGCTTTCTTCCCAGTTCATCCAGGACCTCCAAAAAATGGCTCAGACAATACTAACCCTCCAAGGACAGATTGACTCGCTGGCAGCAGCAGAACTTCAAAACTGATGTGGATTGGATCTCCTCACAGCTAAAGAAAGTGGCCTTTGCCTCTTCCTCCAGGAGGAATGCTGTTTTTATGTCAACCAATCTGGTATAGTAAAGGACAAAATCCAACAACTCCAGACAGATTTACAAAAACAAAAGGAAGAGCTGGAGGCATCTAGCTCTTGGGCCTTTTAGAATCCCATATGGAATGGATTCTGCCCCTTACCTTAGCTCTTGTGCTAGTCTTTCTACTTTTGCTTTTTCTGCCCTGCTTAATTAACTTACTCTCTACATTCTCCTGAAAACAAATGCAAAAAATCTCTAGTCAAACCATTAATCAGTTACTCTTACAGAATTATCAACCTCTACCCACAGAGCCAGATGACTATGACTGCAATGGTGGGGACCAGCTATACCCCGAGAAGGACAACGCCCCTAATCAGCAGGAATTAGCTTGAAGAGCAAAAGTATTCCCTGTGCCCTTCCCCCACCATCACCTCTTCTGACTACTCACTTTTTAACAAAACAAAAAGGAAGGAATGTTGGGATCAGTAAGCAGGCATCTCTACAGCCAGCCCCAAGGGAACTGACATACCAGTTATCAGGGATTTGTGAAGACACCAGACCACATGCTGACCACCTGGAACTACCTGCACATGCCCTGGGTCACCAAATAAGAGAACTCCTGGAGTCCCCCCTCCCCCTTCTGCCTCTTCTCTCTGTGACCTCTTTTCCCTTCCCCTAATAAACCTCCCATGTGGAACCAGTCTCATGGTGTGATTTGTGAACCCATCATGTAATCTTCACAGACGCACATTTCCTAACACACATGGGAAGCTATTTGTACCTGGAAGCAATGGAAAAGAAATATAATTTAGATTATATGAAATTACCACAAAAGCAATAAAATATGTTGACAACTTTAATAATGACATTCACTTGAAGAAAAGATTCTGCTAAAAATGTCCCAGTTTGACTTGGTAAGGCATGCTTTCCAGGAACTCTTTATGTAGAAGAGAATTGCCCTGACCCAGGGGACCTAGTTATTCGTGGGGCGAAGGGGGTCAATCCTGGAAAAGATGGGTGAGAGAGAGAAAGGACACAAGCAGACGGTTGCCGGTCAAGTGTCAGCTTTATTGAACTTTGGTATTTCTTTTAAAGCACGGCCCTGGCAGGGTGGGGGAGAGGGGTGAGAAAAGGGGAGTAGTAGTGGAAAATTACCAAGGCCCTTGGTGGGGAGGTGGGAAGTTCCCAAGGCTAAGAAGGTGGGTTAAAGAGTTACAAGGCCCAAAGATAACATCTGTGGTCACGGATGTGTCCCAAAGCAAACAGTTTCGGGAACAATGGGTCATAAGAAACTATGGCCTGCTGGCTTCCAGTGCTTATCTGGCAGGCTAGGCTCTTAGGGAGGGTCCCAGGGCTTAGTTCCCAACATCTCCTCCCTTTTTATCTCTTTAAAATGAGGGGACCCTTTAGGATTCTCAATGAGCATAAAAAAGGCATTTTGGAAGAGCCAATTTGTATAGCCTACTCGGGGTTATCCACACAAGCAAGTTTTGGAGGCCGTGTTCCCCAAAGCAGGACATTACCACCATTGTCGACAGTCTATGCCACTTCTGGTGCAATGGGACAAAACCCTCAGAGTGCTAAGGCCATAGACAGTGCATATCAACAAGTATGGCGGGCATAAGTCCTCATTATGATCAGGGGCACAAACGGGGTCTGAGCCTGGTGGAAGGCAATGCTTGGTCGTTACCTGTCATTGGAGCAACCTCCTCTTATTGCGAGGCTGTCCTGTCTTAGGTGGGTGAAGACTGACTTGCACACAACCGTCACTGTCACTGACTTACCAGACTGCGCAGTTTGTGAAACTGTAACGCATTAACTCTCCTCAGAAAGAATGAGGGCCAACCCCGAGTTAAGAGCTACAAGATATTTGTTATATATGTTTGAATTAATTTTAACGAAATTGGTCAGCCAATTGTGAGAATTGTAAAGGGTCCAGATCTAGTTTGAAGAGCGGCCCCAGAACTTCCATCTTGGGCCAGGGGATATTAGGGTGAAGAAATCGAGGGGTTGGGAAGCTGGGGCATCAGGTGGAAGCTCTATGGCAGATTCTTCTTCTCCAGCCAGGTGATGGTAATGGACTCCGATGGGCTTGATTGCAGAGCTTACCTGGTTCTTAACAAAGTTTGTGAGACGATTAAAGGCCCAAGGGCCAAAAGAGAGGAGCAAGAATAGGCCCATGAGGGGGCCCAAGAGACTGGGAAGGAGGGTGGAAAGCCACGGAGAGGTGGCGAACCAATTTTAATACGAGGATTCTTGTTGTTCTCGAGCCTGTTTGTGTTCTTCTAGGTTCTTTTTGACCTTATCTAAGCTGTTTTGTACCAATCCAGTCTTATCAGAATAAAAACAGCATTCCTGAAAATCAGCGGTGTTAATTTGATGTATGGCCTCTTTGTTGACGAGCAGAAGCAGAAGGAATGTAATTACCTTTGGCAGGGTTACTAAGTGACTAGAAATCACAGGATGGCCCACCAAGATGTATTAATAATGGTAATTTGGAAAGTTCCTCAGAAGAGTTACTTAGGAAGCCTGAGGGAGATTAGGATTTAAGGTATTTCAGGAAGATGATCTTATCTAAAGCTCCAAGTCAGCCAGGAACGCACTATTGTATCCGGGCAGTAGTCCGGTCAAGCAAGATGCCAAAATTTAGGAGGCAGCAAGGTGCCAGAAGGTCCCCCTTTATTTTATTTTTACAAGGCCATAACCCCAAGGGAACCATGCCTGTCTTAGGTGGGAATCTGGGGTCTTCAACCCTTGCTAAGCTCATCACTGGATACATCACCAGCAATTGGCTGAGCTCCTGTTTTACGTGGCAAAAAAAGGGGGGTGGAACAGAAGACCACTGAGGATTCTCTTACCTGTTACTGGCTAACCGGTTCAGCTCACTGGGATGATTAGCATTAGGCCTATTCATCTCACTGGGATGATTAGCCTTTGATAGTGCACCTGGATGGGGTGTACCTTTAGGGCCTCAATCTGCTGTTTAATAGAAGCCATAATTGTATTGAAAAGAACAGATCCTATTGAAAGAATTATCAATAAGATAAGCGGGGGACCAGGGAAAGGAAGGAGATAGGGAAGAAGCCCATTCCTGTGCTGCTTAAGTCCACCATGAAAATATATCAGCTGGAGGCAAAGGATCACAGTCCATGGAAACAGTTGTTTTTTTCCCATCATTTCTGTAAAGAGATATAAAAGGAATATGGTCTCAACGTAATTTTTTTACCCTGGACTGATGAGTGTTATTATCATTATCTATATGCTTTACTAATTATTCTGGCAACCATCTGGCTGCATCTATCTTTTTAGAATTGATGCAGACTCCTTCTCTGCCCAATATCAGGACAGGACCTGGACCATGCCATTTGTTGTCAAAAGGATCTTTTCATAGGACAGTAGCAAACTGTCTTTCTGTATCCATATGCCAGAAACATTCCACAGCTGAATGTCCATATTTTCGAGTTTCAGGCCCTTGTTAATTAAAGTGTTAATTAAAGCCTCACAGTACTTTTCCAGAGTACGGAAGAATGTAACCGCTCTGGACCCTGGTCCTCTGCTCGGGCAAAGATAAGGAAGTGAGCAAGCAAAGACCTCCACTCTGCAAAGAAAAATGACCACATCTATGCATGAGAGATAAGATAACCTAATCAACCCAAATGGACTCAATTCTTCTTCTGAAGAGCCCCTGACCTTCTCTCAGGCTCGCTCCTCAGAGAAGACACAGGTTGAAGCTAATTGCTCTTCCATCTTTGGCTATAGCCACATCCCTACTAGCAGGAAATTCTGAACATGAATTAAAGATCAGATATTCCTCAGGTGTCTGGCCAGGTCTGACCAGACCTGAAAGTCAGCTACCTAATCCCTCATCCAATTATGAGTAGCCAAGACGGCAACCCCTGAACTTCCCTGTGCCTCATCCCCTAACAACCTGAGGCTTATGTCTCTGGGGGGCCCGCTCTTAAAATTTTGAAAACATATTTCCAACATAGCCAGGGCTATTATCTGTTTTACGTTGTGTTGGAAGTTTTAATATAGCAATTGCTGACAACGTATGAGCAATAACATTTTTTCAAGCTTTACCAGTTTGGGGTGTGGAAAATATAAACCCACTATAAGTGTCAACAAAAACATGAACATATTTTAAATTACCAAATTTAGGAATATGTGTAACATCCACTTGCCAAATAACATTAGGTACAAGGCCACAGAGATTGACCCCAAGATGGGAAGTAGGCAAAAGGACAACACAAAGATGACACTTTTTAAACAAGTCAGCTTTAGTTAAAGGTCCTGGAAGGTTAGAATGAGCTTGTAAATGTCCAATGTAAAAGGAAAAGGGTTTTTTTTTTTTTTTTTGGTATCAAATTTTGAATTTGTAAAAATAATTTTAGCAGGAGAAGATGTCTAAATTTAATTTGCAGTCTCTAACCTAGGCAAAGACTAATCTACATAGGCACTATCTGTAAAAATGTTTAAAGACTGTTTATTAAAATTTTAAAACACAGCAATACGGCAGGTAACTTTGTTATTTGCACAGATGTGCTAGACACTTGAAAAGATGCATCAACAGGTTGGACTTTGTCATAATAAGCTTACATATGTTAAAATGCCATATTTATTAGATCTCTGACAAGCTTGAGGGCCAGTGTATCTGAGTTACTGTTTTTGTCATCTGTTCTAAACTATATCCTATAAAAGAGAATGCTATCTAGAAGTATATTTTAAGTAGATTGATAAAGGCAACTTTAGTTACCTATCCTAGACTTAACCTTAAAAAAACTAGACAAAGACACTAGGTATAGCTCAACATCTTAACCAACTGTAGTTGTTAGCATAACTTTAAATCTGCTCTTTCTGAACTAAAATTAAGGCAAACCTTTTAATCAGATACAGTTTATAGAGAGGCTAGTAAATCTTGCTGCTCCTACCACTTGTACTGAAATTGAACAGTAAAAGTTTGGCATTTAGCACTAATCAGATGACTGAACATACCTCAGACCTAAAAAAAAATGTTCGTAAATTCAGCTTTACCCTCTTTATCTCTGGACCAGCATGGCGGCTGGCCACGTGTAACTGAACTCAGCTGTAAGCCCCGAACAAATATGGCGGCAAAACTATTGCTCCACACACTCTCTATCCCTGAACGATCATGGTGGCTAGCCACATGTACAATCCCCCACAAGCAAAAGTTCAGGGTCATCTTTGGCTATATATGGAGCTCAAATAAGTTTTAGAACCTACTGCATAACAGAACAGTACAGAACACTCTAAACTGTATAAATTATTTTAGCCATGCCAAACCTATTAGCCAGAATTTTTTCCCCTTAAAAGAGCATAAGAAAACATTTTGCAATGAAGAATCACCAGCCTTTTAAATAAATTGTAACAATACAGTTTTTGTCCTCTGGTTACATAAATTTATTAACCTTTTGCAACGTTTTATATACCTTTAGGTTTCTAGCTTCCTTTTTCTGGCTTAACCAGACATGCTTACTTTCTTGCTTTTCAGACAACATAAAAATTTTCATCAAAATCCTTTTCATCCTAACATAATCCTGCTGGAGCCCAGCGTCTACAGTTTGCTTTTTATAGGCATAGCAAAAACAAATTACATTAATACAAAGAGGAGTTCTGAAACTGCCAAATTCTTTTTAAAATAACTTTCCTGTAGCAGACAAGATGGTCCAAGGTCACATAAACTCTAAGAAACTTAGAACAAGTTTTAAAGAACTTGGTGAAACTTCCTCCTTTCTTTGTCTCAAGGTAAAGAACAGGGTGGAAACGTTTTTACATAAAGCAGCTTAACAAACAGCTCTCCATAAGATACATTCTAAAAACTGCAATTTTCTCAATTAGCACAAACAATACGGCAGGGTTTCATTTAGTAAAATTGAAAAAATAAATACCCCAAATCATTGTCATACCCAAATGCCTGATGAACTTTAAACATTTTATTATAGCCTTAAACATTTTAACAATTTTTTTGCAATATCAAAATAAAGTATCCCTTTTGTAGGAGAGAAGTCACAAGGCATAACCATAATTTTAAAAATCAAAACCAGATTTTAAAACCAGAATTTACCAGTATAAACAATATAATTTTTAAAACCAATACCAATTTAAAATAACTCATCCTTTTAACCTAGAAGGAAATAAAAATCATCTGACTAAGGTTTCCTTTTTTTTTTTCATACCAAGATGGCGGTTACATTATAAACCATATGGTAAAGTCAAGATGGCGGCGAGGCACTGAAGCACCTCATACACCACGTGGCAACCCACACATATGTGTTCATAGACCCCACAAACACGTAGGCACAAACTTCATGAGGCCTTTTAGAACAGAAAACAGAAGGTAGACACAAAAAAATACTGTGCAGAGACATTCAGATAAGAAAAACATTAACCAGCTGGCCAAATTTACTGAAAATGCTGAGGAAGTTAGGGGCATCCCCCTGAACTTTGGCAGCTGTGACCACTTTGATCACGTCTTACTACCCAGATACAGACATCTCGAGCTCAGGAATTTTTAGAACAGAGAACAGAAAATACTACACGCACAAACATTGCACAGAAACATTTATAGACACTTATGGCCGGCACCCAAAATCTAAACACAGAGACAAAGACAAAAAACAACCACGGTACCTGCTTTTCAAACATTTAAATAAATGTAGAGAGCATAACCATGATTTTAAGTCAGAACTAGAAAAATTCACAATTTATCAGTGAACACCATTTAATCTTTAAAACTAGAAGTGGCTCCATCTTTTTGGTTTCTGTTTGAGAGCTGGCTGAAACTGACACTGGCTGAAGCCGGTGGGAGGGGACAGGGTAAATTGCAGTCCTGCTAAGCTCTGCAGCTGGCAGAGGCAGATCTTAGGCCTCTGAGGGTTTGGGCGTTCTCATCCACCCAGTTCTCCGCAAGCCTGGCCCTCGGTAGGGGAGTGGGAAGGAGACAAGTAGAGTCTCCCTTCCTCCTGCTCACCGTGCTACGGCTCTGATCCATGCCCTTTGTCCCAGCCCACCTAGGGGCCTTTTTTTTTGTTTTGGGCAGAAGGGAAGCAGCACAAAGGAAGTAGGCTATGAGACTTAGCAGTTTTTTCCCCTGACTCTGTTTCATCCTCACTTTGTAATGAGATGAGGTCTATCTCTTCTTTAGGAGGCTTTTTGGTACCAGCTCTTTTTTTCCTGTACTATCTCTTAACATTTGCTTGCACTGCCAAGTGTAGGCGGCCAATCAGGGTTATGGTACCTGGAAGCCTCTTCTTTCAAATCACTCTCCTCTGAGGGGTCTAATTGGTCAGGGCCTTCTTTGGGAAAAACGGGGAAAGCTAGGGAATTAACAGTAATGACGGGGGTATAGTTATTATCTTTATCTCCACCTCTTTCTCTAAGGTCCTCGAGAGGGCAGGCTCCAACCTGATCCCACTTTTCAGCCCATCTCTGGCCCATCAATAGCAAACCATGGACAAATGTCTGAAACAATAACAAAGAACTTAATTAAACCCTTTTTCTTTTAACCTGTATTCCTCTCTCTCTGAGGGAGGCCTTTAATTCCTTAATGAATGATGCCTCCTTAGACAAAGAATGGCCCATCTCGATAGGACAGAAATGTAAAGCTTACCAGGTCCTGTAGTCTCTCCGGGTCAGAGGGAGCTGATCACGCTTGTTTGGTTTCGAAGGCCTTCTTCCTCACTTCAGGGTCCATCCGGAGAGACCCACTTTGGGCGCCACTCTGCCCCGACCCATGGGACCTAGTTATTTGTGGGGGTGAAGGGGGTCAATCCTGGAAAAGATGGGCGAGAGAAAGAAAGGACACAAGCAGACGGTTGCTGGTCAAGTGTCAGCTTTATTGAGCTTTGGTATTTCTTTTAAAGCACGGCCCTGGCAGGGTGGGGGAGAGGGGTGAGAAAAGGGGAGTAGTAGTGGAAAAATACCAAGGCCCTTGGTGAGGAGGTAGGAAGTTCCCAAGGCTAAGAAGGTGGGTTAAAGAGTTACAAGGCCCAAAGATAACATCTGTGGTCACGGATGTGTCCCAAAGAAAACAGTTTCGGGAACAATGGGTCGTAAAAAACTATGGCCTGCTGGCGTCCGGTGCTTATCTGGCAGGCTAGGCTCTTAGGGACGGTCCCAGGGCTTAGTTCCCAACAGAGAATGCTAGCAATGAAGAAGTGGTTACTCAGCTACCTTTGACATCATAAGCTCAGATGGCACCTCTGAACAAGCAGACCTGGCATGAACACTATTTAGAGGATTTGTCTGGAGGACCACAAGAGGAACACAGCTGCTCTTGTATCCTAGGCATATAATACTGACCCATTTATATGTCCTGAAGGGAAAATTTTTAAGAGAAATCCCCAGGACAAGGAGGGTTCCTTACTGACCACTGAGTAGGACACAACTGCACATCTAGCCAGGTCAGCCAAGAAAACCCTGCTCGCAGAGGGTTGGCAAAACAAATGTGGTATAAAGCAATTGTTGTCAGAGATTTTATTGCCCTTCAATTTTCTTTTTACACCCAATTTCTTTCTCTGTTTCAGCCAAATCAGTCCCAGGAATTGTCTGGTTTCATTTTCTTTCCCTGCTTTTAAAGACTAAATAAACCAGACTAACTACACCCTGACAAATTATTATATCAATAAAATATGTAGGTCCATTAAGTGAGTATGCCAGTAAATGCTCAGGTCAAAGTCACAACCTAGGATATTTCAGATCCAAGACCACAGTAGGAGACCACCTTGTCATTCGGTACATTCCCCCTAATCCCATATCACTTTGAAGCTTCCTTACTTAGGAAGCTGCCCAATTAAAAAAAATAAGATAAAAATTTAATTTCCTACCTGACTGTCACAGAGCTAAACAGGATTTGTTAAGGTGTGGGATCTGGATAAAGTGATGAGATAAAGACTTGCTGGGTTTCAGAAGAAAAAGTCATGTGTACATAAGGTCAGAGATACTGGACACTGAGGAAATTTTGTTCATGCATCTCCATGGAAAACCCAAGATTTTCTCAGATGCTGATTGGCTGAGAGGGAGAATGATGTCAAGAAACAGGTGAAAGCCAGTAAGAGTTTTTGGAGCCAGTTATTAAATGGGCCAAGTGGACAGACTGCTTGAGAGAAAGGCTGAGCAGATCTGTGTCAAATTGGGCAGCTGAGAGCACACAATCCAGAGATGACAGTTCCTGTGTCCAAGATTCTTAGTTAAGGAAAATGGTCATATATTTCATTCAACTGTTCATTAATCATTCAGGTTGCCTTGACATGTGAGCTTCACATTATCAAAGATTCCTTTATTATTTATTAAATGCACAGATATGCCCTTACTCAGTGAATTACTTACTTTGAAAATGCTCCTTGACAAAGGCAAATATTTAAATAAAAAGGTTTTAATTGGTACCTTGATTAATTTTTAGAGAGATGAACCATGTTGTCACGTGAGCCAGGAGATATCTTGTTGTAATTCTTCAGCAGAACTGAGAGGTTTTTATACTAAACCAAAAGCAGCAGGCCGAGAGAGGGACACTGAGAGAGACAGAGGGAGTAAGTGCTAGAGAGAATATTCAGAAATAGAGAGAACTGAGATCAACAGAAACAAAGATTTAAAGTGATAAAGACCATAAGACAGGGACTCAATTTTGTCAGGTCACTTTCATTGACATAACAGACTCAAATCATACGCTCCTACAATATAACTCCAATAGGAATTACATTATCTACTAAGGCCATACCTCCTAACACTTCCCAGATATTTCCTTACTGGGGACTCCACATGTAAATAGATGAGCTTCAAGAGAACAATGCAATTCAAATCACCAGGAAGTGGAAAAAGATGGAGGTATTTCTAGGCTAAAAGAATATAGTTATCTAGAGAGTTTTTCATTCAGTAGAATGATTAAAGTCCCAGAAACTTCTAAGGACTAAAGAACAGGACTGACAATATTCTTTGAGGAAAATGTGGAATATTTCCATAAGAGAATATTTTTCAGCTAAGAAAATGACATCATTATATTTTCAGGCAAATGTGTGGAACCAGGAAAAATCATCCTGGGTGAAGTAACTAAAATGTAGATGGAAAATATGGTATGTATTCACTTATTAGGTGGTCTCCTAATATTGTGTACCAATAGGCCATCTATTGTGACCAAACCAGTGTTCTACTAAGCAGAATGGGTGAAAGTTAATTGAATTTTTGGGCTTGGGCATCCTAAGTAAATTCAAGCAACCCAGGCTGATTTCATTAAATTATGCTGCTCTCTGCCCTCAACTGATAGATCAGTGCCATGATCTTATACCCACATAGATCCTTCCTTTTGCATCAAATGGGATTGTATACAGAGACCCACAGTCCTTTGTTATGCAGACCTTAAAGCACCCAACTCTAAATGGCATTTCTCTATGAAATTCTCTGTCCCCTCAAAGCTCTGGGAAACCTCTAATAGAGGAGGCAGGAAGAGTGCCATAAGTACAGAGCATTGAGGACACAAGGAGAACAATGTCCTGAGAATCAGGCCACAGAGGAAGATGATACAGCAAGCCTTGATGAGACCTGATAAGCTAGGGTCAGATAGAATGGAGAGGAGTGCCTCCCCTATCAGGGAACTAGAGAACAGGAATAATGGTAGATTAAGGAGAGTGGGTTGGACTGGAATAATTAGAGAGAGTAGGCAGCAACAGAAGGGATATAAAATGAACAAAACTTAATTAATAATAACATAAGATGAACAGTGATCAAGGTGATGAAGTATAGAGCTCCACAGGACTGATACCTTCTTCTTGGGGATGATGTCAGATTGCAGCAAGGATGAACTCACTTTTCTTTCAGGACTTGCCACTGAGACTCTGATCATATTTCAATGAATATATGAACAACATTTACTTCAAGTGATGTATTTTAAAGAAAAAATATTTTAGTGTGACACATGTGTAGGAATTTGAACCTGGGAGCAATGTATAAGTAGTGTAATATTATTTGTATGAAATTCCAACATAATCAAAAGAATAATATGTTGACAATATTTACAATGACTTTTGACATGGAAAAATGATTCTGCTAATGGAGGGCAGGGTTTGACTTTGTAAGGCATGCTATTCAGGTTTGTCTAAAGGACCACAACAGGAAACAGCTGTTCTTGTGTCCTTGGCATATAACAGGGACTCATTTCTCTGTCCTGAAGGCCAAGTTTTAACTGTAAACCCCAGGACATGGAGGATTACTCAGAGTAGCACATAGTTGGTGAAATGGACAGGGCAGTCAAGGTTACCCTTTCATTGATGGTTGCCAAACCTAGTGTCATACAGCCACAGCTGTAAAAAAGTTTATTGCCCCTCAGTTCTGCTTTCACACTCAATCATCTTACTCTGTTTCAGCCAAAAAAGTCCCAGGAATTGGCTGGTTTCCTACTGTTTTCGCTGCTCCTAAAGACTACAGCAGGAAAATCTAGGCCCTGCCAGCCTATCATATCAATAAGATGTGAAGGTACATTTAGTGAATACAACAGTAACTGCTCAGTTCTAAGTCACAACCTACAAAATTTCAGATCGAAGACCACAGTAGGAGACCACATTGTCATTCTGTACATTCCTCTTAATCCCACTTCATTTTGAAGCTTTCCTACTTAGGAAGCCTTCCAATTAAATAAACATTTAAGTTTCATTTCCTACCTGAGAATATCACAGATGTAAACAGGAGTAAAGGTATGAGATTGGATAGAGATGAGATAAAGGATTGTTGGGTGTCACAAGAAAAAGTCAAGTGAGTCAGGATCAGAGATTCTGGACATTGAGGAAAGTTTGTTTACTCATCACCATGGAAACCTCAAGATTCCCTCAGGTACTGATTGGCTGAGAGGGAGAATGATATCATGAAACAGGTGAAGCCAGTTAGAGATTCAGAAGCCAGGCATTACAAGAAAAATTGGCACATATTTAAAGTGGTCATTAATAAAGTCATGTGTCTTTGACATGTGAGATTCACATTATCACAGATTCCATTATTAGTTGTTTAATGTACAGATATGTCCTCAGTCAGTGAATTACTGTGAGGGGAAACTCTCCCTGACATAGGTAAATCTTTGAACACAATGAGTTTAATTGGGACCTTTTTATATTTTTACAGAGACCATCTAGGAATACTTCTGCAAACAGTCATTGTGTTGTAGTATTTCAGGAGAACTGAGAGCTTTTCATACTGTACCAAAAGTGGCAGGCAGAGAGATGTTGACAGAGAGAGAGAAAAAAAAGAGAGAGAGAGAACACTAGAGAGACAGATTAAGATAGAGGGACCAAGACTTAAATAAACAAATATATAAAGTGACAGAGACTGAGAGACAGAGATTCCATTCTGTCTGGTAACTTTGCTTAGCATATCAACCTCAAAGCACACCCTCGTATATTATAACTCTAACAGGAATTATATTATCCAACAAGATCATCACTCCTAATCTATACAAGACATTTCCTCACTGGGGACTCCACATGTAAATAGAGAGCATCAAAGGGACATTGCAATTCAAATTACCAGGAAGTGGAAGAAGATGGAGGGACTTCTAGGCTAAAAGAACATACTTATCTTGATATATATATATATTTTTTTCATTCATTAAAAAGACTAAAATCCAATCAACTTCCTCGGTCTAAAGATCAGGAATGACAATCTCCTTTGGGGAAAATGTGGATTATTTCCATAATGGAGTATTATTCAGCTAAGAAAATGCCATCATGAACACTTTGAGGCAAATTGATGGAAACAGGAAAAATCATCCTGGGTGAAGTAACTAAAATGCAAAAAGACAAATATGGTATGTATTCACTTATTAGGAGGTCTCCTAATAGTGGGGATTAAGTTTCAAAAGGCAATTTATTGTGATCAAACCACTCTTCCAAAAGGGGAATTGTGTGGTAGTAAAATGAGTTGTTGGTCCAGGACATTCCATGAAAATTTTCAAGCAACCCAGTTGGTTGTTATTAAAATATGTTGCTCCCTACCCTCCAGTGATAGATGAGTGACATGTTATTAGATCCACAGAGATGCTTCCTTCTGCATCAAATGGGATTGCAAACAGAGACCCACAGTCCGATATTACACACACAGAGAGACCTTAAAACACCCATCTCTGAATGGATTTTCCCTATGAAATTCTCCCTCCTCTCAGAGCTCTGGGCATCCTGCATGAGAGAAGCCAGGAAGTGTGTCATAGAGGGGATTGAAGACACATGGAAAAAAATGCATGAGATTCAGGTCACAGAGGAAGATGATGTAGCCAGCCATGAAGAGATGTGATAAGCTCTGTTCAGATAGAAGGGGGAGGAGGGTCTCCTCTATCAGGGAACTACAGAAAAGCACAGGGGTAGTAGAAGGTGGCTGGGTATGACTGGAAGGAGAAGGGGAGTAGGCAGTAGAGGTGATACAAAATGAACCAATTGTAAAAAGTAAATATTTAAGAAATACTGTGATAAAGGTGATGAAGTATTGGGCTCTACAGGACTGATGTTTTCTTCTTGGGGTTGTACCAGGGTGCAGAAAGGATGAACTCAGTTTTCTTTAAGGGACATGTCACTGAGAATCTGATCATGTTCCAATGAATAAATAAATAACACATATTTCTATTGACGTATTTTAAAGGAAAAAAAATAGTGTGATACATGGGTAGAAATTTGAACCTGGGAGCAGTAGAAAATGAGTGTAATGTATATTACATGAAATTCCCACAAAATCAAAAGAATAATATGTTGATAACTTTTACAATGACTTTTAATATGGAGAAAAGATTCCACTAATGGAGGACAGAGTTTGACTTTGTAAGGTATGCTTTCCAGGAACTCATTATGTAACAGAGAATTCTAGACATAAACTAGTGTTTACCCAGCTACCTCAGACATCATGAGCTCAGGTGGCACCTCTGAACAAGCAGTCCTCGCACTAACACTACATTTATGTGTTTGTCTTGAGGAACTCAGCAAGAAAAGCAACTGCTCTTCTGTTCTAGACCTATATCATGTACACATTTCTCTGTCCTGAAGGCCAGGTTTGAACTTTAAACCCCAGGACCAGCACATTTCCTCACTGATCCCTGAGTAGGACACAGCTGCCAATCCAGCCAGATCACCCATGCAAAACTGTTCATAGAGGGTTGGAAAAACTAGTGTGGAAGAGCACAGGCTCTTAAAGAGTTTATTGCCCGTTAGCTCTCCTTTGACACTCACAGATCTTTCTTTATTTCAGCCAAATGAATCCCTGGTTTCCTTTTCTTTCACCCGCTTGTTTTCATTTTCTTTTTTATTTTTTTTTTGAATGACTACAAAGGGAAGTGTTTTTCTCTCTCTCCTTCATGAGACAATAATGCACTATTGGTGACCCAGCAGTAACTGCTAATTAGTTTTATATATACACAGAATATAAAATGATAGAAACACATATTGGACCATTTTAGAAATTCTGTACTAATCTTAAACTAAAATTAATGAGGTATTTTTAAAAAAATGAAACACAAGCCAGTAATTCAAGTAGAAAATTTTGAATTTAAGTATTTTTTTTCTTTTTCTTTGTCCCTGCTTTTAAAGACTCAATATCCCAGGAAACCCTAATTTCTGCTATCCTATAATATCAATAAGAATGTGAAGGTACATTTATTGAGTACACAAGTAACAGCTCAGTTCTAAGTCACAACCTAGGTAATTTTTGATCCAAGACCACATTATGAGACCACCTTGTCATTCATTCCTTATATTCACCTTAATCCTATATCACTTTGAAGCTTCCCTACTTAGAAAACTGTCCAATTAAATAAACATTAAAGATTCATTTCCTACCTGACATTGTCACAGAGGTTAACAGGAGTAAATGTGTGGGATCTGGATAAAGAAATGAGATAAGGCTTGTTGGGTTTCACAAGAAAAAGTCAGGTGTGAACATTATCAAAGGTACTGACGCTGATGAAAGATTGTTTACTCCACTCCATGGAAATCTCAGTCTTCTATCACCTGCTGATTGGCTGAGAGGGAGAATGATGTCTTAAAGAAGGTGAGAGCCAGTAAGTGTTTCAGGAGCCAGTTAATAAAATGCCCAAGTAGATGGCCTGCTTTGGAGAAAGGCTGAGAAGCCCTACATGCCTCAATCTGGGCAGCTGAAAGCACACCACCCAGAGATGACAATTACTGTGTCCAAGACACTTAATTCAGGAATATTGTAACATATTTCTTTCAAGTGGTCATTAATAAAGTCAGGTTCCTTTGACATGTGAGTAACACATTATCACAGATTCCATTATTGTTAAATAAGCAGGTGTGTCCTCAGTGAATTACTTATTGGGAAAATACTCCCTGACCAAGGCAACTCTTTGAACAAAAAGCTTTTTTTTATTAATTACACTTTATTCATTTTGTATCCCCCCATAATCCCCTCCCATCTCCCCTCCTGGTCCAACACCTCCCCTTTCTGCATGCATGTCCCTCCCCAAGTCCACTGATAGGGAAGGTCCTCCTCTCCTTTCTGATCTTAGTCTATCAGTTCTCATCAGAAGTGGCTGCATTGTCAGGGTTCTAGGTTATCTCCATGAATAGTCCTTGGTTGGAGTATGAGTCTCTGGGAAGTTCCCTGTGTTCAAATTTTCTTGTTCTGTTGCTCTCCTTGTGGAGTTCCTGTCCTCTCCAGCTCTTACTATTTCCCACTTTTTACATAAAATTCCATTCATTCTGCGCAAGAGTTGGCCATCAGGCTCAGCATCTGCTTTCACAGTCTGCATGGAAAAGGCTTTCACAGGCCCTCTGTGGCAGGTTCCGAGGTTGTTTCCTGTTTTCTTCTTCTGGGTTTCAGAGGCCCTCTGTAGCAAGTTCCTAGGTTGTTTCCTGTTTTCTTCTTCTTCTGATGTCCATCCTCTTTGCCTTTCAGGATAGGGATTGAACATTTTAGTTAGGGTCCTCTCTTTTGCTTAGTATGTTTAGATATACAGATTTTAGTTGGTTTATTCTATGTTGTATGTTTATAAGAGTGAGTATATACATGTGTGTCTTTTTGCTTCTGGGACAACTCATTCAGGATGATTCTTCCAGATCCCACCATTTACCTGAAAATTTCATTATTTCCTTATTTTTCATTGCTGAGTAATACTCCATTTTATAGATGTACCACAGTTTCTGCATCCATTCTTCGGGTGAGGGGCATCTGGGTTTTTTCCACGTTCTGGCTATTACAAATAAAGCTGCTACAAACATGGCTGAGCAAATGTCTTTAATGTGTACTTGAGCCCCTTTTGGATATATGCCTAGGAGTGGTATGGCCTGATCTTGAGGAAGAGCTATTCCTAGTTGTCTGAGAAAGTGCCAGATTGATTTCCAGAGTGGTTATACAAGTTTACACTCCCACCAGCAGTGGGGAAGGGTTCCCCTTTCTCCACAACCTCTCCAGCACGTGTCATCACTTGAGTTTTTGATCTTGGCCATTCTCGTGGGTATAAGGTGAAATCTCAGGGTTGTTTTGATTTGCATTTCCCTAATGGCTAATGAGGTTGAGCATTTCTTTAACTGCTTCTCTGCCATTCGATATTCCTCTACAGAGAGTTCTCTGTTTAGCTCTGTTCCCCATTTTTTAAGTGGATTACTTGGTTTGCTGCTTTTCAGCTTCTTTAGTTCTTTATATATACTGGATATGAGTCCTCTGTCAGATAAAGGGTTGGTGATGATACTTTCCCAATCTGTAGGCAGTCACTTTGTTTTGATGATTGTGTCCTTTGCTTTACAGAAGCTTTTCAATTTCATGAGGTCTCATTTATAGATTGTTGCTCTTAGAGCCTGTGCTGTTGGTGTTCTGTTCAGGAAGTTTTCTCTTGTACCAATGAGTTCTAGGGTATCCCCCACTTTTTTTTTTTAGCTGATTTAATGTGTCTGGTTTTATGTTGAGGTCTTTGATCCACTTGGACTTCAGTTTTGTGCAGGGTGATAAATATGGATCTATTTTCATTTTTTTACATGTAGACATCCAGTTGTACCAGCACCATTTGTTGAAGATGCTATCCTTTATCCATTGTATGGTTTTGGCATCTTTCTCAAAAATCAGGTGTCCATAAGTGTGTGGGTTTATTTTTGGGTCTTCGGTTCATTTTCATTGATCCACCGTCCTGTTTCTATGCCAGTACCATGCAGTTTTTATAACTGTTGCTCTATAGTACAGCTTGAGATCAGGGATGAAGATACCTCCAGAAGATCTTTTATTGTAGAGGATTGTTTTAGCAATTCTTGGTTTCTTGTTATTCCATACAAAGTTGGTAAACACCTTCAGCAAAGTGGCTGGATACAAAATTAACTAAAAAAAAATCAGTAGCACTCCTGTATACAAAAGACAAAACGGCTGAGAAAGAAATTAGAGAAACAATACCGTTCACAATAGCCACAAATGACATAAAGTACTTTGGTGTAACCCTAACCAAGCAAGCCAAAGACTTGTATGAAAAAAATTCAAGTCTCTAAAGAAAGAAATAGAAGAAGATATCAGAAGGTGAAGATTTTCCATGCTCATGGCTTGGCAGGATTAACATAGTAAAAATGGCCATCTTACCAAAAGCAATCTACAGATTTAATGCAATTCCCATCAAATTGCCAACAGAATTCTTTACATACCTGGAAAGAAAAATTCAGAAAAAGCTTTTAATTAGGACCTTTCTTATATTTTAACAGAGACCATCCATGATGTCCTTTCAGCAAGCAGTTATCTTATTGTAGAAAGTGAGACGAACTGAGTGATTTTCATATTGAACCACATGCAGCAATGAAGAGAGAGGGAGACTGATAGAGACAAGAGAGATAGAGCTAGAGAGAAAGATTTAGAAATAGAGATAACAACACCTATAGAAACAAAGTTTAAAGTGACAGATACTGAGAGACTGAGAGGAAGAGAATCCATTCTGTCTGGTCACTTTCACTGGAACATCAACCTCAAAGCACACCCTCCTATAATATAACCTCGATAGGAATTTTAACATCTAACGTGGCCATAACTCCCAATGTTTCACGTACATTTCATCACTAGGGACTCTACATGTAAATAGAGAGCTTCAAGCAGACAATGCAATTCAAATCACCAGGAAGTGAGAGATGTTGGAGGGACTTCAAGGCTAAAAGAACATAGTTATCCTGATAGTTTGTCATAAAATACAATGATTAAAGTCCCAGCAACTTCCAAGTTATAAAGAACAGGACTGACAATCTTCTCTGGGAAAAATGTGGAATATTTCCATAACAAAGTATTATTCAGCAAAGAAAATGACATCAAGATATTTTAGGCAAATGGATGGAACCAGGAAAAATCATACTGGGTGAAGTAACTACAATGCAGAAAAACAAAAATGGATATGTATTCACTTATTAGATGATCTCTTAAAAGTGGGGGATAAAGTTCCAATAGGCCACCTATTGTGACCTTCCTTGTGTTCCAGTAGGTTAATTGAGATATTGGAAAAGGCTATCCTCAGAAATTTTCAAGTACACAGGCTGTTGTTATTAAAATATGTTGCTCTCTACCCTCAACTGAAAGATCAGTGACATGTTTTTGCATCCACAGAAATGCAGCCTTCTGCATCAAATGCTATTGCATACACAGATCCAGACTCTGATATTATGCAGAGAGAGAGACGTTAAAACACCCAACTCTAAATGGGATTTCACTATGAAACTCACCCTCACCTCAGATTTCTGGGAAGCTTACAGAAGAGGAGGCAAGAAGGGTGTCATAATTAGAGACAATTGAAGACACAAGGAGAACAATGTCCTGAGAATTAGTCCATACAGGAAGATGATGCAGCCATCCTTGGTGATACCTGATAAGCTACTGTCAGGCAGAAGGGGGAGGAGGGCCTCTCTTATCAGGGAACTACAGAAAGAGCATAGGGGTAGATGGAGGAGGCTGGGTGGGACTGGAAGGAGAAGGAAAGGACAGCAGAAGTGATACAAAGTGAACACATCATAATAAATAAATAAATACATAAGTAAAACTGTGATTAAGGTGATGAAGTATAGAGCTCTTCAGGACTGATGTCTTCTTCTTAGGGGTGGTGACATGGTATGGTAAGGATGAACTCTGTTTTCTTTAATGGCCTTGGCAATGAGACTGAACAAATTCCAATGAGTATATGCACAATGGTATTATTAACTCATATGCTATTATGAGTTCACAATAGTATTATGAGATCACAATTCTATTATGACATCACATTGATATTATGACATCACAATGCTATTATGACATTAAAACTTTATTATGACATATCACTTGCTTTATGTTATTACAATGGTGTCATGACATCTCAGTGCTATTATGACTTCACGATGCAAGTAGGACATCACACTGCTATTATGACATCATATGGAATAATATCACAATGGATTTATAACATCACAATAATATTATAACACAACAGTGCAATTATGACATCTCAATGCTATCCTGACATCACATGAGGATTGTCATATCACAATGGTATTGTGAGATAACAATGGTATTATAAGATCATAGTGGCATTAAAACATCAAAATGCTATAATGCCATCATGATGTCACTTCAATACTATTTTAACATTACAGTTTTATGCCATCACAATGGTTTTATGACTTCACACTTGTATTATGACCTCACCATGCTATTAGAAGATCACAACATGATTGTGGTATGACATCACAATGATATTAGGACATCACAATAATCTGATGACTTCACAATGCTATTAACATCACAATGTCATCATGACATCCCAATGCTATTAAGAAGTCCCAATGCTATTACAACATCACAATGCTATTATGACATGATTTTGTTATGACATCACAATTGAATTATGACATTACAATGCTATCATGACTTCAAAAAGGTATGACTTTACAATGATATTAGGATATCTCAATGCTATGATGAGATCACAATCCTATTTAAGATTACCATGCTATGATGACATCACAATGCAATGACATCATATCATATCATATTAAAATGAAATTATGACATCACAATGGAATAATGACATCACAATGTTTTTATCATCAAAATCCTTTTTTGCTATCACAATGGTATTATGACTTCACAATGGTATTTTGACATCACAATATTATGAGGACATAACAATGGAATTATGACATCACAAAAATCTTATGATATCCCTATGCTATTATGAAATCACAAACAATAATGATATCATATGGTATAATATCATAATTGAATTATGGCATCACAATCCTATGATGACATCTCAATGCTTTATGGTATCTCAATGGTATTATTACATCACAATTGTATGATATCCCAATGATATTATGAGATCACAGTGGTATTCTGACTTCAAAAATGCTATTATGACATCACAATGCTATGAAGATATCACAGTGGTATTATGACATCCTAGTGCTATTATAACATCACAATGCTACCGTTACATCACATTGCTATCATGACATCATAAAATGATGATGACATCACAATATTATTATTTCTTTATAATGCTTTGATGACATCACAGTGCTATTATGATATCAAAAGGGTATTACCACACCATAATACTATGCTGATATCACAATGCTCTCATGACATCACAATGGTATTATGATATCACAATGGTCTTATGACACCACAATATTAGGACATTACAATGCTAGGATGACATCACAATAGTATTATGATATCACCATGCTATTATGATATGACAATGCAATGATGGTATCAAAACAGTAGTATGATATCACAATGGTATCACACCACAATGGTATGATGACATCACATTGGTATTACGACATCACAATTTTATTATGACATCCCAATCATAATGACATCACCTTGTTATCATGAAATCTCAAGGCTATTATGGCATCAAAATGATATGATGTTAAAAAGGTTTTATGACATCATAATGTTATTTTGACATCACGATGATATTATTACATCCAATTAGTATCAAGACATCCCAATGATTTTATGATTTTACAATGGTGTTAAGACAACACAATGGTATTGTGATTTACAATGACATTATAACATCACACATTGTTACAACAACACAAT
Organism: Meriones unguiculatus; assembly: GCF_030254825.1. NCBI lineage: Eukaryota > Metazoa > Chordata > Mammalia > Rodentia > Muridae > Meriones > Meriones unguiculatus. Next base: position 16,505,615 of record NW_026843710.1, on the reverse strand, counting down.
GCTATTATGACACCGAAATTTTAAGGAATATGAACTAAAGAAAATTGGACCTAGGGCTAGAGATGAGGCTCAAAGGCTTAGAGCACTGTTTACTGTTACAGATGTCTTTCTTCAATTTCCAGCAATCCCATGATAACTCACAACCATATATAATGAGATCTGGTGCCCTCTTTCAGCATGTCAGCACAACACTATATATGTGTGTGTGTGTGTGTGTGTGTGTGTGTGTTAAGTAAATTGTTTATACACTGTTATTTTTTATTCTATATAATTTACCCTTGTTCATTCAAATATCTCATGGAAATACCACTGTAAAGCTTATTCTATGTATCACCTGTCTCAAGTTTGTGTAAACATGCCACCATTTGTTCTCTGTATTTTCAATAAAACAACCAGCTACAATGCTGAGCAATGTAGAGGATAGGGTGAGATACCTTGGTCTATAGTAGCAGGAATAGGAAGGAAGCAGGGGAGGAGAGGTGGAAAATCAGGAGGAGAGTTCTTGGAACCATGTGGAGAGATGGACTGTAGCTAAGATATGACTAAAAGCACATGTAACGAGTGAAATATGAATGGAAGGAATCAATAAGGACTTGGAGGTTTAGGATGGAAAAACTATTGCCTTTAAGAACATTCCACAATGTTAGGAGACTTCCTAATAAGTTATATATACCATATTTGTCTTTTTGAATTTTAGTAACTTGACCAAGGATGATTTTTCTTGTTCCAACAATTTGCCTGAAAATATCATAATGTCATTTTCTTAGATGAATAATACTCCATTATGGAAATATTCCAAATTTTCCTGCCAAAATATTTTCAGTCCTGTTCTTTAATCCTTGGAATTTGTTGGGACTTTAATCATTGTATTGAATGACTAACTATCAGGATAACTCTATTCTTTTTGCATAGGAGTCTACCCATCTACTTCTACTTCAGGATGTTTTGAATTTCAAATCCCCTTGAAGCTCATCTGTTGACATGTTTATTGCCCAGTGAAGAAATGTCTGGGAATGGTTAGGAGGTTGACTTTGTTAGATAATATATTATCTTTTGTTTCTCCAATTTCTTTTTCAGCTCTTTTATCTTTTTTTCCATAATTTTATTTTTCTCATTAGTTACATTTTGTTAATTCTGTATCCCAGTTGTATCCGTCATTCCCTCCCCAGTCCCACCCTCCCTCCCTCATCTCCTCCCTGCCCCTTTCCAAGTCCACTAATAGGGGAGGACCTCCACCACTTTCATATGACTCCCTTTTGTCAGGTATTTTCAGGACTGGCTGCAAAGTCCTCCACTGTGGCCTAACAGTACTGCTCCTCCCTTGGGAGGTGGGGAGGTCAAAGAGCCAGTCATTGAGTTCCTGTTAGAAATAGTCAGAAATAGTTTAGAAAGACAGATGGGATGTGCATTGAACGTATGACAGGAGTCTACTGAGCGCATCTGAAAGACTCTAACTAGCAGTGTTTTCAAAGCAAAGACTAATGACCAAACCTTTGGCAGAGTACAGGGAATCATAAGAAAGAACGGGAGTTAGTCTGATGGGGAAAGGATAGGAGCTCCACAAGGACCAAATATATCTGGGCACAGGGTCTTTTCTGAGACTGACATTCAAACAAGGACCATGTATGGATATAACCTAGAACGTCCACTCAGATGTAGCCTGTGGTAGCTCAGTAACCAATTGGTTTCCCAAGGTGAGGGGAACAGGGACTATTTCTAACAGGAACTCAATGACTGGCTCTTTGGTCTCCCCACCCCCGAAGGGAGGAGTAGTCCTATTAGGCCACAGAGGAGGGCTTTGCAGCCAGTCCTGAAGATACCTGATAAAACAGGATCAGATGAATGGGGAGGAGGTCCCCCCTATCAGTGGACTTGGAAAGGGGCACGGTGGAGATGAGGGAGGGAGGGAGGGACTGGGAGGGAATGAGGGATCGGGACACGGCTGGGATACAGAGTTAATAAAATGTAACTGATAAAAAAAAATAAAAAAATAAAAAAAAATAAATAGTCTTTGTTCCCCTTACTATGGGAAACCAATTGATTACTGAGCTATCACGGGTCACATCTGAGCAAAGGTTCTAGTTTTATCCTCTCATGGTCTTTGGTTGAGTGTCCATCTCAGAAAAGACCCTGTGCCCAGATACGTTTGGTCCTTGTGGAGCTCCTATCCTTTCCACATCAAACTCCCCTTCTTTCATATGATTCCCTGGGCTACTATTTTTTTGAGTTAATTTTGTATCCAGTCACTGTGCCAAAGGTGTTTATGAGCTTTAGGAGTTCCCATGAAGAATTTTAAGAGGTCACTCATGTATATTATTTACCAATAGTTATACTTTGATTTCTTCATTTCACATTTCTATCCCCTTGATTATCTAAAATTATTTTATTGCTTGAGCAAGGACTTCCAGAACTATGTTGAAGAAATATGGAAAGAGTAGGCAGCCTTGTCTTGTCCCTGATTTCAGTGGGATTGCTTTGAATTTCTCTGTTTAGTTTGATGTTGGTTATATGCTTTATATCCATTATATCTCCAATACTTTAAATATAAATGGAGGTTGGATTTGTCAAATGCTTTTTCAGTATCTAAGATTACCAGATTTATTTATTTATTTATTTATTTATTTATTTTTTTAGTTTGTTAATATGGTGGATCACATTGATGGAATTCCATATATTGAACCACCCTTGCATACCTGGAATGAAGCCTACTGGTCATAAAGGATGATATCTTTAATGGGTTTTTGTATTCAGTCAAAGACATAGGTATGACCCTAACCAAGCAAGCCAAAGACTTGTATGAAAAAAAAAATTCAAGTCTCTGAAGAAAGAATTAGAAGAAGGTGTCAGAAGATGGAATATCTCCCATGCTTATGGCTTGGCAGGCTTAACATTAAAAATTGGCCATCTAAGTGATTTAGTGTGCCTAGTTTTATGTTGAGGTCTTGGATCTTTAGTTTTGTGCAGGGTGATAAGTATGGATCTATTTGCATTTTTCTACATGTAGAATTCCAGTTAGACCAGCACCATTTGTTGAAGATGCTGTCTTTTTTCCATTGAATGGATTTGGCATCTTTGTCAAAAATCAGGTGTCCATAAGTGTGTGGGTTTATTTCTGGGTCGTCTATTCAATTCCATTGATCCACAAGTCTGTTTATATGCCAGTACCATGCAGTTTTTAGTATTGTTGCTCTATAGTACAGCTTGAGATGAGGGATGGAGATACCTCCAGAAGATCTTTTATTGTAGAGGATTGTTTTAGCAATTCTGGGTTTCTTGTAGTTCCATATGAAGGTGAGAATTTTTCTTTCAAGGTCTGTAAAGAATTGTGTTGGTAATTTGATGGGTATTGCATTGAATCTATAGATTGATTTTGATAAGATGGCTATTTTTACTATGTTAATCTTGCCAAGCCATGAGCATGGGAGATCTTTCTATCTTCTGATATCTTCTTCTAATTCTTTCTTCAGAGACTGGAAATTTTTTTTCATGCAAGTCTTTGACTTGCTTGGTTAGGTTCAAAAGTGGGGAATACTCTTGACCTCATTTGCCCAGGAGACAACTTCCTGAACAGAACACCAACAGCACAAGCTCTAAGATCAACAATCAATAAATGGGATCTCATGAAACTGAAAAGCGTCTGTAAAGTAAAGGATACTGTCCTCAGAAAAAAACGACAGTCTACAGATTGGGAAAAGATCTTCACCAAACCTATATCTGACAAAGGGCTAATATCCAGTATATATAAAAAACTAAAGAAGTTAAACAGCAAAAAATCAAATAATCCAATTAAAAAAATGGGTACAGAGCTAAGCAGAGAATTCTCTGCAGAGGAATATCAAATGGCAGAGAAACACTTAAAGAAATGCTCAACCTCATTAGCCATCAGGGAAATGCAAATCAAAACAACCCTAATGTTTCACCTTACACCCATCAGAATGGCTAAGATCAAGAACTCAAGAGACAACACATGCTGGAGAGGTTGTGGAGAAAGGGGAACCCTCCTCCACTGCTGGTGGGAATGTAATCTTGTACATCTACACAATGGAGTATTACTCAGAAAAAAAAAAACAAGGAAATTATGAAATTTGCAGGTAAATGTTAGGATCTGGAAAAGGTCATCCTGAGTGAGCTATCCCAAAAGCAGAGGGATGAACCCGGTATATACTCACTCATATAGACATATAATATAGAATAAACCCACTAAAATATGTACATCTAAAGAAACTAATCAAGAGGAAGGACTCTTGCTAAAATGCTCAATTCCTATCCAGAAAGGCAAAGAGGCTGGGCATCAGAAGAAGGAGTAAAGAGAGAACAAGTCAGGAGCCTGACACAGAGGACCTCTGAAAAGCTCTGCCCTTCAGACTATCAATGTAGATACTGAGACTTATGGGCAACCTTTGGGCAGAGTGCAGGGAATCTTAGGAAAGAAGTGGAAAACAGTGAGATCTGGAGAGGACAGGAACTTCACAAGGAGAGCAACAGAACCAAAAAATCTGAGCACAGGGGTCTTTCTTGAGACTGCTATTCCAACCAAGGACTACACATGGAGATAACCTAAGACCCCTGCACAGATGTAGCCCATGGCAGTTCAGTATCCAAGTGGGTTTCATTGTGATAGGAACAGGGACTGTCTCTGACATGAACTGATTGGCCTGCTCTTTAATTACCTCCCCCTGATGGGGAAGCAGCATTACAGGGCACAGAAGAAGACAATGCAGCCACTTCTGATGAAACCTAATTGACTAGGATCAGAAGGAAGGAAAGAAGTCCTCCTTTATCAGTGGACTTAGGGAGGAACATGCATGCAGAGGGTGGAGGAAGGAAGTGACTGGGATAGGAGGAGGAAGGGAACCATGGGGGGAATACAAACTGAATAAAGTGTAATTAATAAAGAAAAATATAATAAAATAAATAAAAAAGAAAAATGGCCATCTTATGAAAAGCAATCTACATATTTAATGCAATTCCCATCAAATTACCAAAAGGATTTTTTACAGAACTTGAAAGAAAAAATCTCAACTTCATATGGAAAAAGAAAAAAAGAAAGAAAGAAAGAAAAAAAAACAGAATTTCTAAAATACTCCATACCAGTAAAAGATCTCCTGTAGGCAAACTATACTATCGAACAACTGTAATAAACACTGCATGGTACTGGCATAGAAACAAAATGGTTGATCAATGGAAATGAACAAACGATACAGAAACAAACACACTTATGGATGTCTGATTTTTGACAAAGATTCAAAAATCATACAATGAAAAAAAGATAGCATTTTCAACAAATGGTGCTGGTCTAACTGGATAGACATGTAGAAAAATGCAAATAGATCCATAATTATCACCTCCACAAAACTAAAGTCCAAGTGAATCAAAGACCTCAACATAAAAAGAGATATATTAAATTGGTTTGAAGAAAAAGTGGGAAAGAGCCTTTAATTCATTGGCACAGGAGACAACTTCCTGAACAGAACAGCAACAGCATAGGCTCTAAGAGCAACAATCAGTAAATGGGACCTCATGAAACTGAAAAGCTTCTGTAAAGCAAAGGACAAAAGAAACAAATATCTACAGATTGAGACTCTTCATAAATCCTTTATATGACACAGGCTAATATCCAGTATATGTAAAGAACTAAGAAAGTTGAAAAGCAACAAAATGAATGGCAGAGAAACACTGAAAGAAATGTGCAACATCATTCGCCATCAGGGAAATGCAAATCAAAACATCCCTGATATTTCACCTTACAACTATGTAAGATTACACCTTAAGAGAATGGCCAAGATCAAAAACTCAAGTGACAGCATATGCTACAAAGATTGTGGAGAAAATGGAAATTTTCTCCCTGCTGGCAGGAATGTAAACTTGTACAAGCACTCAGGAAATCAATATGGCACTTACTCAGACAACTAGGAATAATGCTTCATCAATATCCAGCTATACAACTCCTAGGCATATATCCAAAAGAAGCTCAAGTACACAATAAGGACATTTACCCAACCACATTTGTAGCAGCTTTATTTGTAATAGACAGACAATAGAAACAACCCAGATGCCTTTCCCCAAGTGAAAATGGATACAGAAATTGTGGTACATCTACACAATGGAATATAACTCAAAAATAAAAAAAGGAAGTTATAAAATTTGCAGGTCAATTGTGAAAACTAGAAAGGATCATCCTGAGTGTCCTATCCCAGAAGCAGAAAGAGACACACGGCATATACTCACTCATATACATATAATATAGTATAAATCTACTGAAATCTGTACACCAAAAGAAAACTAATCAAGAGGGAGGAGTCTGGCTAAAATGCTTAATCCCTATCCCAAAAGGCAAAAAGGATGGACATCAGAAGTTGCAGAAAACATGGTACAAGTCAGGAGCCTGCCACAGAGGGACTCTGAAAGGCACTGCCCTGCAGACTATCAATGCAGATGCTGAAACTTTGGCCAACTCCTGGGCAGAATGCATGGAATCTAATGAAAGAAGTCGAAACTAGTAAGATCTGGAGAGGCCGGGAGCTCCACAAGGAGATCAAAAAAACCAAATTCTGAGCACAGGGATCTTTCCTGAAACTCATATTCCAACCAAGTACCATATAAGTAGAAAACCTACAGATGTACAGACGTAGCCCATGGCAGCTCAGTGTCCATGTGGGTTCCATAATAATGGGAACAGGGACTGCCTCTGAAATGAGCTGATTGGGCTATTCTTTAATCACCTCACCCTGATGTGAGAGCAGCCTTACTAGGTCACAGAAAAAGGAAATACAGCCACTCCTGATGAGATCTGATAGACAAGGATCAGAACGAAGGAGAGGAAGCCCTCCCCTTTCAGTGGACTTGTGGAGGGCATGCATGGAGGATGGGGATGGAAGGTGGGCTTGGCAGTATGTGGGGTTTTATGGGGGAAAACAAAATGAATAAAGTGTAATTAATAAAAATTAAAATAAAAATATTAAAAAGCATAATTCATTTTGGAATTTTGATTATGGGGGTGTGCTACGAGCTTGATATGCCAATGAAAGTGACCAGACAGAATGCTATCTCTGTCTCTAGGTCTCTCTCACTTTATATCTTTGTTTCTGATGGCCTCGGTCTCTATTTCTGAATATGTCTCTCTAGATCTCTCTGTCTGTCTCTTTCAGTCTCCTCTCTGGCTTCTGCTTGCGGTTCAGTAAGAAAAGCTCTCAGTTTTGGTGAAGGACTACAACAAGGTGACTGCAAACTGACTTAACATCATGGATGGTCTCTTTAAAAATACGAGCAATGTCACAATTAAACACTTTTTCTTCAAAAATTGCCTTGTACAGGGAGTATTTTTTACAGAAAATAAGTCACTGACTGAGGACATATCTGTGCATTTAACAATTAATAATTGAATCTCTGATAATGTGAAACTCAGAATTCAAGTACATGTGATTTTATTGGTGACCATTTGAAAGAAATATGTGGTGCTCACTTAGGCAGCAAATATATTAAAATTGGAACAATACAGAGAAAGTTAGCATGATCCCTTCTTAAGGATGACATGAAAATTCATGTAGTGTTCCATATTTTTGTTGGAGAAATTAAAGAAAAAACTAAGAAGAAATTGTGGAGAGAAAAACTGAGGGAAGAAAACAGGAACTACAGAGGTAAGCATAGCCAATATACTACAAGAGATGGAAGAAAGAATCTTAGGTATGGAAGATAAAATGGAAGAAATCAAAGTAACTTTAAAAGAAAATGTTAAATATAAAAATTTCCTGACACAGACCATCCAAGAAATTCAAGAAAAAAATAAATTGACAAAGCCTAAGAATAAGAGGAATAGAGGGAAAAAAAGATTCCTTCCTCCAAGGCCTAGAAAATATTTTTAACAAAATCATTGAAGAAAATTTCTCCAACTTGAAGGAGAGGCCAATAAGAATATAAGAGGTCTACAGAACATCTAATAAATTAGTCCAGAAAAGAAAACCTTCACACAACCTAATAATCAAAAGCTGGACCTCAACATCAACAAAAATAGCAAAAAACCTACACACACATGGAAACTGAACAACTTGCTACCAAATGATAGCTGGGTCTGGGAAGAAATCAAAAAATTAAAGTCTTCCTAGAATTCAATGAATATGAAGGCACAACACATCCAAACTTGTGGGAAACAATGAAAGCAGTCCTAAGAGGAAAGTTCATAGTGCCAAGTGCCTTTAAGAAGTAATTTGAGACATCTCATTCAAACAAATTAATGGCTGATCTCCAAACCCTAGAAAAAAAAAGAAGCAGAAACACCAAAAAGGATCAGATGGCAGGAAATTACCAAACACATCATTGAAATCAATAAATTAGAAACAAATAAAACAATTCAAAGAATCAATGAAACCAAGAGCTGGTTCTTTGAGAAAATGAAAAAGACAAACAAACCCTTATCCAAACTAACTAAAAGGCAGAGAGATGCCATCCAAATCAACAAAATCAGAACTGAAAAAAAGGGGACATGACATCATACACCGAGGAAATCCAAACAATCTTTAGGACTTAATTCAAAAGTCTATATTTCACAAAAGTTGAAAATCTAAAAGAAATGGACAATTTTCTTGATTGATTCCACTTACCAAAGCTGAATCAAGACCAGGTAAATCAATTAAATAGTCCTATATACCCTATGGAAGTAGAAGCGGTCATCAAAATTTTCCATGCAAAACAACTTAGGACTAGATAGGTTCAGCACAAAATTCTACCAGACCTTCAAAGAAGAGCTAACTCCAGTTCTCTTCAGAGAAATCTACAAAATAGAAACAAAAGGAACACTACCAAACTCATTCTATGAAGCCATAGTCACCTTGGTATCTAAACCTCACAAAGACTCAACAAGAAAAGAGAATTTCAGGCCAATTGCCCTTATGATCATTGATGTAAAAATACAAAAAAAAAAAAAAAATTGCAAAACAAATACAAGAACATATCAAAGATATCATCCACCATAACCAAGTAGACTTCATCCCAAGTCTGCAGGGGTGATTCAATATGAGGAAATTCATCAATATGATCCACCATATTAACAAATTGAAAGAAAAAAAACACACATGATAATCTCCTCAGATGCTGAAAAAGCATTTGACAAAATCCCATATGCAATATACAGCAATCCTATAGCCATCATCAAACTAAACATAGAGAAACTTAAGGCAATCCCCCTGAAATCAGGGACAAGGCATGGCTGCCCACTCATTCCATATCTCTTCAACATAGTTCTAGATGTCCTTGCTAGAGCAATTTAAAAATTTAAGGAGATTAACGGGATACTGAAAAGGAAGAAGTCAAAGTATTGCTATTTTCTGATGGAATTATAGTATGTTGAGTGACCCCAAAAATTCTACCAGCAAACTACTACAACTAATAAACATGTTCAGCAAAGTGGCAGGATACAATATTAACTAAAAAAAAAAAAAAAAGAATTCAGTAGTCCTTCTATATAGAAAAGACAAAGGGATGAGAAAGAAATTATGGAAACAACACAATTCACAAAGCCACAAAAGACATAAAGTACCTTGGTGTAATCATACCAAGCAAGTCAAAGACTTCTAAGTAAAAAACTTTCAGGTCTCTGAAGAAAGAGTGAGAAGAAGATATCAGAAGATGGAAAGATCTCCCATGCTCATGGCTTTGGATGTTTAATATTGTAAAAATGGCTAACTAACCAAAAGCAATCTAAAATTCAATGCAATTCCCATCAAATAACCAACACAAATCTTTACAGAAAAAAATGAAAGAAAAATTCAAAACTTCATATGGAAAAACAAGAAGCCCAGAATTAATAAAACAATGCTCTACAATAAAAGATCTTCTGGAGGTATCTCCATCCCTGATCTTAAGCTGTACTTTAGAGCAAGAGCAATAAAAACTGTGCGGTACTTTCATAGAAACAGAAAGGTGGATCAACTGCAACCCAATAGATGACCCAGAAATAAACTAACACACTTATGGACACCTGAGCTTTGACAAAGATTCCAAAACCACACAATAGAAAATGACAGCATCTTCAACAAATGGTGTAACTAGATGTCTACACGTAGAAAAATGCAAAGTGATCCACTATTTGCACAAAACTAATATCCATGTGGATCAAAGACATCACAATATAGCCTGACACATTAAATCAGTTGGAAGAAAAAGCCTTGTACTCATTGGCACAGGAGACAATTTCTTCAAAGAATACCAACAGCACAGGCAAAAATAAGTAAATGGGACCACGTGAAACTGAAAAGCTTTCTGAAAGCAAAGGTCACATTCATCAAAACAAAAGAAATGCCTACATATTGGGAAAGAATCTTCCCCCACCCTTTATCTGACAGAGGGCTAATATCCAGTATATATAAAGAAGTAAGGAAGTTGAGAAAGCACCAAATCAAGTAATCCATTTAAAATATGGAGAACAGAGCTAAACAGAGAATTCTTGATAGAGGAATATCAAAAGGCATAGAAACACTGAAAGAAATGCGCAGTGTTATTATTAGCTATTAGGAAATTGCAAAAGAAAGGAACCTGAGATTTCACCTTACCCCCATCAGAATGGCCAAGATCAAAAACTCAAGTGACAACACCTGCTGGAGAGGTTGTGGACAAAGGGTAACCCTTCTCCACTGCTGGAGGGAATATAACGTGTACAACCACTCTGGAAATCAATCTGGTGCTTTTTAAGACAACTAGGAATACCACTATAACACAACCTAGGCATATATAAAAATGGGACTCAAGTACACAATAAAGATATTTGCTCAGACATGTTTGTAGCAGCTTTATTTGTAATAGCCAGACCTGGAATAAATCCAAATGCCCCTCAACTGTGAATGGATACAGAAATTGTGATATATCTGAAAAATGGAATATTACTCAACCATATAAAAAACAAAACAAAACAAAACAACAAAACAAGAAAATCATGAAATTTGCAGATAAATGGTGGGAACTAGAAAGGATCATCCTAAGTGAGCTATCCTAGAAGCAGAAAGACACACAAGGTATATACTCACTCATACATACATATATTGTAGAATAAACCTAATAAAATCTCTAGACCTACACAAGAAAAGCAACAGAACCAAAAATTGGAGCACAAGGTTCATTCCTGAGGTTTATACTACAAATAAGTAACACTCATGAAGACGTAGCCCATGGCAGTTAAGTGTCCAAGTGGATTCTATAGAATTGGGAATAGGGACTGCCTCTGACATCAACTGGTTAGAATGATCTTTGATCACCTTCCCCTGAGGCAGAAGCAGCCTTACCAGACCATAGAAGATGATCATGGAGCCACTCCTGTTGAGATCTGATAGATTAGGTTTAGAAGAAAATAGAGGAAGATGTCCCCTCTCAGTGAATTTGAGGAGTAGCATGCATGAAGATTGGTGTAGAAAGGTGGGATTGGGAGGGGAGGAGTGAGGAGTATATGGGGGGAGGCAAAGTGAATAAAGTGTAATTAATAAAAATTAAAATAAACCCCAAACTTAAAATGTTCTGGTCTCTTAGATTTTCAATTAAAGGCTTTAAGTTAAAATGATACTGACATGAAATATTCATATATTTTTGAACAAGTTGGTGAGGATACATGCCTTTATTTCCAACACAAAGTAAACCCAGATACACTAAATCAGTTAAAAGAAAAAGTGGGGAAGAGCCTTGAACTCATTGGCACAGGAGACAACTTCCTGAACAGAACACCAACAGCACAGGCTCTAAGAGCAACAATCAATAAATGGGACCTCATTAAACTGAAAATCTTCTGTAAAGCAAAGGACACTATCATCAAAACAATACGACTGCCTACAGAGTGGGAAAGAATCTTCACCAACCCTTTATCTGACAGAGGGCTAATATCCAGGATATATAAAGAACTAAAGAACCCCAACAGCAGCAAAGCAAGTAATCCAATTAAAACATGGAGAACAGAGCTAAAGAGAGAATTTTTTTGTCCAAGAATATCAAATGGCAGAGAAACACTTAAATAAATGCTCAATATCATTAGCCATTAGGGAAATACAAATCAAAATGACTCTGAGATTTCACCTTACACCCATCAGAATGGCCAAGTTGAAAAACTGTCTCTTGAGAGGCTGTGGAGAAAGGGAAACCCTCCTCCACTGCTGGAGGGAATATAAACTTGTATAACCACTTTGAAAATCAATCTGGTGCTTTCTCAGACAACCAGGAATAATGCTTTCTCAAGATCCAGCCATACCACTCCTAGGCATATACCCAAAAGAGGTTCAAGTACACTATAAGGACATTTGGCCAATCACATTTTTAGCAACTTTATTTGTAATAGCCAGAAGCTGGAAAGAGCCCAGATGCCCTCAACTGAAAAATGGATAAAGAAATTGTGGTACATCTACACAGTGGAACATTACTCAGCAATGAAAAATAAGGAAATCATGAAATTTTAAGGTAATGGTGGGAACTGGAAAGATCATCCAGAGTGAGCACCCCCAGAAGCAGAAATACAAAGAGTATATACTCACTCATATAGACATATAATAAAGAATGAACCTACTAAAATCTGTAGACCTAAAAAAACTAATCAAGAGGGAGTACCCTGACTAAAATGCTCAACCCCTGTCCCAAAATGCAAAGAGGATGGATATCAGAAGTAGCAGAAAACAGAAAATGAGTTAGGAACCTGCCACAGATGGCCTCTGAAAGTCTTTGCCCTACAGACTATCAAATCAGAAGCTGAAACTTACAGCCAACTGCTGGGCAGAGTGCATGGAATCTAATGAAAGAAATGGGAAATAGTAAGATCTGGAGAGGCCAGGAATTCCACAAGGAGAGCAAATGAACCAGAAAATTTGAACACAGGCATCTTCCAAGAAACTCATACTCCAACCAAGTACCATGCATGGAGATAACCTAGAACCCCTGCACAGATGTAGCCCATGGCAGTTTAGTGTCCAAGTGGGTTACCTAGTAATGGGAAGAGGAACTGCCTCTGACATAATCTAATTGGCCTGCTCTATGATCACCTCCCACTGAAGGGGGAGCATCCTTACCAGACCACACAAGATGACAATGCAGCCACTCCTGATGAGATCTGATAGACTAAGATCAGAAGGAAGGAGAGGAGGTCCTCTCCTATCAGTAAACTTGGGGAGGGGCATGCTTGTAGAATGGGGAAGGAGGGTGGGATCAGAGGGGAGGTGGGAGGGGCTTAAGGGGGGATACAAAGTGAATAAAATGCAATTAATAAAAAACAACAATTTTAAAAAAAGAAATATGCAGATCTCTGAGTTCAGGATTAATCTTATTTACATAATAACAGCCAGGATGGCAACTCCTGCTGTTTAGCCATTTGCAGAAATACTCTAAGATTCAAAATGACAAAGTTTTCCTAAGGTTACCATGTAAATTCTTTTTTCTTAATGATAGATATTATGTCCTTACTGATCTAAAGGTGGGATTCACATCATTTTTAGGTTTACATAAAGAGAGATAATGTCACACTGATGTAGAAACTGCCATATGCTTTTAAACATGAAATATTTTCATGGGGGAATAAAGTTCATTATCCCTATGTAAAAAAGATACAAGATGCTTAAAAATGGCAAAGTACATGCCAACCTAGTTTAGTCTTAAAAATTCAAAAATTATATTCATATGTTTAAAAATCAAAACTGTCCATCCCATCTCAAAAAGATGGCAAGCCAGAGAGTAGCCAAAACCAATATAAAAATCCAGGTACAAGATGACTAGGATATAATTAACACTAAGGGTAACAGAGTTTATACGCTAATGCTAACAGAGTTTATATAAAGTTCAGGTATAAAGGCATAACTGTCCAGTCTGTATAAAAAAGGGGAAAGCCAAAAAATAGCCAATATCAATCTAAAGCCCAGGTACAAGGGTATGCTTAAATGCTGAAGGTAAGAGGGAGTTAATATTAAGTGTGGCTATAAAGGCATAACTACCCATTCTATATAAAAATGGGATAAGACAAATAGCTTCAATATATATAAAAATATAAACCTCAAAATAGGTACAACTATGGTATGCTTATATTCTGAATTTTTAAAGGAGTTTATATAAAGCTTACTTAAAACTGTTTTCTATTGATCCAGTCAACCAGCTTGCAAGAGCCCAAGAGGCATGCAAGAGCCCAAAAGGATGTTTTGATCTATCCATGTTTGATTTCAACATGATAATGATTGTATGTACAATAAAAACAGGTTTGCTATGGATAAAATGTATCCTTGGCCCAAAAGAATCCCCAGACATCCTCTCAGAAAATAATGGATATATATTGATCTAACAAACATTAACTAAGCCCGCTTAGGGTCCACAGAACCCCTCCTCCATACTAACCGCTGAGCGCCCCCTCCCAGTCCCCTCCCATCCTAGAAGGCACTCAGAGAGAGCCACGTTTGGCAGCAGCACTCCACCACAGAACTCCCTGCACCGCAACAGTCACAGCCTTTCAATTTACCACGGGAAAAGCGAACGTTCAGCTCCAGCGCTAATGTTTGGCTCTGGGAGCCCCTAGCCAATACACACAGCCAAGAGCCTGTGCCGTGCTACTGTGTGTGCACACGGCAGGGCAATCCCGGCTGCAGCAGCAAGCCCTTCTCAGTGGATGAGGGGCAACACGAACTCCTGTTTTTCCAATTCCAGGCAGCATCAGCAGAGTAAGGAGGGTATTAAATTGTGGCCAGTTTGCTATGTGGACAAACTGCCACCCAAGGCAATAGTCATTCTAAACTTCCAACAAATTAAAAGTTTCAAAAGTACATCCTCTGGCAGAGAATTAAAATTACAGACTTTTAAAATGCCTAAAAGATGGAGTTTATTCTTTTTATTTATTTATTTTTTTCAATGCAGTTTATTCAGGAACCTTGAACAATCATCTGACCCTAGGGAAAGCCAGCCCACAGCTTAAATAGCCTCTGGATAGCCAACCCCAGCATGCCACGTGGGCAATGCAGATAAGTCCACACACATGGAAGCAAGCCAGATCCTCAGCCTTAGCCAAATATGGAGTTGTTCGTGACAGAGAGCACTCACCATCGGGAAGGTGGAAAAAATAAAAAAAATAAACTGAGCTTCCCAAGGTGACAAACTCCTTTGGATATACATGTGACACCTTCATAAAAGAAAAAATATGATCACTGCTTTTATATAGAAAAAAAAAACTGCAAAAAAGAAACCCTAAAGCCATTTACATCAACAACCAATTAGAGACAGGACATGTTTCATCCAACCCTATTAAAGATACTTTAAAATTATTCTCAAGAAGGAGTTTTCAACTTAACAGCAACATAATGCTAGAATAGCTATATTCTAGCATATATTATATTCTAGCATATATTATATATTCTAGCTTGTATTACTAATCTCTTTACATGGAAACGCTAAAACTGAATGAGACAAAAAAAAAAATGTGCCTCCAGCCAAAATGTGAACAATACCTGGCCAATAAATCCTTGGCTATAATTTCTTTAAAGTGTATTATGTTAACCTTTTAATTGATATATATTAAATTGGCTTACAGTTTAGTTTCATCCTACACAACTCTTACATTCATAATTTTATAATTCTATAATGCTTGTAAAAATTACATGTTTGCAGAACAAAAGAGCTGGACACCACAGATACTGGATCAAACCTAACAGAATCATTATTTAGCATGATGAGACATTGACACATCTATTCCAGCATCTTGCATGATCCAGCATTCTGCCTATTCTTACCTCAACTGCTTCAATTGTTGTTTCTCATCAAAGCCTGCTCCCAAAAGAACTTTGAAGAAAGCTACTAATCATAATAGGTTCAGCATTTTAGACTGTCCCAAAGAGGATGTTCATTAATCCTAAAAATTCTCAACATTCAATGACTAGACCACAAATGTTATTGTTTTTTATTTGACCATTTTTCCCAATTGTATTTGGGTTACCTACAGTATTTCTACATGTCCAAATTGTCAGCTAGAAGATATTCATGAGAATGGTGTCCAGTTTTCCTTAAAGGGGGTTGGGTATGTTTTTGGTTGTTTGCTCTGGCTACAAAATTTTATTGTCATTGGAAGATGTTTATTATTAATGGTCTTATTCAAAGTGAAACAAGGAATATACAGGGATATTTTATAGGAAACTTAGGGTTTTATTTGTTATTCTCAAATAAGGTTATTTTTAACTCATTGGTAAAGGATTTTGTACATTGATGAAAAACTAAGTCTACTTTTGATACATTGGTATAAGCTTTAAAATATTGATACAAATTCATGGTTACTTCCAATATTTTTAAACTGTTATTAAAAATGGTTAGGGTATTAGGTAAAGCAAGTTAATTGCTAGTTAGTCAACTCATAGTCATGTCAGACACTTGTGTATTTTATCATAGGAGTATACATTCTATGTTTAACAGACAGATGCAGTTTTGTAGATAGTTCGATTACATAAAGATAGGTAGTCTTCAAAAGTTTCAGAGACCTACAGACTATGGCATTTAAAAGTGTCTTTATTATTTTAAAGTTTCTTTGACAATAAGACAACTCATTTCCTGGCAGCACCCCACCTACCTGAAATAAGATAACGAGCATCGAAGAACCTTCATATGGAGATTGCTACAAATGTGGCAAAAAAAAGCCACTTGAGTAAAGACATTACACTTGCTTCACAACAGACAAATTATGCCAAAAAAGTGCAAGCTTAAATGCAGGACATGTTGACTGTTGAACTCTGCCAAGACAGGGTAAGCAAGTCCTAAATAGTTCCTGCTTCACATAAACATCTGTCAAATATTCTCAGCCTGAAAGGTGAAGATGATGTTCCAATGTTATAAAGAGTTATATGAGTGACTATTCAGGCAGCAAACCATTTCTGTTAATTTGTATTTTTTTGTAGGCTGTGAACATGCAGTTCGTATTTACTCCAACAGCTAATTTTATTTCCTTCTCAAGTCTCTTGATGGGGTTGAAGACCAAAAAGTTATAGTGCCACAATCAAGCCTGAGTTGTTTAGAAGTTAATAAATCCTTTCATATAGGTAATACCTGAGAAAACAAAAGGTTAAAAATCAGCAGATATTATTAAAGTTTAAGACCTGAACTAACTGGGTGGAGAGGTCCAGGAATGCCCTGAGGGGAAGAACCTGCCTTACTGCATTCTTTCCCCACCCACTAGAGATACAGTTGCTAGGAAAAGGGCCCATCCTCCTAGGGAGGGACACCAGATCATTAATGGTATGAGGGCCTTCCTATAACCAATCAATTAAAAATGTAGCATTTTGACCAATAGATGCTTGCCAGGCAGAAATCGCCCCTTCTTTGAGCATGCTGGGATGGACCAGAATCCTTAAATGACACAACTAACCTGAGCATGGGGCTCTCAGCTCCCACCTCTTTTGTGGTGGGGGATGTGGGTACAAGCTGCAGTTAGTAGTTTGTAATAAAACAAACTTCATGTATTTACAGCAGAATCTAGTTATTCCTGGTCTTTTGAGGTTTGTGAACTGGGCAGAACAATACCAAAAGGGATAAAATTTAATTTTGGTATAAAACTTTTAACTTGTCAAGATAGATAGGATAATCAGATAACTTTCTCCTCAGGTGCTAAATACAAATGGACTGGATATTGCACATGTAGATTTTGTGTAACAGTTTTCATAATTTCATAATTATTATTGCATTGTAAGAAAAGGAGCCTTTTATTGGACTTTTATTGGGAAATTTTGGTATAATATTCCTTTGAAATTTATACACCTTACCCTTGTTCATTTAAATGCTGATTTCTCCCCCAACCCCCAGTCTCTGGGTTTAATTCGGATATTGCATTGTGATAAACAGGCCAAAATAAAACAACTAGCCACAATGTTTTACAAAGGGAGAAGCCAGAGGACAGGAAAGAGAGAAGAGACAGAGGGCAGGATAGGAGTGGGAGAAAAGGGTGAGAGAGCTTGGAGAGAGAGCTGGAGGACAAATCTCGGAACTATGTGGAGATGGACTGGACATGTTTCATCAAAAGTAAATATAATGGGTAAAATCTAAAGGTTAGAAAATTATGAGGGATTGGAGGTTTAGGAGGGAGTAACAATTACCCACCATTGTGTTCTAGGTTAACTAAATAAAGCCAGTGTCTTTGTGGTGATTTGCTTATACAGCTGTTGAGGATTAACAGCAAGCTTTATTAAATATAACTGTTAGCAAATATTAATCTCACATACAAAACTTTTAGACAAGCCTGAAGGATGGGTCAGTTGGCACAAGAACAAGAGACCTTGAAAATGAGGGGTAACATGGGAAAGGCTGGTTTTTGGAGCTCTGGATGTGTAAGAAAAAAATGTGCTTCTTGATGACCACCCATTCCAGGGAGGAAGACAAGGTAGGCAGGCAGTGGAATCATGGGACAGAGATATATAAGGGAGATGTTAATGAGGAATTTAAAGTCAATGCTAATAAAGGTGAGGAATTGGAAGAAACATCCTTATACCCTTTAGTTTGTAAATGAAGTTTCTCCCCGCTTCCCAGTTGAAGGTAGGATCAATCTGGAGACTTGGGAAAAGAAATATCACAAGCTAAAGAGTTACTTGGGGAAATTAGAGCAGCCAAATGGGCAGAAAAAAAGGACTTCTAAGGTTATTGAAAATATTCATAAAGGAGCTCATACAGGTTTGAGTAATTTGAGAGCAGAAAATAATTTAAGATCTAGAGAGTGAGGATGAAATGAACTCAGAGGAAGAAACTGCCAAGTCTCATAATTCAGACTGTCCTCCTGTGCCCTCTGCCCCTGTGGCTTTCCCTGCCAAATGTGGAGGAAGAAATGGGACCACTGCAGGATGGTATAATTGTTCTCCAAGAGAAAGTCCCATTAGAAAGGGAACCAGTTCATGTATTAAGGAAATTAGGGAAATTAAAATTACAAAATAATAATAATAATAATAATAAAGATAATAATAATAATAATAATAATAATAATATTGGATTGTTTGCACTGGAAATTTTAATGTCTGGTTTTCATTTTTAAAATTATAAATGTGCTTTATGGTTTCACTCCTAAGGGGATGCTTTGTTTTAATATTACAAAAACAGGTTTGGGAAAAAATTAAATATTTTAATGTTTAAAAAGCAGGTACTGTGTTTATTTTTTTATTTTTTTTGTTTGTCTCTATTTTTTGTTGTTGTTGTTGTTGATTTTGTCTGCCAGCTTTTGTTTTGGTTTCAGATTTTGGTTTGTTCCCTTGCTTGTGAGGTCTGGGAAATTGGGGAGTTTCCAATCTGGTAGAAGATATCTGGAAGATGTTCCAATTCTCAGAAAAGGGAGCAGAAAGGTTCTACTCTTTTGGGAACAGGAGAGAGGGTCATTGGGATCATATTCTGTTCAATAAGAAGGCTACTGGGGTCTGTTTTCCATCTGGAAGCTCTGAAAAGGGTCACAGGGCCTCTCCTCCCTCTGTAATATATGTGTGTGGAGAGGACCCATGAGGAACTTCACTCCTTCTGGAGTCTGTGGTAATTGTAGGGGCTGGTCAAGTCCCTGTACTTGGGTATTATGGTTACTCCAAGGTGACAATGTCAGATTTCTATGTTCCTTATGTATCTCTCTCTGTGTGTGTAGGTTTATCTGTAGACTTGGATATTTTTAGACATGAGAAAATTTGAAGCAACAACTCTGCGTTTGGTTCTGGACCATCAGAGTTAAATTCCCAATCTGTAGGTGGTCGCTTTGTTTTGATGACGGTGTCCTTTGCTTTGCAGAAGCTCTTCAGTTTCATGAGGTCCCATTTATTGATTGTTGCTCTTAGAGCCTATGCTGTTGGTGTTCTGTTCAGGAAGTTTTCTCCTGTACCAATGAGTTCTAGGGTATTTCCCACTTTTTTTTCAAACCAATTTATTGTGTCTGGTTTTATGTTGAGGTCTTTGATGCACTTGGAATTCAGTTTTGTACAGGGTGATAAGCATGGATCTATTTTCATTTTTCTACATGTAGACATCCAGTTGGACCAGCACCATTTGTTGAAGATGCTATCTTTTTACCATTGAATGGTTTTGGTGTCTTTGTCAAAGATCAGGTGTCCATAAGTATGTGGATTTATTTCTGTGTCCTCTGTTCGGTTCCATTGATCCACCATTCTGTTTTTATGCCAGTACCATGCAGTTTTTAAAACTGTTGCTCTATAGTACAGCTTAAGATCAGGGATGGAGATACCTCCAGAAGATCTTTTATTGTAGAGGATTGTTTTAGCAGTTCTGGGTTTCTTGTTATTCCATGTGAAGTTGAGAATTTTTCTTTCCAGGTCTGTAAAGAATTGTGTTGGTAATTTGATGGTAATTGCATTGAATCTGTAGATTGCTTTTGGTAAGATGGCTATTTTTACTATGTTAATCCTGCCAAGCCATGAGATGGGAGATCTTTCCATCTTCTGATATCTTCTTCTAATTCTTTCTTCAGAGACTTGAAATTTTTTTCATATATGTCTTTGAATTCCTTGGTTAGGGTTACTCCGAGGTATCTTATGTCATTTGTGGCTATTGTGAAGGGTGTTGTTTCCTGATGGGCAACTGTTGGGCAGAGTGAAGGGAATTTTATGTAAGAACTGGGAAATAGTAAGAGCTGGAGAGGACAGGGCCTCCACAAGGAGAGCAACAGAACCAGAAAATTTGAACACAGGGAACTTCCCAGAGACTCATACTCCAACCAAGGACTATTCATAGAGATAACCCAGACCCCTGCACAGATGTAGCCCAGGGCAGTTCAGAATCCAATTGGGTTACATAGTAATATGAAGAGGTACTGCCTCTGACATAATCTGATTGGCCTGCTCTTTGATCACCTCCCCCTGGGGGGGAGCAGCCTTACCAGGCCATAGTATAGGACAATGCAGCCACTTTTGATGTGAACTGATAGACTAAGATCAGAAAGGAGAGGAGAACCTCCACTATCAGTGGACTTGGGGAGTGGCATGCATACAGAGGGAGGAGGGAGGGTGGGATTGGGAGGGGAGGAGAGAGGGGCTTATGGGGGAATGCAGAATTAATAAAGTGTAATTGATGAAAAATTAAAAAAAAAAAAGAAAAGAACTATAAAATATGTGTTCTTCATTTAAAAAGCCTGGAGATTCTTCAATGCAAAATATTTGCTTTTGCTCTTTTACAGGGAAAAAAGGACTACACTTCCATTTAGCCCAGGATTATGCAGGGTTGTATACATATCATTGTTAATTTTTATAAAAAATATATGCCTGTTGCTAGTAACTAAATGATTTAATGCTGTTTCTTTCTTGGCTATAGATTTGGTATGGACAGAATAGTCCATTTTTGCTGAGGGCTGCATGCTAAATTTACTTCCATGTTTAATGTTAAATAAAACTTTGGTCCTTTAATTTTTTGCAGTTGAGTTTTAATACAATATGATAGGATTAATAAGATTTGCTAGCCACTTTATAAATTATGTTTAATTAAAAGTTTTGTTTTGATTTTAGCATAAAAAGTGCATATTTAAAGTCATGCTAAAGATTATAGTTAAGTGCAAGATTGAGATTTACCTAGTCTCTTCATTTAGGTTGTTTTTTAAGGTTAAATCTAAAATGGGTCACCATAAAGTTTTCCTATATAAATATACCTAAAATTTGGTTCTAAAAATATATTTAAAAAAAAAGTATGCCAAAACCAAGATAACAAGATCCTGTCTTATAGGATGAAGTTTAGAGCAGATGATAAAGGTAGACAAATAGTAACTCAAGCATGCTGGCCCTCAGACTTGTCAGAGATGAGATAAATATGGCATTTTAACATATATAAGCTTATTATGACAGAATCCAAATGGTTGCACACACACACACACACACACACACACACAATCAAAAAAAATTAATTCATTTTTTATAGGTGCAACCTATAGTTTTTCCATTTAAAACAAAAGTTAGCCCAATTGTTGCTATTTTAACAGTATTTACTGATAGTTCATTATCTGGTGTTGCTGCCTATGCTTATAAAAGAAAAACAATATATTTTCCAGTGACTAACAACTCTGTGAAAATAGCAGAGTTATCTGAAGTATTGGCTGTGTTTCAAAGTTTTAAAAAGCAGTCTTTGCACATTTTTACAGATAGTGCATATGTAGCTCAGTTTTTGCCTTGGTTAAAGAATGCAGGTCAAATTCAGCCATCTCCTGCTGGAATTTTAGTTTTACAAATTCAAAATTTGGTACAAAAAAAAAATCCCTTTTTATAGGACATTTGAGTGCTCATTCTAAGTTGCCAGGACCCCTGTCTAAAGGAAATCCATTGCCATATAAAATCACCAAAGTATATTGTTCACAGTTAAAAAGAGCCTAGGATGCCCATAATATGCATCATCTTAATAGTCAAACCTTGAGAATTAAGTATGTATTGACTAAGGAACAGGCCTGTAGTATAGTTAAGGCTTCCAGTACTTGTCCTCAATTTCACCCTGTTCTTCATTTGGGAGTCAATCCTAAAGGATGATTTCCAAATCAAATTTAAAAAATGGATATTACTCATATTCCTGAATTTAAACAATTAAAATATATACAGGTTTGCCTAGACACCTATTCTGGATTTATTTTTGCCATGCCTCAACCAGGAAAAGCTGAAAAGAATGTTATTTCTCCTTGTCTACAGGCTTTTAATGTTCTAGGAGTTCCTAAGCAATTTAAAATGGAAAATTGTGTTGGAAGCCGCATGCTTGTCTCGCCGGCAGAAACGCACGCGGACACAAGGATCCTCCCGCAACAAAATCTTTATTACAGTCACGCGATGAAAAGAGGAGAGGAGAGGGCCGCAGGCATTGGCCGAGAGACACCGCGGCAGCCCGGGGGCTGCGGCCACAAGCCCCGGGCAGGGAGAGGGGGAGGAGGAGAGGAGAGCGAGAGCCCCGATGTGGCGCTGTTTATATAAGCCCGGGTCGCACCTAAGTGACGTGTCAATACCCTGATTGGCTTCTCACTCTTTACCCCGTCTGATGACTCGGGCCCAGCATGCTTAGCGTGCTTACGCAATTCGCGCATGCATACTGGAGGCTGTTTACAGTTTTGAGGGTGGAATGTCAACGCTATCTAGTGGCGTCTGAGTCTCAGCTCTCCACAAAATTGTACAGGATATACTAGCAAGTCATTTATAAGATTTTGTCAACAGTTTCAAGTTTTTCATATAACTGAAATAACTTACAATGCTCAAGGACAAGGCATGTTAGAACATACCCGCTATACAATTAAGATTTATTTGGAAAAAATAAGGAAGGGTGAGCTACTTCCCTGGACACCTAAGAATCATTATAACTATGTTGTTTTAATTCTGTATATTTAAAATTTGGATAAGCATGGTAAATCTGCAGCAGATAGATTTTGGCTCAAAGAAACCAAGAAAACTTTTGCTAAAGTAAAATGGAGGAATCCTTTACCAAATCAATGGCATGGACCCAACCCTATACTCACATGGGGATGAGGATCTGTTTGTCTTTTCCACCGGAAATTAATGCAGCTCAATGGCTACTGGAAAATCTTGCATGACAAGTGGATGAAGAGTTTTCTCCTGTTAACGATAATGATTACAATGAAGACCCCTCCAGTCTTGATGACTGTTGATTGGGCTTACATTGTTAATTTATCTGTACCACATCCAGTTTCCTAGGATGATCCAGAAGTCCTTGTTTATGTCAACAATGCTTGGTTTTAGGGTTTTTCTGCTTTTGAAGGAAAACAAGTAAAACAGACTCTGAACTTTTCAGGAATAGGGAAAGACCATCCTCTTTGTTTTAACAGAGAGAATAATTATCAGGAGAGTGTCCCATGTCTAGGTCATAGGTCAGAATGCCTACAGCTTTAATGTTGAGATGGCAGCTGAACACTCCCTTTGGAAGCAGGCAGAGGGGAACATTGGAGGGATATTATTGTCCCTTCCTCAGGGAGTTAAGTATGACAGTCTTACAATTCCAATGAGTTACCCACCCTTTGAGAAAGGGGATCAACATACTTGTCCTCCACTGATGGTTCCTTGGACAAGATGCATCAGATAAATGCCCACCATCTACTCCTTGGACTCTGACCCTGTATTTACAGTCATGGACTGGACTGGTTTATCCTCAAGGGCATTAAGAATTTTGCATCTGTTTTAGAAAAATACTTTGGTGCTGGACTTTGAAGAAATTCAAATTCAAATTGGCAAACCTATGTATGGAAATTGGGGGCTGCATTGGGATATATAGGTATTCTCTCTGGGAATACAAGTAGCATTGCTAAATTATTCAAGTATACTTCTGTTTTTGCATGTGTTAATCCTCCTTATTTATTGCTACTTGGAAAAATTGTAGTAAGAAGTTTTAAGGACAATGATACCTATTCAATTGAATGTATGTATTACAATCTTAATAATTGTGGTAGTGCTAATAATAATACTCTTTCAATATTAGTTGTTAAGCAACCTGCTTTTCTTATGATTCCTGTTAAGAGTTCTTATTCTTGGTATGATGAAACAGAATTTAATTGGACTCAGGTTCAGAATTACGTTGCTGGTATTTGGTCTAGCAAAAACTTCTCATTGGATATGTTAAAGATGAGAAATAAGATCCATAATATACAATTTGCCAAGAAATCAAGGTTAGAATTGGCCAATACAGCCTGGGATATATTTAGTAGCCTCAGGATGTGATTTCCATCCTTTGACTCTGTGCTTAAGTGGGGACTGTTACTTTCGGGAATGCGTTTGTTGGCCTGTGCCTGCATTCCTTTTGTGCTACAGTTACTTTTTCAACAACTTCAATGCATACAAGTGCAGTTGCATGAATTGAAAATAAAGATGTCTAACAACCTCATTTAATATGGAGGTAAGTCAATGACATCTAAGAGTAAAATAGTGGTTTTTCCAACCTAAGACAGAGGCTCATAAAAATTGTATCTCAGACCTTGATGATGAGTAAGGAAAAATGCACATTTTTCCAATCTAAGATAGGCTCTCCATAAAATAAAGAAGGAAGAAATGAAGGAGTCTAGTAATTGTAATTTTGCCTCTTTGCCATGGCAGATGTGGGTCTTATGTAAGTTCCATGTCTCACCGACTGTCCTTGGTGGTCTCTGCAAGTAGGGTGTTCTGAGTCTGATAAGTAGATAGCAAGCTCCCTACAACCTTGGGAAACAGAGAACAAACCTGAATGAAATCCTGGATGCCTTGCCAGGTAGCACAGAGGTATTGCTATTGTGAAAAAAAAATTCCTTGTACCCTTTGCTTTTTAAGCATTGTTGCATGTTCAGTAAACTGAGACTTGATCAGGAATTTTTCTTGTCTTCATTCTTCTCATCTCTTTTCCCCCATTTACAATCCCTCTTTCATGTGGGCCCTGTTAGACTAGCCTGTAGGACTTGTAGATTACCTTCTCTTTTCCCTGCTCTTAAAGACTCATTACCCCAGACCCTAGACACTGCCATTTTATTATATCAATAAGAATATGAAGGTACATTTAGTCAGTATACTAGTAACTGCTCACTTCAAAGTCACAACCTAAGAAAATTTAGATCCAAGACCACAGTAGGAGACCACCTTGTTATTCGACACATCCCCTTAATCCCACATTCCCAGATATTTATTCACTGGGGAGAAAGCACTAGAGAGACAGATTCCTAAATAGAGAGACTTAGACCAACAGAAACAAAGATATAATGTGACAGAGACTGAGAGACAGAGACTCCATTCTGTCTGGTCACTTTCTTTGAGAAAACAACCTCACCGCAAACCCTACTATAATATGACTCCAATAGGAATTAAATTATGTAACAGTGGCATGCCTCCTATTCCATCCTAGACATTTCCTTACTGGGAACCCACATGTAAATAAATGAGCTTAAAGAGGACAGTGGAATTCAAATCACCAGAAGTGGAAGAAAATGGAGGAACTTCTAGGCTAAAAGAACATAGTTATCCTGAAAGTTTGTCATTCAATACAATTAGTAAAGTCCCAGCACCCTTCAAGAACTAAAGAACACAACAGAAAACTCCTTGGGGAAAATTTGGAATACTTTCATAATGGAGGATTCTTCAGCAAAGAAAATGATAACATATTTTCTGGCAAAAGGATGGAATTAGGAAAAATCATCCTGGGTGAAGTAACTAAAATGCAAAAAGACAAATATGTTATGTATTCACTTATTAGGAGATCTACTAATATTGAGGGATAAAGTTCTTATAGACCATCTATTGTGACCAAACCAGTGTCCCTTGAGGGAGATCAGTTGTCAGTTAATTGAGTTGTGGGTCCAGGGCATCCTTCGGGGATTTTTCAGCAACCCAGGATGTTGTTACTAAAATATGTTGCTCTCTCCCTCAAAAGATAGATCAGTGCAATGTTACTTCTGCATCAAAGTGGATTGCATATTGAGAACCATAGTTGGTTATTATGCAGAGAGAGAATTTAAAACATACATTATGAAATTATCCCTCCCCTTAGAGCTCTAGGAAGACTACAGGACAGGGAACAAGATATAAGACATGGAACTTACATAAGACCCACATAATTAGAGGACACAGGAACAAAACCCTGAGAATCAGACCACAGAGGAAGATGATATAGCCAGCCATGATGAGACCTGATTAGCTAGAGTCAATTAGAAGGGGGATGAGGACATCACTTATCACAGAAGTTTATAAAGGGCCTAAGGGTAGGAGAAGGACTGTAGGAAGAACTGGAAGAAAAAAAAGAGTGAGCATCAAAGGACAAAGTGAATAAATCATAATAAATAAATACTAAGAAAAACTGATCAAGGTGATGAAGTATAGGGCTTTTCAGGAATGATGGCTTCTTTGGGTGATGTCAGTGTGCAGCAAGGAAGAACTCAATTTTCTTTAAGGGACTTTGCACTGAGACTATAATAATGTTCTAATGAGCATATAAGCAACACAACTTAAAATTGATGACTTTTAAAGAACAATATTAGTGGGAAACATAGTAGGAATTTGAAGCTAGGAAAATGAAAGAGTGTAACGTATATCACATTATATTTTTATAAGTAATAAAAATATAAATATTGACAACTTTTACATTGACCTTTAACATGGAGAAAAGATTCTGCTAAAGTACTGCAGAGTTTGACTTGTAAGGCATGCTTTCCAGGAACTCATGTAACAGAGAATCCTAGCCAAAAATTAGTGGTTACCCAACTACCTCAGATCACACAAGCTCATGTGGCACCTCTGGACAAGCAGTCCTGGAACAACACTATGTTTAGAGGATTTGTCTTCAGGACCACAGGAGAAAACACATCTCCTTTTCTGACCACAGGAGGAAACACATCTCCTTTTCTGTCCTAGGAATATAACACAGACCTTTCCCTGTCGTGAAGGCCCAGTTTTAACTGCAATCACTAGGACGAGGAGGGTTCCACATTGACCACTAAAAAGGACACAGCTTCCAATCCAGCCAGGACAATGAAGGCAAACCTGCTCATACCAGGTTGTAAACAAAACTGTGAAACAGCACCAGCTGTGAAAGAGTTTATAGCCCCTCAGTTTTCCTTTTACAGACACTGAACTTTCTCTGTTTCAGCCAAAGCAGCCCCAGGAATTACCTGGATCCCTTCTCTTTTCCCTGCTCTTAGAGACTCAGTACCCCAGAGAAACCCAGGCCATGCTAGCCTATTATATCAATAAGAATGTGGAGATACATTTAGTGAGTACATGAATGAGTGCTCAATTCAAAGTTAAAACCTAGGAATTTCAGTTCCAAGAACACAATAAAGGACCACCTTTTCATTCTGTACATTCTCCTTAATCCCATATTACTTTGAAGTTTCCCTAGTTAGAAGCTGTCCAATTAAATAAAAATTTAATTTTCATTTCTTACCTGATATTGTCACAGAGGTAAACAGGAGTAAAGGTGTGGGATCTGGATAAAGGTTTGAGATAAAGGATAGTTGGGCTTCACAAGAAAAGGTCACTTGGACACAGAATCAGAGATAATGGACCCTGAGGAATGTTTGTTTACTCATCTCCAGGGAAACCTCAAAATTCTCTCAGGTACTGATTGGCTGAGAGGAAGAATGATGTCATGCAGCAAGTTAAAGCCAGTTAGAGTTTCAGGAGCCATATATTTAAAGGGCCAAGTGGACAGCCTGCTTGAGACAAAGTGTGAGTAGCCCTACATGCTGCTATCTGGGCAGCTGAAAGCACACAACCCAGAGATCAAAGATTCTGTGTCCAAGAATCTTTGTTCAGGAAAAGTGTCACAATTTCTTTAAAGTGATCATTAAATATCACGTATCTTTGACCTATGAGTTTCACTTAATCACAGGTTCCATTAATATTTGATAATATGTCCTCAGTGAGTGAATTACTTACTGTGAAAATGATCCCTGATCAAGGCAATTATGTGAACAAAAAATGTTGAATTGAAAACTTGCTTATATTTTTATAGAGAGGATCCAAGATGTCACTTCAGCAAGCAGTGATCTTCTTGTAGTCCTTCAGCAGAGCTGATAGCTTTTCATATTGAACCACAAGCTACAGGCGGAGAAAGGGAGACAGACCAACACAGAGAGAGAAAGAGCAAGAGAGCCAGATCCAGAAATAGAGAGACCAAGACCACAGAAACAAATATACAAATTGACAGAGACTGAGAGAGAGACTCAATTCTACCTAGTCACTTTCATTGGCATATCAACCTCACAGCACACCCTCCTTTATTGTAAGTATAATAGGAATTATATTATCTAACAAGGTCATACTTCCTAACCCTTCAGAGACATTTCCTCACTGGGTAAAAAACATGTAAATAGATAAGCTTAAGCGGATATTGCAATTCAAATCACCAAGAAGTGGAAGAAGATGGAGGGACTTCTAGGGTAAGTGATCAAAGTTATCCTGAAAGTTTCTCATTCAATATAATGAGTAAAGTCCCCGCAACTTCCAAGTATGAAAGAATAGTACCGACAATATCCTTTCGGGAAAACATGGAATCTTTCCATAATAGAGTATTATTTAGCTAAGAAAATGACGTCATGATATTTTCAGGCAAAAAAAAAAAAAAAAAAAAAAATGGAACCAGGAAAATTCATCCTTGACAAAGTAAACAAATGTAGAAATGGAAATATAGTGTGTATTTACTTATTAGGATGTCTCCTAATAGTGGAGGATAAAATTCCAGTAGCCATCTCTTGTGAACAAACAAGACTTCCCCTAGTGGAATTGGTTGGCAGTTAATTGAGTTGTTGTGCCAGGGGTAGGAATTTGAACCTGGGAACAATGAAAAGATAGTATATAACATGAAATTTCTACATAAGCAATAAAAATAGTAGGCTAAACATTTTTATAATGACTTATAACATGGAAAAAGGATTCCTCTCAAGGAGTGCAGAGTTTGACTTTGTAAGGCATGCTTTCCAGGAACTCATTATGTAGCAGAGAATCCTAGCCATAAACTAGTGTTACCCAGTTCCCTCAGAAGGGGCCCCAGAAGCTCAGGGGGCACCTTGGATCAAGCAGTCCTGGCTCTAATACTATGTTTAGAGGGTTTGTCTGGAGGACCAGAGCAGGTAACACAGCTGCTTTTTTTGTCTTAGGCATATAACACGGACACATTTCTCTGTCCTGAAAGCCCAGTTTCAACTTAACCAACTGGATCAGGAGGATTGCTTACTAACTACTGAGTAGGACAGAGCTGATAATCCAGCCAGGTCAGGCAAGGCAATGGGTTGGCAACAATAGTGTGGAACAGCACCAGCTGCCAAAGAATTTATTGCCTTTCAGTTTTCCTTTTATATACACCAATCTTTCTCTGTTTTAGCTAACACATGCCAGGAATTTTCTGGTTTGCTTCTCTTTACATGATCTTAAAATAGCCCAGGGAATGCTAGACCCTGCTAGCCTATTATATCAAAAAGGATATAAGTTCCATTTAGTAAGTATGTGAGTAACTTCTCAGTTCAAAGTCACAACCAAGGATATTTCAGATCCAAGACCACAGTAGGAGACTTTGTCATGGGTACCTTACCCTTAATCCCACATCACTTTTAAGCTTGCCTAATTAGGAAGCTGTCCAATTAAATAAACATTAAATTTTCATTTCCTACCTGACATTGTCAAAGAGGTAAATAGGTGTAAAGGTGTGGGATCTTGATAAAGGGATGAGATAAACGTTTGTTGGGTTTCACAAGAAAATGTCAGATGTGCACAGTGTAAGAGTTACTGGACACTGAGGAAAGTTTGTTTTCTCATCTCCATGGAAACCTCAAGATTCTCTCATGTGCTGATTGGCTAAGAGGCACAATGATGTCATGAAACAGATGAAAGAGATTGACAGTTTCAAAGCCACTTATTAAAAATGTCAACTGGACAACTTGCTTATGAGAAAGACTATGCAGCCCTACATGCCTCAATCTGGGCAGCTGAAAACATACAACACGGAAGGAGGGGCAAGATGGTGAGACCGGGAGGACTTTCATTCTGAGCAGCAGCAGCAGGATCAGCACAGTGACCAGCAATCAAAACTCACGGCCATAAAATACAATCATTGTGTTTCTCAGGTAAGAGGATACCCCACGGTGGGGGATTCAATCAGCTTTTAACTCACCCGGCTAAACCTCAGAAGAGATCCCGGTTCCCAGGAGCTTGGCTGCCAGACGCCAGCCCCAGCCCCAGCCCAGAGCCACAAGCCAGTGTCTCTGGTCACTGTGTCCCAGACTGAACCGTGCGCACCACACTATCAGAGACTGGAATTTTCAGTCGAGAGATAACCCCACAGTGCAGGAAACGATTGGGACCGACCTTAGGTCACCAAGACATCCCCTGGAAAAGACTCGGATTCCACGGGTGCCCCAGGAGCCAGCACAGAGCCAGAGCCAGGGATCCAGGCTCCAGCACAGAGCCCTGCCTGCCTGCACACCTGATTCGCCGCCTGAGAAAGAATTGTGGGCACCAGGGCACCAGTGAATGAGTTTCACTGTCCAGTGCAAACACACAGGGAGGGAAACAGCTGGCCTGATTTCAGAGCACTCAGCCGACACTCCCACTCTGAAAAAATCTCAGGAAAATTACCCAGTTTAGGCAACACCCAAGTTCCCAAAGGCCGGAAAGGCAGACACTGAGCCACCATCACTCAGCTGTACTCCAGACACAGAGAGTTTCTGAAGCCAGGCAGCTGACAGAGACCTAGCAGTGCACACCAGGACAAAAAAAGAGAGAGAGAGAGAGACTAAGAGTCACTGTCTCGAAAGAATCCACAGGGAAGGAAGGAAACTGTACTGACTTAAATCACCAATCCTTCCCTGGAAAAAGTCTAGCAAAGACCAGCAGGGCCGAGCCTTCATTACTCAGCTGTGCTCCAGACACTGGCACAAACAGTTGCTGCGTACCAGACTACAAGAGATGGAAGAAAGAATCTCAGGTGTAGAAGATACAATGGAAGAAATAGATGTATCTGTCAAAGAAAATGTTAAATCCAAAAAATTTCTGACACAGATTGTCCAAGAAATCCAAGACAATATGAAAAGACAAAACCTAAGAATAATAGGTATAGAGGAAAAAGAAGACTCCATTCTCCAAGGCCCAGAAAATATTTTCAACAAAATCATTGAAGAAAATTACCCCAAATTAAAGGAGAGGCCAATAAGAATACATGAAGCCCACAGAACACCCAACAAATTTGACCAGAAAAGTAAATCCTCCTGCCACATAATAATCAAAACAGTAAGTACACAGAACAAAGAAAAAGTACTAAAACCTGCAAGGGAAAAAGGCCAAGTAACATATAATGGCAAACCCATTAGAATCACACCTGACTTTTCAACAGAGACTATGAAAGCCAGAAGGGCCTGGATGGATATCATGCAGACCCTAAGAGAACACAGATGTCAGCCCAGGCTACTATACCCAGCAAAACTCTCAGTCCTCATAGACTGAGAAAACAAGATATTCAATGACAAAAACAAATTTCAACAATACCTACAAACAAATCCAGCATTACGGAAGACACTAGAAGGGAAAATACAACCCCCCAAAAAATAGCTTCTTTCAAGAAAACACAGGAAATAAATAATCTTACTACAGTAAAACAAAAAGCAACCAAGCACACAACCTGATGACCACAAACAACATCAAAATCAAGGGATCTAACAGCCATTGGTCATTAATCTCTCTCAACAACAAAGGACTCAACTCTCCAATAAAAAGACACAGATTAACAGACTGGATACGTAAACAAAATCCAGCAATCTGTTGCATACAAGAAACACACTTAAGACACAAAGATAGACATTACCTGAGGGTAAAGGGTTGGAAGACGACTTTCTAAGCAAATGGACACAAGAAGCAAGCAGGAGTAGCCATTCTAATATCTGATAAAATAGACTTTCAACGAAAATTAATAAAAAGAGATGGGGAAGGACACTACATACTCATAAAAGGAAAATTCCACCAGGAAGACATCACAATCCTGAACATCTATGCCCCAAATACAAGAGCACCCACATTTCTTAAAGAAACATTAATAAAATTTAAACCACATATAGATCCCCACATATTAATAGTGGGAGACTTCAACACACCACTCTCAACAAAGGACAGGTCAACAAAACAAAAATTAAACAAATAAACAATGTCTCTGACAGAGGTCATGAATCAAATGGACCTAACAGACATTTACAGAGCTTTACACCCAAACACAAAAGATTTTACCTTCTTCTCAGCACCTCATGGAACCTTCTCAAAAATAGACCATATAGTTGATCATAAAGCAAGCCTCAACATATACAAGAAGATTGAAATAATCCCATGTATCTTGTCTGATCACCATGGACTAAAGCTGGACCTCAACAATAACAGAAATAGCAAAAAGCCTACACACACATGGAAACTGAACAACTTGTTACTAAATGACAGCTGGGTCAGGGAAGAAATAAAGAAAGAAATTAAAGTCTTTCTAGAAATCAATGAAAATGAAGACACAACATACTCAAACTTGTGGGACACAATGAACGCAGTGCTAAGAGGAAAGTTCATAGCACTAAGTGCCTTCAAGAAGAAATTCGACAGAGCAAGCAACTTAATGGCTCACTTAAAAACCCTAGAAAAAGAAGAAGCAGACACACCAAAAAGGAGTAGACGGCTGTAAATAATCAAACTCAGGGTTGAAATCAATCAATTAGAAACAAATAAAACAATTCAAAGAATCAATGAAACCAAGAGACAAACCCTTAGCCAAGCTAACTAAAAGGCAGAGAGACACCACCCAAATCAACAAAATCAGAAATGAAACGGGGGACATAACTACAGACACTGAGGAAATCCAAACAATCTTCAGGACTTACTTCGAAAGTCTATATGCCACAAAATTTGAAAATCTAAAAGAAATGGACAATTTCCTTGATCAATTCCAATTACCAAAGCTGAACCAGGACCAGGTAAATCAACTAAATAGTCCTATATCCTCCAAAGAAATAGAAGCGGTCATCAAAAGTCTCCCATCCAAAAAAAGCCCAGGACCAGACGGCTTCAGCACAGAATTCTACCATACTTTCAAAGAAGAGCTAACACCAATACTCTTCAAACTATTCCACAAAATAGAAACAGAAGGAACATTACCAAACTCATTCTATGAAGCCACAGTCACCTTGGTACCTAAACCTCACAAAGACTCAACAAAGAAAGAGATTTTCAAGCCAATCTCCCTTATGAACATTGAAGCAAAAATAATTAGCAAAATACTTGCAAACCGAATGCAAGAACACATCAAAGATATTATCCATTATGACCAAGTAGGCTTCATCCCAGGTATGCAGGGGTGGTTCAATATATGGAAATCCATCAATGTGATCCACCATATAAACAAACTGAAAGAAAAAAACTATATGATACTCTCCCTAGATGCTGAAAAAGCATTTGACAAAATCCAACATCCATTCATGTTTAAAATATTGGAGAGATCAGGGATACAAAGCACATATTTAAACATAGTAAAGCCGAAATACAGCAAGCCTATAGCCAACATCAAACTAAACGGAGAGAAATTTAAAGCAATCCCACTAAAATCAGGGACAAGGCAAGGCTGCCCACTCTCCCCATATCTCTTCATCATAGTGCTGGAAGTCCTTGCTAGAGCAATAAGACAGTTGAAGGATATCAAGGGGATACATATTGGAAAAGAAGAAGTAAAATTATCAGTATTTGCAGATGATATGATAGTATATGTGAGTGACCTAAAAACTCCACCACAGTTCTCCTACAGCTGATAAACACCTTCAGCAAAGTGGCCGGATACAAAATTAACTCAAAAAAATCAGTAGCCCTCCTGTATACAAAAGACAAAAGGGCTGAGAAAGAAATTAGGGAAACAACACCCTTCACAATAGCCACAAATGACATAAGGTACCTCAGAGTAACTGGAACCAAGGAAGTCAAAGACTTGTATGAAAAAAAATTCAAATCTCTGAAGAAAGAATTAGAAGAAGATATGAGAAGATGGAAAGATGTCCCATGCTCATGGCTTGGCAGGATTAACACAGTAAAAATGGTCATCTTACCAAAAGCCATCTACAGATTCAATGCAATTACCATCAAATTACCAACACAATTCTTTACAGACCTGGAAAGAAAAATTCTCAACTTCACATGGAATAACTAGAAACCCAGAATTGCTAAAACAATCCTCTACAATTAAAGATCTTCTGGAGGTGTCTCTATCCCTGACCTTAAGTTGTACTATAGAGCAACAGTTTTAAAAACTGCATGGTACTGGCATAGAAACAGAATGGTGGATCAATGGAACTGAACAGAGGACCCAGAAATAAACCCACACACTTATGGACACCTGATCTTTGACAAAGAGGCCAAAACCATACAATGGTAAAAAGATAGCATCTTCAACAAATGGTGCTGGTCCAACTGGATGTCTACATGTAGAAAAATAAAATTGGCCCATAGTTATCACCCTGCACAAAACTGAAGTCCAAGTGGATCAAAGACCTCAATATAAAACCAGACATATTAAATCGGCTAGAAAAAAAAAGTGGGGAATACCCTAGAACTCATTGGTACAGGAGAAAACTTCCTGAACAGAACACCAGCAGCCCAGGCTCTAAGAGCAACAATCAATAAATGGGACCTCATTAAACTGAAAAGCTTCTGTAAAGCAAAGGACACTGTCATCAAAACAAAATGACTGCTTACAGATTGGGAAAGAATCTTCACCAACCCTTTATCTGACAGAGGACTCATATCCACTATATATAAAGAACTAAAGAAGCTGAAAAGCAGCAAATCAAGTAATCCACTTAAAAACTGGGGATCAGAGCTAAACAGAGAATTCTCAAAAGAGCAATATTGAATGGCAGAGAAGCACTTAAAGAAATGCTCAACCTCATTAGCCATTAGGGAAATGTAAGTCAAAAGAACCCTGAGATTTCACCTTACACCTATGAGAATGGCCAAGATCAAAAACTCAAGTGACAACACATGCTGGAGAGGTTGCGGAGGAAGGGGAACCCTTCTCCACTGCTGGTGGGAATGTAAACTTGTACAACCACTCTGGAAAGCAATATGGCGCTTTCTCAGACAACTAGGAATAGTGCTTCCTCGAGATCCAGGCATACCACTCCTAGGCATATATCCAAAAGAGGCTCAATTACACAAAAAGGACATTTGCTCAACCATGTTTGTAGCAGCTTTATTTGTAATAGCCAGAAGTTGGAAACAACCCAGATGCCCCTCAACTGAAGAATGGATGCAGAAATTGTGGTACATCTATAAAATGGAATACTACTCAGCAATGAAAAATAATGAAATCATGAAATTTGCAGGTAAATGGTGGGACCTGGAAAGGATCATCCTGAGTGAGTTATCCCAGAAGCAAAAAGACACACATGGTATATGCTCACTCATCTAGACATGCAACATAGGATGGACCCACTGGAATCTGTGCATCTAGAGAGGCCGAGCAGGAAAGAGGACCCTGTCTAGAGTTTTTGTTCCCCATCCTGAGGGGCAGGGAAGATGGGCATCAGAGGAAGAAGAAAATAGGAAACAACCTAGAAACCTGCTACAGAGGTCCTTTGAAAGCCAGAAGAAGAAATCAGGAAACAAACTAGGAACAGAGGGCCTCTGAAAGCCTCTGCCCTGCAGACTATCAAAGCAGATTCTCAGCCTGATGTCCAACTCTCAGGCAGAGTGAATGGAATTTTGTGTAGGAAGTGGGAAATAATGGGAGCTGGAGAGTACGGGGTCTCCACAAGGAGAGCAACAGAACAAGAAAATTTGAACACAGGGAACGTCCCAGCCACTCATACTCCAACCAAGGACTATTCATGGAGATGACCTGGAACCCCTGCGCAGATGTGGCCCATGTCAGGTCGGTGTCCAGGTGGGTTACCTAGTAATGGGAAGAGGTACTGCCTCTGACATAATGTGAATGGCCTGCTCTTTGATCACCTCCTTCTGAGGGGGGAGCAGCCCTACCACACCACAGAAGAGGACAATGCAGCCACTTTTGACGAGAACTGATAGACTAAGACCAGAAAGCAGAGGAGAACCTCCCCTATCAGTGGACTTGGGGAGGGTCATACATGCAGAAATGGGAGGTAGGGTGGGATTGGGAGATGAGGAGGGAGAGGTTTATGGGGGGATACAAAATTAATAAAGTGTAATTAATAAAAAATAAATAAAATAAAATAAAACACACACACACACAAAACATAGATGGCAGTTCCTGTATCCAAGACTCTTAATTCTGGAATATTTTCCCAAAATTCTTTCAATTGGTCATTAACAAAGTCATGTGTCCTTGACATGTGAGTTTCATATTATCACAGATTACATTATTATTTGTTAAATGCATAGATATGTCCCCAATGAATTACTTCCTATGGAAATTCTCCCTGACCAAGCAACTCTTTGAACAAAAGCATTTAATTGGGACCTTGCTTATATTTTTATTGAGACCATTCAGGATGTCAAGTCAGCAAGCAGTCATCTTGTTGTAGTCCGTTTGCAGCACTGAGAGCTTTTCATACTGAACCACAAGCAGCAAAAAGAGAGGACACAGAAAGAAAGATACAAAAAGCTAGAGAGATATTCAGAAATAGAGAGACTGAAAGACTAGAGTTAATTCCTGGGGCTGAGGCAGAATCACAAGACCACATTCCTTTCAGAGCACAGGGCTAGCCCAGAGGCTAGGGCAGAGTCCCACATTCCTTTCAGAGCAGAGGGCTAGCCCTGAGGCTAAGACAGAATCACAAAACCACATTCCTTTCAGATAATGGGCCAACAACAGTCCCCACCCACTAGAGATACAGTTGCTAGGAAACTGGACCCTCCCCCTAGGGAGGGACACCTGGTCATCATGGTCTGGGAACCTTCCTATAGCCAATCGATTCAAAATGTAGCACCTTGACCAATAGATGCTTGCCAGGCAGGAATTGCCCCTGCCTTGGGCATGCTGGGATGGACCAGAATCTATATATCACTCCACTAACCTGGGCGCAGTGCACTCATCTCCCACCGCTTCGGCGGGAGGGGGGGAAGGGAGCTGTGTAGGCCCAAGCTACAGCTTGTAATTAACAATAAAAATACCCTCATGTGTTTTGCAACAGAGTCAATTCCTGGAGATCTTTTGGGGGCTCTCGAACTGGGTATAACATTTGGAGGTTCCACCAAGATTACAGGGTCCCCCAAGACCTCAGGACTGATCCTGAGGGTCTCATACCAGCTGATAAGTGTGGTGTCTGTGTCTCAATATCCATCATTGTAGCTTTTTGCGGTGTGCAGTATTCCGTCGGCCCCTATTTTCTGAATTCTGTTCTGCCTCGAGGCATCTGTATGAGTGACTAAATGTGATTTGGACAGATGTGTCAAACAATCACAGTCACTGAAGTTGGGAGAGACGTCCCCCAACTTCATCAGTATCTGGAGGTGGTCTAGAGCCACCCACCACTCTGAGGCTTTTGTGGCAGAGGAGCCAGAGTGGGAATCTGAAGGTCTGTTTTTACAGTACCTTACCCAGGAAGGGACTCTGGGCCCATCCTGGAGAAATTTCTGACAGAGGAAGCAAGACAGGTCCTTGACTCCTCACCCTGTTTGGGCCTTTAGCACCAGCAGAGTCTGTTTTCGTTTTTCGGTTGTTTCTTGCATTTGTGAGTCTTCTGAGTCTTTGTTTATTGGACTGTGACAGACATTATGGGACAGACGACTTCCCACCCCCTTGACTTGATTTTTATCCACTTCAAAGAGGTTAAGGCAAGAGCTTGCAATCTCAGAGTATATGTAAAAAAAAAAAAAAAAAGCGGAAAATGATTACTTACTGCAGTTCGGAGTGGCCAACCTTCAATGTTGAATGGCCACCAGAAGGGACTTTTCATCTCCCGACCATTTTGGCCATAGAGGATAAAGTATTTCAAAAGGCACAGGGACACCCTGACCAGGTTCCTTATATGGTAGTCTGGAAGGATTTGGTGATGAATCCCCCACCCTGGATCAAAGCTTTTCTTCCCCCTGCTAACAATCCTCCTTTTACAGAAGCTTCGTCAACTACATATGCAGATCCAGGTCCCACCATTACATTGGTCACAGAGGCCAAATCCCCTCCTAAGTCTTCCGTGCCCCTCTACCCTGTCTTACAGGATGGCACACCAGAGGATGAGATTTTTACACCCCCACCTTATAGGTCTATTCTTCCATCCTGGGGATTGCCAGCACCAGCCCCAGAACCACCCACAGGCACCGGTACATGCATCCCCTCTGTGGCCCGCCCTGGACCTATCAGATGGACCTGTGCAGGGCACCCGGAGCCGGAGGGCGGCTTCCCCAATTAAGGAACCAGAGGCAGATTCCACAGTTCTGCCTCTGCTTACCACTGGACCCACAGATGGACAGGGGAACCAGCCCCATCATTATTGGCCATTTGCCACGGCCGACCTTTACAATGCTAAATTTTCTGAGAATCCGAGGGACCTAATTGACCTCTTTGAAACTGTGCTTTTCACTCATCAGCCCACTTGGGATGACTGCCAACAGCTATTGCAGGTTCTTTTCACCACAGAAGAAAGGGAGCGTATCTTCCTAGAAGCCCGGAAAAACGTTCTGGCAAATACTGGGGTTCCAACTCAGAACCCAGCTGATATTGATGCTGTATTGCCTCTTACCTGACCTACCTGGGATTTTAATATGGCTGAAGGTAAGAGGCACCTCCTTCTTTACCGCCAGACTCTGTTGTCAGGTCTCAAAGCGGCTGCAAGACGGCCCACTAATTTGGCCAAGGTCTATGATGTTAGACAGGGAGAAAATGAAAGCCCAGCAGCCTTTCTAGAGAGAATTACGGAAGCTTATAGACGATATACACCTTATGACACTGAGCATTCTGATCAGAAGTCGTCTGTAGCTCTGGCTTTCACTAATCAGGCAGCAAAAGATACTAAGAAAAAGTTACAGAAACAGGAGAGATTAGGAGAAAAGTTGCTACGGGACTTAGAGATTGCAGAAAGGGTGTATAACAATAGGGAAAGCCCAGAAGCAAAGCAAATTAGGGCTGAGAAAAGGCGGAATAGGGACTTAGCTGAAGTACTCCTGGCAGTCACTGCCTCCGATCCAAGAGAGAGAAGACAACTTCAGCAAGTAGCAGGAAGAAGGGAGCCAGAGGGACACTACAATCATTAGATAAGAACCAATGTAAAGAAGAGGGACACTGGATAAAAAATTGTCCCAAGAAAAAGCTGCAAACTAAGGTTATGTTCGTGGAGGAGGAGGACTGAGGGAGTCAGGGTTCGGATCCCCTCCTGGAGCCCAGGGTAACCCTAAAGGTGAAGGGGAGACCGTTGGACTTTCTGGTAGATACTGGAGTTCAACATTCAGTGCTCCTGAAGGCCGAGGGACCACTATCTTCAAAGAAATCATGGTTCAAGGGGCCACTGGCATTAAACAATATTCATGGACTACCCGAAAAACTGTGGACTTAGGAATGGGGCAGGTAACCCATTCATTCATGGTCATCCCAGAATGCCCTTACCCACTTTTGGGGAGGGACCTATTGACCAAAATGAGAGCCCAGATACATTTTGGGTCAGAAGGAGCCCAATTACTAGATGATAAAGGAAAGCCTATCCAAGTCCTAACAGTCAACCTGGCCTCAGAATGTGAATACAAATTGTATGAATAGCCCCTTGGTTATGAGGAAAATCTGGATCTTTGGCTGGAGGAATTTCCTCAGGCTTGGGCAGAAACAGGGGGAATGGGAGTAGCAAAACACCGGCCACATGTGTTTGTGGAATTCAAGTCAGGGGCAGGCCCTGCCCTGGTACAACAATACCCAATGTCCCTGGAGGCAAGAAGGGGAATAACTCCTCATATCCGTAAACTACTCAGTCTCGGTATTCTCAGGCCTTGCCAATCTGCATGGAATACTCCCCTACTGCCTATCAAAAAGCCTAACTCGAATGATTATCGGCCGGTCCAAGATCTAAGGGAAGTCAATCTGCGAGTGATAGATATTCACCCCACTGTACCTAACCCTTACACATTGCTGAGTTCTCTACCACCTGAAAGATACTGGTACACTGTCCTAGACCTG
This sequence comes from Meriones unguiculatus, assembly GCF_030254825.1. Taxonomy (NCBI): domain Eukaryota; kingdom Metazoa; phylum Chordata; class Mammalia; order Rodentia; family Muridae; genus Meriones; species Meriones unguiculatus. The sequence goes on along the minus strand of NW_026843710.1, from coordinate 16,465,103 downwards.
AAGGACGCTTTCTTTAGCCTCTCTTTGGCACCCAAAAGCCAAGAATACTTTGCTTTTGAATGGCATGAGTAGGAGGTAGGCATCAATGGGCAGTTGACTTGGATGTGCCTACCTCAAGGATTTAAAAATTCACCCACCATCTTTGACGAGGCTCTGCATGAGGACCTGGGTGAATATCGGGTTAACAACCCAGATGTTACCCTTATCCAGTATGTATAACCCAGATGACCTCCTGGTGGCAGCCAAGGACCAGGCAAGCTGACTGGAAGGTACCCGGAAGCTTCTACAAGTCCTGGGAGACCTAGGATACTGGGCCTCAGCCAAGAAGGCACAACTCTGCAGAACTGAAGTAACCTACCTTGGCTATATCCTGAAAGGAGGACAACGCTGGCTCTCAAAAGCCAGAAAAGAGACTATTCTCAGCATTCCAGTCCCGAACAGTTGCCGCCAGGTAAGAGAGTTCCTAGGGTCAGCAGGATTCTGCAGAATCTGGATTCCAGGTTTTGCAGAAATAGCTAAGCCCCTTTATAAAGCCAAAAAAGAGACTGAAATTTTTAATTGGACTTCAGAACAACAGGCTTTTGACCAGTTAAAGCAGGTGCTACTGTCAGCACCAGCTTTGGGGTTACCAGATATCACTAAGCCCTTTCACCTGTTTGTGGATGAACAGAAAGGGGTTACCAAGGGAGTCCTGACTTAGACATTGGGGCCTTGGAGACGTCCGATGGAATACCTGTCCAAAAAGTTGGACCTAGTTGCAGCTGGGTGGCCCCCTTGCTTGTGCATTATTGCAACAACGTCACTACTTGTCAAGGATGCTGATAAGCTGACATTGGGCCAGAATCTGATGATGACCACTCCCCGTGGTTTCGACAAAGCACACTGGAGCCCAGGTGGAAAGGACCATACATCGTCCTACTGAGTACCCCGACTGCCATCAAAGTCGATGGAATTGCAGTTTGGATTCACTACTCGCATGCCAGACCTGCCAACCCATTTTCAACCCAAGAAGACTACCTGACTCCTGCTGCCCAAGAATGGAAAGCACACCACAACCCAGAGAACCCCCTATGTGTCAAGCTATCCAAAGCCTCATCATCATCTTAGGTCTGCTAACAGTATGTACTATTGCCTGGAACCCACATGTTGCTGTAAATAATACCTGGGTCTTGTGGGATGAATATGGTAATGTCTTAGCCACGGCATCTCTGGCAGCTCCTCCCAAGACAGGGTTTCCTGAACTGAGTTTCAACCTGGCACTCGACATGCCTTCAGGATCCCGTGCAAGGTACTTCGCTCAGGAAGTAAAGGTACACTTTTATATGTGTCCCTCCACTGCTGATTCTCCATGGCGGCGGGAAAATTGTGGAACCTCAGCTGACTTGTACTGTGCAAAATGGGGTTGTGAGGAGTTTGCTAACAGGTATTACTTCCTTGGCCCTCCAGGATAAGCATTATGGACAGCTGAGGCAATCTATAGACATAGACATCCAAAGATTGGAGGGATCTATTGCAGACCTTGAACAGAGTGTTGATTCCTTGGAAGAGGTGGTCCTCCAGAATAGGAGAGGACTTGACTTGGTGTTTCTGCAACAAGGAGGGCTATGTGCTGCACTCAAGGAAGAATGTTGTTTCTATGTCAATAAGTCAGGTGTGATAAGAGAGTCTCTGGCAAAAGTCAGAGGTTTAGAACTGAGGTGTAAGGAGAGAGAGGACAAGCCTGGATGGTTTGGATATTGGTTCAACACTTCTTCATGGTTAACAACTTTGATATCTACTCTCTTAGACCCTTTCACCATTCTAATGTTGTTACTTACTGTTTGGCCATGTTTGCTGAACTGGTTAATGGCCTACGTCAGGCAGAGACTGGGGACTATCCAGCTAATGGTGCTCCACTCACAGCACCCACATCTGACCACGACTGAAAACAACTTATAAATCCTCCCTTCCTCCCAACTAATAACTCTGTTCCTAGTCTGTGTCTAGTCTCACAGGTTTATGCTCGAAGGCACCAGCCTACAAAAAGAACTCAATAGGACTCATCCCAGATTGATACCTGGAGCTGCGTACCACACATGACTGCCCCTTTGTTGTCAATGGCCCCGTGGTCAGAATTGAAGCAGATACAGAAGATGAGACCCTCGGTCCCTGATCCCACCTGGCAGCTAAGATGCTCCCTCAACATATAGCTAAATAACTCACATCTCTAAGATTCAAGAAATTATCCTCTTGAAAAATGGGGGGATGAAAGACTAGAGTTAATTCCTGGGGCTGAGGCAGAATCACAAGACCACATTCCTTTCAGAGCAGAGGGCTAGCCCAGAGGCTAGGGCAGAATCCCACATTCCTTTCAGAGCAGAAGGCTAGCCCAGAGGCTAAGACAGAATCACAAAACCACATTCCTTTCAGATAATGGGCCAACAACAGTCCCCACCCACTAGAGATACAGTTGCTAGGAAACTGGACCCTCCCCCTAGGGAGGGACACCTGGTCATCATGGTCTGGGAACCTTCCTATAGCCAATCGATTCAAAATGTAGCACCTTGACCAATAGATGCTTGCCAGGCAGGAATTGCCCCTGCCTTGGGCATGCTGGGATGGACCAGAATCTATATATCACCCCACTAACCTGGGCGCGGTGTGCTCATCTCCCACCGCTTCGGCGGGAGGGGGGGAAAGGGAGCTGTGTAGGCCCAAGCTGCAGCTTGTAATTAACAATAAAAAGACCCTCATGTGTTTTGCAACAGAGTCAATTCCTGGAGATCTTTTGGGGGCTCTCGAACTGGGTATAACATTTGGAGGTTCCACCAAGATTGCAGGGCCCCCCCCAAGACCTCAAGACTGATCCTGAGGGTCTCATACCAGCTGGTAAGTGTGGTGTCTAAGTGTGGTGTCTGTGTCTCAGTATCCGTCATTGTCTCTTTTTGCAGTGTGCAGTATTCCGTCGGCCCCTATTTTCTGAATTCTGTTCTGCCTCGAGGCATCTGTATGAGTGACTAAATGTGATTTGGACAGATGTGTCAAACAATCACAGTCACTGAAGTTGGGAGAGACGTCCCCCCACTTCATCAGTATCTGGTGGTGGTCTAGAGCCACCCACCACTCTGAGGCTTTTGTGGCAGAGGAGCCAGAGTGGGAATCTGAAGGTCTGTTTTTACAGTACCTTACCCAGGAAGGGACTTGGGCCCATCCTGGAGGAATTTTTGTAAGAGTCAGTCAGTTTTTGTGTTGGAAAATTTGACCAGTTGGTGGGTGTTTTTCTGTCTCAATGTCTCTGTGCAGTAAATGTGTCTATCCTTTTGTTTTCTGTTCTGAAAGGCCTCACGAAACTTATTTAAAATGTGTGCCTATGGGTTTTATTAGATTTGTAAACGCATATGTATAGGTTACCACGTGGTATAAAGTGCCTCAGTGTCTCGCTTCCATCTTGACTTCACCATGTGATTTTATAATGTGACCGCCATCTTGGTATGGATGAAAAAAAGGGGGGGGGGAACCTTGGTCAAATAATTCTCATTTCCTTCTAGGTTAAAAGGATGAGATATTTTAAAATTTGTATTGGTTTTAAAAATTAAATTGCTTGCATTGGTAAATTCTGGTTTTAAAATCTGGTTTTGATTTTAAAGATTATGTTTATGCCTTGTGACTTCTCTCCTACAAAAGGGGTACTTTATTTTGATATTGCAAAAACGGGTTTTAAAAAAATGTTTAAATATTTAAGGCTGTAAAATGTTTAAAGTTTATCAGGTATTTGGGTATGACAATGATCTTGGTATTTTATCAATCATACTAAATAAAACCCTGCCATATTGTCTGTGCTAATTAAGAGAATTGCAGTTTTTAGAATGTATCTTATGGAGAGCTGTTTCTTTGTTAAGTGCTTTGTGACCATCTTATCTGCTACAGGATAGTTATTTTAAAAGAATTTGGCAGTTTCAGAACTCCTCTTTATAGTAATGTAACTTGTTTTTGCTTTGCCTATATAAAGCAAATCGTATACGCTGGGCTCCAGCAGGATCAGGTCAGAATAAAAAGGATTTTAATGAGAGTTTTTATGTTGTCTGAAAAGCAAGAAAAAGAGAAAAAAATAAAAATGTCTGGTTAAGCCAGAAAAGAAAAGCTAGAAACCTGAAGGTATATAGAATGTTGCAGAAGGTTAGTGGATGTGTTATAAAAAGCCAGAGAGTTAATATTATTTTAAAAAAGAACTGTATTTAAATATGTTATAATTCATTTAAAGGGCTGGTGATTCCTCATTGCAAAATGTTTTTCATGCTCTTTTAAGGGAAAAAAATTCCAGCTGATAGGTTTGGTATGACTAAAATAATTCTTCCAGTTTAAAATTGTTCTGTTATGCATTTGGTTCTAAAGCTTATTTGATCACTGGGAACTTTTGGTTGTGGGGGATTATGGATGCTCCACAGTGTTTGCTGTATCATCATCAGCACCTAGTGGCTGTGCTTGGTGTTGTCAGTCGCAGGCTGTGCTAGCACATGGCCAGCTGCCATGTTGGTTCAGCAATGGAGAGCGTGTGAAGCTGTAGTTTGGCTGCCATATTTGTTTAGGGATTCCAGCTGAGTTCAGTAACACGTGGCTAGCTGCCATGCTTGTCGGGAGATAGAGGGTGGAGCTATGAGTTTGCCACCATTTTGTTTAGGTATCTCAGTTATGTTCAGTCATATTAGTGCTAAATGCAAAGCTTTTTACTGTTCAATTTTAATGCAAGTGGTAGGAGCAGCAAGATTTGCTAGCCTCTCTATGAACTGTATCTGATTAAAAGGTTTGCTTTGATTTTAGTTCAGAAAGAGCAGATTTAAAGTCATGCTAAATACTGCAGTTGAGCCTTACCTAGTCTTTTGTCTATTTGTCTTAAAATATATACTTCTAAAACATGCACCTCGGAAATATGCTAGAATTAGAGATAATAACATTCTGTTTTATAGGACACAGTTTAGAGCAGATGATAAAAACAGAGTAACTCAGACATGCTGGCCCTCAAGCTTGTCAGAGATCTGAATATGGCATCTTAACATGTGTAAGCTTATTGTGACAGGAAGTCCCGAAATCCTGGCAGTAACTCCCCCAAGGTCTCCGAGAAGATTTTGGCACAACGACAGATGACTGCTACTCTGGATTGTGGTATGCTAACAACTGGGCAATACTGCCTCAACTGGCCCACTGCTAAGGCCCAGACAAAACTGTGGACACCTGGAGTCAATGTTTCACGCTGCTAAGGGCGAGGTGAGGCCATTCTCTCATTTCTTTCTTCACAGAAACAGTCTCTCATCTTATGTGCCTGGCAGAACTGCCTCTGTTCAGGATGCCATGAGACACAGGAGCCAGGGACACTGCGTAGGTAATGGGCTAACCAGTCATCCCTGTCATTTTGATTGACACATGAATTGGTATATTTATTTAGCTTATAATTTATCCTTCTGAGGTCTATGAACTCCTTGATGGCTATGCTAAGCTTAATGTAGCTTTGCAGCTAAAGAAAAGACAATTAGATCGACTGTTAGCTCATTGATCAGTTCATTAGCTAGAACTACAGGGTACTAGATCTCTTAGAAGAAAAACAGGTTTGCCTTGCTCACAGGACTCATGTTAGTTGCCTGTGTCTTAAGATAAATAAATGGAGCCTATGTAGGGTCTGAGGATACAGGAGTTTAGGTTGTAAAAATCTAGAGAGTGTTATTTGGTCTAAAAATTGTTTCAGGGTTGATAGATGCAAAAAAATTAGAGAGTCTAAGTAGGATTTTTTAGATATATAATTATGAGTTATAAAGAGATAAAAATATTTTAAAGCAGATTAAAATGGGAGATACTTTAGATCTCCCCCCTCTTTGCTACTTTGTGCTTATAAGATTTCAGAAGTTCAGAGTTTTGGCATTGATCAATAGAGTTCTGATAAGTTGATGGAGCAATAACTGCTTATTATTCAGTCACCAGGTTGAGATTTTAATTTCCTTTGGTTGGCTTCTGGAAATAGACTTAAAGGTGCTTCTCGCTAGTTTAAAAACATCTGTTTAATGTGTATATCTGACCCAAAAGTCATAGCTTTTAGTATCGTATTTTGTATTCTTAATATCTGCCATTTCTGGGGTAGATTTTGACACAGAAATATATCTTAACCCTATTCTTTTTAGTTGCCTTGTAAAAAAAAAAAGGTCCAAAAGCATCCAGGGTTTAATACTAAAGCCAGTAATGTATTTCTGCCTAACTTTCCAGTGTAAACATAAAAGTGGGAGCTAAAAGTAGATGCTGAGTGTATAAAAATGTCCAAGCTCCATTTGTGACTAATTACCAACAGCTATGCCCACAGAAGAAATGTTACTGTGGACACACTTAAGTTGTGTATAAAGGTTATAAAACAAACAGCTAACTGATACTCAATCAGTGGGATGCAGTTTTATCTGTTACTCTTAAAATGTTTGATTTGCTGATATGTTACTTTGCTGAGTATTTAAAATTGTATATTTCCTTTTGTGTACTAAAAAAATTCATATGAGTTTCAGGATATGACCTGGATCTGGCATAGCTCAAAAGGATCACAGATGAGATTTTCCCTGGTTTTTCCCTTTTAATAGACAAATTTTAACTTCTGTCTCCAGTCTAAATTTGTCTCAGCAGATTTCCACCTGTTTAACTCTGTTCCGGCATCAACTGTGGACTGCACGCTGAAATCTGGACTTCCTGGAAACTGACATGATTGCTCCCTGCCTCTTCAGGTGGATCAACGAACCAGATGCTTGGGACTTCCCCATTGCTCAGCCTTTGACTGGCATTTCAGCCTCCCTAGCCTACGATCCAATGGTCAGCATCGAAGAAGCTCCAGAAGACAGATCTATGCCCAAATCCCCCCTAGCAGGCTAAAATGCTAAGTCAAAAGTGGCTCCCTGGCATTAGCTATTATCTTGGGCATCTGCTTAGCTGAAATAGACACTAATATTGCAGCAACTGGGCTAAAAGCCTAGAGAGACCCTATAATAGTTCTCCTTGGCTTTCTACCCCCTATATCCACCCAAAAGGGACCACAGATCCCATTATAAAAAATAAATCTATAAGATACAAGGGGTCATATCTGGAAGACCCAAGATTGGGTCTTCAAATGATCATGGGAAAGGGGGAAATGAGAGACCAAAAAGATTAAAAATTAGCAGCTATTATTAAGGCCTGAACTATGTGGGTAATGCCCTGAGGGGAAGGACCGCCTTGCTGCGTTCTTTCCCCACCCACTAGAGATACAGTTGCTAGGAAACTGGACCCTCCCCCTAGGGAGGGACACCTGGTCATTAATAGTCTGGGAACCTTCCTATAGCCAATCGTTTCAAAATGTAGCATCTTGACCAATATATGCTTGCCAGGCAGGAATTGCCCCTGTCTTGGGCATGCTGGGATGGACCAGAATCTATATATCACCCAACTAACCTGGGGGTAGGGCGCTCAGCTCCCACCACTTCGGCGGGGGAGAGGGTTGTGTAGGCCCAAGCTGCAGCTTGTAATTAACAATAAAAAGACCCTCATGTGTTTTGCAACGGTGTCGAATCCTGGAGATCTTTTGGGGGCTGCGAACTGGGTATAACATTATGATATCATAAAAATTATTATGTCATAATACAATTTTGATAGCATAAAATAATTGAGATGAAATAAAAGTATTGTGATGTCATCTTATTGTGTTTTGTCATACTATTGAAATATCATTCCATTGTGAAGTCATAATAGCATTGAGATGTCACAAAAGAATTGTGATGTCATATTGGCATTGTGATGATATAATACCATTGTGTTGTCATAATACCTTGGTGATTTCATATTAGCATTGTAATATCATAATAGCTTCGTGATGTCATACAATTGTGTTGTGATACTACCTTTGATATTTTTGAAAAATTGTGTAATCATAATAGAATTATGATTTACATACCACAATCATGTTGTAATATTTTAATGTCATCATGCCATTGTGATGTCAAAATTCCATTGTGATGGTTATCACAATCATGTTGTAATAGTGTTTCGATGTTGTACTATTGTGACGTCATAATAACATTGGGATATCATAATAGCATTGTGAAGTCAAAATACCATTGTGATGTCATAATAGCATTGTGAAATAATACCTTTGTGATGTTGTACCATTGTCATGTCCTTATATCATTGTGATGTCATAATAGCATCGAGATGTCTTATGAGCATTGTGATGTAGTAATACCACTGTGAAAAAATAATACTGTTGTGATTTCATATGAGCAGTGTGATGTCATAATACTATTTTTCAGGTCATACTGCCATTGTGCTGTCAAATGTTCCATTGTGATGTCAGTCCACAATGTTATTGGAATAGCAATTGTGATATCATAATACAATTGTGAAGTCATACTATCGTTATGATGTCAAAATGTCACTGTGATATCATAGTAGCATTTTGAGATCATAATGAATTTGTGATTTCAAAATTCCACTGTGATGTCATAATGACAGTATGAAGCCATAATACACTGGTGATGTCATAATACCTTTGAGATATCATGACACCATTGTGATGATATAATACCACTGAGATGTCATTAATAAATTTATGTCATAATAGCATTGTGATGTCTTAATATCCGTGTGATGTCATAAAAGCATATTGAGGTCATAACCCCAATTGTGATGTCATAATACCATTGTGATGTCATCACAGCCTTGTGATTTGTCGTAACATTGCAGGTATAATGTTCTTTTGAAATGTATACATCTTACCCTTGTTCATTCAAATGCTGATTTATACTGCTCACTCTCTGGTTTCTATTGGGATATTGCATTGTGTTACTTATTCTATGCATCCTTTCTCAATTTTGTGTAAACAGGCCAGAATAAAGCAACTAGCCACAATATTGAGTGAAGGGAGGAGTCAGATGGCAGGAAATGATAGGGAGTAGGGAGGAGAGATGGCAAGGGAGCAGAGCTTGTAGAGTGGGAGAAAGGATCTTGGAAAAGCATGGAGAGAATGAACCAGACCTAAGACTTCACAAAAAGCAAATATAATGGGTAAAATCTAAATGTTAGGAAACTATGAGGGCTTGAAGGTTTAGCAGGGAGTAAATATTGACCAGCATGTGTTCTAAGTTAATTAAATAAGCCCAGTCTCTCTGTGGTGAATTGGTTATATAACTATTTAGAATCAACAGAAAGCATTAAAAATAAGATAAACCAATAGTAAATATTAATCATCATCTAAAACATAATACAATTGTGAAGCCATTATACTATTTTTATGTCATAACACAATTGTATTGTCATGTCATTGTGAAGATATAATAACATTGTGATGTCATATTAGCATTGTGATGTCAAAATAACACTGTGATTTCATTTTAGCATTCTGATATCATGATATCATTGTGAAGTCATAAAAGCATTGTGATGATGTAAAAGTATTTTGAGGTCATAATGCCACTGTGAAGTGAAAATTGCACTGTGAGGTCATACCACAATGAAGTCTAATAGCACTGTGATGTCATGATTTTGATATAACAAAATGTGATTCCATGGTAGCATTGTGATGTCATAAGTGCATTGCTATGTTATATTATTATAGTGATGTTATAATTTCACTGTGATATCATACCATATGAGGTCATAACACCATTGTGATATCATAATAGCATTGTGATGTCATAATATCAATGTGATGTTATAATAGCATATTGAGGCCATAACCCCATTGAGATGTCATACTAGCATTGTGAGGTCATGATAGCATTGTGATGTCAAAATTCCATTTTGCTGTCATTCCAGGCAATTTTATTACTGACCTCTTAAAAGAAATATGTGACACTATTCCTGAACAGTCTTGGACAGGAACTATCAACGCTGTGTAGTGTGTTATCAGCTGCCCAGATTGAGGTATGTAGGGCTGATCATGCTTTCTCTCCAGCAAGCTATGTCCCACTCAGTGGTCATTGATCAATCCTCCTGGCCCTGGGGTTTACAGTTACACCTGGGCCTTCAACAGAGAAATGGGTCCACAATATGTGCCTATGAAACAAGAGCAGCTGTGTTTCCTTCAGTGGTGCTCCAGACAAACCCTCCAAATGTAGTGTTAATGCCAACACTGTTTGTTCAGCGGAATATTTTCTTCATTTTCATAGTCATTCCATAAGTTGTCAACATATAATTTTACTGATTATGTGGGAATATCATAAAATATACAATACACTCTTTTTCAATTGCTCCCAGTTTCAAATTCACAAGCACGTGTCACACTAATTTTTGTTGTTGTTTAAATTACACCAATTCAATTGTGTGTTGTTCATCTACTCATTGGAACGTGATCAGAATCTCAGTCCAAGTCCCTTAAAGAAAACAGAGTTCATCCTTGCTGTACCCTGCAACCACCTCCAAGAGGAAATCATCAGTCCTTAAGAGGTCTATACTTCATCCCCTTGATGACAGCTCTTCTTTCATATTTATTTATTATGACTTTTTCACTATGTATCACCTGTGCTGCCCCTCACTCTTCTTCCAGACCCACACAACCTCCTTCTTCTAACCCTTTACCCTCTCTCTAGTTCCCTGATAGGGAATTTCCTCCTTCTCCTTCTATCTGACCCTAGCTTTTCAGGTCTCACCAGGACTGGCTGCATCATCGAACTCTACAGCCTGATTCTCAGGGCATTGTTCTCCTTGTGTCCTCAATTCCCTCTACTTATGACACTTTTCCTACCTCCTCCCCTGCAGACTTCCCAGAGCTCTGAGGGGAGGGAGAATTTCATAGGGAAATTCCATTTAGAGCTGGGTGTTTTAAGGTCTCTCTCTGCACAATATCGGACTGTGGGTCTTTGTATGAAATCCCATCTCTGTGGATCCAAGATTATGGCACTGATCTATCAATTGATGGCAGAGAGCAGTATATTTAAATAACAACAGCCTGGGTTGCTTGAAAATTTTTGTATGATACCCTGGCCAAAGAATTAAATTCCGATATTGAAACACTTGTTTGGTCACAATAGATGGCCTATTAGAATTTTATCCCCCACACTTAGGAGACTTCATAATAAGTGAATAAATACCATATTTGCCTTTGTGCATTTTAGGGACTTCACCCAGGATGTTTTTTTCTGGTTCCATCCATTTCCCTGAAAATATCATGATGTCATTTTCTTAACTGAACTTCTTTATTCAGTTAAGAATTCAGTAAATATTCCACATTTTCCCCCAAAATTGTCAGTCCCGTCTTTATACCTTGGAAGTTGCTGAAACTTTAATCATTTTATTGAATGAAAAACTATCTTGATAACTATGTTCTTTTAGCCTAGAAGTCCCTCCATGTTCTTCCACTTCCTATGGTTTAAATTGCAATGTCCCCCAAAATCATCTATTTACATGCTAGGTCCCCAGTAAGCAAATGTCAGGAAAGGGTTTTAATGTACGGCCTTGTTAAATAATACAATTCCTATTGGAGTTATGTTATAGGAGGGTGTTCACTGAGATTGATATGCAATGAAAGTGACCAAAGAGAATAGAGTTTCAGTCTCTCAGTCTCTGTCACTTTTTATCTTTTATTCTGTTGGTCTCTGTCTGTACTTCTCTGAATCTGTCTCTCTAGCTCTTTCTATCTCTGTCTACATCTCTCTGCCTGCTGCTTGTTGTATAAAAAGCTCTCAGTTCTGCTGAAGGGCTACCACAAGATGATTATTGCTGACATGACATCCTGGATGGTCTCTGTAAAATTAAAGCAAGGACCCAATTAAATGCTTTTTGTTCAAAGATTTGTTTGGTCAGGGAGCATTTTCTTGGTAAGTAATTCAGTAACTGAGGATATATCTGTGCATTAAAAAAATAATAATGGAATCTGTGATAATGTGAAAGTCACATATCCAGGACAAGTGACTTTATTAATCACAAGTGACACTTTTTCTGAACTAAGAGTCTTGGACACAGGAACTGTCATCTCTGAGATGTGTGCTTTTAGCTGCCCAGTTTGAGGCATGTAAGACTGCTCAGAATTTTCTCAAGCAGGCTGTCCTTTTGGCCCTTTCAATAACTGTTTTTGAAATTCTTACTAGCATTCAACTGTTTCATGGCATCATTCTGCCTCTAAGACAACTAGCAACTAGAGAATATTGAGATTTCCATGAAGGTGAGTAAACAATATTTCCTCAGTGTCCAGTATCTCTTTTGCACTTGTGACATTTTCTTATGAAACCCAAGGAAATCCCATTTAGAGCTGGGTGTTTTAAGGTCTCTGTCTGTGTAATATTGGACTGTGGGTGTTTTTGGTATAATCTTTTGAAATGTATACACCTTACCCTTGTTCATTCAAATGTTGAATTATCCTCCCCCACAGTCTCTGGTTTCAATCTGGATATTGCATTTTTGATATTTATTCTAAGCATCCTGTCTCAACTGTATGTGTAAACAGGCCAAAATAAAACAACTAGCCACAATTTTGAGGAGCCAGAGAACAGGAAAAAGGGGAGTAGACAGAGGGAAGGAAATGATTTGGGGGGGGAAGGAATGAGAAGAGAGCTAGGATAGAGAGCTGGAGGAAAGGTCTTTGAATGGCCACATGGAGGGGTGGACTGGACCTAAAAGGAAGTATAATGTGGTGAAAACTAAATGTTAGGAAACTCTGAGGTCTTGGACTTTTAGGATGGAGTAACTATTGCTCAGCATTTTGTTCTTGGTTAACTATATAAACCCAGTATCTGTGTGATGATTTGGGTGTACAGCTGTTTAGGATTAACATCAGCATTACTAAAGTATAATTGTTAGTAAATATTAATCATCATCTACAACAAATGGCACCCAACTAATCTAAGTATCCACACTCCTTAAATCATACTATTTCATAATTTGGTAGGGGAATAAGCTCCCAGTGATAAAACCTAAAAACTCCCAGATCAATTACTGTGTATTTAAGAGAGACTCTTAAACCAGTCCAGGATCAAAAGACAGCCTTCTGTGTGCAGACCTGAGATTTACAAAAATTGGCTGCTGCTGCAGGTTAACTAAGGGGTAAACAAGCATGTCTCCTTCATACTGTGGCTGGCTCAACTGACTGAGCTCCACAGCCATGGCAGGAAAGAAAGGAACTGGAGGCAGATAACCCTCTAGTCAGAATTTGGCCTAAACTACATCTAAAATAAAATAAAATAAAATAAAATAAATTGCTGTAGCAGGTGTTATTTTAATCCCTTTTGGCTTCATTTGGCTGTCACAGTAACAGATCTGTTTGCAATATATTTAATGGTCTTGGTTCTTCTCCATGCCTTCACCAAGAAAGTAGAAGGAGAAAATGAAGAAGAAAAAGCAAGGTTTGGAATACTGAGTTACAGACCAGAAAAAGGACACTCATTTTAGGAATTAAATTAATAACATCTAAAATTCAAAGCTCTCTGGCTGCAATATATTTGTCAGCTCTTTCTAGTAAGGGTCCTCCAATTTAATGAGACATCAACTAAAATAATCAACTGTGCTTTGTTTGTAACAGCATAAATTGGCACAACAGACAGCAAACTTAAAATTTTCTTGTCTCTTTGATTGATTTTCATTTAAAGACTGATACTGATACTGATTTGAAAAAAAAGTATAAACATGTATATATATAAATATATATATATACGTTCATATATATATATACATATATACGTATATGAACAAGTGAGTGAAGGCATATGCCTTTCTTTCCAACACAAAGTAAAAAGAAACAGGCATGTATCTGAGTTCAGCATCAACGTAATTTACATAATAAAAGCCAGGATGTTAACTCCTGCTGTTTAACCACTTACGGAGATAGTCTAAGACTCAAATGGTAAACTTAAAGTTACCATGTACATTCTTTTTTCTTAATAATACATATTATATCCTTACTGGTCTAAAGGCTGGATTCACATAATTTTTAGGTTTATGTAAAGAGAGATGTCATCACACTGCTCTGAAAACTGCCTTATCCTTTTAAACGTGAAACATTTTCACAAGGAAAATATGTTGGTCATGCATATGTAAAAAAGACACAAGAGGCTTAAAGATGGCAAAGTACATGTTGACCTAGTTTAGTCCTAAAAACTCAAAAATTATATTCATATGTTTAATAAACAAAACTGTCTATTCCATATCAAAAAGGAGGCAAGGCAAAGATAGCCAAAACCAATGTGAAAATCGAGACACAAAATGCTCAGGGATATACTTAATGCTAATGCTAAGAGAGTTTATATAAAGTTCAGCTATAAAGGCATAACTGCCCATCCTGTCTAAAAAAGGGGCAAGCCAAAAAACAGCCACTCTCCATGTAAAGTCCAGGTAGAAGATGCCTAGGGTATTTTTAAATGCTAAATGTAAAAGGGAATTAAAATAAACTTTGGCTATAAAGACATAACTGCCCATTTTATAAAAAAAAGGGGGGGATAGTACAGATAGCTACAATATATATAAATATCTGGGGCTAAACCTCTAAATATAAACATACCTACAGTATGTTTATATTCTACATTAAAAAGGAGTTTATGTAAAGTTATTTAAAACATGTGTTGCTCAAGGCAACCAGCTTTTCTCTGTAGTGGGAGGTTTCTCTAGGTAAATAGGTAGCAGCTTGGCTTAATACAACAGGCACATAAGAACCCACATCTTTTCAACCTTGTTTTGATTTAAAGATGAAAATGATTGTATTTTTTATAAAAATAGTAATTTATATTGTTCTGATCCCTTTACATGGGAACAACTCTAAAACTGACTGGGACATGAAATATGTTTCCAGAATCCCAACAATATTTGCCAATAATCCTTGGGTATACTATCCTCAAAATGTATTATGTTAATCTTTTAATTGCATAGATAAAATTGGCTTAAAGTTTAGGTTCATCCTGCATATCTCATACATTCATAATTTTAGAGCACTATAATGCTTGTGAGAAATTATATGTTTGCGGAACAAAAGAACTGGACAACAGAGATGCTGGATCAAAACTAACAGAATCATTCTTCAGCATGCTGCGACAATGATACATCTGTTCCATCATCTTGCATATTCCAGCATTCTTCCTGTTCCTGCCTCAACTGCTTCAATTGCTGTTTCTCATCAAAGCCTGCTCCCAAAAGATCTTTGAAGGAAGCTACTAATCTTAATTAGTCCAGCATCTCAGATTGTTCCAAAGAAGACTTTTATTAAGCCTGAAATATCTCAACATTCAAAGACTTGACCACAAATGCTATTGCTTGCTTAATAAACCATTTTTTTCCAAATTTATTTCGGCCCCCTGCAAGATTTCTATATGTCCAAAATGTCAGCTAGAAGAAATCCTGCAATTTTCCTTAAAGGGGGTTGAGTATGTTTTTGGTTGTTTGCTATGACTATGAAATTTTATTGTAATTGGGAGATGTTTGATTTTAATGTGCTTATTGAAAGTGAAACATGGAATATACAGGGATATATTTTAGGAATAGAAAAAAGGTAGATTATTGAATCTACTCAATTTAGGGTTTTATTTGTTATTCTCAAGGTTAATTTTAACTCTGGTAAAGGATTTGTGTATTGATGCAAAATAAGTATTCTTGATACATTGTTATAAGCTTTAGTATATTGGTAGAAGTCAAGGTTACTTCCAATACTTTTAAACTGCTATTAAAAAATGGTTAGGATATTAGGTATGCAAGTTGATTGCTAGTTATTCAACTCATACTCATGCCAGACACTAGTTTAATTTATCACAGGAGTATACATCCTAGGGGTAACAGATAGATATGATTTTGTAGACAGACCAATAATATAAAGATAGGTAGTCTTCAAAATTTCAGAGACCTACAGAATATGGCATTTTAAAGGGTCTTTATTATCGTAAGTATTCTTTGAAAATGTGACAAGTCATTTCCTGGCAGCATCCTGCCTACCTCAAAGACAATGAGCATTGAAGAACCTCCATATGGAGATGTCAACAAATGTGGCAAACAAACCAGTTGGCTAAAGAAAACACCCTTCCTTCACAACAAAAAAATTCTGCCAAAAATGGACAAGCTTAAGTGCAGGACAAGTCATCTGCTGTGTTCTGCCAAGACAGGGTAAGCAAGTCCTAAATAGTTCTTCCCTCACATATATGTCTGTCAAATATTCTGAGCCAGAGGCTGAAGATGTTGGTCCAAGTTACACAGAGTTATGGGTGACTGTTCAGGCAGCAAACAGTTTCTGTCATTATTTTTATTTTTTGGAGGCTGCTAACATGCAATTCCTATTTACTCTAATAACAAATTTTATTCCTTCTCAACTCTCTGATGGGATTGAAGACCAAATAGATATAGTGCCACAAATAAACTTAAGTGTTTAGAAGTTAAGAAACCCTTTCTTATAGATAATACCAATAAGGATAAAAGTTAATTTAGGTGTAGAACTTTTAACATGTCAAGAGAGATAAGATAATTCTCCTAAGTTGCTAAATACATATGGACTAGACATTGCACATGCAGATTTTACCTAAAAGTTTTCATAATTTCATAACTATTATTGTATTAAAAGAAAGGAGCCTGTTATTGGACTTAAAGGGGAAAATGTTGGTATAATGTTCTTTTGAAATATATACACATTATCCTTGATCATTCAAATGCTGATTTCTCCCCAAACTCTATGCTGTCAATCTGGAAATTTCATTTTGAAACTTATGCTAAGAATCCTGTCTCAACTGGGTGTAAACAGGCCAAAATAAAACAACTAGCCACAATGTTGTGCAAAGGGAGGAGCCAGAGGACAGGAAAGAGAGGAGGAGCCAGAGGACAGAAAATGAGTGGGAGAAGGGGTGAGAAAGAGCTAGAAGAGAGAGCTGTAGGAAAGGTCTTGGAATGGCCACATGGAGAGAAGGATTGGACCTAATATATCACTCAAAGCAAGTATAATGTGTTGAAATCTAAATGTTAGTAAACTATGAAGGCTTGGATGTTTAGGATTGCCAAGCATTGTGTTCTAGGTTAACTAATTAACCCAGTCTCTGTGTGATGATTTGGATATGGAGCTGTTATGACTAACAGAAGCATTACCAGAAGATAATTCAAGAGTAAATATTAATACAACTACATACAAATTCATCTCTGAAAGGAATCCCACTTGAGGCAGAAGGAACCATCTTTGTAGATACACAAACATGGCACTGATCTATCAGTTGAGGGCAGAGAGCAACATATTTTATAACCAACAGCCTGGGTTGCCTGAAATTTTTTTGTAGGATGTGCTGGCCCAACAACTTAATTCAGTGCCACAAAATCTCTCTAGTGGAAGATTGGTTTAGTCACAATAGGTGGCCTATTGGAATGTTATCTACCACTATTAGTAGACCTCCTAATAAGTGAATACATACCCTATTTGTCTTTCTGCATTTTATTTACTTTACACAGGATGATATTTCCTGGTACCATCCATTTGTCTGAAAATAACATAATGTCATTTTCTTAGCTGAAATGTCATTTTCTTAGCTGAATATACCCGTTATTGAAAATATTCACATTTTCCCCAGAGGAGATTGTCTGTCCTGTTCTTTAGAACTTGGAAGTTGCTGGGACTTTAATCATTGTATTGAATGAGAAAGTATCAGGGTAATTGTGTTCTTTTAGCCTAGAAGTCATTCTACCTTCTTCCACTTCCTGGTGATTTGAATTACCCTGTCCACTTGAAGCTCATCTACTTATTTGTTTATTTCCCAGTGAGGAAATGTCTGGTGAGGGATAGGAAGTATGGTCTTTTTAAATAATATAATTCCTATTGGAGTTATATTGGAAGAAGTTGTGCTTTGAAATTGATATGCCAATTAAAGTGACTAGACAGAATAGAGTCTCTCACTCTAGGTCTCTGTCAATGTATATCCTTGTTTCTTTCAGTCAAAGTCTCTATTTCTGAATCTGTCTCTTTAGTTTTTCTCTGTTTCTCTCAGTTTCCTTCTCTGTGCCTGCCTCTTGTGGTCCAGGATGAAAATCTCTCAGTTCTGCTGAAGGACTACAACAGGATGATGGCTGGCTGACATAATATCCTGGATAGTCACTGTAAACAATTTTAAGCAGAGTCCCAATTAAATGTTTTTTGTTAAAAGAGTTGCCTTGGTCAGGAAGCATTTTCCCAGGAAGTATTTCATTGATGTAGGACATATTTGTGCAATTAACAATTAATAATGGAATCAGTGATAATGTGAAAGTCACATGTCAAGGACACATGACTTTATTAATGTCCACTTAAAAGAAATATGTGACATTTTTCCTGAACTAAGAGTCTATTCACAATTGTTATCTCTGCATTGTGTGCTTTCAGCTGCTCAGATTGAGGCATATAGGAATGCTCTGCCTTTCTCTCAAGCATGCTGTCCACTTGACAATTTTAATACCTGGCTCCTGAAACTCTTACTGACTATCACCTGTATCATTCTCTCTCTCATCCAATCAACACCTGAAAGTATCTTGACTTTTACATGGAGATGAGTAAACAAATTTTTCTTAGTTTCCAGTATCTCTGATCCTGTGCACCTGCGATTTTTTTCTTGTGAAACTCAATGAGCCTTTATCTCATCACTTGAGCCAGATCCCACACTTTATTCCTGTTTACTTCTGTGACAATGTCATGTAGGAAATCAAAATTTAATGTTTATTTAATTAGTTTCCTAAGTAGGAAGGCTTCACAGTGATTTGGAATTAAGGGGAATGTACAGAATGACAATGTAGTCTCCTACTGGGGTCTTGGATCAGAAATTTCCTAGGTTGTGACATTGAACTGAGAAGTTCCTTGCATACTCACCAAATATACTTTCTTATTGATATAATAGGCTGGCTGGGTCTAGGGTTCCGTGGGGTATTGATTATTCAAGAGCAGGGAAAAGAGAAGAAAACCAGACAGTTTCTGAGACTTGTTTGGCTCAAAAAGAGAAAGACGTGTAAATGTAAAAGGAGAACTGAGGAGCAAAAAATTATTTGACTGCTAATGATGTTCCACACTACTGATGCCAAACCTCTATAAGCAGGGTTTCCTTTGAGTACCTGGTTGGATTGAGATCTGTGTCCTACTTAATGGTCAGTGAGCAATCCTGGGGTTTACAGTTAAAACTGGGCCTTCAGGACAGAGACATGAGTCCATGTTATATGCCTAGGATAAAAGAGGAGCTGTGTTTCTTTCAGCGGTCCTCCATACAAACCCTCTAAACATTGTGTTAGTGCCAGGGCTGCTTGTTGGGATATGATACCTGAACTCATGGGGTTTGAGGTAGCTGGGTAATCACTAGTTCATGGTTAGGATTTTCTGGTACATAATGAGTTCCTGAAAAGCATGCCTTACACTGTCAAACTCTGCCCTCCTTTAAAGGAAATTTTTCTCCATGTTAAAAAACTTTGTAAATGTTGTGAACATGATATTTTCATTGTTTATGTGGTAATTTCATTCAATACATATTACACTCCTTTTCCATTACTCCAAGGTTCAAATTCCTACCCATATGGCACACTAAAATAATAATAATAATAATAATAATAATAATAATAATTTTACTTCAATTCAACTATGCTTTGTCCATATACTCATTGGAACATGAAGAAAATCCCAGAGCCACATCCCTTAAACTAAACTGAGTTTATCCTTACTATACACTGGCACCACTCCCAAGAAGAAGCCATCAGTCCTGAAGGGCCTTGATTACAGTTTTTCTTATGTATTTATTTATTACGATTTGTTCAATTTGTATCCCCTCTGTTGCACCCTCCCCTTCTTCGAATCCCACCCACCATACTTCTTCTACTGTAATGCCCTTTCTCTACTTCCCTGATAGGGTAGGTCCTCCTCCTTCTTCTACCTGACCCTAGCTCATCAGGTCTCAGCAAGGCTGGCTGCATCATCATCCTCTGTGGCTTGATCCTCAGGGCCTGTTCTCCTCAATTCCCTCTAATTATGACAATCTTGCAGCATTCTTTCCTGCAGGCTTCAGAGAGCTCTGAGCGGAGGGAGAATTACATAGGGAAATCCCATTTAAAGCTGCATGTTTTAAGGTATCTCTCTCTCTCTCTGCATATTAAAAGACTGTGGGCCTTGTATGGAATTCCATTTGATGAAGAAGGAATCATCTGTGTGGATACAAGGACATGGCAATAATCCTATCAGTTGAGGGCAGAGAGTAACATATTTTAAAAACAACAGCCTGGGTTGCTTGAAAATTTGCATAGGATACCCTGTCCCAACAACTCACTTAACTGCCACCCAATCTCCGTAGTGGAAGATTGATTTAGTCAATGGCCTTTTGGAACTTTTCCCCACGCTGTTAGGAGACCATCTAATAAGTGAATATATACCATATTTGTCTTTTTGCATTTTAGTAAAATCACACAGGATGATTATTTTTACATCCAACCATTTGCCTGAAAATGTCATGATGTCATTTTCATAGCTGAAAAATACTCCCTTGTGGAAATATTCCACATTTTCCCCCAAAGAAATGGTCAGTCCTGTTCTTTAGTCCTTGGAAGTTGTTGGGACTTTAATCATTATATTGAATGACAAACTGTCAGGATAACTATGTTATTTTAGCCTAGAAGGCTCTCCATTTTATTCTACTTCCTGGTGATTTGAATTGCAAATCCCCTTGAAGCTCCTCAACTTACATGTTTAATTCCCAGTGAGGAAATGTCTGGGAAGGGTTAGGAGGTATGGCCTTGATAGATAATATAATCGCTTTCATTTCCCTAATTTCTTTTTTTTATTTATTTTATTACTTATTACATTTTTTTATTAATTACACTTTTTTATTTTGTATCCCCCCATAAGCCCCTCCCTTCTCCTCTCCTGATCCCACCCTCCCTCCCCTTTCTGCATGCATGCCAGTCCCCAAGTCCACTGATAGGGGAGGTTCTCCTCTCCTTTCTGATCTTAGTCTATCAGTTCACATCAAAAGTGGCTACTGTCACATCAAAAGTCCTCTACTGTGGCCTGGTAAGGCTGCTCCCCCGTCAGGGGGATGTGATCACAGAGCAGGCCAATCAGATTATGTCAGAGGCAGTACCTCTTCCCATTACTATGTAACCCACTTGGACACTGAATTGCCTTGGGCTACATCTGTGCAGGGGTTCTAGGTTATCTCCATGCATGGTACTTGGTTGGAGTATGAGTCTCTGGGAAGTTCCCTGTGTTCAAATTTTCTTGTTCTGTTGCTGTCCTTGTGGAGACTCTGTCCACTCCAGCTCTTACTATTTCCCAGTTCTTACATAAAATTCCATTCACTCTGCCCAATAGTTGGCCATCAGGCTCAGCATCTGCTGTGATAGTCTGTAGGGCAGAGGCTTTCAGAGGCCCTCTGTGGTAGGTTCCTAGTTTATTTCCTGATTTCTTCTTCTGGCTTTCAGAAGCCCTCTGTAGAAGGATACTAGGTTGTTTCCTGTTTTCTTCTTCTTCTGATGTCTATCCTCTTTGCCTTTCAGGATGGAATTGATCGTTTTCCTTAGGGTCCTCTCTCTTGCTTAGTTTCTTTAGATGTACAGAATTTAGTGGGTTTGTCCTATGTTGTATGTCTATATGAGTGAGTATATGCTGTGTGTGTCTTTTTGCTTCTGGAACAACTCACTCAGAATGACCCTTTCAAGGTCCCAACACTTACCTGCAAATTTCATGATTTCATTATTTTTCATTGCTGAGTAATATTCCATTGTGTAGATGTACTAAATTTCTGCATCCATTCTTCAGTTGAGGGGCATCTGGGCTGTTTCCAGCTTCTGGCTATTATAAATAAAGCTGCTATAAACATGGTTGAGCAAATGTCCTTTATGTGTACTTCAGCCTCTTTTGGATATATGCCCAGGAGTGGTATGGCTGGATCTTGGGGAAGTGCTACTCCTAGTTGTCTGAGAAAGAGACAGATTGATTTCCAGAGTGGTTGTACAAGTTTACATTCCCACCAGCAGTGGAGAAGGGTTCCCCTTTCTCCACAACCTCTCCAGCATGTGTTGTCACTTGAGTTTTTGATCTTGGCCATTGGAAATGCATTGAAATCTCAGGGTTGTTTTGATTTACATTTCCCTAATGGCTAATGAGGATGAGCATTTCTTTAAGTGCTTCTCTGACACTCGATATTCCTCTACAGAGATTTCTCTGTTTAACTCTGTTGCCCATTTTTTAAGTGGAAGGCATGGTTTACTACTTTTCAGCTTCTTTAGTTCTTTATATATACTGGATATGAGTCCTCTGACAGATAAAGGGTTGGTGAAGATTCTTTCCCAATATGTAGGCAGTTGCTTTGTTTTGATGACTGTGTCCTTTGCTTTGCAGATGCTTTTCAGTTATATGGTGTCCCATTTATTGATTATTGCTCTTAGAGCCTGTGCTGTTGGTGTTCTGTTCAGGAAGTTTTCTCCTATACCAATGAGTTCTAGGGTATTCCCCACTTTTTTTTTCTAGCCGATTTAATGTGTCTGGTGTTGAGGTCTTTGATCCACTTGGACTTCAGTTTTGTGCAGAGTTATAAGGATGGATTTATTTTTATTTTTCTACATGTAGACAACCAATTGGACTAGCACCATTTGTTGAAGATGCTATGTTTTTTCCATTCAATGGTTTTGGCATCTTTGTCAAAGATCAGGTGTCCATAAGTGTGTGGGTTTATTTCTGGGTCCTCTGTTCAGTTCCATTGATCCACCATTCTGTTTCTATGCCAGTACAATGCTGTTTTTAAAACTGTTGCTCTATAGTACAACTTAAGATCAGGGATGGAGATATCTCCAGAAGATCTTTTATCGTAGA
This sequence comes from Meriones unguiculatus, assembly GCF_030254825.1. Classification (NCBI taxonomy): domain Eukaryota; kingdom Metazoa; phylum Chordata; class Mammalia; order Rodentia; family Muridae; genus Meriones; species Meriones unguiculatus. The sequence goes on along the minus strand of NW_026843710.1, from coordinate 16,442,380 downwards.
GGATTGTTTTAGCCATTCTGGGTTTTTTGTTATTCCTTATGAAGTTGAGAATTTTTCTTTCCAGGTCTGTAAAGAATTGTGTTGGTAATTTGATGGGCATTGCATTGAATCTGTAGATTGCTTTTGGTAAGATGGCTATTTTTACTATGTTAATCCTGCCAAGCCATGACATGGGAGATCTTTCCATCTTCTGATATCTTCTTCTAATTCTTTCTTCAGAGACTTGAAATTTTTTTCATACAAGTCTTTGACTTCCTTGGTTAGGGTTACTCCGAGGTACCTTATGTCATTTGTGGCTATTGTAAAGGGCGTTGTTTCCCTAAGTTCTTTCTCAGTCCTTTTGTCTTTTGTATACAGGAGGGCAAATGATTTTTTTGAGTTAATTATGTATCCAGCTACTTTGCTGAAGGTATTTATCAGCTGTAGGAGTTCCCTGGTAGAGTTTTTGGGGTCACTCATGTATAAAATCATATCATCTGCAAATAGTGATAATTTTACTTCTTCCTTTCAAATATGTATCCATTTAATCTCCTTCAACTGTCTTTTTGCTCTAGCAGGACTTCCAGCACTATGTTGAAGCGATATGTAGAGAGTGGGCAGCCTTGACTTGTCCCTGATTCCAGTGGGATTGCTTTAAGTTTCTCTCCATTCAGTTTGATGTTAGCTATAGGTTGGCTGTATATCTCCTTTACTATGTTTAGATATGTGCCTTCTATTCCTGATCTCTCCAATACTTTAAACATGAATGGATGTTGGATTTTGTCAAATGCTTTTTCAGCATCTAGGGAGATTATCATGTTTTTTTTTTTCTTTCAGTTTGTTAATATGGTGGATCACATTGATGGATTTCCATATATTGAACCACCCCTGCATACCTGGGATGAAGCCTACTTGGTTATCTTGGATGATATCTTTGATGTGTTCTTATATTCAGTTTGTGAATATTTTGTTGAGTATTTTTACATCAATGTTCATGAGGGAGATTGGCCTGAAGTTCTATTTTTTGTTGGGTTTTTGTGAGGTTTAGGTACCAAGGTGACTGTGGCTTCATAGAATGAGTTTGGTAATGTTCTTTGTGTTTCTATTTTGTGGAATAGTTTGAAGAGAACTGGAATTAGCTCTTTTTTGAATGTCTGGTAGAATTCTCCACTGAAACCATGAGGTCCTGGGCTTTTTTTGGATGGGAGACTTTCAATGACTGCTTCTATTTCCTTGAGGGATATAGGACTATTTAATTGATTTGCCTGGTCCTGATTTAGCTTTGGTAAGTGAAATCAATCAAGAAAATTGTCCATTTCATTTAAGTTTTCAAATTTTGTTGCGTATAGACTTTTAAAGTAAGTCCTAATTATTGTTTGAATTTCCTCAGTATCTATAGTTATGTCCCCCTTTTCATTTCTGATTTTGTTGATTTGGATGGTGTCTCGCTGCCTTTTAGTTAGCTTGGCTAAGGGTTTTTCTATCTTGTTGCTTTTCTCAAAGAACCAGCTCTTGGTTTCATTGATTCTTTGAATTGTTTTATTTGTTTCTAATTGATTTCAGCCCTGAGTTTGATTATTTCCAGCCATCTACTCCTTTTTGGTGTGTCTGCTTCTTCTTCTTTTAGGGTTTTTAAGTGAGCCATTAAGTTGCTTGCATAAGCTCTGTCGAATTTCTTCTTGAAGGCACTTAGTGCTATGAACTTTCCTCTTAGCACTGCCTTCATTGTGTCCCATGTTTGGGTATGTTGTGTCTTCATTTTCAATGAGTTCTAGGAATGTTTTAATTTCTTTATTTCTTCCCTGACCCAGCTGTCTTTTAGTAGCAAGTTGTTCAGTTTCCATCTATGTGTAGGCTTTTTGCTATTTCTGTTGTTATTGAGGTCCAGCTTTATTCCATGGTGATCAGAGAGGATACAAGAGATTGTTTCAATCTTCTTTTATCTGTTGAGGCTTGCTTTGTGACCAACTATGTGGTCTATTTTGGAGAAGGATTCATGAGGTGCTGAGAAGAAGGTAAATTCTTTTGTGTTTGGGTGTTATGTTCTGTAAATGTTTGTTAGGTCCATTTGATTCATGACCTCTGTTAGAGATATTGTTTCTTTGTTTAATTTCTGTTTACTTGACCTGTCTTTTGTTGAGAGTGGGGTGTTGAAGTCTCCCACTATTAGTGTGTGGGGATCTATGTGTGGTTTAAGTTTTATCAATGTTTCTTTCACAAATGTGGGTTCCCTTGAATTTGGGGCATAGATGTTCAGAATTGTGATGTCTTCTTGGTGGAATTTTCCCTTGATGAGTATGTAGTGTCCTTCCCCATCTCTTTTTATTAATTTTGGTTGAAAGTCTATTTTATCAGATATCAGAATGGCTACTCCTGCTTGCTTCTTGTATCCATTTGCTTGGAAAGCCGTCTTCCATCCCTTTATCCTCAGGTAATGTGTATCTTTGTGACTTAGATGTGTTTCTTGTATACAACAGATTGCTGGGTTTTGTTTACGCATCCATTCTGTTAGTCTGTGTCTTTTTATTGGAGAATTGAGTCCATTGATATTGAGAGAGATTAATGACCAGTGGCTGTTAGATCCTTTGAATTTGATGTTGGCTGTGGTCATATGGTTGTGTGCTTGGTTGCATTTTTTTTTAATGTAGTGGGGTTATTTATTTCCTGTGTTTTCTTTAAAGAAGCTATTTTTTGGGGGGTTGTATTTTCCCTTCTACTGTCTTCTGTAATGCTGGATTTCTTTGTAGGTATTGTTGAAACTTTTTTTTGTCATTGAATATCTTGTTTTCTCTGTCTATGAGGACTGAGAGTTTTGCTGGGTATAGTAGCCTGGGCTGACATCTGTGTTCTCTTAGGGTCTGCATGATATCCATCCAGGCCCTTCTGGCTTTCATAGTCTATGTTGAAAAGTCAGGTGTGATTCTAATGGGTTTGCCATTATGTTTGCCTTTTTCTCTTGCAGCTTTTAGTGTTTTTTCTTTGTTCTGTATACTTACAGTTTTGATTATTATGTGGCAGGAAGTTTTCTTTTTTGGTCTAATTCATTGGGTGTTCTATAGGCCTCTTGTATTCTTATTGGCCTCTCCTTTAAGTTGGGAAAATTTTCTTCAATAATTTTGTTGAAAGTATTTTCTGGGTATTGGTGCAGGAAATCTTTTTCCTCTACACCTATTATTCTTAAGTTTTGTCTTTTTATGTTGTCTTGGATTTCTTGGATGATCTGTGTCAGGAATTTTTTAGATTCAACATTTTCTTTGACAGATTCATCTATTTCTTCCATTGTATCTTCCACACCTGAGATTCTTTCTTCCATTTCTTGTAGACTATTGGTTATGCTAACCTCTGTATTTCCTGCTTTCTTCCCTAAGTTCTTTCTCTCCACAATTTCTTCCATTTGTGTTTTTTTTTTTAATTTTTCCAATTCTATCTAAAGGTCTTGAGCTATTTTGTTGGTTTCCTTCACCTGACTGTATTTTCATGTTTTTCCGTCAATTCCTTCAGCTGTTTGTTTGAATAATCCACTGTTTCTCTTATTTCATTCAGTGATTTAAGCATTTCCTCTCTAAGGGCCACAGACTGTTTGGCTGCAGCTTCCTCTAATTCTTTTCGTATTTTATTTGTTTCCTCTGTTATCTTCATGAGCATAGATGTTAGGTCATCTCCTTGAATTTCAATTATGCTGGTGTGCCTAGGGCTATTTGCCCATGGTTAATTGGGTTCTGGAGATGCCATATTGCTCTGGCTTTTGTTGGTTGAACTTTTACGCTGTCCTCTACCCATTGGGCTATCTTAATTGTTTGAATTGTGTTTCTGGTTGTCCCTGGACTCTTGTAGTAGAGAGAATCCCTTTGGCAGGAAGATGTTTTTTTCTGAAGGAAGCCTTCTCAACTTTGTGGGTATAGTCACTGGATGTCCAGTGTTTTTCAGGAGTTGCTACAGCTCACTTGAGGCATAGAGACCTGGGTGGCAACTGTGGTTCCTGATTAGTCAAAAGGGCTCTCCTCTCACCAGGAGAAGTCCTGGAGACAGCTGCCCTCCTTCTGGATTTCTTGCTGTAAATTTAGTGATCAGCTGCTGTAACCTGTGTGTCTCGTAGTTTGGTCGGTTTTGTTAGGGATAACTGGTTGCCCCTTGGAGCAGTATCTGGGGGTTGATCTCAGGGTTCCTGGTCTTTTGTACATCTTAGGTTGGGGCTCTGTGCCCCAGAACCCAAGAGGTAATCTCTGGTGGGTGAGTACTGCTGTCCTGGTTACAGCAGGCGATCGAGGGCACAGTAGTTCCCTGGGTTTGACCAGTCTGTGGGACCTTTTCCCGGGGATATACTGGGTTACCTAAATCCATTCCTTTTGCTTCGTTCCTTGTTCCTTGTGAGGGTTTCTCCAGACAGTGATTCTATGACTCTGGTGTCTTGGGGCACAAAGTTCTGTCTGTAAGGAGTAGTTGGTACAAAGCAGGCCTTTGGTGGAGTGTGCGCACACCTGTTAGTCTGGGGAAGCTGGGTTCCCAATATCTCTGTGATCCCTGCTTGGGCCCAGATCTGTGATGGCTGGGCATACTCGCCTGTTTGCAATCTGCTGTCTGCTAGACTTTCCCCAGGCAAAGCCTAGGTGACCACAGCAGCACGGTTTCTTCCTTCCCTTTGGGGCCCTCTCCAGACAGGGGTTTCTAGTCCCTGTTGCAGTGGGGCGTGCAGCTCATCTTTACTGGTGAGCTGGGCGCTCAGCTCTCTGTGCAGTGGGAGCTCAGTTTTGATGGTGGTGGGTACCCATGGTCAGCGAGACCTTCCAGGGAAAGACTGGGTGACCCTTGATCAGACTGGCAACTTTGCTTCCCTGTGGGGTTTTCTTGTGACTGGAACTCCCAGTCTCAGGCACCCTTGTGCCTACCGATCAGCCTGGGAAAGTGATCTGGACATGCAGGTGTGTGGCTCCAGCCCGGAGACCCAAAGGCCAGCATTACCCAGGATTTCTTCCGGGTTCTGGCTGGGCAGCCGAGAGTGGACCCGACTGATTCCCATGTTGTAGGAGCCTCCCCTCACCTGGGAAACACGATTGCTGTGGTTTTACTGCCCAGAGTTCAGTCTCCTGGTCCTGGATGGAGAGTGCTGTCCCGCTTCTCAGACACAGTGCTCTCCTGGCGCTGCCATCTTGGCTCCCCCCCCCGCAATTTCTTTTTTGGCCAATTTGTCTCTTGTATATGGGAGGGCTACTGAATTTTTTGAGTTAATTTTGTATCCTGTCAGTTTACTGAAGTGTTTTTCAGCTGTTGGAGTTCCCATGTAGAACTTTGGGGGTCACTGAGGTTTGCTATCTTATCATTTGCAAATAATGATACTTTGACTTCTTCATTTCTGATTTCTGTTCACTTGATCACCTTCAATTGTCTTATTGCTCTTGCAACGACTTCCTTTACTATGTTGAAGAGATATGGAGAGAGTGGGCAGCCTTAACTTGTCTCTGATTTCAATGGGATTGCTGTAATTTTCTCTCAGTTTAGCTGGATGTTGGTTATAGGCTTGCTGTATATTTCCCTTACTATATTTAGATATGTGCATTGTATCCCTCATCTCTCTAATACTTTAAACATGAATGGAGTTTGGATTTTGTGAAATGCTTTCTCAGCATCTAAGGAGATTGTCATGTGTTTTTTTTCCTTTCATTTTTCTAATATTGTGGATAATATTGATAGATTACCTTATACTGAACTACCCCTGTATACCATGGATGATGCCAACTTGGTCATAATGGATGACATTTTTGATGTGTTCTTGAATTTGCTCAAAGACATAAGGTACCTTGGTGTGACTTTGACCAAGAAAGTCAAAGACTTGTATGAAAAACATTCATGTTTCTGAAGAAAGAATTAGAAGAAGATATTAGAAGATGGAAAGATCTCCCATGATCATGGCTTGTCAGAATTAACATACTGAAAATGGCCATCTTACCAAAAGCAATCTACAGATTCAATGCAATTTCCATCAAATTACTAACACAATTCTTTATAGAACTTGAAAAAAAAAGTTCTTAACTTCATATGGCAAAACAAGAAACCCAGAATTGCTAAAACAATCCTCTACGATAAAAGATCTTCTGGAGGTGGAGGTATCACCATCCTTGATCTCAAGCTGTACTATAGAGCAACAGTAATAAAAACTGCATAGAACTGACATAGAAACAAAATGATGGATCAATGGAACTGAATAGAAGAAACAGAAACCAACCGACACACTTATGGACTCGTGAATTTGGATAAAGATGCCAAAACCATACAATGGAAAATAGATTGAATCTTCAACAAATGGTTCTGGTCCAACTGATTGTCTACATGTAGAAAAGTGCAAATAGATCCATACTTATCACACTGCACAAAACTAATGTCCAAGTGATCAAAGACCTCAAAATAAAACAAGAAACATTAAATCGGTTAAAAGATAAACTGGGGAAGAGCCTTGAACTCATTGACACAGAAGACAACTCCCTAAACAGAATGCCAACAGCACAGACTCTAGAGCAAAAATCAATAAAAGAGACCTCATGAAACAGAAAAAATCCTGTAAAATAAAGAAAACTGTCATCAAAACAAAACTAATGCCTACAGATTGGGAAAGAATTTTCACCAAGCCTCTGTGTGACAGAGGCCTAATATTCAGTATATATGAAGAACCGAGAAAGTTTTCCTGAACTAAGACTCTTAGACACAGGAACTGTCATCTTTGGGTTGTGTGCTTTCTGCTGCCCATATTGAGAAATGTAGGGCTGCTCAGGCTTTCTCTCAGGCAGGCTGTCCACTTGGCACTTTTAATAACTGACTCCTGAAATTCTTGCTGGCTTTCACTTATTGCATGACATCAGTCTCCCTCTCAGCCAATTAGCACTTGAGTGAATCTTGAGGTTTGCATGGAGATGAGCAAACAAACTTTCCTCAGTGTCCAGTATCTCTGTTCCCTGTGCACCCATGATTTTTTTCTTGTGAAATCCAACAAGCCTTTATCTCATTCCTTTATCCAGATCCTACACCTTTGCTCATATTTACCTCTGTGAAAATGTCAGGTAGAAAATTAAACTTTAATGTTTACTTAATTGGACAGCTTCCTAAATAAGGATTCTTCCAAGTTATATGGGATTAAAGTGAATGTACCAAATGACAAGGTGGTCTCCAACTGTGGTCTTGGATCTGAAATTTCCTATGTTGTGACTTTGAACTTTGCAATTACTCATATATTCACTAAATGTACCTTCACATTCTTATTGATATAATAGACTGACTTTTGACTGTTAAATGACCTCATTCTTGCTCTCTGCCAATCAGCACCTGAGAGAATCTTGAGGCTTCTATGGAGATGAGTAAAGAAACTTTCCACAATCTCCAGTATATCTGGTCAGGTGTACATGTGTCTTTGTTGTGAAATCCAACAAGCCTTTACCTCATCCCTTTATCCAGACCCCACACCTTTACTCCTGTTTACCTCTGTGACAATATCAGGTAGGAAATGAAACTTTAATGTTTATTTGCTACGAAAGCTTCTTAAGTAAGGATGCTTCAAAATGATGTGGGATTAAGGACATTGTACCAAATGACAAGGTGGTCTCCTCCTGTGGTCTTTGATCTGAAATTTCATAGGTTGTAACTTTGAAATGAGCAGTTACTCGTGTACACACTAAATGTATCTTCACATTATTATTGATATAATAGGCTACTGGTGTCTAGGGTTCCCTGTATTGATCTTTAAGAGTAGGGAAAAGAGAAGGAAACTAGACAATCCTGGAACTGGTGTGGATCAAACCAAGAAAGATTGGTGAGTATAAAGGGAAAATTGAAGGGCATTACGATACTTGACAGCTGGTGCTGTTTCACACTTGTGTTGCTAACCCGCTATGAGCAGATTTTGCTTGGCTGAGCTGGTTTTATCCGCAGCTCTGTCCTACTCAGTGAGCAGTGAGAAGCCTCCTGGTCCTGGGGTTTAAAGTAAAAAATGGTCATTCAGGAGAGTGAAATGTGTCCCTGTTATATGCCTGCAACACAAGATATGCTGTGTTTCCAGATGTGGTCCTCCAGACAAACCCTCTAAACATAGTGTTAGTGCCAGGACTGATTGTTCAGAGGTGCCACCTGAGCTCATGGTGTTTGAGGTAGGTAGGTAACCATTAGTTCATGGTTAGGATTGCCTGCTACATAATGAGCTTCTGGAAAGCATGCCTTACAAAGTCAAACTCGGCCATATTTTAGTGGGATCTCTTATTCATGTTAAAAGTCATTGGAAAAGTTGTCTATATATTATTTTCATTGATTACATGGGAATTTCATATAATATACATTACACTGCTTTTTCATTGTTCCCAGGTTCAAATTTATAACCATGTATAACAGTAAAAATAGTTTTTTTTCTTTAAATTACATCAATGCAAGTATATGTTTGTCATTAACTCATTGAAAAAATGATTAGAATCTCAGTGCCAATTTCCTTAAAGAAAACTTTGTTCATCCTTGCCACACCCTGGGACCACCCCCCAAAAGAAACCACTGGTCCTGAAGAGCTCTATATTTCACCCCCTTGATCAAAGTTTTTCTTATGCATTCATTTATTACGATTTTTTCACATTGTATCTGCTGCCCCCTCCTCTTCTTCTTCCAGTCCCACCTACCCTCTCATTCTACCCCTCTGCCTTTTCTAAAATTCCCCTTAAAAGGTAGATCCTCCTCCCCATTCTAACTGACCCTAGCTTATTAGGTGTCATCAAGACTGGCTGCATCATCTACCTCTGCATTCAGATTCTCAGTGTATTGTTCTCCTTGTGTCCTCAATTTTCTCTAGTTATGATATTCTTCCTGCCTCCTCTCCTGCAGGCTTCCCAGAGCTCTAAGGGAAGGGAAAATTTCATAAGGAAATCACATTTAGATCTGTGTGTTATAAGGCATTTCTGTGCATAATATAGGACTGTGGGTCTCTGTATGCAATCCCATTTGTTGCAGAAGAAAGCATCTCCATAGATACAAGAATATTGCCCTGATCAATCACTTGTGGACAGGGAGTAACATATTTAAATAACAACAGCATGTGTTTCTTGAAATTTTCCACAGGAATCTCAGGCCCAAGAACTCCATTCACTGTCACCCAATATCATTAGTGAAGGAGTGGTTTGGTCATAACAGATATCTTTAATGAAACTTTATCCCTCACTATTAGGAGGCCCACTTACAAGTGATTACATATTGTATTTGTTTTTCTGTGTTTTAGTAACTTCACCAATGATGACTTTTCCTGGTTCCATCCATTTGTCTGAAAATATCATGATGTCATTTTCTTAGCTGAATAATAATCCATTTTGGAAATATTCCACATTTTCCCCAAAGGAGATTTTCACTCCTATTCTGAAGAACTATGAAGTTGCTGGAACTTTAATCATTGTATTGAATGACAAACTATCAGAATAAGGATTTTCTTTAGCCTCGAAGTCCTTCCATCTTCTTCCACTTCCTGGTGATATGAACTGCAATGTTCATTTGAAACTAATCTTTTTACATGTGAAATCCCCAAAGAGGAAATATTTGGGGAAGGTTAGGAGGTATGTTCTTGTTAGATAATATAATTCCTGTTGGAGTTTTATTATAGGAGGTTGTATTTTGAGGTTGATATGCCAATGAAAGTGACCAGATAGAATGGAGTCTCTGTCTCTCAGTCTCTGTCACTTTGTTTCTTTCATGGATTCATTGAATACTTTTATTTGTTTCTCATTGATTGATTTCCACCCTGAGTTTTATTATTTCCAGCTGTCTGCTCCTCTTGGGTATTTCTATTTCTTTCTTTTTCTTTCTTTCTTTTTTTTAGGGCTTTCAGTTGGGCTTCTTCTTGAAGGCACTTAGTGCAATGTATTTTCCTCTGAACACTACTTTCATTGTGTCCCATAAATTAGGGTATGTTGTATTTTCATTTTCATTGAATTTTAGGAAGTCCTTTGTTTCATTCTTTATTTATTCCTTAACTCAGCTGTCATTGAGCAGCAAGTTGTTCAGTTTCCATGTGTTTATAAGTTTTTTCTAATTTCATTTTTGTTGCGGTCTGGCTTTAGTCCATGGTGGTCAATCTGAATACAGGGAATATTTCAATCTTCTTGTGTCTGTTGAGGTTTGCTTTGTAACCAACTATATATGGTCTATTTTGGAGAAGGTTCCATGAGGTGTTGAAAGAAGGTATACTCTTTTGAGTTTGGTTAGAAAGTTCTTTAGGCATCTATTACATCCATTTTATTTAGGACTCTCTAAGTGCCTTTATTTCCTTATTTGGCTTCTGTCTAGATGATCTGTCCCTTGGTAAAAGTTGGGAGTTCAAGTTTCCCACTATTAAGGTGTTTGTTTGATTGGTATGTGATTTATGTTTTAATAATGTTTCACTTATGAATGTGCTCCATTCCTGGTGGGAATGTAAACTGGTACAACCACTTTGGAAATCAATCTGGCTCTTTCTCAGACAATTAGGAATAATGCTTCCTCAAGACCAAGCTATACTACTTCTAGGCATATACCCAAAATTTGTTCAAGTACACAAGGACATTTGCTCAACCATGTTTGTAGCATCTTTATTTGTAATAGCTAGAACTTGGAAAAAAACTAGATGTCCATCAACAGAGGAAGGATACAAAAATTGTGGTTTTTTTACACAATGGGATAGTACTCAGCAATCAAAAAGGAGGAAATCATGACATTTGAAGGCAAAGTAGGATCTAGAAAAGTTCATTCTGAGTGAGACATCCCAGAAGGAGAAAGACACACATGGTATATACTCATTTTATAGATCTATAAGATATGGTAAACATAATGAAATCTATACCCCTAAATAAGATAAACAAGAAAGAGGACCAGGATACAAAGATCAATTCTCACTGAGAAAGACAAATTGGATGTTCATTGGCCATAGGAGAAAACAAGTAACAGAACAGAAGCCTACCGCAGAGGGCCTCTGAAAAATTCTACCTAGCAGTGTATCAAAGCAGATACTAAGACTAATAACCAAACCTTTGACAGAGTGCAGGGAATCATATGAAAGAAGGGGGAGTTAGTATGATGTGTAAATGATAGGTGCTCCACAAGTATCAAATATGTCTGGGCACATGTGTCTTTTCTGAGACTGATACTCCACTAAGGACCATGTATGGATATAACCTAAAACTTCTGCTCAGCTGTAGTCCTTTGTACTTCAGTAACCAATTGATTTTGCATAGTAAGGGAAACAGCATCTTTTTCAGACAGGAACTCAATGGCAGGCTCTTTGACCTCCCCACCCTCCCAAGGGAGCAGAAGTCCTGCTAGGCCACAGAAGAGGACTTTGCAGCCAGTCCTGAAGATACCTGATAGAACAGGGTCAGATGAAAGGGGATAAGGACTTCCCCATCCAGTGGACTCTGAAAGGGGCAGTGAGGAGATGAGGGAAAGACAGTGGGGTTGGGAGGGAATAGGGGAGCAGGATATAGCTGGGATACAGAGTTAATGAAAAGCAACTAATAATAAAAATTAAAAAAATTTAAAAAAGGAGTACTGAGGAACAAAAAAGATGCTACTGTTCCACAATAGTGTTGTCAAAAATGTATGAGCAAGGTTGGGCCAGATGCTGTGTCCTACTCAGTGGACAGTGAGAAATCCTCCTGTTCCTGGGGTTTACAGTTAAAACTGGGTCTTCAGTAGAGAGAAACTGATCCATGTTAAATGCCTAGGACACAAGAGCAACTGTGTTTCCTGCTGTGGTTCTCCAGACGAACCCTCTAAATGTAGTGTTAGTGACAGGGCTGCTTGTTCAGAGTTTCCACCTGAGCTCTTGCTATCTGAGGTAGCTGGATAACCACTAGTTCATGGTGAGGATTCTCTGCTACATAATGAGTTCCTGGAAAGCATGCCTTACAAAGGCAACCTCTGCCCTCCTTTAGCAGAATCTTTTCTCCATGTTAAAAGTCATTGTAAAGTTGTTAAATTATTATTTTTATTGCTTATGTAGGAAATTCTTATAATATACATTACACTCTTTTTCAATTGCCCCTTTTCAAATTCCTACACATGTCTTTAAAATATAGAAATTGAGGTATGTGTTGTTCATACACCCATTGGAACATGATCAGAGTCTCAGTGCCAAGTCCCTTAAAGGAAAGTGAGTTCATCCTTACTGCCCCCTGTCACCACCCACAAAAAGAAGGCATAAGTCCTGTAGGCTCTATTCTTCATCACAGTTTTTCTTATGTATTTATTTATTATGATTCGTTCACTTTGAATCCCTTCTGCTGACCCATCCCTCTTCTCCTTCCAGTTCCACCCACCCTCCTTCTTCTAACCCTATGCCCTTCATCTAGTTCCCTGATAGAGGAGGTACTCCTCACTGTTCTATCTGAGGCTAGCTTAACAGGTCTCACCAAGGCTGGCTGTATCAATTTCCTCTGTGGCATGATTCTCAGGGCATTGTTCTCCTTCTGTCCTCAATTTCCTCTACTTAGGACATTCTCCCTGCCTCCTCTCATGCAGCATTTCAAAAGCTCTGAAGGGAGGGAAAATATCATAGGGATATCCCTTTAGACCTGGGTATTTAAAGGTCACTCTGTGCATAATATCAGACTGTGGGTCTCTGTATGCAATTCCATTTGATGCAGAAGGAAGATTCTCTGTGGTTACAAGAACATGGCACTGATACATCAGTTGAGGGCAGGGAGCAACATATTTTAAAAACAATCTTGGTTGCTTGAAAATTTCCATAAGACACATTGGTGTAAAAACTCAATTCACTGCCACCCAGTTCGCCTAGTGGAAGACTGATTTGGTCAGAACAGATGGCCTATTGGAACTTCATCTCCCACTATTAGGAGACCTCCTAATATGTAAATACATGCCATATTTGTCTTTCTCCATTTTATTTACTTTACCCATAATGATTTTTGCTGGTTCCATCCATTTGCCTGAAAAGATCATGATGTCATTTTCTTAGCTGAAGAATACTCCATCATGGAAATATTCCACATTTTCCCGGATGGTGTTTGTCAGTCCTATACTTTAGACCTTGGAAGTAGCTGGGGTTATCAGGATAACTATGTTCTTATAGCCTTAAAATCTCTTGATCTTCTTCCACTTCCTGGTTATTTGAATTGCAATGTTTCCTTGAAGCTCATCTATTTATATGTGGAGTCTCCATTGAGAAAATATCAAGGAAGAGTTAGGAGATATGGACTGGTGATATAATATAATTCCTATTGGAGTTATATTATAGAAGGGTATGCTTTGAGGATGATATGCCAATGAAAGTGACCAGACAGAATGGAGTATCTGTCTCTCAGTCTGTCAAATTTTATCTTCGTTTTTGTCAGTCTTTGTGTCTCTATTTACGAATCTGTTTTTCAAGCTCTTACTCTCTTTGTCACCCTCTCTCTGCCTGCCCCTTGTGTTTAAGCATGAAAAGCTCTCAGTTCTGCTGAAGTACTATAAGATGACTGCTTGCTAATGTGACATCATTGATAGTCTTCATGCAAATATAAGCAAAGTCCCAATTAAACTATTTTTGTTCAAAGAACTACCTTGGTCAGGGAGCATTTTCTCAGTAAATAATTCACTGACTGAGGACATATCTGTGCATTTAACAATACTGGAATCTGTGATAATGTGAAACTGACTCGTCAAGTGCACTTCACTTCACTAATGTCCACTTGAAAGATATATGTAACCTGTTTCCTGAATTAACAGTCTTGGACATAGGAACTATCATCTGGGTATTGTGCTTTCAGCTGAACACATTGGGGCATGTAGAGCTGCTCAGTCTTTCTCTCAAGCACATTGTCCACTTGGCCTTTTTAATATCTGGCTGTTGAAACTCTTACTGGTTTTCACCTGTTTCATGACATCATTCTCCATCTCATCCAGTCAGCACCTGAGAGAATCTTGAGGTTTCCATGGAGATGTATAAACAAACCTTCCTTGGAGTCCAGTTTCTCAGATCTTGTGCACATGTGACATGTATTTATTTATTATTAATTTGAGTCCCTTCTGCTGCCCCCTCCCTCTTCTTGATTTAGTCCCATCCAGCCTCCTTCTTCTATCCCTATTCCCTTTTTCTATTTCTCTAATTAGGGAGGTCCTTTTCAGCTTCTATCTGACCCTAGATTATCATTCTCCCTCTCAGCCAATCAGTACCTAACAATTGTGCTATCATAATTACATTGGGATGACATGATGAATTTTTTATGCCATGATACCATTGTGATGTCATAATAGCATTATGATGTCATCATGGCGTTAGATGTCCTTATATCATTGTGAAATCTTACTGTTGTGAAGTCATAATAGCATTTTTATTTCAAAATTACATTGTAATGTCATAACACAATCATTTCATGGTATCATTGAAAAGTCATGATAGCATTTTGATGTTATAATAAAATTGTTTAATCATAATAACATTGGGAAGTCATAATATTCTAATGTCATACTTGCATTGTGATGTTAAAATACCTTTGTGATGTCATAATAGCATTGTGATTTCCTATCATTGTGATATAATAGATTTAGATAAAAGAGCATTGTGATGTCACAAGTGCATTTTAAAGTCATAATAGCATTGAGATGTCATAATCTCATTGTGAAGTCTTTGTAATACCATAATTCCATTGTAGTATCATAATAATCGTGTTATAAGAGCATTGTGATGCCATCAAGCATTGTGATGCCATAATAGAATTGTGATGTCATAATAATATTGTGAAATCTTAATAACATTTGGACAACATATCATTGTAATGTCATAATAGTATTATGATGTCATAATATCTTTGTTATGTTGTAATAGCATTGTTATTTCATATCATTTTAATGTATTAGTATTGATATATCATAATAATATTGTGAAGCCATAATAGCATTGTGTTTTCATCAAACCATTACAATGTTATATCATTATGATGCCATAATAATATTTTGAGGTATAATAACATTGTGATGTCATAATAGCACTGTAATATTATAAGAGATTTGTGATGTCATAATATTGTGATTGTCATAATTCCTTCTTGATGTCATAAAACAATCATGTCGTAATAGCATTTGACTTCAGAAGAGCATCGGGATGTCATGTTAAATTTTGATGTCATAATGCCATTGTGATAGCAATTGCGATGTCATCAAAGCATTGTGATGTCATCAAAGCATTGTGATGTCATCATAGCATTTTGAAATAATGCCCTTGTGAATTCATAATAGAATTTTGATGTGAAAAGTATGTTTTGATATCATAGCAAGATCTTATTGTAATACCTCTGTATTAATAGCATGGTAATACTATAATACCATTTTGAAGTCATAATACCACTGTGATGTCAGAACAGCATTGTGATATCAAAACATTGTGACATCTGAAAACAATTGTGATATCATGATAACATTGATATGTCAGACCATTGTGATGTCATAATACACTTTTGAGGTCATAATGCCATTGTGATGTCAAAATTTTATTGTGATTACATACCATAATCATTTTGTAATACTATTGTATAGAATTTTGATGTCATAATATAATTGAGGTGTCGTAATACCATGGTGATGTCATAACAGCCATTACACTCTTGTGATGATCTAAAACCATTGAGATGTCATAATAAAGTTGTGATGCCATATTATAATTGTGATGTCATAATAGAGTTGTGATTTCATAATACCATTTTGAAGTCAAAATACCACTATGATGTCATAATATCATTTTGATGCCATATTGCTGCTGTGATGTCATAATAGCTTTGTGTTGTCATCATAGCACTGTGATGTTGTAATACATTTGTGAAGTGTTTATGCCATTGTGATGTCATAATATCACTGTGAAGCCATGATAGCATTGTGATGTAATAATAGTATTGTGATATTATATTATCATTGGGATATCATAATGCCATTGGGATATCATGACACGAATGTTATCTCATAAAACCTTTGTGATATCATGATACTATTGTGATGTTTTAATAGCATTTGGATGTCAAACAATTGTGATATTATCAGACCATTGTGATAGCATAATATCATTGTGATGTTATAAGACCATTGTGATGATGTAATAGTGTTTTTAGGTAATAATGTAATTGCAATGTCAAAATTCCATTGTGATGTCATACCACAATTATTTTGGAATAGCATTATGATTTCATAATACATTGTGATGCCATAAATGCATTGGAATGTCATGACAACTTTGTGTGTCATAATAGCATTGTGATCTCATAAAACCATTGTAAAATTAAAATCCCATTGGATGTCATATCATTGTGATGTCATAATAGTATTGTGAATTAATAATACCATTGTGATGTCATAATAATATTTTGAGGTCATAAACCCATTGTGATGTCATAATAGCACAGTGATGTCATTATAGCATTGTTGTCATACCATTGTTGTTATAATGTTCTTTTGAAATGTATACACCTTGCCCTCGTTCATTCAAATGCTGACATTTACCCCTTACTTTCTTTTTTCAATCCAGATATTACATTGTGATAAGAATGTCTAAGAATCTTGTCTCAACTTTGTGTAAGCAGGCCAGAATAAAGCAACTAGCCACAATATTGAGTGATGGGAGGAGCCAGAAGGCAAGAAATGAGTGGGAGGAAAAAGGGTGGGGGAGCAGAGCACGGAGAGCAGGGCAGGAGGAGAGATCTAACAGCGTGGAGAGAATGAACCAGACCTAAGATTTCACAAAATGCAAGTATAATGGTAAAAATCTAAATGTTAAGAAATTATGGAGGCTTGAAGTTTTAGGAGGGATTAACTATTGACCAGCATTGTATTCTAAGTTAACTAAATAAACCCAGTCTCTGTGTAATGAATTGGTTATACAACTGTTTGATTAACAGCAAGCATTAATAAAAAAATAAACTAATAGTAAATATTAATCATTTCCTAAAACATAACATTATGAAGCCATTATACCATTGTGATATCATTAACACAATTGCAATGTCATATCATTATGAAGATAAAATAGAATTCTGATCTCATAATAGCATTGTGAGGTCATAATAGCATTGTGATGTTAAAATAGCATTGAAATGTCATAATACCATTCGGCTATAATGACAACATTGTTATGTCATAATACCATTGGGATGTCATCATAAAATTGTGATGTCATAATACCATTGTGATATCATGATATCATTGGGATTTCATAACAGCATTGTGATGCTATAATAGTATTTGGAGGTCATAATGCCACTGTGAAGTCAAAATTCCATGTGATGTGACACAATGATGTCATAATAGAAATGTGATGTCATAATACGATTGTAATATGATAACAATACCGTGCTGTCATGATAGCATTGTTATGTCATTTTGCATTGTTCTATTATGTAATTGTGATGTTAAAATTCCATTGTGATATCATATCATATGAGGTCATAATAGCACTGTGATATCAAAATAGCATTGTGATGTCATAACCATTGTGGTGTCATAATATCTATGTGATGTCATAATAGCATATTGATGTCATGACTCCATTGTGATGTCATCATAGCATTGTGATGTCATGATACCATTGATAGGTCAAAATTCCATTTTGCTGTCATACCAGGTGAATTTAAAGACCTCTTGAAAGAAATATTTGACAATATTCCTAAACTAAGAATCTTGAACACAGGAACTGTCATCTCTGTGTTGTGTGCTACCAGCTGCCCTGACTGAGAAATGTAGTCTTGCTCAGATTTCCTCTTAAGAAAGCTGTGTCCTACTCTGTTGTCAGGGAGGAGCATGATCAGAGCCTCAGTGCCAAGCCCCTTAAAAATAAAACTGAGTTCATCCTTGCCACACCCTGACACCACCTTGGAAAAGAAGCAGTTAGTGCTGAAGAGCTCTGTACTTCATCCCCCTGATCACAGTTTTTCTCATTTCTTTATTATGATTTGTTGACTTTATATCCTCTCTGCTGCCCTTTCCCCTGTTCCTTTGAGTGCCACCCAGCCTCCTACATCTACCCTTATTCCCTTTTCCTAGTTCCCTGATAGGAGAGAACCTCCTCATCCTTTTATCTGAACCTAGCTTATCAGGTCTCATCAAGGTTGGCAGCCATCAGCATCCTTTGCAGTCTGATTGTCAGGGCATTGTTCTCCTTGTGTAGTCAATTTCCTCTACTTATAACACTTTTCCTGCCTCCTTTCCTGCAGGCTTGCCAGAGCTCTGAGGGGAGGAAGAGTTTCACAGGGAAATCCCATTTAGAGATGGGTGTTTTATGGTCTCTCTCTGCATAATATCAGACTTTGGGTCTCTGTATGCAATTCTTTTGATGCAGAAGGAAGCATCTCTCTGTATAGAAGAACATGGCAATGATCAATCAGTTGAGGTCAAAGAGCAGTGTATTTTAATAATAACTGCCTGGGTTGCATGAAAATTTCTGTAGGATGGCCTGGGCCAACAGCTCCATTCACTGAAACCCAATCCCCCTAGTGGAAGGTTCATTTGGTCACATTTACATTGCCTGTTGTTACTTTATGTCCCCCTAATAAGTGAACACATACCATATTTTCTTTCTGCATTTTAGTTACTTCACCCAGGATGATCATTCCTGGTTCCATCCATTTTCCTGAAGATATCATGATGTCATTTTCTTAGCTGAATAATATTCCTTCATGGAAATATTTCACATTCTCCCAAAAAGAGATTGACAGTCCTTTTCTTTAGAACTTGGAAGTTGCTGGGACTTTAATCATTGTTTTGAACGAGAAAGTATCAATATTACTGTGTTCATTTAGCCCCTAAGTCCCTCCATCTTCTTCCACTTCTTAGTGATTTGAATGGCAAGTCCACTTGAAGCTCATCTATTTACATATGGAGTCCCCAGTGAGGAAAAATCTGGGAAGTGTTAGGAGGTATGGGCTTCTTAGATACCATAATTCCTATTGGAGTTATATTATGGGAGGGTGTGTTTTCAGGTTGATATGCAAATGAAAGTGACCAGACAAAATGGAGTCTTTGTCTCTATGTTTCTGTCAATTTTATATATTTGTTTCTTTCGTTCTTGGCCTCTCTATTTCTGAATACATCACTCTAGCTCTTTCTCTCTCTTTGTCTCTATCAGTCTCCCTCGCTTATTGCCTGCTGCTTATTGTTCATAATGAAAAGCTCTCAGTTCTACTCAAGGTTACAGCAAGATGAATTTGGGGCTTGCTCAAGTAACATCAGGGATGGTCTTTGTAAAAATATAATCAAGTACCCATTTTAAGTCTTTTTTTCAAAGATTTGCCTTCGTAAGTAGCCCTTTCATAGTAAGTAATTCACTGACTGAGGACATATCTGTGCATTTAACAAACAATAATGGAATACATGATGATGTGAAAATCACAAGTCAATGACATGTGTCTTTATTAATGACCACTTGAAAGAAATATGTGGCACATTTCAGAACTAAGAGTCTTGGACACAGTAACTGACATCTCTGAGTTGTGTGCTTTCAGCAGCCTGGATTGAGCAGGGAGGGCTGTTTAGCCTTTCTCTCAAGCACACTATCCACTTGGTCCTTTTAATAACTGGCTCCTGAAAATCTTACTGGCTTTCACCTGTTTCATGACATCATTCTGCTTCTAACCAATCAGTATCTGAAAAATCTTGAGGTTTCCATAAAGATGAGTAAACAAACTTTTTTCATTGTCTAGTATCTCTAATCCTGTGCACACATAAATTTTTTCTTATGAAACCCAAGAAGCTTTTATCTCATCCTTTTATCCATACCCAACACCTTTAGTCCTGTTTACCTCTGTGACAATGTCAGGTAGGAAATTAAACTTTAATGTTTATTTAATTAGACAACTTCCTAAGTAGGGAAGCCTCAAAGAGATATGGGATTAAGGGGAATGTACTGAATGACATTTTTCTTGCGGGTGAGGTGAAGACAGGATTAGGCCCAATAGCTATTGGTGGAATAGCTGATTCTTTCCTAAAGGTTATGTAAATTATAACTCCTGGACCATTCTTGGCACAACTGTAGTATAGGTGTAAGTCCCAAGTGAAGCCCCAATGCCAGGGAACTGATTTTTGTTTTTCTTTAGAAGTGAAAGACAGTTTTAAGATGGGGATCTGGAGCTGCTGCCAGCTTGAGGACCATCTTAGCCTGTCAAAGGTGTTTGTTAAATAAGAATGTGATTTTCAGGAGTTAATATCAGTCTTAGTTGTAATAGTTATCATATTGTAATCATCACTATTAAGGTGTGCCTTGCTACTGGCGGCAATTACAACTGAGGTTTCACATCCCCAGGAGGCTCAGTGAAATCTCTGGCAATGCCACATCCTTTAACTCTATTATAACCTGGGTAGGCATAAAGCCCAATTGCCGATTCACATTGTTCACAGGTGAAGAGTGACTCAGAGGCATGAAAGGACACGCCTGGGTATCACTCAGTATCAGAAGTGATTTGGGATTGTGTGTAATATACCTCACTATATTCTCCAGGAATTTCCCAAGTATATTTAGTGGACATTGTTCTGGTCTGTAATCACCTCTGACTTTGCATCATTACTCTGAGAAATATCACCCAAAGTGTTCTCATCTGTAAAGAAAATAGAAGGATCTCAGGGGGGCTCACCACGCTGGATTTCAGGAGTACATCATTTGTTTCTGGATGGCTCTATTTTCTTTTTTCTGTTTAGAGGAAGGGGTGTCTATTTGTTTACCAGCCTTTCTGGTAGTCATCTAGCTGCTCTCTCCTCGGTGTCAAAGAGGCACATTGATCCTCGACCCCAGATAATGACTGGGTCTGGGTCTTTCTATTTTAAAGTGAGAAGGTTTTTCCACATAAATGTGGCATAATTTTT
Source organism: Meriones unguiculatus (assembly GCF_030254825.1). Taxonomy (NCBI): domain Eukaryota; kingdom Metazoa; phylum Chordata; class Mammalia; order Rodentia; family Muridae; genus Meriones; species Meriones unguiculatus. The sequence goes on along the minus strand of NW_026843710.1, from coordinate 16,421,587 downwards.
ATTAGTTTTAGGGTGTCAAAGGCTCTATGAGCAACAATTAATAAATGGGACCTCATGAAACTGAAAAGCTTCTGTAAAGCAAAGGACACCATCATCAAAACAAAACAACTGCCTACAGATTGGGAAAGAATCTTCACTAACCCTTTATCTGACAGAGGACTAATATTCAGTATAAAAAGAACTAAAAAAGCTGAAAAGCAGCAAACCAAGTAATCCAATTAAAAAATGGGGAACAGAGCTAAACAGAGAATTCTCGACAGAGGAATATCGAATGGCAGAGAAACATTTAAAGAAATACTCAATCTCATTAGCCATCAGGGAAATGCAAATCAATATGACCCTGAGATATTACCTTACACCCATCAGAATGGCCAAGATGAAAAACTCAAATGACAACACATGCTGGAGAGGTTGTGGATAAAGGGGAACCTTCCTCCACTGCTGGTGGGAATGTAAACTGGTACAACCACTGTGGAAATCTGTCTGGTGCTTTCTAAGACAATTAGGAATAGTGCTTCCTTAAAACCCAGCTATACCACTGCAAGGTATATACCCAAATTTTGCTCAAGTACACAAAAGGGATACTTGCTCAACCATGTTTATAGCAGCTTTATTTGTAATAGCTAGAACTTGGAAACAACCCAGATGTCCATCAAAGGAGGAATGGGTACAGAAATTGTGATATTTTTACACAATGGAATACCACTCAGCAATCAAAAATGAGGAAGTCCTGAAATTTGTAGGCAAATGGTAGGATCTAGAAAAGATCATTCTGAGTGAAATATCCCAGGAGGAGAAAGATAAACAGGGTATATACTCACTTATATAAACCTGTAAGATATGATAAACATAATGAAATCTATACACTTAAAAAAAAGCTAATCAAGAGAGCGGACATGGGGTAAGATGATCAATCCTCATTTAGAAAGACAGATGGGATGTGCATTGAACATATGACAGGAGTCTACTGAGTGCATCTGAAAGACTCTAACTAGCAGTGTTTTCAAAGCAAAGACTAATGACCAAACCTTTGGCAGAGTACAGGGAATCATAAGAAAGAAGGGGAGTTAGTCTGATGGCGAAAGGATAGGAGTTCCACAAGGACCAAATATATCTGGGCACAGGGTCTTTTCTGAGACTGACATTCAACCAAGGACTATGTATGGATATAACCTAGAACCTCTACTCAGATGTAGCCTGTGGTAGCTCAGTAACTAATTGGTTTCTGAAAGTGAGGGGAACAAGGACTATTTCTAATAGGAACTCAATGACTGGCTCTTTGGCCTCCCCACCTCCCAAGGGAGGAGCAGTCCTGTTAGGCCACAGAGGAGGGTTTTGCAGCAAGTCCTGAAGATACCTGATAAAACAGGATCAGATGAATTGGAAGGAGGTCCCCCCCCAATCGGTGGACTTCGTAAAGAGCACGGTGGAGATGAGTGCGAGAGGGAGCGACTGGGAAGGAATGAGGGAGTGGGACACGGCTCGCATACAGAGTTAATAAGATATAACTGATAAGAATAAAATAAAATTAAAAAAAAGAGAAAGGGTGGGTTTTAATAAATTGAAATAATTTGTTAGCAGGATAATGGTTATCAATGATTCCAGAAAAGGAAGAAGAGACAATGTGCCACATATTGGTAGTTTATGTGAGATATTCTAACTGATGTTTAGAATAGGGCAGTATTATTTTATTAGGATCTTTGCCAAAAAAAAAAATGATGGTTTTGTCTGCATCCCAAAAGGATGAGCTCTGCAACCAAAGTAGTATAAGAGGTGAGAATCTTAGTGGGAGAGGTGGAGAGATGAGTCTACAACAGGGGATTATGTTGCCAAAACATTCCTGTGGCTGTATGAAATGATGTACACACAACAAAGGGTTCAAATTCCTACCCATGTGTCACACTTTTTTTTTCCTTTAAAATACACCAATTCAAGTACATGTTGTTCATGTATTCATTGGAACATGATCAGAGTCTCAGTGCCAAGTTCCTTAAAGAAAACTGAGTTCATCCTTGCCGGACCCTTTTACTACCCTCAAGAAGAAGCTATCCGTCTTGAAGATCTCTATACTTTGTCACAGCTTTTATTATGTATTAATTTATTATGATTTGTTCACTTTGTATCTCCTCTGCTGCCGACTCCCTCTTTTTTTTCCAGTACCATCCAGGCTCTTCTTTCTAAAGCTATGCCCTTTCTCCAATTCTTTGATAGAGGAGGTGCTGCTCCTCCTTCTAACTGACCCTAGCTTATAATGCCTCAACAAGGCTTTCTCCATCATCTTCCTTCACAGCCTGATTCTTAGGGCATTGTTGTCCTTGTGTCCTCAATTCCCTCTACTTATGACACTCTTCATGCCTCTTCTCCCACAGGATTCCCAGAGTTATGAGGGGAGATGAAATCCTATTTAGAGTTGGGTGTTTTAAGGTCTCTCTCTGCATAATATCGTACTTCAGTCTCTGCATGCAATCAAATTTGAGGTAGAAAAAAGCATCGCTGTAAAAACAAGAACATAGCACTGATCTATCAGTTGAGGGCAGAGAGCAACATGTTTTAATAACAACAGCCTGGATTGCTTGAAAATTTGGTAGGATGCCCTGACCCAAGAACTCAATTAATTGCCACCCAATCACTCTAGTGGAAGACGTGTTTGGTCACAATAGATGGCCTATTAGAAGTTTATCCCCCACTATTAAAAGACCTCCTAATAAGTGAATACATACCATGTTTGTATTTCTGCATTTTAGTTACTCCACCCAGGATAATTTTTTTTCCTGGTTCCATCCATTTGCCTGAAAATATAATGATGTCATTTTCTGAATAATACTCCTTTATGGAAATATTCCACTTTTTCCTCAAAGGAGATTGTCAGTCCAGTTCTTTTGTCCTTGTAAATTGCTGAGACTTTACTCATAGTATTGAATGAGAAACTATCAATATAACTACGTTCTTTTAGCCTAGAATTCCATCCACCTTCTTCCATTCCTGGTGATTTGAATTGCAATGTCCACTTTAAGCTCCTCTATTTACATGTGCAGACCCCAGTAAAGAAATGTTTGGGAAGGATTAGGAGTTATGGCCTTATTAGATAATATAATACCTATTGTTATTATATTATAGGAGGGTTTGCTGTGAGGTTGATATGGCATTGAAAGTGACCACACAGAATGGAGTCTCTATCTCTCAGTGTCTGCCACTATATATCTTGGTTTCTGTCAATCTCTGTCTCTCTATTTGTGATTCTGTCTCTCTAGCTATTTCCCTTTCTCCCTATCTCTGCCTGCAGCTTTTGGTTCAGAATGAAAAGCTCTCAGTTCTGCTGAGAGACTACAACAAGAAGACTGCTTACTGATGTGTCATCATGGATGGTCTCTGTAAAAATATAAGCAAGGTCCCAATTAAACACTTTTTGTTCAGAGAGTTGCCTTGCTCCAAAACCATTTCCGCAGTGTGAAATTTAGACTGAGGACATACCTGTGCATTTAACAAAAAATGGAAACTATGATAATGTGAAACTCACATGTCAAGGAACAAGTGACTTTATTAATGAACATTTGAAAGAAATATGTGACAGTTTTCCTGAAATAAGAGTCTTGGACACAGGAACTGTCATTTGTGTTTCCTGTACATTCAGCTGACCAAATTGAGGCATGTAGGGCTGCTCATCCTTTCTCACAAGCATGCTGTCCACTTGGCCTCACTAATGACTGGCTCCTGAAACTCTTACCTGCTTTCACCTGTTTCTTGACATCATTCTCCATCTCAGCCTATCAGCAACTGAGCGAAACTAGAGGTTTCTTGGAGATGAGTAAACAAACTTTCTGCAGTGTCCAGTATCTCTGATCCTGTACACATGTGACTTTTCTTGTGAGAGGCAACAAGCCTTAATCTCATTCCTTTATGCAGATCCCACACCCTTACTCCTTTTTACCTTTTTGATAATGTCAGCTAGGAAATGAATCTTTAATGTTTATTTAATTGGACACCTTCCTAAGTAGGGAAGCTTCAAAGTGATGTGGGATTAAGGAGAATGTACCCAAATGACAAGGTTGTCTCCTGATGTGATATTGGATCTGAAATTTCCTAGGACGTGATTTTAAATGAGCAGTTGCTTGTGCACTCACTGAATGTACCTTCATTTTCTTATTGATATAATAGGCTGGCAGGACCTAGGGTTCCCTGGTGCATTGAGTCCTTAAGAGCAGGGAAAAGAGAAAGAAACCATATAATTTATCAGACTCTTTTGGCTGAAACAGAGAGTGATTGATATATAAAAGAAGAACTAAAGACCAATAAAGTATTTGACAGCTGGTGCTATTCCACACTAGGTTGGCAACTCTGTGTGAGCCTGGTTGCATTGGCTAACCTGGCTGGAATGGTAGCTGTATCCTACTCATTGTTCAGTGAGGAACCCTTATAGACCTGGGGTTTAGAGTTAAAACTGGGCCTTGAGGACAGAGAAATGGGCCTGTTATATATGACTAGGACACAAGAACAGCTGTGTTTCCTGCAATGGTCCTCCAGACAAACCCTCTAAATGCAGAGTTAGTGAGAGGACTGCTTGTTTAGAGGTGCCATCTAAGCTCATGGGGTCTGAGGTAACTGGGTAACTGCTAGTTCATGGCTAGGATTCTCTGCTACATAATGTGTTATTGGTAAGCATGCTTCACAATGTCAAACTCTGTGCTTCTTTAGCAGAAATCTTTTCAACAGGTTAAATGTCATTGTAAATGTTGTCAACATATTATTATTTTTTGCCTATGTGGGAATGTCATATCATATACTACACTTCTTTTCCAAAGCTCCCATGTTCAAATTCCTAGCCATGTGTCAATTTATTTTTAAAATACATCAATTGAAGTATGTTTTGTTCACATAGTAACTGGAATATGATCAGATTCTCAGTGCCAAATCCCTTAAAGAAAACTGAGGTCATGTTTTCTGCATCGTGGCACCACCCCCAAGGAGAAGCCATCAGTCTTGAAGAGCTCTATACATCATCACCTTGATCACAGATTTTATTATGTATTTATTTGTTATAATTTGTTCAGTTTGAATCCCTACTGCTGCTCTCTCCTTCTTCACCTTCCAGGCCCATCCAGTATCCTTCTTCCACCCTTATGTCCTTTCTCTAGTTCACTAAAAGTGGAGGTCTTCCTCGCCCTCCTTTCTGACCCTAGCTTATTAGGTCTCATTAAGTCTGGCTGCATCATCTTCCTCCAAACTGATTCACAGGGTATTTTTGTCCTTGTGTCCTCAATTCCTCCTGCTTAAGACACTCTTCCCGTCCTGCAGGCTTTCTACAGCTCTGAGGGAAAGGAGAATTTCATAGGAAATCTCATTTAGTGCTGAGTGTTTTAAGGTCTGTCTCTGCATAATTTCAGACTGTGGGTCTATCTGTGCAATCCCACTTGATGCAGACGGAGGCATCTTTGTGGATACAAGAACATAGCACTGATTAATCAGTTGAGGTTTTTTTCTGGTGAAACCCAAGAAGGCTTTATCTCATCTCTTTATTCAGATCCCACACCTTTACTTCTGTTATGTCTGTGACAATGTCAGGTAGGAAATAGAAATTTACTCTTTATTTTACTGGACACCTTCCTAAGTAGGTAAGCTTCAAAGTGATTGGGATTAAGGGGAATGTACTGAATGACAAGGTTGTATCCTACTGTGGTCTTGGATCTGAAATTTCCTAGATTTCAGGAAATCTAGGACTTTGAACTGAGCAGTTACTCACGTACTCACTAAATGTAACTTCACAACATTTTTGATATAATAGGTAGGCAGTGTCTAGGGTTACCTTGGGTATTGAGTCTTTAAGAGCAGGGAAAATAGAAAGAAACCATACAATTCCAAGGACAGACTCTGAGAAATGGAACTTAGATGGCATACACATTTGCAAAGGCCAGGAGGCAGATTTGCAATTACCAGACCCTTTCAGAAACCAGACAATTTCTGGGATTGGTTGGCTGAAAGAGAAAACCTGTGAATGTAAAAGAAGAAATGAGGGGAAATGAAATATTTGACAGTGGGTTCTGTTCCACACTCTTGTTGCCAAACCTCTATGAACAGGGTTGCCTTGGCTGAGCAGGGTGGATGGGTAACTATGTCCTACTCAGAAGTCAGTGAGGTACCCTCCTGTTCTGGCACTTACATATAAAACTGGGCCTTCAGGAGAGTGAAATGTGTCAGTGTTATATGCCTAGGAAAAAAAGAGCAGCTGTGTTTCTTCTTGTTGTCCTCCAGACAAACACGCTAACTATAGTGTTAGTGACAGGACTGTTATTTCAGAGGTGCCAACTGAGCTCTTGAAGTCAAAGGTAGCTGGATAATCACTAGATAATAGCTAGGTTTCTCAGTTAGATTGCAGAGGTGTGAACATACTATTTTTTATTAATTATGTAGCAAATTCATATAATATACATTACACTCCTTTTCTGTTGCTCCCATGTTCAAATTCCTACCCATGTTTCATATTAAAGATTTTGTTCTTTAAAATACATCAGTTCAATTATATGTCATTCATATAAAAATTAGAAAATGATTAGAGTTTCAGTGCCAAGTCCTTTAAAGTAAACTGAGTACATCCTTGCCACACCCTGGCACCACCCCCAATAAGAATCCCTCAGTAATAAAGAGCTTGATAATTCATCCCCTTGATGACAGGTTTTCTTATGAATTTATTTATTATGATTTGTATACCCTCTTCTGCAAACTCCCTCTTCCCCTTCCAGTCCAACCCACCCTCCTTCTTCTACCCCTAATATCTTTTCTCTAATTCACTGAAAGACAAGGGCCTATTCCCCCCTTTTATCTGACACTAGCTAATCAGGTCTCATCAAGGATGACTGCATTGTCTTCTGTGTTCTGATTCTTAGGGTATTTTTATCCTTGTGTCCTCAGTTCTCTCTACTTATAACAGTCTTCCTCCATCCTCTTCTGCAGGCTTCCTAGGGAGAATGACATGAGGGAGAATTTCATAATGAAATCCCATTTAGGGCTGGGTGTTTTAAGGTCTCTCTTTCTCTCTCTCTGCATAATACTGGATTGTGGGTCTCTGTATGAAATCCCAATTGATGCAAAAGGAAGTATCTCTGTGGATCCAAGAACATGGCACTGATCTATCAATTGTGAGCAGAGAGCAACATATTTTAATAACAACAGCCTGGATTGCTTTAAAATTTCTGTAGGATGCCCTGGCACCAACTCAATTAACTGCCACCCAATCACCCTAGTTGAAGACAGGTTTGTTCAAAATAGATGGCCTATTGGAAATTTATCTACCCCTAATAGGAGACCTCAAAATAAATAATACATAACATATTTGTCTTTCTGCATTTTAGTTGACTCATCCTGGATGGTTTTTTTCCTGGTTCTATCCATTTGCCTGAAAATTCCTTGTTGTTTCTTACCTGAAGAAACTCTGTTATGGAAATATTCCACATTTTCCCCAAAGGAGATTGTCAGTCCTCTTCTTTAGTCCTTAGAATTTTCTGGGATAATAATCATTGTATTGAATGACAAACTATCAGGATAAATATGTTCTTTTAGCCTAGAAGTTCCTCCATCTTCTTCCACTTCCTGATGATTTGAATTGCAATGTACATGTGAAGGTCATCTGTTTACATGTTGAGTCTCTGTTGAGGAAATGTCTGGGAAGTAGTAGGAGGTATGGCCTTGTTAGATAATACAATTCCTATTGGTGTTATATTATAGTAGGGTGTGTTGTGAGGTTGATGTGCCAGTGAAAGTCACCAGACAGAATGAAGTCTCCATCTCTCAGTTTCTGTCACTTTATATTTTTATTTCTACCAGTGTTGGTCTTTCTATTTCTGAATGTCTCTCTTTACCTCTTTCTCTCTCTGTCTTTGTCAGTCTTCCTTTCTCTTCATTGCCAATTTTGGTTTAGTAGCAAAAGATCTCATTTCTGCTGAAGGGCTACAACAAGATGAATGAATGCAGATGTGATATCCTGGATGGTCTCTCTAAAAATATACACAAGGTCCCAAAGAAATGCTTTTTGTTCAAAGAGTTGCCTTGTTAAGGGAACAATTTCCAAGTAAGTAATTCACTGAGAACATAGCTGTACATTTAACAAATAATAATGAAATCTGAGATAATATGAAAGTCACATATTAAGGCCACTTGACTTTATTAATGACCACCTAAAAAAAATATGTGACACTTTTCCTGAGCTAAGAGTCTTGGAAAAAGGAACTGACATCTCTGGGTTGTGCTTTCAGTTTTCCAGATTGAGACATATAGGGTTGCTTAGCCTTTTTCTGAAGCAGGCTGTTTACTTGGTCCTTTTAATGACTGGCTCCTCAAACTCTTACTGGCTTTTACCAGTTTTGTGACATCATTCTCCCTGTCAGCCAATCAGTACCTGAGAGAATCTTGAGGTTTCCATGGAAATGAGTAAAACAACTTTTCTAAGTGTCCAGTATATCTGTTCCTGTGCACAGGTGACTTTTTACTTGTGAAACCCATCAAGTTTTTATCTCCTCCTTTTATCCAGATCCCACTCATTTATTCCTGTTTACCTCTTTGACAATGTCAGGTACAAAATAAAACTTTAATGTTTATTTATTTGGACAGCTTCATAAGTAGGGAAGCTAAAATGTGATGTGGGGTTAAGGAGAATGTACCAAATGACAAAGTGATTCCCTACTGTGATGCTGGATCTGAAATATCCTAGGTTTTGAGTTTGAACTGTGCAGTTACTCCATTACTCACTAAATGTATCTTCACATTCTTATTGATATAATAGGCTGGCAGGGTCTAAGGTTCCCTGAGTTATTGAATATTTAAGAGCAAGGGAAAGAGAAGGAAACCAGACAATTCCCTTGATTGGTTTGTCTGAACCAGTGAAAGTCCTGAGAGTGTAAAAGGAGAACTAAGGGGCAACATATTATTTCAGAGCTGGTGCTGTTCCACACTAGTTTTGCCAAACCTCTATGAATAGGTTTGGGTTGGATGATCTGGCTGGATCATCAGCTTTGTCCTATGAAGTGATCAGTGAGCATTCCTCCTGTTCATGGGGTTTACAGTTAAAATTCTGCCATCAGGACAGAGAAGTGGTTCATAGAAGTGTTAAATACCTAGGACATAAAAGCAGCTGAGTTTACTGCTGTGGTTCTACAGACAAATTCTCAAAAGGTAGTGTGACTTCCAGGATTGCTCATTCAGAGGTGAAACCTCAGCTCATAGGGTCTGAGATAAGCAAGGTAAAAATTAGCTCATGGCCAGGATTCTCTGCTACATAATGAGTTCCTGGAAAGAATGCCTTACAATGTCAAACTCTGCCCTCCTTTAGTGGAATATAAAAGTTGTCAACGTATTATTTTTATAGGTTATGATGGAATATCATATATTATACATTACAGTCCTTTTCCATTGCTCCAGATTCAAATTCCTACCATGGGTTACACTAAAATATTTATCTTTAAAATACATCAATTGAAGTATGTGTTGTTCATCTACCCATTGGAACATGATCAGAGTCTTAGTGTCAATTTCCTTAAAAAAAATGAATTCATCCTTGCTGTACCCTTGCACTACCCCCAAGGAGAAGCCATCAGGCCTGAAGAGCTTTATAAATCATTACCTTGATCACAGTTTTTCTTTTCTATTTATTATGATTTGTTTATTTTGTATCCATTTTGCTCCCCATTCCCTTTTCTCCCCAGTACCATCCACCCTCCTTCTTCTACTTTTATGACTTTTCTCTACTTCCCTGACAGGGTAGGTCCTTCTACCCTTCTAACTGACCCTAGTTTATCAGGTCTCATCAAGGTTGGTTGCATCATCTTCATCTTCAGCCTAATTCTCAGGGCATTGTTCTCCTTGTGTCCTCAACTGCCTCTACTTATGACAGTCTTCCTGCCTCCTCTCCTGCAGGCATCCCAGAGCTCTGAAAGAAGGGAGGATTTCATAGGGAAATCCCATTTAGAGCTAGTTTTTTTAAGGTCTCCCTCTGTGCATAATATCGGTTTGTGGGTCTCATGGCACAATCTATCAGTTGAGGGTAGAGAGCAACATATTTTAATAACAGCAAGCTGGGTTGCTTAAAATTTCCATAGGACGCCCTTGCCCAACATTTCAATTAGCAGCCACCCACTCCCCCTAGTGGAACTCTGGTTTGGTGCCAATAGTTGGCCTATTGGAACTTTATCCCCCATTATTAGGAGACCATCTAATAAATGAAAACACACCATATTTGTCTTTCTACGTTGTAGTTACTTCACCTATTCCATCAATTTGCCTGAATTATCTTGATTTCATTTTCTTAAAAGAATAATACTCCTAAAATTCCGTTCACCTGCCCAACAGTTGCCCATCCGGCTCAGCATCTGCTTTGATAGTCTGAAGGGCAGAGGCTTTCAGAGGCCCTCTGTGGTAGGTTCCTAGGTTGTTTCCTGTTTTCTTCTTCTTCTGATGTCCATCCTCTTTGCCTTTCTGGATGGGGATTGGACGTTTTAGTTAGGGTCCTCTCTCTTGCTTAGTTTCTTTAGATGCACAGGTTTTAGTGGGTTTGTCCTATGTTGTATGTCTATATGAGTGAGTATATACCATGTGTGTCTTTTTGCTTCTGGGACAACTCACTCAGGATGATCCATTCCAGATCCCACCATTTACCTGCAAATTTCATGATTTCCTTATTTTTCATTGCTGAGTATTATTCCATTGTGTAGATGTACCACAATTTCTGCATCCATTCTTCAGTTGAGGGGCATCTGGGTTGTTTCCAGCTTCTGGCTATTACAAATAAAGCTGCTACAAACATGGTTGAGCAAATGTCCTTTTTGTGTACTTGAGACTCTTTTGGATATATGCCCAGTAGTGGTATGGCTGGATCTTGAGGAAGCGCTATTCCTAGTTGTCTGAGAAAGCGCCAGATTGATTTCCAGAGTGCTTGTACAAGTTTACATTCCCACCAGCAGTGGAGAAGGGTTCCCCTTTCTCCACAACCTCTCCAGCATGTGTTGTCACTTGAGTTTTTGATCTTGGCCATTCTCATGGGTGTAAGGTGAAATCTCAGGGTTGTTTTGATTTGCATTTCCCTAATGGCTAGTGAGGTTGAGCATTTCTTTAAGTGCTTCTCTGCCATTCGGTATTCCTCTACAGAGAATTCTCTGTTTAGCTCTGTTCCCCATTTTTAAAGTGGATTACTTGGTTTGCTGCTTTTCAGCTTCTTTAGTTCTTTATATATACTGGATATGAGTCTTCTGTCAGATAAAGGGTTGGTGAAGATTCTTTCCCAATCTGTAGGTGGTCGCTTTGTTTTGATGATGGTGTCCTTTGCTTTACAGAAGCTTTTCAGTTTCATGAGGTCCCATTTATTGGTTGTTGCTCTTAGAGCCTGTGCTGTTGGTGTTCTGTTCAGGAAGTTTTCCCCTGTACCAATGAGTTCTAGGGTATTTCCCACTTTTTTTTCAAGCCGATTTAATGTGTCTGTTTTTTTTTTTTTTCCTGTGTTGCAAATCTGTCTAAACAATTGTCGAGCTATATTTTAGGTAATTGGACTGGAGAATTCGATACTACGATGGAGCAGCTGAGAGTGGCCATTGTCACAGTAAATTCTACCGGAGTGGACGCAGGACTAGCCACAGGATTATCAACATGGATTGCTGCAGCCATGAATCATCTGAAGGAATGGGCGGGCATGGGAGTGTTAGCAGGCCTTCTGGTGTTGGTCTCCTTGGTTTGCCTGTGGTATATATGCAAGATTAGAGTCTCACAACAGTGTGATGCAGCCATGATCATTCAGGCCTTTACAGCCATTGAAGCAGGACATTCTCCCCAAGCATGGTTGGATACCATAAAAAGCTAAAATGATACGCTCAGGATGCGAGGCTAAGCACTGCACTCAGGGTCAGCCGCTTTCGACCCAGAGAAGAGCATGTCTGATTGCATGCGGGTTGATGCCCCAGGTCCCGCCTCTGAGAAAAAGGTATCGGATGGGTCTGATGCTCTTTGGGTGTATGACACCTAAATGAACATCTGTACAAAGTCCCAATTTATTTCTAATATCAGAGATCAGACCTCTACTCTTGCCTGATGCATCTAAAACAAAAAGGGGGAACTGTAGAGAGCTGCGGAATGCTATGCCTTAAGGATGGAGCTGGTTTTCGCCTTCCACCTTCCCGATGGTGAGTGCTCTCTGTCACGAACAACTCCACATTTGGCTAAGGCCGAGGATCTGGCTTGCTTCCATGTATGTGGACCTATCTGCATTGCCCCCGTGGCACGCCATGGTTGGCTACCCAGAGGCTATTTAAGCTGTGGGCTGGCTTTCCCCGGGGTCCGAGGATTGTTCAATGTTCCTGAATAAACTGCATTGAAAAAAAAAAAAAAGAATAATACTCCATTTTGGAAATATTCCCCATTTTCCCAAAAGGAGATTGTCAGTACTTTTCTTTAGACCTTAGTATTTGCTGGGGATTTAATATTTTTTTTTTTTTTTGTATGATAAACTATGTTCTTTTAGCCTGGAAATCCCTGCATCTTCTTCCACTTCCTGTTGATTTGAACTGCTATGTCCCCTTGAAGCTCTCTATTTACATGTAGATTCCCCAGTAAAGAAATGTCAGGCAAGGGTTAAGTGGTATGCCCTTGAGAGATAATATTATTCCTATTGTAGTTAAATTTTAGGAGGGTGTGCTTTGAGATTGATATGCCAACAAAAGTGATCGTACACAATGGAGTCTCTGTCTCTTGGTCTCTGTCACTTTATATCTTTGTTTCTGTTATTCTTGGTCCCTCTACCTCTGAATCTATCTCTCTAGCTCTTTCTCTATATCAGTCTCCCTCTCTCTTCATTGTCATATGTGGTTCAGTCTGACTATCTCTCAATTCTGCTGAAGGACTGAAACTGAGATGACATCATGGATGGTCTGTGTTAAAATACCAGTAAGGTCCCAACAAAACACTTTTTGTTCAAACAGTTGGCTTGGTTAGGAAGCTTTTTCACAGTAAGTAATTCACTGACTGAGGACATATCTTTGCATTTAACAAATAATAATAGAGAAGGACAAGATGGCAGAGCCAGGAGAACACTGCATCTGAGGAGCAGGACAGCATTTTCTGAATGGTGACCAAGAGCCTGAACTCTGGACCCTAAAAGAACAGTGATCATGTTTCCCAGTCGAGACAAAACCCCCACGGCATGGGAAACAGTCCGGTCCACTCTCAGGTAACCCATGCAGAACCCAGAAGAGATCCCAGGTCGAGCAGGCACTAGGTCACCAGACCTGAGCCACATTCCTGGCATGTCCTGATCACCTTCCCAGGCTGAATTGTGGGCACAAAAACAGAGACTGAGAGTGCCAGTCGTGAGACAAACCCACAAGTAAGAAGGAAACTTTACTGGCCATGGTTCACCCAGTCTTTCTCTGAATAAGGTCTTGCAGAATGGCATGCGCAAGCAGCCATCACTGAACTAGGCACTAGCAGCTAGCACAGAGACTTGCTGTGCACCCAGCTCTTCATCACAGACAGAGCTGTGCACCCCAGGGCAACAGAGACTGGGAATCCCTATTGGGAGTAAACCTCACAAGGAAGGAAGGAAACAGGGAATCCAATTAGGTCATCCAGTATATCCCTGGAAAAGTTCCCACAGAGAAGCAAATGCGTGCCGCCATCCCAGAGCCCTGCTCTTCACCAACTATTCCTCACAGACATAACTGTGCACCCCAGGGCACCAGAGACTTGGAGTCCCTGTCAGGAGAAATTCTCACAGGGTAAAAAGCAAATGGGACCAACTTAGTCAACACAGTATATCTCTGGAAAAGATCCCAGAGACCGGCCCAACCCAGGGACCTATTATGCACCAGCTAGCCTGCTGCTACCAAGAGAGCACCTGCCACAGATTACTGTGTGGGTACTGATGCACAGAGCCCCAACCTCAGACCTACAGGAGCCTTGGATCCCCAAGATAAACCATCAGATATAGCTCCAAGGAGCAAACAGTTATCCCTAACAAACCACTGGAAACCCAGGTTACAGTAGCAGCTCACTAAATTTACAGCAAGAAACACAGACGCAGGACATTTGTCTCCAGGACATGTCTGGGAGAGAGGAGAGCCCTCCCAACTAACAAGGACCACAGTTACCACTCAGGTCTCTACCCTGAGAAGAGCAGTGGCAACTCCTGAAAAACACCAGCCATACAGTGACCATACCCAAGAAGTTGAGGAGGCTTTCTTCAGGAAAAACCATATTCCTGCCAAGGGATTTCTCGCCACCACAGGATTTTAGGAACCACCAGAAACTAACTCCAAACACCTAAGATAGCCCAATTGGTAGAGGCTAGTGTAAATGCTCAGCCAACAAAAGACAGTGAAATATAGCATCTCCAGAAACCAGTTATCCAGGGGCAAGTAGCCCTGCACAACCCAGCATAATTGAAATTCAAAAGATAACCTAACATCAATGCTCATGAAGAGCATAACAGGGGAAAAATAAAATAAAATGCATAAAGACCTAGAGGAAGATAAACCCAAATAGATTATGGCCATACATAAAGATATAGAGGATGATAAAAACAAATTATGACCATCCGTAAAGAAATAGAAGAGGATAAAGAAAAACACATCATGACCATCCATAAAAAAATACAGGGAGTTGCAGCCAAACAATCTGTGAACTTTAGAGAGGAAATAATGAAATCACTGAAAGAAATAAAAGAAACACAGGATTGTTCAAACAAAAAGCTGAAGAAATGAAGGAAAAACAGGAAAATACAGTCAGACAGGTGAAGGAAATCAACAAAACAGCTCAAGTTATGAAGATAGAATTGGAGAAATTAAAGAAAACACAAATGGAGGAAATCATGAAGAGAAAGAACTTAGGGAAGAAAACAAGAACTACAGAGTTTAGCATAATCAATAGACTACAAAAGACAGTAGAAAGAATCTCATTTATGGACAATATGATGGAAGAAATAAATGTATCTGTCAATGAAAATGTTCAATCAAAAAAATCCTGACACAGACCAGTCAAGAATTTCAAGACAACATAAAAAGACAAAACTAAGAATAATAGGAATAGAGGAAAAAGAAGATTCCCTTCTCCAAGGCCCAGAAAATATTTTCAACAAAATCATTAAGGAAAATTTCCCCAACTTAAAGGGGAGGCCAATAAGAATACAAGAGGCCGACAGAAACACCGAATGAATTAGATCAGAAAAGAACCTCCTCCCACCACAAAATAATCTAAACAGATTGTACACAGAACAAAGAAAAATACTAACAACTGCAAGACAAAAAGGCCAAGTAACATATAATGGCAAACCCATCAGACTCACACCTGACTTCTCAACAGAGACTATTAAAGCCAAAAGGGTCTGTGTGAATACATGAAGGCCCTAAGAGAATACAGATGTCAGCAAAGGCTACTATACCCAGCAAAGCTCTCAGTCATCATAAACTGAGAGAACAAGTTATTCAATGACAAAAATAAATTTCAACAATACCTACACACAAATCCAGTGTTACAGAAGACACTAAAAAGAAAAATGCAATCCAATAAAACTAGCTACTTTCAAGAAAACATAGGAAAGAATTAACTTCACTACAGAACAAAAAGCAACAAAGCATACAAACTTACTACCACAGACAAAATCAAACTCAAAGGCTCTAACAGCCACTGCTCATTAATGTCTCTCAACATCAATGGACTCAATTTTCCAATAAAAAGACACAGACTAACAGACCCAGCAATGTGTTGCACTGAAAAAACACACCTAATTCACAAAGATATTACCTGAGGGTAAAGGGCTGGAAGACAGCTTTCCAAGCAAATGGACCAAGAAGCAAGCAGCAGTAGCCATTCTAGAATCTGATAAAATAGTCTTTCAACCAAAATTATTCAAAAGATATAGGGAAGGACACTTCATACACATCAAGGGAAAATTCTACCAGGAATACATAACAATCCTGTACATCTCTGGCCCAAATACAAGGGCACCCACATTTATAAAAGAAACAATGATAAAACTTAAACCACACATAGATCCCCACACATTAGTAGTGGGAGATTTCAACACCCCACTCTCAACCAAAGACAGGTCAACAAAACAGAAATTAAAAAAAAGAAACAATGTCTCTAACTAAGGTCATGAATCATCTCATGTAACCTTCTCCAAAATAGACTATATGGTTGGTCACAAAGTGAGCCACAACAGATACAAGAAGATTAAAATAATTCCTTATATCCTATCTGAGCACAGTGGAATAAAGGCTGACCTAAAAAAAAAAAAAAAAAAAAAAAAAACAGAAATAGCAAAAAGCCTACACATACATGGAAACTGGACAACTTGATATTAAATGACAACTGGGTCAGAGAAGAAATAAAGAAAGAAATTAAATTCTTCCTAGAATTCAATGAAAATGAAGGCACAACATACCCACACTTGTGGGACAAATTCAAAGCAGTGCTAAGAGGAAAGTTCATAAAACTAAGTGCTTTCAAAAAGAAATTGGAGACAGATAATTCAAGCAACTTAATGGCTCACCCTAAAAACCCTAGAAAAAGAAGAAGCAGACACACCAAAAAGGAGTTAACAGCTGGAAATAATCAAACTCAGTTCTGAAATTTATAAATCTGAAACAAATAAAACAATTCAAAGAATCAAGGAAACCAAGAGCTGGTTCTTTGAGAAAATCAACAAGAAAGACAAACCCTTAGCCAAACTAACTAAAAGGCAGAGAGAAACTATCCAAATCAACATAATCAGAAACAAAAAGGTGGACATAACCACAGATACTGAAGAAATCCAAACAATAATTAGGTCTTACTCCCAAAGACTATATGCCACAAAATTTGAAAATCTAAATGAAATGTACAATTTTCTTGACTGTTTCTACATGCCAAAGCTGAATCAAAAACAGGTAAATCAATTAAATAGTCCTATATCTCCTAAGGAAATAAAAGCTGTCATCAAAACTCTACCATCCAAAAAAACCCTAGGACCAGATGGTTTCAGCACAGAGTTCTACCAGACCTTCAAAAAAGAGCTAACCCTAGTTCTCTTCAAACAATTCCAAAAAATAGAAACAGAAGGGACACTACCAAACTCATTCTATGAAGCCACAGTCACCTTGGTACCTAAACATCACAAAGACCCAACAAAGAAAGAGAATTTCAGGCCAATCTCCCTCATGAACATTGATGCAAAGATACTCAACAAAATACTTGCAAAACAAATACAAGAACACATCAAAGATTTCATCCACTATGCCCAAGTATGCTTCATTCTAGTTATGCAGGGGAGGTTTAATATATAGAAATGCATTAATGTGATCCACCATATTAACAAACTGAAAAAAGAAACATGAAAATCTCATTAGATGCTGAAAAAGCATTTGACAAAATCCAAAGTCCATTCATGTTTAAAGTATTGGAGAGATCAGGGATACAATGCATATATCTAAACATAGTAAAGGCAATATACAGCCAGCCTGTAGCTAACATCAAAGTCAATGTAGAAAAACTTAAATCAATCCCACTGAAATCAGGGACAAGGCAATGCTGCCCACTATCTCCATATCTCTTCAACATAGTTCTGGAAGTACTTGCTAGAGCAATAACACAGTAGAAGGAGATCAAGTGGATCCAAATTGAAAAGGAAGAAGTGAAATTATCACTATTTACAGATGATATAAAAGTATACCTGAGGACCCTAAAAATTCTACCATAGAACTCCTGTAGCTGATAAACATGTTCAGCAAAGTGGACAGTTACAAAATTAACTAAAAAAAAAAAAAAAAAAGAGCAATAGTAATAAAAACTGCATGGTATTGGCATAAAAACAGAAATGAGGATCAATGGAACCGCATAGAAGACCCAGAAATAAACCCACACACCTATGAATACTCGATTTTTGACAAAGAAGCCAAAACCATTCAATGGAAAAAAGACAGCATCTTTAACAAATGGTGCTGGTCCAACTGGATGTCTACATGCAGAAAAATAAAAATAGATCCATATTTATCACCCTGTACTTAACTAAAGTCTGAGTGGATCAAAGAACTCAACATAAAACCAGATACTCTAAATCTGTTAGAAGAAAAAGTGGAAAAACCTAGAACTCATTGGCACAGGAGACAACTTCCTGAACAGAACACCAACAGCACATGCCCTAAGAGCAGCAATCAATAAATGGGACCTCATGAAACTGAAAAGTTTCTGTAAAGCAAAGGACACCTTCATCAAAACAAAATGACTGCATACAGATTGGGAAAGAATCTTCACTAACCCTTTATCTGACAGAGGACTAATATCCAGTACATACAAAGAACTAAAAAAGCTGAAAAGCAGCAAACCAAGTAATCCAATTACAAAATGCGGAACAGAGGTAAACAGAGAATTCTTGATGGAGGAATATTAAATGGCAGAGAAACAAAGAAATGCTCAACCTCATTAGTCATTAGGGAAATGCAAATCAAAAAGACCCTGAGATTTCACCTTACACCCATCAGAATGAAAAATGATGAAAAACTCAAGTGACAACACATGCTGCAGAGATGTGGAGAAAGGGGAACTCTCCTCCACTGCTGGTAGGAATGTATACTGGTACAACCACTTTGGAAATCTATCTGGCACTTTCTCAGACAATTAGGAATATTGCATCCTCAAGACACAGCTATACCACTGCAAGGTATATACCCAAATTTTGCTCAAGTACACAAAAGGGATACTTGCTCAACAATGTTTATAGATGCTTTATTTGTAATAGCCAGAACCTGGAAACAACCCAGCTGTCCATCAACAGAGGAATGGATACAGAAATTGTGGTATTTTTACACAACAGAATACTACTCAGCAATCAAAAAGGAGGAAATCAAGAAATTTGCAGGCACATGGTGGGATCTAGAAAAGATCATTCTGAGTGAAATATCCCAGAAGGAGAAAGACAAACATGGGATATACTCACTTATATAGACCTATAAAATATGAGAAACATAATGAAATCTATACACCTATAAAAGATAATCAAGAGAGCAGACATGGAGTAATATGATCAATCCGCATTTAGAAAGACAGATGGGATGTGTGTTGAACATATGACAGGAGTCTACTGAAGGCATCTGAAAGACTCTAGCAGTGTTTTCAAAGCAGATACAAAGATTCATAACCAAACCTTTGGCAGAGTACAGGGAATCATATGAAAGAAGGGACTTAGTCTGATGGGGAAAGGATAGGAGCTCTACAAGTACCAATATATCTGGGCACAGGGTCTTTTCTGAGACTGACATTCAACCAAGGACCATGTATGGATATAACCTAGAACCTCTGATTGGATGTAGCCTGTGGTAGCTCAGTAATCAATTGGTTTCCATTGTAAGTGGAACAAGGACTATTTCTAACAGGAACTCAATGGCTGGTTCTTTGACCTCCCCACCCCCAAGGGAGGAGCAGTCCCTTGATAAAACAGGATCTTTTATAGGGAGGAGGTCTCTCCCTATCAGTGGATTTGGAAAGGGGCAGGGTGGAGTTGAAGGAGGGAGGGTGGGATTGGGACAGAATGAGGGAGCAGTATACAGCTGGGATACAGAGTTAATAAAATGTAACTGATAAGAAAAAATAAAATAAAATAAAAGGTGAACTGAGGGGCAATAAAGGATTTGACAGTTGTGCTGTTCTACACTAGGGTTGCCAACCCTTTATGATCAGGGTTGGCTTGGATGACCTGGCTGGATGGGCAGCTGTATCCTACTCAGTGATCAGTTAGAAAGTTTTCTAGTCCTGGGTTTTACAGTTGAAATAGGGTCATCAGGACAGAGAAATATTTTGGTGTTATCTGCCTAGGATACAAGAGCCACTCTGTGACCTGTTGTGGTCCTCCATATGAACTGAACCCTCAAATATAATGTTAGTGCCAGGACTGGTTTTTCAGAGGGGCCATCTGAGCACATTGGGTCTCATGTAGTTGGGTAAATACTAGTTCATGGCTAGGATTTTCTGCTACATAATGAGTTTCTAGAAAGCATGCCTTTAAAAATCAAACTCTACCCTCTTTAGTGCAATATTTTCTTCATGTTAAAAGTCATTGTAAAAGTTTTGAAGATATTATTTTTATTGATTATATAGGAATTTCATCTTACCTTTATTACACTCCTTTTTCCATTGCTCCCAGGTTCAAATTCCTACCTAAATGTCAACTAATTTTTTTTCTCTAAAATACATCAATTAAAGTAAGCGTTGTTACATCTACTCATTGGAAAATGATCAGAGTCTCAGTACCAAGTCCCTTGAAGAAAATGAAGAAGATCCCTTGAAGATCTCTATACTTCAGGACCTTGTTCACAGTTTTTGTTACATATTTATTTATTACGAATTGTTCACTTTGTATCCCCACTGCTGCTCTCTTCCTCTTTTTTTCCAGAACCATCACCCTCCTGCTTCTATCTCTATGCCTTTTTTTCTAGTGTCCTGATAGGGGAGGGCCTCCTCCCCCTTCTATCTGACCCTAGCTTATCAGGTCTCAACAAGGATTGCTGCATCATCTTTTGTAGCCTGATTCTTAGGGGATTGTTCTCCTTGTGTAACCAATTGAATCTACTTATGACACTCTTTCTTCTTTGTCCCCTGCATACTTAGCAGAGAACTGAGGGAAGGTAGAATTTCTTAGGGAAATCCGATTTAAAGTTGGATGTTTTAAGGTCTCTCTGCATAATATCGGACTGTGGGTCTCTATATGCAAACCGACTTAATGCAGAAGGAAGCATCTTTGCACAGATCTTTGTACATTTGAGGGCAGACAGGAACATATTTTAATAACAGCAGCCTAGGTTGCTTGACAATTTCTGTAGGATATCCTGGCCTAACAAATCAATTAACTGCCATCCAATTCCCCTAGTGGAAGACTGGCTTTGACACAATAAATGACTTATTGGAACTTAATCCTCCACTATTAGAAGACTTCCTAATAAGTGAATACAAACCATATTTCTCTTTCTGTACTTTAGTTACTTCACCCAGGATGATTTTTCCTGTATCTATCCATTTGTCTGAAAAATTATAATGTCATTTTCTTAGCTGAATAATACTCCATTATGGATATATTCCACATTTGGAATGATTGTCATTCATCTTCTTTAGTCTTTGGAAGTTGTTAGGACTTTAGTCATTATATTGATTGACAAAATTTAAGGATAACAATTTGCTTTTAGCCTAGAATTCCCTCCATCTTCTACTTCCTTGTGATTTGAATTACAATGTCCCCTAGAAGCCCATCTATTTACATGTGGAGTCCCAAGAGAGGAAATGTCTGGGAAGTGTTAGGAGGTTTGGCCTTGTTAGGTAATATAATTCCTTTGTTTCCCTAATTTCTTTCTCAGCCTTTTTATCTTTTGTATACGGGAGGGCTACTGATTTTTTTGAGTTAATTTTTTATCTAGCCACTTTGCTGAAGGTGTTTGTCAGCTGTAGGAAATTCCCTGGTAGAATTTTTGAGATCACTCAGGTATACTATCATATCATCTGCAAATAGGGATAATTTGACTAATTTTTTATTTCTATCCCCGTGATCTCCATCATTTGTCTTATTGCTCTAGGAAGGACTTCCAGATCTTTGTTGAAAAGATATGGAAAGAGTGGGCAGCCTTCGCTTTTCGCTGATTTCAGTGGGATTGCTTTATCTTTTTCTCCCTTTATTTCGATGGTTGGCATAGGCTTGTTCTATGGCCTTTACTATATTTAGGTATATGCCTTGTATCCCTGATCTTTCCAATACTTTAAATATGAGTGAATGTTGGATTTTGAAACATGCTTTTTCAGCATCTAAAGATGGAGATTATCATGTTGTTGTTGTTGTTTTCATTTTTTAATATGGTGGATCATATTGATGGATACCCATGTATTGAACTACCCATGCATACCTGGGATAAAGCCTACTTGGTCACAATGGATGATATCTTTTATGTGTTCTTATATTCAGTCTAAGACATAAAGCACCTTCATATGACCCTAAGCATCGAAGTCAAAGATATGAATGAAAAAAACTTCAAGTTTCTGAAGAAAGAATTAGAAGATATCAGCAAAATGAAAGATCTCCCATGCTTATAGCTTGGCAGACTTAATATTGTAAAAATGGCCATCTTACTAAAAGCAGTCTACAGATTCAATGTAATTTCCATCAAACTACAAACAAAATTCTTTATAGAACTTGAGAGAAAAATTCTCAAATTCAAATGAAAAACAAAAAACTCAGAATTGGTAAAACAATGGTTTACAGTAAAAGATCTTCTAGAAGTATCTGCATCCCTGACCTCAATCTGTATTATAGAGCAACAGTAATAAAAACTGTATGGTAGTGGCATAGAAACGGAGTGGTGGATCAATGAAACATAATAGAAGACCCAGAAATAAACCCACACACTTATGGAAAACTGATTTTAGAAAAAAATAGAAAAAGTAATAGTATCTTCACCAAATGTTGCTGGTCTAACTGGATATCTACAAGTAGAAAAATGCAAATAGATTCATAATTATCACCCTGCACAAAAGTAAAGTCCAAGTGGATCAAAGACTACAACATAAAACCAGACACATTAAATTGGTTAGAAGGAAATTGGGGAAGAGCCTTGAACTCATTGATACAGGAGACAACTTCTTGAACAGAACACTAAGAGCACAGGCTCCAAGAGAAACAATGAGTAAATGGGACCTCATGAAACTGAAAAGCTTCTGTAAAGCAAAGGACAGTGTCATCAAAACAAAACGAATGCCTACAGATTGGGAAAAAAGCTTCACCAAGCCTCTATGTGACAGAAGGCTATTATTCAGTATATATAAAGAACAAAAGAAGTTTAAAAGCGACAAATCAAGTAATTCAATTAAAAAATGGAGTACAGAGCTAAACAGAGAATTCTTGATAGAGGAATATTGAATGGAAGATAAGCACTTAAACAAATGCTCAACTTTATAAGCCATCAGGAAATTACAAATCAAAATGAAACTGAGATTTCCCATTACACTGATCAAAATAGCCAAGATCAAACACTCAAGTGAAAACACATGCTGATGAGATTATGGACAAAGAAGAACACTCCTCCACTACTGGTGGGAAAAGAACCTTGTAAAATCACTCTGGAAATTGATCTGATGCTTTCTCAAACAACTAGAAATAGAGCTTCCTCAATATCCAGCTATAACATTCCTACCTATATCCAAAAGAGGCTCAAGTACAAAATAAGGACATTTGCTCAATCATGTTTATAGCAGCTTTATTTATAATAGCCAGAATCTGGAATCAACCCCAGATGCCCCACAACTGAAGAATGGGTACAGAAATTGTGGTATATTTACACAATGGAATATTACTCAACAATAAAAAAAAAAAAGGAAATCATGAAATTTGCAAGTAATGCGTGGGAACTGGAAAGGATCATCATGAGTGAATTGTCCCAGAAGTAGAAAGACACATACAGTATATACTCACTCATATAAACATATAATATATGATAAAGCTACTAAAATCAGTACACCTAAAGAAACTAATCAAGAGGGAGGTTGCTTAAAAAATATCAATCCCCATTCTGAAATGCAAAGAGGATACACTTCAGAAGTAGAAAATGGGGAAGGAGTTAGGTGACTGCCAAAGAGAGCCTCTGAAAGGCTCTGCTCTGCAGCCTCTCAAAGCAAATGCTGAGATTTATGGCCAACTGAGTTCTTCCTCGCCACACTCAGGCACACCCCCAAGAAAAATGTCTGAGTCCTGAAGACCGCTATATTTCATCTTCTTGATCACAGTTATTTTAAGTATATATTTGTTATGATTTGTTCCCATTTTATATCCTCTGCTGCCCCCATTCTTCACTTCAATTACCACCCCCTCCTTCTAATACCTCTTTGCCCTTTCTTTAGTTCACTGATAGGAGAGATCCTCCTCAATTTTCTATCTGACCCTTGTTTATCAGGTCTCATCAATGCTGGCTGCATCATCTTCCTCTGAAGCCTGATTCCCAGGGTATTGTTCCCCTTGTGTGCTCAATTCCCTCTACTTATGACACTTTTCCCACTTCCTCTCCTTCATGCTTCCAAATAGCTCCACTTGAATGGAGAATTTCATAGGGAAATCCCATTTAGGTGTTTTAAGGTCTTGCTCTGCATATTATCGGATGATGGGTATCTGTATGCAGTCTCATTTGATGCATATGGAAGCATCTCAGTAATTGTAAGAACATGGCATTGATCTATCATATGAGGGCAGAGAGCAATATATTTTAATAACTACAGAGTGGGTTGGTGGACTATTTCCATAGAATGTCCTGTCCCAACAATTCAATTAACTACCACTCAATTCCCCTAGTGGAAGCCTGGTTTAGTCACAATAGATGGTCTATTGGAACTTTAAACCCCACTATTAGGAGACTGCCTCATAAGTGAAAACATACCATATTGTTTGTATGCAATTTAGTTACTTCACGGATGATGAATTTTCCTGGTTCCATCATTTGCCTGAAAATACCATGATTTCATTTTCTTTTTTTTTTTTCTTTATTAATTGCACTTTATTCACTTTGTATCCTCCCTTTGGTTCTCTCCCTCCCCCCATCCCAATCCCTCTCTTCCTCCACCCTCTGCATGCATAAACTTCCCCAAGTCCACTGATAGGGGAGGACTACTTTTCTTCCTTTTGATCCTAGTCAATTAGTTCTCATCAGGAGTGGCTGCATTGACTTCTTCTCTGGCCTGGTAATCCTGCTTCCCCCTCATGGGGAGGTAATCAAAGAGCAGGCCAATCAGTTCATGTCAGAGACAGTCCCTGTTCCTATTACAATGGAACCCATTTAGATTCTGAACTGCCATGAGCTACATCTGTGCAAGGGTCTTAGGTTATGTCCATGCATAGTCCTTGGTTGGAGTATCAGTCTCAGGAAATACCCCTGTGCTCAGATTTTTTTGGTTCTGTTGCTCTCCTTGTGGAGTTCCTGTCCTCTCCAGATCTTACTGTTTCCCACTTCTTTCATAAGATTCCCTGCACTCTGCCCAAAGGTTGCCCATAAGTCTCAGCATCTTCATTGATAGTCTGCAGGGCAGAGCTTTTCAGAGGTCCTCTGTATCAGGCTCCTGACTTGTTCCCTCTTTTCTCCTTCTTCTGATGTCCAGTCTCTTTGCCTTTCTGGATAGGAATTGAGGATGTTAGCAAGAGTCCTCCCACTTGATTAGTTTCTTTAGGTGTACAGATTTTAGTAGGTTTATTCTATATTATATGTTACTTATAATGATTTGTTCACTTTGTATCCCCTCTGCTGCCCACTCCATCTTCTCCATCCAATCCCACCCACCCTCATTCCTTTACCCCTATGTCCTTTCTCTAGTTCCCTGATAGGGAATGTCCTACTCTCCCTTCTATCTGACCCTAGCTTATCAGGTTGCACCTAGGCTAGCTGCATCATTTTCCTCTGAGGCCTGCTTCTCTGGGCATTGTTCTCCTTTTGTCCTCAATTCCTTCTATTTATGATACTCTTCTGCAGGCTTCTCAGAGCTCTTCAGGGAGGGAGAATTTTATAGGCAATATCCCATTTAGATATGGGTGTTTTAAGATCTCTCTCTCTCTCTCTCTCTTCATTATATTAGACTGAGGTTCTATATATGCAGTTCCATTTGATGCAGAAAGAAGACTCTCTGTGGATGAAAGAACATGGCATTGATCTATCAGTTGAGGGCAGAAAACAACATACTTTAATAACAACAGTTTGGGATGCTTAAAAAATTCCAAATAATGCCCTGAACCCACAACTCATTTAACTATCACCCAATCCCCCTAGTGGAAGACTGGTTTTGTCATAATAGGTGGCCTATTGGAACTTTATCCCCTACTACTAGGATATCGCCTAATAAGTGAGCACATTCCATACTTGTGTGGAATCCCCAGTGAATAAATGTCTGGGAGGGGTTAGGAGTTATGTCTATGTTAGAAAATATAATTTCTATTGGAGTTAAAATATATGAGGGTGTGCTTTGAGGTTGTAATGGTAATGAATGTGACCAGACAGAGTGCAGTCTCTGTCTCTCAGTAAGTGTAAGCGTCTTCTATTTACAAGATTATTCCACAGTGAGGAAATATATGGGAGAGATTAGATGGTATGGCCTTGTTAGATAATGTAATTATGTTATGTTATATTGGAATGTGTGCTTTGAGGTTGATATACCAATGACAGTGACCAAACTCAATGGAGTCTCTGTCTCTCTTTCTCATTTTATATCTTTGTTTCCGTGTAGGTCTGTCTATTTCTGAATCTGTTTGTCTAGCTCTTTCTCTCTCAGACTCCCTCTCTCTGCCTGCTGCTTATGTTCAGTATGAAAAGTGCTCAGTTTGCTGAAAGACTACCATAAGATGACTGCTTGCTGATGGGACATCCTGGATGGTGTCTGTAAAATTGTAAGCAAGGTACCAATTTAACACATTTTATTCAAAGATTTGCCTTGGTCAGGGAGCGTTTTTAGAGAAAGTAATTCACTGACTGAGGACATATCTGTGCATTTAACAAATAATAATGTAATCTATAATAATGTGAAAGTCACATGACAAGGACACGTGACTTTATTAATGACCACTTGAAAGAAATATATGATACTTTTCCCGGACTAAGAGTCTTGGACACAGGAACTGTAATCTCTGTGTTGTGTGCTTTCAGCTACCCAGATTGAGAATGTAGGGCTGCTTAACCTTTCTTTCAAGCAGGCTATCCACTTGGCCCTTTAATAACTGACTCTCACTGGCTTTCACCTGTTTCATGACATTATTCTCCCTCTCAGCCATTCAGCACTTGAGAGAATCTTGAGGTATCCATGGAAATGAGTTAACAAACTTTCCTCAGTGGCATTATCTCTGATCCTGTGCACAAGTGACTTTGTCTTGTGAAATCCAACAAGCCTTTTTCTCATCCCTTTATCCAGATCTCACAACTTTACTCCTGTGATCTGTGACAATGTCAAGTAGGAAATGAAACCTTCATGTTTATTTTATTGGACAGCTTTCTACTTAGGGAAGTTTCAAAATGATATGGGATTAAGGGGATGTACCAAATGAAAAGGTGATCTTCTACTGTGGTCTTCGATCTGAAACTTCCTATGCTGTGACTTTAAACTGAGCAGTTCCTTGTGTACTCACTAAATGGACCTTTACATTCTTATTGATATAATAGGCTCGCAGTGGTTTGGGTTCCCTAGGCTATTTTTTCTTTAAGATCAGTGAAAGGAGAAGGAAACCTCGTAATTCCTGGGACATTTTGGCTGAAACAGAGGAAGATCGCTTAGTGTAAATGGAGAACTGGGGGGAAGTAAACTATTTGACAGCTGGTGTTGTTCCACACTAGTGATAGCAACCCACTATGAGCAGGGTTTCCTTGGCTGGTCTAACTAGAACTGAAGGTGTGTCCTAATCAGTGGTCAATGAGGAACCCTCCTTATTCTGAGGTTTACAATTAAAACTGGGCCTTCACGACCAATACAATTGGCTAGGACTAGGACTAGGACTAAGAGCAGTTGTGTTTCCTGATGTGATCCTCCAGAAAAACCCTCTAAATGTAGTTTAGTGCCAGGACTGCTTGTTCAGAGGTGCCATCTAAGCTCACTGGGTCTGAGCAAGGCTGGGTAAGTACTAGTTCATAGCTAGGATTCCCTGCTACATAATGAGTTCCTAGAAAGCATGCTTCACACATTAAAACTCTACCCTCCTTTTGTGCAATCTTTCTCCATGTTAAAGTCATCATAAGAATGGTCAACATATTATTTTTACTGATTATGTGAAAATTTCATATAATATACATTGCAGACTTTTTCTAGTGATCCCAGGTTCAAATCCTATTCATGTGTCACTTTTTTTTTTCTTTAAAATACCTCAATTGAAGTATGTGTTGTTCATATACTCATTGAAACATGATCAGAGTCTTAGTGCCAATTTCCTTTAAAAAACTAAGTTTATCATTGCTGTACCCTGACACCATCTTCAAGAAGAAACCATCAGTCCTGATGAGCTCTATATTTGATCACATCGATCACAGATTTTCTTATGTATTTATTTACTGAGATTCTTTTGCATTGTATCCTCTGTACTGACCCCTCCATCTTCTCCTTCAAGTCCCACCCCCCCTCCTTTTAAGCCGCTATACCCTTTTGTTATTTCCCTGATTCCAGAGAAACTCCTCCTCCTTCTATCTTACCTTAGCTTAACAGGTCTTATCAAGGCTACATGCATTATCTTCCTCTGCAGTCTAATTAGGAGGGCATTGTTCTCCTTTTGTCCTCAATTCTTCTGCTTATCACACTATTTCTGCCTCCTTTCCTGCAGACTTCCCAGAGCTTTGAGGGTAGGGAGAATTTCATAGGAAAAATCCCATTTAGAGATGCGTGTTTTAAGGTCTCTCTCTGCAAAATATCAGACTGTGAGTCTCTATTCATTCCCATTTCATGCAGAAGGAAGCATCTCTGTGTGTACAAGAACATGGCACTGATATATCAATTGAGTGCAGAGAAAAACATATTTTAATAACAACAGACTGGGTTGTTTGAAATTTTCCTTAACATGGGCTTTCCCAAAAATTCAGTTAACTGACACCCAATGAAAGACTTGCTTGGTCATAATAGATTTCCTATGGGAAATTTATTCCCCCTATTAGGAGAACTCCTAAGAAGTGAATACATACCATATTTGTCTTTCTGCATTTTGGTTACTTCACCAAGGATGATTTATTTTTCTGGTTCCATCCATTTGCCTGAGGGTATCATGACATCATTTTCTTAGCTGAATAATACTCCGTTATGAGAATATTCCACATTTTTCCCAAAGGAGATTGTCAGTCCCGTTCTTTAGATCTGCTTGCCACTTGTGGTTCACTATGAAAAGCTCTCAGTTCTGCTCAAGGACTACAACAAGTCGACTGCTTTGGTGACTTGACATCAGGGATGGTCTCTGTAAATATATGAACAAGGTCTTAATTAAACACTTTTTGTTCAAAGAGTTGGTCATAAGCGTTTTCCCAGTAAGTAATTCACTGACGGAGGACATATCTGTGCATTTAACAAATAATAATGAAATCTGTCATAATGTGAAAGTCATGTGACTTTATTAATCTGCACTTAAATGAAATATATGATACTTTTCCTGAACTAAGAGTCTTGGACACAGGAATTTTCATCTCTGAGTTGTATGCTTTCAGTTGCCCAGATTGAGGAATGGAGGGCTGCACAGCATTTCTCTCAAGCACGTTGTCCATTTGATCCTTTTAATAAGTGGCTCCTGAAGCCATTACTACCTTTCATTTTTTTGCCTGACATCATTCTCCCTCTCAGCCAATCTGAACCTGAGATAATCTCAAAGTTTCCATGGAGATGACAAAACAAACTTTCCTCAGTGTCCAGAATCTCTGATCTTGTGCACATGTGACTTTTCTTGTGAAACCGAATAAGCCTTTATCTCATCCCTTTATCTTGATCACACACCTTTACTCCTGTTTAGCTCTGTGACAATGTCATGTAGGAAATGAAAATTGAATGTTTAATTATTCTGCTTCCTATGTAAGGAACTTCAAATTGATGTGGGATTAAGGGGAATATATCCAATGACAATGTGGTCTCCTACTGTGGTCGTGGATCCGTTAAAGAAAACTGAGTTCATCCTTGCTGCACCCTGACACTACCCCCCAAATGAAGACATCAGCCCTGAAAAGCTCTATACTTCATCACCTTGATCACAGTTTTTCTTATGTATTTATTTATTATGATTTGTTTACATTGTATCCCCTCTGTTGTCCCCATCACTCTTCTTCTCCCAGTGCCACGCACAGACCTACTCTACACTTAGAACCTTTCTAAAGTTCTGTGATAGTGGAGGTCCTCCTCCCCCTTCTATCTGCCCTCCTTATCAGGTGTCATAATGGCCTGCTGCATCATCTTCCTCTGCAGTCTGAATCTCAGGGTTTAGTTCTCCTTCTGTCCTCAATATTCTCTAACTATGATACTCTTTCTGCCCTCTCTCCTGCAGGATTCCCAGAGATTTGCTGGGAGGGAGAATTTCATAGGGAAATCCCATTTAGAGCTGGGTGTTTCAAGGTTTCTGTCTGTATAATATTGGTCTATGGGTCTCTGTATACAATCATATTTGATGCATAAGGAAGCATCTTTTTGGATGCAAGAGCATGGCACTGACTATCACTTGAGGGCAGAGAGCAATGTATTTTAATAGTAACAGCCTGGGTTGCTTGAAATTTTCCTTAAGATACCCTGGCCCCTGAATAAAAAAAACTGCCACCCAATTCCCCTAGTGGAAGACTGGTTTTGTCACAATAGATGGCCCATTGAAACTTTATACCCCAATATTAGGAGGCCTCCTAATAAGTGAATACAAACTATATTTGCAATTCTGCATTTTAGTTTGTTCACCAAGGATGATTTTTCCTGGTTCCATCCATTTACCTGAATATATCATGATGTCAATTTCTTAGCTGAATTAATACTCCATTACAGAAATATTCCACATTTTCCCTGAAGGAGATTGTCTTTAGTCAATGGAAATTGCTGTTACTTTAATCATTGTATTGAATGACAAACTTTCAGGATAACTATGTTTTTTTTTGCCTAGAAGTACCTCCATCTTCTTTCACTTCCTGATGATGTGAATTGTAATGTCTTCTTGAAGCTCATCTATTTACATGTTGAGTCTCTGTAAGAAAATGTCTGAGAAGGGTTATGAGGATGTGATTTGAGGTTGATATGCCAATGAAAGTGACCAGACAGAATGGAGTCTCTGTCACTTTATATCTTTGTTTCTATTAGTCTCGGTCTCTCTCTTTCTTTGTCTCTCTAGCTATTTTCCTTTTTGCCTGCTGCTTGTTTTTCAGTCTGAAAAGTTCTCAGTTCTCCTGGAGGACTACAACATGATGATTGCTTGCTGGTGTGACATTCTGGAGGGTCTCTGTAAAAATATAAGCAAGGTCCCTATTAAATTTTTTTATTCAAAGATTTGCCTTAGTCCAGGAGCATTTTCCCAGGAAGTAATTAACTGGCTGAGGACAATATCTGTGCATTTAACTGGTAATAATGGAATCAGTGATAATGTGAAACTCATATGTCAAGGACATGTGGCTTTATTAATGACCACTTGAAAGGAAAATGTGACACTTTTCTTGAACTAGGAGTCTTGGACATAGGAACTGTCATCTCTGGGATATGTGTTGTAAGCTGTCCAGTTTGAGGCATGTAGGGCTGCTCAGACTTTTTCTCAAGAAGGCTGTCCACTTGGACCTTTTAATAAATGGCTCCTAAAACTCTTGCTGGCTTTCACTTGTTTCATGACATCATTCTCAAACTCAGCCAATCAATAAACTGAGAGATTCTTGATGTTTCCATGGAGATGAGCAAACCAACTTACTTCAGTGTCCTAGATCTCTGATCCTGTGAACTCTTGACATTTTCTTCTGAAACCCAACAAGACTTTACCTCAGCTCTTTATGCAGATTCCACACCTTAACTACTATTTACCTATGTGATAATATCAGGTAAGGAGTGAATATTTAATGTTTATTTAATTGGAAAACTTGGTAAGTAGGGAAGCCTCAAAGTGATATGGAATTAAGGTGACATATAAAATGACAAGGGGGTCTCATACTGTGGTTTTGGATTTGAAATTTCCTAGGTTCTGACTTTGAACTGAGTGGTTACTGCAATACTAAGTAAATGTACTTTCATGTTCTTATTGATAGAATAGGCTCATAAATGGTGGGAACTAGAAAAGGTCATCCTAATTTGATCCAGAAGCAGAAAAACACACAGTATATAGTTACTAACAGATATATAATACCTTCACATTCTTATTGATATAATAGGCAATTAAATGGTGGGAACTAGAAACGATCACCCTGACTGAGCAATTCCAGAAACAAAAAGACACAAAAAGACACGGTATATACTCACTAAAAGACATAATATAAGATAAACCTACTAAAATCTGTATATTTAAGAACAGGGAGGACTCTGCCTAAAATAATGCTCAATCCTGATCCTGAAAGACAAAGAGGATGAACATCAGAAGAAGGAGAAAACAGGGAAGACTTGTTTGGAACCTTTCCTAAAGGGTGTGTGAAAGGCTCTGCCCTGCAGAATATCAAAGCAAATGCTGAGACTTATAGCCAGCTTTTGAGCAAAGTACATGGAATCAAATGAAAGAAGTGGGAAATAGTAAGATGTGGAGAGGACAGGAGCTCCACAATGATAACAACAGAACCAAAAAAGAATCTGAGTACAGGGGTCTTTCCTCATATTCCAACCAAGTACCTACCATACATGGAGAGAACCTAGAACCCCTGCACAGATGTAGCACATGGCAGTTCAGTGCCCTAGAGGGTTCAAAAGTAATAGGAACAGGGACTGCCTCTGACATGAACAGATTGGCCTATTTTATGATTGCCTCACCCTGTTGGGGGAGCAGCACAGAGGAAGACAATGCAGCCACTCCTGATGAGATAAATATTCTAGCATCAGAAAGAAAGAGAAGAACTCCTGTATCAGTGGACTTGGGGAAGGTCATGCATGGAGAAAGGGGACAGAAGGTGGAATTGGGAGGGGAGAAGTGGGTTTTTTGGGGGGGATGAAAAATGAATAAAGAGTAATTAATAAACATTTTAAAAATATATAATTCCTTTTGTATTTATACTAGAGGAGGTGTGCTTTGAGGTTGATATGCCAATGAAAGTGACCAGACAGAATGGAATCTCTGTCTCTCAGTCTCTGTCACTTTATATCTTTGTTTTTGTTGGTCTTAGTCTCTCTATTTCTGAATCTGTTTCTCTAGCTCTTTCTAGCTCTATCTCTGTACCACCCCCCCTCTGTGAATGCTACTTGTGGTTCATTATGAAAAGCTCTCTGTTCTGTTGAAGGACTACAATAAGTTGACTGCTTGCTAACATGGCATCCTGATGGTCTCTGTAAAAACATAAGCAAGTTTCTAGTTAAACGCTTTTTGTTCAGAGATTTGCCTTGGTCAGGGAGCATTTCAACAGTAAGTGATTCACTGACTGAAGACATATCCTAATGGAATCAGTAATAATGTTAAAGTTATGTGATTTTATTAATGACCACTCCAAAAATAATGTGACACTTTTCCTGAACTAAGAGTCTTAGACACAGGAACTGTCATCTCTGGGTTGATTGCTTTCACCTACCAAGACTGAGGCATGTAGGGCTGCTAAGCCTTTCTCTCAAGTAGGCTGTCCACTTGGCCTTTTTAATAACTGACTCCTGAAACTCTTTCTGGCTTTCACCTTTTCCATGACATCATTCAACCTCCAGCCATTCAGCACCTGAGAAAAATTTTGAGGTTTCCATGGAGATGAGTAAACAATCATTGCTCAGTGTCCAGTATCTCTGATGATGTTTGTGGCCTATTGGAAATTTATCCCCCACTATTAGCAGACCTCACAGTAAGTAAACACATACCATATTTGTCTTTCTGCATTTTAGTTATTTCACACAGGATGATTTTTCCTGGTTCCATCCATTTGCCTGAAAATATCACGTTGTCATTTTCTTAGCTGACTAATATTCTGTTATAGAAACATTCTACATTTTCCCCAAAGGAGATTGTCAGTCCTGATCGTTAGTCTTTGGAATTTGCCTGGACTTTAATCATTGTATTGAATGACATACTTTCAGGATAACAATGTACTTTTAGCCTGGAAGTCAGTCCATCTTCTACTTCTGGTGATTTAAATTCCAATCTCCCCTCTAAGGCCATCTATTTACATGTAGGGTCCCCTGAGGAAATGTCTGGTTAGTGTTAAGAGGTATGGCCTTGTTAGATAATATAATTCATTTTATTTCCCTAATTTCTTTCTCAGCCTTTTATCTTTTGTATACAGATGGGCTCCTGATATTTTTGCATTATTTTTTATCTAGCCATTTTTTGAAGGTTTTTATGAGCTGTAGGAATTCCCTGGTAGAATTTTTGAAGTAACTAAGTATCATAAAATCTCCAAGCAGTGATTCTTTGACTTTGTCCTTTTCTGATTTGTATCCCCTCAATCTACTTCAGTTGTCTTATTGCTTTAGCAAGGACTTCCAGACCTGTGATAAAGAGATATGGAGAGAGTGGGCAACCTTGCCTTGTCCCTGATTTCAGTGGGATTGCTATAAGTTTCTCTCTGTTTAGTTTAATTTTGACTATAGGCTTGCTATAATATTGCCTTTACTATATTTAGGTGTGTGCTTGTATCCCTGATCTCTCCAAACTTTAAACATGAAAGGATGTTGGATTTTGTCAAATGCTTTTTCAGCATCTAAGTAGATTATCTTGTGGGGTTTTTATTATTTCTTTTTTTAATATGGTGGATCACATTGATTGATTTCCATATATTGAACCACCCTCGCATATCTGGGATGAATCCTACTTTGTCATAATGGATGCTATCTCTTATGTGTTCTTGTATTTGGTCAAAGACATAAAGTAACCAAGGGAGTCAAAGACTTGTATGAAAAATATTTCAAGTCTCTGAAGAAAGAATTAGAAGAAGATATCAGCAGATGGAAAGATCTCCTATGCTCATGGCTTGGCAGGCTTAACATTGTAAAAGTAGACATCTTACCAAAAGCAATATACAGATTCATTGCAATTCCCATCAAATTACTGATACAATTCTTTACAGACCTTAAAAGAAAAATTCTCAGCTTCATATGGAACAACAAGAAACCCAGAATTGCTAAAACAACCCTTGCCAATAAAAGATCTTCTAGAGGTATCTCCATCCCTGATTTCAAAGCATTTTATAGAGCCACAGTAATAAAAACTGCATGGTACTGGCATAAAAACAGAATGGTGGATAAACAGACCCAAATGGAAGAAACAGAAATAAACCCACACAGTTCAGGACACCTAAGTTTTGACAAAGATGCCAAAACCATAAATGGAAACAAAGATAGCATCTTCAACAACTAGTGTTGTTCTACCTGGATGTCTACATGTAAAAAAATGCAAATAAATCCATACTTATCAGCCTGTAAAGTCAAGTGAATAAAAGACCTCAACTTAAAACTAGACCCATTAAATTGGTTAGAAGTAAAAGTAAGAAAGTGCCTTGAACTCATTGGCACAGGAGACAACTTCCTGAACAGAACACCAACAGCACAGGCTCTAAGAGCACCAAGCAGTGAATGGGACCTCATGAAACTGAAAAGCTTCTGTAAAGTAAAGGAAACTATCATCAAAACAAAACAAATGCCTACATATTGGTAAAAAAAAAATTCACCAAACTTCTATGTGACAGAGGGCTAATATCTAGTATATATAAGAACTGAGGAAGTTGAAAAGCAACAAATCAAGTAATCAAATTAAAAAAGGGGGAACAGATGTAAACAGAAAATTCTCGACAGAGCAATATCAATTGGCAGAGAAACACTTAAAGAAATGCTCAACTTCATTAGCCAATAGCATTAGAAATGCAAATCATAATGACCCTGACTTTTCACCTTACACCCATCAGAATGGCCAACATCAAAAACTCAACTGACGAGACATTCTGGAGAAGTTGTGGAGAAAGGGGAACCCTCCTCTACAGCTGGTGGGAATGTAAAGTTTTAAATCCACCCTTGAAATCAATCTGGATCTTTTTCAGACAACTAGGACTAGCACTTCCTCAAGATCCAGCCATACCACTCCTAGGCAAATATCCAAAAGAGGCTCAAGTACACATTAAGGACGTTTGCTCAACCATGTTTTTAGCAGCTTTATTTGCAATAGCCAGAAGCTAGAATCAACCGAGATGCACCCCAACCCCAACTGAAACATATATACAGAAATTGTGGTACATCTATACAATGATATACATCTATACAATCATTGTATATCATATAATATATATAATATAGATATATATATATAATAAAAAACAAAAACAAAAAAAAAATCATGACATTTGCAGGGAAATGGTGGCAACTGAAAAAGGTCAATCCGAGTGAGCTATTCCAGAAGCAGAATGACACATATGGTGTATACTCACAGACATATAAGATAAACATACTAAAATCTGTATACATAATGAAACTAATCAAGAGGAACGTCTGTGGCCAAAATGCTCAATCCCCATCCTTAAAGGCAAAAAGAATGGACATTAGAAGGAAGAGAAAACAGGGAATAAGTTAGAAGCCTTTCCCATAGGGCCTCTGAAAGGCTCTACCCTACAGACTATCAAAACAGATGCTGAAACTTAAGGCCAACTCACGGGCAAAGTGCATTGAAAGAATCTAATGAATGAAGTAGGAAATAATAAGATCTGGAGAGTAAAGGAGCTCCACAAGGAGAGCAAAAGAACAAAAAAATATATAGCAAAGGGATCTTTCCTGAGACTCATATTCCAAACAAGTACCATGCATGTAGATTACGTAGAACCCCTGCACAGATGTAGTCCATGGAAATTCAGTGTCCAAGGGGTTTCTATAGTAATGGGCACAAGGACTGCCTCTGACATGAACTGATTGGCCTGCTCTTTGATCACCTCACCTTGATGTGGGATCAGCCTTACCAAGCCACAGAGAAACAAAATGCAGACACTCCTGTTGAGATCTGAAGACTAGCATCAGAAGGAAGGAGAAGATCTCCCCTATCAATTTTCTTGGGGAGCAGCATGGATAAGGGAAAATGAAAGTGAGATTGAGAGGGTGAGGGAGTTATTGGGGATACAAAGTGAATAAAGTGTAATTAATTAAAAATAAATATAAAATATTATAATTCCTTTGAAGTTACCTTATGAGAGGGTGTGCCTTGAGGCCATGAAAGTGACCATAGAATGGAGTCTCTGTCTCTCGGTCATTGTCACATTTTATCTTTGTTTTTGTTGGTACAGGTCTCTCTATTTCTGAATCTGTATCTCTAGCTCTTTCTCTCTCTGTCTCTCTCTGACACTCACTCTCTGCCTGTCCCTTGTGGTTCTGTGTGAAAAGCTCTCATTTTTGCTGAAGCGCTATAACAAGATGAATGTTGCTGTGTGACATCCTAGATGGTCTCTGTAAAAAACATAAGCAAGATCCCAATTAAATGCTTTTTGTTCAAAAATTTGCCTTTGTCAAGAGCATTTTCACAGTAAGTAATTCACTGACTTAGGATATATCTGTGCATTTAACAAATGACAATGGAATCTCTGACATAGTGAAACTCACAAGTCAAGGACACATGACTTTATAAATGACCACTTGAAATAAATATGTGACACTTTCCTGAACTAAGAGACTTAGACACAGGATCTTTCATCTCTTGAGTATTGTGCTTTCAGCTGCCCAGAGGTAAGTAGGGCTGCTCAGCCTTCCTCTCAAGGAGTCTGTTCACTTGGCCCTATTAACAACTGGTTCCTGAACCACTTACTGGCTTTAACATGTTTCATTACATCATTCTGCCTCTCAAGGATTCAGGCCTAAGAGAATCTTGGGGTTTCCATGAAGATGAGTTAAAAAAATAAATCCTCATTGTCTATTTTCTCTGATCCTGTGTACATGTGACATTTTCTTGGGAAATCCAACAAGCCTTTATCTCATCCATATGTCCATTTGTGTGAGTAAAGATCCCATACCTTTACTCCTGTTTACCTGTGTGACTGTCTCAGGTAGTAAATGAAACTTTAATGTTTATTTAATTGGAAAGCTTCCAAAGTAGGGAAGCTTCAAAGTGATGTGGGATTAAGGTAAATGTACTGAATGACAACGTGGTCTCCTACTGTGGCCTTGGTTATGAAATTTCCTAGGTTGTGACTTTGAACTGGCATACTACTGGCATACTACTAAATGTAACTTCACATTCTTATTAATATAATAGCCTGGCAGGATCTAGGGTTCCCTGGGCTATTGAGTCTTTAAGAACAGAAAAAGAAGGAAACCAGACAATTCCTGGGACTGGTGTGACTGAAACAGAGAATGATTGGTGAATGTAAAAGAACTATGGGGCAAGTAACTATTAGACAGCTGGTTCTGTTCCACACTAGTTTTACCAACCCGCTATGAGCATGGTTGCCTTGGCTGACATGGCTAGATAGGCAACTATTTCCTACTCAGTTACCACTGAGGAACCCTCCTGGACCTGAGGTTAACTCTGGGCCTTCAGGACAGAGAAATGGGTCCCTGTTTTATGCCTAGGTCAAAATAACAGCTGTTTTTCTTCTGTGGTCTTCCATACAAACACTCTAAATGTAGTGTTAGTGCCAGGAATGTTTGTTCAGAGGTGCCAAAGAGCTCATGGGGTCTGAGGTAAAAGGGTAACCTCTACTTCATGGGTACCTGTGCTACCTGAAGTAGTGGGTAAGCATTAGTTCATGGCTAGGATCCTTGCTACATAATGAATTCCTGGAAAGAATGCCTTACTAAGTAAAACTGCGCTCCTTTAGTGGAATGTTTTCTGTATATTAAAAGTCCCTGTAAAAGGTGTCAACATATTATTTTTATTGATTATGTGGGAGTGTTATACAACATACATTACACTCCTTTTCCAGTGCTCCCAGGTTCAAATTCCTACCGATGTGTCACACTAATTTTTTTTCTTTAAAATAAATCAATTTTAAAATGTGTTTTTCATTTACTCATTGGAACATTATCAGAGTCTCAGTGCCAAGCCCCTTAAAGAATAATGAGTTCATCCTTGCCACACCATGACATCACCCCCAAGAAGAAACCATCAGTCCTGAAGAGCTCTGTACTTCATTGCCTTGATCACAGTTTTTCTCATGTATTTATTTATTACAATTTGTTTACTTTGTATCTCCTCTGCTACTTCCCCTCTTCTGCTTCCAGCCACCATCCTTGTTTTACCCCTTATGCCCTCTCGCCAGATCCCTGATAAGGAATGTCCTCCTCCACCTTCAATCTGACCCTAGTAAATTAGGTATCAACAAGGGTGGCTTCATCATCTTTAACTGCGGCCTGATTCTCAGGGTATTGTTTTCCTTGTGTCCTCAATTCCCTCTACTTATGACATTCTTCCTGCCTGCTCTCCTGCAAACTTCCCAGAGCTCTGAGGGGAGGGAGAATTTCAAAGGGAAATACTATTTAGAGCAGGGTATGTTAAGGTCTCTCTCACCATTATGTAGGTCTACATATGCAATTGCATTTAATGCAGAAGGAAGCATCTCTTTGGATGCAAGAACATGACAGTGATCTATCATTTGAGGGCAAAGGGGAACCTATTTTAATAACAACAACCTGAGTTGCTTGAAAATTTCTGTAGGATGGCCTGGCCCAATCAATTAATTAACTGCTACCCAATCCCATGAGTGGAATACTACTTTTGTTACAATAGATGGCCTATTGGAACTTTGTCACTCACTATTAGGAGACTTCCAAAGAAGTGAGTACATACCATATTTGTCCTTCTGCATTTTAGTTATTTCACACAGGATGATTTCTCCTGATTCCATCCATTTGTCAAAATATAACATGATGTCATTTTCTTAGCTGAAAAATATTCCATATTTTCCACAAAGGAAATTGTCAGTCCTGTTCTTTAGACTGCATCATTTGCTGTGATTTTAATCATTGAATTGAATTGTATAGTTTGTGTTGTCAAACTATCAGGATATGTATGTTCTATTAGCTAGAATTCCCTCCACCTTCTTTCCCTTCCTGGTGCTTTGAATTGCAATGTCCCCTTGAAGCTCATCTATTTACATGTTGAGTCCCCAGTGAAGAAATGTCTGGGAGGTGTTCAGAAGTATGGCCTGGTTAGATAATATAATTCCTGTTGGATTTATAATATAGGTGCAAGTGCTTTGAGCTTGATATACCAATGAAAGTGACCAGAGGGAAAGGAGTCTCTGTCTCTCAGTCTCTTTCACTTTATATATTTGTTTATATCGGTCTTTGTCTCTCAATCTCAATCTAACTCTATAACTCTTTTTCTCTTTCTCTTTCTCTCTCTGTCAACTTCTCTCTGCCTGCCTCTTGTGGTCCTATATGAAATGCTATCAGTTCTCCTAAAGTACTTCAACAAGATGACTGCTTTGAGACCTGTACCTAGATGGTCTCTGTAAAAATATAAGAAAAGTACCAATTAAACACTTTGTGTTAAAAGATTTGCCTTTGTCAGGGCAGTGTTTTCCAACTAAGTAATTCACCAACTGAGGATATATCTGTGCTTTTAACAAATAATAATGGAATTTGTGATAATTTAAAATTCACTTGTCAAGGACACATGACATTATTAATGACCACTTGAAAGAAACATGTGACCCTTCTCCTGTGTCAAGAGTCTTGGACACAAGAAATGACATCTCTGGGTTGTGTGCTTTCAGCTGCCCAGATTGAGGCATGTAGGGCTTCTCAGCCTTTCTCTTAAGCAGACTGCCCTCTTGGCCCTTTTAATAACTGGCTCCTGAAACTGGCTTTAACCTGTTTCATGACATCATTCTGCCTCTCAGACAATCAGTACCTGAGAGAATCTTGGTGTTTCCATGGAGATGAGTGAACAAACTTTCCTCAAGTTCAAGTATCTCTGATCCATTGCACAGGTGACATTTTGTTCTGAAACCCAACAAGCCTTTATCTCATCCCTTTATCCAGATCTTACAACTTTATTCCTTTTACCTCTGTGACAATGTCAGGGAAGAAATGAAACTGTAATGTTTATTTAATTGGACAGCTACCTAAGTAGGAAAGCTTCAAAGTGCTATGGGATTTTAAGGGGAATGTATCAAATGACAAGGTATTCTCGTAATGTGCTCTTGAATCTGAAATCTCAAAAGTTGTGACTTTGAACTGAGCAATTACTCCTGTACTCACTCAATGTAATTTCATATACTTATTTATAAATAGGCTGGCAAGGTCTAGTGTTCCCTGTGGTATTGAGTCCTAAAGAGCAGGGAAAATAGAAGAAAACCAGACAATTCCTCAAAATAGTTTGGCTGAAACAGAGAAAAATTTGTGTATGTAAAATGATAACTGAGGGGCAATAAACCCTTAGAAATCTGGTGCTATTCTCCACTAGTGTTGCCAACCCACTAGGAGCATGGTTGCCTTGGCTGACATGGCTGGATCAGCAGCTGTGTCCTACTCACTGTTCATTGACAAATACTCCTTGTCCTGGGTTAACAATTTAAACTGGTTATTTAGAACAGAGAAATGGGTCTGCATTATATGTCTAGGACACAAGAGCAGAATTGTTTCTTGATGTTGACCTATGGGCAAACAATGTAAACATAGTGTTAGTGCCAGGACTGCTTGTTCAGAAGTGCCACTGAGCTAATGTTGTCTGAAGTAGCTGGGTAGCCACTAGTTCATGGTTAGGATTCTCTACTATATAATGAGTTCCTGGAAAGCATGCCTTACACAGTGAAATTCTGCCCTCCTTTAGCGTAATCTTTTCTCCATGTAAAAGTCATTGTAAAGTTGTCAATTTATCTATCATTTAAGGAGAAATAGCAACATATTTTAATAACAACAGCTTGAATTACTTCACAAATCTCATAGGATACCCTGGCCCAACCACTCAATTATTTCACAAAGGATGATTTTCCCTGGTTTCATCCATTTGCCTGAAAATACCATGATGTCATTTCTTAGTTGAATAACACTTCATTATGGAAATATTCCACATTTTCCCCAAAGTAGAATTTCAGTCCTGGTTTTTAGACCTTGGAAGTAATTGTGTCCTTAAACATTGTATTGAATGACAAACTATCAGGTTAACTATTTTCTTTTAGCCTACAAGTCCTACATCTTCTTCCACTTCCTGGTGATTTGAATTGCAACGTCCCCTGGAAGCTTATCTATTTACATGTTTAGTCCCAGTGAAGAAATGTCTGTGAAGGTTTAGGAGGTATTACCTTGTTCATTAATATAATTCCTTTGGAAGTGATAATAGAGGAGGGTGTGCTTTGAAGTTGATATGCCAATGAAAGTGACCAGAAAGAATGTATTCTCTGTCTCTGTCACTCTGTATCTTTGTTTTTGTTGGTCCTGTTCTCTCTATTTCTGAATCTGTCTCTCTAGCCCTTTCTCTCTCTCTTTCACTCTCTGTCTCCCTCTCTGTGTCTGCTGCTTGTGTTATAGTATAAAAAGTTCTCAGTTCTACTGAAAGACTACAAGATGAATGCTTGCTGACATGACATCATGGATGGTCTTTGTAAAAATATAAGCAAGGTCACAATTAAACCCTTTTTGTTCAAAGAGTTGCCTTTGTCAGGGAACATTTTCCCAGTAAATATTTCTATTATAGAAGACATATCTGTGCATTTAAAAAACTAATGGATTCTGTGATAATGTGAATGTCACACATTAAAGACATATGATTTTTCTAATGACCACTTGAAAGAAATTTGTGACACTTTTCCTGAACTAAGAGTGTTGGACACTGGAACTGTTCTGAATTATATGGTGGTTTCATAATGTAGTCTTGGATCTGAAATTTCATAGGATGTGACTTTGAACTGAGTACTCAAGTACTCACTAAATGGATCTTCACATTCTTATTGATATAATAAGTTGTCATGGCCTAGGGTTCCCTGCTGTATTGAGGCTTTAAGAGCATCAGTAGGAATCCAGACATTTCATGCACTGGTGTGGCTGAAACAGAGAAGGATGTGTGAGTGTAAAAGGAGAAATGAGAAGCAATTAACTCTATGACAGCTAAGGCTGTCAACACTAGGGTTGCAACCCTCTATAAAAGGGTTGCCTTGCATGCAAGGGGGTTCAACATATGGAAATCCATCAATGTAATCCACTACATAAATAAACTGAAGGAGAAAAACCATATGATCATCTCCTTAGATGCTGAAAAAGCATTTGACAAAGTCCAACACCCATTCATGTTTAAAGTCTTGGAGAGATCAGGGATACAAGGCACATACCTAAAGATAGTAAAGTCAATATACAGCAAGCCTATAGCTAACATCAAACTCAATGGAGAGAAGCTTAAATCAATCCCACTGAAATCAGGGACAAGACAAGGCTGTCCATTGTCCCCATATCTCTTCATCATAGTACTTGAAGTCCTAGCCAGAGCAATAAGACAACTAAAGGAGATCAAGGGGATACAAATTGGAAAGGAAGAGGTCAAGTGTCACTATTTGCAGATGATATGATAGTATACATGAGTGACCCCAAAAATTCAACCAGAAAACTCCTTCAGCTGAAAAACACCTTCAGCAAAGTGGCAGGATACAAAATCAACTCAAAAAAAATCAGAAGCCCTCCTATATACCAAAGACAAAAAGGCTGAGAAAGAAATTAGGGAAACAACACCCTTCACAATAGCCACTAAAAACATAAAGTACCTTGGTGTGACTCTAACCAAGCAAGTGAAAGACCTGTTTGAGTAAAACTTCAAGTCTCTGAAAAAAGAAATTGAAGAAGCTATCAGAAGATGAAAAGATCTCCCATGCTAGTGGATTGGTAAGATTAACATTGTGAAAATCGCCATCCTGCCAAAAGCAATCTACAGATTC
Source organism: Meriones unguiculatus (assembly GCF_030254825.1). Lineage (NCBI taxonomy): Eukaryota > Metazoa > Chordata > Mammalia > Rodentia > Muridae > Meriones > Meriones unguiculatus. The sequence continues at coordinate 16,378,169 of NW_026843710.1, read as the reverse complement.
TATGCAATTCCCATCAAAATACCAACTCAATTCTTTACAGACCTTGAAAAAACATTCGAAGCTTCATATGGAGAAACAAAAAACCCAGAATCTTCAAAACGATCCTGTACAACAACAGATCATCTGGAGGTATCTCCATTCCTGATCTCAAGCTGTACTACAGGGCAACAGTAATAAAAACTGCATGGTATTGGCATAGAAACAGAAAAAACAATCAATGGAACCACATAGAAGACCCAGAAATAAATCCACACACCTATGAATACTTGATATTTGACAAAGAAGCCAAATCCATTCAATGGAAAAAAGACAGCATCTTCAACAAATGGTGCTGGACCAACTGGATATCTACATGCAGAAAAATGAAAATAGATCCATATTTATCACCCTTCACAAAACTAAAGTCAAAGTGGATCAAGGACCTCAACATAAAACCAGATACCCTAAATCAATTGGAAAAAAAAGTGGGGAATAGCCTAGAACTCATTGGCACAGGAAACAACTTCCTGAACAGAACACCAACAGCACAGGCTCTAAGAGCAAAAATCAATAAATGGGACCTCATGAAACTGAAAAGTTTCTGTAAAGCAAAGTATACCATCATCAAAACAAAATGACTGCCTACAGATTGGGAAACAATCTTCACTAACCCTCTATCTGACAGAGGACTAATATCCAGTATATACAAAGAACCAAAGAAGCTGAAAAGCAGCAAACCAAGTAATTCAATTAAAAAATGGGAAACAGAGCTAAACAGAGAATTCTCCACAGAGGAATATCGAATGGCAGAAAAACACTTAAAGAAGTGCTCATCCTCATTAGCCATCAGGGAAATGCAAATCAAAACGACCCTGAGATATTACCTTACACCCATCAGAATGGCCAAGATAAAAAACTCAAGCAACAACACATGCTGGAGAGGTTGTGGAGAAAGGGGAACCCTCCTCCACTGCTGGTGGAAATGTAAACTGATACAACCACTCTGGAAAGCTATCTGGTGCTTTCTAAGACAATTAGGAATAGTGCTTCCTCAAGTCCCACCTATACCACTGCTAGGTATATACCCAAAGTTCGTTCAAGTACACAAAAGGGATACTTGCTCAACCATGTTTATAGCAACTTTATTTGTAATAGCCAAAACCTGGAAACAACCCAGATGTCCATCAACGGAGGAATGGGCACAGAAATTGTGGTATTTTTACACAATGGAATACTACTCAGCAATCAAAAAGGAGGAAATCATGAAATTTGCAGGCAAATGGTGGGATCTAGAAAAGATCATTCTGAGTGAAATATCCCAGAAGGAGAAAGACAAACGTGGGATATACTCACTTATATAGACCTATAAGATATGATAAGCATAATGAAATCTATACACCTAAAAAAGATAATCAATTGAGCGGACATGGGGTAAGATGATCAATCCTCGTTTAGAAAGACAGATGGGATGTGCATTGAACGTATGACAGACAGGAGTCTACTGAGTGCATCTGAAAGACTCTAACTAGCAGTGTTTTCAAAGCAAAGACTAATGACCAAACCTTTGGCAGAGTACAAGGAATCATAAGAAAGAAGGGGAGTTAGTGTGATGGGGAAAGGATAGGAGCTTCACAAGGACCAAATATATCTGGGCACAGGGTCTTTTCTGAGACTGACATTCAACCAAGGACCATGTGTGGATATAATATAGAACCTCCACTCAGATGTAGCCTGTGGTAGCTCAGTAACCAATTGGTTTTCTAACGTGAGGGGAACAAGGACTATTTCTAACAGGAACTCAATGACTGGCTCTTTGGTCTCCGCACACCCTAAGGGAGGAGCAGTCCTGTTAGGCCACAGAGGAGGGCTTTGCATCCAGTCCTGAAGATACCTGATAAAACAGGGTCAGATGAATGGGGAGGAGGTCCCCCCTATCAGTGGACTTGGAAAGGGGCACGGTGGTGATGAGGGAGGGAGGGAAGGACTGGGAGGGAATGAGAGATCGGGACACGGCTGGGATACAGAGTTAATAAAATGTAACTGATAAAAAAAATAATAATAAAATCAAAAAAAAAAGAAAAAAATTTAAAGAAAAAAAAAGGGTTGCCTTGCCTGACCTGTCTAGTTTGGCATCTGTTTCCTATTCCTTGATCAGTGAGCAATCTTCCTGGTCCTTGGGTTTGCAGTTAAAACTAGGCATTCAGGATGGAGAAATATGTCCTAAGATTCAAGAACAACTGTGTTTCCTGCTGTGGTCCTCCTGATAACCCCTCTAAATGTAGTTATAGTGCCAGGACTGCTTGTTCAGAGGTGCTACCAGAGCTCATGGGGCCTGATGTAGTAGGGAGCTAGTTCATGGCAAGGTTTCTGTGCTACATAATGAGTTTCTGGACAGGATGCATTACACAGTGAAACTCTGCCCTCCTTTAGCGGAATCTTTCCTCCATGTTAGGAGTCATTGTAAACGTTGTCAATATATTCTTTTATTGCTTATGTGGAATTTCATATTTTATACATTACACTCCTTTTTCACTGATCCCAGGTTCAAATTCCTACCCATGTGTCACACTAAAATATTTTTCTTTAAAATTCATCAGTTGAAGTATGTGTTGTTCATATATTCATTGAAGCATGATCAGAGTCTCATTGACAAGTCTCTTAAAGAAAACTGAGTTCATCCTTGCCACACCCTGACAACAACCCACCAAAAAGAAGCCATCCATCCTGAGAATCTCTGTTCTTCATCACCTTCATCACAGTTTTTCTTATGTATTTATTCATTATGATTTGTTCACTTTGTATCTCCTCTGCTGCCTACTCTCTCTTCTCATTCCAGTCCAACCCCCACCACTTCTTCTACCTCTATTCCAGGTCTCTAGTTACATTATAGGTGAGGTATAATGACCCCTTCTATCTGACCCTTGTTTATCAGGTCTCAACTAGGCTCTCTCCTTTATCTTCCTCTGTGGCCTGATTCTCAAGGCATTGTTCTCCTTGTGTCCTCAGTTTCCTCTACTTATGACACACTACCTGCCTCCTCTCCTTCAGGCTTAGCAGAGAACTGATGGAAGGTAGAATTTCATAGGGAAATCCAGTTTAGTACTGGGTGTTTTAAATTCTCTTTCTACACAATATCGGACTGTGTGTCTCTATATGCAATCCCATTTGATAGAGAAGGATGCATAACTGTGGATAAAAGATCATAGCACTGATCTATCAGTTGAGGGCAGACAGCAGCATATTTCAATAAAATTGTATGGGTTGGTTGAATTTACTTAGGATGCTCTGGTATAACAACTCAATTAACTGTCCCCCAACCATCTAGTGATACCTTTGTTTGGTGACAATATACGGCCTGTTTGAATATTTTTCCCCACTATTAGGAAACTCCTAATAAGTGACTACATATCATAATTTTCATTCTCCATTTTTAGTTACTTCACCCAGGATGATTTTTTTGTGGTTCTATCCATTTGCCTGAAAATACCATGATAACATTTTCTTAGCTGAATAATACTCCATTATGGAAACATTTCACATTTTTCTCAAAGGAGATTGTCAAACTTGTTCTTTATTCTTTGAAAGTTGCTGTGACTGTAATCATTGTATTGAATAAGAAACTATAAATATAACTATATTCTTTTATCCTAAAAGTCTCCCTATCTTCTTCCACTTCTTGTTGACTTGAATTGTATGTCCCTTTGTTGCTCATCTGTTTACATGTGAAATACACAGTGAGGTACACTCTGGGAAAGGTTTGGATGAATGGCCTTGTTAGATAATATAATTCCTATTGGAGTTATATTACAGGAGGGTATGCTTTTGAGGTTGATATGCTAATGAAAGGGACCATTTAAAATGAAGTATCTGTCTCTCTCTCTCTCTCTTTTTAAATCATCCTATATTCTGCAAGGAAATAGAAGCAGTCCTTAGAAGTCTCCCATCCAAAAAAAGCCCAGGACCAGATGGTCTCATTACAGAATTCTACCAGATCTTCAAAGAAGGGCTAACTCTAGTTCTCTTCAAACTACTCCACAAAATAGAAACAGAAGGATCATTACCAAACTCATTTTATGAAGCCACAATCACCTTGGTATCTAACCTTCACAAAGACCCAACAAAGAAAGAGAATTTCAGGACAATCTTCGTAATGAACAATGATGCAGAAATACTTAAAATACTTGCAAACCGAAAACAAGATCACATCAAAATGGCAATTATGCCCAAGTAGGCTTCACCCCAGGTATGCAGGGGTGGTTCAATAAATAGCAATCCATCAATATGATCCACCACATTAACAAACTGAAAGAAAAAAAAAAACACATAATGATCTCCTTAGATGCTGAAAAAGCATTTGACAAAATCAGTCTCTCTTAATAGATCATTTCATATCTTTGTTTCTGTTAGTCTAGGTCTCTCTATTTCTGAGTATATCTCTCTAGCACTTTCTCTTTTTGTCTCTCTCTGTCTTCCTCACTCTTCCCTCCTCTTGTGGTTCAGCATGAAAAGCTCTAAGTTCTGCTGAAGGACTAAAACAAGATGATTGCTTACTGACTTGATGTTCTGGATGTGCTCTGTAAAAATATCAGCAAGGTCCCAATTATATGCTTTTTTAAAAAGATTTGCTGGAGAAGGGAGTGTTTTCACAGTAAGTAATTAACTGACAGAGGACATATCTGTTCACTTAACAAATAATAATGGCATCAGTGAAAATGTGAAACACACATATCAAGGACACATGACATTATTAATGAACACTTAAAAGAAATATGTTTTCCTGAACTAAGAGTCTTGGACACTGGAACAGTCATCTCTTGGTTGTGTGCTTTCAGCTGCCCAGATTGAGGCATGTAGGGCTTCTCATCCTTTCTCAAGCAGGCTGTCCACTTGGCCTTTTAAATAGCTGACTCCTGAAATTCTTACTTGCTTTCACCTGTTTCATGACATCATTCTTCCTCTCAGGCAATCAGCACCTGAGAGAATCTTGAAGATTCCATGGAGATGAATAAACAAACTTACCTCACTCTCAAGTATCTCTGATTCTGTGCACATGTGACTTTTTTTTGTGAAACCACCAAGCCTTTATCTCATCCCTTTATCCAGATCCCACACCTTTACTCCTGATTACCTGTAACAATGTCATATAGGAAATGAAATTTAAATGTTTATTTAATTGGACAGCTTTGTAAATAAGAAAGCTTCAAAGGGGAATGTATCCAATGACAAGGTGGTCTCCAACTGTGGCCTTGGACCTGAAATTTCCTAGGTTGTGATTTTGAACTGAGCAGTTACTGGCATACTCACTAAATGTACCTTCACATTCTTATTGATGTAATAGTCAGCACTGTCAAGCGTTCCCTGGTGTATCCTTTAAGTGCAGAGAAAAATGAAGGAAGAGAGATAATTCATGTGATTGGTTAGGCTGAAACAGAAAAAGTTCTGTGTGTGTAAATGGAGAACTGAAGGACAATAAACTCTTTGACAGCTTGTACTGTTCCACACTTTTGTTGGCACACCTCTATAAGCAGGTTTGCCTTCACTGACCTGGCTGGATGTGCAGCTGTGTCCTTCTCAGTGGTCAGTGAGGAACCCTACTGGTCCTGGGGTTTACATTTAAAAATGATCCTTGAGGACAGAGAAATGGGTCTTGTGATATGCCTAGAACAAAGTTCAGCTGTGTTTTCTGCTGTGGTATTCCAAACAAACCATCTAAACATAATTTTGGTGTCAGGACTGCTTATTCAGAGGTGCCACCTGAGCTCTTGGGTTCTAAAGTAGCTGGGTAATGACTTGTTCATGGCAAGGGTTCTCTGCTACATAACAAATTTCTGGAAAGCATACCTTACAAAGTCAAACTCTGCCCTCCTTTAGTGAAATCTTTTCTCCATGTTAAGTCTCATTTTGTAAGTTGTTAACATATTATTTTCACTGCTTATGTGGGAATTTCATATAATATGCATTATACTACTTTTCTATTGCTCCTAGGTTCAAATTCCTACCCAGGTGTCACACTAATTTTTTTTTAATTATATCAATTCAAGTGTGTGTTGTTCATATACTCACTGCAACATGATCAGACTCTCAGTGAAAGTCCCTTAAATAAATCTGAGATCATATTTGCTGCACGCTGGTACCACTCCCAAAAAGAAGCCATCAGTCCTGAAGAGCTCTATACATCATAACCTTGATCACAGTTTCTCTTGTGTATTTATTTATTATGACTTGTTCACTTTGTATCCTCATTGCTATCCCCTCCCTCTTCATCTTCCAGTCCCTCACAGCCTCATAATTCTATCTCTATGACCTTTCTCTAGTTACCTGATAGGGGAGGTCCTCCTCCCCTTTCTATCAGGACTCACCAATGCTGGATGCATCATCATCCTCTGCAGCCTGGTGCTCAGGGCATTGTTCTCTTTGTGTCCTCAATTCCCTCTACTTATGACACTCTTCAAGCCTCCCGTCCTGCAGGCTTTCCAGAGCTGTGAGGAGAGGGGGAATTTAAGAGGGAAATCCAATTTACAACTGTGGGTTCTAAGGTCTCTTTTTGCATAATATTAAACTGTGGATCTCTGTATGCAATCCCATTTGATGAGAAGAAAGCATCTCTGTGGAACCAAGACATGGCAATGATCTATCAGTTGAGAGTAGAGAGCAACTTGAAATTTTCCATACGATACCCTGGCCCTTCAACTCAATTAAATTCCACCCAATTCCCCTAGTGGTAGACTGGGTTGGTTATAATTGGTGGCCAATTGGAACTTTATCCCCCACTACTAGGAGAACTCCTAATAAATGAATACATAATATATATGTCTTTCTGTATTTTAATTACTTAACCCAGGATGATTTTTCCTGGTTCCTTTCATTTTTCTGAAAATATCTTGATGTAATTTTCATAGCAGAATAATACTCCATTATGGAAATATTCTACATTTTCTCTGAAGGTAATTGTCACTCCTGTCTTTAGTCCTTGTAAGCTGCTAGGACTTTAATCATTGTCTTGAATGACAAAATATCAGGATAACTGTGCTCTTTCAGCCTAGAAGTCCCTCCAACTTCTTCCATTCCTAGTGATTTGAATTGCAATACTCTTCTAAGCCCATCTATTTACATGTATAGTCCCCAATTAGGAAATGTCTGGGAATGTTTGGAGGTATGGCCTTGTTAGATAATATATTTTTCCCTAATTTCTTTCTCAGTCCTTTTGTCTTTTGTATACAGGAGGACTACTGATTTTTTTTTTTAGTTAATTTTATATTTAGCCCCTTTGCTAAAGTTGTTTCTCAGCTGTAGGAGTTCCCTGGAAGATATGTCCGATAATTTAAACATGAATGTATGTTGGATTTCTTTAAATGCTTTTTCAGCATCGAAGGATATTATTATATGTCCTTTTTCATTCAATTTGTTAAATAGTAGATCACATTTTTCTTTTTTTTTCTTACATTTTTTTAAAATATGGTAGATCACATTTATGGATTTCCATATATTGAACCACCTCTGCATTCATAGGATGAAGCCTACTTGGTAATAGTGGGTGATATCTTTGGTGCATTTTTGTATTTGGTCAAAGACATATAAAGTACCTTGGTGTGACCCTAACAAAGCAAGTAAAAGACTTGTATAAAAATATCAAGTCTCTAAAGAAAGAATTAGAAGAAGATGGAAAAATTTACCATGCTCATGGATTAGCAGGATTAACATAGTAAAAATGAAAAGCTATCTACAGATTCCATGGAATTCCCATCAAATTACCAATAATTCTTTACAGAAAAATTGAAAGAAAAATCCGCAACTTCATATGGGCAAACAAGAAACCCAGAATTGCTAATACAATCCTCTACAATAGAAGATCTTATGGAGGTTCACCACCTCTGATCTCAGGGTATAATATAGAGCAACAATAATAAAAATACATGGTACTGGTATAGAAACACAGTGGTGGATCAAAGGAACTGAACAGAAGACCCGTAAATAAACCCACACACTTATGGACAGCTGAGTTTTGACAAATATGCCAAAACCATACAGTAATAAAAAGATAACAGCTTCAACAAATGGTGCTGGTCTAAGTTATATTTACATGTAGGAAAATGCCTGCTCAAAACTAAAGTCCAAGTGGATCAAAGACCTCAACATAAAACCAGACACATTAAATCAGAAGAAAAATTGGGGAACAATCTTGAACTGATTGGCACAGGAGAAAACTTCCTGAACAGAACACCAACAGCACAGGCTCTAAGAACAACAATCTATAAATGGGACCTCATGAAACTGAAAAGTTTTATAAGGCAAAGGACACTGTCATCAAAACAAAATGTCTGCTTACAGATTGGGAAAGAATCTTCACCAACCCTCTATGTGACAGAGGGATATTTTTCAGTATATATAATTAAAAGGTGAAAAATAACAAATCAAGTAATCCAGTTAAAAAAAGGGGGGGATAGATGTATACAGAGAATTCTCAATAGAGGAATATGGAATGGCAGAGAAATGCTTAAAGAAATGCTCAGCCTCATTAGCCATCAAGGGAATGCAAATAAAAAGTACCCAGAGATTTCATCTCTTTCAGAATGGCCAAGATAAAAAACTCAAGTGACAACACATGCTGGAGAGGTTGTGGAGAAAGGACAACACTTCCTCCACTCCTGGTAGGAATGTGAACTTGTACAACCACTCTGGAAATCAATCTGGTACTTTCACAACCAACTGGTAATAATGTTTCCTCAAGATCCAGCTATACCATTATTAGGCATATATCTAAATGAAGCTCAAGTACACAATATGGACAAGGAAAACTTGAAATTTGCAGGTCACTGGTGGGTTCTGGAAGTTAGCTATCCCAGATAAAGAATGACATACACAGTATATACTCACTCATACAGACATATAATATAGGATAAACATACTAAAATCTGTACATCTAAAATAACTAAATCAACATGGAGGAATCTGGCTAAAATGTTCAATCCCCATCCTGAAAGGCAAAGAGGATGGACATCAGAAGAAGGAGAAAATATGGAACAAGTTAGGAGCCTGCCACAAAGTGTCTCTGAAATGCTCTGCCCTATAGACTATCAAAGCAGATCCTGAGACTTATGGCTAACTGTTTGGCAGAGTGCATAGAATCTTATGAAATAAGTGGGAAACAGGAAGTTCTAAGAGTACAGGAGCTCTAGAAGGAAAACAACAGAACCAAAAAAAACATGAGCATGTTGGTCTTTCCTGATATTCATACTCCATCCAAGTACCATGCATGGAGATATAATAGAACCCCTGCACAGATGTAGCCCATGGCAGTGTCCAAGGGGATTCCATAGTAATGGGAAGAGTAAATGCCTCTGACATGAACTGAATGGCCTGCACTTTGATCACCTCACCCTGATGGGGAGAATCCCTACCAGGCCACAGGAGTAGAAAGTATAGCCATTCCTGATGAGATCAGAGGAAAGGAGAGGAAGATCTCTGCTATCTTTGGACTTGGAGAGGGGCATGAGTGGACAAGAGAGAGGGATTGATATTTGGAGGGGAGGAGATAGGATTTTATGGGATGATACAAAGTGAATAAAGTATAATTAATAAAAACTAATGTAAAATTATAAATTATAATTCCTGTTGGTATTATAATATAATACCTCTTTGCCTTTCAGGAGGGTGTGGATTGAGGTCGATATGCCAATAAAAGTGACCACACAGAATGGAGTATTTGTCTCTTGGTCTCTGTCAATTTATATGTTTGTTTCCGTTGGTCTCGGTCTTAATATTTCTGAATCTGTTTCTCAAGCTCATTCTCTCTCTGTCACCCTCTCTCTGCCTGCCACTTGTGGTTCAGTATGAAAAGCTCTCAGTTCTACTGAAGAACTACAACAAGATGACTGCTTGTAGACATAACTTTTGAATGGTCTATGTAAAAATTTTAGCAAGGTCATAATTACAAACATTCGATCAAAGATTTGCCTTTGTCACGGAACATTTTCCTACTAAGTAATTCACTAACTGAGGACATATCTGAGCATTTAACAAGTAAATAAGGGAATCTGTCATAATGTGAAACTCACATGTCAAGGACACGTGACTTTATTAAAGACCACTTGAAAGAAATATATGACACTTTTTCCTGAACTAAGAGTCTTGGACACAGGAACTTGCATCTCTGGGTTCTGTGTTTTCAACTGCCCAGATTGAGGCATGTAGGGCTGCTCAGCCTTTCTCTCAATCATGCTGTCCACTTGGCCCTTTAATAACTTGCTCTGGAAACTCTTACTGGCTTTCACTTTTTTCATCTCATCATTCTACCTCTCAGTCAATCAGCACCTGAGATTAACCTTGAGGTTTCCTTGGAGATGAATAAAGAAATTTTCCTCATGTCCAGTGTCCCTGATCCTGTGCACATGTGACTTTTTCTTGTGAAACCAACAAGCTTTATCTCATCCCTTTATACAGATCTCACACCTTTACTTCTTTTTAACTCTGTGACAATGTCAGGAAGGAAATGAAACTTAATGTTTATTTAATTCCACAGCTTCCTAAGTAGGAAAGCTTCAAAGCAATGTAGGATTAAGGGGAATGTACCTAATGAGTAGGAGTACCTAATGTGTTCTTGGATCTGAAATTTCTTAGGTTGTAACTTTGAATTGAGCAGTTGCTTGCATATTGAGTCAATGTACCTTCACATTCTTATTGATATAATAGCCTGGTAGGGTCTAGGGTTCACTGGGGTATTGAGTTTTTAAGAGCAAGGAAAAGGGAAGATAACCTGACCATCCTGTGGGCTATTAGAACAGGGTCCACCTGAAAGAGGAAGTGTAAATGTGGAGAAAGAGATGTGAAGAATGGAGACAAGATAAAATCCTGATCAAGTCTGAGTTTACTTAACATGCAAACAGCACTTGTAAGCAAAGGGTACAAACAATTTTTTTTTCCACAGTAGCAACACATCTGTGCCATCTAGTAAGGAATCCAGGAAATCACGCACGATTAAACTAAGTTTGCTGTCTGGTTCCCAAACTTGCAGAGAGCTTGCTAGCAACTTCACAGGTTCAGAACACCCTTCCTCCAGAGATTGACAAAAACAGTCTCTGAGATATGGAACTTAGATAATACCCTCATCTGCCAAGGGCAGGAGGCAGAATTCCAATTACCAGACCACTTCAGTTTGTCCTTCTTTGCTTTATGGAGAACCTGTCTTAGTTTGGTTACATATACATTTTTTTTCTTTCCTAGTAATCAAGATCTTGGATCATATTTTTACGAGCCTCTGTCTTAGGTTAGAAAACCACAATTTTATTCTTACCAGTAAGTCTGCATATCAATTGTTAGAGAACTTTAATGTAAATTCATGCAACTGCATTTGCATGCATTGAAGTTGTTGAAGAAGGAAATGTAACACCTAAGGAAGGCAGGCACAGGCCAACAAACCCATACCTGCCAGGCCCTCAATTGTCAGTCCCTACTTAACCACAGAGTCAAAGGATAGAAAGAGCATCCTGAGACTAGTAAATATATCCCAGGTTGTATCGGCCCATTCTAACCTAGGTTTCTTGGCAGATTCTATGTCATGGATCTTATTTCTCATTGTTAACATGTCCAATGAGAAGTTTTTACTAGACCAAATACCAGCAAGGTGATTCTGAACCTGATTCCAATTAAATTCTGTTTCATCATACAAGAATCAGAAACCCTAAAAGGAATCATAACAAAAGCAGGTTGCTTAACAACTAATACTTTTCAGCACTAACACAATGAGTAAGATTGTAATATACACATTCACTTGCATAGGTATCATTCTTCTTAAAAGATGTTACTACAATGTTTCCAATTAGAAGTAAATAAGGAGGATTAACAGATGCCAAAAAAGAAGTATAGTTGATTAATTTAGCAAAGGTACCTTCATTCCCAGAGAGGAGGCCTATATTTTCCAACATAAACCCCAATTTCCATACACAGGTTGGCTAATTTTTATTTGAAGTCCTCCAAACTCCAGCACAAACAACATTTTCTGAAGCAAAGAAATTTTGACTGCCTTTACCAGAAGCCAAGTTCTTAATACCCTTAACAATAGACCAGTCCAGTCCATGACTCTAAATTTGTGGTCATTATCACAGTAGTAGATATTGGGTGTTTCTCAGATGCATCTTTTCCAAGGAACCATCAGTCAAGGAAAAGAACATTTATCTCCTTTCTCACAGAGTGGGTAACCCATTTGAGATGTAAGACTGTCATTCTTACCTCCCATATTAAGGGGCAATAATATCCCTCCAATGTTCCACTTTGCCTGTTTACAAAGGGAGACTTGAGCTGCCACCAACTTTAGAGTAGTAGGCATTCCGAGCTATGACCTGGATAGGGGTGTCTGATAAGCAGTCCTGATGAATTATCTCACTGGTAAAGCTAAGAGGAGGGCCTCTATTTCTGAAAATTTAAGTGTTTGTTTTAAGTGTCTGTTTTAAGTATCTGAAATTTTTAAGTCTGTTTGTGTTCCTTCAAAAGCAGGAAAACCCTGCAACCAAGTGTTGTTGACATAAACAAGGACTTCTAGATCTTTCCAGGAAACCTAATGGAGTAGAGGTAGATTATAAACTTACACCTAATAAACAGTCATCTTGACCGAAGGGGTCTTCATTGACATCATTATCATTGTCAGAAGAAAACTCCTCAACCACTTGTTGCAGCAAATATTCCAGTAGCCATAGAGCTGCATCATTTTCCTGTGGAACAACACAGACACATCCTTATCCCCATATGAGTACAGGGTTGGGTCCATGCCATTGATTTGTTAAAGAATCCCTCCATTTTACGTTAGCAAAAAATGTCTTGGTTTCTCTATGCCAAAATTCATCTGCCGTAGATTTATCATGCTTATCCAAATTTTAAAAATTCAGAATGAAAAGAACATGATTAAGAGGATTCTTAGGTGTCCAGAGGAGTAGCTCCCACTTCTTTGTGTTTTTGCAAATAAATCTTAATTGTTTAGTGGGCATGCTCTACCATGTATTGTCCTTAAGAATTGTAAGATATTTTAGTTATACGAGAAACTTGAAACTGTTGACAAAATCTTTTAAAAGATTTGATAGTATATGCTGTTCTATTGTCAGTTTTAAATTGTTTAGGAACTCCTAGAACATTAAAATCTTGTAGACAATGAGAATACCATTCTTTGCAACTTAGCCTTCTTGAGGGTTGGCAAAAATAAATGGAGAATAGGTATCTAGGGAAACATGTACATATTTTAATTATTTGAATTTAGGAATAGGATTAATATCCAGTTGGCCAATTCTGATTTGGAACTAATCCTTTAGGATTGACTCCTAAATGCGAAACAGGCTGAAATTAAGGAAAATTACTGCAAGTCTTGACTATAATATGTGCCTGTTACTTACTCAATCCATATTTATATCTCAAGGTTTGACTATTAAGATGATGCATATTATGGGTATCCTGTCCTCTTTTTAACTGTGAACAGTAAACTTTGGTGATTTTATCTGCCAATGCATTTACTTTAGACAGGGCTCTTGGCAAATCAGAATGAGCCTCAAATGTCCTAATAGAAAGGGAAAGGATTTTCTTTTTGTATCAAAGTTTGAATTTGTAAAAATAAAATTACAGCAGAAGTTGTCTGAATTTGACCTGCAGTCTCTAACCTAAAAAAGTTAGGTTAGAAAGTCTGAGCTACATAAGCACTATCTATAAAAATGTTCAAAGACTACTTACTAAAATTTGAAACACAGCCAATATTATAGATAACTCTGCTATTTGTGCAGATGAGTTAGACACTTAAAAAGATATTGTTTTTCTTTTGTAAGCATAGGCAGCAACACCAGATAATGAACCACCAGTATATACTGTTAAAGAATCACCAAGTGGGGTAACTTTTGTTTTAAATGTGAAAACTATAGGTTGCACCTGTAAAAACAGAATTAATTTTATTTTTATTTTTTGTGCCTCAACATGTTGGATCCTGTCATAATAAGCTTACATATGTTAAAATGCCATATATATCAGATCTCTGAAAAGTCTGAGGGCCAGCATATTTGAGTTAATCTTTGTCCACACTTATCACCTATTTTAAACTTCATCCTATATAACAGAATGTTTTAATCTCAATTTTGGCATATTTTTCAAATGTATGTTTTAGATCCAAATTTTAGCTATATCTATATCGGGAAACTTTATGTTTACCAACTTTAGATTTAACCTTAAAAAACAAAACAAAACAACAACAACAATAACCTAAACAGAGAATAGGTAAAAATCAATCTTGTACTCAATTATAATCTTTAGCATGACTTTAAATCTGCTCTTTTTAAACTAAAATCAATGAAAAACTTTCAATTAAACATAGTTTATAAAGGGGCTAGCAAATCTTTATGAATCCTATCCCATTGTATTAAAACTTAACAACAAAAAATTAAAGGACAAAAGTTTTATTTAACATTAAACAGAGAACAAAACCTAGCCTGTAGTCTTCAACAAAAGTGGACTATAATGGCTATACCATATCTATAGGCCATAAAGAAACAGCATTAGATAATTTATTTAGGTACTGGTAGCCAGGCATATATTTTATATAATGGTTAACAAAGATCTGTATATAATCCTGCATAACCCTGGCCTAACATGGAACTGTAATCCTTTATTTTTCTTGTAAAAGAACATAATCAAACATTATGCATTGAAGAATCTCCAGCCTTTTTAAATGAAGAACAACATATTTTTATAGGCTTTTTTACATGATATGTTGTAATAACTGCACTTTTTGTTTAGTTGGCTTGGTTTTACCTAGTAGAATTAATAACATAAATACCAGTTTTTTTTTTTAATTTTCCCCAAAAGTTGGAGAAACTGTTTTAAGTTCTCTATTAGACTGCCCAAGAGTTACTATTTTAAAATACCTGATAAAATGTAGAAGTGTTTTCTAGAATTTAACTCCGATGGTCCAGGATCAAACTCAGAGGTGTTGATTCAAATTGTCTCATGTCTAAAAATATCCAACTCTACAGATAAGCATAGACACACACACAGATACATAAGGAACATAGAAATCCAACGTTGTCATCTTGGAGTAACAAGAATATCCAAATACCAGGACTCGACCAGCCCTTACTGGACACATGTCCCACAGATTCCAGAATGTGTGGATCCCCTCATGGGTCCCCTCCACACACATAGATTCCAGAAGGAGAGCCCCCATGGCTCAATGTGATCCAACATATTAAATTTAAAAAAAAAAACACATGATAATCTCCTTAGATACTGAAAAAAACATTTGAAAAAATCCAACAACCATTCATGTTTAAATATTGGAGAGATTAGGGATACAAGGCACATATCTAAATATAGTAAAGGGAATATATAGCAAGCCTATAGCCAACATCAAAATAAAAGGAGAGAAATTTAAGTCAATTCCACTGAAATCAGGGACAAGGCAAGACTGCCCACTCTCTCCATATCTCTTCAACATAATTCTGGAAATCCTTGCTAGAGCAGGAAGACAATTGAAGGAGATAAAGAGGATACAAATCAGAAAGGAAGAAGTCAAAGTATCATAATTTGCAGATGTTATGATAGTATACCTGAGTAACCCCAAAAATTCTACCAGGGAACTCCTAGAGCTGATAAACCCCTTCAGCAAAATTGGCTGGATACAAAATTAACTCAAAAAACTATACAACCTATAAATATGGTTGCTCTTCATTTAAAAAATGCTGGAGATACTTCAATGCAAAATGTTTGCTTATGCTCTTTTGTAGGAATAAAAAGGACTACACTTTGATTTTAGGCCAGGGTTATGCAGGGTTATATACAGATCATCATTAACCATTAAATAAAATATATGCTTGACTGTCAATACCTAAATGGATGATTTAATGATGTTTCTTCTGGCCTATAGATTTGATATGACCAGAATAGTACTTTTTTGTTGTTGTTGTTGAGGGCTACAGGTTAAGTTTACTTCTCTGTTTAATATTAAATAAAATTTTTTGCTGTTAACTTTTAAAACAATATAATAGGATTCATAAGGTTTGCTAGCCCCTTCATAAATTAGGTTTAATTCAAAGTTTTATTTTGACTTAGCTTAAAAAGAACATATTTACAGTCATGGTAAGATTATAGTTGAGCACAAGATTGAGTTTTACAAAAATATTTTCGTTTACTTTTTTGTTTGTTTGTTTGTTTGTTTTAAGGTTAAATCTAAAGTGGGAAACCGTAAAGATTTATGCCTTTATTGATTTACCTAAAATTTGCTTCTAAAACATACATTGAAAAAAATATGCCAAAACTGAGAATATAACATCATGTTTTATAGGATGAAGTTTAGAGCAGATGATAAAGTTAGACAAAGAGTAACTCAAATATGCTGACCCTCAGATTTGTCAGAGATCTGATAAATATGGCATTTTAACATATGTAAGCTTATTATGACAGAATCCAACCTGTTGAGGCACACACACACACAAAAAAAAGAAGGAAAAAAAAAACATAATTTAGTTTTTCTAGATGCAGCCCATAGTTTTTCCATTTAAAACAAAAGTTAGCCCAATTGTTGATAGTTTACCAGTACTTATTGATGGTTCATTATCTGGTGTTGGTGCCTATGCTTATAGAATAAAAAAAAAATCAAGTGTTTAACATATCTATGCAAATAGCAGAGTTATCTGCAGTATTGGCTGTGTTTCAAAGTTATAATAATCAGACTTTGAACATTTTTACAGATAGTGCATATGTAGCTCAGTCTTTGCCTAGGTTAGAGACTGCAGATCAAATTCAGACATCTTCTCCTGCTGGAATTTTATTTTTAAAAATTCAAAATTTGATACAAAAAACCTTTCTCTTTTTCATAGGACATTTGAGGGCTCATTCTAATTTGCCAAGAGCCCTGTCTAAGGTAAATGCATTGGCCAATAAAGACACAAAAGTTTATTGTTCACAGATAAGAAGAACCCTGGATGCCCATAGAATGCATCATCTTAATAGTCAAACCTTGAGACTTAAATATGGATGGATCAAGGCTTGCAGTACTTTTTCTCAATTTCAGCCTGTTCCGTATTTGGGAGTCACTCCTAAAGAATGGTTCCAAATCAGGTTTGGAAAATGCATATTACTAACATTCCTGAATTTAAACAATTAAAATATGTACATGTTTGCCTAGATACCTATTCTGCATTAATTTTTGCAACTCCTCAACAAGGAAAAGCTATAAAAAAATGTTATTGCTTATTATCTACAGGATTTTAATGTTCTAGTAGTTCTTTTTTTTAATTTTATTTTTCTTTTAAGTTACATTTTGTTAACTCTGTGTCCCAGCTGTATCCCACTCCCTCATTCCCTCCCCAACCCCATGCTCCCTCCCTAGTATCCTCCCTGCCCCTTTCCAAGTCCACTGATAGGGAAGCACCTCCTCCCCTTTCATTTGACCCTGTTTTATCAGGTATCTACAGGGCTGGCTGTAGAGTCCTCCTCTGTGGCCTAATAGGGCTGCTCCTCTCCTGGGGGTGGGAGGGAAGTCAAGGAGCCTGACCTTGAGATCCTGTTAGAAATAGTCCTTGTTCCCCTTACTTTGGAAATCTACTTGATTATTGAGCTACCACGGGACACATCCAAGCAGAAGTTCTAGGTTATATCCATAGATGGTCCTTGGTCTAGTGTCAGTCTCAGAAAAGACCCTGTGCCTGGATATATTTGGTCCTTGTAGAGCTCCTATCCTTTCCACATCATACTAACTTCCCTTTTTTCATATGATTCCCTGCACTCTGCTGAGGGTTTGGTTATGAGTCTTAGTGTCTGCTTTGAAACACTGCTAGGTAGTCTTTCAGATGCCTTTTGCAGTAGATTCCTGTCATACCTTCAATGCACATCCCATTTGTCTTTCTAAATGAGGATTGATCATCTTTGCCCTTATCCACTTTCTTGATTATCTTCTTTCGGTGTGTAGATTTCATTATGTTTACCATATCTTGTAGGTCTACATAAGCAAGTATATACCATGTTTGTCTTTCTCCTTCTGGGATACATCACTCAGAATGATCTTTTCTAGATCCCACCACTTGCCTGCAAATTTCATGATTTCCTCCTTTTTGATTGCTGAGTAGTATTTCATTGTGTAAAAATACCACAATTTCTGTATCCATTTCTCCATTGATGGACATCTGGGTTGTTTCCAAGTTCTGCCTATTACAAATAAAGCTGCTACAAACATGGTTGAACAAATGTCCTTATTGTGTACTTGAGCAAATTTTGGGTATATACCTAGGAGTTATGCTAGGTCTTGAGTAGCACTAATCCTAATTGTCTGAAAAACCACCAGATTGACTTCCAAAGTGGTTGTACCAGTTTACATTCCCACCAGCAGTGGAGGAGGGTTACCCTTTCACCATAACCTCTCCAGCATGTGTTATCACTTGAGTTTTTCATCTTGGCCATTCTGATGGGTGTAAGGTGAAATCTCTGGGTCGTTTTGATTTGCATTTTCCTAATGGCTAATGAGGTTGAGTATTTCTTTAAGTGTTTCTCTGCCATTTGATGTTCCTCTTTTGAGAATTCTCTATTTAGCTCTGTTTCCCATTTTTTAATGGGATTACTTGTTTTATTGCTTTTCTGCTTCCTTAGTTCTTTATATATACTGGATATTAGGCCTCTGTCAGATAAAGGGTTGGTGAAGATTCTTTCCCAATTGGAAGGCTTTTGTTTTGTTTTGATGACAGTGTCTTTTGCTTTACAGAAGCATTTCATTTTCTTGAGGTCCCATTTATTGATTGTTGCTCTTAGAGCCTGTGCTGTTGGTGTTCTGTTCAGGAAGTTTTCTCCTGTACCAATGAGTTCTAGGGTATTCCCCACTTCAATTTATGTATTTTAAAGAAAAAAATGACACATGGGTAGAAATTTGAATCTGGGACCAATGAAAAAGGATTGTAATGTATATTATATGAAATTCCCACATAATCAATAAAAATTATATGTTGAGAACTTTTATGATGACTTTTAAAATGGAGAAAAGATTCTGCTAATGGAGGGCAGAGTTTGACTGTGTAAGGCAAGCTTTCAAGGTACTCATTATACAGCAGAAAATCCTAGCCATGAACTAATGGTTACCCAGCTACCTCAGGTCCCATGAGCTCAGGTGGCACTTCTGAACAATCAGTGCTGGCACTAATACCAAGCTTAGATGGTTTGTCAGGAGGACAACATTAATAAACACCTCTGCTCTTCTGGCCTGGCATATAACATGGAGTCTTTTCTCTGTCCTAATTGACAAGTGTTAATTTTTAACCCCATGACCAGGAGGATTTCTCAATGACCTCAGAGTAGGACACAGCTACAGTTCCAGCGAGGTCAGCCAAGGCAACCCTACTCATAGAGGGTTGCGAAAAGTAGTGTGGAACAGCACCATATGTTAAAGAGTTCATTGCCACACAGTTCTCCTTTTAAATACAAAGGTATTTCTCTGTTTCACCCAAACTGTTCAAAGAATTGTCTGATTTCCTTCTCTTTTCCCTGTTCCTAAAGACTCAATATTCCAGGGTACCCTAGACCCTGCCAGCCTATGATATTAATAGGAATGTGAAGATACTTTTAGTGAGTACAGGATTAACTGCTCAGTTCAAAGTCACAACTTACAAAATTTCAGATCCAAGAGCACAGTAGGAGACCACTTTGTTATTTGGTACATTCCCCTTAATCCCACATCACTGTGAATATTCCATACATAGCTGTCCAATTAAATAAACACAAATTTTCATTTCCTACCTGACATTGTCTTGAGGTAAACAGAAGTAAACCTCTTTTTATCTGGATAAAGGGATGAGATAAAGGCTTGTTGTGTTTCATACATAAAAGTCAGTTGTGTACAGGATCAGAGATACTGGATTCTGAGGAGTTTGTTTACTCACCTCAATGGAAACCTCAAGATTCTCTTAGGTGCTGATTTTCTGAGAGGGAGAATGATTTCACAAAAATGATGAAAGCCAGTAAGTGTTTCAGAAGCCAGTTATTAAAAGGGCCAAGTGAATGTTGTGCTTGAGAATTACTTACTGTATCATGCTCGCTGACCATGGCAACTCTCGGAACAAAAAGCATTTAATTGGGACCTTTGTTATATATTTTTTCTTTATTAATTACACTTTATTCACTTTGTATCCCCCCTGTGGTTCTCTCCCTCCCCCCATCCCAATCCCTCCCTTCCTAAACCCTCTGCATGCATGGCCCTCCCCAAGTCCACTGATAGGGGAGGACTTCCTTTCCTTCCTTCTGATCCTAGACAATAAGGTCTCATCAGGAGTGACTGCATTATTTTCTTCTGTGGCCTGGTAATGCTGCTTTCCCCTCAAGGGGAGGTAATTAAAGAGCAGGCCAATCAGTTCATGTCAGAGACAATTCCTGTTCCTGTTGCAATGGAACCCACTTGGATACTGAACTGCCATGGGCTACATCTGTGCAGGGGTATTAGGTTATGTCCATGCATAGTCCTTGGTTGGAATATCAGTCTCAAGGAAGACCCTTGTGCTCAGATTTTTTGGTTCTGTTGCTCTCCTTGTGGAGTTCCTGTCTTCTCCTGATCTGACGGTTTCCCACTTCTTTCATAAGATTCCCTGCACTCTGCCCAAAGGTTGCCCATAAGTCTCAGCATCTACATTGATAGTCTGGAGGGCAGAGCTTTTCAGAGGTCCCCTGTGTCAGGCTCCTGACTTGTTCCCTCTTTTCTCCTTCTTCTGATGTCCAGCCTCTTTGCCTTTCTGGATAAGGATTGAGCATTTTAGCAAGAGTCCTCCCTTCTGATTAGTTTCTTTAGGTGTATAAATTTTGGTAGGTTTATCCAATATTATATGTCTATATGAGTGAGTATACACCGTGTGCATCTTTCTGCTTCTGGGATAGCTCATTCAGGATGATCTTTTCCAGATCCCACCATTTACCTGAAAATTTCATGATTTCCTTGTTTTTTATTGCTGAGTAATATTCCATTATGTAGGTATACCACAATTTGTGCATCCATTCCTCCATTGAGGGGCATGTGTGCTGTTTCCAGCTTCTGGCTATTACAAATAAGGCTGCTACAAACATAGTTGGGCAAACGTCCTTATTGTATACTTGAGCCTTTTTTGCGTATATGCCTAGGAGTGATATAGCTGGATCTTGAGGAAGCACTATTCCTAGTTGTCTGAGAAAGCACCAGATTTTTTTTCTAGAGTGGTTGTACAAGTTGACATTCCCACCAGCAATGCAAAAGGGTTTCCCTTTCTCCACACCTCTCCAGCATGTGTTGTCTCTTGAGTTTTTGATCTTAGCCATTCTTATGGGTGTAAGGTGAAATCTTAAAGTCATTTTGATTTGCATTTCCCTAATGGATTGTGACATTGAGCATTTCTTTAAGTGTTTCTCTGTTATTCAATATTCTTCTGCAGAGAATTTTCTGTTTAGCTCTGTATCCCATTTTTAATTGGATTACTAGATTTTTGGCTGTTTAACTTTTTAGTTCTTTATATATATTGGATATTAGCCCTCTGTCAGATATAGGTTGCTGAAGATCCTTTCCCAATCTGTAGGCTGTCGTTTTGTTCTGAGGACAGTGTCCTTTCCTTACAGAAGCTTTTCAGTTTCATGAGGTCCCATTTATTGATTGTTGTTCTTAGAGCCTGTGCTGTTGGTGTTCTGTTCAGGAAGTTGTCTTCTGAGCCAATGAGTTCAAAGGTATTCCCCACTTTTTCTTCTAAGTGGTTTAGTGTGTCTGGTTTTATTTTGAGGTCTTTGATCCACTTGGACTTCAGTTTTGTGCAGGGTAATAAGTATGGATCTATTTGCATTTTTCTACATGTAGACTTCTAGTTAGACCAGCACCATTTGTTGAAGATGCTGTCTTCATTCCATTGAATGGATTTGGCATCTTTGTCAAAAATCAGGTTTCCATAAGTGTATGGATTTATGCCAGTGTCTTCTATTTGATTCCATTGATCTACCGGTCTGTTTCTATGCCAGTACCATGATGTTTTTAATATTGTTGCTCTATAGTACAGCTTGAGACCAGGGATGGAGATACCTCCAGATGATATTTTACTGTAGAGAATTGTTTTAGCAATTCTGGGTTTCTTGTAGTTCCATATGAAGTTGAGAATTTTTCTTTCCAGGTCTGTAAAGTATTGTGTTGTTAACTTGATGGGAATTGCATTGAATCTGTAGATTGCTTTTGGTAAGATGGCCATTTTATTATATTAATCCTGCCAAGCCATGAGCATGGGAGTTCTTCCCATCTTCTGATATCTTCTTCTAATTCTTTCTTCAGAGACTGGAAATTTTTTTCATACAATGCTTTAACTTTAACGCCAAGGTACTTTAGGTCTTCTGTGGGTATCGTGAAGGGTGTTTTTTCCGTTTTTTTTCTCAGGCCTTTTGTCTTTTGTATACAGGATGGCTACTGTTTTTTTTTTTTTTTTTTTTTTTTTTGAGTTAATTTTGTATCCAGCCACTTTGCTGAAGGTGATAATCAGTTGTAGGCATTCCTTAGTAGAATTTTTGGGGTCACTCTGGTATACTATCATATCATCTGCATACAGTGATACATTGACTTCTTCCTTTACAATTTGTATCCCCTTGATCTCCATTAGTTGTCTTATTGCTCTAGCTAGGACTTCAAGAACCACATTGAAGAGATGTGGAGAGAATGGACAGCCTTGCCTTGTCCCTGATTTCAGTGGGAATGATTTAAGTTTCTCTCCATTGAGTTTGATGTTAGCTATAGGCTTTCTGTATATCACCTTTACTATGTTCAAGTCTGTACCCACAGTTTTGTCAGTCTAGCTAGGGATAACTGGTAGATCCTTGGCACAGTATCTGAGGACTGCTGTAATGGTTCTCTGGCTTTTGTAGTTCTGATGATGCAGCTGTGTGCCCCAGTGCCCTGTTGGTACTCAATAATGGTGGGTAAGCACAGCACTCATGACTGCAGTAGAAGGCTAGAGCCTAGAGTCTGCGTGAATTCAGAAAGTCTTTTGGAGCTGGGTTTTCTGAGCTTTGGACCTAATGAGCCCCCCCTGCTGTGAGGTTTCCTCCTGACAGGGACACCCAATCTTTGCTTTGGGGATAGCCTTTCTGTCTGTGATGGCAAGTAGAACCTGCTGGCACAGAGTTATGTGGCTCTGCTTTTCTGCCTTTTGGGTGATTGGGTACCTGGGCATCTGCTGAAACTGGGTAACTTTTCCTGAGACCCTTTTGTGGTGGTCGTATCAGCAGAGTGCTCTGAGATCAGATCAGCCTTTCCCCTCTGTGGATTTGCCCTTGACAGAGAAACTCAGTCTGTGGTTCCCTGGAGCCCACAGTTCTATTTGGGGCAGTGAATCAGGCATGCAGGCAGGGCTCTGTGCCAGCACCTGGGTCCCTGGCTCTGGCTCTGGGCTGGCTCTTTGGCACCCGCAGAACCATAGTCTTTTCCAGGTGATGTCTTGGTGACCTAAGGATGGTCCCAATCATTTCCTCCACTGTGGGGTTATTTCTCAACTAGAAATCTCTGTCTCTGATGTTGTGGTGCCCACAGTTCAGTCTGGGACAGTGATCAGAGCACGCTGGCATGTGACTCTGGGCTGGCGACCAAACACCTGGCAAAAATGGAATCTCTTCTGTGGTTTAGCCAGGTGAGTTAAAGCTGATTGAATAACCCACCGTGGGGTATCCTATCCCCTGGAAAACACATTCACTTGTGTTTTATGGCCACGAGTTCTGACTGGTGGTCACTGTGCTGATCCTGCTGTGCTCCTGGTCAGAATGAGAGTCGTCCTGGTGCTGCCATCTTGCCCTCCTTCTTCCATGATGTCATTTTCTTAGCTGAATAATACTTCTTTATGGAAATATTGCTCATTTTCCCCAAGGGAGTTTGTCAGTCCTGCTCTTTGGTCCTTTAAGTTGTTGGTACTGTATTCAATGTATTGAATGACAAAATACCAGGATAACGATGTTCCTTTATCCTAGAAGTCCCTCCAAAGTCTTCCACTTCCTAGTGATTTGAATTGCAATGTCTGCTTGAAGCTCATGTATTTACGTGTGAAATCACTAGTAATGAAATATCTGGGAAGGGTTAGGAGGTATGGCCTTGTTAGATAATATAATTCCTGTAGGGGAGGTGTGCTTTGATATTGATATGCAAATGATAGTGACCACACTGAATGGAGTCTCTGTTCTCAGTCTCTGTCACTTTATATCTTTGATCCTGTTGGTCTTAGTCTTGTTATTTCTAAATCTTTCCCTCTAGGTTTTCCTCTCTCTGTCTCTCTCAGTTTCCCTTTTATCTGTCTGCCACTTGTGATTCAGTATGAAAATCTCAAAATTCTGCTGAAAGCTACAACAAGATGACTGCCTGCTTATGTGATATCACGGATAATTTTTGTGAAAATATAAGCAAGGTCCCAATAAACCCTTTTTGTTCAAAGATTTGCCTTGTTAATGTAGCAATTTCCCAGTAATTAATTCACTGACTGAGGATATATCTGCACATTTAACAAACAATAATGTAATCTGGTATAATGTGATAGTCACATATAAAGGACATGTGTCTGTATTAATGACCACGTGAAAGAAATATGTGACATTTTTCCTTAAATGAGAGTCTTGGACACAGGAACTGAAATCTCTGGGATGTGTACTTTCTGCTGCCATGATTGAGGTATGTAGCTGCTCAGCCTTTCTCTCAGGCAGGCTATCCACTTGGCCCGTTTTATGTCTGGCTTTTGAAACTCATACTGCCTTTGACTTGTTGCATGACAACATTCTCTCTCTCAGCCAATCAGCACATGAGAGGTTCTTGAAGTTTCCATGTAGATGAGTAAATAAACTTTGTCAGTGTCCTGTATCTCTGATCCTGTTCACATGAGACTTTTTTCTCATGCAAACCAACAAGCCTTTATCTCATCCCTTTATCCATATCCCACACCTTTACTCCTGTTTACCACTGAGACAATGTCAGGTAGGAAAAAGAACTATAATGTTTATTCAGTAGGACACCATCCTAAGTACGAGAACTTCAAAGTGATGTGGGATTAAGTGGAATGTATCAAATGACAAGGTGGTTTCCTACTGTGGTCTTGAATCTGAAACTTCCTAGGTTGTGACTTTCAACTGAGCAGTTACTCACATACTCATTAATGTCCCCTGATGTTCTTATTAAATAATAGGCTGGTAGAGTCAAGGTTTCCCTGTGGTATTGATTCCTTAGAAACAGGGCAGTGAGAAAGAAACAGGACAATTCCTGGGCCATGTTTGGCTGAAACAGCAAAAGATTCATGTGTATGTAATTTGAGAACTGTGGGGCAATTAACTATTTTACAGCTGGTGCTGTTCCACATTCGTGTTGCCAACCCTCTATGAGATGAGTTGCCTTTGCTGACCTGGCTGGATCTGCATCTGTGTGCTACTCAGTGGTCAGTGAACAATCCTCCTGGTCCTAAAGTTTTGCAGTTAAAACTGGGTCTTCAGGAAAGAGAAATTAGTCCATGTTACATGCCTAAGATACAAGAGCAGCAGTGTTTCTTGCTGTGGTCCTCCAGACATAACCTCTAAACATAGTGTTGGAGCCAGGACTGAATGTTCAGAGGTGCAATCTGAGGTCCTGGTATCTGAGCTAGCTGGGTAAACACTAGTTCATGGCTAAGGTATTCTGCTACATAATGAGTTCATGGAAAGCATGTCTTACAAAGTTAAAATCTGCCTTCCTTTACCAGAATCTGTTCTCCTGTTAAAAGTCATTGTAAAAGTTGTCAACATTATTTTTATTGATTATGTGGGAATTTCAAATAATATACATTACACTTATTTTCCATTGTTCCCAGGTTCAAATTCCTACCCATGTGTCACACTAAATTTTTCTTTAAAATTCAAGAATTGAAGTATGTGTTGCTCATATACTCATTGGATCATAATCAGAGTCTCAGTGCCAAGTCCCTTAAAGAAAACTGATTTCATACACACCTCACCATGGCACCATCCCCAAGAAGAAGCCATTTGGCCTAAAGAGCTCTATACTTCATCACCTTGTTCACAGATTTTTCTTATGTATTTATTTATTATGATTTAGTCAGTTTGTATCCCCACTGCTGCCCTCTGCTCCTTCTCCTTGCATTCCTACCTACCCTCCTCCTATGCCCTTTCTCTGGTTCCATGATAGGGGAGGTCCTCCTCCCTCTTCTATCTGATCCTAGCTTATCAGGTCTCATCAAGTTTGGCTGCATCATCTTCCTCTGCAGTCTGATTCTCAAGGCATTATTTTCCTTGTGTCCTCAATTCCCTCTATTTATGACACTCTTCCTGCCTCCTCTCCTGGAGGCTACCCAGAGCTCTGAGGGGAGGGAGAATTTCATAGAGAAATCCCATTTATACCTGTGGGTTTTTAAGGTCTTTCTGTGCATAATGTCAGACTTTGGTTATTTATATGGAATCACATTTGATGCAGAAGGAAGCATCTCTGTGAATACAAGAACATAGCATTGATTTATCAGTTGAGGGTAGAGAGCAGCATATTTAATAACAGCCTGGGTTATTTGAAAATTTTGTTAGGATTCGCAGGCCCCACAACTTAATTAAATGTCAACAATCCCCCTTGTGGAAGACTGGTTTTGTCACCACAGATTGACTATTGGAACTTATTCCCCCACTGTTAGGATACCTCCTCATAAGTGAAAGCATAACATATTTCTCTTTTTGCATTTTACGTATTACACCCAGGTTGATTTTTCCTGGTTCCATCCATTTGCCAAAAATATTATGATGTTGTTTTCTTAACTGAAAAATAATCCTTTATGGAAATATTCCACATTTTCTCAAATGAATATGGCAATCCTGTTCTTTATATCTTGAAAATTGCTGGGACTTTAATCATTGTATTGAATGATAAACTATCATGATAATTACTTTTTTTAGTCTAGAATTCCCTCCATGTTCTTCCACTTTCTGGTGATTTGAATTTCATATTTTCCTTGAAGCTCATCTATTTAGTCTCCAGTTGAGCAAATGTCTGGCAAGTTTTGGGAGTAATGGTCTTGATATATCATAGAATTCCTATTGGAATTATATTTTAGGATGGTGTTCTTGGAGGTTAATATGCCAATGAAAAATAAGCAGACAGACTGGAGTCTCTGTGTCTTGGTCTGTGTCACTTTATATATATTTTTTGTAGGTCTCGGTCTCTCCATTTCTGAATCTGTCTCTCTAGCTCTTTCTCTCTCTGTCTCCCTCTGTCAGACTTAAGCTTGTGCTTCAGTTTGAAAAGCTCTCAGTTCTGCTGATGGACTATAACAAGATGGTGTTGTGTCAGAATCGTGGTACCACAAATGATCACCACCAAGAGCCAAGTCCATTGTAAACCACATGAGGATCTTTTTATTAGAAATCATCATCCCCTAACACCAAAGTAGTGAGGGCCAAAAGCTCCTTGCTGAGGATAGTTGGGTGATTTAAAGATTAGGGTCCCTCCCAGCATGCCCAAAGCAGGGGCGATTCCTGCCTGACAAGCATTTATTGGTCAAAATGCTGAATTTTTAATTAATTGAGTATTGGAAAGTCCCCAAACCATAAATGATCTGGTGTCCCTCTCTAGGGAGATGGGCCAGTTTCTAGCAACTAATGGGTGGGGAAAGGTGGGTTCTTCCACTCAGAGCATTACTAGACCTCACCCAGCTTGCTTAGGCCTTAATCTTTAATAATAACTGCTCATTCCCCCCCTTCATTTGAAGACCCAATCTTGTTTTTTTCCAGATATGACCCTTTGTATTTCATAGATTTTTCCAGATATGACCCTTTGTATTTCATAGATTTACCTTTCTACACTGGGATCTGAGTACAATTAGTGTATTGCTCTCAAATATTTTTGTTTTCATGAGAACCATCAAACAATTTAAAATACAAGGCCAAAAGATAAAAATCAAAATGAGTAGGGGTCCCTTCAGGGAGGATATAGGGGTAGTAAGCCAAGAGGAATTATTATCCTTTCTCTCTAGGTTTTCTCTAGGCCTTTAGCCCAGTTGCTGCAATATTAGTTGCCATTTCAGCTTAGCAGATGCCCAAGATAATAGCTAATGTCAGGGAGCCCCTTTTGACATAGCCTTTAAGCCTGCTAGGTGGGATTTCGGGACGAGGGTCTCCTCTTATGAAATTGCTGCAGTGCTAACAAAGGACCATTGGCATCAGAGACTAGGAAGGCTGAAATGCCAGTCAAAGGCTGGGCAACAGGGTAGTCCTCAGAAGCATCTGGTTAGTTGATCCACCCAAAAAAGGCCAGGAGCAATTGTTCAGTTTCCAGGAAATCCAGATTTCAGCTTGCAGTCCATAGCTGATCCTGGAACAGAGTCAAGCAGGTGAAAATCTACTGAGACAAATTTAAACTGGAGACAGAAGTTAAAATTTGTCTATTAAATGGGAAAATGAGGAATCTAAAGACAAGGGAAAAATTCCTCTGGGATCCACTTGAGCTATGCAAGATACAGGTAATATAACTTTTTGATTTCCAGAAACTCATATGAATTTTTTTGGTACACAAAAGGAAATATATATTTTAAAAAAACTCAGAAAAATAACATATCAACAAATCTAATATAACAACATTCTGAGAGTAACAGGTAAATCTGCATCCCACTGAATATCAGTTAGCTGTTTGTTTTATAACCTTTATAAACAACTTAAGTGTCTCCACAGTTTCAAAGTCTAACACTTCTTCTGTGTGCACAGCGTTTGGTAATCAGCCAGTAATGGAACTAGGCCATTTTTCATACACTCAGTATTTACCTTTAGCCCCCTCCTCCATGTTCACACTGGAAAGTTAGGCAAAAATACATTCATGGATTTATTGCTAAACCCTGGATGCTTGGACTGTCATTAACAAAGCAAAGAGAAGGATATGTTGAAGATATTCCTACATCTTGTCTATCTCAAAATGGCAGATATTAAGAATACTATAGTAAAGGCTATGGCTTTGGGTCAGATATACACATTAAACAGATGTTTTTAGTATGATGAAAAGCATCTTTAAATCTATGTTTAGAAAACTACCACGGAAAATTAAAATCTCGAACTGGTGACTAAAAAAACAAACAAACAAAAAACTGTTAGCACTACATTAACTTATCAGAACTTTATTGATTAATATTAAAACTCTGAACTTCTGAAATCTTATAAAATAAGTTCAACAGTAGAAAGGGGGGGTGGAATCTAAAGTATCTAATATTTTTAATATGTTTTAAATTATTTTTATAACTTTATAACTCATATTTATATAATTTAAAATGTTAAACTCCTTATCTATTTATTCAGCCATATATCTTAAGACACAGGCAGTTGACATGAATTCTGTGAGCAATGCAAACCAGTTTTTCTTTTAAAATATGAGATCTAGTACCCAGTATTTCTAGCTAGGTAATAAACTGACCAAAGAGATGAGTGGTTCTAATTGTCTGCTCTTTAGCTGCAAAGCTAACATTAGCTTAGCATAGCCATCAAACTGATCAGAGACCTGAAAAGGATAAATTATATATACCAATCTATGTGCCAATTAAAATTACAGAGTTAGTCCATCACTTAGGAACTGTCCCTGGCTCCTGTGGCCTTATGGCATCATGAGCAGAGGCAGTCCAGCCATTTGGCACAGAAGATGAGAGACTGCTTTTGTGGAAATAGGAACATGAAGTAGTGACCTCAACTTGCCTCTCACAATGTGAAACAATGGATCTCCAGGTGTCCAAAGTTTAGGCTGGGCCTAGCAACCGGCCAGTTGAGGCAGTATTACCCAGTGGTTAGCATATCACAATCCAGAGTTGCCATCAACTGTTGATTTTAAAGGCAAAGCCAAATCTCGGAGACCTTGGGGGAGCTACTGCCATGATTTTGGGACTCTCTGTCACAATAAGCTTACACATACTAAAATGCCATATTTATGGGGGCTCTGGCAAGCTTGAGAGCCAGCATGTCTGAGTTACTCTGTGTCTATCTTTTTCAACTGCTCTAAACTGTGTACTATAAAACAGAATGCTGTAATCTAATCCTGGCATATTCCTAATATGCATGTTTTAGAACTATGTATTTTAAGTAGATCTACATAGACAAACTTTATGAATACCCATCCTAGGCTTAACCTTAAAAAAAGTAAACAAAGACTCTAGGTAAAGCTCAACATCTTAACCAACTGGAGTTGTTAGCATAACTTTAAATCTGCTCTTTCTGAACTAAAATCAGAGCAAATCTTTTAATAAGATACAGTTTATAGAGATCAAATCTTGCATTAAAATTGAACAGTTAAAAAACTTAAAGGACAAAGTTGAACTTAGCACTAAACAGGAAACTGAATACAGCTGGCAGCCCTAAACTAAGATTGCTCCAAAACTATAATGGTTCTACTCCCTTTATCTTTGAACCAAGTCATAACCAAGCTATGCCTGTGCTAGCCACCTGTTGCCCCAGGCTGTGGCTGGCAAAATAAAACATAGCATTAAGGTGCTGATGATGATATAGCAAACAGTGTGGAGCATCCACAATCCACAATAAGCAAAAGTTCTAACAATGTAACCAAACAAGCCCTAGAATCAACCACATAACATAACAGTACAGAACAATTTTAAACTATATGAAATATTCTGGCCACACCAAACCTATCAGCCAGAGTTCTTCCCCCTTAAAAGAGCATAAGAAAATATTTTCCAATGCAGAATCACCAGCCCTTTAAATGAAGTACAACATATTTTTAAATACAGTTCTTTCTCAAATCATATTTACCCTCTGGTTATTTATACATACACTAACCTTTTGCAACATTCTATATATCTTCAGGTTCCTAGCTTTATTCTTCTGGCTTAACCAAACATTCTTACTTTAGACAAGCTATTACTTTCTTTAATATTTCTTGTTCTCTCTCTCTCTTGCATTTTAGAAAACGTAAAAACTCTCATCAAAATCCTTTCCATTCTGTCTTGATCCTGCTGGAGCCCAGTGTCCACAATTTGTTTTTTATAGGCAAAGCCAAAACAGTCGTATTAATACAAAAGAAGTTCTGAAACTGCTAAAGTCTTTTTCTAAAATTACTTCCGTTTAGCAGATATGGTCCAAAGTTATATAAACATACTCTAAGGTACTTAGAAGACATTATAAGGAACTTGCTGAAATTTCCTCTTTTCTCTGTCTCAAGGTGAAGGCCAGGGTAGAAACATATTTTTCAATAAACAAAGAAACTTATCAAACAAATAGCTCTCCACAAGATACATTGTAAAACCTGCAATTTTTTTTTTCAATTACCGCAAACCATATAGCTTGGTTTCATTTAGTAAAATCTAAAAAAATAAATACCATTTTTTTCTCCCCCAAAAAATTGAGAAATTATTTCAAATTTTTGTTAGACTACCCAACATCATTGTCTAAAATATCTGAAAAAGTTTAAATGTTTTAAAGCCTTCAACATTTAAACATTTTCTAAAACCTGCTTTTACAATATCAAAATAAAGTGCCCCTTTTGTAGGAGAGAAGTCTCAAGGCATAACCATAATTTTAAAAGTCAAAACCAGATTTTAAATCCAGAATTTACCAATGCAAACAATTTAATTTTTAAAACCAATACCCACATAAAATAACTAATTAATCTAGAATGAAATGAAAATTATTCAACTAAGGTTCCTCCTCTTTTATTTTTTGACCCAAACCATGTGGACATCAAGATCACATTACAGTGCACACGACAATCTCAACATCGTGGTCTCATTATAGCCCACATGGCAACTTCAAGATGTCGGTGAGGCACATCACATACCACGTGGCAACCTATATTGTTGCTATTTAAACAGATGTGTTTATAGACCTCATCAACACATAGGGACATATATGCATTTTAAACAAATATGAATTTAACCTTTAAACATACCCAATTATTTTTTATCATATTAACCATGACCTACAGAGCATAGGATTAGTCAAAAACAAATATGATGGCCATATATACATTTAAACAAAAAATCAAAACTTTACTTACTTCCTCCAGCACTTTCATTTTAAGCACTTTCTTTTTACACTCAGCAGCTGCTAGACAACCAGAAACACAGAGACAAAAGAACAGATTCCACCAGTACTTCCTGTCTCTGTGGTAAACAAAGACCACTTGCTAGGCCTATCAAACAGGTTTTGGTACCCCGTGTCCCTCACAGTGCTATTGGGGAGTACTGCCCCACTGGGATTTAGAACGTCTCCCAAGATCCCCCCTGGTATGCCGATATGTCAGCCAGTGCACTGTGACACAACCAATCCCTGGCCACTCACTGTATATTACCTTGAGATCTCAAAAATACATAGAACAACAGAAAAGAGAAATAGAACTTGGCCAAAAAAATATACACTTACCTGGGCTTCCAATTCTCTGGCTCACGAGTCCTGCAAGGTCTTGGGGATCCAGGAGAGCCCCCAAATTATTTTGTGCCCATATCATGATACCCCAAAAGACCAGCACCAGGAGCTGAGTCCATTTCAAATCACAAGAGATTCTTTTTATTATAAATCACTACAAACTGCAGCTTGGGCTTACACCTCCCACTCCAAAGCATTGAGAGCCCACAGCCCCATGCTCAGGATAGATGGATGATTTAAAGATTCTGGTCCCTCCCAGCATGTCCAAGGCAGTGGTGATTCCTTCCTGGCAGCATTTATTGGTCAAAATGCTGCATTTTTAATTAATTGGCTATAGGAAAGTCCCTAAACCATTAATGATCTGTGTCCCTTCCTAGAGGGAAGGGCCAGTTTCCTAGCAAATGGGTATCTCTAGTGAGTGGGGAAAGAATGCACTAAGGTGGGTTCTTCCCCTTAGAGCATTAGTGGACCTCACCCAGCTAGTTCAGGCCTTAAACTTTAAAAATAATTGTTTCATCTCTCAATGACTGCTTGCTGAAGTGATATCATGGATGGTCTCTGTAAAAATATAAGCACAAGGAGCTTGCACAAGGAGCATTTTCCAAGAAGTAATTCACTGATTAAGGATATATCTGAGCAGGGAAAAGAGAAAGAAACCTAACAATTTCTGAGTCCGTTTTAGCTGAAATTGAGAAATATCAGTGAGTGTAAAAAGAGAAATGAGGGAAATAAAGATTTGACAGATGGAACTATTCAATACTAGTGTTGGCAAACCTCAGTAAGCACAGTTGCTTTGCCTGACCTGGCTGGATCGGCAGCTGTGTTCAACTCAGTGGTCAGTGAGGAACCCTCCTCGTCCTAGGGTTTAAAGTTAAAAATGTGCCTTCAGAACAGAGATTTGTATCTCTGTTATATATCGATGACCCAAGATAAGCTGTGTTTTCTGTTCTTGTCCTCAAGACAAATCCTCTAAAAGTAGTGTCAGTGCCAGGACTGCTTGTTCAGAGGTGTCATCTGAGCTAATGTTGTCTGAGGTAGCTGAGTAACCACTAGTTTATGGCTAGGATTCTCTGCTACCTAATAAGTTCCTAGAAAGCATGCCTTACAAAGTCAAACTCTGCCTTCATTTAGCAGAATCTTTTCCCCATGTTAAAAGTCACTGTAAATGTTGACATATTAGTTTTCTTGACTATGTGGAAATATATAATATACATTACACTCCTTTTCCATTGCTCCCAGATTCAAATTCCTACCCATGTGTCACACTAAATTCTTTATTCTTTAAAATACATCAATTGAAGTATGTATTTTTTCTTATATTCATTGGAACATAATCAGAGTCTCAGTGTCAAGTCCCTTAAATAAAACTGAGTTCATTCTTGCCACACCCTTGCACCACCCCCAAGAAGAAGCCATCAGTCCTGAAGAGCTTTATACTTCACTACCTTGATCACAGGTTTTCTTATATATTTATTTATTATTATTTTTTCATTTGTCTCCCCTCTGCTGCCCCTCCCCTTTCCTTCCAGTCCCACCCAGGCTGCTTCATCTACCCCTATGCCATTTCTCTAGTTCCATGATAGGGAAGGCCCTCCTCCCTCTTCTATCTGAACTTACCTTATAAATTCTCATCAGGCTGGCTGCATCATCATCTTTTATGGCCTAATTCTCAGGCCATTGTTCTCCTTGTGGCCTCAATTGCCTCTCCTTATGACACTCTTCCTGTCTCCTCTCCAGCAGGCTTTCCAGAGCCCTCAGGGTAGGGAGAATTTCATAGGGAAATCCCATTTAGATCTTTGTGTTTGAAGGTCTCTCTCTACATAATATCGGACTGTGGGTCTCTGTATGCAATCCCATTTGATGCAGAAGGAAGTATCACTTTGGAAGCAAGAATATGACACTGATCTATCCATTGAGGGCAGAGAACAACATATTATAATAATAACAACATATTTTAATTATAATATTATAATAACATATTATAATAGTAACAGCCTGGGTTGATTGCAAATTTCAAAAGGATGTCCTGGCCCAACAACCTACTTAACTGCCATCCCTAGTCGAAGATTGCTTTGGTCACAGTAGGTCGCCTATTGGAACTTAACCTCCCACTATTAGGAGATCTCCTAATAAGTGAATACATACCATATTCATCTTGCTACATTTTACTTACTTCACACAGGATGATTTTTTCCTGGTTCCATCTATTTGCCTGAAAATACCATGATGCCATTTTCTTAGCTGAATAATATTCCATTATGGAACTTTTACATTTTCTCTGAATGAAATTGTAAGTTCTGTTCTTTAAACTTGGAATTTGCTGGAACTTTAATCATTATATTGAATGAAAAATTAACAGGATAACTATGTTTTGTGTTCTGTTAGCCTAGAAGTTGATTATCTTCTTCCATTACCTGGTGATTTGAATTGCAATGTCCCCTTGAAGCTCATAAATTTGAATCCCTATTGAGAAATTGTCTGGGAAGCATTAGGAGTTATGGACTTCTTAGATAATATAATCCCTATTGGATTTATATTATAGGAGGGTGTGCTTTGAGTTCAATATGCCAATGAGAGTGACCATACAGAATGGACTCTCTAGGTCTCTGTCACTTTACACTGTTTTTTTTTTTTGTTGTTGTTTTTTTGTTTTTTTTGTGGTTGGTCTAGGTCTCTCCATTTCCGAATCTGTCCTTATAGCTATTTCTCTCTCTGTCTCTGTCTGTCTCCCTCTCTCTGCCTGCTGCTTGTGGCTCAGTATGAAAAGCTCTCAGTTCTGTTGAAGGATTACAACAAGGATTACAACATGCTTGTTGACATGACATGTTGGACTGTCTCTGTAAAACTATAAGCAAGGCCCTAATTAAAAGCTTTTTGATCAAAGAATTGCCTTGGTCAGGGAGGATTTTCCAGTAAGTAATTCAGTGACTCAGGACATACCTGTGTATTTAACAAATAATAATGGAATCTGTGATTACATAAAAGTCACATGTCAAGGAAACATGACTTTAGTAATGACCACTTAAAAAAATATGTAACACTTTTGCTGAACTAAGTGTCTTGGACACAGGAATTGTGACCTGTTAGTTGTGTGATTTCAGCTGCCCAGAATGAGGCATGCAGGGCTGCTCATCATTCTCCTAAGCAGGCTTTCCACTTAGCCTTTTTGATTACTGGCTCCTGAAACTCTCTCTGGGTTTCACCAGTTTCATGACATCATTCTCAATCTCAGCCAATCAACTCCTTAGAGTTTCTTGAGTATTCCATGGAGATGAGTACACAAACTTTCCTCAGTGTCCAGTATCTCTGACCCTGTTCACATGTGACATTTTCTTGTGAAACCCAAAAAGCCTTTATCTCATCACTTTATGCAGATCCCACACATTTACTCCTGTTTACCTCTGTGACAATCTCAAGTAGGAAAAAAAAAAACTTTATTGTTAATTTAACTAGACAGCTTCCTATGTATTGAAGATTCAAATTGAAGTGGGATTAAGGGGAATGTACTGAATGACAAGGTGGTCTTCTTCTGTGGTCTTGGATCGCGATTTTCCATGGTTGTGACTTTGAACTGTGCATTTACTGGTATATTTCCTAAATGTACCTTTAAATCCTTACTGATATAATAGGCTGGCAGAGTCTAAGGTTCCCTAGGGTATTGAGTCTTCCAGAGTAGGAAAAAGAGAAGTAAACCAGACAATTCCTGGGCCTGATTTGGCTGAAACAGAGAAAGATCAATGTATGTAAAATTATAAATGAGGGGCAATATACTCTTTGACAACTGGTGTTCAAAATTACTGTTGACAAACCTCTATGAGCAGGGATGCCTTGACTGACCTGCCTGGATTGGCAGCTGTGTCTTCCTCCATGGTTAGTGAGAAATCTTCTTGGTCCTGGGGTTTAGAGTTAAAACTAGGCCATCAGAACAGAGAAATGGTTTGGTGTTATAGGCCCCGGACACAAGAGGAGCTGTATTTCATGCTGCTGTCTCCCCCCCACCAAAAAAAAACCCCTCTAAATGTAGTGTTTGTACCAGGGCTAGTTCAGAAATGCCACCTGTGCTCATGGGGTCTGATGTATCTCAGTAAACACTAGTTCATGGCTCTGATTCTCTGATACATACTGAGTTCCTGGAAAGCATGCTTACACAGTCAAACTCTGCCCTCATTTTGTCGAATCTTTTTTTACATGTTAATAGTCATTATAAAAATTGTCAACATAGTATTTTCATTGATTATGTGGGAATTTCATATAACATACATTACCTTCCTTTTCCATGGCTTCAAGGTTCAAATTCCTACCTATGTGTCACACTAAAAATTTCTTTTTCTGTAAAATACTTCAATTGAATTATGTGTTGTTATATACTCATTGGAATTTGATTAGTGTCTCAGTTCCATGGCCCTTAAAGAAAACTGAGTTCATCCTTGCCACACCCTGACACCACAAAGAAAAGAAAGCCATCAGTTCTGAAGAGTTTTATACTTCATCACCTTGATCACAAATTTTCTTATGTATTTATTTATTTTGTTTTGTTCACTTTGTATCCCCTCTGCCGGTCCATCCTTCTTCTCATTTCCAGTTCCACCCACTCTCCTTCTTCTACACCTATGCTCTTTCTCTAGTATCCTGGAAGGGGTGGTCCTCCTCCCCCTTCTATCTGACCCTAGCTTATCAGGTCTCCTCAAGGATGGCTGTATTATCTTCTTCTATGTCCTGATACTCAGGGCTTTGTTCTCCTTGTGTTATCAATTTCCTCTTCTTTATGACAATCTTCATGTCCACCCTCCTGAAGTCTTCCCAGAGCTCTGATTGGAAATCCCATTTAGGGCTGGGTGTTTTAAGGTCTCTGTATATTATAGGACTGGATACAATCATATTTGATGCAGAAGGAAGCAACTTTGTGGTTAGAGGAACATGGCAGAGAGCAACGTATTTTAATAACAACAGCCTGGGTTGTTTTAAAATTTCTGTAGGATGTCCCGGCACCAACTCAATTAACTGCCACCTAATCACACTAGTGGAAGACAGGTTTGGCCAAAATAGATAGCCTATTGGAACTTTTTCTGCCCCTATTAGGAGACCTCAAAATAAGTGAATACATATTTGTCTTTCTACATTTTAATTACTTCACACAGGATTTTTTTTCCTGGTTCCATCCATTTCCCTGAATATATCTTGTCATTTTCTTAGCTGAAGAATAATCTGTTATAAAAATATTCCACATTTTTCCCAAAGGAGATTGTCACGCCTGTTCTTTAGTCCTTGGAATTTGCTGGGACTTTAACCAGTGTATTCAATGACAAGCTGTTAGGATATCTATGTTCTGTTAATCTAGAATTCCCTCCATCTTCTTCCGCTTCCTGGTAATTAGAATTGCCATGTCAATGTGAAGCTCATCTCTTTACATGTTAAGGCTCTGTTGAGGAAATGTCCGGCAAGTGTTAGGAGGTATGGCCTTGTTAGACTACATAATTCCTATTGGAGTTATATTATAGGAGGGTATGCTTTGAGGTTGATGTGCCAATGAAAGTGACCAGACAGAATAGAGTCTCTGTCTCTCAGTCTCTGCCACATTATATTCTTGTTTCTGTCTGTGTTGGTCTCTAAATTTCTGAATCACTTTCTCTACCTCTTTCTCTCTCTGTCTGTCATTCTCCCTCTCTCTCCATTGCCACTTGTGTTTCAGTAGGAGAAGATCTCTGTTCTGCTGAAGGGCTGCAACAAGATGACTGCATGCAGACCTGACATACTAGATGGTATCTGTAAAAATATAAGCAGGGTCCCAATTACATGCTTTTTATTCAAAGTGTTGTCTTGGTAGGGAATATTTTCTCTGTAAGTAATTCACTGCCTGAGGACATATCTGTACATTCAATGAATTATAATTGAAACTGTGATAATGTAAAACTCACATGTCAAGGAAACGTGACTTTATTAATGACCACTTAAAAGAGATATGTGACACTTTTCCTGAACACTTTTCCTGTCTTGGACACTGGAACTGACATCTGTGTGTTGTGCGTTCAGGGGCCTAGATTGAGGAATGTAAGGCTGCTCAGCCTTTCTCTCAAGAAGGCTGTCTACTTGGCCCTTTTAATAACTGGCTCCAGAAACTCTTACTGGCTTTCACCTTTTGCATGGCATCATTCTGCCTCTCAGCTAATCAGCACCTGAGAGAATCTTGAGGTTTCCATAGAGATGAGTAAACAAACTTT
This sequence comes from Meriones unguiculatus, assembly GCF_030254825.1. NCBI lineage: Eukaryota > Metazoa > Chordata > Mammalia > Rodentia > Muridae > Meriones > Meriones unguiculatus. The sequence goes on along the minus strand of NW_026843710.1, from coordinate 16,339,632 downwards.
CCTCAGTGTCCAATATCTCTGATAATGTGCATATGTGACTTTTTCTTGTGAAACCCATCAAGTCTTTATCTCATCTCTTTATCCAGATCTCACACATTTATTCCTGTTTATCTCTGTGACAATATCAGGTAGGAAATGAAACTTTAGTATTTATTTAATTGGACAGCTTCCCAAGTAGGCAAGCTTCAACATGATGTGGGATGAAAGAGAATGTACTGAATGACAAAGTGATCTTCTACTGTAATGTTGGATCTGAAATTTATTAGGTTGTGACTTTGGACTGAGCAGTTACTGGCTTACTGCCTAAATGTACCTTCCCAATCATATTGATATAATAGGCTGGCAAGGTCTAGGGTTTCCTGAGTTATGGAATATTAAGAGGAGAGGAAAGAGAAGGAAACCAGATAATTCCTGGGACTGGTTTGCTGAAAAAAAGTGAAATATCTGTAAGTGAAAAAGGAGAATTGAGGGGCAATAAATTATTTGACAGCTGGTGCTGTTCCAGATCAGTGTTGCCAACCCTATATGAGCAAGGTTGCCTTGGCTAATCTGGCAGGATCAGCAGCTGTGCCCTACCCAGTGGTCAGTGAGTAACCACTTGTTCGTGTGTTTTACAGTTATTCCTGGGTCTTCAGGATAGAGAAATAGGTCTGCATTATGTGCCTAGGATACAAGAGCAGCTGTGTTTCCTCCTGTGGTCCTGGAGACAATTCCTCTAAACATACTGTTAGTGCTTGTTCAGAGGTGTCGCCAGAGTCACGGGGTCTGAGGTAGCTGGATAACCACACGTTTATGGCTGAGATTCTCTGCTACATTGAGTTCCTGGGGAGCCTGCCATAAAAATGCAAACAAAAGCCCTCCTTTAGAGGAATCTTTTCTCCATGTTAAAAGTCACTGTAAAAGTTTTCAACACATTATTTTACTGAATATGTGGGAATTTCATATAACATATATAATAATCCTTTTTTATTGCTCCCAGGTTCAAATACATACCCATGTGTCACACTATTTTTTTTTTCTTTAAAATACATCAACTGAAGTATGTGCTGTTCATATACTCATTGGCAACATGATCATAGCCAAGTCCCTTAAAGACAACTGAGTTCATCCTGACCATACCCTGGTACCACCCCCAAGAAGAAGCTGTAAGTCCTGAAGAGCTCTATACTTCATCATCTTGATCAGTTTTTCTTATGTATTTATTTATTCGGATTTGTTCTCTTTGTATCCCCTCTGATGCCCCCTCTCTCATCTACTTCCAGTCCCACCCTCTTTCTTCTACCCTTATGCCTTTCTCTAATTACCTCTTTCTATCTGACCCCAGTTTATCAGGTCTCATTAAGATTGGCTTCATCATTTTCTCTTGCTGCCTGATTCTCTGGGCACTGTTCTCCTGTGACCTAAATTCCCTCTACCTGTGATAGTCTTTCAGCCTTCTCTCCTGGAGGCTTCTAGAGCTCTGACATGAGGGAGAATCTCATAATGAAATCCCATTTAGAGCTTGGTGTTTTAAGGTCTCTCTGCATAATATCAGATTGTGGGTGTCTGTATGGAATCCCATTTGAGGAAGAAGAAAGCATCACTTTAGATACATAAACATGGGACTAATCTATAGGCTGAAGGCAGAGAGCAACATATTTAAATAACAAGCCTAGGTTGCTTGAAAATGTCCTTAGGATGCCCTGGCCCCACAACTCAATTAACAGTTACCCAATCAACCAAGTTTAAGACTGGTTTGTTCACAAAAGATGGCCTTTTGGAACTTTATCCTCCACTATTAGGAGACCCCCCAATAAGTGAATACAGTCCATATTTTCTTTCGTCATTTTAGTTACTTCACCCAGGATGATTTTTCCTGGTTTCATCCATTTGCCTGAAAATATCATGATGTCATTTTCTTAGCAGAGTAATACTCTTTTATGGAAATATTCCATACTTTCCCCAATGGAGAATGTCAGCCCTGTTCTTTAGAACTTGGAAGTTTCTGGGACTTTAATCATTGTATTGAATGATAAACTATGTTCTTTTAGCCTAGAAGTCCCTCCATCTCCTATCACTTCCTAATGATTTCAATTGCAATATCTAAATGAAGCTCATCTATTTACATGTTTATTCCCCACTGAGGAAATTTCTTGAATGGGTTAGGAGGTATGGCCTAGATAAATAATATAATTCCTATTGGAGTTATAAGAGGGTATGTTTTGAGGTTGATATGCCAATGAAATTGACCAGAAAGAATGGAGTCTCTCTCAGTCACTTTATTTATTTATTATTTTTGTCAATCTCGGTCTCTCTATTTTCTATATCTGTCTCTCTAGCTCATTGTGTCTTTCCTTTCACTGTCTCTTTCCCTCTGCCTGCCAGTGTGGTTCAGTATGAAAAGCTCTTAGTTCTGCTGAAGGACTTAAAAAAGGTGTGTGCTTCTGATGTGTCATCCTTGATGTTCTCTTTAAACATATAAGCATGGTCCCAATTATAAGCTTTTGGTTCAAAGAGTTGCTGTCCACATGGAGCAGTTGTACAGTAAGTAATTCACTGACTGAGGGCATATCTTAGCATTTAGTAAATAATAATGGAACCTGTGATGATGTGAAAGTCACATGTCAAGGATGCATGACTGTATGCATGACCACTTGAAAGAAATATGTAACACTTTTCCTGAACTAAGAGTATTGTACACAGGAACTGTTATCTCTGGGTTGTGTGCTTTCAGCTGTTCCAGAATAAGACATATAGGGCGTTTCAGCCTTTCTCTCAGGCAGGCAGTCCAATTGGCCCTTTAACTGGCTCCCAAACCTCTTACTGCCTTTTCCTGTTTCATGACATCATCCTACTTTTTAACAAATCAGCATCTGAGAGAATCTTGAGGTTTCCATGGAGATGAGCAAACAATCTTTAGTCAGTGTCCAGGATCTCTGATCCTGTGCACAGGTGACCTCTTCTTGTGAAACCCAACAAGCCTTTATCTCATACCTTTATCCACATCAAACACCATTACTCCCGTTTACCTCTGTGACAATGTCAAATAGTAAAAGAATCTTTAATGTCTATTTAATTGGACAGCTTTTAAATAGAGAAGTTTCAAAGTGACATGGGATTAAAGAGCTGTACCACATGAGAACTCCTACTGTTGTCTTGGATCTGAAAATTCCTAGGTTTTCATTTTGAACTTGGCAGTTACTACCATAATCACTAAATGTACCATCACATTCGTATTGATATAATAGGCTGGAAGGATCTTGAATTCTCTGTGGTACTGAGTCTTTAAGAGCAGAGAAAAGAAAAGGAAACAAGATAATTTCTGGGCCTGATTTGGCCAAAACTGAGAAATATCAGTGTATGTAAAATGAGAACTGAGGGCCAATAAACTCTTTGACATCTGGTGCTATTTTACACTAGTTTTGCCAACCCACTATGAGCAGGGTTGCCTTGGCTGACCAGGCTGAATTGGCAGCTATATCCTACTCAGTGGTCGGTGAAGTACCTTCCTGATCCTGGAGTTTAGAGTTAAATCTGTGCCATCAGGACAGAGAAATATGTCTCTGTTGTATGCCTAAGATACAGGAGCAGCTGTGTTTCCTTCTATGAGCTTCCAGAAAAACTGTAGGGATAGTACCAGGACGGCTTGTTCAGAGGTGCCACCTGACCTCTTGGTGTCTGACGTGGCTGGGTAAACACTAGTTAATGGCTTACAAAGTCAAAATCTGCCCTGCTGTAGCAGAATCTTTTCTCCATGTAAAAGTGGACAACATATTATTTTTCTTATTTGGATATTTCATATAACATATATTACACTACTTTTCTCTTTCTCCAGGTTCAAATTCCTACCCATGAGTGACAAAAAAAAAAATTAAATACATCAATTGAAGAATGTGTTGTTCATATACTCATTGAAGCATAATGAGAGTCTCAGTGCCAGGTCCCTTAAAGAAAACTGAGTTCATCCTTCCTGCATGCTGCCACCACCTCAAGAAGAAGCCATCAGTCCTGAAGAACTCTGTACTTCATCACCTTGATCACAGTTTTCCTTATGTTTTTATTTATTATGATTTGTTTACACCGTATCCCCTTTGCTGCCCTCTCACTCATCTTCTTCCACTCCCACTAAGTCTCCTTCTTCTTCACCTTTGCAATTTCTAAATTTGCCCTGATAGTTGTGGTCTTCCTCCCACTTCTATCTGATCCTAATTATCAGGTCTCATCATCTTCCTCTGTGGCCCGATTCTCAAGGATTTGTTCTCCTTCTGTCCTCAATTCCCTCTACTGATGACACTCTTCCTGCCTTCTCTCCTGTAGGCTTCCCAGAGCTCTGTGGGGAGGGAGAATTTAATAGGGAAATCCCATTTATATCTGGTGTAGTAAGGCCTCTCTCTGCATAATATTGGACTGTGGGTCTCTGTATGCAATTTGATTTGATGAAGAAGGAAGCATCTTTATAGATCCAAGAACTTGGCAATGATATATCAGTTGAGGGCAGAGAACAGCATATTTTAATAACAACAGACTGGGTTCCTTGAATGTTTCTATAGAATGCCCTTGGCCCTTGTTTATAGTTATTAATATTTACTATTAAAATAATTTTAGTTAAGCAGCGGTTATTCCTAAACAAGTTGTATACCCAAATCACGACACAGAGACAGTGAATTATTTAATTAACCTAGAACACAATGCTGGGCAATAGTTATTTCATCCTAAACCTCCAAGACCACATAGATTCCTACCATTTAGATTTCACTCATTATCAGTGCTTTTAGTCATATCTCTACATGTGGTCTCCTGATTCTCCAATTCTCATCCCCTGCTATCCTCTCCATTGCTCAGCATTGTAGCTAGTTGTTTTATTGAAAACTACAGAGAACAAATGGTGGCATGTTTACAGAAACTTGAGACAGGTGATGCGCAGAATAAGCCATCACATTGCAATTTCTGGATAGAAACCAAAGAGTGGGGACAGGTATCAGCATTTGAACGAATATAGGTAATATGTATATATAGGTAATTCCAAAAAGACATTTTATCAACAATTTATTTACTTATTTATTTTATATATAAATATATATGCCAGTGAATATATATATTTTTATATATACCACTGTATATATATTTATATATACCAATGTATATATATTTATATATAAATATATATATAACACTATATATATATGTATATATATATATATACAGTGTTCTGTCTGCATGCTGAAAGAGGGAACCAGATCTTATTATAAATATTTGTGAGCCACGTTGTGGTTTCTGGGAATTAAAGAAGGACATCTGTAAGAGTAACTAATGTTCTTTACCTCTGAGCTGCATCTCCAGCCATGTTCCCAAATTTCTTTAGTTCATATTCATTAAATTTTCAGTGTCATTAAATATTCATTAAAATTGTGTTATCATAATAAGTTTGAGATGTTACAATACCATGCTGAAATCATAAGTCCATTTGGATGTCACAATAATAATGTGAGCTCATAATATCATTGTGATGTCATAATACCATTGTGAAATCATAAAACCATTGCGATGTCATGATATCAATTGTTGTAATAATAACATTGTGATTTCATAATATTATTATGTCATAAAACCTTTGTAATGTTATATCATTGTAATGTCATAATAGCATTGAGATCTCATGACACCAATGTGATATTATCACTAATGTCATATTTTAATAATATTGGGATGTCATAATGCCAAAGTGATTTCATCACGGCATAGTAATCTCATACTATTGTGATATCATCATAGTATTGGGATGTCCTAATACCATTTGATGACATAATAGCACTGTGATTTAATCATAGCATTGTGTTGAATTAATAGTATCAGGATGTCCTCATGGAATTGTGATGTCCTCATACTATTGAGATGTAATAATACCATTGTGAAGTCATAATACCATTGTGAAGTCATAACATAATTGTGATGTCATAATAACATTGGGCTTAATAATACCATTTGGATATCATACCACTGTGATATCATAATATCCCTGGAATGCCATAATAGCATTGTGAAGTAATGACACCTTTGTGATAGCATAAAAGCACTGTGATGTCATAATACAATTGTGAGGTGATAAAACATTGTCATGATAAAATAGCATTGTGAAGTCATTATACATTTGTGATGTCAAAGTTACATTGTACCTGATGATATCATCATTGCATTGTGATGTCATAATAACATGGTGATATCATAAAAGCATTGTGTCAAAATTCCATTGTGATGTCATACCACAATCATGTCATAATAATATTGTGTTATGATAATAGCCTTGTGCTGTCATAATAGCATTTTGAAGACATAATACAATTTGGTGTGATATCATTTTGATGTACAAATTCTATTGTGCTGTCATTCCACAATCATGTTGAAATAGAACTGTGGAATAATAAAAGGACTGTGAAGTCATCATAATATTTTAACAGCATAATAGCATTGTTATGTCATAATAGCATTGTGATATCATAATAGAATTGTGATGTCATAATAGCATTGAAATGTCATAGTAGCATTGTGAAGTCATAAAAATCATTGTGATAGAATAATAGCATTTTGTTGTCATCATAGTTTTGTGATGTAATAATAGATTTAGGATGTCAAAATACCTTTGTCTTGTCCTAATACATTGTGATATCATATCATCTTGAGTCATAATAACATTAGATGTCATACAATTGTGATGTCATAAAAGCTTTTTGATGTCATAATAGCTTTGTGTTGTCATAATAGCATTGTTACTTCATAATACCATTAAGATGTCATAACACCATTCTGATTTCATAAAACCTTTGTGATGTCATATCATTGTGATGTCATAATAGTTAGATGTCATACATTTGTGTTGTCATAATAGTATGTTTAGGTCATAAATAGCATTGTGATGTCATCATAGCATTGTTATGTCCTAATATTTTTGTAAAGTCATACAGTTGTGAAGACATAATAGAATTGTGATGTCATCATTCCATTGTGATATCATAACCCAATCATCATGTCATAATAGCATTGTGATGTAATCATAACATGTGATGTCATAACTACATTGTGAAGTCATAATAGCATTTTGAGGTCAAAATTCCATTGTGATATCATACAACAATCATGATGTTAGAGCATTGTGGTGTCTTAATAACATATTGATATCATAATACCAGTGTGAAGTCATAATACTATTGTGATGTTATAATAGCATTGGGATGTCATGATTAATTTTGATGTCATTATGGCTTTGTGATGTCCTAATAACATTGTGATGTCATCATCACATTGTGATGTCTTAATATCATTGTGAAGTCATACTGCTGAGAAAGTCATAATATCATTTTGATATCAAAATCCATTGTGATATCATACACCATTTATGTCTTATACCATTATGAATTCATAATACCATTTTGCGATTATAATAGCATTATGATGTCATTATACAATTGTGAAATCATAATATACTTTAAATGTCATAAAAGTATTGTGATATCATAATTACCTTTTGATGTCGTAATGAAATTATGATGTTAAAATTCCATTGTGATGTCATAATATCAATGTGAAGTCATAATAAAATTGTGATATCATAATACCATTTAACTATTACGACAACCTTTTTATGTCATAATACCACTGTGATATCATAAGTGCACTATGATGTCATGACACCATTGTGATGACATAATTCCATTGAGATTTCATAATAAAGTTGTAATGTCATAATATACTTGAGATGTCATAATATTGTTGTCATAATACCATTGTGAACTAATAATACCATTGTGAATTAATAATACCATTGTGATGTCATGATAACATTTTGATGTCATACTATAAATATGATGTCATAAAAAATATATTTAGGTCAGAACCCATTATGATGTCATAATAGCATTGCGATGTCCTCATAGCATTGTGTTGTTGTCATACCCTTGTTGTTATAATGTTCTTTTGAAATGTATACACATTATCCCTGTTTATTCAAATGCTGATTTCTACCACCCATTCTCTGGTTTCAATCTGGATAGTTCATTGTGATACTTTTTCTAAGCATCCTGTCTCAACTTTGTGTAAACAGGCCAGAATAAAAAAACTAGCCACAATATTGAGAGATAGGCAGAGGACATATCTATGCATTTAACAAATAATAATGGAATCTGTGATAATGTAAAACTCACATGTCAAGGACATGTGAATTTATTAATGACCACTTGAAAGAAATATATGACACTTTTCCTGAACTAAGAGTCTTGGACACAGGAACTCTCATCTCTGGGTTGTGTGCTTTCAGCTGCCCATATTGAGGCATGTAGTGCTGCTCATCATTTCTCTTAAGCAGGTTCCCTTGGCCCTTTTAATAAGTGGCTCCTGAAATCCTTACTGAATTTCACCTGTTTCATGACATCATTCTCCCTATCAGCCAGTCAGCACCTGAGATAATCTTGAGATTTCCATGGAGATGAGTGAACAAACATTCTTCAGTGTCCAGAATTTCTGATCCTGTGCATACTTGACTTTTTCTTGTAATACCCAAGAAATACCTCCTCCCTTCATTCAGACCATGTAGCTTTACTCCTGTTTTCCTTTCTGACAATGCCAGGTAGGCAATGAAACTTTAATGTTTATTTAATTGTACAACTTCCTAAGTAGGGAAGCTTCAAAGTGATGTGGGAAGGAGGGGAATATAACAAATGACAAGATTGTGAATCTGAAATTTCCTACGTTGTGACTTTGAACCAAGCAGTTGCAGGCAAATTGACTAAACATACCTTCAGATTCTTATTGATATAATAGGCTGGCATGGTCGAGGTTGTCCTGGGTTATTGATTCTTTATGATCATGGAAAGAAAAGGAAAGCAGACAATTCCTGGGACTGGTTTGGCTGGAAGAGAGAACAGTCAGTGAGTGTAAAAGGAGAACTGAGAGGCAATAAACTCTTTGACAACTGTTGCTTTTCCACACTTGTTTTACCAACCCACTATGAACATGGTTTACTTGGCTGACCAAGATCGATCGGCAGCTGTGTCCTACTCAGTGGTCAGTGAGGAAGTGTCCTGGTCTTGGGGTTTTCATTTAAAAATGTTCCTTCATAACAGAAAATGTGTCCCTGTTTTATACCTAGGACAGAAGAAAGCTGTGTTTCCTGTTTGGTCCTCCAGACAAACCCTTTAAAGGTAGTGTTCATGCCATGACTGCTTGTTTAGAGGTTTCACCTGAGCTAATATTGTATGAGTTAGCTAGGTTACTACTTCATGGCTAGGATTCTCTGCTACATAACGAGTTCTTGAAAAGCAAGCCTTACAAACTCAAACTCTGCCCTTCCTAGCAGAATATTTTCTCCATGTTGATGTCATTATTAAAGTTGTCAACGTATTTTACTGCATTTGTGAAATTTCATATAATATACATTACACTCCTTTCCATTGTTCCCAGGTACAAATTTCTTCCCATGTGTCTCAATAAATTATTTCTTCTTTAAAATATATCAATTAAATTATGTGTTGATCATATAGTCATTAGAACATGATCAGAGTCTCCAAGCCATGTCCCTTAAAGAAAAATGAGTTTATCCTTGCTGTACCCTGGTACCAACTCCAAGAAGAAGCAATAAATCCTGAAGAGCTCTATACTTCATCAACTTGGTCACAGTTTTTCTTATATATTTATTTATTACGATTTTTTTCATTTTGAATCCTGTCTGCAGCCCACTCCCCTTATCCTTTCAGTCCCCCCACCAGCCTCATTCAACTACCCCTATGCCATTCTCAGTTTCCCTGTAGGGGAGGCCCTCCACACACTTATACCTGAAACTAGCTTCTCAGGTCTTATCAAGGCTGGCTGCATCATCTTCCTGTGTGGCCTGAATCTCACAGCATTTTTCTCCATGTGTCTTTAATTCCCTGTACTTCTGACACTCTTCATGCCTCCTCTCCTGCATGCTGCCAGGAGCTCTGGAGGAGGGAAAATTTCATAGGGAAAACCCACTTAGAAATGGGTGTTTTAAGGTCTCTCTCTGCATAATATCATAATGTGGATCTCTGTATATAATCCCAATTGGTGCTGAAGGAAGTATCTTTGTGAATATAAGAACATGATATTAATCTATCAGTTGATGGTAGGGAGCAACATATTTTAAAAACAACTGCAGGATTGCTTGAAAATTTCCAGGATGACCTGGCCCAACAACTCAATTCACTACCACCCAATTCCCCTAGTGCTAGAGTGGTTTAATAACAATTGACTGCCTTTTGGAACTTTATCCCCAACTATTATGAGACCTCTTAATAAGTGAATACATACCATATTTGTCTTTCTGCATTTTAGTTATTCATCCAGGATGATTTTTCCTGGTTATATCCATTTTCTTCAAACTGTTCATGATATCATTTTCTTAGCTGAACAAGACTCCATTATGGAAATACTCCATATTTTTCCCAAAGGAGATTTTCAGTCCTGTTCTTTAGTCCTTGGAATTTGCTGGGATTTTAATCATTCTATTTAATGACAAACTATCAAGATAACTATGTTATTTTAGTCTAGAACTCCCTCCATTTTCTTCCATTCCTGATGATTTGAATTGTAATGTCCCCTTGAAGTTCATTTATTTACATGTTTAGTCCCCAGTGAGCAAATGTCTGGGAAGTGTTTGGAGATATGGCCTTGTTGGATAATATAATTCCTATTGAAGTTATATTTTAGAAGGGTGTGCTGTAAGGTTGATATGACAATTAAAGTGATCAGACATAATGAAGTCTGTGTCTCTCAGTATCTGTTACTTTATATATTTGTTTCTGTTGGTCTGGTTCTCTCTATTTCTGAATCTGTCTTTCTAGCTGTTTCTCTTTCTATCACCCTCATTCTGCCTCTCTCTACCTGATGTTTGTGGATCAGTATGAAAAGCTCTCAGTTCTGCTGAAGGACTACCACAAGATGAGTGATTGCTGGTGGGACGTTATGTAGAGTCTAGTAAAAATATAAGCAAGTACCCAATTAAATGATATTTATTCAAAGAATTACTTTACTCAAGGAGCATTTTGACAGTAATTCACTGACTGAGGACATATCTGTGCTTTTAACAATTAATAATGGAATCTGTGATAATGTAAAACTCACATGTCAAGGACATGTAAATTTATTAGTGAACAGTTGAAAGAAATATTTCACACTTTTCCTAAACTAAGAGTCTTGGACACAAGAATTGTCATTTCTGTGTTGGGTGCTTTTAGCTGCCTAGATAGAGGATGTAGGGCCTTTCTCTCAAGCAGGCTGTCCACTAGGTCCTTTTAAAAACTGGCTCCTGAAACTCTTACTGGCTTTCACCTTTTGCATGGCATCATTCTCTCTCTCAGCCAATCAGCACCTGAGAGAATCTTGAGTGTTCCATAGAGATGAGCAAACAAACTTTGCTCAGTGTCCAGGATCTCTGATCCTTTGAACAAGTGATTTTTTTTCTTGTGAAACCCAACAAGCCTTTATCTCATCCCTGTATCTAGATCCCACACCTTTACTCCTGATTACCTCTGTGACAATATCAGGTAGGAAATGAAACTTTAATGTTCATTTAATTGGACTGCTTCCTAAGTAGGGAATCTTCAAAGTGGTGTGGGATAAAGAGGAATGTACTGAATAAGAAGGTGGTCTCTAACTGTGGCATTGAATCTGAAATTTCCTACGTTGTGACTTTGAACTAAGCATTTAATAGTGTACTCTCTGAATGGACCTTCACATTCTAATGGATATAATATACAGGTAGAGTCTAGGGTTCACTGGGGTATTGAGTCTTAAAGAACAGGGAAAAGAGGAAACCAGATTAATTCCTGCAAATGGTTTAGCTGTAATAGAGAAAAATGGGTATCTGTACAAGGAAAACTGAAGGGCAAGAGGTGATATGAGAGCTGGTGGTATTCCACACTAGTGGAAACCCTCTATGAGCAGGGTTGCCTTGGCTGACCTAGCTGGATGGGTAGTTGTATCTTGATACTCAGTGATCAGTGAGAAATCTTCCTGGTCCAGGGCTTTACTGTTTGTTACAACTGGGCCATCAGGACAGAGAAATGGGTGGGAGTTATATTCCTAGGATACAAACGCAGCTGTATTACCTGCTGTGGTTCTCCAGAGAAATGCTCTAAATGTAGTGATAGAGACAGGTCTCCTTGTTCAGAAATGCCAACTTGAGCTCATGGGGTCAGACATAGCTGGGCAATGACTAGTTCAAGGCAAAGATTCTTTGCTATGTAATGAGTTCCTGGAAAGCACTCCTGACAAATCAAACTATGCCCTCCTTTAGTGAAATAATTTCTCCATGTTAAAAATGATTGTAAAAGGTATCAACATATTATTTGTATTGATTATGTGGGAATTTCATACTGCATATATTACACTGTTTTCCATTGCTCCCAGATTCAAATTCCTACCTATGTGCCACACTATTTTTTTAATTTTTATTTAACTTTTATTAATTACACTTTATTCATTTTATATCCCCCCATAAGTCCCTCCCTCCTCCCATTCTGGTCCCACCCTCCCCCACCCCCTTTCTGCATGCATGTCCCTCCCCGAGTCCACTGATAGGGAAGGTCCTCCTTTCCTTTCTGATCTTAGTTTATCAGTTCTCATCAGAAGTGGCTGCATTGTCAGGATTCTAGGTTATCTCCATGAATAGTCCTTGGTTGGAGTATGAGTCTCTGGGAAGTTCCCTGTGTTCAAATTTTCTTGTTCTGTTGCTCTCCTTGTGGAGTTCCTGTCCTCTCCAGCTCTTACTATTTCTCACTTCTTACATAAAATTCCATTCACTCTTTTTTTTCTGTAAAATATATCAATTGCAATAAGTGTTGTACATATACTCATTGGAAATAATTAAAGTCTCAGAAAACTTAAATAAAACTGAGTTCATCCTTGCTGAATACTGGCCCCACCCCCAAGAAGAAGCCATCAGTCCTAGAGAGTTCTATCCTTCATCTGAGGGGAGGGAGAATTTCATAGGAAAATCTCATTTAGAGGTCAGTGTTTTAAGGACTCTTTCTGAATAATATTGGACTGTGGGTCTCTATGAAATCCCATTTGATGCAGAAGGAAACATCTTTGCAGATTCAAGAACGTGGCATTGATCTATCAGTTGAGGTCAATATCAGTTGAAAGCAATATATCTTAAGGACAACAGCCTGGATTGCTTGAAAATTTCGGTAGGATGCCCTGGCTCAACAACTCAATTAACTGCTATCTAATCCCCCTATGGAAGACTCGTTTGGTTACAAGATGTCTTGGAACTTAATCCCATACTATTAGGAGACCTCCTAATAAGTAAATACATACCATATCTGTCTTTCTGCATTTTAGTTGCTTCACCCACGATGATTTTTCCTGGTACCATCTATTTGCCTGAAAAGATCTTGTCATTTTCTTAGCTGAATTATATTCCTTTGTGGATATATTCCATGTTTTCCCCCAGGGAGATTGTAAGTCCTGTTCTTTAGTGCTTGGAATTTCCTGGGACTTTAATCATTGTATCGAATGACAAATTTTCAGGATAAAAAACATTCTTTTAGCCTAGAATTCCCTCCATCTTCTCCTACCTCCTTGTGACTTGAATTGCCATGTCCTCTAGAATTCCCTCCATCTTCTCCTACATCCCTAATTTCTTTCAGCCCTTTTATCTTTAGTATAGAGGAGTGTTACTGATGTTTTTTGTTTGTTTGTTTGTTTGTTGTTGTTTTTAGTTAATATTGTATCCAGCCATTTTGCTGAAGGTGTTTATCAGCTGTAGGAGTTCTCTGGTAGAATTTTTGGTTTCACTAAGGTATATTATCATTTCATCTGCAAATAGTGATACTTTGAATTCTTCCTTTCTGATTTGTATCCCGTTGAAATCCTTTAATTTTCTTATTGCTATGGCAAGGACTACCAGATCTATGTTGAAGAGATATGGAGAGAGTGGGCAGCCTTGTCCCTGATTTAAGTGGGATTGCATTCAGTTTCACTCAGTTTAATTTGATGTTGGCTATAGGCTTTCTGTATATTGTGTTTAATATATTTATTAAATATTAAATATATTAATGCCTTGAATCCGTGACCTCTAATGGATGTTGGATTTTGTAAAATGCTTTTCAGCATCAAAGGAGATTATCTTTTTTTTTTTCATTTTTTTTTTAATATGGTGGAACACATTGATGGATTTCCATATACTGAACCACCCCTGCATACCTGGGATGAAGCCTACTTGTTCATAGTGGATGATATGTTTTATGTATTTGGTATGACCTAAAAAACAAGTCAAAGACTTCGATGAAAAAATTTTCAAGTCTCTGAAGAAAGAATTAGAAGCAGATATCAGAATATGGAAAGATCTCCCATGCTCATGGCTTGGCAGGCTTAACAGTAAAAATGGCCATCTTACCAAAAGCAATCTACAGATTCAATGCAGTTCCCATCAAAATACCAACAGACTTATCTACATACATTGAAAGAAAAGTTCTCAACTTCATATATAAAAAAATGAAACCCAGAATTTCTAAAAAAAACCCCTCTATAATAAAAGATCTTCTGCAGGCAACTCCATCCTTGATCTCAATGTAATAAAAACTTCATGGTACTGATATAGAAACAAAATGGACCTGAAAAGAGGATCCAGAAATAAATCCATTCACTTATGGACACCTCAGTTTTGAGAAAGATGTCAAACCATAAAATGGAAAAAAAAAAACATAGCATTTTCAACAAATGATGCTGGTCTAGCTGGATCTCTACATATAGAAGAGTACAAATAGATCCATACTGATCACACTGCACAAAACTAAAGTCCCAGTGGATCAAAGACCTCAACATAAAACCAAATGCATTAAATATGTCAGAAGAAAAAGTGGGGAACACAGACAACACCGGCTCTAAGAACATCAGTAAATGGGACCTCACTAAACTGAAAATATTCTGTAAAGCAAAGGACAGTGGCATCAAAACAAAATGAATGCCTACAGAATGGGAAAGAATCTTCACCAAGCCTCTATGGGAAAAAAGGCTAATATACAGTGTAAATAAGGAATGGAAGAGAAATACTTAAAGAAATGCTCAACATCATTAGCCATCAGGGAAATGCAAATCAAAATTACCCTGAAAATTACACTTTCCCACCCATAAGAAAGGCCAAGATGAAAGTGACAACTCATGCTGGAAATGTTGTGGAGAAGAGGAACCCTCCTCCACTGCTGGTGGGAATGTAACCTTGTAAAACCACGCTGGAAATTATTCTGATGCTTTCTCAGACAACTAGATATAGTGCTTCCTCAAGATTCAACTATACCACTCCTAGGCATATAGCCAGAAGAGGCTCAAGTACACAATAAGAACCTTTGCCCAACCATGTTTGTAGCAGCTTTATTTGTAATAACCAGAACTTGGAAAGAAACAGATACCCCCCAACTGAAGAATGGATATAAAAATTGTGGTACAACTATACAATGCCATACTACTCCCCAATAAAAAACAAGAAAATTATGAAATTTTCAGGTAAATGATGGGAGCTGGAAGAGAGCTATCTCAGAAGCAGAAAGACACACATAGAATATACCCACTAATATAGACATATAATATATAATAAAACTACTAAAACTGTACACCTAAATAAACTACTCAAGAGGGAGGACTCTGACTAAAATGCTCAATCCCATTCCCAAAAGGCAAAGAGGATGGACATCAGAAGAAGTGAAAATGGAACAAGAGAGGTGCCTGCCCCAGAGGGCCTCTGAAAGGCTCTGCCCTAAGACTATCAAAGCAGATGCTGAGACTTATGTCCAAATGTTGGGCAAAGTGCATGGAATCTATTGAAAGAAGTGGGAAAGAGTAAGATATCTGATAGACTAGGATCAGAAGGAAGAGAGGAAGACCTTCCATATCAGTGTACTTGGGGCAGGGCATTCGTGAACAAAAGGAAGGAAGGGTGAAATTGGGAGGGAGGTGGGAGAGGTTATGGGGGTATACAAAGTGTTGTATTATAGGAGGGTGTGCTTAGAGGTTATTACACCAATAAAAGTGACTAGACAGAATGGAGTCTATGTCTCTTGGAGTCTGTCAATTTGTAACTTTGTTTTGTTCTGTCTCAGTCTTAATATTTCTGAATATGTTTCTCTAGCTCTTTCTCTCTCTCTGTCACTCTTTCTCTGCCTGCCACTTTTGGTTAAGTATGAAAAACTCTAAGTTCTGCTGAAGGATGACAACAAGATGACTGCTTGTTATGTGACATCTTGGATGGTCTCTGTAAAAATATAAGCAAAGTCCAATTAACCCCTTTTTGTTCAAAGAGTTGCCTTGGTCAGAGAGCATTTTTAAAGCATTTTCACTGACTGAGGACATGTCTGTGCAGTTAACAAATAATAATGAATTTCTTATAATATGAAAATCCCATGTCAAGGACTAGTGACTTTATTACTGACTACTTAAAAGAAATATGTGACACTTTTCCTAAACTAGATTCTTGGACAAAGGAACAGACATATCTGTGTTGTGTGCTTTCAGCAGCCCAGATTGAGTCATGTAGGGCTGCTCAGCCTTTCACACAGGCAGGCTCTCCACTTGGCCCTTTTAATAACTGGCTCTTGAAACACTTACTGGCTCTCATCTGTTTCATGACATCATTCTCCCTCTCAGCCAATCATCACCTGAGAGTATCTTAAGGTATCCATGGAGATGAGTAAACAAAATTTCCTCAGTGTCTAGTACCTCTTGTCATGTGTACATGTGACTTTTTCTTGTGAACCCCAACTAGCCTTTATCCCATCACTTTATCCAACTCTCAAAACTTTACTATTGTTTACATCTGTGACTATGTCAGATAGGAAATTAAACTTTAATGTTTATTTAATTGGACAGCTTCCTAAGAAGGGAAGTTTCAAAGTAATGTGTGAATAAGGGGAGTGTACTGAATGACAAGGTGGTCTCATAATGTGGTCTTGGATCTGAAATGTCCTAGACTGTGACTTTGAAATGAGCAGTTATCGAGTCTTCATTAAATGTATGTTCACATTCTTACTGATTTAATAGGTAGGCCAGGCCTAGAGTTCCCTGGGGTTCTTTAAGAAGAGGGAAAATAGAAGCAAATCAGACAGTTCCTAGGACTGGTATGGCTGAAACTGAGAAAGATTGGTAAGTGTAAAATGAGAACTAAGGGAAAGAGATTTTTTTTAGAGGCAATTGAGGACCATTCCACCTCTTCTTGACTCCTTTATTAAGATCCCCCTTGTTATAGATTAGATTCTTTTTATTGAAAATGTATTTTTTTGACTTTTTTTATTAGTTATACTTTATTCATTTTGTATCCCCCCATAAGTCCCTCCCTCCCCTCCTGATCCCACCCTCCCTCCCCTTTCTGCATGCATGCCACTCCCCAAGTCCACTGATAGGGGAGGTTCTCCTTTCCTTTCTGAACTTAGTCTATCAGTTCTCATCAAAAGTAGTTGAATTGTCCTCTACTGTGGCTTGGTAACGCTGCTCCCTTCTCAGGGGGAAGTGGTCAAAAGCAGGCCAATCAGATTATGTCAGGGGCAGTCCCTCTTCCCATTACTATGTAACCCACTTGGACACTGAACTGCCATGGGCTACATCTGTGCAGGGGTTCTAGGTTATCTCCATGAATAGACCTTGGTTGGAGTATGAGTCTCTGGGAAGTTCCCTGTGTTCAAATTTTCTTGTTCTGTTGTTCCCCTTGTGGAGAACTTGTCCTCTCCAGCTCTTACTATTTCCCACTTCTTACATAAAATTCCATTCACTCTGCCAAATAGTTGGCCATCAGGCTCAGCATCTGCTTTGATAATCTGTAGGGCAGAGGCTTTCAGAGGCCCTCTGTGGCAGGTTCCTAGTTTGTTTACTGTTTTCTTCTGGCTTTCAGAAGCCCTCTGTAGCAGGTTCCTAGGTTGTTTCCTGTTTTCTTCTTCTTCTGATGTCTATCCTCTTTGCCTTTCCTGATGGGGATTGGACATGTTAGTTGGGGTCCTCTCTCTTGCTTAGTTTCTTTAGATGCACAGGTTTTAGTGGGTTTGTCCTATGTTGTATGTCTATATGAGTGAGTATATACCATGTGTGTCTTTTTGCTTCTGGGACAACTCACTCAGGATGATCCTTTCAAGATCCCACCTTTTACCTGCAAATTTCATGATTTCATTATTTTTCATTGCTGAGTAATATTCCATTGTATAGATGTACCATAATTTCTGTATCCATTCTTCAGTTGAGGGGCATCTGGGTTGTTTCCAGCTTCTGGCTATTATAAATAAAGCTGCTACAAACATGGTTGAGCAAATGTCCTTTTTGTGTACTTGAGCCTCTTTTGGATATATGCCTAGGAGTGGTATGCCTGGATCTTGGGGAAGCGCTATTCCTAGTTTTCTGAGAAAGTGCCAGATTGATTTCCAGAGTGGTTGTACAAGTTTACATTCCCACCAGCAGTGGAGAAGGGTTCCCCTTTCTCCATAACCTCTCCAGCATGTGTTGTCACTTGAGTTTTTGAACTTGTTCATTCTCATGGGTGTAAGGTGAAATCTCAGGGTTGTTTTGATTTCCATTTCCCTAATGGCTAATGAAGTTGAGCATTTCTTTAAGTGCTTCTCTGCCATTCGGTATTCCTCTACAGAGAATTCTCTGGTTAGCTCTGTTCCCCATTTTTTAAGTGGATGACTTCATTTGCTGCTTTTCAGCTTCTTTGGTTCTTTATATATACTGGATATGAGTCCTCTGTCAGATAAAGGGTTGGTGAAGATTCGGGAAAGAGATTTTTGACAGCTGTTACTATTATACAATAATGTTGCCAGCACTCTATTAGCAGGATTGCCTTGGCTGACCTGGCTGAATCAGCAGCTGTGTTCTAACAGTGGTCATTGAAGAACCCTCTTGAAACTGGTGTTTAGAGTTATAACTGAGCCTTCAAGACAGAGAAATGGGTCCATGTTATAGGCCTAGGACACAAGAGCAGCTGTGTCCTCCAGACAACCCTTAAAATGTACTGTTAGTAACTGGACTGCTTGTTCAGAGGTGCCACCTGAGCTCATGAGGTCTGAGGTAGTTGGTAACCACTAGTTCATGATTAGGATTTTCAGCTACATAATGAGTTCCTGGAAAGCATGTACTAGGTCTCTATTTCTGAGTCTGCTTCTCTAGTTATTTCTCTGCCTTTCTCAGTGGCCTTCTCTCTGCCTGCTGCTTGTGTTTCAGTATGGAAAATCTATCAGTTCTGCTGATGGACTACAACAAGATGACTGCTTGCTGACATGATATCCTGGATGATCTTGTAAATAATATGAGAAAAGTCCCAAATAAATGCTTTTTGTTCAAAGAGTTGCCTTTTTCAGGGAACATTTTGTCATTCAGTAATTCACTGACTGGGGACATATCTGTGCATTCAACAACTAATAATGTAATCTGTGATAATGTTAAACTCACATGTCAAGGACACATGACTTTATTAGTGACCACTTGAAAGACATGGGTGTCATTTTTCCTAAGAGACTTGGATACAAGGACTGACATCTTTGTGTTGTGTACTTGAGCACAGATTGAGGCATGTAGGGCTGCTCAGTCTTTCACTCCAGCAGGCTGTCCTCTTGGCCATTTTAGTAACTGGCTCCTGAAACTATTACTGGCTTTTATCTGTTTCATGCCATCATTCTCCCTCTCAGCCAATCAGCACCTGAGAGAATCATGAGGTTTCCATAGAGATGAGTAAACAAACTTTCCTCAGTGCCCAGTATCTATGATCCTGTTAACAAGGATTTTTCTTGTGAAACCCAACAAGACTTTATCTCATCCCTTTATCAGGATCCCACACCTTTATTCCTCTTTACCTCTGTGACAATGTCAGGTTAGAAATGAAACTTTAATGTTTATTCATTGAACAGCATTCTTAGTAGGGAAGCTTCAAAATATGTGGGATTAAGGGAAAATGGTCTCCTACTGTGTTCTTGGTTCTGACATTTCCTAGGTTTGACTAGAACTGAGCAGTTACTTGCATACTCACTAAATGTACTTTCACATTTTTATTGGCATTAATAGGCAAACCAATCCTAGGGTTGTTTGGGGTATTGAGTCTTTGAGAACAGGGAAAAGAGAAGCAAACTGGACATTTCCTAGGAATGGTTAGGCTGAAACCGAGAAAGATTGATGAGTGTAAAAAAAGAATTGAGGGCAAGATATTTTTTGACAGCTGGTGCTGTTAAACAGTAGTATTGCCACCCCTCTGTTAGCAGGGTTGCCTTGGCTGACCTGGCTGAATTAGCAGCTGTGTCATAATAGTGGTCAGTGAAGAATGCACTTGGTATAAAGTTATACATTTAAAACTAAGCCTTCAGGACAGAAAAATGGGTCCATGTTAAATGCCTCAGACACAAGAACAGCTGTGTCCTCCAGACAAACATTCCAAATATAGCATTAGTGCCAGGACTGATCATTCAGAGGTGCCACCTGAGCTCATGGAGTCTGAGGTAGTTGGGAAACCACTAATTCATGGTTAGGATTCTCTGCTACATAATACTTCCTGGAAAGCAGGTCTTACAAAGTCAGAGACTGCCCACCTTTTGTGGAATCTTTTCTCCAGATTAAAATTCATTGTAAAAGTTGTCAACATCTCATTTTTATTGATTACATGGGAAATTAATATAATATGCATTACAATTCTTTTCCATTGCTTCCAGGTTCAAATTCCTATCTTTGTGTCACACTAAATTTTTTCACTTTAAAATAAATCTATACAAGTATGTGTTGTTCATATACTCATTGGAACATGATCAGGGTATCAGTGTCAAGTCCCTTAAAGAAAACTGAGTTCATCCTTGCCACTTCCTGACAATACCCAAAGAAGAATATTTTAGTTCTGTAGAGCACTATGCTTCCTGACCTTGATCACAGTTTTTCTTATGAAATTATTCTTACAATTTGTTCAAATTGTATCCTCTCTGCTGCTCCCCCCTCCTCTCCTTCCTTTCCACCTAGCTTTCTTCTACCCCTATGAATTTCTACTTCCATAATAGGAGAGTTACTTCTCCCCCTTCTGTCTGATCATAGCTTATGACGTGGTATACATCATCTTCCTCTGTGGCCTGATTCTCAGGGCATTGTTATACTTGTGTCCTCAATTCCCTCTATTTATGACACTCTTCCTGCCTCCTCTCCTGCAGGTTTAGCAGAGCTCTGAGGGGAGGGAAAATTTCATTAGGAAATCCCATTCAGTGCAGTGTGTTTTAAGGTCTATCTGCCTAATATCAGACTGTGGGTCTCCGTATGCAACCCATTTGATGCAGAAGGAAGCATATCTGTGGAACCAAGAACATGACACTGATGTATCAATTAAGGGCAGAGATCAATGTATTTTAAAAACAACAGCCTGGGTGGCTTGAAAAAATAATTAGTATGGCCTGAAATCAAAACTCATTTAACTGCCACCCAAAACCCCTAGTGGAAGCCTGGTTTGGTCTCAATAGATGCCCTATGAGAACTTTATCCACCAGTATTAGAAGAACTCCTAATTGAATACATATCATATTTGTCTTTTAGCATTTTAATTACTTTACACAGGATGATTTTTCCTGGTTATATCCATTTGCCTGAAAATGTATTGTTGTCATTTTCTTAGCTGAATAATACTCCATTAAAGAAATTTTCCATGTTTTCCCTGAAGGAGATTGTCAGTCCTGTTCTTTAGTCTTGGTGAGTTGTTGGGACTTTAATCATTGAATTGACAAAGTTTCAGAATAAGAATGTTCTTCTAATGTTCTTCTAATTCTAGCCTAGAATTTTCTTCTAATTTCTGGTTATATGATTAGCAATGTCCTCTCAAAGCCCATCTATTTATATGAGGAGTCCCCAGTGATGAAATATCTGGACAGGGTTAGGACATGTGGCCATGTTAGATAATATATTTTTGTTTTCCTAATTTCTTTCAGCCCTTTAATCTTTTGTATACAGGAGGGATACTGATTTTTTGAGTTAATTTTGTATCCAGCCACATTGCTGAAGGTGTTTACCAGCTGTGGGAGTGCCCTGGTAGAATTTGGGGGTCACTCAGGTATCATATCTGCAAAGAGTGATATGTTGCCTTTTTCCTTTCTGATTTGTATCCCCTTGATCCCCTTCAATTGTTTTATTTTTTAGCAAGGACTTCCAGGACTATGTTGAGCAGATATGGAGAGAGTGGTCAGTCTTGCCTTGTCCCTGATTTTAGTGGGAATGCTATAAGTTTCTCTTCATTAAGTTTGATGTTGTCTATAGGCTTTATGTATATTGCCCATACTATTTTTAGATATGTGTCCTGTATTTCTGATCTCTCAAACAATTTAAACATGAATGAAAGTTGGATTTAGATTTATGCATCTAAAGAGATTATCATGTGTTTATTCTTTCATTTTTTAATATGGTGTATCATATTGATGGATTTCTGTATATTGAACCATTCCTGCATACCTAGGATAAAGGCTACTTGGTCATGTGGATGATATATCTGATGTGTTCCTGTATTTGGTCAAAGACATAAAGTACCTTGGTATGACCCCAACCAAGGAAGTCAAAGACTTTTATGTAAAAAAAATAAGTCTCTGAAGAAAGAATTAGAAGGAGATATCAGAAGATGGAAAGATCTTCCATGCTCAAGGTTTAGCATGCTTAACATAGTAAAAATGGCCATCTTACCAAAAGCAATCTGTAGATTCAATGCAGGTTCCATCAAATTACCAACACAATTTTTACAGACCTTGAAAAAAAGTTCTTAACTTCATATGAAAAAACAAAAAACAAAAACAAACAAACAAACAAACAAAAAACAGAATTGCTAAAACAATCCTCTATAAAAGATCTTCTTCAGGTATCACCATTCCTGATCTCAAGCTGTACTATAAAGCAACAGTAATAAAAACTGCATGGTACTGGCATAGAAGCAGAATGGTGTATTAATGGAACTGAAGAGAAGACCAAGAAATAAACCCATACACTTATAGACAACTGAGTTTTGACAAAGATGCCAAAACCATACAATGGAAAAAAGATAGCATCTTCAACAAATGGTACTTGTTCAACTGGAGTCTACATAGAGAAACATGGAAATAGATCCATACTTATCATCTTGTACAACACTAAAGTCCAAGTGGATCAAAGAACTCAAAATAAAACCAGATACATTAAATTAGTGAAAATAAAATTGGGGACAAGTTCCTGAACAGAATATCAACAACACAGGCTATAAGAGGAAAAATCAGTAAAAGGGATCTCATGAAACTTAAAAATTCCTGTAAAGGACACAGTCATCAAAACAAAGTAAAAGCCTACAGATTGGGGAAAACTCTTCACCAAACCTTTATATGACAGAGGGCTAATATCCAGTATACATAAAGAACTAAAGAAGTTGAAAAGCAACAAATCAAGCAATCCAATTTAAAAATGGGGAACAGAACTCAACAGAAATTCTCAATAGAGGAATATGAAATGAGAAAAAAAATTAAAGAAATGTTCAACATCATTAGCCATCAGGAAAATGCAATTCAAAATGGTCCTGAGATTTCACGGTATACACATCACAATGGCCAAGATAAAAATTTCAAGTGACAAAACATGCTGGAGATATTGTGGAGAAAGGGGACCTTCCTCCCCTGTTGGTGGGAATGTTATCTTGTACAACCACTCTGGAAATTAATCTGATGCTTAATCAAACAACAAGGAATAGTGCTTCCTCAAGATCCAGCTCTATCACTCCTAGGCATATACCCAAAGAGGCTCAAGTACACAATAAGGACATTTGTTCAACCATATTTGTAGCAGCTTTATTTGTAATAGCCAGAACCTGGAAAGAATCCAGATGTCCCCAGTGAAAAATGGATACAAAAATTGTGGTACAGCTACACAAAGGAAAATTACTCAGCAATAAAAAACAAGGAAATCATGAAATTTGCAGTTCAGTGTTGGGAACTGGAAAAGATCATCCTAAGTGAGCAACCCAGAAGCAGACAGGCAGATATGGTATATACTCACTCATATAAACATGTAATACAGGATAACCCTACTAAAATCTATACACCTAAAGAAACTACTCAAGAGGGAGGACTCTGGCTAAAATGTTTAATCCCCATCCCAAAAGACAAAGAGGATGGACATCAGAAGAAGGAGAAAACAGTGAACAATTTAGGAACCTGCCACAAAGAGAGGACTTCTGAAAGGCTCTTCCCTACATACTATCCAAGCAGATGCTGAGAATTTGGCCAACTATTTGGCAGTGTATGGTATCTAATGAAAGAAGTGGGAAATAGTAAGATCTGGAGAGGCCAGAAGTTCTACTACTAGAGCAACATAACCAAAAAATCTGAGCATAGGGGTCTTTTCTGAGACTCATACTCCAACCAAGTACCTCACATAGAGATAACCTAGAACCCCTGCACATAAGTAGTCCATGGCAATTCAGTGTTTAAGTGGATTCCATACCATGGGAATAGGGACTTCCTCTTATATGAACTGATTGGCCTTCACTTTGGTCACCTCACACTTATGGGGGAACAGTTATACCAGGCCATAAAGGAAGGTATTGAAGCCTCTCCTGATGAGATCTGATAAACTACAATCAGAAGAAAGGAGAGGGGGACCTCCCCTATTAGTTGACTTGGGTAGGGGCAAGCATAGACAAGTGGGAGGGAATGTGAGAATGTTCTTTATGTATCCTTTAGGGAGGGGCTATGGGGGCATACAAGTTGAATAAAGTCTAGTTGATAAAAATTAAAATTAAAAAATATTAAAAAAATAATTCCTTTTGTATTTCTATTATAGGAGGGCATAATTTGAGGTTGTTATGGCAATGAATGTTATAAAAATTATGGAGTTTCTGTCTCTTGGTCTCTGTCTGTTTGTTTTTGTTGGTCTTGGTGTCTTTATTTCTGAATCTGTGTCTCTAGATCTTCTCTCTGTGTGTCTTTTTGTCTCCCCTTCTCTGCCTGCCACTGGTGGTTCAGGATGAAAAGCTCTCAGCTCTGCTGGAAGAGTAAAACAAGATGCTTGCTGATGTGAAATCCTGGATGGTCTGGGTAAAAATATAAGAAAGATCCCAATTAAAAGCCTTATATATATTAAGTTACCTTGGTCAGGGAGCATTTTCCCAGTAAATATTTCCATGACAGAGAGCATATCTGTGCATTTAATAAATAATAATGGAATCTGTGATAATGTAAAAGTCACATGTATAGGGCATGTGACCCTTTTCCTAAACTAAGATTCTTGGACACAGGAACTGTCATTTCTGGGTTGTGTGATGATAACGTGGTCTCCTACTGTGGTCTTGGCTCTGAAATTTCCTAGGTTGTGACTTTGAACTGAGCAGTTACTGGCATGCTGACTAAATGGACCTTAACATTCTTACTTATATAATAGACTGGCAAGGTCTAGGGTTCCCTGGTGTATTGAGCCTTTAAGAGCAGGGGAAAGAGAAGGAAACCAGATAATTCCTGGGACTTGTTTGGCTGAAACAGAGAAAGGTCTTTGAATGTAAAAGGAAAACTGAGGGGCAATAAGCTATTTGACTGCTAATGATGTTCCACACCAGTGATGCCAAACCTCTAAAAGCAGGGTTGCCTTCACTGACCTGGCTGGATTGGTAGCTGTGTACTACTCAGTGATAAGTGAGCAATACTCCTGGTCCTGTGATTTACAGTTAAAACTGGGCCTTTAGGCAGTGAAATGGGTCATTGTTATATGCCTAGGACATAAGAGCTGCTGTGTTTCCTTCTGGGGTCCTCCAGACAATACATCTGAATGTTGTGTTAGGGCCATTGCTGCTGAACTCATTACTCCCTGAACTCATGGGATCTGAGGTAGCTAAAGTAACCACTTGTTCATGGATAGATGCTTGAAAGCATGCCTTACAAATTCAAACTCTGCCTTCCTTTAGTGGATTTTTTTTCCATGTTAAAAGTCATTGTTAAAGTTGTCAGCATATTGTTTTTATTGATTATGTGGTAATTTCATATAATATACATTACGCTCCTTTGTCATTACTCCTATGTTCAAATTCCTACCCATATATCACACTAGAAAATTTTTTTAATACATCAATTGAAATATGTGTTATTCATATAGTTCTGGAACATGATCAGAGTATCAGTGCCAAATCCCTTAAAAAAATACTGAGTTCATCATTCCTGCACCCTGGCACTCCCCCCAAGAAGAAGCAATCAGTTTTGAAGAGCTTTATACTTCATCACCTTGATCACAGTTTACCTTATATATTTATTTATTTCGATCTGTTCACTTTGTATCACCACTGCTGCCCACTTCCTCTTCTCCTACCAGCCCCACCGCCACTTCTTCTTCTACCCCTATGCCCTTTCTTTAGTTCCCTGATAAGTTAGGTCCTCCTCCCCTTTCTATCTGATCCTAGCTTGTCAGGTCTTATCAAGGCTGGCTGCATCATCTTCCTCTGAGTTCTGATTCTCAGGGCATTTTTCTCTGTGTGTTCTCAATTCCCTCTATTTATGACACTCTTCCTTCCTCCTCTATGGCAGGCTTCCCAGGGATCTGAGGGGAGGCAGAATTTCATAGGGAAATCACATTTAGAGCTGGGTGTTTTAAGGTCTTTCTGTCTTCATAATATCAGACTGTGTGTCTCTGTATACAATCACATTTGATGCAGAAGGAAGCATAGCTGTGGATACAAGAACATGGCACTGATCTATCAGTAGAGGGCAGAGAGCCACATATTTTAATAACAACAGCCTGGGTTGCTTGAAAATTTCCATAGGATGCCCTGGGCCAACAATTAAATTAACTGCCATCTAATTACCCTAGTGGAAGACTGGTTGTCACAATAGATGGTGTATTGGAACTTTATCCTCACTATAAAGAGACCTACTAATAAGTGAATACATAACATATTTGTCTTTCTTCTGCTATTTACTTTACCCAGGATGATTTTTCCTGGTTGCATTCATTTGCCTGAAAATATGATGTAATTTTCTTAGCTGAATAATACTCCTTTTAGGAAATGTTCCACATTTTCACTAAAGGAGATTGTCAGTTCTGTTCTTTAGTCCTTGGAAGTTGCTGTGACTTTAATCACTGTATTTAATGTCAAATTATCAGAATGACTATGTTCTTTTAGCCTAGAATTCCATCTATCTTCTTCCACTCCCTGGTGGTTTGAATTGCAATTTTCCCTTGAATGTCACCTGTTAACATTGGGAATACGAAGTGAGGAAATGTCTGAGAACTGTTAGGAGGTATGGCCCTTTTAGATAATATAATACCTATAGGAGTTATATTATCGAAAGATGTGCTTGATGTTGATATGCCAATGATTGTGACCAGAAAAAATGGAGTCTCTGTCTTTTGGTCTCTTTCACTTTATATCTTTGTTTCTGTTTTTATCAGTCTCACTATTTTGTATATTTCTCTCTTGCTCTTTCTGTCTCAGTCCCCCTCTCTCTGCTTGCCTCTCGTGGATTAGTATGAAAACCTCTCAGATTTCCTGAAGGACTATAACAAGTTGTCTGCTTGCTGATGTGACATCCTAGATGGTCTCTGTAAAAATATAAGCAAGTTCCCAATTAAAAATGATTTGTTCAAAGAATTGCCTTGGTCAAGGACCATTTTCCTAGTAAATTCACTGACTGAGGACATGTCTGTGCATTTAACAAATAATAATGGAATCTGTGATAATGTGAAAGTCACATGTCAAGGGCACATGACTTTATTGAGAACCTCTTAAAGAAATATGTGATACTTTTCTTGAACTAAGATTCTTGGACACAGGAACTGTTGTCACTGGGTTGTGTGCTTTCAGCTGCACAGATTGAGGCATGTAGGGTGGTCAGCCTTTTTCTCAAAAAGACTGTCCCCTTGGCACTTTTAATAACTCACTCTGGAACCTCTTACTGGCTTTCAACTGTTTCTTGACATCATTCTGCCTCTCAGCAAATCAGCATCTAACCATTGTGATATCATAGTAGTATTAGGATGGCATCATAGCATTGGATGTCCTAATATCACTGTGAAGTCTTACAGTTGTGAGGTCAAAATAGTTTTTGACATCAAAATTCCATTGTGTTATCATACCAAAATCATGTAAGACCATTGCGAACTCATAATAGCATGGTGATGTCATAATACCATTTTGATGTCATAATAGCATTGTAATGTCTTAATATTGTGATGGCATAATAACATTGCGATATCAAAATACGTTTGTGATGTCCTAATAGCATTGTGATTTCCTACCATTGTGATATTGTAATAAAATTGAGATATCATAATTGCATTGTGAAGTCATAATAGTATTGTGATGTCATACTATGTTTTCAGTCCTAATAGTTTTGTGTGTCTTAATATCATTGTGAAGTTATAGCATTGTGAAGTCATATCATCGTGAAGTCATAATAGCATTTTGATGTCCAAATTCCATTGTGATGTCATAGCACAATCATGTTATAATAACACTGTGATGTCCTAATAGCATGGTGATGTCATATAACCATTTTGAAGTCAAAATACCATTGTGATGTCAACATAGCATTCTGATGTCAAAATACCATGGTGATGGCATAACAGGATTTTGATATCCTAATAGCATGGTGATGTCATATTATTCTGATGTTATAAAATCATTTAGATGTCATAATAACTTTTAGGTCGTAATACCATTGTGATGCCATAACACCATTTTGAAGTAAAAATACCCTTGTTATGTCATAATAGCATTTTGATGTCATAATGCCATGTGATTTCATAATATCATTGTGTTGTCATCATAACACTGTGATGTTTAATACCATTCCGAAGCGATTATGCAATTGTTATATCATAATACAATTATGATGTCATATAATTGTGAATACGTAATAACATTGTGATGTCATAATAGTATTTTGATGTTATAGTAGTATTGGTATAACATAATACCATTCTAATATCATGACACCAATGTTATGTCATAATACCATTGTGATATCATATAATTGTGATGTTATAAAAGTATGTGGATGTTATACTATTGTGATGTCATAATACCATTGGGCTATAATGATAACATTGTGAATTGTAAAAACATTTGGATGTCATATTATTGTGATATCATAATACCATTGTGATATCAAAATACCATTTGATATCGTAATATCATTGTGATGTTATAAGAGTGTTGTGATGATGTAATAGTATTTTTATGTCATAATAACATTGTCATGGCAAAATTCCATTGATATCATACAACAATCATGTAATAGCATTTTGGTGTCATAATAACATTATGATGTTATAACAACATTGGGATATCATGACACTATTGTGATGCCATCAAAGCATTGTGATGTCATAATTCCATTGTGATGTCATATTATCATTGTGATTTCTAAATGCCATAGTGATATCATAATAGCATTTTGAGGTATAATGCCATTATGATGTCAAAATTCCATTGTGATGTCAGCATACCATAAGCTTAGGGTTAGTGTTAGGGCTAAGGTTATTGTTAGGGTTAGGGATTAGGTTTATAGTTAGGGTAAGCATCGTGTACCTGGGTTTTGACATTTTTTGGCTATCTTTTGTTTGTGCCCATTTTGATATGGGATGGACAGTTTTGCTTTTTAAACATATAAAGTATTCTTTTTGAGTATTCAGTACTTAACTAGGCTGGTGTGTACTTTGCCAGTTGTAAACCTTCTGTGTCTGTCTTGCATTAGGCATGACCAATATCTATCCCACTTGAAAATATCTCATGTTGAAAGGATAAGTCAGCTTCCAGAGCAGTATGGCATGTTAATTTAGTCAGCATGTAAAAGGTTTTTTGACATGGCAGGAGTGCACTTTGCATGATTTTCTCCCAGCCTAATTTCAGGTCCTTACACTGACCAACAGAACATATCTCTTAAGCCAAAATGACTTTTGGCACCAGTTTTTCTATGGATGTCCCACTTTCTGAGATTGGCTGAACTTTTCAAAGCATTGTGACATGATGATCTCTCCTCATATAAACCTCAAATTGATGTGAATTCAATCTTTAAAACAGTAAGAATATAACATCTATCATTAAGAAAAAAGAACTTATATGGTAACCTTAAGGACAATTTTGTCATTTTGAATCTTAGACTATCTCTGCAAGTGGCTAAACAGCTGGATTTGCCATCCTAGCTTTTGTTATGTAAATTGGACTGATCCAGGACTCAGAGATATACCTGTTTCTTTTTAGTTTGTATTTGGATCAAAGGCATGTGCCTTCATCAACTTGTTCAAATATTTTTTCCTCAAATCAATGTAATTGTAACTCAAAGCCTTTAAATGAAATTTAAGCAAAGAGACAAGAAAATTTTAAGTTTTGGGTCAGTTATGCTGTAAAAAATAGAGCCCAGTTGATTGTTTTGTTTTTTTTTTTTTTTTTTTTTTTTGGAATTTAGTTGATGTTTTAATGAATTGAAGGACCCTTTCCAGAAAGAGTTTACTAGTATCTTGCAGCTAGAGAGCTTTGAATTTTAGCCATTATTAATCTAATATTTATTAGAAAGAGTGCCCTTTCTAATGTCTGTAACTTAATAGTCCATTCCTTGGTTATTTTCCCCATTTTCTCCTTTCACTTTCTTGGAGAAGTCCTCCAGGAGAGCCACCACCATTAAATACATTGCAAGTAGATTCATTACTATGACAACCAAAACAAATCCAAAGTGGATCAAAACACCCTCTGCCATTATTATTATTATTATTATTATTATTATTAATTTTAGATGCAGTTTTAGACCTAAATGTCTAGAAGTCTGTATGCCTGCATTTCTTTCTTTCCAGACATGGCTGCTGAGTTGAGCTGAGCTGAGCCAACCACAGTAAAAGGGAGCCATGGCTTGTTTATCCTCCTGTTAGAATATAGCAGCAGCCAGTTTTGTTATGTTAAGTCTCAGGTCTATCCACAATAGGCTGTCTTTTGCTCCTGGGCCAGTTTAAGAGTCTCTCTTAAAGAGGTAGTAATGGACCTAAGAATTTTTAGGTTTTAAGTATAGGTTATAGGGGTTGGATTACTGAGAGCTTATTCCCCCCACCAAATGATGTTAAAGTATGATGCAAAGGCTCTGGATACTTAGATTACTGGTGGTCATTTATTGTACAGTTAGATTAGCTTTGTGCCATTTTTTGATAGTTATTAATATTTACTATTTGAAATATCTTTTAGTTAAGCAGCAGTTATTCCTAAACTATCTGTATACCCCAATCACAACACAGAGACTGGGATTTATTTATTTAACCTAGAGCACAATGCTGGGCAATAGTTATTTCATCCTATACCTCTAAGACTGCATAGATTCCTAACATTCAGATTTCACTCATTATACGTGCTTTAGTCATATCTTTTGTATGGTCTATCTCTACACGTGTTTCCAAGCCCTCTCCTCCTGATTCTCCAATTCCCCTCCACTGCTTCCTTCCTCTTCCTCCCACTATGGACCAGGATGTCCCACCCTATCTTCTCCATTGCTCAGCATTGTATCCGGTTGAAAATACAGAGAACAAATGGTGGCACGTTTACACAAACTTGAGACAGGTGATTCATAGAACAAGCATCATAGTGCAATTTCTGGATTGAATCCTGTGAGTGGGGGACAGAAATCAGCATTTAAATGAACAAGGGTAAATTGTATACATTCCAAAAGAACTTTGTACCAACAATTTATTTACTTAAGTTGTGTATATATATATATACACAACTTAAGTAAATAAGATGTTATATTATATATTATGTTATATTATATTATATAGAGAATGTTCTGCCTGCATCCTGAATGATGGTACCAGAATTCATTATAGATGGTTGTGAGTCACTATATAGCACAGTATGTTAGTATGTCAGTTGTGGTTGTTGGAAATTGAAGAAGGATATCTGTAAGACTAACCAATGCTCTTAACTTCTGAGCCTCCTCTCCAGCCCTTGTCCCAGTTTTCTTTAGTTCATATTCCTTAAATTTTTGGTTTCATAATAGCATTGTGATATAATAACAACATTGTGATATTATAATACCATGATGAAATGATAATATCATTGTAATGTCATAAAACTAATATGATGTCATAATTACATTGTGATGTCATAATACCTTTGTGAAATCATAAAACCATTGGGATGTCATGATACTCATGTGATTTAATAATATCATGTGATGTCATAATTCCATTGTGAAGTCATACCATAATCATGTCTTAATAGTTTAGTACTGTCATAAAAGCATTAGGATGTCATAGTGAGTTTTGATGTCATAATGCCATTTTGATATCATCATACCATACTGATGACATAAGATCATTGTGGTTTTATAATAGCAATGTGACGTCATATTATTGTGAAGTCATAACACCATTATGTAGTCATATTAGCACTGGGATGTCATAATCTTTTGATGTCTTAATAGCATTGAGATATCATGATAGCATTATGATGTCATAATATCATTGTGATATTATCATAGCATTGTGACTCATAACACCATTCAGATGTCATAACACCTTTGCAATGTGTCATAATAGCATTTTGATATCACAATATCATTGTTATGTCAAAATTCCATTGTGATATCATACCACAATCCTGTTGTAATACCATTGGGTTATCATAATAACATTGGAATTTTATGATGAAGTTTGATGTCATGAAGGCATTGTGATGTCATAATACATTGTGATGTTTTAATAGCATTGTGAAGTCATTCCATTGTGAAGTTATAACAGAATTTGTATGTCAAAATTACAGTATGATGTCATACCACAAAAATGTCATAATACCGTTGTAATGTCATAAGTTCATTGTAAGGTCATCAGAACTTTTTGAGGTCATAATTTCATTGTGATGACATAGTAGCACTGTAAATTCATAACACCATTGTAAAGTCAAAACACCATAGCATAAAAGCATTGTGATGTCAATAACATACTGAAATCATAATACCATTGGGAGGTTATAGTGTGATGTCATAATAGTATTGTGATGAGAAATACCTTTGGTATGTACTAATAGCATTGTGATTTCATACCATTGGGATGTTGTAATAGCATTGAAATAGCATAATAGCATTATGAATTAGTAATAGCATTGTGATGTCGTCATAGCATTGTGAACTCATAACACCAATGGAATGTCATAATACCATTGTGATATGATAATACCTTTGCGATATCATAGCATTGTGATGTCATAATAGTATTGTAATGTCGTATCATTGTGATGTTATGATGACACTGTAATGTTATAATAACATTGCTGTGTCATAATACCATTGGGATGTCATGACACTATTTTAATATCATCATAGCATGCTACCCTAATACTATTTTGATTTCATAATACCATTGTAAAGAATTAGCATTGTGAAGTCATAATAGCATTTTGATATCAAAATTCCATTGTGATGATATACAACAAACATGATGTAAAACCATTGTGCTATCATAATAGCATGGTGATGTCATAATACCATTGTGAAGTCAAAATACCATTGTGAGATCATAATACCATTGTGACCTCATCATAGCATTGTGAACTCATAAAACAATGGTGATGTCATAACACCATTGTAATATCATAATTGTGTTGTGATGTCATAAAAAATTATGTCATAAAAGCTTTGTGATGTACTCATAATAGAATTGTAACCTCTTAATATCATTCTGTTGTCAAAATTCAATTCAATTGTTATGTCCCACCACAACATGTCATAATACAATCATGATGTCTTAATAGCATAGTGATATAATACAATTGTGATATCATAATATTATTGTAATGTTATAATAGCATTGTGAAGTCATAACAACATTGTGATAAATAATAGAATTGTGACATCATTATAGCATTCTGTTAACATACCATTGTGATGAAATAATTGCTTTTTTGATGTCCTCATAACATTGAGATTACCTAATATCATTGTAAAGTCGTACCGTTGTCATGAAGTCATGATAGCATTGTAATGTAATAATTCCATTGTGAAGTCATACCACATTTATCTCGAAATGGAATATGATGTCATAATAAAATAGTGATGTCATAATAGCATTGCTATGCCATAATAGCATGTTGATCTTATGAACCCATTGTGATGTCATAATAGTCTATTGTTGTAATAATTTTATTGTGATGCCATAAAACCATTGGGATGTCACCAAAGCATTGGGATGTCTTGATAAATTTCAATGTCATGATGCCATTCTGATGTCAAAAAAACCATTGTGAAGTCATCGTAGTAATGTGATGCCATCATGGTATTGTGATAACACCATTGTAATTTCATAATAGGATTGTGATGTCATAATAGCATTGTGAGGTCATATCTTTGTGTTGTCATAATAGCATTGTATTTTCATAATAGCATTGTGATATTATAATGGCATTATGATTATATACTACCATTGTGGTGTCATTTTCTTAGGTGAATCATACTCTGTTATGGAAATATTCCACATTTTCCCCAAAGGAGATTGTTAGTCCTGTTCTTTAGTCTTTTGCATTTGCTGAGACTTTAATCACTGTATTGAATGACAAACTTTTATCTTAGAAATCTTCTTCCACTTCATGATGATTTGAATTGCAATGTCCCCTTGAAACTTATATATTTACATGTTTAATCCCCAGTGTGGAAAAGTCTGGAAGTGTTAGGAGGTATGACCTTCTTAGATAATATAATTCCTATTGGAGTTATATTTTAGAAAGGCATACTGTGAGGTTGATATGCCAATGAAAGTGACCAAACAGAATGGAGTCTGTGTCTCTTAGTCTCTGTCACTTTACATCTTTGTTTCTGTTGGTCTTAGTCTCTCTATTTCTGAATCTGTCTCTATAGCTCTTTCTCTCTCTGTTTCTCTCTGTTTCCCTCTCTCTCTCTGCTGCTTGTGGTTCAGTATGAAAAGCTCTCAGTTCTGCTGAAGGCTACAAGAAGATGACTGCTTGTTGACATGACATCGACATGGATATTCTTTTTGAAAATATAGACAAGGTCCCAGTTACATGATCATTGTTCAAAGATTTGCCTTGGTAGGGAGCATTTTCACAGTAAGTAATTCACTGGGTTAGTACATACATGTGCATGAAACAAATAATAATGGAATCTGTGATAGTGTGAAAGTCAAATGTCAAGGACACATGAATTTATTCACAACCACTTGAAACAAATATGTGACATATTAACTGAACTAAGAGACATGGACACAGGAACTGACGTCGCTGCATTGTGTGCTTTCAGCTTCCCATATTTAGGCATGTAGGGCTGCTCAGCCTTTCTCTCAAGCAGACTATCCTCTTGTCCCTTTTAATAACTGGCTCTCAAACTCTTTGTGGCTTTCACCTGTTTCTTGATATCATTCTCCACTCAGCCAATCAGCACCTGAGAGAATCTTGAGATTTCCACAGAGATGAGTAAACAAACTTTCCTCAGTGTCCAGTATCGTGGACCTTATACACTACTGAATTTTTTCTTGTGAAACATAACTGGTCTTTATCTCAACCCTTTATTCAGATCACACAACTTTACTCCTGATTACCTCTGTGACAATGTCAGGTATGAAATCAAACTTTAATGTTTATTTAATTGGACAGCTTTCTAATTAGGGAAGCTTCAAAATGATGAAGAGATGCGGGATTAAGGGAAACGTACCAAATGACAAAGTGGTCTCATACTGTGGTTTTGGATCTGAAATTTCCTAGGTTGTGGCTTTGATCAGAGTAGTTACTCGGGTCCTCACTAAATATACCCTCACATTCTTAATAATGTAAGAGGCTGAGATTGTCTAGGGTTTCCTGTGGTATTGAGACTTTAAGAGCAGGTAAAAGAGAAGGAAACCAGACAATTAATGGGCCTTTTTTGGCAAAAACAGAGAAATATTGGCATATATAAATGGAGAACAGAAAGGCAATAAAATATTTGACAGCTGGTGCTGTTTCACTCTACTGTTGCCAAACTTCTATGCGCAGGGTTGCCTAGGCTGACCTGGCTGGATTGGCAGGTATGTCCTACTGAGTGGTCATTGAGAAACCCTGCTTGTCCTAGGGTTTACAGTTAAGCCTGGTATTTTGGAGAGAGAAATTATTGCATGTTACATGCCTAGGGCACAAGAGTAGCTGTGTTTCCTACCTGTCCTCCAGACAAACCCTCTAAACATATTTTTAATGCCAGGACTGTTTGTTCAGAGGTGTAACCTGAGCTCATAGGTCCTGAGACAGCTGTGTAAGCACTAGTTCATGGCTAGGATTCTCTGCTACATAATGAGTTCCCGGAAAGCATGGCTTACAATGTCAAAAATCTGTCCTACTTTAGCGAAATCTTTTTTCCATGTTTAAAGTCACTGTAAAATTGTCAACATATTATTTTTTGATTATGTGGGGATTTTATATAATATACATTACCCTCCTTTTACATTGCTCCCAGATTCAAATTCATAACCATCTGTCACTCAATTTCTTTTTTGTTTGTTTGTTTAAAATGAACCAATTCAAGAATGTGTTATTAATATATAGTCATTGGAACACAATCAGTCTCAATGTCAAGTCCCTTAAAGGAAACTGAGTTCAGCATTATGCACCCTGACACCACCTCCAAGAATAGGCCAGCAAGTCCTGAAGAGCTCTATAGCTCATCACCTTGATCATATTTTTCTTATGTATTTATTTATTACAATTTGTTCACTTTGTATTCTATCTGGTGACCTCCGCCCTCTTCTCATTCCATTCCCACCCACCCTTCTTCTTATAACCCTATGCCCTTTCTATACTTCCCTGATAGGGGAGTTCCTTATCCCCCTTCAATCTGATCCTAGCTTATCAGGACTCATCAAGGCTGGCTGCATCTTCTTCCTTGGTGGCCTGATTCACAGGGCATTGTCATCCTTCTGTCCTCAATTCCCTCTGCTTATGGCACTCTTCCTGTCTCCACCCCTCCAGGGTTCCAGAGCTTTGATAGGAGGGAAAATTTCATAGGGAAATCCCATTTAGAGATGTGGGTTTTAAGGTCTCTCTGTGCACAATATTGGACTGTGGGTCTCTGTATGCAATCCCATCTCTGTGGCTCAAAGAAAATGGCACTGATATATCCTTTCAGAGCACAGAGCAACATATTTTAATAACAACAGCCCAGCTGGCTTGAAATTTTCCATAGGATCCCCTGACCCAACAACTCTTATCTGCCACCCAGTACCATTTGGAAGACTGGTTTGGTCACAATAGATGGACTATTGGAACTTTAGCCCCCACTATTAGGAGGCTTCCTAATAGGTGAATACATACCATATTTCTCTTTCTATATTTTAGTTACTTAACCCAGGATGATTTTACCTGGTTCTACCCATTTGCCTGAAAATAGCATGATGTCATTTTCTTAGCTGAATAATACTTTGTTACGGTAATAGTTCACATTTTCCACAAAGGAGATTGTCCATCCTGTTCTTGAGAACATGGAAGTTACTGGGACTTTAATCATTGTACTGAATGCCAAACTATCAGGATAACTATGTACTCTTAGACTTAAGTCTCTCCATCTTCTACCACTTTCTGGTAATTTGAATTGCAATGTCACCTTGAAGCTCATGTATTTACATGTTTAGTCCCCAATAAGCAAAATTCAGGGAAGTGTTATAAGGTTTGCCCTTGTTAGATAATATATTTCCTTATTGGAGTTATATTATAAAAGGGTGTGCTGTGAGGTTGATTGCCAATGAAAGTGACCAGACAGAATGGAGTCTCTGTCTCTCAGTCTCTGTCACTTTCTTTGTTTCTGTTGGGCTTGGTCTATTTCTGAATCTCTCTAGCTCTTTCTCTGTGTCTCACTCTCTCTGCATACCATCTGTGGTTCTGTATAAACCTTCAGTTCTGCTAAAGGTCTACAAGAAGACTGCTTGCTGACTTGACATCATGGATGGTCTTTGTAAAATTATAAGAAAGGTCCCAATTAAACGATTTTTGTTCAAAGATTTGTCTTATTCAGCAAACATTTTCCTAGTAAGTAATTCACTGACTGAGGACATATCTGTGCATGTAACAAACAATAATGCATTCTGTGATAGTGTGAAAGTCACAGGTCAAGGACAGTTGACTTTATTAATGACCTCTTTAAAGAAATATGTGACACTTTTCCTGAACTAAGAGTCTTGGACTCAGGAACCGTCATCTTTGTGTTGTGTACTTTCAGCTACCCAAATTATGGCATGTAGGGCTGCTCAGCCTTTCTCTCAAGTAGACTGTCCACTAGACACTTTTAATAACTGGTTCCTGAAACTCTTACTGGCTTTCCCTAGTTTCATGACATCAGACTGCCTCTGAGCCAATCAGCACGTGATTGAATCTTGAGGTTTCCATGGAAGTGAGTAAACAAACTATCCTCAGAGTCCAGTATATCTGATTCTATGCACTAATGACATTTCCATGTGAAACCCAATGAGCCTTCATCTAGGAGCCACATCTTTACTCCTGTTTACCTAGTGACAATGTCAGGTAGAAAATGAAACTTTTGTGTTTATTTATTTGGACAGCTTTGGAAGTACAGAAGCTTCATAGTGATGTGGGATTAAGAGGAATGTACCAAATAACAGAGTGGTCTACAAACGTGGTGCTGGATCTGAAATTTCCTAAGTTGTGACTTTGAACTTAGCAGTTATTTGTGTATTCACTAAATGTACCTTCACATTCTTATTGATAAAATAGGCAGCCAGGGTCTTGAGAAACCTAGGATATTGATTCTTTAAGAGGCAGGAAAAGAGAAGGAAACCTAAAAATTCCAGGGACTCTTTGGCAAAAACAGAGAAATATCAGTGAGTGTAAAATGGAGAACTGAAGGGCAATAAATTACTTGACAGCTGTTGCTGTTCACAACTAGAGTTGGGAAAACTCAATGAGCATGTTAGCTTTGGCTGACCTGGATGGACAGGCAGCTATGTCCTACTCAGTGGTCAGTGAGGAACCCTCCTACTTCTGTGATTTACAGTTAAAAATGTGTCAATGACACAAGAGAAGCTGTGTTCTTTTTTCTTGTGATTGTGCTAAGACTGCTTGTTAGGGGTGCCCCCTGAGAACATGTGGTCTGAGGATAACCACTAGTTCATGGCTAGGGTCTTCTGCTACATAACGAGTTCCTGGAAAGCATGCTTTATAAAGTCATACACTGCCCTCAATTAGCAGAATCTTTTCTCCAAATTAAAAGTCATTGTAAAATTTATCAGCATACTAGTTTTATTGATTATGTGGTAATATCAGATAATATACATTTCACTTCATTTCTCCCAGGTTCAAATTCCTACCAATGTGACACACTAAATCTTTTTTTTCTTGAAAATACATCAACTGAAGTATGTGTTGTTCATATACTCATTGGAACAACATCAGAGTCTCAGTGCCAAGTCCCTTAAGGAAAACTGAGTTCATCCTTGCTGCATCCTGTTACCACCCTCAAGAAGAAGCTATCAGTCCTGAAGAGCTCTTATACTTCATCCCCTTGATCATAGTTTTTCTTATGTATTAATTTATTACAATTTGTTCACATTGTATCTCCTCTACTGCCCCCTCCCAATTCTTCTTCCAGTCCCAACCACCCTCCTTCTACCATTATGCCCTTTCTTTAGTTACCTGACAGAGAAGGTCCTCTTCCCCCTTCTCTCTGAACCTCACTTATCAGGTCTTATCAAGGCTGGCTGCATCTTCTTCCTCTGTGGCCTGAATCTCAGGGCATTGTTCTCCTGTGTCCTCAATTACCTCTACTTGTGACACTCTTCCTGCCTCCAAACCTGCAGGTTTCCCAGGGCTCTGATGAGAGAATTTCATAGAGAAATCCCATTTAGAAATGTGGGTTTTAAGGTCTTTCTGTACATAATATCAGACTGTGTTTATCTATATGCAATCCCATTTGATGCAGAAGGAAGCATATCTGTGGATACAAGAACATGGCACTGATCTATCAGATAAGGGCAGACTGCAGCATATTTTAATAACAACAGCCTAGTTTGCTTGACAATTTCCATAGAATGACCTGGCCCAACAACCCAATTAACTGCCATCCAATCGCCCTAGTGGAAGAGTGATTTTTCTCACAATAGATGACCTATTGGAACTTAATCCCCCACTATTTGGAGACCTCCTCATAGTGAATAATTACCATAGTTGTTTTTCTATATTTTAGGGACTTCACCCAGGATGATTTTTCTTGGTCCTTTCCTTTTGCTTGAAGATATCTTGTTCTTGTTTTCTTAGGTGAATAATACTCCATTATGAAAATATTCCATGTTTTCACAGGAGATTTTCAGCCTTATTCTTTAGTCTTTGGAAGTTCCTGGGACATTAATGACTTTACTGATTTAAAAAATTTCAGGATAACCATGTTCTTTCAGTCTAGAATTTCCTCCATCTTCTTCTACTTCCTGGTGATTTGAATTGCAATGTACAATCAAAGCCCATCTATTTACATGTGAAGTCCCCAGTGAGGAAATGTCTGGTTAGGGTTAGGAGGTATGGCCTTGTTAGATAATATAATTGCTTTTGTTTCCCTATTTTCTTTTTCAGGTCTTTTGTATACTTGAGAGCTACTAATTTTTTTGAGTTAATTTAGTATCCACCCACTTTGCTGAAGGTGTTTATCAGCAGTAGGAATTCCCTGTTAGAATTTTTTTTTTCACTCAGGTATACTATCATATCATCAGCAAAGAGTGATACTTTGATTTCTTCCTTTGTGATTTGTATCCCTTTGATCTCCTTCAATTGTCTTACTGCTCTAGCAAGGACTTCCAGAACTGTGTTGAAGAGACATGGAGAAGAATGGGTAGCCTTGCCTTGTCTCTGATTTCAGTGGGAATGCTTTAAGTCACTCTCCATTTAGTCTGATGTTTGCTATAAGCTTCCTGTATATTGCCTTTACTATATTTAGATATGCTCCTTATATCCTTGATCTGTCCAATACTTTAAACATTAATGGAGGTTGGTTTTTGCCCAATGCTTTTTTAACATATAAGGAAATAATCATGTGCTCTTTTTTTCTTTCATTTTTTTTAATGTGGTGAATCACATTGATGGATTTCTATATATTGAACCACTCCTGAATACCTGGGATGAAGCCTACTTGGTCATATTAGATGATATCTCTGATGTGTCCTTGTATTTGGTCAAAGACATAAAGTACCTTTGTAGGATCCTAAACAAGTAAGTCAAAGATTTGCATGAAAAAA
Source organism: Meriones unguiculatus (assembly GCF_030254825.1). Lineage (NCBI taxonomy): Eukaryota > Metazoa > Chordata > Mammalia > Rodentia > Muridae > Meriones > Meriones unguiculatus. The sequence goes on along the minus strand of NW_026843710.1, from coordinate 16,298,478 downwards.
TGTTCAAGTCTCTCAGGAAATAATTAGAAGATATCAGAAGATGGAAAGAGCTCCCATGCTCATGGCTTGGTATGCTTAACATAGTAAAAATGGCCATCTTACCAAAAGCAATGTACATATTCACTGCAATTCCCATCAAATTACCAACACAATTCTTTACATTTTTCTTGAAAGAAAAAATTCTCAACTTCATATGGAAAAACAAGAAACCCAGAATTGCTGAAACAATCCTCTACAATAAAAGATCTTCTGGAAGTATCACCATCCCTTATCTCAAGTTGTAGTAAAATTAACAGCAACAGTAATAATAACTGCATGGTACTGTCATAGAAACAGAATGGTGGCTCAATGGAACGTTCTAGCAGACCCAGAAATAAAACCACACACTTAAAAAAAGCTGAGTTTGACAAAGATGCCAAAACCACGAAATGGAAAAAAAGATAGCATCTTCAACAAATGGTCCTGATCTAGCTGGATGTCTACATATAGAAAAATGCAAATAGATCTATACTTATCACCCTGCACAAAACTAAAGTCTAAGTATATCAAAGACCTCAACATAAAACCAGACACATTAAATCAGTTAGAAAAAAAAGTGGGGAAGAACCTTGAACTCATTTGCACAGGAGACAACTTCCTGAACAGAACACCAACCGATAGCACAGGCTCTAAGAGCAACAATCAGTAAATGGAACCTCATGAAACTCAAAACCTTCTGTAAAGCAAAGGACACTGTCATCAAGACAAAATGAATACCTACAAATTAGGAAAGAATCTTCACCAAGACTCTATGTGACATAGGACACATATCCAGAATATATAAAGAACTATACAAATTGAAAAGCAACAAATAAAATAATCTAGTTAAAAAATGGGGAACAGATCATGAGACGGGGTTTCTCTGCCAGGGGCCGGTGGGCTGCTGGTGCTAGAACTTGGTGCTAGACCTTATTGTGTTGGACCCGGGAGAGTCTCAGGATATGTTGAATGACCACAGTCTGCTGGTATAATGTTCTTTTAAAATGTATATGCCTTACCCTTGTTAATTCAAATGCTGATTTCTCCACCCCCAAATCTCTGGTTTCAAACTGGATATTGCATTGTGATACTCACTATAAGCATCCTGTCTCAACTCTTGTGTAACAGGACACAAATAAAGCAACTAGATACAATGTTGTGCAATGGGAGGAGCCAGAGGACAGGAAAGAGGGGAGGAGCTAGAGAACAGGACAAGGCGAGAAGGAGGAGCAGCTCGAGGAGGGGAGAGCACATGGAGAGCAGAGCTGGAGGAGAGATATTGGAGAATGTGGAACATGAACCAGAACTATGATTTTGTAAGACCTGGGGTCTCACAGCTCAGGAGTTTAAGATCGCGCCCTTCCCAGAAACTCCCCCAGACCAAGACTCATTGCAAAAGCAAGAGGTTTATTAACCATTGCACAACGGGGTCACCCCTGCTGGTCAGCAAAGAGTGGCACCGGGAGACAAAGGCCTTTAGGTTTTTAAAAGAAAAATTGTGGGAAATTTGAAGTTGCAGTTTTGGCAACTTAGGATTGGATGAGGAAGCTATAAAGTAAGATAAGTGGTTAGTCTTAGGTGCTCAAGCTTGGCCAGTCCTGCCAAGTGTGGATGCAGCTGCAATTTAAGGTCGGGGTGGTTAGCTCATCGCTGAAGATTAGGGGCTACAGACTTTTGGCTGGAGGTCAAAAGCTACTCAGAAGAAGTCTAGGTTCGTTGTTAAGAAACGCTATCTCAAGGACAAGGGTCTGGTCCTCCTTTTGCTGAGTGAAGGTCATTGCTTGCTTGCCCTTTCTATCTGTCCTCACAGATAGGGTCACATTCCTTTACTCTCTGGAAAGGTACTAAGAGGCTTTAGCTTAACTTGGTCCTAAAACTCAAAACTATAGGCTTCAGAAGACATATAGGTTACAAAGTTAGCCTAACCCTTTCAGTTCTAGGTTAACAAAAAACCCAGTCTCTGTGGTGATTTGGCTAAACAGCTGCTGAGGATTAACAGCAGCATTACAAGAAAATAAAAAAAAAAAAACAGTAAATATCAATAACTCTTTACAACAAGAGTCCCAGATCATGAGCTGAAGTTTGTTTGCTAGTAGCAGCCAGCAGCACTGGGCAGTCTGGGCACTGCGAAGTCACTGTGCACCTCTCCATCCTTTAGCTCCACTGGGGCAGGGTTATGGTGGTGTTCTTGTTCTTGGGGGAGTGCCCAAAAGGGTTTTCTCAGCCCCAAACCTTTTTTTTTTTTTTTTTTGTGGGAGCTGCAGCTTTCATTGGGGCTGTGGTACAGACAGTGTGGTCTGTGGCAGATTCTGCTGGATGCCTCCTGCCTTCTCCAAGAAGGAGGAGGAAGTTGGGTATGGGGAAGTGCTGGGGATCACCTCTTGGGGTGTCTCCTCCTGGAGGAGTCTTCCATGACCTGATTCTGGATGGACTCAGATCATGGTTAGTCTCTTTCTTCTTGGAAGTCTAGATAACTCTGTTCTGGGTTGATCAGCCCCTTCGCTCAACAATTTCCACATTGCAGGTCCTCTCCCCTTCAGCTAAGCTGCACACTAGTCACTGCCATCTTCTGAGCCTCCCTGTTGACAACTTTTAACATGGAGAAAAGATTCCGCTAAAGGAGGGTGGAGTTTATCATGCAATACGATGATTATGTCCCAGCAACTTCCAATTTCTAAAGAACAAGACTGACAATCTCCTTTGCGGAAAATGTGGAATATTTCCATAAAGGAGTATTATTTAGCTAAGAAAGTGACTTTATAATTCATGTTTTCCAGAAAATCAATATGTAGCAGAGAATCCCAGACATGAACTAGTGTTTATCCAGGTACCTAAGACCCCATGAGCTTGATGGCACTGTGAAAAGCATTTCTTCTGTCCTAGACATATAACATGGAAGAATTATTCTTTCCTGAAGGTCCAGTTTTAACTGTAAACCCCAGGACCAGGAGGATTGCTCACTGACCATAGAAAAGGACACAACTGCCGAGCTGGACAAGTCAGTCAAGGCAACCCTCTCATACAGGGTTGAAAACCCTATTGTAGAACAGGCCTGCCTTCAGTTCTCCATTTCCACTGACACATCTTTCTCTATTTCAGCCCAACCAGTCCCAGGAATTGTCTGGTTTCCTACTGATTTCGATGCTCTTAAAGACTCAGTGAAACAGAGAACCTTAGATCCTTACAACCAATTATATCAATGTGAATGTTTATTTAGTGAGTACACCAGTAACTGATGAGTTTTAAGTCACAACTTAGTAAATTTCAGATCCATGACCACAGTAGTAGATCACCTTGTCATTCGGTAAATTCCACTTAATCTCACATCACTTTGATGCTTCCCTATATAGGAAGCTGTCCAATTAAGTAAACATTAAAGATTAATTTCCTACCTGACATTGTCACAGAGGCAAATAGGAGTAAAGTTGTGGTATCTGGCAAAAGGGATGCAATAAAGGCTTGTTGAATTTCAAAAAAAAAAAAAAAAATGTCACGTGCACAGGACCAGAGATACTGGGCACTAAGGAATTTTTTTCTACTCATCTTGATGGAAACCTAAAGATTCTCTCAGGTGCTGATTGGCTGAGATGGAGAATGATGTCATGAAACAGGTGAAAGCCAGTAAGAGTTTCAAGAGCCAGTTATTAAAAGGGCCAAGTGGACACTGTGCTTGATAGAAAGGCTGAACAGCCCTACATGCCTCAAACTGGGCTGCTGAAAGCACCCAACCCAGAGATGTTAGTTCCTGTGTCCAAGACTCTTAGTTCAGGAAAAGTGTCACATATTTCTATCAAGTGATCATTAATAAAGTCACGTGTCTTTCACATTATGACAGATTCCATTATTATTTGTTAAATGCACAGGCATGTCTTCAGTCAGTGAATTACTTACTGTGAAAATACTAATTGAACAAGGCAAATCTTTGAACAAAAAGTGTTAAATTATGACCTTGCTTATATTTTTACAGATACCATCCAGGATGTCATGTCAGCAAGATTTCATCTTGTTGTTGTCCTTTAGAAGAACTGAGAGCTTTTTATATTGATCTTCAAGTGGCAGACAGCATGAGGGAAACTGAGAGAGAAAGTGCTAGAGAGACAAATTCAGAAATAGAGAAAAAAAGAGCAACAGAATCAAAGATATAAAGTGACAGAGACTGAGAGAGACTCCATTCTGTCTGGTCACTTTCATTGGTATATCAACATCGGAGCACACCATCCTATATTATCACTCCTAAAGGAATTATATTATCTAACAAGGCCATACCATCTAATCCTTCCCAGACATTTCTTCCTTGGGGACTAAACATGTTAAGTACATAAGCTTACAGGGGACATTGCATTTAAAATCACCAGGAAGTAGAAGAAGATGGAGGGAATTCTAGGCTAAAAGGACATAGTTATCCTGATAGTTTGCATTCAATACAATGTTTAAAGATCCAATTACTTTCAAGTTCTAAAGAATAGTACTGATAACCTCCTTTGGGGAAAATGTGGAATATTTCCATAAGGAAGCATTATTCAGCTAAGAAAATGACATCATTATATTTTCAGGTAAATGGATGTAACCAAGATAAACCATTCTGTGTGAAGTAACTAAAATGAAGAAAGAAATTTGGTATGTATTCAATTATTAGGAGGTATCCTATTATTAGGGGATAAAGTTCCATTTGGCCATCGTTTAGGACCACACTACTCTTTCACTAGGGATATTGGGTGGCAATTAATTGATTTTTTTGGGCCAGGCCATCCTCCAGAAATTTTAAAACAACACAGGCTGTTATTAAAATACGTTGCTCTCTGTCTTCAACTGATAGATCAGTGTCATATGTTGAATCCACTGAGATACACCCTTATGCATCAAATGGAATTGCATAGAGACATACAGTCCAGTATTATACAGAGAGATACCGTAAAACAACCTGCTCTAAATGGGATTTACTTATGAAAATCCCAGCCTTACAGAGCTTTGGGAATGTTGCAAGAAAAGAGTCAGGAAGTGTGTCATAAGTAGAGAGAGTTGAAGACACAAGGAGAAAAATGCCCTGAGAATCAGGCCTCAGAAAAAGAAGATACAGCCAGGCTTGTTGAGATGCAATAAGGTAGGGTAAGTTATAAGGGGGAGGAGGACCTCGCCAATCGGGGAAATAGAGAAAGGTCATAAGGGTTGAAGAAGGATGGTCTGTGACACTGGAAAGTTAAGAGGGAAGGGGCAGCAGCAGGGATACAAAGTCACCAAATCATAATAAATAAATACATAAGAAAAACTGTCATAAGGTGACTAAGTTTAAAGCTCTTAAGGATTGATTGCTTCTTCTTGAGGGTGGTGCCACAGCAGGGCAAGGATGAACTCAGTTTTCTTTAAGGGACTTGGAACTGAAATTCTGATCATGTTCCAATGAGTATATGAGCAACACATATTAGAATTGATGTATTTTAAAGAAAAAAAAAAAAAAAACTAGTGTGTATCATGGATAGGAATTTAAACTTGGGAGCAATGTAAAAGCAGTTTAACATAAATTACATGAAATTCCCACATAATCAAAAAAAGTAATATGTTGACAACTTTTACAATGAATTTTAACAAGGAGAAAAGATTCCACTAAACGACGGCAGAGTTTGAATGTGCAAGGCATGCTTTCCAGGAACTCATTATGTAGTTGAGAATCCTAGGCATGAACTAGTCTTTACACATGAGCTCAGGTGGCACTACTGAACAAGCAGTTCTGGGACTAACATGTTTGGATGGTTTGTCTGAAGGACAACATCAAGAAAAACTTCTGCTCTTGTGTCCTAGGCATATAACAATGATACATTTCTCTGTCCTAAATGAATGATTAGTTTTAATTGTAAACCCCAGGATTTCTCAATGACCACTGAGTAGGACACAGCTTACAATGCAGCCAGTCAGCCAAGATATCACTGTTCATAGAGGGTTGCCAACACTAGTGTAGAAAAGCACCAGCTGTCACAGTGTTTATTTTCCCTCAGTTCTCTTTTACATACACAGATCTTTCTCTGTTTCACCCAAACCAGTCCCATAAATTGTCTGGTTTCCTTCTCTTTTCCCTGCTCGTAAAGTCTCAATAATCCAGGGAACCTAGAACCTGCAAGCCTATTATATCAATAAGGATGTGAAGGTCTATTTATTCAGTACACCAGTTACTGCTCAGTTCAAAGTCAAAACCTAGGAAATTTCAGATCCAATACCACAGTAGGACACCAACTTTTCATTTGGTACATTTCCCTTAATCCCACATCACTTTGAATCTTCCCTACTTAGGAAGCTGTCCAACTAAGTAAATATTGAAGTTTCATTTTCTCCCTGACATTGTCACAGAGTTGAACGGAATAAAGGTATGGGATCTGGATAAATGGATGAGAAAAAGGCTGGTTGTGTTTCACAAGAAAATGTCACATGTGCACAGGATCAGGAATACTAGATACTGAGGAAAGTTTTTTTTTTTTTCTTTTTTTTTTACTTTTGTCCATGGAAACTTCAAGATTCTCTTAGGAGCTGATTGACTGAGAGGGAGGATGATGACATCAAACAGGTTAAATTCAGTAAGTGTTTCAGGAGCCAGTTATTAAAAGGGCCAAGTGGACAGTGTGCTTGAGAGAAAGGCTGAGCAGCCCTACATGCCTCAATCTGGGCATCTGAAAGCACACAACTCAGATATGACACTTAAGATTCTTAGTTCAGGAATGCTCTCAAATATTTCTTTCAGTGGCCATTTTTAAAGTCACATGACCTTGATATGCATGTTTTACATCATCACAGATTCTGTTATTATTTGTTAAATGCGCAGATATGCCCTAAGTCATTGAATTAGCAGAATGCTCCCTGACAAAGGCAAATATTTTTGTTTTACGTGTTTAATTGGGACCTTGCACATATTTTTAAAGAGAACGTCTAGGTACTCATCTGCAAGCAGTCATCTTGTTGTAGTACTTCAGGAGAACTGAAAGCTTTCCATACTGTACCACAAGCAGCAGACAGAGAGAGGTAGACAGAGAGAGAAAGAAAGAATATGAAGACAGATTAAGATAGACTGAGACCAACAGAACACATATATAAAGTGAATGAGACTGAGAGACAGAGATTCTAATCTGTATGGTCACTTTTATTGGCATATCAACCTCAAACCGCACCCTCCTATATTATAACTCCAACAGGAATTTTATTATCTAACAAGGCCATACCTCTGAACACTTCCCAGACATTTCTTCCCTGGGGACTCCACATCTAAATAGATGAGCCTCAAGGGGACATTGCAATTCAAATCACAAACAAGTGGAAGAAGATGGAAAAACTTCTAGTCTAAAAGAACATATTTTTCCTGATAGTTTATCATTCAATAAAATGATTAAAGTCCCAGCAACTTCCAAGGAGTAAAGAACAGAACTGATAAGCTCCTTTGGGGAAAATGTGGAATATTTCCATAATGGAGTATTATTCAGCTAACAAAAATGACATCATGGCATTTTCAGGCAGATGGATGGAACCAGGAAAAATCATCCTTGTTGAAGTAACTATAATACAGAAAGAGAAATATGGCATGTATTCACTTATTAGGAGGTCATCTAAGAGTGGGTGATAAAGTTCCAATAGGCCATCAATTGTGATCAAACCAGTGTTCTACTATGGCAGTTGGGTGGCAGTTAATTGATTTGTTGGGCCAAGCCATCCTACAGAAATTTTCAAGTAACCCAGGCTGTTGTTATTAAAATATGTTGCTCTCAGCCCTCAAATGATAGAACAGCATCATATCTTGCATCTACAAAGATGCATCCTTCTGCATCAAATGGAATTGCATACAGAGACCCATAGTTTGAAATTCTGCAGAGAGACAGACCTTAAAACACCCAGGTCTAAATGGGATTTCCCTATGAAATTTAGGCAGGAAGAGTGTCATAAACAGAAGAAATTGCAGGCAATTTGAGGAAAATGCCATGAGATTCAGGCCACAGAGGAAGGCCATGCAGCTAGCGTTGATGAGAACTGATATTTTAGGGTCAGATATAAGGGGTAGGGGGACCTACACTCACTGAGATCTATTGAAAGTGCAAGAGGGTAGAAGAAGGAGGGTGGGTGGAACAGGAAGGAGAAAAGGGAGGGAGCAGCTCATGAGAAAGAAAGTGAACAAATCATAATAAATAAATACATAAGAAAAACTGTAATCAAGGCAAATATAGAGCTCGTCAGGACTAATGGCTTCTTCTTAGGGGTTGTGCCAGGGCATGACAAGGATGAACTCAGGTTTCTTCAAGGGACTTAGCACTTAGAATTTGATCATGTTCTAATGAGTAAATGAACAACACATACTTCAATTGATGTATTTTAAAGAAAAAAAATGTTTATTTTGACACATGAGTAGGAATTTGACTATGGGATCAATGGAAGAGCATTGTAATGTATAGTGTATGAAATTCCCAAATATTCAATAAAAATAATATGTTGACAACTTTTACAATGATTTTTAACATGGAGAAAAGATTCCCCAAAGGAGGGCAGAGTTTTACATTGTAAGGCTTGCTTTCAAGGATCTCATTATGTAGCAGAGAATCCTAGCCATGAACTAGTGGTTGCCCAGCTATTTCAGACCCCCAGAGCTCATGTGGAACCTCTGAACAATCACTCCTAGCACTAACACTACACGTAGAGAGTTTGTATGGAGCACCACTAAATAAAACACAACTGCTTTTTTATCCTAGGCACATAACATGGATTCATTTCTCTGTCCAGAAGGCCCCAGAACCAGGTGGGTTCCTCACTGAACACTGAGTAGAACACAGCTCCTGATCCATCCAGATGAACCAAGCCAATCCTGCTTAAAGAGGGTTAGCAACACTACTGTAGAAGAGCACCAGCTGTCAAATAATTAATTGCCTTTCAGTTCTTTTTTTACATACACTCATTCTTTTACAGTTTCAGCCAAACAAGTTCCAGGAATTGTCTCGTTTCATTCTCTTTTCCCTGTTCTTACATACTCAATAGCCCAGAAATCCCTAGAACATGCCAGCCTATTATATCAATAAGAATGTGAAAGTACATTTAGTGATTACATAAGTAAATGCTCAGTTCAAAGTCACAATCTAGGCGATTTCAGATCCAAGAAATTTCAGGTCACAGTAGGAGACCACTTTGTCATTTGGTACATTCCCCTTAAAGGCATATCACATTGAAGCATCCCTACTTAGTAATTTCTACAGTTAAATAAACATTAAAGTTTCATGTTCCACCTGACATTGTCACAGAGGTAAACAGGAGTAATGGTGTGGGATCTGGATTAAGGGATGAGAAAAAGGCTGTTTGGGTTTCACAAGAAAAAATTCACTTATTCACAGGATCAGAGATACTGGACACTGAGGAAAGTTTGCTTATTCATCTCCATGGAAACTTCAAGATTCTCTCAGGCACTGATTGTCTGAGAGGCAGAATGATGTCATGAAACAGGTGAAATCCAGTAAAATTTTCAGGAGCCAGTTATGAAAAGGGCCAAATGGACAGCCTGTATGAGAGAAGAGCTGAACTGACATACATGCCTCCATCTGGGTAGCTGAAAGCACACAATTTAGAAAGGACACTTCCTGGGTCCAAGACTCTCAGTTCAGGAAAAGTGTCACGTATTTTTTTCAAGTTGGCATATCAACCTCAAAGCACACACTCTCATAATATAACTCCAATAGGAGTAAATTTTTCATCAATTACACTTTATTCATTCTGCATCCCCCCATAAGCCCCTCTCTCCTCCCCTCCCAATCCTACCCTCCCTCCTCCCTCTGCTTGCATGCCACTCCCCAAATCCACTAACAGGGGAGGTTCTCCTCTCCTTTCTCATCTTAGTCTGTCAGTTCACATCAAAAGTAGCTGTATTGTCCTCTACTATAGCCTGGTAAGGCTGCTCCCCCCCAGAGGGAGGTGATCAAAGAGCAGGCCAATCAGATTATGTCAGAGGCAGTCCCTCTTCCCATTACTATGTAACCCAACTGGACTCTGAACTGCCCTGGGCTACATCTCTGCAGGGGTTCTGGGTTTTCTCCATGAATAGTCCTTGGTTGGAGTATGAGTCTCTGGGAAGTTCCCTGTGTTCAAATTTTCTTGTTCTGTTGCTCCTTGTGGAGACCCTGTCCTCTGCAGCTCTTACTATTTCCCAGTTCTTACCTAAAATTCCGTTCACCTGCCCAACAGTTGCCCATCCGGCTCAGCATCTGCTTTGATAGTCTGAAGGGCAGAGGCTTTCAGAGGCCCTCTGTGGTAGGTTCCTAGGTTGTTTCCTGTTTTCTTCTTCTTCTGATGTCCATCCTCTTTGTCTTTCCGGATGGGGATTGGACATTTTAGTTAGGGTCCTCTCTCTTGCTTAGTTTCTTTAGATGCACAGGTTTTAGTGGGTTTGTCCTATGTTGTATGTCTATATGAGTGAGTATATACCATGTGTGTCTTTTTGCTTCTGGGACAACTCACTCAGGATGATCCTTTCCAGATCCCAACATTTACCTGCAAATTTCATGATTTCCTTATTTTTCATTGCTGAGTAATATTCCATTGTGTAGATGTACCACAATTTCTGCATCCATTCTTCAGTTGAGGAGCATCTAGCCATTAGGGAAATGCAAATCAAAATAACCCTGAGATTTCAACTTACACCCATGAGAATGGCCAAGATAAAAAACTCAAATGACAACACATGCTGGAGAGGTTGTGGAGAAAGGGGAACCCTTCTCCACTGCTGGTGGGAATGTAAACTTGTACAACGACTCTGGAAATCGATCTGGCACTTTCTCAGACAACTAGGAATAGCACTTCCTCAAGATCCAGCCATACCACTACTGGGCATATATCCAAAAGAGGCTCAAGTACACATAAAGGACATTTGCTCAACCATGCTTGTAGCAGCTTTATTTGTAATAGCCAGAAGCTGGAAACAACCCAGATGCCCTTCAATCAGCTTTTAACTCACCCTGCTAAACCACGGAAGAGATCCCGGTTCCTCCAGACTCTTGGCTGCCGGCCGCCAGCCCCAGCCCCAACCCAGAGCCACAAGCCAGTGTCTCAATAACGGTCCCAGACTGAACTGTGGGCACCACACTATAAGAGACTGGAATTTTCAGTCGAGAGATAACCCCATGGTACAGGAAACGATTGGGACCGGCCTTAGGTCACCCAGACATCCCCTGGAAAAGACTCGGGCGGGTTCCACGGGCACCCCAGGAGCCAGCCCGGAGCCAGAGCCTGGGACCCAGGTTCCGGCACAGAGCCCTGCCTGCCAGTGCGCCTTATTCGCCGCCAGAGATAGAAACGGCGGGTCTGATCTCAGAGCACTCAGCTCACCCCAAACCTGAAAAGGTCCCCGGAAAATTACCCAGCTTAGGGAGCCACTCAGGCTCCCAAAAGCCGCAAAGGCAGACACAGGCAGTTTCTGCGCACCAGACAGCTGGTAGAGACTGAGCTGCCATCACACAGCTGTGCCCCAGGCACAGGCAGCTTCTGCGGCCAGCCAGCTGGCGGACACTGAGCAGTGTGCACCAGGGCAAAAAAAGACACTAGGAGTCCATGTCTCCAGAGAATCCACGGGGAAGGAAGGAAACTGTACTGATCTAAATCACCCAATCCTTCCCTAGAAAAAGTCTAGCAGTCTAGTGGGGCTGAGGCGCCAGCACTCAGCTGTGCTCCAGACACAAGCATAAACAGTTGAGGCGCGCCTGATGTCCAACTGGGTGACAGCAGCTGATCATTAAATTTGCAACAAGAAACCCAGAAACAGGGCAGCTGCCCTCAGGACTTCCCTGGGTGAGAGGAGAACCCTCTCGACTAACAAAGACCACAGTTACCACTCAGGTCTATATCCCTGAGGTGAGCAACTCCTGAAAAAACACCAGCCATCCAGGGACTATACCCAAAAAGCTGAGAAGACATCCTTCAGGAAGAACCAGCTTTCTATAAAGGGGATTCTCTCCACCACAGGATCCCCAGGAACCACCAGAAAATAACCCCAAAAACCTAAGATACCTACAATGGGTAGAGGCCAGCGTAAAAGCTCAAGCAACAAAAGACAGAGCAATATGACATCTCCAGAACCCAGTTACCCAGGGGCAAGTAGCCCTGGACACCCCACCATAACTGAAATCCAAGAAGACGACCTAACAAGTATGCTCATGAAGATGATAACAGAGGAAACAAATAAGATTCGTAAAGACATAGAGGAATATAAACTCAAACAGAATATTGCCATCCGTAAAGAAATAGAGGAAGCTGCAGCCAAACAGTTTATGGCCTTTAGAAAGGAAATGCTTAAAACACTGAATGAAATGATAGACACAGAGTTGAAGGAACTAAAAGAAAAACAGGAAAGTACAATCAGACAGGTGAAGGAAGTAAACAAAACAACTCAAGACCTGAAGATAGAATTGGAAAAATTAAAGAAAACACAAATGGAAGAAATAATGGAAAGGAAGAATCTAGGGAAGAAAACAGGAACTACAGAGGTAAGCATAACCAACAGACTACAAGAGATGGAAGAAAGAATCTCAGGTGTAGAAGATACAATGGAAGAAATCGATGTATCTGTCAAAGAAAATGTAAAATCCGAAAAATTCCTGACACAGACCGTCCAAGAAATGCAAGACAATATGAAAAGACAAAACCTAAGAATAATAGGTATAGAGGAAAAAGAAGACTCCCTTCTCCAAGGCCCAGAAAATATTTTCAACAAAATCATTGAAGAAAATTTCCCCAAGCTAAAGGAGAGGCCAATTAGAATACATGAGGCCTACAGAACACCCAACAAATTTGACCAGAAAAGAAAATCCTCCCGCCACATAATAATCAAAACAGTAAGTATACAGAACAAAGAAAAAATACTAAAAGCTGCAAGGGAAAAAGGCCAAGTAACATATAATGGCAAACCCATTAGAATCACACCTGACTTTTCAACAGAGACTATGAAAGCCAGAAGGGCCTGGACGGATATCATGCAGACCCTAAGAGAACACAGATGTCAGCCCAGGCTACTATACCCAGCAAAACTCTCAGTCCTCATAGATGGAGAAAACAAGATATTCAATGACAAAAACAAATTTCAACAATACCTACACACAAACCCAGCATTACAGAAGACACTGGAAGGGAAAATACAACCCAAGAAAGCTAGCTACATTCAAGAAAACACAGGAAATAAATAACCTCACTTCAGTAAAACAAAAAGCAACCAAGCACACAACCTGATGACCACAGCCAACATCAAAATCAAGAGATCTAACAGCCACTGGTCATTAATCTCTCTCAACATCAATGGACTCAACTCTCCAGTAAAAAGACACAGATTAACAGAATGGATACGTAAACTAAACCCAGCAATCTGTTGCATACAAGAAACGCACCTAAGACACAAAGATAGACATTACCTGAAGGTAAAGGGTTGGAAGACGACTTTCCAAGCAAACAGACCCAAGAAGCAAGCAGGAATAGCCATTTTAATATCTGATAAAATAGACTTTCAACCAAAATTAATAAAAAGAGATGGGGAAGGACACTTCATACTCATCAAGGGAAAATTCCATGAGGAAGACTTCACAATCCTGAACATCTATGCCCCAAATACAAGAACACCCACATTTCTTAAAGAAACATTGATAAAATTTAAAGCACATATAGATCTCCATACATTAATAGTGGGAGACTTCAACACCCCACTCTCAACAAAGGACAGGTCAACCAAAAAGAAATTAAACAAAGAAACAATGTCTCTGACAGAGGTCATGAATCAAATGAACCTAACAGACATTTACAGAACTTTACACCCAAACACAAAAGAATTTACCTTCTTCTCAGAACCTCATGAAACCTTCTCCAAAATAGACCACATAGTGGGTCACAAAGCAAGCCTCAACAGATACAAGAAGATTGAAATAATCCCTTGTATCTTGTCTGATCACCATGGAATAAAGCTGGACCTCAACAATAACAGAAATAACAAAAAGCCTACACACACATGGAAACTGAACAACTTGCTACGAAATGACAGCTGGGTCAGGGAAGAAATAAAGAAAGAAATTAAAGTCTTTCTAGAAATCAATGAAAATGAAGACACAACATACCCGAACTTGTGGGACACAATGAAAGCAGTGCTAAGAGGAAAGTTCATAGCACTAAGTGCCTTCAAGAAGAAATTCGAGACAGCACATTCAAGCACCCTAATGGCTCATTGAAAAACTCTAGAAAAAGAAGAAGCAGACACACCAAAAAGGAGTAGACGGCTGGAAATAATCAAACTCAGGGCTGAAATCAATCAATTGGAAACAAACAAAACAATTCAAAGAATCAATGAAACCAAGAGCTGGTTCTTTGAGAAACTCAACAAGATCGACAAACCCTTAGCCAGGCTAACTAAAAGGCAGAGAGACACCATCCAAATCAACAAAATCAGAAAAGGGGGATATAACTACAGACACTGAGGAAATCCAAACAATCATTAGGACTTACTTCAAAAGTCTATATGCCACAAAATTTGAAAATCTAAATGAAATGGACAATTTCCTTGATCGATTTGACTTACCAAAGCTGAACCAGGACCAGGTAAATCAACTAAATAGACTTATATCCCCCAAAGAAATAGAAGCAGTCATCAAAAGTCTCCCATCCAAAAAAAGCCCAGGACCAGATGGCTTCAGCGCAGAATTCTACCAGACCTTCTTCTCTTCAAACTATTCCACAAAATAGAAACAGAAGGAATATTACCAAATTCATTCTATGAAGCCACAGTCACCTTGGTACCTAAACCTCACAAAGACTCACCAAAAAAGAGAATTTCCGGCCAATCTCCCTTATGAACATTGATGCAAAAATACTTAATAAAATACTTGCAAACCGAATCCAAGAACACATCAAAGATATTATCCACTATGACCAAGTAGGCTTCATCCCAGGTATGCAGGGGTGGTTCAATATATGGAAATCCATCAATGTGATCCACCATATTAACAAACTGAAAGAAAAAAACCATATGATAATCTCCCTAGATGCTGAAAAATCCTTTGACAAAATCCAACATCCATTCATGTTCAAAGTATTGGAGAGATCAGGGATACAAGGCACATATCTAAACATAGTAAAGGCAATATACAGCAAGCCTATAGCCAACATCAAACTGAACGGAAAGAAACTTAAAGCAATCCCACTGAAATCAGGGACAAGACAAGGCTGCCCACTCTCTCCATATCTCTTCAATATAGTGCTGGAAGTCCTTGCTAGAGCAATAAGACAGTTGAAGGAGATCAAGGGGATACAAATTGGAAAGGAAGAAGTCAAATTATCACTATTTGCAGATGATATGATAGTATATGTGAGTGACCCCAAAAACTCTAGCAGGGAACTCCTACAGCTGATAAACACCTTCAGCAAAGTGGCCGGATACAAAATTAACTCAAAAAAATCAGTAGCCCTCCTGTATGCAGAAGACAAAAGGGCTGAGAAAGAAATTAGGGAAACAACACCCTTCACAATAGCCACAAATGACATAAGGTACCTCGGAGTAACCCTAACCAAGGAAGTCAAAGACTTGTATGAAAAAAATTTCAAATCTCTGAAGAAAGAATTAGAAGAGGATATGAGAAGATGGAAAGATCTCCCATGCTCATGGCTTGGCAAGAATAACATAGTAAAAATGGGCATCTTACCGAAAGCAATCTACAGATTCAATGCAATGCCCATCAAATTACCAACACAATTCTTTACAGACCTGGAAAGAAAAATTCTCAACTTCATCTGGAATAACAAGAAACCCAGAATTGCTAAAACAATCCTCTACAATAAAAGATCTTCCGGAGGTTACTCCATACCTGATCTTAAGTTGTACTATAGAGCAACAGTTTTAAAAACTGCATGGTACTGGCATAGAAACAAAATGGTGGATCAATGGAACCGAACAGAGGACCCAGAAATAAACCCACACTCGTATGGATACCTGATCTTTGACAAAGACGCCAAAACCATACAATGGAAAAAAGATAGTGTCTTCAACAAATGGTGCTGGTCTAACTGGATGTCTACATGTAGAAAAATGAAAATAGATCCATACTTTTCACCCTGCACAAAACTGAAGTCCAAGTGGATCAAAGACCTCAACATAAAACGAGACACATTAAATCGGCTTGAAAAAAAGTGGGAAATACCCTAGAACTCATTGGTACAAGGGTAAACTTCCTGAACAGAACACCAACAGCACAGGCTCTAAGAGCAACAACCAATAAATGGGACCTCATGAAACTGAAATGCTTCTGTAAGGCAAAGGACACCATCATCAAAACAAAGCGACCACCTACAGATTGGGAAAGAATCTTCACCAACCCTTTATCTGACAGAGGACTCATATCCAGTATATATAAAGAACTAAAGAAGCTGAAAAGCAGCAAACCAAGTAATCCACTTAAAAAATGGGGAACATAGCTAAACAGAGAATTCTCTGTAGAGGAATACCGAATGGCAGAGAAGCACTTAAAGAAATGCTCAACCTCACTAGCCATTAGGGAAAAGTAAATCAAAACAACCCTGAGATTTCACCTTACACCCATCAGAATGGCCAAGATCAAAAACTCAAGTGACAACACATGCTGGAGAGGTTGTGGAGAAAGGGGAACCCTTCTGCACTGCTGGTGGGAATGCAAACTTGTACAACCACTCTGGAAATCAATCTGGCCCTTTCTCAGACAACTAGGAATAGTGCTTCCTCAAGATCCAGCCATACCACTACTGGGCATATATCCAAAAGAGGCTCAGGTACACAAAAAGGACATTTGCTCAACCATGTTTGTAGCAGCTTTATTTGTAATAGCCAGAAGCTGGAAACAACCCAGATGCCCCTCAACTGAAGAATGGATGCAGAAATTGTGGTACATCTACACAATGGAATATTACTCAGCAATGAAAAATAAGGAAATCATGAAATTTGCAGGTAAATGTTGGGATCTGGAAAGGATCATCCTGAGTGAGTTGTCCCAGAAGCAAAAAGACACACATGGTATATACTCACTCATATAGACATACAATATAGGACAAACCCAATAAAACCTGTGCATCTAAAGAAACTAAGCAAGAGAGAGGACCCTAACTAAAATGTCCAATCCCCATCTGGAAAGGCAAAGAGGATTGACATCAGAAGAAGAAGAAAACAGGAAACAACCTAGGAACCTACCACAGAGGGCCTCTGAAAGCCTCTGCCCCTCAGACTATCAAAGCAGATGCTGAGCCGGATGGGCAACTGTTGGGCAGGTGAACGGAATTTTAGGTAAGAACTGGGAAATAGTAAGAGCTGCAGAGGACAGGGTCTCCACAAGGAGAGCAACAGAACAAGAAAATTTGAACACAGGGAACTTCCCAGAAACTCATACTCCAACCAAGGTCTATTCATGGAGATAACCCAGAACCCCTGTGCAGATGTAGCCCAGGGCAGTTCAGAGTCCAATTGGGTTACATAATAATGTGAAGAGGGACTGCCTCTGACATAATCTGATTGGCCTGCTCTTTGATCACCTCCCTCTGGGGGGGAGCAGCCTTACCAGGCCATAGTAGAGGACAATACAGCTACTTTTGATGTGAACTGACAGACTAAGATGAGAAGGGAGAGGAGAACCTCCCCTATTAGTGGACTTGGGGAGTGGCATGCAAGCAGAGGGAGGAGGGAGGGTAGGATTGGGTGGGGAGGAGGGAGGGGCTTTTGGGGGTTGCAGAATGAATGAAGTGTAATTGATGAAAAATTTAAAAAAAAAGGAAAAAATAATTTAAGAACCTTAAATGACTTTCAAAATTGGAGGATAACATGGAGTTCGTCAATTGGCATGGAGCACGTCTCGCCCCTGGGGGCAATGGTCTCCTGAACCTACTCAGACCTCAGACGCCACCACTGCTAGTTCTAGAACTGACGCAGGATGTTCCAACAAGGGGTTAAGGCTTCTCATAATATTTCCTATAAGCCCACACCTGTTTGTCTATATCCCCCATTTTTATTCATTATTAGCCAGATAGAGCCAAGTAATTGTGGTAATGATACTTGCTTTTTTGCCCAATGCTGGAATGCTAGTAAACTTAGGTATGCCCTGGTTACTCGCATGCCTCACTGGGTGCCTGTGCCCATTGATGCCCCTCACGCTATGACTCTCTTCAGACAGAAAAGGGATCTTGGAACTACAGCCACCATTGTTACTACCATCTCATCGGCAGCTGTTGGAGCTACCACCAGGGCATTAGCCATGAGTCATACTGGGCAGACTATTCAGACCCTGAATAATCATTTAGCCAATGTAGCTCATGCCTTAGTTGTATATAAAGGAATTAATGCTCAACTAAAAGGAAGCTTGATGGTGTTCAATCAGAGGATTGACCTCTTGCAGGAGCATATTGATACCCTATGGCAAATCGCTCAACCTGGCTGTCAATGAAAGTATGCTGGACTTTGTGTCACTAACATACAACATGAGAATTTTTTCTGTGCTGCAAATCTGTCTAAACAATTGTCGAGCTATATTTTAGGTAATTGGACTGGAGAATTCGATACTACGATGGTGCAGCTGAGAGTGGCCATTGTCACAGTAAATTCTACCAGAGTGGACACAGGACTAGCCACAGGATTATCAACATGGATTGCTACAGCCATGATTCATCTGAAGGAATGGGCGGGCATGGGAGCATTAGTAGGCCTTCTGGTGTTGGTCTCCTTGGTTTGCCTGTGGTATATATGCAAGATTAGAGTCTCACAACAGTGTGATGCAGCCATGATCATTCAGGCCTTTACAGCCATTGAAGCAGGACATTCTCCCCAAGCATGGTTGGATACCATAAAAAGCTAAAATGATATGCTCAGGATGCGAAGCTAAGCACTGCACTCAAGGTCAGCAGCTTTCGACCCAGAGAAGAGCATGTCTGATTGCATGCGGGTTGATGCCCCAGGTCCCCCCTCTGAGAAAAAGGTATCAGACGGGTCTGATGCTCTTTGGGTGGATGACACCTAAATGAACATCGGTACAAAGTCCCAATTTATTTCTAATATCAGAGATCAGACCTCTACTCTTGCCTGATGTGTCTAAAACAAAAAGGGGGAACTGTAGAGAGCTGTGGAATGCTATGCCTTAAAGATGGAGCTGGTTTTCGCCTTCCACCTTCCCGATGGTGAGTGCTCTCTGTCATGAACAACTCCACATTTGGCTAAGGCCGAGGATCTGGCTTGCTTCCATGTATGTGGACCTATTTGCATTGCCCATGTGGCACGCCTGGGTTGGCTACCCAGAGGCTATTTAAGCTGTGGGCTGGCTTTCCCCAGGGTCCGAGGATTATTCAAGGTTCCTGAATAAACTGCATTGAAAAAAAAAAAGAAAAAAAAAGAAAGATATATGTAATCTGTTTCCCGTATTAACAGTCTTGGACATAGGAACTATCATCTGGGTTTTGTGCTTTCAGCTGAACACATTGGGGCATGTAGGGCTGCTCAGCCTTTCTCCCAAGCACATTGTCCACTTGGCCTTTTTAATATCTGGCTCTTGAAACTCTTACTGGTTTTCACCTGTTTCATGACATCATTCTCCATCTCATCCAATCAGCACCTGAGAGAATCTTGAGGTTTCCATGGAGATGCATAAACAAACTTTCCTTGGAGTCCAGTTTCTCAGATCCTGTGCACATGTGACATGTATTTATTTATTATTAATTTGAATCCCTTCTGCTGCCCCCTCCCTCTTCTTGTTTTAGTCCCATCCAGCCTCCTTCTTCTACCCCTATGCCCTTTTTCTATTTCTCTGATTAGGGAGGTCCTTTTCAGCTTCTATCTGACCCTAGATTATCATTCTCCCTCTCAGCCAATCAGCACCTAACAATTGTGCTATCGTAATTACATTTTAATGACATGATGAATTTTTCATGCCATGATACCATTGTGATGTCATAATAGCATTATGATGTCATCATGGCATTGGATGTCCTTATATCATTGTGAAATCTTACTGTTGTGAAGTCATAATAGCTTTTAATTATTTCAAAATTACATTGTAATGTCATAACACAATCATTTCATGGTACCATTGAAAAGTCATGATAGCATTTTGATGTTATAATAAAATTGTTTAATCATAATAACATTTGGAAGTCATAATATTCTAATGTCATAATTGCATTGTGATGTTAAAATACCTTTGTGATGTCATAATAGCATTGTGATTTCCTGTCATTGTGATATAATAGATTTAGATAAAAAAGCATTGTGATGTCACAAGCGCATTTTAAAGTCATAATAGCATTGAGATGTCATAATCTCATTGTGAAGTCTTTGTAATAACATGATTCCATTGTAATATCATAATAATCATGTTATAAGAGCATTGTGATGTCATTAAGCATTGTGATGCCATAATAGAATTGTGATGTCATAATAGCATTGCGATGTCATCATAATATTGTGAAATCTTAACATTTGGACAACATAACATTGTAATGTCATAATAGTATTATGATGTCATAATATCTTTGTTATGTTGTAATAGCATTGTTATTTCATATCATTTTAATGTATTACTATTGATATATCATAATAATATTGTAAAGCCATAATAGCATTGTGTTGTCATCAAACCATTGCAATGTTATATCATTATGATGCCATAATAATATTTTGAGATATAATAACATTGTGATGTAATAATAGCACTGTAATATTATAAGATATTTGTGATGTCATAATATCATTGTGATTGTCACAATTTTTTCTTGATGTCATAAAACAATCATGTCATAATAGCATTTGACTTCAGAAGAGCATTGGGATGTCATGTTAAATTTTGATGTCATAATGCCATTGTGATAACAATTGCGATGTCATCAAAGCATTGTGATGTCAAAATACCATTGTGATGTCATCATAGCATTTTGAAGTAAGCCCAGGACCAGATGGCTTCAGCGCAGAATTCTACCAAACCTTCAAAGAAGAGCTAACACCAATTCTCTTCAACTATTCCACAAAATAGAAACAGAAGGAATATTACCAAATTCATTCTATGAAGCCACAGTCACCTTGGTACCTAAACCTCACAAAGACTCAACAAAGAAAGAGAATTTTCGGCCAATCTCCCTTATGAACATTGATGCAAAAATACTTAATAAAATACTTGCAAACCGAATCCAAGAACACATCAAAGATATTATCCACTATGGCCAAGTAGGCTTCATCCCAGGTATGCAGGGGTGGTTCAACATACGGAAATCCATCAATCTGATCCACCATATTAACAAACTGAAAGAAAAAAAAAACACATGATAATCTCCCTAGATGCTGAAAAAGCATTTGACAAAATCCAACATCCATTCATGTTCAAAGTATTGGAGAGATCAGGGATACAAGGCACATATCAAAACATAGTAAAGGCGATATACAGCAAGCCTATAGCCAACATCAAACACAACGGAGAGAAACTTAAGGCAATCCCACTGAAATCAGGGACAAGACAAGGCTACCCTCTCTCTCCATATCTCTTCAACATAGTGCTGGAAGTCCTTGCTAGAGCAATAAGACAGTTGAAGGAGATCAAGGGGATACAAATTGAAAAGGAAGAAGTCAAATTATCACTATTTGCAGATGATATGATAGTATACGTGAGTGACCCCAAAAACTCTAGCAGGGAACTCCTACAGCTGATAAACACCTTCAGCAAAGTGGCCGGATACAAAATTAACTCAAAAAAATCAGTAGCCCTCCTGTATACAAAAGACAAAAGGGTTGAGAAAGAAATTAGGGAAACAACATCCTTCACAATATACATAAATAACATAAGGTACCTCAGAGTAACCCTAACCAAGGAAGTCAAAGACTTGTATGAAAAAAATTTCAAATCTCTGAAGAAAGAATTAGAAGAGGATATGAGAAGATGGAAAGATCTCCCATGCTCATGGCTTGGCAAGATTAACATAGTAAAAATGGCCATCTTACCAAAAGCAATCTACAGATTCAATGCAATGCCCATCAAATTACCAACACAATTCTTTACAGACCTGGAAAGAAAAATTCTCAACTTCATCTGGAATAACAAGAAACCCAGAATTGCTAAAACAATCCTCTACAATAAAAGATCTTCCGGAGGTTACTCCATACCTGATCTTAAGTTGTACTATAGAGCAACAGTTTTAAAAACTGCATGATACTGGCATAGAAACAGAATGGTGGATCAATGGAACTGAACAGAGGATCCAGAAATAAACCCACACACTTGTGGACACCTGATCTTTGACAAAGGTGCCAAAACCATACAATGGATAAAAGATAGCATCTTCAACAAATGGTGCTGGTCTAACTGGATGCCCACATGCAGAAAAATGAAAATAGATCCATACTTATTACCCTGCACAAAACTGAAGTCCAAGTGGATCAAAGACCTCAACATAAAACCAGATACACTAAACCACTTAGAAGAAAAAGTGGGGAATACCCTTGAACTCATTGGCTCAGAAGACAACTTCCTGAACAGAACACCAACAGCACAGGCTCTAAGAGCAACAATCAATAAATGGGACCTCTTGAAACTGAAAAGCTTCTATAAAGCAAAGGACACAGTCATCAAAACAAAGCAACCGCCTACAGATTGGGAAAGAATCTTCACCAATCTTCTGACAGAGGACTCATATCCAGTATATATAAAGAACTTAAGAAGCTGAAAAGCAGCAAACCAAGTAATCCACTTAAAAATGGGGAACAGAGCTAAACAAAGAATTCTCTGTAGAGGAATACCGAATGGCAGAGAAGCACTTAAAGAAATGCTCAACCTCACTAGCCATTAGGGAAATGCAAATCAAAACAACCCTGAGATTTCACCTTACACCCATCAGAATGGCCAAGATCAAAAACTCAAGTGACAACACATGCTGGAGAGGTTGTGGAGAAAGGGGAACGCTTCTCCACTGCTGGTGGGAATGTAAACTTGTACAAGCACCCTGGAAATCAATCTGGCGCTTTCTCAGACAACTAGGAATAGCGCTTCCTCAAGATCCAGCCATACCACTACTGGGCATATATCCAAAAGAGGCTCAAGTACACAAAAAGGACATTTGCTCAACCATGTTTGTAGCAGCTTTATTTGTAATAGCCAAAAGCTGGAAACAACCCAGATGGCCCTCAACTGAAGAATGGATGCAGAAATTGTGGTACATCTACACAATGGAATATTACTCAGCAATGAAAAATAAGGAAATCATGAAATTTGCAGGTAAATGTTGGGATCTGGAAAGGATCATCCTGAGTGAGTTGCCCCAGAAGGAAAAAGACACACATGGTATATACTCACTCATATAGACATACAACATAGGACAAACCCACTAAAACCTGTGCATCTAAAGAAACTAAGTAAGAGAGAGGACCCTAACAAAAATGTCCAATCCCCATCCGGAAAGGCAAAGAGGATGGACATCAGAAGAAGAAGAAAACAGGAAACAACCTAGGAACCTACCACAGAGGGCCTCTGAAAGCCTCTGCCCTACAGACTATCAAAGCAGATGCTGAGTCTGATAGCCAACTCTTGGGCAGAGTGAATGAAATTTTAGGTAAGAACTGGGAAATAGTAAGAGCTGCAGAGGACAGGGTCTCCACAAGGAGAGCAACACAACAAGAAAATGTGAACACAGGGAACTTCCCAGAGACTCATATTCCAACCAAGGACTATTCATGGAGATAACCCAGAACCCCTGCACAGATGTAGCCCAGGGCAGTTCAGAGTCCAATTGGGTTACATAGTAATGTGAAGAGGGACTGCCTCTGACATAATCTGATTGGTCTGCTCTTTGATCACCTCCCCCTGGGGGGGAGCAGCCTTACCTGGCCATAGTAGAGGACAATGCAGCCACTTTTGATGTGAACTGATAGACTAAGATCAGAAAGGAGAGGAGAACCTCCCCTATCAGTGGACTTGGGGAGTGGCATGCAAGCAGAGGGAGGAGGGTGGGTGGAATTGGGTGGGGAGGAGGGAGGGGCTTATGGGGGCATGCAGAATGAATAAAGTGTAATTGATGAAAAATTTAAAAAAATAAAAAATATACAATATCATAATTTAAATATTAAAAAATACTTTACAGTTGAAAAAAAATAATAGTATTTGGAGGTCATAATGCCACTGTGAAGTCAAAATTCCACTGTGATGTGACACAATGATGTCATAATAGAAATGTGATGTCATAATATGATTGTGATATGATAACAATACTGTGCTGTCATGATAGCATTGTTATGTCATTTTGCATTGTTCTATTATGCTATTATTTTGATGTAAAATTCCATTGTGATATCATATCATATGAGGTCATAATAGCATTGTGATATCAAAATAGCATTATGATGTCATAACCATTGTGGTATCATAATATCTATGTGATGTCATAATAGCATATTGATGTCATGACTCCATTGTGATGTCATCATAGCATTGTGATGTCATGATACCATTGATAGGTCAAAATTCCATTTTGCTGTCATACCAGGTGAATTTAAAGACCTCTTGAAAGAAATATGTGACAATATTCCTAAACTAAGAGTCTTGAACACAGGAACTGTCATCTCTGTGTTGTGTGCTACCAGCTGCCCTGACTGAGAAATGTAGTCTTGCTCAGATTTCCTCTTAAGAAAGCTGTGTCCTACTCTATTGTCAGGGAGGAACATGATCAGAGCCTCAGTGCCAAGTCCCTTAAAAAAACTTAGTTCATCCTTGCCACACCCTGACACCACCTTGGAAAAGAAGCAGTCATTGCTGAAGAGCTCTGTACTTCATCCCCCTGATCACAGTTTTTCTCATTTCTTTATTATGATGTGTTTACTTTATATCCTCTCTGCTGCCCTTTCCCCTGTTCCTTTGAGTGTCACCCAGCCTCCTTCATCTACCCTTATTCCCTTTTCCTAGTTCCCTGATAGGAGAGAACCTCCTCATCCTTTTATGTGAACCTAGCTTATCACGTCTCATCAAGGTTGGCAGCCATCAGCATCCTTTGCAGTCTGATTGTCAGGGCATTGTTCTCCTTGTGTAGTCAGTTTCCTCTACTTATAACACTTTTCCTGCCTCCTCTTCTGCAGGCTTGCCAGAGCTCTGAGGGGAGGAAGAGTTTCACAGGGAAATCCATTTAAAGATGGGTGTTTTATGGTCTCTCTCTGCATAATATCAGACTTTGGGTCTCTGTATGCAATCCTTTTGATGCAGAAGGAAGCATCACTCTGTATAAAAGAACATGGCAATGATCAATCAGTTGAGGTCAAAGAGCAGTGTATTTTAATAACAACTGCCTGGGTTGCATGAAAATTTCTGTAGGATGGCCTGGGCCAACAGCTAAATTCACTGAAACCCAATCCCCCTAGTGGAAGATTCGTTTGGTCACATTTACATTGCCTATTGTTACTTTATGCCCCCCTAATAAGTGAACACATACCATATTTTCTTTCTGCATTTTAGTTACTTCACCCAGGATGATCATTCCTGGTTCCATCCATTTTCCTGAAAATATCATGATGTCATTTTCTTAGCTGAAAAATATTCCTTCATGGAAATATTTCACATTCTCCCAAAAAGAGATTGACAGTCCTTTTCTTTAGAACTTGGAAGTTGCTGGGACTTTAATCATTGTTTTGAATGAGAAAGTATCAATATGACTGTGTTCATTTTACCCCTAAGTCCCTCCATCTTCTTCCAATTCTTAGTGATTTGAATGGCAAGTCCACTTGAAGCTCATCTATTTACATATGGAGTCCCCAGTGAGGAAAAATCTGGGAAGTGTTAGGAGGTATGGGCTTGTTAGATACTATAATTCCTACTGGAGTTATATTATGGGAGGGTGTGATTTCAGGTTGATATGCAAATGAAAGTGACCAGACAAAATGGGGTCTTTGTCTCTATGTTTCTGTCAATTTTATATATTTGTTTCTTTCGTTCTTGGCCTCTCTATTTCTGAATACATCACTCTAGCTTTTTCTCTCTCTTTGTCTCTATCAGTCTCCCTCACTCTGCCTGCTGCTTATTGTTCATAATGAAAAGCTCTCAGTTCTACTCAAGGTTACAGCAAGATGAATTTGGGGCTTGCTCAAGTAACATCAGGGATGGTCTTCGTAAAAATATAATCAAGTACCCAATTTAAGTCTTTTTTTCAAAGATTTGCCTTCATAAGTAGCCCTTTCATAGTAAGTAATTCACTGACTGAGGACATATCTGTGCATTTAACAAACAATAATGGAATATGTGATGATGTGAAAATCACAAGTCAATGACATGTGTCTTTATTAATGACCACTTGAAAGAAATATGTGGCACATCTCAGAACTAAGAGTCTTGGACACAGTAACTGACATCTCTGAGTTGTGTGCTTTCAGCAGCCTGGATTGAGCAGGGAGGGCTGCTTAGCTTTTCTCTCAAGCACACTATCCACTTGGTCCTTTTAATAACTGGCTCCTGAAAATCTTACTGGCTTTCACCTGTTTCATGACATCATTCTGCTTCTAACCAATCAGTATCTGAAAAATCTTGAGGTTTCCATAAATATGAGTAAACAAACTTTTTTCATTGTCCAGTATCTCTAATCCTGTGCACACATAAATTTTTTCTTATGAAACCCAAGAAGCTTTTATCTCATCCTTTTATCCATACCCAACACCTTTAGTCCTGTTTACCTCTGTGACAATATCAGGTAGGAAATTAAACTTTAATGTTTATTTAATTGGACAACTTCCTAAGTAGGGAAGCTTCAAAGAGATTTGGGATTAAGGGGAATATACTGAATGACATGGTGGTCTCCTACTGTGGTCTTGGATCTGAAATTTCCTAGATTGTGACTTTGAACTGATCAGTCACTCAAATATTCACTAAATGTACCTTCACGTTCTTCTTGATATAGTAGGCTGGCAGGGTCTAGGGTTTCCTGGGGTATGGAGTCTTTAAAAGCAGGGAAAAAGAAAGAACTAGACAATTCTTGAGACTGGTTTGTACTGAAACAGAGAAAGTTCGTTGTATTTAACAGAACAAAGGGGCAATTAACTATTTGACAGCTGGTGCTCTTCCAAACTGGTGTTACCAACCCTTGTTGGGCAGGGTTGTATTGCCTCATCTGGCTATATTGGCAGTTGTGTCCTACCCAGTGGTCAGTGAGGAACCCTCTGGTCCTGGGGTTTAGAGTTAACACTGGGCCTTCCTTACAGAGAAATATGTCCCTGCTACATGCCTAGGACACAAGAGCTGCTGTGTATCCTTCAGCGGTGCTCCAAACAAACACTATGCATGTAGTGTTGGTGCCAGGACTGCTTATTCAGAGGTGCCACCTGAGCACATGGACTCTGTGGTAGCTGGGTAACTACTAGTTCATGGTTAGGATTCTCTGCCCCATAATGAGTTCCTGGAAAGCATGCCTTAAAATGTCAAACTCTGCCTTCCTTAGCGGAATCTTTTCAGCATGTTAAAGTCATTGTAAAATATGTCAATGTATTATTTTTATTGAATATTTGGTAATATCACATAACATACATTACACTGCTCTTCCATTGCTACCATGCTCAAATTCCTACCCATGTGTCAATCTAAAATCTTTTTATCTTTATAATTCTTCAGTTAAAGTATGTATTGTTCATATACTCATTATAACATGATCAGAATCTCAGTGCCACTTCCCTTAAAGAAAAATAAGTTTATCCTTGATGCAGCTTGGTACCATCCCCATGAAGAAGCCATCAGTCCAGAAGAGTTGTATACTTCATCACCTTGATCACAGTTTTTCTCATGTATTTATTTACTACAATATATTCACTTTGTTTCCCATCTTCTGACCGCTCCCTATTCAAATTTCAGTCCCAACCACATTCCTTCTCATAAGCTTAGACCCTTTCTCTAGTCCCCTGTGAGGATAGGTCTTCCTCCCCCTTTTTATCTGACCCTAGCTTATGGGTTGTCATCAAGGGTGAATTCATCATCTTTCTCTGTGTCCTGATTCTCTGGGCATTGTTCTCCTTGTGTCCTCAGTTTCCTCTTCTTATGACACTATTCCTGCCCCTTTCCTGCAGGCTCCACAGGGATCTGAGGGGAGGAAGAATTTCATAGGGAAATCCCATTTAGAGCTGGGTGTTTTAAAGTCTCTCTCTCTCCATATTATCATACTGTGGGTCTCTGTATGCAATCCCATTTGATGGAGAAGAAAGCATTTCCATGGATAGAACAACATGGCACTAATCAAACATTTTAGGGCAGGGAGCAACATATTTTAATATCAACAGCCTGCATTGCTTGAAAATTTCTATAGAATGCCCAGGCCCAACAACTCAATTAACTTCCACCTAATCCACCTAGTGGAAGACTTGTTTGGTCACAATAGTTATCCTAGTGGACCTTTCTCTCCCATTATTAGGAGACCTCCCAATAAGTGAATACATGCCATATTTGTCTTTCTGCCTTTTACTTACTTCACCCAGCATGATCATTCCTGGTTCCATCCATTTGCCTGAAAATATCATGATGTCATTTTCTTAGCTGAATAATACTCCACTATGGAAATATCCCACATTTTCCCCAAAGGAGATTGTCAGTCCTTTTCTTTAGTCCTTAGAAATTGCTGGGCATTTACTCATTGTATGGAATGACAACTATTAAGATAATGATGTTCTTTTAGTCTAGAAGTCCCTCCATTTTCTTACCCTTCCTGGTGATTTTAATTGCAATGGCCCTTTGAAGCTCATCTATTTACATGTGGAGTCAAGAATAGAGGACATATCTGGAAAGTGTTAGGAGGTATGGCCTTCTTAGATAATATAATTCCTGTTGGGGTTATATTATGGGAAGGTGTGCTTTCAGGTTGATATGCAAATGAAAGTGACCAGCAAATGGAGTCTCTGTCTTTCAGTCTTGACACTTTATATCTTTGTTTCTGTAGGTATAGGTCCTTATTTCTGAATCTGTCTCTCTAGTTCTTTCTTTCTCTGTCTCTATCTCCCTCTCTCTACTTGTCACTTGTGGTTCAGTATGTAAAGCTCTCAGTCCTGTTGAAGTACTACAAAAAGATGACTGCTTGCTTAGTCATCAATATTACTTAGCAATAAAAACACAAGTAAATCAGAAAATTTGCAGGTAAATAGTGTGAACTGTTAAAGATCATCCTGATCAAGCTATCTCCGAAGCAATAAGAAACACATGGTATATAGTAACACATATAGGCATGTAATATAGGATAAACCTACTTAAATCTATACACCTAAAGAAACTCATCAAAAGAGAGGATTCTGGCTAAAATGCTCAATCCCCATCCAGAAAGACAAAGAGGATGAATATCAGAGAAGGAGTACACAGGGAACAAGTTAGGAGCCTGCCACAGAGGTCCTCTGAAAGGCTCTGCCCTGCAGACTATCAATGCTGATGCTAAGACTTATGGGCAACTTTTGGGCAGAGTGCAAGAAATCTAATGAAAGAAATAGGAAATAGTAAGATCTGGAGAGGACAGGTGCTCCACAAGGATAGCAACAGAACCAAAAAAATCTGAGCACAGGTGTATTTCCTGAGACTCATACTCTAACCAAGTACCATGGATAGAGATAACGTAGAACCCCTGCACTGATGTAGTCCATGGCATTTCAGGGTCCAAGTGAGTTCCACAGTAATGGGAACAGGGACTGTCTCTAATATGAACTGATTGGCCTTCTTTTGATATCCTCACTCTGATGGGGGAGCAGCCTTACCAGTCCACAAAGGAAGACCATGCAGTAACTCCTGATGAGATTTGATAAACTAGGATTAGAGGTAAGGACAGGAAGTACTCCCCATCAGTGGACTTGGCGAGAGGGGTACATGGAATAGGGGGAGGAAGGTGGGATGTGGAGGGAAGAAAGGAGAAGTTTATGGGGAGGTACAAAATGAATAAATTGTTATTAATAAAAATTAAAACAAAAATATAGTAAAAAATATAATTACATTTAGATTTATATTATGGGAGGGTGTGCTTGCAGGTTGATACACCAATAAAAGTGACCAGACTGAAGGGAGTCTCTGTCTCTTGGTCTCTGTAAATTTATATCTCTGCTTCTGTCTGTCTTAGTCTCAATATTTCTGAATCTGCCTATCTTGCTCTTTCTCTTGCTCTGTCTTCCTTTCTCTGCCCGCTGCTCCTGTTTCAGTATGAAAAGCTCGCAGTTCTGCAGAAGGACTATAAAATTTGACTGCTTGCTGTCATAACATCAGGGATGGTGCCTGTAAAAAATAAAAGCAAGGTCCCAATTAATTGCTTTTTGTTCAGAGATTTGTCTTTGTCAGGGATCATTTTCATAGTAAGTAATTCAGTGACTGAGAACATATCTGTCCATTTATAAATTATAATTGAGTCAGTGATAATGTGAAAGTTAGAGGTCAAGGAAATGTAACTTTATTAATAACCACTTGAAAGGAATATGTGACAATTTTTCTGTACTACGAGTCTTGGACACAGGAAATCTGTGTTGTGTTCTATCAGGCGCCCATATTGAGGCATGTAGTGCTGCTCAGCCTTTCCCTCAAGCCCTTTTAATAACTGGCTCCTGAAACTCTTACTGGCTTTCACCTTTTGCATGAAATCATTCTCCTTCTCATCCTTTCAGCACCTTGAGAGAATTTGATGTTTCCATGTAAATGAGCAAACAAACTTTCCTCAATGTCCAGTATCTCTGTTTCTGTGCACATGTGACTTTTTCTTGTGAAACCCAACAAGCCTTTATCTCTTCACTTTAAACACATCCCACACCTTTACTCCTGTGTAACTCTGTGGCAAGGTCAGGTAGGAA
This sequence comes from Meriones unguiculatus, assembly GCF_030254825.1. Classification (NCBI taxonomy): domain Eukaryota; kingdom Metazoa; phylum Chordata; class Mammalia; order Rodentia; family Muridae; genus Meriones; species Meriones unguiculatus. The sequence goes on along the minus strand of NW_026843710.1, from coordinate 16,267,682 downwards.
ATGAAACTTTAATGTTTATTTAATTGTACATTTTCCTAAGTAGGGAAGCTTCAAAGTAATGTGGCATTAAGGGGAACGTACTGAATGACAAAGAGGTCTCCTACTGTGGTGTTTGATCTGAAATTTCCTAGGTTATGACTTTGAACTAACCAGTTCCTCGTGTACTTGGTAAATATACCTTCACATTCTTACTAATATAATAGACAGGCAGGGTCTAATTTTCCTTGGGGTTGAGTCTTTAAGAGCAGGGAAATGAGAAGTAACCAGACAATTCTTGGGACTGGTTTGACTGAAACAGAGAAAGTGAGAGTAAATGGAGAACTGAGGTGAATTATATTATTTGACAGCTGGTGCTCTTTCACACTTGTGTTGCCAAACCTCTGTGAGAAGGGTTGCCTTGGCTCACCTGGCTGGATCTGAAGCTGTGTCCTACTCTTGGTTCACTGAGGAACCCTCCTGTTCCTGGGGATTAGAGTTAAATCTAGGCTGTCAGGACAGAAAGAAAAATTCTGTGTTATATGCCTACGACACAAGAGCTACTGTGTTTTCTCCTGTGTTCCTCCAGACAAATCCTCTAAACATAGTATTAGTGTCAGTAATGCCTGTTCAGAGATGCCACCTGAGCTTACGGGGTCTGAGGTAACTGGATAACCACTAGTTCATGGTTAGGATTCTTTGCTCCATAATGAGTTCCTGGAAAGTATGCCTTACAAAGTAAAACTCTGCCCTCCTTTAGCAGAATCTTTTTCCATATTGAAAGTCATTGTAAATTTGTCAGCATATTATTTTTACTGATTAATTGGGAATTTCATATAATAGACATTACACTCCTTTTCCATTGCTCCCAGGTTCAAATTCATAACCATGTGTCACACTAAAATCTTTTTTTTTCTTTAAAATAACTCTTGAAGTATGTGTTGTTAATATACTCATTGGAACTGTATTAGAGTCTCAGTGCCAGGTCCCTTAAAGAAAACTTAGTTCATCCTTGCTGCAGCCTGGTACCAATCTCCAAGAAGAAGCTTTTGTCTAGTCCAGTTGTAGTTCATCGGGTTCCTAATGAGGTGCAAAAAAATGGGATGGGACAGAGATGGGAACAATGGAGACCAAGTCTGTTTTTCTGATAAAGGCCTCATTTATTTGAAATTTATATACAACTTATATAGGGAGAAGGCAGGAAAGGTGGGAGGCTAATTTAATGCTGCAGTAGACAGCAAGAGTGCTTTCATAGATTGAATAATGCATGTGCAATATACCGTAAGGATCTTTACCTAAGATATCTCAAGGATGCTCTAAGATGTGGATGTTCTCACAGAAACCTATCACCCATGACCTAGGATCCTAGTGAAGGTGTTGATAACTTTTCTACTAATTGGCTTTGTCTCCACTAAATGGCCTTTGCTTACTATTTGGCTTTGTTATCAGTAAATAGCTTTGTCTCCAGTAAATAGCTTTGGGCCCTGGCATCTCCTCCCTTCTCAAACAATTTAAGAGGTGGGCATTAACCAAAAGGGGAAAGCAGTGACCTCATCCTCCCAAGGCATTTTACAGCCTTTTGGGTGATTTTTGGGAGGAGATGAAGACCCCGTCAATACCTGAGGGCATCCCCAGTAGTTGTGGTTAGGGGTAATGAGAAACCAACCTCTATGCAATCAGGTTTGCTTCTCGAGGGACTCAGAAGGGGGGAATTGGGCCCTTCTGCTGTGGTACTTCATCCTACATCCTGGTGGTACCAATGTCATACCAGGCAATCATTTATCTGAGTTTTATGCTGTTCTCATGAGAGCCAACTGCAAGCAGTCAAGACTCATGTGATGGACTGTTACCAGTCTTCTTCAGGCTCAGCTAAGCCTCTGTCAGCCAAATCAAGTCTGTGATAATGAACTTGTATGGGTTTAGATGCCAGGTAGTCAATTTGCTGTTTTACAAAGCTAGTAAGTCTTTTAATGGCCCATGGAATGAAAGATATGAGAAGGAAACCCACATGGGTCCCATAATTGAAGGGAGGAGAGTGGTGAGCCAGGGAGAGGTTGAAAACCAATTATGAAAACAACACTTTTCTTGTTCTCTCTGTCTCTTTCTCTCTTCCAGAGTCTCAGTGCCAGGTCCCTTAAAGAAAACTTAGTTCATCCTTGCTGCAGCCTTGTACCAATCTCCAAGAAGAAGCTTTTGTCTAGTCCAGTTGTCTAGTCCTTCCCTAACCTTAGCCATGCTGTCCCTTATAATTCCAGTATAATCTGTATAAAAGAAACAGTCTTCCTTAAGAGCAGTACAGAGTTCCCCTTGCTGGAGGAAAAGCAAGTCTAGCTCTTCTCGATTTTGTAGGACAATTTCAGACAGTGAGATGAGGAATTTTCCAATTTGGTGATGCCAATCTCCAATCTTTCAACATCTCTGTCAATTGTCCAGTAAAGGTCAGAGTAGTGCTTATTGGAGAGAATGAGAGAGGTTATGCCTGTCCCAGCACCTGCACCTCTGAAGCCAAGGAGGACAGTTAGTGTAACAGCTGTTATAGCCTCTCTTTTTGTACCAAGTAATGCATGGACATTAATGGGGTCCCAAAACCGGGCAAAATCTTCCCCAGAATAATAAGTCAGGTGGGGAATTAATTGGACAAGGACACAGAAGGTAGTAAAATTGCTTTTGTGGTGAGGGGTGTATATACAGGGAGTAAGGTCATCACTGCAAGTCCACCAGCTATTATTGTCTGGGAGGATATAATTGGGAAAGGTGGCTTGATGGTGTAATGATTACATTACAAAGATGTCTGTATTTCTGAGGAATAGTATTACTGATGCATAACCCAAGGCCAGAAACTGAAGTCAGTGTCAATCTCACATCAGCTTGTTGTGATCATCTGCATTTGGAATGGTCAGAGGAGTAGAATATTTCCTCAGTGACAGCAATACCTTCATAAAAAGAAGAGGCAAAATCATAGCAAAGCCAACAGGACTCCGTAAGCTTGGGATGTGTATGATTCAAGGCTAAAAAAATTACTAAATATTACCAAAATAATATGGTGTTTATCAATTCCCTCTTCCATTAAGGAGAGGACAGGCTCATCAGCAAAAAAAAAAAAAAAAAAGCAGTTGGGGAGGCAGGGACATTTTGCTTAGGCTCTGTCTGTTTAGGGGAAAACCATTTTTCTTGGTTCCTGACTGTGCAGGTGAGGTGAGGACAGGATTAGGCCCAATAGCTATTGGTGGAATAGCTGATTCTTTCCTAAAGGTGATGTAAATGATAATTCCTAGACCATTCTTGGCACAACCGTAGTATAGGTGTAGGTCTCAAGTGAAGCCCAATGCCAGGGAACTGATTTTTGTTTTCCTTTAGAAGTGAAAGACAATTTTAAGATGGGGATCTGGAGCTGCTGCCAGCTTGAGTATCATCTTAGCCTGTCAAAAGTGTTTGTTAAATAAGAATGTTATTTTCAGGAGTTAATATCAGTCTTAGATGTAATAGTTATCATATTGTAATCATCAGTATTAAGGTGTGCCCTGCTTCTGGCGGCATTTACAGCTGAGGTTTCACATCCCCAGGAGGCTCAGTGAAATCTCTGGCAATGCCACATCCTTTAACTCTATTATAACCTGGGCAGGCATAAAGCCCAATTGCCGGTTCACATTGTTCACAGGTGAAGAGTGACTCAGGGGCATGAAAGGACATGCCTGGGTATCACTCAGTATCAGAAGTGATTTGGGATTGTGTGTAATATACCTCACCATATTCTCCAGAAATTTCCCAAGTATATTTAATGGACATTGTTCTGGTCTGTAATCACCTCTGACTTTGCATCATTACTCTGAGAAATATCACCCAAAGTGTTCTCATCTGTAAAGAAAATAGAAGGATCTCAGGGGGGCTCACCACCCTGGATTTCAGGAGTACATCATTTGTTTCTGGATGGCTCTATTTTCTTTTTTCTGTTTAGAGGAAGGGGTGTCTATTTGTTTACCAGCCTTTCTGGCAGTCATCTAGCTGCTCTCTCCTTGGTGTCAAAGAGGCACATTGATTCTCGACCCCAGATAATGACTGGGTCTGGGCCTTTCCTTTTGAAAGTGAGGTTTTTTCCACATAAATGTGGCATAATTTTTATTAGTTTTAGGGTGTCAAAGGCGATCAGAAGTGGACTTGCCATAGGTGCCCAAGGTTAAAAAGTAAAGAACAAACAGTGCATGAAGAAGAATATTTCTTGGGGATCCTTTCATGAAATATGACTCCCCCTTCTTGTAAAGGGTGTTTTTAATAGTTTGATGAGCATGTTCAACAATGCCTTGTCCTTGAGGATTATAAGGAATGCCAATGATGTGTTTAATATGTAATTGATGGCAAAATTCTTTAATTTTTTTCCAGTGTAACCAGGATTATTATGCTTTTTTAAAAACTTAGGTCTGCCCATAACCAAGAGGCAATTTAAAACATGAGATATAACATTTTTTGAGGCTTCTCCTGCATGTAAACAAGCAAAAATGAATGAATCCAATGAAGGTATCTATTGTTACATGAAGATATTTAGGATTGCCAAATTCAGGTAAGTGAGTAACATCCATCTACCAGATGTCATTTGGGACTAGGCCTCTAGGATTAACTTCCAAATGTGGAGTGGGCAAGAAAGTGACACAGGCAGAACATTGTTTGACAAATTGGTGTGCCTGCTCCCTGGTGATTTTAACAAGCAGTCAAAGTTTTTGTGTATTTAAATGATGCAGTGCATGGTTCTTTCTGGCCTGCTCAACAGGGTTTACTAAAATGGAAAAAGCCAAGCATGTAGCAGCATTGGTGCAAGCATTTCCCGGAGAAAGAGGGCCTGGAAGGTGTGAATGTGCATGGAGGTGACCAAGGTAAAAGGGTTAACTTCTAGAGTTAATTAACTCCTGGAGCTTGAAAAAAGATGAGCAGCATTTGTAGAAGGTCTAATATAGGGAACCATTTCAAGAAGTGGAACAGAGTGGACAATGTAGGCACTGTCCATATATAGATTAAAAGAGAAATTTCGTAGAACCTGAAAAACCTTAACTACTGCAAAATGCTCTACAGACTGTGCCAATTTAAAAGTAGATTGGATAGAGTTGGTTTGTCCATTTATAGTATAGGCAGCTACTCCATTATAGGAGCCATCTGTAAACACCAAATATGCTTCTGATAAAAGTTGAAGGGAAGTAATTCTTGGGAAGATGAAAGGGTGGGTTTTACCTCCTGGCAGAGGGAAAGGACAGAGAGGCAGCACACAGGAAAGGTGGACACTGAGTCCTGCCACAGTGTCACAGAGCTGACTGTTCGCCTACCCGTACACTCTCCACAGCAGGACCAAATCAGAAAGTAGAGAGCAAGGGAAACCCCTGTGCATTCCAATTGGTCCTGCAAGGGAGTGAGTGAGCCTTATAGGGGGGAGTTTGCCCCAGACCCAGGGCCTCTCCAAAGAAGCAACCAGACAAGATCCCTGCCACCCACACCCCTAGTGTGGGCATCATAGCGATTCTTGGGATAGCGACCCCAACATTGAAGCCTCTGCCTTATAGGTCCACCAGTGTAATCCAGGCAAACAATCTCTGGATCTCAGACAGAACTGTGTAATAGTGGCCTACAGGCCACTGCAATAGTCAGAGAATCCGCACATGCAAAACCACACTCGAATAGCGCCAGCATCACATTCCTTACTTAGGCAAAACTGAAACCACAGTGCACACTCCCAAACCAGTGAACCTCTGTCATCTTCCTGAAAAAACAGTTCAGAAAACAGAAAGAGACGATCATAGCCCAAACTACAATCTTGAGGAACAAACAGTAAAGATTATAAATAACCAGATGGCTAGAGGCAGACATAAGAACACTCCCAACAAAAATCAGGACATAATGACCTCAACAGCAACCCCACAAAACAATGGACACTTCAATTTACTAACTATACAAGAAAACGACCTCAAAACTATGTTTCTCCAGCTATTAGAGGCCCATAAAGATGAAATGAACAAAGCCCTCAGAGAAATAGCCAAAGAAATCGAGACTAACTAAGAGGAAACAAATCGTGCTCTCAGAAAAATGACCACAAAAATTGAGGCAAACAAAGAAGAAATGCACAAAGCTCTCAAAGAAATGTCCACACAAATGAAGGCAAATAAAGAAGAAATAAGCAAAGCTCTCATAGAAATACAGGCAATTATACCCAAAGAAGTAGAGGAACAATTAGTGATACATAGAGAAGAAACAGACAAAAAAATAGAAGCTGTCATTGAAAAGCAGGACTCCACATTCAAACAGATGAACGAAATGGTGCAAGACATGAAAACAGAATTAGAATCAATAAAAAAAAAACACAAATAGAGAAAAACCAGGAGCTGGAGAACATAGAGAAAATATCAGGAATTACAAAGGTAAGCATCACCAACAGAATACAAGAGATAGAAGAAAGAATCTCAGGAGCCAAAGATACACTCGCAGAAATTGACATGCCTCTCAAAGAAAAAAATAAAAGCAGAAAAGTTCCCAACACAAGAAATCAAGGACACCATGAAAAGACAAAACTTAAGAATAATAGGAGTAGAAGAAAAAGAAGACATCAGGCTCAAAGGTCCGGAAAATATTTTCAAGAAACTTATAGAAGAAAACTTTCCCAACTTAAAGAAAGAGATGGCCATAAACATACAAGAGGCCTAGAAAACACCAAGTAGACTAGACCAGAAAAGAAATTCTTCATGTCACATCATAGTCAAAACACCGAACCTACAGAACAAAGAAAAAATTCTAAAAGCAGCAAGGGAAAACGGCCAAGTAACATGAAGTTAGACCTATCAGAATCATACCAGATTTCTCAACAGAAACTATGAAAGCCAGAAGGGCCTGGACAGAAATCATAGAGTCCTTAAGGGACCACAGACTCCGACCCAGACTACTATACCCAGCAAAACTTTCAATCAACATAGACAGAGAATTCAAAATATTCCAAGGCAAAACCAAATTTAAACAATATCTACATAGTAACCCAGGTCTACAGAAGTTACTAGAAGGGAAACTCCAAACCAAAGAAAACAACTACATCTAAGGAAACAGAGGAAATAACTACAAAACAAAACAAAACAAACAAACAAACAAGCAAACAAACAAACAAAAAAAAAAAACAACAAAAGACTACAAGCAATGAAACTCAGTGACACCACTAACCCCACATCTAAAGTAAGTAACAATTGTTGGTCACTAGTTTCTATCAACATCAACAGACTCAACTCCCTAATAAAAAGACACAGACTAACAGAATGGTTGCAGAAACAGGATCCATCATTCTGTTGCATCCAAGAAACACGCCTATGCAACAAAGATAAACACTACCTCAGAGTAAAGACCTGGAAAAATGTCTTTCAAGCAAATGGTTCCAGAAAACAAGTGGGAATAGCCATACTAATATCTAATGAAATAGACTTTCAACCCAAGTTAATAAAAAAAGATTAGGAGGGCCACTATAATCTCATCAAAGGAAAAATCCACCAAGAGGACATCACAATTTTGAATATCTATGCTCCAAATACAAGAGCACCTACATTCGTAAATGAAACAATATTAAAGCTTAAATCACACATTGATCCTAATACCCTAATAGTGGGATACTTCAACACTCCACTCTCATCAAGGGACAGATCAACTAGACAGAAAAAAAGTAGGGAAATAAAAATGCTTATAGAGACTCCAAATCAAATGGACCTAATAGACTTCTACAGATCTTTTCATCCAAACTAAAAGAGTATACCTTCTTTTCAGCACCGCATGGAACCTTCTCCAAAATGGACCATATAGTTGGTCATAAAGCAAGTCTCAACAGATACAAAAAGATTGATATAATCCCTTGTATTCTATCTGACCACCATGAACTAAAGCTTGACCTCAACAACAACAGACATAACAAAAAGCCGACACGCACATGGAAACTGAACAACTTACTCAATGAGAGCTGGGTTAAGGAAGAAAGAAAGAAATTAAAGAATTCCTAGAATTCAATGAAAATGAAGGCACAAGATACCCAAATTTATGGGACACATTGAAAGCAGTGCTCAGGGGAAAATTTATAACACTAAGTGCCTGCAAGAAGAAATTTGTAACATCATATACAAACAACTTAATGGCCCAACTGAAAACCCTAGAAGAAAAAAAGAAGTTGATACACCCAAGAGGAGCAGACGGCTGGAAATAATCAAACTAAGGGCTGAAATCAATCAATTAGAAACAAATAAAACTATTCAAAGAATCAATGAAACAAAAAGCTTGTTCTTTGAGAAAATGAACAAGATAGACAAACCCTTAGCCAGACTAATTAAAAAGCAGAGAGAATCTATCCAAATCAACAAAATCAGAGATGAAAGGGTGACATAACTACAGACACTGAGGAAATTCAAACAATCATTAGGTCATACTACAAAAGCCTATATGCCACAGAATTTGAAAATCTAAATGAAATGGACAATTTTCTTGATAGATTCCATCTACCAAAATTAAGTCAAGATCAGGAAGAAAGACTGAATAGCCCTATATCCCCCAAGGAAATTGAAGCAGACATTCACAGTCTCCCCTCCAACAAAAGCCCTGGGCCAGATGGTTTCAGCGCAGAATTCTACAAGACCTTCAAAGAAGTGCTAACACCAATTCTCCTCAAACTATTCCACGAAATAGAAACAGAAGGAACACTACCAAACTCATTCTATGAAGTGACAGTCACCCTGATACCTAAACCACACAAAGACCCAACAAAAAAAAGAGAAATTCAGACCTATCTCTCTTATGAACATTGATGCAAAAATACTCAATAAAATACTTGCAAACCGAATCTAAGAACACATCAAAGATATCATCCATCATGACCAAGTAGGCTTCATCCCAGGCATGCAAGGGTGGTTCAACATACGGAAATCCATCAATGTAATCCACCCCATAAACAAACTGAAGGAGAAAAAACACATGATCGATCATCTCCTTAGATGCTGAAATGGCATTTGACAAAGTCCAACACCCATGCATGTTTAAAGTCTTGGAGAGATCAGGGATACAAGGCACATATCTAAACATAGTAAAGGCAATATACAGCAAGCCTATAGCTAACATCAAACTCAATGGAAAGAATTAACTTAATCCCACTGAAATCAGGGACAAGACAAGGCTGCCCACTCTCTCCATACCTCTTTAACATAATACTTGAAGTCCTAACCAGAGCAATAAGACAACTAAAGGAGATCAAGGGGATACAAATTGGAAAGGAAGAGGTCAAAGTGTCACTATTCGCAGATGATATGATAGTATATATGAGTGACCACAAAAATTCAACCAGAGAACTCGTCCAGCTGATAAACACCTTCAGCAAAGTGGCAGGATACAAAATCAAATCAAAACAAAAATCAGAAACCCCCTTGTATACCAAAGTCAAAAGGGCTGAGAAAGAAATTAGGGAAACAACAGCCTTCACAATAGCCACTAATAACAAAGTACCTTGGGGTGACACTAACCAAGCAAGTGAAAGACCTGTTTGAGAAAAACTTCAAGTCTCTGAAGAAAGAAATTGAAGAAGATATCAGAAGATGGAAAGATCTCCCTTGCTCATGGATTGGTCGGATTAACATTGTGAAAATGGCCATCCTGCCAAAAGCAATCTACAGATTCAATGCAATTCCCATCAAAATACCAACTCAGTTCTTTACAGATTTTGAAAAAAAGATTCTCAACTTCATATGGAGAAAAAAAAAAACAGAATCTCCAAAACCATCCTGTACAATAACAGATCATCTAGAGGTATCTCCATCCCTGATCTCAAGTTGTACTATAGAGCAATAGTAATAAAAACTGCACGGTATTGGCATAAAAACAGAAAGCAGGATCAATGTAACTGCATAGAAGATCCAGAAATAAACCCACACACCTATGAATACTTGATTTTTGACAAAGAAGCCGAAACCATTCAATGGAAAAAAGACAGCATCTTCAACAAATGGTGCTGGTCCAACTGGATGTCCACATGCAGAAAAATGAAAATAGAACTATATCTAACACCCTGCACAAAACGAAAGTCCAAGTGGAACAAAGACCTCAGCATAAAACCTGAGCATAAAATCTAAATATGTTAGAAGAAAAAGTGGGGAACAGCCTAGAACTCATTGGTACAGGAGACAACTTCCTGAACAGAACCCCATCTGAACAGGCTCTATGAGCAACAATTAATAAATGGGACCTCATGAAATGGAAAAGCTTCTGTAAAGCAAAGGACACCATCATCAAAACAAAATGACTGCCTACAGATTGGGAAAGAATCTTCACTAACCCTCTATTTGACAGAGGACTAATATTCAGTATACAAAGAACTAAAAAAGCTGAAAAGCAGCAAACCAAATAATCCAATTAAAAAATGGGGAACAGAGCTAAACAGAGAATTCTCGACAGAGGAATATCGAATGGCAGAGAAACACTTAAAGAAATGCTCAACCTCAATAGCCATCAGGGAAATGCAAATCAATATGACTCTGAGATATCACCTTACACCCATCAGAATGGCCACGCTGAAAAACTCAAATGACAACACATGCTGGAGAAGTTGTGGATAAAGGGGAACCCTCCTCCACTGCTGGTGGGAATGTAAACTGGTACACCCACTCTGGAAATCTGTCTGGCACTTTCTAAGACAATTACGAATAGTGCTTCCTTAAGATCCAGCTATACCACTGCTAGGTATATACCCAAATTTTGCTCACGTACACAAAAGGGATACTTGGTCAACCATGTTTATAGCAGCTTTATTTGTAATAGCCAGTACCTGGAAACAACCCAGATGTCCATCAACGGAGGAATGGGTACAGAAATTGTGATACTTTTACACAATGAAATACTATTCAGCAATTAAAAAGGAGGAAGTCATGAAATATGCAGGCAAATGGTGGGATCTAGTAAAGATCATTCTGAGTGAAATATCCCAGGAGGAGAAAGACAAACACAGTATATACTCGCTTATATAAACCTATAAGATATGATAAACATAATGAAATCTATACACCTAAAAAAGATAATCAAGAGAGCAGACATGGGGTAAGATGATTAATCCTCATTTAGAAAGACAGATGGGATGTGCATTGAACATATGACAGGAGTCTACTGAGTGCATCTGAAAGACTCTAATTAGCAGTGTTTTCAAAGCAAAGACTCATGACCAAAGCTTTGGCAGAGTATAGGGAATCATAAGAAAGAAGGGGAGTTAGTCTGATGGGGAAAGGATAGGAGTTCCACAAGAACCAAATATATCTGGGCACAGGGTCTTTTCTGAGACTGACATTCAACCAAGGACCATGTATGGATATTACCTAGAACCTCTTCTCAGATGTAGCCTGTGGTAGCTCAGTAACTAATTGGTTTCCCAAAGTGAGGGGAACAAGGACTATTTCTAACAGGAACTCAATGACTGGCTCTTTAGCCTCCCCATCCCCCAAGGGAGGTGCCATCCTGTTAGGCCACAGAGGAGGGTTTTCCAGCCAGTCCTGAAGATACCTGATAAAACAGGATCAGATGAATTGGAAGGAGGTCCCCCCCCAATCAGTGGACTTGGTAAATGGCACGGTGGAGATGAGGGGGGGAGGGAGGGACTGGGAAGGAATGAGGGAGCGGGACATGGCTGGCATACAGAGTTAATAAGATGTAACTGATAAGAATAAAATAAAATAAAAAAGGGTGGGTTTTAATAAATTGAAGTAATTTGTTAGCAGGATAATGGTTATCAATTATTCCAGAAAAGGAAGAACAGACAATGGGCCACATATTTGTAGTTTACTTGAAATATTCTTTTTTTTTTCAATGCAGTTTATTCAGGAACCTTGAACAATCATCTGGCCCTGGGGAAAGCCAACCCACAGCTTAAATAGCCTCTGAGTAGCCAACCGCAGTGTGACACGTGGGCAGTGCAGATAGGTCCACATACATGGAAGCAAGCCAGATCCTCAGCCTTAGCCAAATGTGGAGTTACTTGTGACAGAGAGCACTCACCATCGGGAAGGTGGAAGGCAGAAACCAGCTCCATATTTAAGGCGTGGCATTATGCAGCTCTCTACAGTTCCCCCTTTTTGTTTTAGACGCATCAGGCAAGAGTAGAGGTCTGATCTCTGATATTAGAAATAAATTGGGACTTTGTATCGATGTTCATTAAGGTGTCATCCACCCAATGAGCATCAGACCTGTCTGATACCTTTTTCTCAGAGGCGGGACCTGGGGCATCACCCTGCATGCAATCAGACTTGCTCTTCTCTGGGTCGAAAGCGGCTGACCCTGAGTGCAGTGCTTATCCTCACTTCCTGAGTGTAACATATTAGCTTTTTATGGTAGCCAACCGTGCTTGGGGAGACTGTCCTGCTTCCATGGCTGTAAAGGCCTGAATGATCATGGCTGCATTACGCTGTTGTGAGACTCTAATCTTGCATATACACCACAGGCAAACCAAGGAGACCAAAACCAGAAGGCCTGCTAACGCTCCCATGCCCGCCCATTCCTTCAGATGATTCATGGTTGCAGCAATCCATGGTGATAATCCTGTGGCTAGTCCTGTGTCCACTCTGGTAGAATTTACCATGATAATGGCCACTCTCAGCTGCTCCATGGTAGTATAGAATTCTCCAGTCCAATTACCTAAAATATAGCTAGATAATTGTTTAGACAGATTTGCAGCACAGGAAAAATTCTCATGTTGTATGTTAGTGACACAAAGTCCAGCATACTTTCATTGAGAGCCAAGTTGAGCAATTTGCCATAGGGTATCAATTTGCTCCTTCAGGAGGTCAATCCTCTGATTGAACACCATCAAGCCTCCTTTTAGTTGAGCATTAATTCCTTTTTGTACATCACAGCATGAGCTATATTGGCTAAAAGATTATTCAGAGTCTGAGCAGTCTGCACAGTATGACTCATGGCTAATGCTACGGTGGTAGCTCCAACAGCCGCCAATGAGATGGCAGTAACGATGGTGGCTGTAGCTCCAAGATCCTTTTTCTGTCTGAAGAGAGTCATAGTGTGAGGGGCATCAACGGGCACAGGCACCCAGCAAGGCATGCGAGTAACCAGGGCATACCTAAATTCACTAGCATTCCAGCATTGGGCAAAAAAGCAAGTATCATCACCACAATTACTTGGCTCTATCTGGCTAATAATGAATAAAAATGGGGGATATAAACAAACAGGTGTGGGCTTATAGGAAATATTATGAGATGCCTTAACCCCCTCATTGGAACATCCTGCATCAGTTCTAGAACTAGCAGTGGTGGTGTCTGAGGTCTGAGTAGGTTCAGGAGACCATTGCCCCCAGGGGCGAGACGTGTTCCATGTAATACATGAGATATTCTAACTCATGTTTAGAATAGGGTAGTATTATTTTATTAGGATCTTTGCCAAAAAAAATGATGGTTTTGTCTGCACCCCATAAGGATGAGCTCTGCAACCAAAGTAGTATAAGAGGTGAGAATCTTAGTGGGAGAGGTGGAGAGATGAGTCTACAACAGGGCTTATGTTTCCAAAACACTCCTGTGGGTGTATGAGATGATGTACATACAACAAAGAGAAGGGGTTCCTTATAGGAAATAAATTTAACTCCCTAATTTTGGGAAGCTGTTTCCACAACCCATAGGCCATGTGTCTCTTTTGGGGTTAATGAGCAACTGGAGGAGGGGTTAGAGTCTTCCTTGAGAATATCGAAGAGAGTTTTAAGTTCCCCTGTGCTGAGTTTAAGATAAGGTCGAATCCAATTGACATCTCCTAGGATCTTTTGAAAATCATTAAAGTCTTTAAATAGCTAGTTTTTAACTGGATTTTTTTGTGTAGTAATTTTTGGATGATGGATCACAAATCCTAAATAAAAAAATGGGTCTATTAATTGAATTTTCTCTGGTGAAATTCATAAACCATTATCTATTAATTTTTGTGAAAGCTTCTGACAGCAATAGAGCAACAGGAAGCCATCAAGTCCAGCTGAAAGGATGCTCCAACTAATAAGCAGATGCTCTCACAAAAATCTATCACCCAAGTCCTAGGGTCCTAGGGTATCTGTTGATAACTTTTCCACTAATTGTCTTTGTCTCCACTAAATGGAATTTGCTTTCTCATTGGCTTTGAATACAGTAAATATGTTTGTCTCAACTAAATAGTTTTGGCTCCCAGCAAGCCATCAGTCCTGAAGAGCTTTATATTTCATCCCTTTGATTACATTTTTTCTAATGTATTTATTTCCGTTTGTTCACTTATATCTGATCTGCTATCCTCTTCCCCTTCTACCTCCAGTCCCAAGCACCCTCCTTCTTCAAACCCTATGGTCTTCCTCTAGTTCCCTGATAGGGAGGTCCTCCTCTTCCCTTTTATCTAACCCTAACTTATTAATTTTCATCAAGGCTGACTACATCATCTTCCTCTGCAGGGTGATTCTCAGGGCATTGTTCACCTTATTTCCTCAATTCCCTCTACTTATGTCACTCTTTCTACCTCCTCTCCTTGAGGCTTTCCAGAGCTCCAAGGGGAAGTAGAATTTGATAAGGAAATTCCATTTAGAGCCGGGTGTTTTAAGGTCTCTCTCTGCATGATACTGGACTGTTGGTCTCTGTATGCATTCCCATTTAATGTAGGAGGAAGCATCTCTGTGGATCTAAGAACATGGTACTTATCTATCAGTTGAGGGCAGAGAGAAACATATTTTAATAACACTAGCCTGGGTTACTTGAAAATTGCTGAAGGATGCCCTGTCCCAACATCTCAATAAAATGTCACCCTTTTGCCCTAATGGAAGACTGGTTTGGTCACATTAGATGGCCTATTAGAATTTTATCAACCATTATCAGGAGATTTCCTATATAAGTTCATACATACCATATTTGTCTTTTTGCATTTTAGTTACCTTATCCAGGATGATTTTTTCCTGGTTCCATCAATTTGCCTGAAAATATCATGATGTCATTTTTTTTTTACGAGAATAATACTTCATTATGGATAAATCCACATTTTCCCCAAAGAAGATTGTCAGTCTTGTTCTTTAGTCCTTGGAAGTTGCTAGGACTATAATCATTGTTTTAAATGACAAATATTCAGGTTAACTATGTTCTTTTAGTGTAGAAGTTCCCCAACTTCTTCCACTTCATGGTGATTTGAAGGGCAATGTAAACTTGAAGGTCATCTATTTAAGTGTTGAATCCCCAGTGAGGAAATATCTGGGAAGGATTAAGACATATGGCCTTGTTATATAATATAATTCCTATTGGAGCTATAATATAGGAGGGTGTGCTTTGAGGTTGATATGCCAATAAAAGTGATCAGCCACAATGGAGTCTCTGCCTCTCAGTCTCTGTCACTTTATATCTATGGTTCTGTTGTTTGGTCTCTATATTTCTGAATCTATCTCTTTATCTCTTTCTTTCTCTGTCTCTGTCTGTCTCCCTCTCTCTGCCTGTCACTTTTAGGTTCAGTATGAAAAGCTGTCAGTTTTGCTGAAGAAATACAACAAGATGACCACTTGCTGTCTTGACATCCTGGATGGCCTCTGTAAACATATAATCAAGGAAGCAATTAAACACTTTTTGTTCAAAAAGTTGCCTACGTCAGGGATCATTTTCCCAGTAAGTAATTCTCTGACTGAGGCCATATCTGTGCATTTAACAAATAATAATGAATATGTGATGAGGTAAAACTCACAAGTCATGGACACATGACTTTATTATTGACAACTTTAAGGAAATACGAGACAATTTTACTTAACTAAGAGTCTTTGACAAAGGAATAGTCATCTCTCGGTTGTTTGCTTTCAGCTAGCCAGATTGAGGCATGTAGGGCTGCTCAGCCTTTCTCTCAAGCACACTGTCCACTTGGCCTTTTTAGTATCTGGCTCTTGAAACTCTTACTGGTTTTCACCTGTTGCTTGACATCATTCTCCATCTCAGCCAATCAGCACCTGAGAGAATCTCTAGGTTTCTATGAAGATGAGTAAACAAGCTTTCCTCATTTTCCATTATCTCTCATCCTGTATACATGTGACTTTTTCTTGTGAAACACAACAAGCTTTTATCTCATCTCTTCATCCAGATTGCACACCTTTACTCCTATTTACCTCTGTGACAATCTCAGGTAGAAAATGAAACTTTAATATCTATTTAATTGGACAAATTCCTAAGTAGGGAAGCTTCAAAGTGATGTAGGATGAAGGGGAATATACCCAATGATGTGCAGGTCTCCTAATGTGCTCTTGGATCTGAAATTTCCTAGGTTGTGACTTTATTCATATACTCACTAAATGTACCTTCACATTCTTATTGGTAGAATAGGTTCTCAGGGTTCAGGGTTCCCTGGGTATTAAATTTTTAAGAGGAAGGAAAAGAGAAGGAAACCAGAAAATTCATGGGATTGGTTGACTGAAAGAGAGAAAAATCCATGAGTGTAAATAAGGGGCAGTAAACTTTACTGAGAATGATTGAGGGGTATACAGCTGGGATACAGAGTTAATAAAATGTAACTGATAAGAAAAAATAAAATTAAAAAAAAGAGGTGAACTGAGGGGCAATAAAGGATTTGACAGGTTTGCTGTTCTACACTAGGGTTGCCAAACCTTTATGATCAGGATTGGCTTGGCTGACCTGGCTGGATGGGCAGCTGTATCCTACTCAGTAATCAGTTAGCAAGTTTTCTGGTCCTGGGTTTTACAGTTAAAATAGGGTCATCAGGACAGAGAAATATTTTGGTGTTATCTGCCTAGGATACAAGAGCCACTCTGATACCTGTTGTGGTCCTCCATATGAACCGAACCCTCTAAATATAATGTTAGTGCCAGGACTGGTTTTTCAGAGGGGCCATCTGAGCACATTGGGTCTCATGTAGTTGGGTAAATACTAGTTCATGGCTAGGATTTTCTGCTACATAATGAGTTTCTAGAAAGCATGCCTTAAAAAATTAAACTCTACCCTCTTTAGTGCAATATTTTCTTCAGGTTAAAAGTCATTGTACAAATTTTGAAGATATTATTTTTATTGATTATGTAGGAATTTCATCTTACCTTTATTACACTCCTTTTTCCTTTGCTCCAGGTTCAAATTCCTACCTAAATGTCAACTAATTTTTTTTCTCTAAAATACATCAATTAAAGTAAGTATTGTTACATCTACTCATTGGAAAATAATCAGAGTCTCAGTACCAAGTCCCTTGAAGAAAAATGAAGAAGATCCCTTGAAGATCTCTTTACTTCAGCACCTTGTTCACAGTTTTTGTTACATTATTTATTATGAATTGTTCACTTTGTATCCCCACTGCTGCTCTCTCCTTCTTTTTTTCCAGACCCTCCTGCTTCTATCTTTATGCCTTTTTTTCTAGTGTCCTGATAGGGGAGGTCCTCCTCCCCCTTCTATCTGACCCTAGCTTATCAGGTCTCATCAAGGATGGCTGCATCATCTTTTGTAGCCTGATTCTTAGGGGATTGTTCTCCTTGTGTACCCAATTGAATCTATTTATGACACTCTTTCGTCCTTGCCCCCTGCATACTTAGCAGAGAACTGAGGGAAGATAGAATTTCTTAGGAAAATCCCATTTAAAGTTGGATGTTTTAAGGTCTCTCTGCATAATATCGGACTGTGTGTCTCTATATGCAAACCCATTTGATGCAGAAGGAAGCATCTTTGCACAGATCTTTGCACATTTGAGGGCAGAAAGGAACATATTTTAGTAACAGCAGAAATTGTCAAGCAATTTCTATAGGATATCCTGGCCTAACAAATCAATTAACTGCCATCCAATTCCCCTAGTGGAAGACTGGCTTGGACACAATAAATGACTTATTGGAACTTAATCCTCCACTATTAGAAGACTTCCTAATAAGTGAATACAAACCATATTTCTCTTTCTGTACTTTAGTTACTTCACCCAGGATGATTTTTCCTGTATCTATCCATTTGTCTGAAAAATTATGATGTCATTTTCTTAGCTGAATAATATTCCATTATGGATATATTCCACATTTGGAATGATTGTCATTCATCTTCTTTAGTCTTTGGAAGTTGCTAGGACTTTAGTCATTGTATTGAATGACAAAATTTAAGGATAACAATTTGCTTTTAGCCTAGAATTCCCTCCATCTTCTACTTCCTTGTGATTTGAATTACAATGTCCCCTAGAAGCCCATCTATTTACATGTGGAGTCCCAAGAGAGGAAATGTCTGGGAAGTGTTAGGAGGTTTGGCCTTGTTAGGTAATATAATTCCTTTGTTTCCCTAACTTCTTTCTCAGCCTTTTTATCTTTTGTATACATGAGGCCTACTGATTTTTTTCAGTTAATTTTTTATCCAGCCACTTTGCTGAAGGTGTTTGTCAGCTGTAGGAAATTCCCTGGTAGAATTTTTGAGATCACTCAGGTATACTATCATATCATCTGCAAATAGGGATAATTTGACTATTTTTTTTTTTATTTCTATCCCCGTGATCTCCATCAATTGTCTTATTGCTCTAGGAAGGACTTCCAGATCTTTGTTGAAAAGATATGGAAAGAGTGGGCAACCTTCCCTTGTCCCTGATTTCAGTGGAATTGCTTTATCTTTCTCTCCCTTTATTTTGATGGTTGGCATAGGCTTGTTCTATGGCCTTTACTATATTTAGGTATGTGCCTTGTATCCCTGATCTTTCTAATACTTTAAATATGATCTTATACTTTAAATGTTGGATTTTGAAACATGCTTTTTCAGCATCTAAAGATGGAGATTATCATGTTTTTTTTTTTCATTTTTTAATATAGTGGATCATATTGATGGATACCCATGTATTGAACTACCCATGCATACCTGGGATAAAGCCTACTTGGTCACAATGGATGATATCTTTTATGTGTTCTTATATTCAGTCTAAGACATAAAGCACCTTCATATGACCCTAAGCACAGAAGTCAAAGATATGTATGAAAAAAATTTCAAGTTTCTGAAGAAAGAATTAGAAGATATCAGCAAAATGAAAGATCTCCCATGCTTATAGCTTGGCAGACTTACCATTGTAAAAATGGCCATCTTACTAAAAGCAGTCTACAGATTCAATGTAATTTCCATCAAACTACAAACAAAATTCTTTATAGAACTTGAGAGAAGAATTCTCAAATTCAAATGAAAAACAAGAAACTCAGAATTGGTAAAATAATGGTTTACAGTAAAAGATCTTATAGAAGTATCTGCATCCCTGACCTCAATCTGTATTTTAGAGCAACAGTAATAAAAACTGTATGGTAGTGGCATAGAAATAGAGTGGTGGATCAATGGAATGTAATAGTTAGAATACCCAGAAATAAACCCACACACTTATGGAAAACTGATTTTAGAAAAAAAATAGAAAAAGTAATAGTATCTTCATCAAATGTTGCTGGTCTAAGTGGATGTCTACAATTAGAAAAATGCAAATATATTCATAATTATCACCCTGAACAAAAGTAAAGTCCAAGTGGATCAGAAACCACACCATAAAACCAGACACATTAAATTGGTTAGAAGGAAATTGGGGAAGAGCCTGAACTCATTGATACAGGAGACAACTTCTTGAACAGAACACTAAGAGCACAGGCTCCAAGAGAAACAATGAGTAAATGGGACCTCATGAAACTGAAAAGCTTCTGTAAAGCAAAGGACAGTGTCATCAAAACAAAACAAATGCCTACAGATTGGGAAAAAAGCTTCACCAAGCCTCTATGTGACCGAAGGCTATTATCCAGTATATATAAAGAACAAAAGAAGTTTAAAAGCAACAAATCAAGTAATTCAATTAAAAAATGGAGTACAGAGCTAAACAGAGAATTCTTGATAGAGAAATATTGAATGGAAGATAAGCACTTAAACAAATGCTCAACTTTATAAGCCAACAGGAAAATACAAATCAAAATGAAACTGAGATTTCCCATTACACTGATCAGAATGGCCAAGATCAAACACTCAAGTGACAACACATGCTGATGAGATTATGGACAAAGAAGAACACTCCTCCACTACTGGTAGGAAAAGAATCTTGTAAAATCACTCTGGATATTGATCTGATGCTTTCTCAGACAACTAGAAATAGAGCTTCCTTGATATCCAGCTATACCATTCCTACCTATATCCAAAAGAGGCTCAAGTACAAAATAAGGACATTTGCTCAGTCATGTTTATAGCAGCTTTATTTATAATAGCCAGAATCTGGAATCAACCCAGATGCCCCACAGCTGAAGAATGGGTACAGAAATTGTGGTATATTTACACAATGGAATATTACTCAACAATAAAAAAAAGGAAATCATGAAATTTGAAAGTAATGGGTGGGAACTGGAAAGGATCATCTTGAGTGAATTGTTTCAGAAGCAGAAAGACACATACCGTATATTCTCACTCATATAAA
The DNA here is from genome assembly GCF_030254825.1 of Meriones unguiculatus. Classification (NCBI taxonomy): domain Eukaryota; kingdom Metazoa; phylum Chordata; class Mammalia; order Rodentia; family Muridae; genus Meriones; species Meriones unguiculatus. Next base: position 16,247,318 of record NW_026843710.1, on the reverse strand, counting down.
CATATAATATATGATAAAGCTACTAAAATCTGTTCACCTAAAGAAACTAATCAAGAGGGAGGATGCTTAAAAAATACTCAATCCCCATTCTGAAAGGCAAAGAGGATACACTTCAGAAGTAGAAAATGGGGAAGGAGTTAGGAGACTGCCAAAGAGAGCCTCTGAAATGCTCTGCTCTGCAGCCTATCAAAGCACATGCTGAGATTTATGGCCAACTGAGTTCTTCCTCGCCACACTCAGGCACACCCCCAAGAAAAAGGTCTGAGTCCTGAAGACCATTATATTTCATCTTCTTGATCACAGTTTTTTTTAAGTATATATTTGTTATGGTTTGTTCCCATTTTATATCCTCTGCTGCCCCCCCCATTCTTCACTTCAATTACCACCCCCTCCTTCTAATACCTCTTTGCCCTTTCTTTAGCTCACTGATAGGAGAGATCCTCCTCACTTTTCTATCTGACCCTAGCTTATCAGGTCTCATCAATGCTGGCTGCATCATCTTCCTCTGAAGCCTGATTCCCAGGGTATTGTTCCCCTTGTGTGCTCAATTCCCTCTACTTATGACACTTTTCCCACTTCCTCTCATTCATGCTTCCAAATAGCTCCACTTGAATGGAGAATTTCATAGGGAAATCCCATTTAGGTGTTTTAAGGTCTTGCTCTGCATATTATCGGATGATGGGTATCTGTATGCAGTCTCATTTGATGCATATGGAAGCATCTCAGTAATTGTAAGAACATGGCATTGATTTATCATATGAGGGCAGAGAGCAATATATTTTAATAACTACAGTGTGTGTTGCTGGACTATTTCCATAGAATGTCCTGTCCCAACAATTCAATTAACTACCACTCAATTCCCCTAGTGGAAGCCTGGTTTAGTCACAATAGATGGTCTATTGGAACTTTAAACCCCACTATTAGGAGACTGCCTCATAAGTGAAAACATACCATATTTGTCTGTATGCAATTTAATTACTTCATGGAGGATGAATTTTCCTGGTTCCATCATTTGCCTGAAAATACCCTGATTTCATTTTCTTTTTTTTTTCTTTATTAATTGCACTTTATTCACTTTGTATCCTCCCTTTGGTTCTCTCCCTCCCCCATCCCAATCCCTCCCTTCCTCCACCCTCTGCATGAATACCCTTCCCAAGTCCACTGATAGAAGAGGACTACTTTTCCTCCTTTTGATCCTAGTCTCATCAGGAGTGGCTGCATTGACTTATTCTCTGGCCTTGTAATCCTGCTTCCCCCTCATGGGGAGGTAATTAAAGAGCAGGCCAATCAGTTCATGCCAGAGACAATTTCTGTTCCTATTACAATGGAACCCACTTGGATACTGAACTTCCATGAGCTACATCTGTGCAAGGGTCTTAGGTTATGTCTATGCATAGTCTTTGGTTGGAATATCAGTCTCAGGAAATACCCCTGTGCTCAGATTTTTTGGTTCTGTTGCTCTCCTTGTGGAGTTCCTGTCCTCTCCAGATCTTACTGTTTCCCACTTCTTTCATAAGATTCCCTGCACTCTGCCCAAAGGTTGCCCATAAGTCTCAGCATCTTCATTGATAGTCTGCAGGGCAGAGCTTTTCAGAGGTCCTCTGTATCAGGCTCCTGACTTCTTCCCTCTTTCTCCTTCTTCTGATATCCAGTCTCTTTGCCTTTCTGGATAGGAATTGAGGATGTTAGCAAGAGTCCTCCCACTTGATTAGTTTCTTTAGGTGTACAGATTTTAGTAGGTTTATTCTATATTATATGTTACTTATAATGATTTGTTCACTTTGTATCCCCTCTGCTGCCCACTCTATCTTCTCCATCCAGTCCCACCCACCCTCATTCCTTTACCCCTATGTCCTTTCTCTAGTTCCCTGATAGGGAAGGTCCTCCTCCCCCTTCTATCTGACCCTAATTTATCAGGTTGCACCTAGGCTGGCTGCATCATTTTCCTCTGAGGCCTGCTTCTCTGGGCATTGTTCTCCTGTGTCCTCAATTCCTTCTACTTATGACACTCTTCTGGCCTCCTTTCCACAGGCTTCTCAGAGCTCTTCAGGGAGGGAGAATTTCATAGAGAATATCCCATTTAGGTGTTTTAAGATCTCTCTCTCTCTCTCTCTCTTCATTATATCAGACTGAGGTTCTATATATGTGGTTCCATTTGATGCAGAAAGAAGCATCTTTGTGGATCCAAGAACATGGCACTGATCTATCAGTTGAGGGCAGAGAACAACATACTTTAATAACAACAGTTTGGGTTGCTTAAAAAATTCCAAATAATGCCCTGAACCCACAACTCAATTAACTATCACCCAATCCCCCTAGTGGAAGACTGGTTTTGTCACAATAGATGACCTATTTGAACTTTATCCCCTACTACTAGGATATCACCAAATAAGTGAGCACATTACATACTTGTGTGGAATCCCCAGTGAATAAATGTCTGGGAGGGGTTAGGAGTTATGGCTATGTTAGAAAATATAATTTCTATTGGAGTTAAAATATAGGAGAGTGTGCTTTGAGGTTGTAATGGTAGTGAATGTGACCAGACAGAGTGTAGTCTCTGTCTCTCAGTAAGTGTAAGCGTCTTCTATTTACAAGATTATTCCACAGTGAGGAAATATATGGGAGAGATTAGATGGTATGGCCTTGTTAGATAATGTAATTATGTTATGTTATAGTGGAATGTGTGCTTTGAGGTTGATATACCAATGACAGTGACCAAACTCAATGGAGTCTCTGTCTCTCTTTCTCATTTTATATCTTTGTTTCTGTCTAGGTCTGTCTATTTCTGAATCTGTTTGTCTAGCTCTTTTTCTCTCAGTCTCCCTCTCTCTGCCTGCTGCTTATGTTCAGTATGAAAAGTGCTCAGTTTGCTGAAAGACTACCATAAGATGATTTCTTGCTGATGGAACATCCTGGATGCTGTCTATAAAATTGTAAGCAAGGTCCCAATTTAACACATTTTATTGAAAGATTTGCCTTGGTCAGGGAGGGTTTTCAGAGTAAGTAATTCACTGACTGAGGACATATCTGTGCATTTAACAAATAATAATGTAATCTGTAATAATGTGAAAGTCACATGTCAAGGACACGTGACTTTATTAATGACCACTTGAAAGAAATATATGATACTTTTCCCGGACTGAGAGTCTTGGATACAGGAACTGTAATCTCTGTATTGTGCGCTTTCAGCTACCGAGATTGAGAATGTAGGGCTGCTTAACCTTTCTTTCAAGCAGGCTATCCACTTGGCCCTTTAATAACTGAGTCTCACTGGCTTTCACCTGTTTCATAACATTATTCTCCCTCTCAGCCATTCAGCACTTGAGAGAATCTTGAGGTATCCATGGAAATGAGTTAACAAACTTTCCTCAGTGGCATTATCTCTGATCCAAGTGACTTTGTCTTTTGAAACCCAGAAGCCTTTTTCTCATCCCTTTATCCAGATCTCACAACTTTACTCCTGTTTACCTCTGTGACAATGTCAAGTAGGAAATGAAACCTTCATTTTTATTTTATTGGACAGCTTTCTACTTAGGGAAGTTTCAAAATGATATGGGATTAAGGGGATGTACCAAATGAAAAGGTGATCTTCTACTGTGGTCTTCGATCTGAAACTTCCTATGCTGTGACTTTAAACTGAGCAGTTACCTGTGTACTCACTAAATGGACCTTTACATTCTTATTGATATAATAGGCTCACAGTGGTTTGGGTTCCCTGGGCTATTTTTTCTTTAAGAGCAGTGAAAAGAGAAGGAAACCTGGTAATTCCTGGGACTTTTTGGCTGAAACAGAGGAAGATCGGTTAGTGTAAATGGAGAACTGAGGGGAAGTAAACTATTTGACAGCTGGTGTTCCACACTAGTGATAGCAACCCACTATGAGCAGGGTTTCCTTGGCTGGTCTAACTGGAACTGAAGGTGTGTCCTAATCAGTGGTCAATGAGGAACCCTCCTTATTCTGAGGCTTACAATTAAAACTGGGCCTTCAGGACCAATACAATTGGCTAGGACTAGGAGTAGGCCTAAGAGCAGTTGTGTTTCCTGATGTGATCCTCCAGAAAAACCCTATAAATGTAGTTTAGTTCCAGGACTGCTTGTTCAGAGGTGCCATCTAAGCTCACTGGGTCTGAGCTAGGCTGGGTAAGTACTAGTTCATAGCTAGGATTCCCTGCTACATAATGAATTCCTGGAAAGCATGCCTCACACAGTAAAACTCTACCCTACTTTTGTACAATCTTTCTCCATGTTAAAGTCATCATAAGAGTTATAGAGTGGTTAACATATTATTTTTACTGATTATGTGATAATTTTATATAATATACATTGCAGACTTTTTCCAATGATCCCAGGTTCAAATCCTATCCATGTGTCACTATTTTTTTCTTTAAAATACCTCCATTGAAGTGTGTGTTGTTCGTATACCCATTGAAACATGATCAGAGTCTTAGTGCCAATTTCCTTTAAAAAACTAAGTTTATCATTGCCGCACCCTGACACCATCTTCAAGAAGAAACCATCAGTCCTGATGAGCTCTATATTTTATCACATTGATCACAGTTTTTCTTATATATTTATTTACTGAGATTCTTTTGCATTGTATCCTCTGTACTGACTCCTCCATCTTCTCCTTCAAGTCCCACCCCCCCTATACCCTATACACTTTTTAAGCCCCTATACTCTTATTTCCCTGATTCCAGAGAAACTCCTCCTCCTTTTATCTTGCCTTAGCTTAACAGGTCTTATCAAGGCTACATGCATTATCTTCCTCTGCAGTCTGATTAGGAGGGCATTGTTCTCCTTTTGTCCTCAATTCTTCTGCTTATCACACTATTTCTGCCTCCTGTCCTGCAGACTTCCCAGAGCTTTGAGGGGAGGAAGAATTTCATAGGAAAAATTCCATTTATAGATGGGTGTTTTAAGGTCTCTCTCTGCAAAATATCAGACTGTGGGTCTCTATTCATTCCCATTTCATGCAGAAGGAAGCATCTCTGTGTATACAAGAACATGGCACTGATATATCAATTGAGTGCAGAGAAAAACATATTTTAATAACAACACACTGGGTTGTTTGAAATTTTCCTTAACATGGGCTTTCCCAAAAATTCAGTTAACTGACACCCAATGAAAGACTTGCTTGGTCATAATAGATTTCCTATGGGAAATTTATTCCCCACTATTAGGAGAACTCCTAAGAAGCGAATACATACCATATTTGTCTTTCTGCATTTTAGTTACTTTACCAAGGATGATTTTTTTTCTGGTTCCTTCCATTTGCCTGAAAGTATCATGACATCATTTTCTTAGCTGAATAATACTCCGTTATGGGAATATTCCACATTTTCCCAAAGGAGATTGTCAGTCCCGTTCTTAAGAACTGCTTGCCACTTGTGGTTCAGTATGAAAAGCTCTCAGTTCTGCTCAAGGACTACAACAAGTTGACTGCTTTGGTGACTTGACATCAGGGATGGTCTCTGTAAATATATGAACAAGGTCTTAATTAAATGCTTTTTGTTCAGAGTTGCCTTGGTCAGTAAGCATTTTCCCAGTAAGTAATTCACTGACAGAGGACATATCTGTGCATTTAACAAATAATAATGGAATCTGTCATAATGTGAAAGTCATGTGACTTTATTAATCTGAACTTAAATGAAATATATGATACTTTTCCTGAACTAAGGGTCTTGGACACAGGAATTTTCATCTCTGAGTTGTGTGCTTTCAGTGGCCCAGATTAAGTAATGGAGGGCTGCACAGCATTTCTCTCAAGCACGTTGTCCATTTGGCCCTTTTAATAAGTGGCTCCTGAAACCATTACTACCTTTCATTTTTTTGCCTGACATCATTCTCCCTCTCAGCCAATCTGCACCTGAGAGAATCTCAAAGTTTCCATGGAGATGAGAAAACAAACTTTCCTCAGTGTCCAGAATCTCTGATCCTGTGCACAGGTGTCTCTTCTTGTGAAACCAAATAAGCCTTTATCTCATCCCTTTATCTTGATCACACACCTTTACTCCTGTTTATCTCTGTGACAATGTCAGGTACGAAATGAAAATTTAATGTTTAATTATTCTGCTTCCTATGTAAGGAACTTCAAATTGATGTGGGATTAAGGGGAATATATCCAATGACAACATGGTCTCCTACTGTGGTTGTGGATCCGTTAAAGAAAACTGAGTTCATCCTTGCTGCGTCCTAACACTACCCCCCAAAAGAAGACATCAGCCCCGAAAAGCTCTATACTTCATCACCTTGATCACAGTTTTTTTCTTATGTATTTATTTATTATGATTTGTTTACATTGTATCCCCTCTGTTGTCCCCATCACTCTTCTTCTCCCAGTCCCACCCACAGACCTACTCTACACGTAGAACCTTTCTAAAGTTCTGTGATAGTGGAGGTCCTCCTCCCCCTTCTATTTGCCCTCCTTATCAGGTGTCATAATGACCTGCTGCATCATCTTCCTCTGCAGTCTGAATCTCAGCATTTAGTTCTCCTTCTGTCCTCAATATTCTCTGACTATGATACTCTTTCTGCCCTCTCTCCTGCAGGATTCCCAGAGATTTGCTGGGAGGGAGAATTTCATAGAGAAATCCCATTTAGAGCTGGGTGTTTCAAGGTTTCTCTCTGCATAATATTGGACTATGGGTCTCTGTATACAATCATATTTGATGCAGAGGGAAGCATCTTTTTGGATGCAAGAGCATGGCACTGACTATAACTTGAGGGCAGAGAGCAATGTATTTTAATAATAGCAGCCTGGGTTGCTTGAAATTTTCCTTAAGATACCCTGGCCCCTGAATAAAAAAACTGCCACCCAATTCAATTCCCCTAGTGGAAGACTGGTTTTGTCACAATAGATGGCCCATTGAAACTTTATACCCCAATATTAGGAGGCCTCCTAATAAGTGAATACATACTATATTTGCAATTCTGCATTTTAGTTTGTTCACCAAGGATGATTTTTCCTGGTTCCATTCATTTACCTGAAAATATCATGATGTCAATTTCTTAGCTGAATAATACTCCATTACGGAAATATTCCACATTTTCCCTGAAGGAGATTGTCTTTAGTCAATGGAAATTGCTGTTACTTTAATCATTGTACTAGAATGACAAACTTTCAGGATAACTATGTTCTTTTAGCCTAGAAGTACCTCCATCTTCTTTCACTTCCTGATGATGTGAATTGTAATGTCTTCTTGAAGCTCATCTATTTACATGTTGAGTCTATGTGAGGAAATGTCTGAGAAGGGTCATGAGGATGTGCTTTGAAGTTGATATGCCAATGAAAGTGACCAGACAGAATGGAGTCTCTGTCTCTAGGTCTCTGTCACTTTATATCTTTGTTTCTATCAGTCTTGGTCTCTCTCTTTCTTTGTCTCCCTTTTTGCCTGCTGCCTGTTTTTCAGTATGAAAAGTTCTCAGTTCTCCTGGAGGACTACAACATGATGATTGCTTGCTGGTGTGACATTCTGGAGGGTCTCTGTAAAAATATAAGCAAGGTCCCTATTAAATTTTTTTATTCAAAGATTTGCCTTAGTCAAGGAGCATTTTCTCAGGAAGTAATTAACTGACCAAGGACATATCTGTGCATTTAACCAGTAATAATGGAATCAGTGATAATGTGAAACTCATATGTCAAGGACATGTGGCTTTATTAATAACCACTTGAAAGGAAATTGTGACACTTTTCTTGAACTAGGAGTCTTGGACATAGAAACTGTCATCTCTGGGATATGTGTTGTAAGCTGTCCAGTTTGAGGCATGTAGGGCTTCTCAGACTTTCTCTCAAGAAGGCTGTCCACTCGGACCTTTTAATAAATGGCTCCTAAAACTCTTGCTGGCTTTCACCTCCTTCATGACATCATTCTCAATCTCAGCCAATCAATAAACTGAGAGATTCTTGATGTTTCCATGGAGATGAGCAAACCAACTTTCTTCAGTGTCCTGGATCTCTGATCCTGTGAACTCTTGACATTTTCTTCTGAAACCCAACAAGACTTTACCTCAGCTCTTTATGCAGATTCCACACCTTAACTACTGTTTACCTATGTGATAATATCAGGTAAGGAATGAATATTTAATGTTCATTTAATTGGAAAACTTGGTAAGTAGGGAAGCCTCAAAGTGATATGGAATTAAGGCGACATATAAAATGACAAGGGGGTCTCATACTGTGGTTTTGGTTTTGAAATTTCCTAGGTTCTGACTTTGAACTGAGTGGTTACTGCAATACTAAGTAAATGTACTTTCATGTTCTTATTGATAGAATAGGCTCATAAATGGTGGGAACTAGAAAAGGTCATCCTAATTTGATCCAGAAGCAGAAAAACACACAGTATATACTTACTAACAGACATATAATATAACAGATATATAATACCTTCACATTCTTATTGATATAATAGGCAATTAAATGGTGGGAACTAGAAACGATCACCCTGACTGAGCAATTCCATAAGCAAAAAGACACAAAAAGACACGGTATATACTCACTAAAAGACATAATATAAGATAAACCTACTGAAATTTGTACACTTAAGAACAGGGAGGACTCTGCCTAAAATAATGCTCAATCCTGATGCTGAAAGACAAAGAGGATGAACTTCAGAAGAAGGAGAAAACAGGGAAGCCTTGTTTGGAACCTTTCCCAAAGGGTGTGTGAAAGGCTCTGCCCCGCAGAATATCAAAGCAAATGCTGAGACTTACAGTCAGCTTTTGAGCAAAGTACATGGATGGAATCAAATGAAAGAAGTGGGAAATAGTAAGATGTGGAGAGGACAGGAGCTCCACAATGATAACAACAGAACCAAAAAAGAATCTGAGTACAGGGGTCTTTCCTCATATTCCAACCAAGTACCTACCATACATAGAGAGAACCTAGAACCCCTGCACAGATGTAGCCCATGGCAGTTCAGTGCCCTAGAGGATTCAAAAGTAATGGGAACAGGGACTGCCTCTGACATGAACAGATTGGCCTATTCTATGACTGCCTCACCCTGTTGGGGGAGTAGCACAGAGGAAGACAATGCAGCCACTCCTGATGAGATAAATATTCTTGCTTCCATGTATGTGGACCTATCTGCATTGCCCACGTGGCAAGCTGGGGTTGGCTACCCAGAGGCTATTTAAGCTGTGGGCTGGCTTTCCCCAGGGTCAGATGATTGTTCAAGGTTCCTGAATAAACTGCATTGAAAAAAAATATTCTAGCATCAGAAAGAAAGAGAAGAACTCCCATATCAGTGGACTTGGGGAAGGTCATGCATGGAGAAAGGGGACAGAAGGTTGAATTGGGAGAAGAGGAGTGGGTTTTTTTTGGGGGGGTATGAAAAGTGAATAAAGAGTAATTAATAAACATTTTAAAAATATATAATTCCTTTTGGATTTATACTAGAGGAGGTGTGCTTTGAGGTTAATATGCCAATGAAAGTGACCAGACAGAATGGAATCTTTGTATCTCCGTCTCTGTCAGTTTACATCTTTGTTTTTGTTGGTCTTAGTCTTTCTATTTCTGAATCTGTTTCTCTAGCTCTTTCTAGCTCTATCTTTCTCTGTAACCCCCCTCTGTGAATGCTACTTGTGTTTCATTATGAAAAGCTCTCTGTTCTGTTGAAGGACTACAATAAGTTGACTGCTTGCTAACATGGCATCCTGATGATCTCTGTAAAAACATAAGCAAGGTTCTAGTTAAACGCTTATTGTTCAGAGATTTGCCTTGGTCAGGGAGCATTTCAACAGTAAGTGATTCACTGACTGAAGTCATATCCTAATGGAATCAGTGATAATGTTAAAGTTATGTGATTTTATTAATGACCACTCCAAAAATAATGTGACACTTTTCCTCAACTAAGAGTCTTGGACACAGGAACTGTCATCTCTGGGTTGAGTGCTTTCACCTACCAAGACTGAGGCATGTAGGGCTGCTCAGCCCTTTCTCTCAAGCAGGCTGTCCACTTGGCCTTTTTAATAACTGGCTCCTGAAACTCTTTCTGGCTTTCACCTTTTCCATGACCTCATTCAACCTCCAGCCATTCAGCACCTGAGAAAAACCTTGAGGTTTCCTTGAAGATGAGTAAACAATCATTCCTCAGTGTCCAGTATCTCTGATGATGTTTGTGGCCTATTGAAAATTTATCCCCCACTATTAGGAGACCTCACAGTAAGTAAACACATAACATATTTGTCTTTCTGCATTTTAGTTATTTCACACAGGATGATTTTTCCTGGTTCCATCCATTTGCCTGAAAATATCACGTTATCATTTTCTTAGCTGAATAACATTCTGTTATGGAAACATTCTACATTTTCCCCAAAGGAGATTGTCAGTCCTGATCGTTAGTCTTTGGAATTTGCTAGGACTTTAATCATTGTATTGAATGACAAACTTTCAGGATAACAATGAACTTTTAGCCTGGAAGTCAGTCCATCTTCTACTTCGGGTAATTTAAATTCCAATGTCCTCTCTAAGGCCATATATTTACATGTAGGGCCCCCATGAGGAAATGTCTGGTTACTGTTAAGAGGTATGGCCTTGTTAGATAATATAATTCATTTTATTTCCCTAATTTCTTTCTAAGCCCTTTTATCTTTTGTATACAGAGGGGCTCCTGATATTTTTGCATTATTTTTTTTATCTAGCCATTTTGTTGAAGGTGTTTATATGCTATAGGAATTCCCTGGTAGAATTTTTGAAGTAACTAAGTATCATAAAATCTCCAAGCAGTGATACTTTGACTTTGTCCTTTTCTGATTTGTATCCCCTTGATCTACTTCAGTTGTCTTATTGCTTTTGCAAGGACTTCCAGACCTATGATAAAGAGATATGGAGAGAGTGGGCAGCCTTGCCTTGTCCCTGATTTCAGTGGGATTGCTATAAGTTTCTCTTTGTTTAGTTTAATGTTGACTATAGGCTATAATTGACTATAGTCAATTATAATGTTGACTATAGACTATAATATTGCCTTTACTATATTTAGGTCTGTGCTTGTATCCCTGATCTCTCCAAACTTTAAACATGAAAGGATGTTGGATTTTGTCAAATGCTTTTTCAACATCTAAGGAGATTATCTTGTGGGGTTTTTATTATTTCTTTTTTTTAATATGGTGGATCACATTGATTGATTTCCATATATTGAACCACCCCTGCATACCTGGGATGAATCCTACTTTGTCATAGTGGATGCTATCTCTTATGTGTTCTTATATTTGGTCAAAGACATAAAGTAACCAAGGGAGTCAAAGACTTCTATGAAAAATATTTCAAGTCTCTGAAGAAAGAATTAGAAGAAGATATCAGCAGATGGAAAGATCTCCTATGCTCATGGCTTGGCAGGCTTAACATTGTAAAAGTAGACATCTTATCAAAAGCAATCTACAGATTCATTTGCAATTCCCATCAAATTACTGACAAATTCTTTACTGACCTTAAAAGAAAAATTCTCAGCTTCATATGGAACAACAAGAAACCCAGAATTGCTAAAACAACCCTTTCCAATAAAAGATCTTCTAGAGATATCTCCATCCCTGATTTCAAACGGTATTATAGAGCCACAGGAATAAAAACTGCATGGTACTGGCATAGAAACAGAATGGTGGATAAACAGACCCAAATGGAAGAAACAGAAATAAACCCACACAGTTCAGGACACCTGAGTTTTGGCAAAGATGCCAAAACCATAAATAGAAACAAAGATAGCATCTTCAACAACTAGTGTTGTTCTAACTGGATGTCTACATGAAAAAATGCAAATAAATCCATCCTTATCAGCCTGTAAAGTCAAGTGGATAAAAGACCTCAAGTTAAAACTAGACACATTAAAAGTAGGGAAGAGCCTTGAACTCATTGGCACAGGAGACAACTTCCTGAACAGAACACCAACAGCACGGGCTCTAAGAGCACCAAGCAGTGAATGGGACGTCATGAAACTGAAAAGCTTCTGTAAAGCAAAGGAATCTATCATCAAAACAAAACATGCCTACAGATTGGGGAAAAACAAAAAAACAAAAAACTTCACCAAACTTCTATGTGACAGAGGGCTAATATCCAGTATATATAAGAACTAAGGAAGTTGAAAAGCAACAAATCAAGTAATCAAATTAAAAACTGGGGAACAGATGTAAACAGAAAATTCTCAATAGAGCAATATCAATTGGCAGAGAAACACTTAAAGAAATGCTCAACTTCATTAGCCATTAGCATTAGAAATGCAAATCATAACGACCCTGACATTTCACCTTACACCCATCAGAATGGCCAACATCTAAAACTCAACTGACAAGACATGCTGGAGAACTTGTGGAGAAAGGGGAACCCTCCTCTACAGCTGGTGCGAATGTAAAGTTTTAAATCCACCCTTGAAATCAATCTGGATCTTTTTCAGACAACTAGGAATAGCGCTTTCTCAAGATCCAGCCATACCACTCCTAGTCATATATCCAAAAGAGACTCAAGTACACATTAAGGACATTTGCTCAACCATGTTTTTAGCAGCTTTATTTGCAATAGCCAGAAGCTAGAAACAACCAAGATGCACCCCAACCCCAACTGAAATATATATACAGAAATTGTGGTACATCTACACAATGGAATATTACTCAGCAATGAAAGACAAGGAAATCATGACATTTGCAGGGAAATGGTGGCAACTGAAAAAGGTCAATCCGAGTGAGCTATTCCAGAAACAGAATGACACACATGGTGTATACTCACATACATATAAGATAAACATACTAAAATCTGTATACATAATGAAACTAATCAAGAGGAAGGACTGTGGCCAAAATATTCAATCCCCATCCCTAAAGGCAAAAAGATGGACATTAGAAGGAAGAGAAAACAGGGAATAAGTTAGAAGCCTTTCCCATAGGGCCTCTGAAAGGCTCTGCCCTACAGACTATCAAAACAGATGCTGAAACTTAAGGCCAACTCATGGGCAAAGTGCATTGAAAGAATCTAATGAATGAAGTAGGAAATAATAAGATCTGGAGAGTAAAGGAGCTCCACAAGGAGAGCAAAAGAACAAAAAATATATAGCAAAGGGGTCTTTTCTGAGACTCATATTCCAAACAAGTACTATGCATGTAGATTATGTAGAACCCCTGCACAGATGTAGTCCATGGAAGTTCAGTGTCCAAGGGGTTTCTATAGTAATGGGGACAGGGACTGCCTCTGACATGAACTTATTGGCCTGCTCTTTGATCACCTCACCCTGATGGGGGATCAGCCTTACTAGGTCACAGAGAAACAAAATGAAGTCACTCCTGTTGAGATCTGAAGACTAGCATCAGAAGGAAGGAGAAGAAGTTCTCCCCTATCAATTTTCTTGGGGAGCAGCATGGTGGATAGGGGAAAATGAAGGTGAGATTGAGAGGGTGAGGTAGTTATTTGGGGATACAAAGTGAATAAAGTGTAATTAATTAAAAATAAATATGAAATATTATAATTCCTTTGAAGTTACCTTATGAGAGGGTGTGCCTTGAGGCCATGAAAGTGACCATAGAATGGAGTCTCTGTCTCTCGGTCATTGTCACATTTTATCTTTGTTTTTGTTGGTGTAGGTCTCTCTGTTTCTGAATCTGTATCTCTAGCTCTTTCTCTCTCTGTCTCTCTCTGACACTCACTCTCTGCCTGTCCCTTGTGGTTCTGTGTGAAATGCTCTAATTTTTGCTGAAGTGCTATAACAAGATGAATGTTGCTGTGTGACATCCTAGATAGTCTCTGTAAAAAAACATAAGCAAGATCCCAATTAAATGCTTTTTGTTCAAAGATTTGCCTTTGTCAAGAGCATTTTTACAGTAAGTAATTCACTGACTTAGGATATATCTGTGCATTTAACAAATGACAATGGAATCTCTGACATAGTGAAACTCACAAGTCAAGGACATGTGACTTTATAAATGACCATTTGAAATAAATATGTGACACTTTCCTGAACTAAGAGATTTAGACACAGGATCTTTCATCTCTGGGTTTTGTGCTTTCAGCTGCCCAGAGGTAAGTAGGGCTGCTCAACCTTCCTCTCAAGGAGTCTGTTCACTTGGCCCTATTAACAACTGGTTCCTGAACCACTTACTGGCTTTAACATGTTTCATTACATCATTCTGCCTCTCAGGGATTCAGGCCTAAGAGAATCTTGGGGTTTTCATGAAGATAAGTTAAAAAATAAATCCTCACTGTCTATTTTCTCTGATCCTGTGTACATGTGACATTTTCTTGGGAAATCCAACAAGCCTTTATCACATCCATATGTCCATATGAGTAAAGATCACATACCTTTACTCCTGTTTACCTGTGTGACTGTCTCAGGTAGTAAATGAAACTTTAATGTTTATTTAATTGGAAAGCTTCCAAAGTAGGGAAGCTTCAAAGTGATGTGGGATTAAGGTGAATGTACTGAATGAAAACGTGGTCTCCTACTGTGGCCTTGGTTATGAAATTTCCTAGGTTGTGACTTTGAACTGAGCCATTACTGGCATACTCACTAAATGTAACTTCACATTCTTATTGATATAATAGCCTGGCAGGATCTAGGGTTCCCTGGGCTATTGAGTCTTTAAGAACAGAAAAAGAAGGAAACCAGACAATTCCTTGGACTGGTGTGGCTGAAACAGAGAATGGTTGGTGAATGTAAAAGAACTGTGGGGCAAGTAACTATTAGACAGCTGGTTCTGCTCCATACTAGTTTTACCAATCCGCTACGAGCATGGTTGCCTTGGCTGACATGGCTAGATAGGCAACTATTTCCCACTTAGTTACCACTGAGGAACCCTTCTGGACCTGAGGTTAACTCTGGGCCTTCAGGACAGAGAAATGGGTCCCTGTTTTATGCCTAGGTCAAAATAACAGCTGTTTTTCTTCTGTGATTTTCCATACAAACCCTCTAAATGTAGTGTTAGTGCCAGGAATGTTTGTTCAGAGGTGCCAAAGAGATCATGGGGTCTGAGGTAAATGGGTAACCTCTACTTCATGGGTACCTGTGCTACCTGAAGTAGTGGATAAGCATTAGTTCATGAGTAGGATCCTTGCTACATAATGAATTCCTGGGAAGAATGCCTTACAAAGTAAAACTGCCCTCCTTTAGTGGAACGTTTTCTGAATATTAAAAGTCCCTTTAAAAGGTTTCAACATATTATTTTTATTGATTATGTGGGAGTGTTATACAACATACATTACACTCCTTTTCCAGTGCTCCCAGGTTCAAATTCCTACCGAAGTGTCACACTAATTTTTTTTCTTTAAAATAAATCAATTTTAAAATGTGTTTTTCATTTACTCTTTGGAACATTATTAGAGTCTCAGTGCCAAGCCCCTTAAAGAATAATGAGTTCATCCTTGCCACACCATGACATCACCCCCAAGAAGAAACCATCAGTCCTGAAGAGCTCTATACTTCATTGCCTTGATCACAGTTTTTCTTATGTATTTATTTATTACAATTTGTTTACTTTGTATCTCCTCTGCTACTTCCCCTCTTCTGCTTCCAGCCACCATCCTTGTTTTACTCCTTATGCTCTCTCTCCAGATCCCTGATAAGGAATGTCCTTCTCCACCTTCAATCTGACCCTAGTAAATTAGGTATCAACAAGGGTGGCTTCATCATCTTTATCTGTGGCCTGATTCTCAGGGTATTGTTTTTGTTGTGTCCTCAATTCCCTCTACTTATGACATTCTTCCTGCCTGCTCTCCTGAAAGCTTTCCAGAGCTCTGAGGGGAGGGAGAATTTCAAAGGAAAATACTATTTAGAGCAGGGTATGTTAAGGTCTCTCTCACCATTATATAAGACTGTAGGTCTCCATATGCAATTCCATTTAATGCAGAAGGAAGCATCTCTTTGGATGCAAGAACATGACAGTGATCTATCATTTGAGGGCAAAGGGGAACCTATTTTCATAACAACAGCCTGAGTAGCTTGAAAATTTCTGTAGGATGGCCTGGCCCAATCAATTAATTAACAATCCCACCAGTGGAAGACTACTTTTGTTACAATAGATGGCCTATTGGAACTTTATCACTCACTATTAGGAGACTTCCAAAGAAGTGAGTACATACCATATTTGTCCTTCTGCATTTTCGATACTTCACACAGGATGATTTCTCCTGGTTCCATCCATTTGTCTAAATATAACATGATGTCATTTTCTTAGCTGAACAATATTCCATTATTGAAATATTCCACATTTTCCACAAAGGAAATTATCAGTCCTGTTCTTTAGACTTTGGAATTTGCTGTGATTTTAATCATTGAATTGAATTGTATAGTTTTTTATTGTCAAACTATCAGGATATGTATGTTGTATTAGCTAGAATTCCCTCCACCTTCTTTCCCTTCCTGGTGCTTTGAATTGCAATGTCCCCTTGAAGCTCATCCATTTACATGATGAGTCCCCAGTGAAGAAATGTCTGGGAGGTGTTCAGAAGTATGGCCTGGTTAGATAATATAATTCCTGTTGGATTTATAATATAGGTGCAAGTGCTTTGAGCTTGATATACCAATGAAAGTGACCAGAGGGAAAGGAGTCTCTGTCTCTCAGTCTCTGTCACTTTATATATTTGTTTATATCAGTCTTTGTCTCTCAATCTCAATCTAACTCTATAACTCTTTCTTTTTCTCTTTCTCTTTCTCTCTCTGTCAACCTCTCTCTGCCTGCCTCTTGTGGTCCTATATGAAATGCTATCAGTTTTCCTGAAGTACTTCAACAAGATGACTGCTATGAGACCTGTACCTAGATGGTCTCTGTAAAAAATATAAGAAAAGTCCCAATTAAACACTTTGTGTTAAAAGATTTGCCTTTGTCAGGGAGTGTTTTCCAACTCAGTAATTCATCAACTGAGGATGTATCTGTGCTTTTAACAAATAATAATAGAATTTGTGATAATTTGAAATTCACATGTCAAGGACACATGACATTATTAATGACCACTTGAAAGAAATATGTGACCCTTCTCCTGAACTAAGAGTCTTGAACACAAGAACTGACATCTCTGGGTTGTGTGCTTTCAGCTGCCCAGATTGAGGCATGTAGGGCTTCTCAGCCTTTCTCTTAAGCAGACTGCCCTCTTGGCCCTTTTAATAACTGGCTTCTGAAACACTTACTGGCTTTAATCTGTTTCATGACATCATTCTGCATTTCAGACAATCAGTACCTGAGAGAATCTTGGGGATTCCATGGAGATGAGTGAACAAACTTTCCTCAATTTCAAGTATCTCTGATCTAGTGCACAGGTGACATTTTGTTCTGAAACCCAACAAGCCTTTATCTTATCCCTTTATCCAGATCCTACAACTTTATTCCTTTTACCTCTGTGACAATGTCAGGGAAGAAATGAAACTGTAATGTTTATTTAAGTGGACAGCTACCTAAGTAGAAAAGCTTCAATGTGCTATGGGATTTTAAGGGGAATGTACCAAATGACAAGGTATTCTCGTAATGTGCTCTTGAATCTGAAATCTCCTAGGTTGTGACTTTGAACTGAGCAATTACTCCTGTACTCACTCAATGTAATTTCATATACTTATTTATAAATAGGCTGGCAAGGTCTAGTGTTCCCCGTGGTATTGAGTCCTAAAGAGCAGGGAAAATAGAAGGAAACCAGACAATTCCTCAAAATACTTTGGCTGAAACAGAGAAAAATCTGTGTATGAAAAAGGATAACTGAGGGGCAATGAACCCTTAGACATCTGGTGCTATTCTCCACTAGTGTTGCCAACCCACTAGGAGCATGGTTGCCTTGGCTGACATGGCTGGATCAGCAGCTGTGTCCTACTCACTGTTCATTGACAAATCCTCCTGGTCCTGGAGTTAACAATTTAAACTGATTATGTAGAACAGAGAAATGGGTCTGCATTATGTGTTTAGGACACAAGGGCAGAATTGTTTCTTGATGTTGACCTGTGGGCAAACCATGTAAACATAGTGTTAGTGCCAGGACTGCTTGTTCAGAAGTGCCACTGAGCTAATGTTGTCTGAAGTAGCTGGGTAACCACTAGTTCATGGTTAGGATTCTCTACTATATAATGAATTCCTGGAAAGCATGCCTTACAAAGTCAAACTCTGTCCTCCTTTAGCGTAATCTTTTCTCCATGTAAAAGTCATTGTAAAGTTGTCAATTTATCTATCATTTAAGGAGAAATAGCAACATATTTTAATAACAACAGCTTGAATTACTTCACAATTCTCATAGGATACCCTGGCCCAACCACTCAATTATTTCACACAGGATGATTTTCCCTGGTTTCATCCATTTGCCTGAAAATACCATGATGTCATTTCTTAGTTGACTAACACTTCATTATGGAAATATTCCACATTTTCCCCAAAGTAGAATTTCAGTCCTGGTTTTTAGAACTTGGAAGTAATTGTGTCCTTAAACATTGTATTGAATGACAAACTATCAGGTTAACTATTTTCTTTTAGCCTACAAGTCCTACATCTTCTTCGACTTCCTGGTGATTTGAATTGCAATATCCCCTAGAAGCTTATCTATTTACATGTTTAGTCCCAGTGAAGAAATGTCTGTGAAGGTTTAGGAGGTATTACCTTGTTCATTATTATAATTCCATTGGAAGTGATAATAGAGGAGGGTGTGCTTTGAAGTTGATATGCCAATGAAAGTGACCAGAAAGAATGTATTCTCTGTCTCTGTCACTCTGTATCTTTGTTTTTGTTGGTCCTGTTCTCTCTATTTCTGAATCTGTCTCTCTAGCCCTTTCTCTCTCTCTTTCACTCTCTGTCTCCCTCTCTGTGTCTGCTGCTTGTGTTATAGTATAAAAAGTTCTCAGTTCTACTGAAAGACTACAACAAGTTAAATGCTTGCTGACATGACATCATGGATGGTCTTTGTAAAAATATAAGCAAGGTCCCAATTAAACCCTTTTTGTTCAAAGAGTTGCCTTTGTCAGGGAACATTTTCCCAATAAATATTTCTATGATAGGAGACATATCTGTGCATTTAAAAATACTAATGGATTCTGTGATAATGTGAATGTCACACATTAAAGACATATGATTTTTCTAATGACCACTTGAAAGAAATATGTGACACTTTTCCTGAACTAAGTGTGTTGGACACTGGAACTGTTCTGAATGACATGGTGGTTTCATAATGTAGTCTTGGACCTGAAATTTCGTAGGTTGTGACTTTGAACTGAGTACTCAACTACTCACTAAATGTATCTTCACATTCTTATTGATATAATAGGTTGTCATGGCCTAAGGTTCCCTGCTGTATTGAGTCTTTAAGAGCAGCAGTAGGAATCCAGACATTCCATGCACTGGTTTGGCTGAAACAGAGAAGGATGTGTGAGTGTAAAAGGAGAAATGAGAAGCAATTAACTCTATGACAGCTGGGGCTGTCAACACTAGGGTTGTCAACCCTCCATAAAAGGGTTGCCTTGCCTGACCTGTCTAGTTTGGCATCTGTTTCCTATGCCTTGATCAGTGAGCAATCTTCCTGGTCCTTGGGTTTGCAGTTAAAACTAGGTATTCAGGATGAAGAAATATGTCCTAAGATTCAAGAACAACTGAGTTTCCTGCTGTGGTCCTCCTGACAACCCCTCTAAATGTAGTTATAGTGCCAGGACTGCTTGTTCAGAGGTGCTACCAGAGCTCATGGGGCCTGATGTAGCAGGGTAACAGCTAGTTCATGGCAAGGTTTCTGTGCTACATAATGAGTTTCTGGACAGCATGCATTACACAGTGAAACTCTGCCCTCCTTTAGCGGAATCTTTCCTCCATGTTAGGAGTCATTGTAAACGTTGTCAATATATTCTTTTATTGCTTATGTGGAATTTCATATATTATACATTACACTCCTTTTTCACTGATCCCAGGTTCAAATTCCTATCCATGTGTCACACTAAAATATTTTTTCTTTAAAATTCATCAATTGAAGTATGTGTTGTTCATATATTCATTGAAGCATGATCAGAGTCTCATTGACAAGTCTCTTAAAGAAAACTGAGTTCATCCTTGCCACACCCTGGCAACAACCCGCCAAAAAGAAGCCATCCGTCCTGAGGATCTCTGTTCTTCATCACCTTCATCACAGTTTTTCTTATGTATTTATTTATTATGATTTGTTCACTTTGTATCCCCTCTGCTGCCTATTCTCTCTTCTCATTCCAGTCCAAGCCCCACCACTTCTTCTACCTCTATTACAGTTCTCTAGTTACATTATAGGTGAGGTATGACCCCTTCTATCTGACCCTTGCTTATCAGGTCTCAACTAGGCTCTCTCCTTTATCTTCCTCTGTGGCTTGATTCTCAAGGCATTGTTCTCCTTGTGTCCTCAGTTCCCTCTACTTATGACACACTACCTGCCTCCTCTCCTGCAGACTTAGCAGAGAACTGATGGAAGGCAGAATTTTATAGGGAAATCCAGTTTAGTACTGGGTATTTTAAATTCTCTTTCTATCGGACTGTGTGTCTCTATAGCACTCCCATTTGATGCAGAAGGAAGCATAACTGTGGATAAAAGATCATGGCACTGATCTATCAGTTGAGGGCAGACAGCAGCATATTTCAATAAAATTGTATGGGTTGGTTGAATTTACTTAGGATGCTCTGGTCTAACAACTCAATTAACTGTCCCCCAATGCCCCTAGTGATACATTTGTTTGGTGACAATAGATGGCCTGTTTGAATATTTTTCCCCACTATTAGGAAACTCCTAATAAGTGACTACATACCATAATTTTCATTCTCCATTTTTAGTTACTTCACTCAGGATGATTTTTTGTGGTTCTATCCATTTGCCTGAAAATACCATGATAACATTTTCTTAACTGAATAATACTCCATTATGGAAACATTTCACATTTTCCTCAAAGGAGATTGTCAATCTTGTTCTTTCTTCTTTGATTGTCAGTATTGTTCTTTATTATTTATTGCTGGGACTGTAATCATTGTATTGAATCAGAAACTATAAATATAACTATATTCTTTTATCCTAAAAGTCTCCCCATCTTCTTCCACTTCTTGTTGACCAGAATTGTATGTCCCTTTGTTGCTCATCTGTTTACATGTGGAATACCCAGTGAGGTACAATCTGGGAAAGGTTAGGATGAATGGCCTTGTTAGATAATATAATTCCTATTGGGGTTATATTACAGGAGGGTATGCTTTTGAGGTTGATATGCTAATGAAAGGGACCATTTAAAATGAAGTCTCTGTCTCTCTCTCTCTCTCTCTTTTTTTAAATCATCCTACATCCTGTAAGGAAATAGAAGCAGTCCTCAGAAGTCTCCCATCCAAAAAAAGCCCAGGACCAGATGGTCTCATTACAGTACTCTACCAGACCTTCAAAGAAGGGCTAACACTAGTTCTCTTCAAACTACTCCACAAAATAGAAACAGAAGGAACATTACCAAACTCACTTTATGAAGCCACAATCACCTTGGTACCTAACATTCACATAGACCCAACAAAGAAAGAGAATTTCAGGACAATCTCCCTAATGAACAGTGATGCAAAAATACTTAAAATACTTGCAAACTGAATACAAGATCACATCAAAGATATCATCCACTATGCCCAAGTAAGCTTCACCTCAGGTATGCAGGGGTGGTTCAATAAATAGCAATCCATCAATTTGATCCACCACATTAACAAACTGAAAGAAAAAAAAACACATAATAATCTCCTTAAATACTGAAAAAGCATTTGACAAAAGCGGTCTCTCTTAATAGGTCACTTCAAATCTTTGTTTCTCTTGGTCTCTCTATTTCTAAGTATATCTCTCTAGCACTTTCTCTTTTTGTCTCTCTCTGTCTCCCTCACTCTTCCCTCCTCTTGTGGTTCAGCATGAAAAGCTCTAAGTTCTGCTGAAGGACTAAAACAAGATGACTGCTTACTGACTTGATGTTCTGGATATGCTCTGTAAAAATATCAGCAAGGTCCCAATTATATCCTTTTCTTAAAAAAATTGCTGGAGAAGGGAGTGTTTTCACAGTAAGTAATTAACTGACAGAGGACATATCTGTTCACTTAACAAATAGTAATGGCATCAGTGAAAATGTGAAACACACATATCAAGAACACATGACATTATTAATGAACACTTGAAAGAAATATCTTTTCCTAAACTGAGAGTCTCGGACACTGGAACTGTCATCTCTTGGTTGTGTGCTTTCAGGTGCCCAGATTGAGGCATGTAGGGCTTCTCATCCTTTCTCAAGCAGGCTGTCCACTTGGCCCTTTTAATAGCTGACTCCTGAAATTCTTACTTGCTTTCACCTGTTTCATGACATCATTCTTCCTCTCAGGCAATCAGTACCTGAGAAAATCTTGAAGATTCCATGGAGATGAAAACACAAACTTTCCTCACTCTCAAGTATCTCTGATTCTGTGCACATGTGACTTTTTCTTGTGAAACCAACAAGCCTTTATCTCATCCCTTTATCCAGATCCCACACCTTTACTCCTGTTTACCTGTGACAATGTCAGATAGGAAATGAAACTTAAATGTTTATTTAGTTGGACAGCTTTGTAAATAAGAAAGCTTCAAAGGGGAATGTGTCCAATGACAAGGTGGTCTCCAACTGTGGCCTTGGACCTGAAATTCCCTAGGTTGTGACTTTGAACTGAACAGTTACTGGCATACTCTCTAAATGTACCTTCACATTCTTATTTATGTAATAGTCAGCATTGTCAAGTGTTCCCTGGTGTATTCTTTAAGTGCAGGGAGAAAAGAAGGAAGAGAGATAATTCATATGATTGGATAGGCTGAAACAGAAAAAGTTCTGTGTGTGTAAACGGAAAACTGAAGGGCAATAAACTCTTTGACAGCTTGTACTGTTCCACACTTTTGTTGGCACACCTCTATGAGCAGGTTTGCCTTCACTGACCTGGCTGGATGTGCATCTGTGTCCTTCTCAGTGGTCAGTGAGGAACCCTACTGGTCCTGGGGTTTATATTTAAAAATGATCCTTGAGGAGAGAGAAATGGGTCCTTGTGATATGCCTAGAACAAAGATCAGCTGTGTTTTCTGCTGTGGTATTCCAAACAAACCATCTAAACATAATTTTGGTGTCAGGACTGCTTCTTCAGAGGTGCCACCTGAGCCCTTGGGGTCTAAAGTAGCTGGGTAATGACTAGTTCATGGCAAGGGTTCTCTGCTACATAACGAATTTCTGGAAAGCATACCTTACAAAGTCAAACTCTGCCCTCCTTTAGTGAAATCTTTTCTCCATGTTAAGTGTCATTTTGTAAGTTGTTAACATATTATTTTCACTTTTTATGTGGGAATTTCATATAATATGCATTATACTACTTTTCTATTGCTCCTAGGTTCAAATTACTATCCAGGTGTTACACTAATTTTTTTTAATTATATCAATTCAAGTGTGTGTTGTTCATATACTCACTGCAACATGATCAGAGTCTCAGTGAAAGTCCCTTAAATAAAACTGAGATCATATTTGCTGCACACTGGTATAACTCCCAAAAAGAAGCCATCAGTCCTGAAGAGCTCTATAACATCATAACCTTGATCACAGTTTCTCTTATGTATTTATTTATTATGACTTGTTCACTTTGTATCCCCATTGCTATTCCCTCCCTCTTCATCTTCCAGTCCCTCACAGCCTCCTTCTTCTATCTCTATGACCTTTCTTTAGTTACCTGATAGGGGAGGTCCTCCTCCCCTTTCTACCAGGACTCACCAATGCTGGATGCATCATCTTCCTCTGCAGCCTGATGCTCAGGGCATTGTTCTCTTTGTGTCCTCAATTCCCTCTACTTATGACACTCTTCAAGCCTCCCGTCCTGCAGGCTTTCCAGAGCTGTGAGGAGAGGGAGAATTTAAGAGGGAAATCCAATTTACAACTGTGTGTTCTAAGGTCTCTTTTTGCATAATATTAGACTGTGGATCTCTGTATGCAATCCCATTTGATGGAGAAGGAAGCATCTCTGTGGAACCAAGACATGGCATTGATCTATCAGTTGAGGGTAGAGAGCAACTTGAAATTTTCCATATGATACCCTGGCCCTTCAACTCAATTAAATTCCACCCAATTCCCCTAGTGGTAGACTGGGTTGGTTATAATCGATGGCCAATTGGAACTTTATCCCCCACTACTAGGAGAACTCCTAATAAATGAATACATAATATATATATATATATATATATATATATATATATATATATATTTTAGTTACTTAACCCAGGATGATTTTTCCTGGTTCCATCCATTTTTCTGAAAATATCTTGAAGTAATTTTCATAGCAGAATAAATACTCCATTATGGAAGTATTCTACATTTTCTCTGAAGGTAATTGTCACTCCTGTCTCCAGTCCTTGTAAGCTGCTAGGACTTTAATCATTGTCTTGAATGACAAAATATCAGGATAACTGTGTTCTTTTAGCCTAGAAGTCCCTCCAACTTCTTCCATTCCTAGTGATTTGAATTGCAATATCTCCTCTAAGCCCATCTATTTGCATGTATAGTCCCCAATTAGGAAATGTCTGGGAATGTTTGGAGGTATGGCCTTGTTAGATAATATATTTTTCCCTAATTTCTTTCTCAGTCCTTTTGTCTTTTGTATACAGGAGGACTACTGATGTTTTTTTTAGTTAATTTTATATTTAGCCCCTTTGCTGAAGTTGTTTCTCAACTGTAGGAGATCCCTGGAAGATATGTCCAATAATTTAAACATGAATGTACGTTGGATTTCTTTAAATGCTTTTTCACATCGAAGGATATTATTATATTAGAAAACCACAATTTTATTCTTACCAGTAAGTCTGCATATCAATTGTTAGAGAACTTTAATATAAATTCATGCAACTGCATTTGCATGCATTGAAGTTGTTGAAGAAGGAACTGTAACACCTAAGGAAGGCAGGCACAGGCCGACAAACCCATATCTGCCAGGCCCTCAATTGTCAGTCCCTACTTAACCACAGAGTCAAAGGATAGAAAGAGCATCCTGAGACTAGTAAATATATCCCAGGTTGTATCGGCCCATTCTAACGTAGGTTTCTTGGCAGATTCTATGTCATGGATCTTATTTCTCATTGTTAACATGTCCAATGAGAAGTTTTTGCTAGACCAAATACCAGCAAGGTGATTCTGAACCTTATTCCAATTAAATTCTGTTTCATCATACAAGAATCAGAAACCCTAAAAGGAATCATAACAAAAGCAGGTTGCTTAACAACTAATACTTTTCAGCACTAACACAATGAGTAAGATTGTAATATACACATTCACTTGAATAGGTATCATTCTTCTTAAAAGATGTTACTACAATGTTTCCAATTAGCACTAAATAAGGAGGATTAACAGATGCCAAAAAAGAAGTATAGTTGATTAATTTAGCAAAGGTACCTTCATTCCCAGAGAGGAGGCCTATATTTTCCAACATAGACCCCAATTTCCATACACAGGTTGGCTAATTTTTATTTGAAGTCCTCCAAACTCCAGCACAAACAACATTTTCTGAAGCAAAGAAATTTTGACTGCCTTTACCAGAAGCCAAGTTCTTAATACCCTTAACAATAGACCAGTCCAGTCCATGACTCTAAATTCATGATCATTATCACAGTAGTAGATGTTGGGTGTTTCTCAGATGCATCTTTTCCAAGGAACCATCAGTCAAGGAAAAGAACATTTATCTCCTTTCTCACAGGGTGGGTAACCCATTTGAGATGTAAGACTGTCATTCTTACCTCCCATATTAAGGGGCAAAAATATCCCTCCAATGTTCCACTTTGCCTGTTTACAAAGGGAGACTTGAGCTGCCACCAACTTTAGAGTAGTAGGCATTCCGAGCTATGACCTGGACAGGGGTGTCTGGTAAGCAGTCCTGATGAATTATCTCACTGGTAAAGCTAAGAGGAGGACCTCTATTTCTGAAAATTTAAGTGTTTGTTTTAAGTATCTGAAATTTTTAAGTCGGTTTGTGTTCCTTCAAAAGCAGGAAAACCCTGCAACCAAGTGTTGTTGTCATAAACAAGGACTTCTGGATCTTTCCAGGAAACCTAATGTAGTAGAGGTAGATTATAAACTTACACCTAATAAACAGTCATCTTGACCGAAGGGGTCTTCATTGACATCATTATCATTGTCAGAAGAAAACTCCTCAACCACTTGTTGCAGCAAATATTCCAGTAGCCATAGAGCTGCATCATTTTCCTGTGGAACAACACAGACACATCCTTATCCCCGTATGAGTACAGGGTTGGGTCCATGCCATTGATTTGTTAAAGAATCCCTCCATTTTACTTTAGCAAAAAATGTCTTGGTTTCTCTATGCCAAAATTCATCTGCCGTAGATGTATCATGCTTATCCAAATTTTAAAAATTCAGAATGAAAAGAACATGATTAAGAGGATTCTTAGGTGTCCAGAGGAGTAGCTCCCACTTCTTTGTGTTTTTGCAAATAAATCTTAATTGTTTAGTGGGCATGCTCTACCATGTACTGTCCTTAAGAATTGTAAGATATTTTAGTTATATGAGAAACTTGAAACTGTTGACAAAATCTTTTAAAAGATTTGATAGTATATGCTGTTCTATTGTCAGTTTTAAATTGTTTAGGAACTCCTAGAACATTAAAATCTTGTAGACAATGAGAATACCATTCTTTGCAACTTATCCTTCTTGAGAGTTGGCAAAAATAAATGGAAAATAGGTATCTAGGGAAACATGTACATATTTTAATTATTTGAATTTAGGAATAGGATTAATATCCAGTTGGCCAATTCTGATTTGAAACTAATCCTTTAGGATTGACTCCTAAATGAGAAACAGGCTGAAATTAAGGAAAATTACTGCAAGTCTTGACTATAATATGTGCCTGTTACTTAATCAATCCATATTTATATCTCAAGGTTTGACTATTAAGATGATGTATATTATGGGTATCCTGTACTCTTTTCAACTGTGAACAATAAACTTTGGTGATTTTATCTGCCAATGCATTTACTTTAGACAGAGCTCTTGGCAAATTAGAATGAGCCTCAAATGTCCTATTAGAAAGGGAAAGGGTTTTCTTTTTGTATCAAAGATTGAATTTGTAAAAATAAAATTACAGCAGAAGTTGTCTGAATTTGACCTGCAGTCGCTAACCTAGGGAAAGTCTGAGCTACATAAGCACTATCTATAAAAATGTTCAAAGACTACTTACTAAAATTTGAAACACAGCCAATATTATAGATAACTCTGCGATTTGTGCAGATGAGTTAGACACTTAAAAAGATATTGTTTTTCTTTTGTACGCATAGGAAGCAACACCAGATAATGAACCACCAGTAAATACTGTTAAAGAATCATAAAGTGGGGTAACTTTTGTTTTAAATGTGAAAACTATAGGTTGCACCTGTAAAAACGGAATTAATTTTTTTTATTTTTTGTGCCTCAACAGGTTGGATCTTGTCATAATAAGCTTACATATGTTAAAATGCCATATATATCAGATTTCTGAAAAGTCTGAGGGCCAGCATATTTGACTTAATCTTTGTCCACACTTATCACCTATTTTAAACTTCATCCTATATAACAGAATGTTTTAATCTCAATTTTGGCATATTTTTCAAATGTATGTTTTAGATCCAAATTTTAGCTATATCTATATCGGGAAACTTTATGTTTACCAACTTTAGATTTAACCTTAAAAAACAAAACAAAACAACAACAAAAACAACAACAATAACCTAAACAGAGAATAGGTAAAAATCAATCTTGTACTCAATTATAATCTTTAGCATGACTTTAAATCTGCTCTTTTTAAACTAAAATCAATGAAAAACTTTCAATTAAACATAGTTTATAAGGGGGCCAGCAAATCTTTATGAATCCTATCCCATTGTATTAAAACTTAACAGCAAAAAATTAAAGGACAAAAGTTTTATTTAAGATTGAACAGAGAACTAAACCTAGCCTGTAGTCCTCAGCAAAAGTGGACTATAATGGCTATACCATATCTATAGGCCATAAAGAAACAGCATTAGATAATTTACTTAGGTACTGGTAGCCAGGCATATATTTTATATAATGGTTAACAATGATCTGTATATAATCCTGCATAACCCTGGCCTAACATGGAACTGTAATCCTTTATTTTTCTTGTAAAAGAACATAATCAAACATTATGCATTGAAGAATCTCGAGCCTTTTTAAATGAAGAACAACATATTTTTATAGGCTTTTTTATATGATATGTTATAATAACTGCAGTTTTTGTTTAGTTGGCTTGGTTTTACCTAGTAGAATTAATAACATAAATACCAGGTTTTTTTTAATTTTCCCCCAAAAGTTGGAGAAACTGTTTTAAGTTCTCTATTAGACTGCCCAAGAGTTACTATTTTAAAATACCTGATAAAATGTAGAAGTGTTTTCTAGAATTTAACTCCGATGGTCCAGGATCAAACTCAGAGGTGTTGATTCAAATTGTCTCATATCTAAAAATATCCAACTCTACAGATAAGCATAGACACACACAGAGATACATAAGGAACATAGAAATCCAACGTTGTCATCTTGGAGTAACAAGAATATCCAAATACCAGGACTCGACCAGCCCCTACTGGACACATGTCCCACAGATTCCAGAATGTGTGGATCCCCTCATGGGTCCCCTCCACATACATAGATTCCAGAAGGAGAGCCCCCAGGGCTCAATGTGATCCAACATATTAAATTAAAAAAAAAAAAAACACACGTGATAATCTCCGTAGATACTGAAAAAACATTTGAAAAAATCCAACACCCATTCATGTTTAAATATTGGAGAGATTAGGGATACAAGGCACATATCTAAATATAGTAAAGGGAATATATAGCAAGCCTATAGCCAACATCAAAATAAAAGGAGAGAAATTTAAGTCAATTTCACTGAAATCAGGACAAGGGAAGGCTGCCCACTCTCTCCATATCTCTTCATCATAATTCTGGAAATCCTTGCTAGAGCAGGAAGACAATTGAAGGAGATAAAGAGGATACAAATCAGAAAGGAAGAAGTCAAAGTATCATTATTTGCAGATGTTATGATAGTATACCTGAGTAACCCCAAAAATTCTACCAGGGAACTGCTACAGCTGATAAACCCCTTCAGCAAAATTGGCTGGATACAAAATTAACTCAAAAAAATTATACAACCTATAAAAATTGTTGTTCTTCATTTAAAAAGGCTGGAGATACTTCAATGCAAAATGTTTGCTTACGCTCTTTTGTAGGAATAAAAAGGACTACAGTTCGATTTTAGCCCAGGGTTATGCAGGGTTATATACAGATCATCATTAATCATTAAATAAAATATATGCTTGACTGTCAATACCTAAATGGATGATTTAATGATGTTTCTTCTGGCCTATAGATTTGATATGGCCAGAATAGTACTTTGTTGTTGTTGTTGTTGTTGTTGTTGAGGGCTACAGGTTAAGTTTACTTCTCTGTTTAATATTAAATAAATTTTTTTGCTGTTAACTTTTAAAACAATATAATAGGATTCATAAGGTTTGCTAGCCTCTTCATAAATTAGGTTTAATTCAAAGTTTTGTTTTGACTTAGCTTAAAAAGAACATATTTACAGTCATGGTAAGATTATATTTGAGCACAAGATTGAGTTTTACAAAAATATTTTCATTTACTTTTTTGTTTGTTTGTTTTAAGGTTAAATCTAAAGTGGGAAACCATAAAGATTTATGCCTTTATAGATTTACCTAAAATTTGTTTCTAAAACATACATTGAAAAAAATATGCCAAAACTGAGAATATAACATCATGTTTTATAGGATGAAGTTTAGAGCAGATGATAAAGTTAGACAAAGAGTAACTCAAATATGCTGACCCTCAGATTTGTCAGAGATCTGATAAATATGGCATTTTAACATATGTAAGCTTATTATGACAGAATCCAACCTGTTGAGGCACACACAAAAAAAAAAGAAGGAAAAAAAAAACATAATTTAGTTTTTCTAGATGCAACCCATAGTTTTTCCATTTAAAACCAAAGTTAGCCCAATTGTTGATAGTTTACCAGTACTTACTGATGGTTCATTATCTGGTTTTGTTGCCTATGCTTATAGAATAAAAAAAAAATCTTTTCAAGTGTTTAACATATCTGTGCAAATAGCCGAGTTATCTGCAGTATTGGCTGTGTTTCAAAGTTATAATAATCAGACTTTGAACATTTTTACAGATAGTCCATATGTAGCTCAGTCTTTGCCTAGGTTAGAGACTGCAGATCAAATTCAGACATCTTCTCCTGCTGGAATTTTATTTTTAAAAATTCAAAATTTGATACAAAAAAACCTTTCTCTTTTTCATAGGACATTTGAGGGCTCGTTCTACTTTGCCAAGAGCCCTGTCTAAAGTAAATGCATTGGCCAATAAAGACACAAAAGTTTATTCTTCACAGTTAAGAAGAACCCTGGATGCCCATAGAATGCATCATCTTAATAGTCAAACCTTGAGACTTAAATATGGATTGATTAAGGAATAGGCCAGTAGTATTTTTCTTGCAGTACTTTTTCTCAATTTCAGCCTGTTCCGTATTTGGGAGTCACTCCTAAAGAATGGTTCCAAATCAGGTTTGGAAAATGGATATTACTAACATTCCTGAATTTAAACAATTAAAATATGTACATGTTTGTGTTGGGAGCCGCATGAGCGTTTTGCCGGCAGAAATGCACGCGACCACAGGAATTCTTCCGCAACAAAACCTTTATTAGTCACGCGATGAAAGGAGAGGAGAGAGAGAGCCCCCGATGTGGCGCTGTTTATATAAGCCTGGGTCGCACTTGAGTGACGTGTGAATACCCTGACTGGCTGCTCACTCTTATCCTGCGTGCTTACGCAATTCTTAGCGTGCTTACGCAATCTACGCATGCGCCCTGGAGGTTTACAGTTTTGAGGGCAAGATGTCAGCGCCACCTAGTGGCGTCTGAGTCTCGGCTCTCCACATGTTTGCCTAGATACCTATTCTGCATTAATTTTTGCAACTCCTCAACAAGGAAAAGCTATAAAAAATGTTATTGCTTATTATCTACAGGATTTTAATGTCCTAGTAGTTCTTTTTTTTTAATTTTATTTTTCTTTTAAGTTACATTTTGTTAACTCTGTGTCCCAGCTGTATCCCACTCCCTCATTCCCTCCCCAACCCCACGCTCCCTCCCTAGTGTCCTCCCTGCCCCTTTACAAGTCCACTGATAGGGAAGCACCTCCTCCCCTTTCATTTGACCCTGTTTTATCAGGTATCTACAGGGCTGGCTGTAGAGTCCTCCTCTGTGGCCTAATAGGGCTGCTCCTCTCCTGGGGGTGAGAGGGAAGTCAAGGAGCCTGACCTTGAGATCCTGTTAGAAATAGTCCTTGTTCCCCTTACTTTGGAAATCTACTTGATTATTGAGCTACCACGGGCCACATCCAAGCAGAAGTTCTAGGTTATATCCATGGATGGTCCTTGGTCTAGTGTCAGTCTCAGAAAAGACCCTGTGCCTGGATATATTTGGTCCTTGTAGAGCTCCTATCCTTTCCACATCATACTAACTTCCCTTTTTCATATGATTCCCTGCACTCTGCTGAGGGTTTGGTTATGAGTCTTAGTGTCTGCTTTGAAACACTGGTAGGTAGAGTCTTTCAGATGCCTTTTGCAGTAGATTCCTGTCATACCTTCAATGCACATCCCATTTGTCTTTCTAAATGAGGATTGATCATCTTTGCCCTTATCCACTTTCTTGATTATCTTCCTTCGGTGTGTAGATTTCATTATGTTTACCATATCTTGTAGGTCTATATAAGCAAGTATATACCATGTTTGTCTTTCTCCTTCTGGGATACATCATTCAGAATGATCTTTTCTAGATCCCACCACTTGCCTGCAAATTTCATGATTTCCTCCTTTTTGATTGCTGAGTAGTATTCCATTGTGTAAAAATACCACAATTTCTGTATCCATTTCTCCATTGATGGACATCTGGGTTGTTTCCAAGTTCTGCCTATTACAAATAAAGCTGCTACAAACATGGTTGAACAAATGTCCTTGTTGTGTACTTGAGCAAATTTTGGGTATATACCTAGAATTTATGCTGGGTCTTGAGGTAGCACTAATCCTAATTGTCTGAAAAACCACCAGATTGATTTCCAAAGTGGTTGTACCAGTATACATTCCCACCAGCAGCGGAGGAGGGTTACCCTTTCACCACAACCTCTCCAGCATGTGTTATCACTAGAGTTTTTCATCTTGGCCATTCTGATGGGTGTAAGGTGAAATCTCTGGGTTGTTTTGATTTGCATTTCCCTAATGGCTAATGAGGTTGAGTATTTCTTTTATGTGTTTCTCTGCCATTCGATGTTCCTCTTTTGAGAATTCTCTATTTAGTTCTGTTTCCCATTTTTTAATGGGATTACTTGTTTTATTGCTTTTCTGCTTCCTTAGTTCTTTATATATACTGGATATTAGGCCTCTGTCAGATAAAGGGTTGGTGAAGATTCTTTCCCAATCGGTAGGCTGTCGTTTTGTTTTGATGACAGTGTCTTTTGCTTTACAGAAGCATTTCATTTTCTTGAGGTCCCATTTATTGATTGTTGCTCTTAGAGCCTGTGCTGTTGGTGTTCTGTTCAGGAAGTTTTCTCCTGTACCAATGAGTTCTAGGGTATTCCCCACTTCAATTGATGTATTTTAAAGAAAAAAATGACACATGGGTAGAAATTTGAAGCTGGGACCAATGAAAAAGGATTGTAATGTATATTATAAGAAATTCCCACATAATCAATAAAAATTATATGTTGATTACTTTTATGATGACTTTTAAAATGGAGAAAAGATTCTGCTAATGGAGGGCAGAGTTTGACTGTGTAAGGCAAGCTTTCAAGGTACTCATTATACAGCAGAAAATCCTAGCCATGAACTAATGGTTACCCAGCTACCTCAGGTCCCATGAGCTCAGGTGGCACTTCTGAACAATCAGTGCTGGCACTAATACCAAGCTTAGATGGTTTGTCAGGAGGACAACATTAATAAACACCTCTGCTCTTCTGGCCTGGCATATAACATGGAGTCTTTTCTCTGTCCTAATTGACAAGTGTTAATTTTTAACCCCATGACCAGGAGGATTTCTCAATGACCTCAGAGTAGGACACAGCTACAGTTCCAGCGAGGTCAGCCAAGGCAACCCTACTCATAGAGGGTTGCGAAAAGTAGTGTGGAACAGCACCATATGTTAAAGAGTTCATTGCCACACAGTTCTCCTTTTAAATACAAAGGTATTTCTCTGTTTCACCCAAACTGTTCAAAGAATTGTCTGATTTCCTTCTCTTTTCCCTGTTCCTAAAGACTCAATATTCCAGGGTACCCTAGACCCTGCCAGCCTATGATATTAATAGGAATGTGAAGATACTTTTAGTGAGTACAGGATTAACTGCTCAGTTCAAAGTCACAACCTACAAAATTTCAGATCCAAGAGCACAGTAGGAGACCACTTTGTTATTTGGTACATTCCCCTTAATCCCACATCACTGAATATTCCATACATGGCTGTCCAATTAAATAAACGCAAATTTTCATTTCCTACCTGACATTGTCTTGAGGTAAACAGAAGTAAACCTCTTTTTATCTGGATAAAGGGATGAGATAAAGACTTGTTGTGTTTCATAAATAAAAGTCAGTTCTGTACAGGATCAGAGACACTGGATTCTGAGGAGTTTGTTTACTCACCTCAATGGAAACCTCAAGATTCTCTTAGGTGCTGATTTTCTGAGAGGGAGAATGATTTCACAAAAATGGTGAAAGCCAGTAAGTGTTTCAGAAGCCAGTTATTAAAAGGGCCAAGTGAATGTTGTGCTTGAGAATTAGTTACTGGATCATGCTCGCTGACCATGGCAACTCTCGGAACAAAAAGCATTTAATTGGGACCTTTGTTATATATTTTTTCTTTATTAATTACACTTTATTCACTTTGTATCCCCCCTGTGGTTCTCTCCCTCCCCCCATCCCAATCCCTCCCTTCCTAAACCCTCTGCATGCATGGCCCTCCCCAAGTCCACTGATAGGGGAGGACTTCCTTTCCTTCCTTCTGATCCTAGACAATAAGGTCTCATCAGGAGTGACTGCATTATTTTCTTCTGTGGCCTGGTAATGCTGCTTTCCCCTCAAGGGGAGGTAATTAAAGAGCAGGCCAATCAGTTCATGTCAGAGACAATTCCTCTTCCTGTTGCAATGCAACCCACTTGGATACTGAACTGCCATGAGCTACATCTGTGCAGGGGTATTAGGTTATGTCCATGCATAGTCCTTGGTTGGAATATCAGTCTCAAGGAAGACCCTTGTGCTCAGATTTTTTGGTTCTGTTGCTCTCCTTGTGGAGTTCCTGTCTTCTCCTGATCTGACTGTTTCCCACTTCTTTCATAAGATTCCCTGCACTCTGCCCAAAGGTTGCCCATAAGTCTCAGCATCTACATTGATAGTCTGGAGGGCAGAGCTTTTCAGAGGTCCCCTGTGTCAGGCTCCTGACTTGTTCCCTCTTTTCTCCTTCTTCTGATGTCCAGCCTCTTTGCCTTTCTGGATAAGGATTGAGCATTTTAGCAAGAGTCCTCCCTTCTGATTAGTTTCTTTAGGTGTATAAATTTTGGTAGGTTTATCCAATATTATATGTCTATATGAGTGAGTATACACCGTGTGCATCTTTCTGCTTCTGGGATAGCTCATTCAGGATGATCTTTTCCAGATCCCACCATTTACCTGAAAATTTCATGATTTCCTTGTTTTTTATTGCTGAGTAATATTCCATTATGTAGGTATACCACAATTTGTGCATCCATTCCTCCATTGAGGGGCATGTGTGCTGTTTCCAGCTTCTGGCTATTACAAATAAGGCTGCTACAAACATAGTTGGGCAAACGTCCTTATTGTATACTTGAGCCATTTTTGCGTATATGCCTAGGAGTGGTATAGCTGGATCTTGAGGAAGCACTATTCCTAGTTGTCTGAGAAAGCACCAGATTTTTTTTCTAGAGTGGTTGTACAAGTTGACATTCCCACCAGCAGTGGAAAAGGGTTTCCCTTTCTCCACACCTCTCCAGCAAGTGTTGTCTCTTGAGTTTTTGATCTTAGCCATTCTTATGGGTGTAAGGTGAAATCTTAAAGTCATTTTGATTTGCATTTCCCTGATGGATTGTGACATTGAGCATTTCTTTAAGTGTTTCTCTGCTCTTCAATATTCCTCTGCAGAGAATTCTCTGTTTAGCTCTGTACCCCATTTTTAATTGGATTACTAGATTTTTGGCTGTTTAAGTTCTTTAGTTCTTTATATATATTGGATATTAGCCCTCTGTCAGATATAGGTTGCTGAAGATCCTTTCCCAATATGTAGGCTGTTGTTTTGTTCTGAGGACAATGTCCTTTCCTTACAGAAGCTTTTCAGTTTCATGAGGTCCCATTTATTGATTGTTGTTCTTAGAACCTGTGCTGTTGGTGTTCTGTTCAGGAAGTTGTCTTCTGAGCCAATGAGTTCAAGGGTATTCCCCACTTTTTCTTCTAAGTGGTTTAGTGTGTCTGGTTTTATTTTGAGGTCTTTGATCCACTTGGACTTCAGTTTTGTGCCGGGTAATTAGTATGGATCTATCTGCATTTTTCTACCTGTAGACTTCTAGTTAGACCAGCACCATTTGTTGAAGATGCTGTCTTCATTCCATTGAATGGATTTGGCATCTTTGTCAAAAATCAGGTTTCCATAAGTGTATGGATTTATGCCAGTGTCTTCTATTTGATTCCATTGATCTACCGGTCTGTTTCTATGCCAGTACCATGATGTTTTTAATATTGTTGCTCTATAGTACAGCTTGAGACCAGGGATGGAGATACCTCCAGATGATATTTTACTGTAGAGAATTGTTTTAGCAATTCTGGTTTTCTTGTAGTTCCATATGAAGTTGAGAATTTTTCTTTCCAGGTCTGTAAAGTATTGTGTTGGTAACTTGATGGGAATTGCATTGAATCTGTAGATTGCTTTTGGTAAGATGGCCATTTTGTTATATTAATCCTGCCAAGCCATGAGCATGGGAGTTCTTCCTATCTTCTGATATCTTCTTCTAATTCTTTCTTCAGAGACTGGAAATTTTTTTTCATACAATTCTTTAATTTTAACACCAAGGTACTTTAGGTCTTTTGTGGGTATTGTGAAGGGTGTTTTTTCCGTTTTCTTTCTCAGGCCTTTTGTCTTTTGTATACAGGAAGGCTACCGATTTTTTTTTTTTTAGTTAATTTTGTATCCAGCCACTTTGCTGAAGGTGTTAATCAGTTGTAGGCATTCCATAGTAGAATTTTTGGGGTCACTCTGGTATACTATCATATCATATGCATACAGTGATACATTGACTTCTTCCTTTACAATTTGTATCCCCTTGATCTCCTTTAGTTGTCTTATTGCTCTAGCTAGGACTTCAAGAACCACGTTGAAGAGATATGGAGAGAATGGACAGCCTTGCCTTGTCCCTGATTTCAGTGGGAATGATTTAAGTTTCTCTCCATTGAGTTTGATGTTATCTATAGGCTTTCTGTATATCACCTTTACTATGTTCAAGTCTGTACCCACAGTTTTGTCAGTCTAGCTAGGGATAACTGGTAGATCCTTGGCACAGTATCTGAGGACTGCTGTAATGGTTCTCTGGCTTTTGTAGTTCTGATGATGCAGCTGTGTGCCCCAGTGCCCTGTTGGTACTCAATAATGGTGGGTAAGCACAGCACTCATGACTGCAGTAGAAGGCTAGAGCCTAGAGTCTGAGTGAATTCAGAAAGTCTTTTGGAGCTGGGTTTTCTGAGCGTTGGACCTAATGAGCCCCCCTGCTGTGAGGTTTCCTCCTGACAGGGACACCCAATCTTTGCTTTGGGGATAGCCTTTCTGTCTGTGATGGCAAGTAGAACCTGCTGGCACAGAATTATGTGGCTCTGCTTTTCTGCCTTTTGGGTGATTGTGTACCTAGGCATCTGCTGAAACTGGGTAACTTTTCCTGAGACCCTTTTGTGGTGGTCGTATCAGCAGAATGCTCTGAGATCAGATCAGCCTTTCCCCTCTGTGGATTTGCCCTTGACAGAGAAACTCAGTCTGTGGTTCCCTGGAGCCCACAGTTCTATTTGGGGCAGTGAATCAGGCATGCAGGCAGGGCTCTGTGCCAGCACCTGGGTCCCTGGCTCTGGATCTGGGCTGGCTCTTTGGCACCCTCAGAACCATAGTCTTTTCCAGGTAATGTCTTGGTGACCTAAGGTTGGTCCCAATCATTTCCTCCACTGTGGGGTTATTTCTCAACTAGAAATCTCTGTCTCTGATGTTGTGGTGCCCATAGTTCAGTCTGGGACAGTGATCAGAGCACGCTGGCATGTGACTCTGGGCTGGCGACCAAACACCTGGCAAAACTGGAATCTCTTCTGTGGTTTAGCCAGGTGAGTTAAAGCTGATTGAATAACCCACCGTGGGGTATCCTATCCCCTGGAACACACATTCACTTGTGTTTTATGGCCATGAGTTCTGACTGGTGGTCACTGTGCTGATCCTGCTGTGCTCCTGGTCAGAATGAGAGTTGTCCTGGTGCTGACATCTTGCCCTCCTTCTTCCATGATGTCATTTTCTTAGCTGAATAATACTTCTTTATGGAAATATTGCACATTTTCCCCAAGGGATATTGTCAGTCCTGCTTTTTAGTCCTTTAAGTTGTTGGTACTGTATTCAATGTATTGAATGACAAAATACCAGGATAACGATGTTCCTTTCTCCTAGAAGTCCCTCCAAAGTCTTCCACTTCCTAGTGATTTGAATTGCAATGTCTGCTTGAAGCTCATGTATTTACGTGTGAAATCACTAGTAATGAAATATCTGGGAAGGGTTAGGAGGTATGGCCTTGTTAGATAACATAATTCCTGTAGGGGAGGTGTGCTTTGATATTGATATGCAAATGATAGTGACCACACTGAATGGAGTCTCTGTCTCTCAGTCTCTGTCACTTTATATCTTTGATCCTGTTGGTCTTAGTCTTGTTATTTCTAAATCTTTCCCTCTAGGTTTTCCTCTCTCTGTCTCTCTCAGTTTCCCTTTTATCTGTCTGCCACTTGTGATTCAGTATGAAAATCTCAAAATTCTGCTGAAAGCTACAACAAGATGACTGCCTGCTTATGTGATATCACGGATAATTTTTGTGAAAATATAAGCAAGGTCACCAATAAACCCTTTTTGTTCAAAGATGTGCCTTGTTAATGCAGCAATTTCCCAGTAATTAATTCACTGACTGAGGATATATCTGCACATTTAACAAACAATAATGTAATCTGGTATAATGTGATAGTCACAGATAAAGGACATGTGTCTGTATTAATGACCACGTGAAAGAAATATGTGACATTTTTCCTTAAATGAGAGTCTTGGACACAGGAACTGAAATCTCTGGGATGTGTACTTTCTGCTGCCATGATTGAGGTATGTAGCTGCTCAGCCTTTCTCTCAGGCAGGCTATCCACTTGGCCCGTTTTATGTCTGGCTTTTGAAACTCATACTGCCTTTGACTTGTTGCATGACAACATTCTCTCTCTCAGCCAATCAGCACATGAGAGGTTCTTGAAGTTTCCATGTAGATGAGTAAATAAACTTTGTCAGTGTCCTGTATCTCTGATCCTGTTCACATGAGACTTTTTTCTCATGCAAACCAACAAGCCTTTATCTCATCCCTTTATCCATATCCCACACCTTTACTCCTGTTTACCACTGAGACAATGTCAGGTAGGAAAAAGAACTATAATGTTTATTCAGTAGGACACCATCCTAAGTACGAGAACTTCAAAGTGATGTGGGATTAAGTGGAATGTATCAAATGACAAGGTGGTTTCCTACTGTGGTCTTGAATCTGAAACTTCCTAGGTTGTGACTTTCAACTGAGCAGTTACTCACATACTCATTAATGTCCCCTGATGTTCTTATTAAATAATAGGCTGGTAGAGTCAAGGTTTCCCTGTGGTATTGATTCCTTAGAAACAGGGCAGTGAGAAAGAAACAGGACAATTCCTGGGCCATGTTTGGCTGAAACAGCAAAAGATTCATGTGTATGTAATTTGAGAACTGTGGGGCAATTAACTATTTTACAGCTGGTGCTGTTCCACATTCGTGTTGCCAACCCTCTATGAGATGAGTTGCCTTTGCTGACCTGGCTGGATCTGCATCTGTGTGCTACTCAGTGGTCAGTGAACAATCCTCCTGGTCCTAAAGTTTTGCAGTTAAAACTGGGTCTTCAGGAAAGAGAAATTAGTCCATGTTACATGCCTAAGATACAAGAGCAGCAGTGTTTCTTGCTGTGGTCCTCCAGACATAACCTCTAAACATAGTGTTGGAGCCAGGACTGAATGTTCAGAGGTGCAATCTGAGGTCCTGGTATCTGAGCTAGCTGGGTAAACACTAGTTCATGGCTAAGGTATTCTGCTACATAATGAGTTCATGGAAAGCATGTCTTACAAAGTTAAAATCTGCCTTCCTTTACCAGAATCTGTTCTCCTGTTAAAAGTCATTGTAAAAGTTGTCAACATTATTTTTATTGATTATGTGGGAATTTCAAATAATATACATTACACTTATTTTCCATTGTTCCCAGGTTCAAATTCCTACCCATGTGTCACACTAAATTTTTCTTTAAAATTCAAGAATTGAAGTATGTGTTGCTCATATACTCATTGGATCATAATCAGAGTCTCAGTGCCAAGTCCCTTAAAGAAAACTGATTTCATACACACCTCACCATGGCACCATCCCCAAGAAGAAGCCATTTGGCCTAAAGAGCTCTATACTTCATCACCTTGTTCACAGATTTTTCTTATGTATTTATTTATTATGATTTAGTCAGTTTGTATCCCCACTGCTGCCCTCTGCTCCTTCTCCTTGCATTCCTACCTACCCTCCTCCTATGCCCTTTCTCTGGTTCCATGATAGGGGAGGTCCTCCTCCCTCTTCTATCTGATCCTAGCTTATCAGGTCTCATCAAGTTTGGCTGCATCATCTTCCTCTGCAGTCTGATTCTCAAGGCATTATTTTCCTTGTGTCCTCAATTCCCTCTATTTATGACACTCTTCCTGCCTCCTCTCCTGGAGGCTACCCAGAGCTCTGAGGGGAGGGAGAATTTCATAGAGAAATCCCATTTATACCTGTGGGTTTTTAAGGTCTTTCTGTGCATAATGTCAGACTTTGGTTATTTATATGGAATCACATTTGATGCAGAAGGAAGCATCTCTGTGAATACAAGAACATAGCATTGATTTATCAGTTGAGGGTAGAGAGCAGCATATTTAATAACAGCCTGGGTTATTTGAAAATTTTGTTAGGATTCGCAGGCCCCACAACTTAATTAAATGTCAACAATCCCCCTTGTGGAAGACTGGTTTTGTCACCACAGATTGACTATTGGAACTTATTCCCCCACTGTTAGGATACCTCCTCATAAGTGAAAGCATAACATATTTCTCTTTTTGCATTTTACGTATTACACCCAGGTTGATTTTTCCTGGTTCCATCCATTTGCCAAAAATATTATGATGTTGTTTTCTTAACTGAAAAATAATCCTTTATGGAAATATTCCACATTTTCTCAAATGAATATGGCAATCCTGTTCTTTATATCTTGAAAATTGCTGGGACTTTAATCATTGTATTGAATGATAAACTATCATGATAATTACTTTTTTTAGTCTAGAATTCCCTCCATGTTCTTCCACTTTCTGGTGATTTGAATTTCATATTTTCCTTGAAGCTCATCTATTTAGTCTCCAGTTGAGCAAATGTCTGGCAAGTTTTGGGAGTAATGGCCTTGATATATCATAGAATTCCTACTGGAATTATATTTTAGGATGATGTTCTTGGAGGTTAATATGCCAATGAAAATAAGCAGACAGACTGGAGTCTCTGTGTCTTGGTCTGTGTCACTTTATATATATTTTTTGTAGGTCTCGGTCTCTCCATTTCTGAATCTGTCTCTCTAGCTCTTTCTTTCTCTGTCTCCCTCTGTCAGCCTTAATCTTGT
This sequence comes from Meriones unguiculatus, assembly GCF_030254825.1. Classification (NCBI taxonomy): domain Eukaryota; kingdom Metazoa; phylum Chordata; class Mammalia; order Rodentia; family Muridae; genus Meriones; species Meriones unguiculatus. Next base: position 16,206,340 of record NW_026843710.1, on the reverse strand, counting down.
GCTTCAGTTTGAAAAGCTCTCAGTTCTGCTGATGGACTACAACAAGATGGTGTTGTGCCAAAATCGTGGTACCACAAATGATCACCACCAAGAGCCAAGTCCATTGTAAACCACATGAGGATCTTTTTATTAGAAATCATTACAAGCTGCAGTTGGGGTCTCATCCCCTAACACCAAAGTAGTGAGGGCCAAAAGCTCCTTGCTGAGGATAGTTGGGTGATTTAAAGATTAGGGTCCCTCCCAGCATGCCCAAAGCAGGGGTGATTCCTGCCTGACAAGCATTTATTGGTCAAAATGCTGAATTTTTAATTAATTGAGTATTGGAAAGTCCCCAAACCATAAATGATCTGGTGTCCCTCTCTAGGGAGATGGGCCAGTTTCTAGCAACTAATGGGTGGGGAAAGGTGGATTCTTCCACTCAGAGCATTACTAGACCTCACCCAGCTTGCTTAGGCCTTAATCTTTAATAATAACTGCTCATTCCCCCCCCTTCATTTGAAGACCCAATCTTGTTTTTTCCAGATATGACCCTTTGTATTTCATAGATTTTTCCAGATATGACCCTTTGTATTTCATAGATTTACCTTTCTACACTGGGATCTGAGTACAATTAGTGTATTGCTCTCAAATATTTTTTTTTCATGAGAACCATCAAGCAATTTAAAATACAAGGTCAAAAGATAAAATCAAAATGAGTAGGGGTCCCTTCAGGGAGGATATAGGGGTAGTAAGCCAAGAGGAATTATTATCCTTTCTCTCTAGGTTTTCTCTAGGCCTTTAGCCCAGTTGCTGCAATATTAGTTGCCATTTCAGCTTAGCAGATGCCCAAGATAATAGCTAATGTCAGGGAGCCCCTTTTGACATAGCCTTTAAGCCTGCTAGGTGGGATTTCGGGACGAGGGTCTCCTCTTATGAAATTGCTGCAGTGCTAACAAAGGACCATTGGCATCAGAGAATAGGAAGGCTGAAATGCCAGTCAAAGGCTGGGCAACAGGGTAGTCCTCAGAAGCATCTGGTTAGTTGATCCACCCAAAAAAGGCCAGGAGCAATTGTTCAGTTTCCAGGAAATCCAGATTTCAGCTTGCAGTCCATAGCTGATCCTGGAACAGAGTCAAGCAGGTGAAAATCTACTGAGGCAAATTTAAACTGGAGACAGAAGTTAAAATTTGTCTATTAAATGGGAAAATGAGGAATCTAAAGACAAGGGAAAAATTCCTGTGGGATCCACTTGAGCTATCTAAGATACAGGTAATATAACTTTGATTTCCAGAAACTCATATGAATTTTTTTGGTACACAAAAGGAAATATATATTAAAAAAAAACTCAGAAAAATAACATATCAACAAATCTAATATAACAACATTCTGAGAGTAACAGGTAAATCTGCATCCCACTGAATATCAGTTAGCTGTTTGTTTTATAACCTTTATAAACAACTTAAGTGTCTCCACAGTTTCAAAGTCTAACACTTCTTCTGTGTGCACAGCTTTTGGTAATCAGCCAGTAATGGAGATAGGCCATTTTTCATACACTCAGTATTTACCTTTAGCCCCTGCCTCCATGTTCACACTGGAAAGTTAGGCAAAAATACATTCATGGATTTATTGCTATACCCTGGATGCTTGGACTGTCCTTAACAAAGCAAAGAGAAGGATATGTTGAAGATATTCCTAAATCTTGTCTATCTCAAAATGGCAGATATTAAGAATACTATAGTAAAGGCTATGGCTTTTGGGTCACATATACACATTAAACAGATGTTTTTAGTATGTTGAAAAGCATCTTTAAATCTATGTTTAGAAAACTACCACGGAAAATTAAAATCTCAAACTGGTGACTAAAAAAACAAACAAACAAAAAACTGTTAGCACTACATTAACTTATCAGAACTTTATTGATCAATATTAAAACTCTGAACTTCTGAAATCTTATAAAATAAGTTCAACAGTAGAAAGGGGGTGGAATCTAAAGTATCTAATATTTTTAATATGTTTTAAATTATTTTTATAACTTTATAACTCATATTTATATAACTTAATATGTTAAACTCCTTATCTATTTATCCAGCCATATATCTTAAGACACAGGCAGTTGACATGAATTCTGTAAGCAATGCAAACCAGTTTTTCTTTTAAAATATGAGATCTAGTACCCAGTATTTCTAGCTAGGTAATAAACTGACCAAAGAGATGAGTGGTTCTAATTGTCTGCTCTTTAGCTGCAAAGCTAACATTAGCTTAGCATAGCCATCAAACTGATCAGAGACCTGAAAATGATAAATTATATATACCAATATGTGCCAATTAAAATGACAGAGTTAGTCCATCACTTAGGAACTGTCCCTGGCTCCTGTGGCCTTATGGCATCATGAGCAAAGGCAGTCCAGCCATTTGGCACAGAAGATGAGAGACTGCTTTTGTGGAAATAGGAACATGAAGTAGTGACCTCAATTTGCCTCTCACAATGTGAAACAATGGATCTCCAGGTGTCCAAAGTTTAGGCTGGGCCTAGCAGCAGGCCAGTTGAGGCAGTATTACCCAGTGGTTAGCATATCACAATCCAGAGTTGCCATCATCTGTTGATTTTAAAGGCAAAGCCAAATCTCGGAGACCTTGGGGGAGCTACTGCCATGATTTTGGGACTCTCTGTCACAATAAGCTTACACATACTAAAATGCCATATTTATGGGGGCTCTGACAAACTTGAGAGCCAGCATGTCTGAGTTACTCTGTGTCTATCTTTATCAACTGCTCTAAACTGTGTGCTATAAAACAGAATGCTGTAATCTAATCCTGGCATATTCCTAATATGCACGTTTTAGAACTATGTATTTTAAGTAGATCTACATAGACAAACTTTATGAATACCCATCCTAGGCTTAACCATAAAAAAAGTAAACAAAGACTCTAGGTAAAGCTCAACATCTTAACCAACTGGAGTTGTTAGCATAACTTTAAATCTGCTCTTTCTGAACTAAAATCAGAGCAAATCTTTTAATAAGATACAATTTATAGAGATCAAATCTTGCATTAAAATTGAACAGTAAAAAACTTAAAGGACAAAGTTGAACTTAGCACTAAATAGGAAACTGAATACAGCTGGCAGCCCTAAACTAAGATTGCTCCAAAACTGTAATGGTTCTACTCCCTTTATCTTTGAACCAAGACATAACCAAGCTATGCCTGTGCTAGCCACCTGTTGCCACAGGCTGTGGCTGGCAAAATAAAACATAGCCATTAGGTGCTGATGATGATATAGCAAACAGTGTGGACCATTCACAATCCACAATAACCAAAAGTTCTAACAATGTAACCAAACAAGCCCTAGAATCAACCACATAACAACAGTACATTACAATTTTAAACTATATGAAATATTCTGGCCACACCAAACCTATCAGCCAGAGTTCTTCCCCCTTAAAAGAGCATAAGAAAATATTTTCCAATGCAGAATCACCAGCCCTTTAAATGAAGTACAACATATTTTTAAATACAGTTCTTTCTCAAATCATATTTACCCTCTGGTTATTTATACATATACTAACCTTTTGCAACATTCTATATATCTTCAGGTTCCTAGCTTTATTCTTCTGGCTTAACCAAACATTCTTACTTTAGACAAGCTATTACTTTCTTTAATATTTCTTGTTCTCTCTCTCTCTTGCATTTTAGAAAACATAAAAACTCTCATCAAAATCCTTTCCATTCTGTCTTGATCCTGCTGGAGCCCAGTGTCCACAATTTGTTTTTTATAGGCAAAGCCAAAACAGTCGTATTGATACAAAAGAAGTTCTGAAACTGCTAAACTCTTTTTTCTAAAATTACTTCCGTTTAGCAGATATGGTCCAAAGTTATATAAACATACTCTAAGGTACTTAGAAGACATTATAAGGAACTTGCTGAAATTTCCTCTTTTCTCTGTCTCAAGGTGAAGGCCAGGGTAGAAACATATTTTTCAATAAACAAAGAAACTTATCAAACAAATAGCTCTCCACAAGATACATTGTAAAACCTGCAATTTTTTTCAATTACCGCAAACCATACAGCTTGGTTTCATTTAGTAAAATCTAAAAAAATAAATACCATTTTTTTTCTCCCCAAAACAATTGAGAAATTATTTCAAATTTTTGTTAGACTACCCAACATCATTGTCTAAAATATCTGAAAAACTTTAAATGTTTTAAAGCCTTCAACATTTAAACATTTTCTAAAACCTGCTTTTACAATATCAAAATAAAGTGCCCCTTTTGTAGGAGAGAAGTCTCAAGGCAAAACCATAATTTTAAAAGTCAAAACCAGATTTTAAATCCAGAATTTACCAATGCAAACAATTTAATTTTTAAAACCAATACCCACATAAAATAACTAATTAATCTAGAATGAAATGAAAATTATTCAACTAAGGTTCCTCCTCTTTTATTTTTTGACCCAAACCATGTGGACATCAAGATCACATTACAGTGCACACGACAATCTCAACATGGTGGTCTCATTATAGCCCACATGGCAACTTCAAGATGTCGGTGAGGCACATCACGTACCACGTGGCAACCTATATTGTTGCTATTTAAACAGATGTGTTTATAGACCTCATCAACACATAGGGACATATATGCATTTTAAACAAATATGAATTTAACCTTTAAACATACCCAATTATTTTTTATTATATTAACCATGACCTACAGAGCATAGGATTAGTCAAAAACAAATATGATGGCCATATATACATTTAAACAAAAAGTCAAAACTTTACTTACTTCCTCCAGCACTTTCATTTTAAGCACTTTCTTTTTACACTCAGCAGCTGCTAGACAACCAGAAACACAGAGACAAAAGAACAGATTACACCAGTACTTCCTGCCTCTGTGTAAACAAAGACCACTTGCTAGGCCTATCAAACATGTTTTGGTACCCCGTGTCCCTCACAGTGCTATTGGGGAGTACTGCCCCACTGGGATTTAGAACATCTCCCAAGATCCCCCGTGGTATGCCGATATGTCAGCCAGTGCACTGTGACACAACCAATCCCTGGCCACTCACTGTATTATTACCTTGAGATCTCAAAAATACATAGAACAACAGAAAAGAGAAATAGAACTTGGCCAAAAAAATATACACTTACCTGGGCTTCCAATCCTCTGGCTCACGTGTCCTGCAAGGTCTTGGGGATCCAGGAGAGCCCCCAAATTATTTTGTGCCCATATCATGATACCCCAAAAGACCAGCACCAGGAGCTGAGTCCATTTCAAATCACAAGAGATTCTTTTTATTATAAATCACTACAAACTGCAGCTTGGGCTCACACCTCCCACTCCAAAGCATTGAGAGCCCAGAGCCCCATGCTCAGGATAGATGGGTGATTTAAAGATTCTGGTCCCTCCCAGCATGTCCAAGGCAGTGGTGATTCCTTCCTGCAGCATTTATTGGTCAAAATGCTGCATTTTTAATTAATTGGCTATAGGAAATTCCCTAAACCATTAATGATCTGTGTCCCTTCCTAGAGGGAAGGGCCAGTTTCCTAGCAAATGGGTATCTCTAGTGAGTGGGGAAAGAATGCACTAAGGTGGGTTCTTCCCCTTAGAGCATTAGTGGAACTCACCCAGCTAGTTCAGGCCTTAAACTTTAAAAATAATTGTTTCATCTCTCAATGACTGCTTGCTGAAGTGATATCATGGATGGTCTCTGTAAAAATATAAGCACAAGGAGCTTGCACAAGGAGCATTTTCCTGATAAAACAGGATCAGATGAATGGGGAGGAGGTCCCCCCTATCAGTGGACTTGGAAAGGGGCACGATGGAGATGAGGGAGGGAGGGAGGGATTGGGAGGGAATGAGGGATCGGGACATGGCTGGGATACAGAGTTAATAAAATGTAACTGATAAAAAAAAAAAAAAAAAAAAAAAAAAATAATTGTTTCTTCTCTCAATGACTGCTTGCTGAAGTGATATCATCGATGGTCTCTGTAAAAATATAAGCACAAGGAGCTTGCACAAGGAGCATTTTCCAAGATGTAATTCACTGATTAAGGATATATCTGAGCAGGGAAAAGAGAAGGAAACCTAACAATTCCTGAGTCCGTTTTAGCTGAAATTGAGAAATATCAGTGAGTGTGAAAAGAGAAATAAGGGAAATAAAGATTTGACAGATGGAACTATTCAATAAGCAAACCTCAATCAGCATGGTTGCTTTGCCTGATCTGGCTGGATTGGCAGCTGTGTTCTACTCAGTGGTCAGTGAGGAACCCTCCTTGTCCTAGGGTTTAAAGTTAAAAATGTGCCTTCAGAACAGAGATTTGTATCTCTGTTATATATCGATGACCCAAGATAAGCTGTGTTTTCTGTTCTTGTCCTCCAGACAAATCCTCTAAAAGTAGTGTCAGTGCCAGGACTGCTTGTTCAGAGGGGCCATCTGAGCTAATGTTGTCTGAGGTAGCTGAGTAACCACTAGTTTATGGCTAGGATTCCCTGCTACCTAATGAGTTCCTAGAAAGCATGCCTTACAAAGTCAAACTCTGCCTTCATTTAGCAGAATCTTTTCCCCATGTTAAAAGTCACTGTAAATGTTGACACATTAGTTTTCTTGACTATGTGGAAATATCATATAATATACATTATACTCCTTTTCCATTGCTCCCAGATTCAAATTCCTACCCATGTGTCACACTAAATTCTTTATTCTTTAAAATACATCAATTGAAGTATGTATTTTTTCTTATATTCATTGGAACATAATCAGAGTCTCAGTGTCAAGTCCCTTAAATAAAACTGAGTTCCTTCTTGCCACATCCTTGCACCACCCCCAAGAAGAAGCCATCAGTCCTGAAGAGCTTTATAATTCACTACCTTGATCACAGGTTTTCTTATATATTTATTTATTAGTATTTTTTCATTTGTCTCCCCTCTGCTGCCCCTCCCCTTTCCTTCCAGTCCTACCCAGGCTGCTTCATCTACCCCTATGCCATTTCTCTAGTTCCATGATAGGGAAGGCCCTCCTCCCCCTTCTATCTGAACTTACCTTATAAATTCTCATCAGGCTGGCTGCATCATCATCTTTTATGGCCTGATTCTCAGGCCATTGTTCTCCTTGTGGCCTCAATTGCCTCTCCTTATGACACTCTTCCTGTCTCCTCTCCAGCAGGCTTTCCAGAGCCCTCAGGGTAGGGAGAATTTCATAGGGAAAAACCCATTTAGATCTTTGTGTTTGAAGGTCTCTCTCTACATAATATCGGACTGTGGGTCTCTGTATGCAATCCCATTTGATGCAGAAGGAAGTATCACTTTGGAAGCAAGAATATGACACTGATCTATCCATTGAGGGCAGAGAACAACATATTATAATAATAACATATTTTAATTATAATATTATAATAACATATTATAATAGTAACAGCCTGGGTTGATTGCAAATTTCAAAAGGATGTCCTGGCCCAACAACCTACTTAACTGCCATCCCTAGGCGAAGATTGCTTTGGTCACAGTAGATAGCCTATTGGAACTTAACCTCCCACTATTAGGAGATCTCCTAATAAGTGAATACATACCATATTCATCTTGCTCCATTTTACTTACTTCACACAGGATGATTTTTTTCCTGGTTCCATCCATTTGCCTGAAAATACCATGATGCCATTTTCTTAGCTGAATAATATTCCATTATGGAAATTTTACATTTTCCCTGAATGAAATTGTAAGTTCTGTTCTTTAAACTTGGAATTTGCTAGAAGTTTAATCATTATATTGAATGAAAAATTATCAGGATAACTATGTTTTGTGTTTTGTTAGCCTAGAAGTTGATTATCTTCTTCCATTACCTGGTGATTTGAATTGCAATGTCCCCTTGAAGCTCGTAAATTTGAATCCCTATTGAGAAATTGTATGGGAAGCATTAGGAGTTATGGACTTCTTAGATAATATAATCCCTATTGGATTTATATTATAGGAGGGTGTGCTTTGAGTTCAATATGCCAATGAGAGTGACCATACAGAATGGACTCTCTAGGTCTCTATCACTTTACACTGTTTTTTTGTTTTGTTTTTTTTTTTTTTTTGTGGTTGGTCTAGGTCTCTCCATTTCCGAATCTGTCCTTATAGCTATTTCTCTCTCTGTCTCTGTCTGTCTCCCTCTCTCTGCCTGCTGCTTGTGGCTCAGTATGAAAAGCTCTCAGTTCTGTTGAAGGATTACAACAAGGATTACAATATGCTTGCTGACATGACATCTTGGACTGTCTCTGTAAAACTATAAGCAAGGCCCTAATTAAAAGCTTTTTGATCAAAGAATTGCCTTGGTCAGGGAGGATTTTCCAGTAAGTAATTCAGTGACTCAGGACATACCTGTGTATTTAACAAATAATAATGGAATCTGTGATTACATAAAAGTCACATGTCAAGGAAACATGACTTTATTAATGACCACTTAAAAGAAATATGTAACACTTTTGCTGAACTAAGTGTCTTGGACACAGGAATTGTGACCTGTTAGTTGTGTGATTTCAGCTGCCCAGATTGAGGCATGCAGGGCTGCTCATCATTCTCCTAAGCAGGCTTTCCACTTAGCCTTTTTGATTACTGGCTCCTGAAACTCTCTCTGGGTTTCACCAGTTTCATGACATCATTCTCAATCTCAGCCAATCAACTCCTTAGAGTTTCTTGAGTATTCCATGGCGATGAGTACACAAACTTTCCTCAGTGTCCAGTATCTCTGACCCTGTTCACATGTGACATTTTCTTGTGAAACCCAAAAAGCCTTTATCTCATCACTTTATGCAGATCCCACACATTTACTCCTGTTTACCTCTGTGACAATCTCAAGTAGGAAAAAAAAACTTTATTGTTAATTTAACTAGACAGCTTCCTATGTATTGAAGATTCAAAATGAAGTGGGATTAAGGGGAATGTACTGAATGACAAGGTGGTCTTCTTCTGTGGTCTTGGATCGCGATTTTCCATGGTTGTGACTTTGAACTGTGCATTTACTGGTATACTTCCTAAATGTACCTTTAAATCCTTACTGATATAATAGGCTGGCAGAGTCTAAGGTTCCCTAGTGTATTGAGTCTTCCAGAGTAGGAAAAAGAGAAGTAAACCAGACAATTCCTGGGCCTGATTTGGCTGAAACAGAGAAAGATCAATGTATGTAAAATTATAAATGAGGGGCAATATACTCTTTGACAGCTGGTGTTCAAAATTACTGTTGCCAAACCTCTATGAGCAGGGATGCCTTGACTGACCTGCCTGGATTGGCAGCTGTGTCTTCCTCCATGGTTAGTGAGAAATATTCCTGGTCCTGGGGTTTAGAGTTAAAACTAGGCCATCAGAACAGAGAAATGGTTTGGTGTTATAGGCCCCGGACACAAGAGGAGCTGTATTTCATGCTGCTGTCTCCCCCCCCCAAAAAAAAAAACCCTCTAAATGTAGTGTTTGTACCAGGGCTAGTTCAGAAATGCCACCTGTGCTCATGGGGTCTGATGTATCTCAGTAAACACTAGTTCATGGCTCTGATTCTCTGATACATACTGAGTTCCTGGAAAGCATGCTTACACAGTCAAACTCTGCCCTCATTTTGTCAAATCTTTTTTTACATGTTAATAGTCATTATAAAAATTGTCAACATAGTATTTTCATTGATTATGTGGGAATTTCATATAACATACATTACCTTCCTTTTCCATGGCTTCAAGGTTCAAATTCCTACCTATGTGTCACACTAAAAATTTCTTTTTCTGTAAAATACTTCAATTGAATTATGTGTTGTTATATACTCATTGGAATTTGATTAGAGTCTCAGTTCCATGGCCCTTAAAGAAAACTGAGTTCATCCTTGCCACACCCTGACACCACAAAGAAAAGAAAGCCATCAGTTCTGAAGAGTTTTATACTTCATCACCTTGATCACAAATTTTCTTATGTATTTATTTATTTTGTTTTGTTCACTTTGTATCCCCTCTGCCGGTCCATCCTTCTTCTCATTTCCAGTTCCACCCACTCTCCTTCTTCTACACCTATGCTCTTTCTCTAGTATCCTGGTAGGGGTGGTCCTCCTCCCCCTTCTATCTGACCCTAGCTTATCAGGTCTCCTCAAGGATGGCTGTATTATCTTCTTCTATGTCCTGATTCTCAGGGCTTTGTTCTCCTTGTGTTATCAATTTCCTCTTCTTTATGACAATCTTCATGTCCATCCTCCTGAAGTCGTCCCAGAGCTCTGATTGGAAATCCCATTTAGGGCTGGGTGTTTTAAGGTCTCTGTATATTATAGGACTGGATACAATCATATTTGATGTAGAAGGAAGCAACTTTGTGGTTAGAGGTACATGGCAGAGAGCAACGTATTTTAATAACAACAGCCTGGGTTGTTTTAAAATTTCTGTAGGATGTCCTGGCACCAACTCAATTAACTGCCACCTAATCACCCTAGTGGAAGACAGGTTTGGCCAAAATATATAGCCTATTGGAACTTTTTCTGCCCCTATTAGGAGACCTCAAAATAAGCGAATACATATTTGTCTTTCTACATTTTAATTACTTCACACAGGATTTTTTTTTCCTGGTTCCATCCATTTCCCTGAATATATCTTGTCATTTTCTTAGCTGAAGAATAATCTGTTATAAAAATATTCCACATTTTTCCCAAAGGAGATTTTCACGCCTGTTCTTTAGTCCTTGGAATTTGCTGGGACTTTAACCAGTGTATTCAATGACAAGCTGTTAGGATATCTATGTTCTGTTAACCTAGAATTCCCTCCATCTTCTTCCGCTTCCTGGTAATTAGAATTGCCATGTCAATGTGAAGCTCATCTCTTTACATGTTAAGGCTCTGTTGAGGAAATGTCTGGGAAGTGTTAGGAGGTATGGCCTTGTTAGACAACATAATTCCTATTTGAGTTACATTATAGGAGTGTATGCTTTGAGGTTGATGTGCCAACGAAAGTGACCAGACAGAATAGAGTCTCTGTCTCTCAGTCTCTGCCTCATTATATTCTTGTTTCTGTCTGTGTTGGTCTCTAAATTTCTGAATCACTTTCTCTACCTCTTTCTCTCTCTGTCTGTCATTCTCCCTCTCTCTTCATTGCCCCTTGTGTTTCAGTAGGAGAAGATCTCTGTTCTGCTGAAGGACTGCAACAAGATGACTGCATGCAGACTTGACATAGTGGATGGTATCTGTAAAAATATAAGCAAGGTCCTAATTGCATGCTTTTTATTCAAAGTGTTGTCTTGGTAGGAAATATTTTCCCTGTAAGTAATTCACTGCCTGAGGACATATGTGTACATTCAATGAATTATAATTGAAACTGTGATAATGTAAAACTCACATGTCAAGGAAACGTGACTTTATTAATGACCACTTAAAAGAAATATGTGACACTTTTCCTGAACACTTTTCCTGTCTTGGACACTGGAACTGACATCTGTGTGTTGTGCTTTCAGGGGCCCAGATTGAGGAATGTAAGGCTGCTCAGCCTTTCTCTCAAAAAGGCTGTCTACTTGGCCCTTTTAATAACTGGCTCCAGAAACTCTTACTGGCTTTCACCTTTTGCATGGCATCATTCTGCCTCTCAGCCAATCAGCACCTGAGAGAATCTTGAGGTTTCCATAGAGATGAGTAAACAAACTTTCCTCAGTGTCCAATATCTCTGATAATGTGCATATGTGACTTTTTCTTGTGAAACCCATCAAGTCTTTATCTCATCTCTTTATCCAGATCTCACACATTTATTCCTGTTTATCTCTGTGACAATATCAGGTAGGAAATGAAACTTCAATGTTCATTTAATTGGACAGCTTCCTAAGTAGGCAAGCTTCAACATGATGTGGGATGAAAGAGAATGTACTGAATGACAAAGTGATCTTCTACTGTAATGTTGGATCTGAAATTTATTAGGTTGTGACTTTGGACTGAGCAGTTACTGGCTTACTGCCTAAATGTACCTTCTCAATCATATTGATATAATAGGCTGGCAAGGTCTAGGGTTTCCTGAGTTATGGAATATTAAGAGCAGAGGAAAGAGAAGGAAACCAGATAATTCCTGGGACTGGTTTGCTGAAAAAAAGTGAAATATCTGTAAGTGAAAAAGGAGAATTGAGGGGCAATAAATGATTTGACAGCTGGTGCTTTTCCAGATCAGTGTTGCCAACCCTATATGAGCAAGGTTGCCTTGGCTAATCTGGCAGGATCAGCAGCTGTGCCCTACCCAGTGGTCAGTGAGTAACGACTTGTTTGTGTGTTTTACAGTTATTCCTGGGTCTTCAGGATAGAGAAATAGGTCTGTATTATGTACCTAGGACACAAGATAAGCTGTGTTTCCTCCTGTGGTCCTGGAGACAATTCCTCTTAACATACTGTGAGTGCTTGTTCAGAGGTTTCACCAGAGTCACGGGGTCTGAGGTAGCTGGATAACCACACATTTATGGCTGAGATTCTCTGCTACATTGAGTTCCTGGGGAGCCTGCCATAAAAATGCAAACAAAAGCCCTCCTTTAGAGGAATCTTTTCTCCATGTTAAAAGTCACTGTAAAAGTTTTCAACACATTATTTTACTGAATATGTGGGAATTTCATATAACATATATTATAATCCTTTTTTATTGCTCCCAGGTTCAAATACATAGCCATGTGTCACACTATTTTTTTTTCTTTAAAATACATCAACTGAAGTATGTGCTGTTCATATACTCATCGGCAACATGATCATAGCCAAGTCCCTTAAAGACAACTGAGTTCATCCTGACCATACCCTGGTACCACCCCCAAGAAGAAGCTGTAAGTCCTGAAGAGCTCTATACTTCATCATCTTGATCAGTTTTTCTTATGTATTTATTTATTCGGATTTGTTCTCTTTGTATCCCCTCTGATGCCCCCTCTTTCATCTACTTCCAGTCCCACCCTCTTTCTTCTACCCTTATGCCTTTCTCTAATTACCTCTTTCTATCTGACCCCAGTTTATCAGTTCTCATTAAGATTGGCTTCATCATTTTCTCTTGCTGCCTGATTCTCTGGGCACTGTTCTCCTGTGACCTAAATTCCCTCTCCCTATGATAGTCTTTCTGCCTCCTATCCTGGAGGCTTCTAGAGCTCTGACATGAGGGAGGATTTCACAATGAAATCCCATTTAGAGCTTGGTGTTTTAAGGTCTCTCTCTGCATAATATCAGATTGTGGGTGTCTGTATGGAATCCCATTTGAGGAAGAAGAAAGCATCACTTTAGATACATAAACATGGGACTGATCTATAGGCTGAAGGCAGAGAGCAACATATTTAAATAACAAGCCTAGGTTGCTTGAAAATGTCCTTAGGATGCACTGGCCCCACAACTCAATTAACAGTTACCCAATCAACCAAGTTTAAGACTGGTTTGTTCACAAAAGATGGCCTTTTGGAACTTTATCCTCCACTATTAGGAGACCCCCCAATAAGTGAATACAGTCCATATTTTCTTTCGTCATTTTAGTTACTTCACCCAGGATGATTTTTCTTGGTTTCATCCATTTGCCTGAAAATAGCATGATGTCATTTTCTTAGCAGAGTAATACTCTATTATGGAAATATTCCATACTTTCCCCAATGGAGAATGTCAGCCCTGTTCTTTAGAACTTGGAAGTTTCTGGGACTTTAATCATTGTATTGAATGATAAACTATGTTCTTTTAGCCTAGAAGTCCCTCCATCTTCTATCACTTCCTCATGATTTCAATTGCAATATCTAAATGAAGCTCATCTATTTACATGTTTAGTCCCCACTGAGGAAATTTCTTGAATGGGTTAGGAGGTATGGCCTAGATAAATAATATAATTCCTATTGGAGTTATAAGAGGGTATGTTTTGAGGTTGATATGCCAATGAAATTTACCAGAAAGAATGGAGTCTCTGTCTCTCAGTCACTTTATTTATTTATTTATTATTTTTGTCAATCTCGGTCTCTCTATTTTCTATATCTGTCTCTCTAGCTCATTGTGTCTTTCCTTTCACTGTCTCTTTCTCTCTGCCTGCCAGTGTGGTTCAGTATGAAAAGCTCTTATTTCTGCTGAAGGACTTAAAAAAGGTGTGTGCTTGCTGATGTGTCATCCTTGATGTTCTCTTTAAACATATAAGCATGGTCCCAATTATAAGCTTTTGGTTCAAAGAGTTGCTGTCCACATGGAGCAGTTTTACAGTAAGTAATTCACTGACTGAGGGCATATCTTAGCATTTAATAAATAATAATGGAACCTGTGATGATGTGAAAGTCACATGTCAAGGATGCACTGACTGAGGGCATATCTTAGCACTGACTGAGGGCATATCTTAGCATTTAATAAATAATAATGGAACCTGTGATGATGTGAAAGTCACATGTCAAGGATGCATGACTGTATTAATGTCCACTTGAAAGAAATATGTAACACTTTTCCTGAACTAAGAGTATTGTACACAGGAACTGTTATCTCTGGGTTGTGTGCTTTCAGCTGTTTCAGAATAAGACATATAGGGCGTTTCAGCCTTTCTCTCAGGCAGGCTGTCCAATTGGCCCTTTAATAACTGGCTCCCAAACCTCTTACTGCCTTTCACCTGTTTCATGACATCATCCTACTTTTTAACAAATCAGCATCTGAGAGAATCTTGAGGTTTCCATGGAGATGAGCAAACAATCTTTAGTCAGTGTCCAGGATCTCTGATCCTGTGCACAGGTGACCTCTTCTTGTGAAACCCAACAAGCCTTTATCTCATACCTTTATTCACATTATACACCATTACTCCTGTTTACCTCGGTGACAATGTCAAATAGTAAAAGAATCTTTAATGTCTATTTAATTGGACAGCTTTTAAATAGAGAAGTTTCAAAGTGACATGGGATTAAAGAGCTGTACCAAATGAGAACTCCTACTGTTGTCTTGGATCTGAAAATTCCTAGGTTTTAATTTTGAACTTGGCAGTTACTACCATAATCACTAAATGTACCTTCCATTCGTATTGATATAATAGGCTGGAAGGATCTTGAATTCTCTGTGGTACTGAGTCTTTAAGAGCAGAGAAAAGAAAAGGAAACAAGATAATTTCTGGGCCTGATTTGGCCAAAACTGAGAAATATCAGTGTATGTAAAATGAGAACTGAGGGCCAATAAACTCTTTGACATCTGGTGCTATTTTACACTAGTTTTGCCAACCCACTATGAGCAGGGTTGCCTTGGCTGACCAGGCTGAATTGGCAGCTATATCCTACTCAGTGGTCGGTGAATACCTTCCTGATCCTGGAGTTTAGAGTTAAATCTGTGCCATCAGGACAGAGAAATATGTCTCTGTTGTATGCCTAAGATACAGGAGCAGCTGTGTTTCCTTCTATGAGCTTCCAGAAAAACTGTAGGGATAGTACCAGGACTGCTTGTTCAGAGGTGCCACCTGACCTCTTTGTGTCTGACGTGGCTGGGTAAACACTAGTTAATGGCTTACAAAGTCAAAATCTGCCCTCCTGTAGCAGAATCGTTTCTCCATGTAAAAGTGGACAACATATTATTTTTCTTATTTGGATATTTCATATAACATATATTACACTACTTTTCTCTTTCTCCAGGTTCAAATTCCTACCCATGAGTGACAAAAAAAATTAAATACATCAATTGAAGAATGTGTTGTTCATATACTCATTGAAACATAATGAGAGTCTCAGTGCCAGGTCCCTTAAAGAAAACTGAGTTCATCCTTCCTGCATGCTGCCACCACCTCAAGAAGAAGCCATCAGTCCTGAAGAACTCTGAACTTCATCACCTTGCTCACAGTTTTCCTTATGTTTTTATTTACTATGATTTGTTTACATCGTATCCCCTCTGCTGCCCTCTCACTCATCTTCTTCCACTCCCACTAAGTCTCCTTCTTCTTCACCTTTGCAATTTCTAAATTTGCCCTGATAGTTGTGGTCTTCCTCCCGCTTCTATATGACCCTAATTATCAGGTCTCATCATCTTCCTCTGTGGCCCAATTCTCAGGGATTTGTTCTCCTTTTGTCCTCAATTCCCTCTACTGATGACACTCTTCCTGCTGATGTTCTCTCCTGTAGGCTTCCCAGAGCTCTGTGGGGAGGGGGAATTTAATAGGAAAATCCCATTTATAGCTGGCATAGTAAGGTCTCTCTCTGCATAATATTGGACTGTGGGTCTCTGTATGCAATTTCATTTGATGAAGAAGGAAGCATCTTTGTAGATCCAAGAACTTGGCAATGATATATCAGTTGAGGGCAGAGAGCAGCATATTTTAATAACAACAGACTGGGTTCCTTGAATGTTTCTATAGAATGCCCTTGGCCCTTCTTTATAGTTATTAATATTTACTATTGAAAAAATTTTAGTTAAGCAGTGGTTATTACTAAACCAGTTGTATACCCAAATCACGACACAGAGACAGTGAATTATTTAATTAACCTAGAACACAATGCTGGGCAATATTTATTTCATCCTAAACCTCCAAAACCAC
Source organism: Meriones unguiculatus (assembly GCF_030254825.1). NCBI lineage: Eukaryota > Metazoa > Chordata > Mammalia > Rodentia > Muridae > Meriones > Meriones unguiculatus. The sequence goes on along the minus strand of NW_026843710.1, from coordinate 16,189,905 downwards.
ATAGATTCCTACCATTTAGATTTCACTCATTACCAGTGCTTTTAGTCATATCTTACGTATGGTCCATCTCTACATGTTGTCTCCTGATTCTCCAAGTCTCATCCCCTGCTTCCTTCCTCTTCCTCCCACTATGGACTAGGATGTCCCACACTATCCTCTCCATTGCTCAGCATTGTAGCTAGCTGTTTTATTGAAAATACAGAGAACAAATGGTGGCATGTTTACAGAAACTTGAGACAGGTGATGTGCAGAATAAGCCATCACATTGCAATTTCTGGATAGAAACCAAAGAGTGGGGGACAGATATCAGCATTTGAATGAATATAGGTAATATGTATATATAGGTAATACCAAAACACATTTTACCAACAATTTATTTACTTATTTATTTTATATATAAATATATATACCACTATATATATATATATTTATATATACCACTGTATATATTTATATATATACCACTGTATATATATTTATATATAAATATATATAACACTATATATATATATATGTATATATACAGTGTTCTGCCTGCATGCTGAAAGAGGGCAACAGATCTTATTATAAATATTTGTGAGCCACATTGTGGTTTCTGGGAATTAAAGAAGGACATCTGTAATAGTAACTAATGTTCTTTACCTCTGAGCTGCATCTCCAGTCATGTTCCCAAATTTCTTTAGTTCATATTCATTAAATTTTCAGTGTCATTAAATATTCATTAAAATTGTGTTGTCATAATATGTTTGAGATGTTACAATACCATGCTGAAATCATAAGTTCATTTGGATGTCACAGTAATAATATGAGCTCATAATATCATTGTGATGTCATAATACCATTGTGAAATCATAAAACCATTAGGATGTCATGATATTAATTGTTGTAATAATAACATTGTGATTTCATAATATTATTATGTCAAAAACACTTTGTAATGTCATATCATTGTAATGTCATAATAGCATTGAGATCTCATGACACCAATGTGATATTATCACCAATGTCATATTATAATAATATTGGGGTGTCATAATGCCAATGTGATTTCATCACGGCATAGTAATCTTATACTATTGTGATGTCATCATAGCATTGTGATATCATCATAGTATTGTGATGTCCTAATACCATTTGATGGCATAATAGCACTGTGATTTAATCATAGCATTGTGTTGAATTAATACTATTGGGATGTCCTCATACTATTGAGATGTAATAATACCATTGTGAGGTCATAATACCATTTTGAAGTCATAACATAATTGTGATGTCATAATAAAATTTGGCTTACTAATACCATTTGGATATCATACCACTGTGATATCATAATATCCCTGGAATGCCATAATAGCATTGTGAAGTAATGACACCTTTGTGATAGCATAAAAGCACTGTGATGTCATAATACAATTATGAGGTCATAAAACTTTGCAATGATAAAATAGCATTGTGATGTCATTATACATTTGTGATGTCAAAATTCCATTGTACCATATGATATCATCATTGCATTGTGTTGTCATAATAATATGGTGATATCATAAAAGCATTGTGTGTCAAAATTCCATTGTGATGTCATACCACAATCATGTCATAATAATATTGTGTTATGATAATAGCCTTGTGCTGTCATAATAGCATTATGAAGACATAATACAATTTGGTGTGATAATATCATTTTGATGTACAAATTCCATTGTGTTGTCATACTACAATCATATTGAAATAGAACTGTGGTTTAATAAAAGGATTATGAAGTCATCATAATATTTTAACAGCATAATAGCATTGTTATGTCATAATAGCATTGTGATATCATAATAGAATTGTGATGTCATAATAGCATTGAAATGTCATAGTAGCATTGTGATGTCATAAAAATCATTGTGATAGAATAATAGCATTGTGTTGTCTTCATAGTTTTGTGATGTAATAATAGATTTAGGATGTCAAAATAGCTGTGTCGTGTACGAATACATTGTGATAGCATATCATCTTGAGTCATAATAACATTAGATGTCATATGATTGTGATGTCATAAAAGCTTTTTGATGTCATAATAGCTTTGTGTTGTCATAATAGCATTGTTACTTCATAATACCATTAAGATGTCATAACACCATTCTGATTTCATAAAACCTTTGTGATGTCATATCATTGTGATGTCATAATAGTTAGATGTCATACATTTGTGTTGTCATAATAGTATGTTTAGGTCATAAATAGCATTGTGATGTCATCATGGAATTGTTATGTCCTAATATTTTTGTAAGGTCATACAGTTGTTAAGACATAATAGAATTGTAATGTCATCATTCCATTGTGATATCATAACCCAATCATCATGTCATAATAGCATTGTGATGTAATCATAACATGTGATTTCATAACTACATTGTGATGTCATAATAGCATTTTGAGGTCAAAATTCCATTGTGATATCATACAACAATCATGACGTTAGAGCATTGTGGTATCTTAATAACATGTTGATGTTGTAATACCAGTGTGACGTCATAATACTATTGTGATGTTATAATAGCATTGGGATGTCATGATGAATTTTGATATCATTATGGCTTTGTGATGTCCTAATAACATTGTGATCTCATCATCACATTGTGATGTCTTAATATCATTGTGAAGTCATACTCCTGAGAAAGTCATATCATTTTGATATCAAAATCCATTGTGATATCATACACCATTTATGTCTTAATACCATTATGAATTCATAATACCATTTTGAGATGATAATAGCATTATGATGTCATTATACAATTGTGAAATCATAATATACTTTAAATGTCATAAACGTATTGTGATATCATAATTGCCTTTTGATGTCATAATGAAACTATGATGTTAAAATTCCATTGTGATGGCATAATAACAATGTGAAGTCATAATAGAATTGTGATATCATAATACCATTTGACTATTACGACAACCTTTTTATGTCATAATACCACTGTGATATCATAAGTGCACTATGATGTCATGACACCATTGTGATGACATAATTCCATTGAGATTTCATAATAAAGTTGTAATGTCATAATATACTTGAGATGTCATAATATTGTTGTCATAATACCATTGTGAACTAATAATACCATTGTGAATTAATAATACCTTTGTGATGTCATGATAACATTTTGATGTCATACTATAAAGATGATGTCATAAAAACATATTTAGGTCAGAACCCATTATGATGTCATAATGGCATTGTGATGTCATCATAGCATTGTGTTGTTGTCATACCCTTGTTGTTATAATGTTCTTTTGAAATGTATACACATTATCCCTGTTTATTCAAATGCTGATTTCTACCACCCATTCTCTTGTTTCAATCTGTATAGTTCATTGTGATACTTTTTCTAAGCATCCTGTCTCAACTTTGTGTAAACAGGCCAGAATAAAATAACTAGCCACAATATTGAGAGATAGGCAGAGGACATATCTATGCATTTAACAAATAATAATGGAATCTGTGATAATGTAAAACTCACATATCAAGGACATGTGAATTTATTAATGACCACTTGAAAGAAATATATGACACTTTTCCTGAACTAAGAGTCTTGGACACAGGAACTCTCATCTCTGGGTTGTGTGCTTTCAGCTGCCCATATTGAGGCATGTAGTGCTGCTCATCATTTCTCTTAAGCAGGTTCCCTTGGCCCTTTTAATAAGTGGCTCCTGAAACCCTTAGTGAATTTCACCTGTTTCATGACATCATTCTCCCTATCAGCCAATCAGCACCTGAGATAATCTTGAGATTTCCATGGAAATGAGTGAACAAACATTCTTCAGTATCCAGAATCTCTGATCCTGTGCATACTTGACTTTTTCTTGTAATACCCAGTAAATATCTCCTCCCTTCATCCAGACCATGTAGCTTTACTCCTGTTTTCCTCTCTGACAATGCCAGGTAGGCAATGAAACTTTAATGTTTATTTAATTGTACAACTTCCTAAGTAGGGAAGCTTCAAAGTGATGTTGGAAGAAGGGGAATATAACAAATGACAAGATTGTCTACTACTATGATTGTGAATCTGAAATTTCCTATGTTCTGACTTTGAACCAAGCAGTTACAGGCAAATTGACTAAACATACCTTCAGACTCTTATTGATATAATAGGCTGGCATGGTCGAGGTTGTCCTGGGTTATTGATTCTTTAAGATCATGGAAAGAAAAGGAAAGCAGACAATTCCTGGGACTGGTTTGGCTGGAAGAGAGAACAGTCAATGAGTATAAAAGGAGAATTGAGAGGCAATAAACTCTTTGACAGCTGTTGCTTTTCCACACTTGTTTTACCAACCCACTATGGACATGGTTTACTTGGCTGACCAAGATCGATTGGCAGCTGTGTCCTACTCAGTGGTCAGTGAGGAAGTGTCCTGGTCCTGGGGTTTTCATTTAAAAATGTTCCTTCATAACAGAAAATGTGTCCCTGTTTTATACCTAGAACAGAAGAAAGCTGTGTTTCCTGTTTTGTCCTCCAGACAAACCCTTTAAAGGTAGTGTTCATGCCACGACTGCTTGTTCAGAGGTTCCACCTGAGCTAATAGTGTATGAGTTAGCTAGGTAACCACTACTTCATGGCTAGGATTCTCTGCTACATAACGAGTTCCTGAAAAGCAAGCCTTACAAACTCAAACTCTGCCCTTCGTATCAGAATCTTTTCTCCATGTTGATGTCATTATTAAAATTGTCAACGTATTTTACTGCATTTGTGAAATTTCTTATAATATACATTACACTCCTTTCCATTGTTCCCAGGTACAAATTGCTTCCCATGTGTCTCAATAAATTATTTCTTCTTTAAAATATATCAATTAAATTATGTTTTGATCATGTAGTCATTATAACATGATCAGAGTCTCCCAGCCATGTCCCTTAAAGAAAAATGAGTTTATCCTTGCTGTACCCTGGTACCAACTCCAAGAAGAAGCAATAAATCCTGAAGAGCTCTATACTTCATCAACTTGATCACAGTTTTTCTTATATATTTATTTATTACGATTTTTTCATTTTAAATCCTGTCTGCTGCCCACTCCCCATCTCCGTCCAGTTCCCCCCATCAGCCTTCTTCAACTACCCCTATGACATTCTCAGTTTCCTTGTAGGGGAGGCCCTCCACACACTTATATCTGAAACTAGCTTCTCAGGTCTTATAAAGGCTGGCTGCATCATCTTCCTGTGTGGCCTGAATCTCACAGCATTTTTCTCCATGTGTCTTTAATTCCCTGTACTTCTGACACTCTTCGTGCCTCCTCTCCTGCATGCTGCCAGGAGCTCTGGAGGAGGGAAAATTTCATAGGGAAAACCCATTTAGGTTTAAAGGTCTCTCTCTGCATAATATCATAATGTAGATCTCTGTATATAATCCCAATTGGTGCTGAAGGAAGTATCTTTGTGAATATAAGAACATGATATTCATCTATCAGTTGAGGGTAGGGAGCAACATATTTTAAAAACAACTGCCTGGATTGCTTGAAAATTTCCAGGATGACCTGGCCCAACAACTCAATTCACTACCACCCAATTCCCCTAGTGCTAGAGTGGCTTAATAACAATTGACTGCCTTTTGGAACTTTATCCCCAACTATTATGAGACCTCTTAATAAGTGAATACATACCATATTTGTCTTTCTGCATTTTAGTTATTCATCCAGGATGATTTTTCCGGGTTACATCCAGTTTCCTCAAACTGTTCATGATATCATTTTCTTAGCTGAACAAGACTCCATTATGGAAATACTCCATATTTTTCCCAAAGGAGATTTTCAGTCCTGTTCTTTAGTCCTTGGAATTTGCTGGGATTTTAATCATTCTATTTAATGACAAACTATCAACATAACTATGTTATTTTAGTCTAGAACTCCCTCCATTTTCTTCCATTCCTGATGATTTGAATTGTAATGTCCCCTTGAAGTTCATTTATTTACATGTTTAGTCCTCAGTGAGCAAATGTCTGGTAAGTGTTTGGAGATATGACCTTGTTGGATAATATAATTCCTATTGAAGTTATATTTTAGAAGGGTGTGCTGTAAGGTTGATATTCCAATGAAAGTGATCAGACATAATGAAGTCTGTGTCTCTCAGTATCTGTTACTTTATATATTTGTTTCTGTTGGTCTGGGTCTCTCTATTTCTGAATCTGTCTTTCTAGCTGTTTCTTTTTCTATCACCCTCATTCTGCCTCTCTCTACCTGATGCTTGTGGATCAGTATGAAAAGCTGTCAGTTCTGCTGAAGGACTACCATAAGATGAGTGATTGCTGGTGGGACATTATGTAGAGTCTAGTAAAAATATAAGCAAGGACCCAATTAAATGATATTTATCCAAAGAATTACTTTACTCAAGGAGCATTTTGACAGTAATTCACTGACTGAGGACATATCTGTGCCTTTAACAATTAATAATGGAATCTGTGATAATGTAAAACTCACATGTTCTTGACATTGATTTATTAATGAACAGTTGAAAGAAATATTTCACACTTTTCCTAAACTAAGAGTCTTGGACACAAGAATTGTCATTTCTGTGTTGGGTGCTTTTAGCTGCTTAGATAGAGGATGTAGGGCCTTTCTCTCAAGCAGGCTGTCCACTAGGTCCTTTTAAAAACTGGCTCCTGAAACTCTTACTGGCTTTCACCTTTTGCATGGCATCATTCTCTCTCTCAGCCAATCAGCACCTGAGAGAATCTTGAGTGTTCCATAGAGATGAGCAAACAAACTTTCTTCAGTGGCATTATCTCTCATCCTTTGAACAAGTGATTTTTTTTTCTTGTGAAACTCAACAAGCCTTTATCTCATCCCTTTATCCAGATCCCACACCTTTACTCCTGATTACCTCTGTGACAATATCAGGTAGGAAATGAAACTTTAATGTTCATTTAATTGGACTGCTTCCTAAGTAGGGAATCTTCAAAGTGATGTGGGATAAACGGGAATGTACTGAATAAGAAGGTGGTCTCCAACTGTGGCATTGAATCTGAAATTTCCTAGGTTGTGACTTTGAACTAAGCAGGTAATAGTGTACTCTCTAAACGGACCTTCACATTCTTATGGATATAATACACAGGTAGAGTCTAGTGTTCGCTGGTGTATTGAGTCTTAAAGAACAGGGAAAAGAGGAAACCAGATTAATTCCTGCAACTAGTTTAGCTGTAATAGAGAAATATGGGTATCTGTACAAGGAAAACTGAAGGGCAAGAGGTGATATGAGAGCTGAGCTAGTACTATTCCACACTAGTGTTGCCAACCCTCTATGACCAGGGTTGTCTTGGCTGACCTATCTGGATGGGCAGTTGTATCTTGATACTCAGTGATCAGTGAGAAATCTTCCTGGTCCAGGGGTTTACTGTTTGTTACAACTGGTCCATCAGGACAGAGAAATGGCTGGAAGTTATATTCCTAGGATACAAACACAGCTGTATTACCTGCTGTGGTTCTCCAGAGAAATGCTCAAAATGTAGTGATAGAGCAGGTCACCTTGTTCAGAAATGCCAACTTGAACTCATGGGGTCAGACATAGCTGGGTAATGACTAGTTCAAGGCAAAGATTCTCTGCTATGTAATGAGTTCCTGGAAAGCACTCCTGACAAATCAAAATATGCCCTCCTTTAGTGAAATATGCCCTCCATGTTAAAAGTGATTGTAAAAGGTGTCAACATATTATTTTTATTGATTATGTGGGAATTTCATATTGCATATATTACACTGTTTTCCATTGCTCCCAGATTCAAATCCCTACCTATGTGCCACACTATTTTTTTTTAATTTTTTTATTTAACTTTTATTAATTACACTTTATTCATTTTGTATCCCCCCCCATAAGTCCCTCCCTCCTCCCATTCTGGTCCCACCCTCCCCCACCCCCTTTCTGCATGCATACCCCTTCCCAAGTCCACTGATAGGGGAGGTCCTCTTCTTCTTTCTGATCTTAGTCTATCAGTTCTCATCAGAAGTGGCTGCATTGTCAGGGTTCTAGGTTATCTCCATGCATAGTCCTTGGTTGGAGTATGAGTCTCTGGGAAGTTCCCTGTGTTTAAATTTTCTTGTTCTGTTGCTCTCCTTGTGGAATTCCTGTCCTCTCCAGCTCTTTCTATTTCTCACTTCTTACATAAAATTCCATTCACTTTTTTTTTCTGTAAAATATATCAATTGCAATAAGTGTTGTACATATACTCATTGGAAATAATTAAAGTCTCAGAAAACTTAAAGAAAACTGAGTTCATCCTTGCTGAACACTAGCCCCACCCCCAAGAAGAAGCCATCAGTCCTAGAGAGTTCTATCCTTCATCTGAGAGGAGGGAGAATTTCATAGGAAAATCTCATTTAGAGGTCAGTGTTTTAAGGACTCTTTCTGAATGATATTGGACTGTGGGTCTCTATGAAATCCCATTTGATGCAGAAGGAAACATCTTTGCAGATTCAAGAACATGGCATTGATCTATCAGTTGCAGTCAATATCAGTTGAGAGCAATATATCTTAAGAGCAACAGCCTGGATTACTTGAAAATTTCGGTAGGATGCCCTGGCCCAACAACTCAATTAACTGCTATCCAATCTCCCTAAAGAAGACTGGTTTGGTTACAAGAGATGTCTTGGAACTTAATCCCATGCTATTAGGAGACCTCCTAATAAGTAAGTACATAACATATTTGTCTTTCTGCATTTTAGTTGCTTCACCCACGATGATTTTTCCTGGTTCCATCTATTTGCCTGAAAAGATCTTGTCATTTTCTTAGCTGAATTATATTCCTTTGTGGATATATTCCATGTTTTTCCCCAGGGAGATTTTAAGTCCTGTTCTTTAGTCCTTGGAATTTCCTGGGACTTTAATCATTGTATTGAATGACAAACTTTCAGGATAAAAACATTCTTTTAGCCTAGAATTCCCTCCATCTTCTCCTAATTTCTTTCAGCCCTTTTATCTTTAGTATACAGGAGTGTTACTGATGTTTTTTTTTTTTGTTTGTTTGTTTGTTTGTTTGTTTGTTTTTAGTTAATATTTTATCCAGCCATTTTGCTGAAGGTGTTTATCAGCTGTAGAATTTCCCTGGTAGAATTTTTGGTTTCACTAAGGTATATTATGATTTCATCTGCAAATAATGATACTTTGAATTCTTCCTTTCTGATTTGTATCCTGTTGAAATCCTTTAATTTTCTTATTGCTATAGCAAGGACTACCAGATCTATGTTGAAGAGATATGGAGAGAGTGGGCAGCCTTGTCCCTGATTTAAGTGGGATTGCATTCAGTTTCTCTCAGTTTAATTTGATGTTGGCTATAAGCTTTCTGTATATTGTGTTTAATATATTTATTTATGTGCCTTGAATCCATGACCTCTAATGGATGTTGGATTTTGTAAAATGCTTTTCAGCATCAAAGGAGATTATCTTTTTTTTCATTTTTTTTAATATGGTGGAACACATTGATGGATTTCCATATACTGAACCACCCCTGCATACCTGGGATGAAGCCTACTTGATCATAGTGGATGATATCTTTTATGTATTTGCTATGACCTAAAAAACAAGTCAAAGACTTGGATGAAAAAATTTTCAAGTCTCTGAAGAAAGAATTAGAAGCAGATATTAGAATATGGAAAGATCTCCCATGCTCGTGGCTTGGCAGGCTTAACATAATAAAAATGGCCATCTTACCAAAAGCAATCTACAGATTCAATGCAGTTCCCATCAAAATACCAACAGGCTTCTCTACAGACATTGAAAGAAAAGTTCTCAACTTCATATATAAAAAATGAAACCCAGAATTTCTAAAAAAATCCTCTATAATAAAAGATCTTCTGCAGGTAACTCCATCCTTGATCTCAATGTAATAAAAACTTCATGGTACCAATATAGAAACAGAATGGAGAATCAATGGACCTGAATAGAGGATGCAGAAATAAATCCATTCACTTATGGATACCTGAGTTTGAGATATCAAACCATAAAGTGGAAAAAAAACAGCATTTTCAACAAATGATGCTGTTCTAGCTGGATCTCTACATATAGAAGAGTACAAATAGATCCATACTGATTACACTGCACAAAACTAAAGTCCCAGTGGATCAAAGACCTCAACATAAAACCAAATGCATTAAATATGTCAGAAGAAAAAGTGAGGAACACAGACAACACAGGCTCTAAGAACAACAATCAGTAAATGGGACCTCATGAAACTGAAAATATTCTGTAAAGCAAAGGACATTGTCATCAAAACAAAATGAATGCCTACAGAATGGGAAAGAATCTTCACCAAGCCTCTATGGGAAAAAAGGCTAATATACAGTAAGGAATGGAAGAGAAATACTTAAAGAAATGCTCAACATCATTAGCCATCAGGGAAATGCAAATCAAAATTACCCTGAAAATTACACTTTCCCACCCATCAGAATGGCCAAGATGAAAAACTAAAGTGACAACTCATGCTGGAAATGTTGTGGAGAAGAGGAACCCTCCTCCACTTCTGGTGGGAATATAACCTTGTAAAACCACACTGGAAATTATTCTGATACTTTCTCAGAAAACTAGATATAGTGCTTCCTCAAGATTCAACTATACCACTCCTAGGCATATAGCCAAAAGAGGCTCAAGTACACAATAAGAACCTTTGCCCAACCATGTTTGTAGCAGCTTTATTTGTAATAGCCGGAACTTGGAAAGAAACAGATACCCCCCAACTGAAGAATGGATACAAAAATTGTGGTACAACTATACAATGCCATACTACTCCCCAATATAAAACAAGAAAATTATGAAATTTTCAGATAAATGATGGGAGCTGGAAGAGAGCTATCTCAGAAGCAGAAAGACACACATAGACTATACCCACTAATATAAACATAGAATATATAATAAAACTACTAAAACTGTACACCTAAATAAACTACTCAAGAGGGAGGACTCTGGCTAAAATGCTCAATCCCCTTCCCAAAAGGCAAAGAGGATGGACATCAGAAGAAGTGAAAACGGAACAAGAGAGGTGCCTGCCCCAGAGGGCCGCTGAAAGGCTCTGCCCTAAGACTATCAAAGCAGGTGCTGAGACTTATGTCCAAATGTTGGGCAAAGTGCATGGAATCTATTGAAAGAAGTGGGAAAGAGTAAGATATCTGATAGACTAGGATCAGAAGGAAGAGAGGAAGACCTTCCATATCAGTGTACTTTGGGCGGGGCATTCGTGAACAAGAGGAAGGAAGGGTGAAATTGGGAGGGAGGTGGGAGAGGTTATGGGGGTATACAAAGTGTTGTATGATAGGAGGGTGTGCTTAGAGGTTATTACACCAATAAAAGTGACTAGACAGAATGGAGTCTATGTCTCTTGGAGTCTGTCAATTTGTATCTTTGTTTTGTTCTGTCTCAGTCTTAATATTTCTGAATATGTTTCTTTAGCTCTTTCTCTCTCTCTGTCACTCTTTCTCTGCCTGCCACTTTTGGTTAAGTATGAAAAACTCTAAGTTCTGCTGAAGGATGACAACAAGATGACTGCTTGTGATGTGACGTCTTGGATGGTCTCTAAAATTATAAGCAAAGTCCAATTAACCCATTTTTGTTCAAAGAGTTGCCTTGGTCAAGAGCATTTTTAAAGCATTTTTACTGACTGAGGACATGTCTGTGCAGTTAACAAATAATAATGAATTTCTTATAATATGAAACTCCCATGTCAAGGACTAGTGACTTTATTAATGACTACTTAAAAGAAATATATGACACTTTTCCTAAACTAGACTCTTGGACACAGGAACAGACATATCTGTGTTGTGTGCTTTCAGCAGCCCAGATTGAGTCATGTAGGGCTGCTCAGCCTTTCACACAGGCAGGCTCTCCACTTGGCCCTTTTAATAACTGGCTCCTGAAACTCTTACTGGCTCTCATCTGTTTCATGACATCATTCTCCCTCTCACCAATCATCACCTGAGAGAATCTTAAGGTTTCCATGGAGATGAGTAAACAAATTTCCTCAGTGTCTAGTACCTCTGGTCATGTGTACATGTGACTTTTTCTTGTGAACCCCAACTAGCCTTTATCCCATCTCTTTATCCAACTCTCACACCTTTTCTATTGTTTACATCTGTGACTATGTCAGGTAGGAAATTAAACTTTAATGTTTATTTAATTGGACAGCTTCCTAAGAAGGGAAGTTTCAAAGTAATGTGTGAATAAGGGGAGTGTACTGAATGACAAGGTGGTCTCATAATGTGGTCTTGGATCTGAAATGTCCTAGACTGTGACTTTGAAATGAGCAGTTATCGAGTCTTCATTAAATGTATGTTCACATTCTTACCGATTTAATAGGTAGGCCAGGCCTAGAGTTCCCTGGGGTTCTTTAAGAACAGGGAAAATAGAAGCAAACCAGACAATTCCTAGGACTGGTATGGCTGAAACTGAGAAAGATTGGTAAGTGTAAAATGAGAACTAAGGGAAAGAGATTTTTTTTAGAGGCAATTGAGGACCATTCCACCTCTTCTTGACTCCTTTATTAAGATCCCCCTTGTTATAGATTTGACTCTTTTTATTGAAAAAGTATTTTTTGACTTTTTTATTAATTACACGTTATTCATTTTGTATCCCCCCATAAGCCCCTCCCTTCTCCCCTCCTGATCCCACCCTCCCTTCCCTTTCTGCATGCATGCCACTCCCCAAGTCCACTGATAGGGGAGGTTCTCCTTTCCTTTCTAATCTTAGTCTATCAGTTCTCATCAAAAGTAGTTGAATTGTCCTCTACTGTGGCCTGGTAAGGCTGCTCCCCCCTCAGGGGGAGGTGATCAAAGAGTAGGCCAATCAGATTATGTCAGAGGCAGTCCCTCTTCACATTACTATGTAACCCACTTGGACTGAACTGCCATGGGCTACATCTGTGCAGGGGTTCTAGGTTATCTCCATGAATAGTCCATGGTTGGAGTATGAGTCTCTGGGAAGTTCCCTGTGTTCAAATTTTCTTGTTCTGTTGCTCTCCTTGTGGAGACCTTGTCCTCTCCAGCTCTTACTATTTCCCACTTCTTACATAAAATTCCGTTCACTCTGCCCAACAGTTGGCCATCAGGCTCAGCATCTGCTTTGATCGTCTGTAGGGCAGAGGCTTTCAGAGGCCTTCTGTGGCAGGTTCCTAGTTTGTTTCCTGTTTTCTTCTTCTGGCTTTCAGAAGCCCTCTGTAGCAGTTTCCTAGGTTGTTTCCTGTTTTCTTCTTCTTCTGATGTCCATCCTCTTTGCCTTTCCTGATGGGGATTGGACATTTTAGTTATGGTCCTCTCTCTTGCTTAGTTTCTTTAGATGCACAGGTTTTAGTGTGTTTCTCCTATGTTGTATGTCTATATGAGTGAGTATAGACCATGTGTGTCTTTTTGCTTCTGGGACAACTCACTCAGGATGATCCTTTCCAGATCCCACCATTTACCTGCAAATTTCATGATTTCCTTATTTTTCATTGCTGAGTAATATTCCATTGTATAGATGTACCACAATTTCTGCATCCATTCTTCAGTTGAGGGGCATCTGGGTTGTTTCCAGCTTCTGGCTATTACAAATAAAGCTGCTACAAACATGGTTGAGCAAATGTCCTTTTTGTGTACTTGATCCTCTTTTGGATATATACTTAGGAGTGGTATGGCTGGATCATGGGGAAGCACTATTCCTAGTTGTCTGAGAAAGTGCCAGATTGATTTCCGGAGTGGTTGTAAAAGTTTACATCCCCACCACCAGTGGAGAAGGGTTCCCCTTTCTCCATAACCTCTCCATAACCTCTCCAGCATGTGTTGTCACTTGAGTTTTTTATCTTAGCCATTCTCATGGGTGTAGGTGAAATCTCAGGGTTGTTTTGATTTGCATTTCCCTAATGGCTAGTGAAGTTGAGCATTTCTTTAAGTGCTTCTCTGCCATTTGATATTCCTCTACAGAGAATTCTCTGTTTAGCTCTGTTCCCCATTTTTTAAGTAGATGACTTGGTTTGCTGCTTTTCAGCTTCTTTAGTTCTTTATATATACTGGATATGAGTCCTCTGTCAGATAAAGGGTTGGTGAAGATTCGGGAAAGAGATTTTTTGACAGCTGTTACTATTATACAATAATGTTGCCAGCACTCTATTAGCAGGATTGCCTTGGCTGATCTGGCTGAATCAGCAGCTGTGTTCTAACAGTGGTCATTGAAGAACCCTCTTGGAACTGGTGTTTAGAGTTAAAACTGAGCCTTCAAGACAGAGAAATGGGTCCATGTTATAGGCCTAGGACACAAGAGCAGCTGTGTCCTCTAGACAACCCTTAAAATGTACTGTTAATAACTGGACTGCTTGTTCAGAGGTGCCACCTGAGCTCATGAGGTCTGAGGTACTTGGTAACCACTAGTTCATGATTAGGATTTTCAGCTACATAATGAGTTTCTGGAAAGCATGTACTGGGTCTCTATTTCTGAGTCTGCTTCTCTAGGTATTTCTTGGCCTTTCTCAGTCGCCTTCTCTCTGCCTGCTGCTTGTGTTTCAGTATGGAAAATCTATCAGTTCTGCTGATGGACTACAAATAAGATGATTGCTTGCTTGCCACGTCTGTCTCGCCAGCTGCGCAGGCTGCAACAGTCCTGTGATAGCTTGGTGAAACCTGTAGGAACATAAAGTTCTCCAAGGGGATGGATAAGGCTCTGAAGCCTGGACATTTGTTTAGGCGAAGACTCGGGCCTCCTGGGATGAAGAAATGGCTGGGGTAGCTCGGATGGCTTGGTTTCACTTTTGAATTTCTGCTTTGTCTCATAACGATTGCACACACTTCTTGGAAAAAATTGGGGGCATCTTTGAAAGCCCTGCTTTCCCAGAAATTATGTCTCAATAGAGGAAATTCAATTCATTGAGACTGGGCTTGAATCAACTTTTAGAAATGCTATATGTAACAATTCTGATAATATTTTTAAGTAATCAGTTGCAAAATAATTCTAGTTTACTACTAAATTTAGCTTTACTTTATTTTCCCAGGATAGGAACGTATTCTGTTCCAAATAGCTGATGCAGTTAGTGAACCTTATGATAGTACATGGTGTAAAAGGAACAGGGGATGGAAAGCAGAGGCAGATGTCTGTAAAAGTTATGAAGCCTGAAAAGAACATTTTGAGAACGTTTGAAATCAAAGGCAAGATTAGCATAATAATGTCTATACTGAGCCTAACGATCTGGAACCTGTCCCGCTATGGTCTTGATCAAGGGTTAAGCAAGGTTGATTGATCACGCTTTTTATGATAATATTAGCCTTTTTTAGTTGAATCTTTGATCTTTTTATGGTCTTTTTTTAGAAGTTAGGTTTGATTATTAGTACTACGTGGCCACTTATCTTGGCACTCTTACAAATTCCTCTTAATGGTTTTTTCTGACTGTATAAATTGACTACTGAAACAGTAAAGTTTTGCAGCAGCATAAGAACTCACTGAGTCTGTGTTGTCTGTCGCGCCGAATCCTTCCCTCCTGAGATCTTCTAAGGACCCTGAGTTGGAATTTGCCCTGACCTCCCGGGCCGGTCGGTGGCAAGTGGCGTCCGAACGGGGACTTGAAGACAGGTAAGCATAAAAAGGCAATCAGGGAAGGATCGGATCCTGCCGCAGGGTGCTGCAGACCCGCCACAGATAAGCTTGTGGTTAAGGGCAGGGAATCAAGAATATCATGGGGATTTCTGGCTCAAAGGGCAAGCGTATGTTCCTGTCCATTCTGAGGCATATGCTCTCAGAAAAGGGGTTACGAATTTCAGATGAAACTGCTTCTCAGTTTTATGAGTATATGTTGAGGGCAGCACCTTGGTATCCCCTGGAAGGTACCCTGACTCTACCAGATTGGAAAAGGTTAGGTAAAGATTTGAAAAAGTATGCTGTTGATCATCCTGAGGAACCAATACCTAGGCAAATGTTTCCTATCTGGTTACAGATCAGAGATGCATTAACAGAAAAATCTGATTTAGCCATGGCTGCTTCGCCTAAAGCATCTCCATTTGCTCCTCCTGTTCCTAAACTAAGGAGAAAGCCTCATCCTCCAATTGGTTTTCAAGCCGTATTACAGGAAGCTAAGCAAACTGGAGATATAACATTTGGCTTCCCAGTTATTAATGTAGGGCAAGATGATGATGAACCAAAATGGGAGCCTTTATCTCTAAAAACTTTGAAAGAATTACAAGCGGCAGTTAAGACTGCTGGACCATCGGCTCCTTTTACTCTTCAGGTATTGGATCTGATTGCAAGTCAATGGTTAACTCCTAGTGACTGGCATCAGATGGCTAAGTCAGTACTGTCTCCCGGAGATTATGTATTGTGGAGAACGGATTATGAGGATAGATGCAGAAGATCTATGGCTACTACCTTGGTACCATTAGGGAAAAAAGGAAAAACAGCTAACCTGGATATGTTATTAGGAACTGGAATATATATTACTCCCGAAAGCCAGATTAAACTATCCAAGGAAGTTCTTAAGGAGGTTATGGCCAATGCTGTTTCAGCATGGAGAGCTATTCCTCCTGCTGAAGGATCAGGTACTGTGTTGGCAGGAATTAAACAAACGTTGGAAGAACCATATCAGGCCTTTATAGCTAGGCTTGAAGAAGCTATTAATAGGATGTTGCCTCCTAGTGAAGGGACTTCCCTCCTTTTAAAACAACTGGCATGGGAAAATGCAAATGCTCTGTGTAAAGACTTGATTAGGCCCATTAGGAAAACGGGGAACCTTCAGGATTATATCAAGGCTTGTGCTGATGCCACACCAGCAGTAATGCAAGGAATGGCATATGCAGCTGCCATGCATCGAACCCCTATTTCTAAATTTATCAAGGCCACCTATGGGGGTGGAAAGAATGAAAGGAGTTTTACCTGCTATAATTGCGGGAAACCAGGTCATAGGAAAAACGCTTGCCCTGAAGATGACCAGAATAAGGGAACAAAGAAAGGAACTACAGCCCCAGGAATATGTCCTAGATGTGAAAAAGGGAAACATTGGAAAAATGAATGTAAATCCAAGTTCCACAAAGATGGAACTCCTCTGACTGAAAAGGAATCAAAAAACTAGGAGAGGGGCAACCTCTTAGCCCCACTCCAAGAGAGGAAAAAAAAGAACTCTTTAGTAGATAAGAGTTTACTTAATCCAGATGCTCCTTGTTTTAATGTAAGGAATTTACCCCGTGCGACACCGGGAAGTGCAGGGCTAGATTTAATAGCTCAAAAAGACTATGTGATCTCATCCTTAGATGGGGTGAATGTTTTGGATACAAGTGTTAAAGGAGAGCTTCCTATGGGAATCTTTGGACTTATAATAGGAAGAAGTTCTAATTTTAACAAGGGAATAGAAATAATCCCTGGAATTGTGGACTCTGATACTAAAGAGACCATTAAAGTACTTTGTAAAGCTAATAAAGAAACAATTATAATAAGAAAAGGTCAAAGAATAGCTCAAATAATCCTGATACCTTATTATTATACTCCTAATCCAAATTTAATGGAAAAAAGAACTGGACAATTGGGATCCTCAGATGTGGTAGCTTGGACTCAGGGAATCACTTCTGATAGGCCTTTCCTGACCATATTAGTACAAGGAAAAGCTATTAAGGGACTCCTGGATACTGGTGCTGACAAAACTTGCATAGCAGGCAAAGACTGGCCATCTACGTGGCCTGTCACTAGAACAGAGTCTACCTTAATAGGACTGGAAATGGCTTCCAATGTGGCAAAAAGCACAGAATTTATTCCTTGGGCATTTGAAAATAATCAGGGACATATTCAGCCTTATGTGATACCTTCTCTACCTTTTACTTTATGGGGAAGAGATTTGATGCAAAATTTAAATTTAAGCTTAACTACTGTTCCTATTGATGAACAGTATTTTCCTTAGGGGCCATTGATGAAAACTTATATGCAGACAAAATACCTTGGAAAGGTGAAAATCCTGTTTGGCAAAATCAATGGCCCCTTACTGAAGAAAAAATTAGGGCCATTCAGGAAATAGTTGAAGAACAATTAAATAAAGGACATTTAAAGGAAAGTAATAGTCCATGGAATACTCCAATCTTTGTGGTTAAGAAGAAATCTGGAAAATGGAGATTATTGCAAGACCTAAGGGCAGTTAATGCGGTCATGGAAGACATGGGAGCATTACAATTAGGATTACCATCTCCGGTAGCAATCCCAAAAGAATGTCATCTTATAGTAATTGACTTGCAAGATTGCTTCTTTACAATAAAACTGCATCCTGAAGATTGCAGAAAATTTGCTTTTACTATCCCTTCTATTAATCACAGGGAACCCTGTAAACGCTATGAATGGCAAGTACTCCCACAAGGAATGAAAAATAGTCCTACTTTATGCCAGAAATTTGTAAATATGGCAGTAAGCCCTATTAGAGAAAAATATATGAATGCATATATTATTCATTATATGGATGATATACTAATGGGGCATAAAGATAAAGAAATAGTGGAAAAAATACTTGTGGACTTGATAAAATCTTTGGAAAATTTTGGACTGATCATTGCCCCTGATAAGATTCAAAAAGAAAGGCCAATTAGATATTTAGGGGATGAAATTCATGATCAGCATTTAGCATCCCAACATATGCAGATTAGGAGAGATAATTTATGTACATTGAATGATTTTCAAAAACTGCTAGGGAATATTAATTGGATTAGGCCATACTTAAAAATTACCACAGAAGAGTTAAGTCCTCTCTTTAATTTGTTACATGGTGACTCACATCCTAAATCAAAAAGAGTCCTAACTATAGAGGCTTTGCAATTAGTAGAGGAAAAATTAAATGGAGCAAGATTGCACCAAATAACTTATACCTTGCCTTGGTCTCTTCTCATTATTAAAACATCTTATCCTCCAACAGGATGTTTATGGCAGTCTGGGATATTGGAATGGTTGCATTTACCCCATACTCAAGCAAAAATTTTAACATCTTATGCTGATTTGGTAGCTCAATTGATTATAAAGGGAAGAAATAGATCGAAAGAAATTTTTGGAAAAGACATGCAAGAAATAATAGTTCCATATTCCAGAACTCAATTCGAGTATTTGTTACAGGAAAATGAGAATTGGGGATTAGCTCTAACAGGATATGCAGGACAAATTAAATATCATTTGCCAAAACATCCAGTATTAGAATTTGTTAAAGAGACTGAAATACTGTTTCCCGAGAAATGCTCCATAACGCCCTTGGAAACAGCTTTAACTATTTTTACTGATGGGTCAAATAATGGTACTGCAGCTGTCTGGGTAGAAGGGAAACCACCTATAGTTTCTCATACTGATAAGACATCTGCTCAGCAGACTGAACTAGTTGCAGTTACTTTGGCTTTTCAACATTTTCCACAAAGGTTTAACCTTTATACGGATTCTAAATATATAGTCAGCCTGTTTCCTACTATAGAAACAGCTTTAATAACGGGCACTACAAAAATTAAGGAACAATTGAGTAATATACAGCATTTAATTCATAAAAGAAAAGAAAAATTTTTTATAGGACACATCCGGGGACACATGTCCTTACCTGGACCTTTAACTTATGGTAACTATATGGCAGATTATTTTACAAGACCTGTCCAAATTAATAATGTAATGGAAGCTGAACAAAATCATGCCTTACATCTTCAAAATGCTAATGCTTTAAGGTACCAATTTAAAATTACCAGGGAACAGGCTAGACAAATTGTAAAGAATTGTAATACATGTCCACCTGCTAGACAGGTACAAAAGATGGGAGTTAATCCTAGAGGATTAAAACCAGGACATTTATGGCAAATGGATGTAACACATTGTCCTCAATTTGGAAAACTCTGTTTTATTCATGTATGTGTGGATACTTACTCACATGCAATCACTGCCTCAGCGAGGACTGGAGAAGCGGTGAAAGATGTCTTACAGCATTTAATTATGTCTTTTAATCTATTGGGAAAACCAATAAAGATTAAAACAGACAATGGACCTGCCTATTGTTCAAAAGCTTTTAAGCAATATTGTGAAACTTGGGGAATATTGCATGTAACGGGTATCCCCCATAATCCTCAAGGGCAGGCTATAATAGAAAGAGCTCATCAAGATTTAAAAGGACAAATACACAAGTTGAGGGAAGCTCATAAATACTTCTCTCCGCATCATCTTTTAAGTCATGCATTATTCACATTAAATCATGTGAATGTTAATGACCAAGGAATATCTAGAATGGAATTGCATTGGAATCCTAAAATGGAAACTGTAAAACCTTTAGTAAAATGGAAAGATTTATTAACTGGTGCCTGGAGAGGCCCAGATCCCCTTATAACTTCAGGGAGAGGGTATGCTTGTATATTTCCACAGGATGAGGACTCTCCCATCTGGATCCCAGACCGCCTCATCAGACACTTCTCGCCGTCGAAATCACAACTGAAAAAAGATGAAGAGACTGCAGCGGAAAATGAGAAGGCTTGCTATGATGACAACGAACAAGTCAACACTCCTTCCTACACTGCAGCAGATGACAGTCCTCTTGGAAAAGGGGAAAGATATAGTACTAGCAGTGGGAGAAACACCCTCTCTAGCTAATATTTTTCTTGCATGTATACTTTTACTCTCAGCTGCTCCTATTCACGGTGATTCATATTGGGCATATGTCCCTAAACCTCCCATGGTTCACCCAGTAACTTGGACTGAACCAGAACATATTAAAGTTATGACTAATGTGACAGGAATTTTGGGGGGAACTCCAGTTTTATCTACTGAGAAAAAATATTCCTCTGTATTTTCCTATGAGGGCAAATCAGACTCTGCCCCAATTTGCTTTGGCCTTTCGGGGATCTCAGTGCCTGGATGTTTACCAGTTTCCTATAGAACATTTGTGAGTGATACACTAGATCCTAGTGATCGGGCAAGGAGGTTAGTATGGGAACTACAAATTAAAACTCTGGGATGGTATACAGTAAATGAAACATTTAGTTGGTACGAAGATCTTCCTTTACCCAATTGTACGAAAACTTATTATAATCCAGATATTCCATTGGTTTATAATGAGCAATATCCTAATTGGCTTTCTTGCGGATTTAAAGTAAGAGGAATGCCCTTTAAGATCACAGATACGAAAGAAATTATTTGAGATTTCTCTGCATCATCCCCGTTTAGGGATGATTCTATTTATTTTAAAAAGCATGCTTATAGATATAATAATTATAAACCCGATAGTGTTATTTATAGATATTTTTCATCTGGATTTGTAGAACCAATATGGGTATCAAAATATCAAAATAAAACTAGGATTCAACCTGAATTATTTAGATTAGTTGCAGCCATAGACTTGGTATTATTAAAAAAACTTAAGGCTACTATTTCTGAAGCTATTTTTATGAAAGCATGCGTTCCATACCCTTATGGAATTTTTTTAGGAAGCCAAGACCGTTTCTCTATAATAAAAATTTCTGAGGTTTCTTATCATATTACCTGTACTTCATGTATATTGACTAATTGTATAGAAAGTTCCTTAAAAAAGGAATATAATATTATGTTTTTAGTAAAATGGCCAGCTTATGTTATGCTCCCTGTAAGGTTAAAGGAATCCTGGTATGAAGATACCGGGTTAATGATTATGGAAAAATTTAGTGCCTTGCTTAGACCAAAAAGATTTGTGGCTGCTTTGATTTTAGGAATTACAGCTTTAATTGCCATTTTGACCTCTTTTGCTGTTTCTACTGCAGCCTTGGTGAAAAATATACAAACGGCTCATTATGTTAATGATATGCATAAAAATATATCTACCATTTTAGCTGAACAATATATTATAGATAAGAAGATAGAAGCAAGAGTAAATGCTTTGGAAGAAGTGGTTTTAGCTATGGGACAAGATATAGCTAATATTAAGATAAGAATGTCAACTAAATGTCATGCAACTTATAAATATATCTGCGTGACTCCAGCGAGATATAATATTTCTGATGATTGGAATAAGACAAGGGCTCATTTATTAGGAGTTTGGAAAGATAATAATCTGACTCATGATTTTGAGGAAATTCAAAAACAAATTTCAGAAGTTAGTCAAGCCCATCTAAATGAATATGGTTTTGAAAATTTGGCGAAAGAGTTATATGATAATGTGAAAGCTCTTAATCCCTTACATTGGTGGCATTATATAATTATTGCTGCCGTTGCATTCGTGGTGATCTTTGTAGTATTCATGGTGTTTCCTTGCCTTTTTAGAGTCATTCTCTCAGCCATTAAAACCACTCAGAGAGATATCGAGGAATTTCGTCTTAAAAACAAAAAACCGGGAACTGCCACGTCCGTCTCGCCAGCTGCGCAGGCTGCAACAGTCCTGTGACAGCTTGGTGAAACCTGTAGGAGCATAAAGTTCTCCTAGGGGATGGATAAGGCTCTGAAGCCTGGACATTTGTTTAGGCGAAGACTCGGGCCTCCTGGGATGAAGAAATGGCTGGGGTAGCTCGGATGGCTTGGTTTCACTTTTGAATTTCTGCTTTGTCTCATAACGATTGCACACACTTCTTGGAAAAAATTGGGGGCATCTTTGAAAGCCCTGCTTTCCCAGAAATTATGTCTCAATAGAGGAAATTCAATTCATTGAGACTGGGCTTGAATCAACTTTTAGAAATGCTATATGTAACAATTCTGATAATATTTTTAAGTAATCAGTTGCAAAATAATTCTAGTTTACTACTAAATTTAGCTTTACTTTATTTTCCCAGGATAGGAACGTATTCTGTTCCAAATAGCTGATGCAGTTAGTGAACCTTATGATAGTACATGGTGTAAAAGGAACAGGGGATGGAAAGCAGAGGCAGATGTCTGTAAAAGTTATGAAGCCTGAAAAGAACATTTTGAGAACGTTTGAAATCAAAGGCAAGATTAGCATAATAATGTCTATACTGAGCCTAACGATCTGGAACCTGTCCCGCTATGGTCTTGATCAAGGGTTAAGCAAGGTTGATTGATCACACTTTTTATGATAATATTAGCCTTTTTTAGTTGAATCTTTGATCTTTTTATGGTCTTTTTTTAGAAGTTAGGTTTGATTATTAGTACTACGTGGCCACTTATCTTGGCACTCTTACAAATTCCTCTTAATGGTTTTTTTCTGACTGTATAAATTGACTACTGAAACAGTAAAGTTTTGCAGCAGCATAAGAACTCACTGAGTCTGTGTTGTCTGTCGCGCCGAATCCTTCCCTCCTGAGATCTTCTAAGGACCCTGAGTTGGAATTTGCCCTGACCTCCCGGGCCGGTCGGTGGCACTTGCTGACATGATATCCTGGATGATCTTGTAAATAATATGAGAAAAGTCCCAAATAAATGCTTTTTGTTCAAAGAGTTGCCTTTTTCAGGGAACATTTTCTCATTCAGTAATTCACTGACTGAGGACATATCTGTGCATTCAACAACTAATAATGTAATCTGTGGTAATGTTAAACTCACATGTCAAGGACACATGACTTTATCAAAGACCACTTGAAAGACATGGGTGTCATTTTTCCTAAGAGTCTTGGATACAGGAACTGACATCTTTGTGTTGTGTACTTGAACACAGATTGAGGCATGTAGGCCTGCTCAGTCTTTCACTCCAGCAGGCTGTCCTCTTTGACATTTTAGTAACTGGCTCCTGAAACTATTGCTGGCTTTTACCTGTTTCATGACATCATTCTCCCTCTCAGCCAATCAGCACCTGAGAGAATCTTGAGGTTTCCATAGAGATGAGTAAACAAACTTTCCTCAGTGCCCAGTATCTCTGACGCTGTGAACAAGGATTTTTCTTGTGAAACCCAACAAGCCTTTATCTCATCCCTTTATCAGGATCCCACAACTTTATTCCTCTTTACCTCTGTGACAATGTCAGGTTAGAAATGAAACTTTAATGTTTATTCATTGAACAGAATTCTTAGTAGGGAAGCTTCAAAAAATGTGGGATTAAGGGAAAATGGTCTCCTACTGTGGTCTTGGTTTTGACATTTACTAGGTTTGACTTAGAACTGAGCAGTTACTCGCATACTCACTAAATGTACCTTCACATTTTTATTGATATTAATAGCCAAACCAACCCTAGGGTTATTTGGGGTATTGAGTCTTTAAGAACAGGGTAAAGAGAAGCAAACTGGACATTTCCTAGGAATGGTTAGGCTGAAACCGAGAAAGATTGATGAGTGTAAAAAAAGAATTGAGGGCAAGATATTTTTTGACAGCTGGTGCTGTTAAACAGTAGTATTACCACCCCTCTGTTAGCAGGGTTACCTTGGCTGACCTGGCTGAATTACAAGCTGTGTCATAATAGTGGTCAATGAAGAATGCACTTGGTATAACGTTATACATTTAAAACTAAGCCTTCAGGACAGAGAAATGGGTCCATGTTAAATGTCTCAGACACAAGAACAGCTGTGTCCTCCAGACAAACACTCCAAATATAGCATTAGTGCCAGGACTGATCATTCAGAGGTGCCACCTGAGCTCATGGAGTCTGAGGTAGTTGGGAAACCACTAATTCATGGTTAGGATTCTCTGCTACATAATGCCTTCCTGGAAAGCAGGCCTTACAAAGTCAGAGACTGCCTACCTTTTGTGGAATCTTTTCTCCAGAATAAAATTCATTGTAAAAGTTGTCAACATCTCATTTTTATTGATTACATGGGAAGTTAATATAATATACATTACACTTCTTTTCCATTGCTCCCAGGTTCAAATTCCTATCTTTGTGTCACACTAATTTTTTTCACTTTAAAATAAATCTATACAAGTATGTGCTGTTCATATACTCATTGGAATATGATCAGGGTATCAGTGTCAAGTCCCTTAAAGAAAACTGAGTTCATCCTTCCACTTCCTGACAATACCCACAAGAAGAATATTTTAGTTCTGTAGAGCTCTATGCTTCCTGACCATGATCACAGTTTTTCTTATGAAATTATTCTTACAATTTGATAAAATTGTATCCTCTCTGCTGCTCCCTCCCTCCTGTTCTTCCTTTCCACCTAGCTTCCTTCTACCCCTATGAATTTCTACTTCTATAATAGGGGAGTTACTTCTCCCCCTTCTGTCTGATCATAGCTTATGACATGGTATACATCATCTTCCTCTGTGGCCTGATTCTCAGGGCATTGTTCTACTTGTGTCCTCAATTCCCTCTATTCATGACACTCTTCCTGACTCCTCTCCTGCAGGTTTAGCAGAGCTCTGAGGGGAGGGAGAATTTCATTAGGAAATCCCATTCAGTGCAGTGTGTTTTAAGGTCTATCTGCCTAATATCTGACTGTGAGTCTCTGTATGCAACCCATTTGATGCAGAAGGAAGCATATCTGTGGATCTAAGAACATGACACTGATGTATCAGTTGAGGGCAGAGATCAATGTATTTTAAAAACAACGGCCTGGGTGGCTTGAAAAAATAATTAGTATGGCCTGAACTCAAAACTCATGTAACTGCCACCCAAAACCCCTAGTGGAAGCCTGGTTTGGTTTCAATAGATGGCCTATGAGAACTTTATCCACCAGTATTAGAGGAACTCCTAATTGAATACATATCATATTTGTCTTTTAGCATTTTAGTTACTTTACACAGGATGATTTTTCCTGGTTATATCCATTTGCCTGAAAATGTATTGTTGTCATTTTCTTAGCTGAATAATACTCCATTAAAGAAATTTTCCATGTTTTCACTGAAGGAGATTGTCAGTCCTGTTCTTTAGTCTTTGTAAGTTGTTGGGACTTTAATCATTGTATTGAATGACAAAGTTTCAGAATAAGAATGTTCTTTTAGCCTATAATTTTCTTCTAATTTCTGGTTATATGATTAGCAATGTCCTCTCAAAGCCCATCTATTTATATGAGGAGTCCCCAGTGATGAAAAATCTGGATAGGGTTAGGACATGTGGCCACATTAGAAAATATAATTATTTTTGTTTCCCTAATTTCTTTCAGCACTTTAATCTTTTGTATACAGGAGGGATACTGATTTTTTGAGTTAATTTTGTATCCAGCCACATTGCTGAAGGAGTTTACCAGCTGTGGAAGTTCCCTGGTAAAATTTGGGGGTCACTCAGGTATCATATCTGCAAAGAGTGATATGTTGACTTCTTCCTTTCTGATTTGTATCCCCTTGATCCCCTTCAATTGTTTTATTTTTTAGCAAGGACTTCCAGGACTATGTTGAGCAGATATGGAGAGAGTGGTCAGTCTTGCCTTGTCCCTGATTTCAGTGGGAATGCTGTAAGTTTCTCTCCATTAAGTTTGATGTTGTCTATAGGCTTTATGTATATTGCCCATACTATTTTTAGATATGTGCCTTGTACTTCTGATCTCTCAAATAATTTAAACATGAATGAAAGTTGGATTTAGATTTATGCATCTAAAGAGATTATCATGTGTTTATTCTTTCATTTTTTAATATGGTGTATCATATTGATGGATTTCTATATATTGAACCATACCTTGTATAAAGGCTACTTGGTCGTGTGGATGATATATCTGATGTGTTCCTGTATTTGGTCAAAGGCATAAAGTACCTTGGTATGACCCCAACCAAGGAAGTCAAAGACTTTTATGGAAAAAATTTAAGTCTCTGAAGAAAGAATTAGAAGGAGATATCAGAATATGGAAAGTTCTTCCATGCTCAAGGTTTAGCATGCTTAACATAGTAAAAATGGCCATCTTACCAAAAGCAATCTGTAGATTCAATGCAGGTTCCATCAAATTACCAACACAATTTTTACAGACCTTGAAAAAAAGTTCTTAACTTCATATGAAAAAACAAAAAACAAAAACAAACAAACAAACAAAAAAATGGAATTTCTAAAACAATCCTCTATAATAAAAGATCTTCTTGAGGTATCACCATTCCTGATCTCAAGCTGTACTATAAAGCAACAGTAATAAAAACTGCATGGTACTGGCATAGAAGCAGAATGGTGTATTAATGGAACTGAAGAGAAGACCAAGAAATAAACCCATACACTTATAGACAACTGAGTTTTGACAAAGATGCCAAAACCATACAATGGAAAAAAGATAGCATCTTCAACAAATGGTACTGGTTCAACTGTCTACATAGAGAAACATGTAAATAGATCCATACTTATCATCGTGTACAACACTAAAGTCCAAGTGGATCAAAGAACTCAAAATAAAACCAGATACATTAAATTAGTGAAAATAAAAAGTGGGGACAAGTTCCTGAACAGAATATCAACAACACAGGCTTTAAGAGGAAAAATCAATAAAAGGGATCTCATGAAACTTAAAAATTCCTGGAAAGTAAAGGACACAGTCATCAAAACAAAACAAATGCCCACAGATTGGGGAAAACTCTTCACCAAACCTTTATATGACAGAGGGCTAATATCCAGTATACATAAAGAACTAAAGAAGTTGAAAAGCAACAAATCTAGCAATCCAATTTAAAAATGGGGAACAGAACTCAACAGAAATTCTCAATAGAGGAATATGAAATGAGAAAAAAAAACTTAAAGAAATGTTCAACATCATTAGCCATCAGGAAAATGCAATTCAAAATGGTCCTGAGATTTCACGGTATACACATCACAATGGCCAAGATAAAAATTTCAAGTGACAAAACATGCTGGAGATATTGTGGAGAAAGGGGACCTTCCTCCCCTGTTGGTGGGAATGTTATCTTGTACAACCACTCTGGAAATTAATCTGATGCTTAATCAAACAACAAGGAATAGTGCTTCCTCAAGATCCAGCTCTATCACTCCTAGGCATATACCCAAAGAGGCTCAAGTACACAATAAGGACATTTGCTCAACCATATTTGTAGCAGCTTTATTTGTAATAGCCAGAACCTGGAAAGAATCCAGATGCCCCCACTGAATAATGGATACAAATTTGTGGTACAGCTACACAAAGCAATATTACTCAGCAATAAAAAACAAGGAAATCATGAAATTTGCAGTTCAGTGTTGGGAACTGGAAAAGATCATCCTAAGTGAGCAACCCAGAAGCAGACAGGCAGATATGGTATATACTCATTCATATAAACATGTAATACAGGATAACCCTACTAAAATCTATACACCTAAAGAAACTACTCAAGAGGGAGGACTCTGGCTAAAATGTTTAATCTCCATCCCAAAAGACAAAGAGGATAGACATCAGAAGAAGGAGAAAACAGTGAACAATTTAGGAACCTGCCACAAAGAGAGGACTTCTGAAAGGCTCTTCCCTACATACTATCCAAGCAAAAGCTGAGAATTTGGCCAACTATTAGGCAGTGTATGGTATCTAATGAAAGAAGTGGGAAATAGTAAGATCTGGAGAGGCCAGAAGCTCTACTAGGAGAGCAACATAACCAAAAACTCTGAGCAGAGGGGTCTTTTCTGAGACTCATACTCCAACCAAGTACCTCACATAGAGATAGCCTAGAACCCCTGCAAATAAGTAATCCATGGCAATTCAGTGTTTAAGTGGATTCCATACCATGGGAAGAGGGACTTCCTCTTATATGAACTGATTGACCTTCACTTTGGTCACCTCACACTTATGGGGGAACAGTTATACCAGGCCATAAAGGAAGGTATTGAAGCCTCTCCTGATGAGATCTGATAGACTACAATCAGAAGAAAGGAGAGGGGGACCTCCCCTATTAGTTGACTTGGGTAGGGTCAAGCATGGACAAGTGGGAGGGAATGTGAGATTAGGGGGAGGGGCTACGGGGGCATACAAGTTGAATAAAGTCTAGTTGATAAAAATTAAAATTAAAAAATATTTAAAAAATATAATTCCTTTTGGATTTCTATTATAGGAGGGCATAATTTGAGGTTGTTATGGCAATGAAAGTTATAAAAATTATGGAGTCTCTGTCTCTTGGTCTCTGTCTGTTTGTTTTTGTTGGTCTTGGTTTCTTTATTTCTGAATCTGTGTCTCTAGATCTTCTCTCTGTGTGTCTTTTTGTCTCCCCTTCTCTGCCTGCCACTGGTGGTTCAGGATGAAAAGCTCTCAGCTCTGCTGGAAGAGTAAAACAAGATGCTTGCTGATGTGAAATCCTGGATGGTCTGGGTAAAAATATAAGAAAGATCCCAATTAAAAGCCTTATATATATTAAGTTACCTTGGTCAGGGAGCATTTTCCCAGTAAATATTTCCATGACAGAGAGCATATCTGTGCATTTAATAAATAATAATGGAATCTGTGATAATGTAAAAGTCACATGTATAGGGCATGTGACCCTTTTCCTAAACTAAGATTCTTGGACACAGGAACTGTCATTTCTGGGTTGTGTGATGATAACGTGGTCTCCTACTGTGGTCTTGGCTCTGAAATTTCCTAGGTTGTGACTTTGAACTGAGCAGTTACTGGCATGCTGACTAAATGGACCTTAACATTCTTACTTATATAATAGACTGGCAAGGTCTAGGGTTCCCTGGTGTATTGAGCCTTTAAGAGCAGGGGAAAGAGAAGGAAACCAGATAATTCCTGGGACTTGTTTGGCTGAAACAGAGAAAGGTCTTTGAATGTAAAAGGAAAACTGAGGGGCAATAAGCTATTTGACTGCTAATGATGTTCCACACCAGTGATGCCAAACCTCTAAAAGCAGGGTTGCCTTCACTGACCTGGCTGGATTGGTACCTGTGTACTACTTAGTGGTAAGTGAGCAATACTCCTGGTCCTGTGATTTACAGTTAAAACTGGGCCTTTAGGACAGTGAAATGGGTCATTGTTATATGCCTAGGACATAAGAGCTGCTGTGTTTCCTTCTGAGATCCTCCAGACAATACATCTGAATGTTGTGTTAGGGCCATTGCTGCTGAACTCATTACTCCCTGAACTCATGGAATCTGAGGTAGCTAAGTAACCACTTGTTCATGGCTAGATTTCTCTGCTACATGAGATCCTTGAAAGCATGCCGTACAAATTCAAACTCTTCCTTCCTTTAGTGGATTTTTTCCATGTTATAAGTCATTGTTAAAGTTGTCAGCATATTGTTTTTATTAATTATGTGGTAATTTCATATAATATACATTACACTCCTTTGTCATTGCTCCTAGGTTCAAATTCCTACCCATATATCATACTAGAAATTTATTTTAATACATCAATTGAAATATGTTATTCATATGCTTACTGGAACATGATCAGAGTATCAGTGCCAAATCCCTTTAAAAAAATAGAGTTCATCATTCCTGAAACCTGGCACTCCCCCCAAGAAGAAGCAATCAGTTTTGAAAAGCTTTATACTTCATTATCTTGATCACAGTTTATCTTGTGTATTTATTTATCACGATTTGTTCACTTTGTATCACCACTGCTGCCCACTTCCTCTTCTCCCATCAGGCCCACCACCACTTCTTGTTCTACCCCTATGCCCTTTCTTTAGTTCCCTGATAAGTTAGGTCCTCCTCCCCTTTCTATTTAATCCTAGCTTGTCAGGTCTTATCAAGGCTGGCTGCATCATCTTCCTCTGTGTTCTGATTCTCAGGGCATTTTTCTCTGTGTGTTCTCAATTCCCTCTATTTATGACACTCTTCCTTCCTCCTCTATGGCAGGCTTCCCAGGGATCTGAGGGGAGGCAGAATTTCATAGGGAAATCACATTTAGCACTGGGTGTTTTAAGGTCTTTCTGTCTTCATAATATCAGACTGTGTGTCTCTGTATACAATCACATTTGATGCAGAAGGAACCATACCTGTGGATACAAGAACATTGCACTGATCTATCAGTAGAGGGCAGAGAGCCACATATTTTAATAACAACAGCCTGGGTTGCTTGAAAATTTCCATAGGATGCCCTGGGCCAACAATTAAATTAACTGCCATCTAATTACCCTAGTGGAAGACTGGTTGTCACAATAGATGGTGTATTGGAACTTTATCCTCACTATAAGGAGACCTACTAATAAGTGAATACATAACATCTTTGTCTTTCTTCTATTATTTATTTTACCCAGGATGATTTTTCCTGGTTCCATTCATTTGCCTGAAAATATGATGTAATTTTTCTTAGCTGAATAATACTCTTTTTAGGAAATGTTCCACATTTTCATTATAGGAGATTGTCAGTTCTGTTCTTTAGTCCTTGGAAGTTGCTGTGACTTTAATCACTGTATTTAATGTCAAATTATCAGAATGACTATGTTCTTTTAGCCTAGAATTCCATCAATCTTCTTCCACTCCCTGGTGGTTTGAATTACAATTTTACCTTGAATGTCACCTGTTAACATTGGGAGTCCTAAGTGAGGAAATGTCTGAGAAGTGTTAGGAGGTATGGCCTTTTTAGATAATATAATACCTATAGGGTTATATTATAGAAAGATGTGCTTGATGTTGATATGCCAATGATTGTGACCAGACAAAATGGAGTCTCTGTCTCTTGGTCTCTTTTACTTTATCTTTGTTTCTGTTTTTATTGGTCTCACTATTTTGTATATTTCTCTCTCGCTCTTTCTCTCTCAGTCCCCCTCTCTCTGCTTGCCACTTGTGGATTAGTATGAAAACCTCTCAGTTTTGCTGAAGAACCATAACAAGTTGTCTGTTTGCTGATGTGACATCCTAGATGGTCTCTGTAAAAATATAAGCAAGTTCCCAATTAAAAATGATTTGTTCAAAGAATTGCCTTGGTCAAGGACCATTTTCCTAGTAAATTCACTGACTGAGGACATGTCTGTGCATTTAACAAATAATAATGGAATCTGTGATAATGTGAAAGTCACATGTCAAGGGCACATGACTTTATTGAGAACCTCTTAAAGAAATATGTGATACTTTTCTTGAACTAAGATTCTTGGACACAGGAACTGTTGTCACTGGGTTGTGTGCTTTCAGCTGTACAGATTGAGGCATGTAGGGTGGTCAGCCTTTTTCTCAAAAAGACTGTCCCCTTGGCACTTTTAATAACTCACTCTGGAACCTCTTACTGGCTTTCAACTGTTTCTTGACATCATTCTGCCTCTCAGCAAATCAGCATCTAACCATTGTGATATCATAGTAGTATTAGGATGTCATCATAGCTTTGGATGTCCTAATATCACTGTGAAGTCTTACAGTTGTGAGGTCAAAATAGTTTTTGACGTCAAAATTCCATTGTGTTGTCATACCAAAATCATGTAAGACCATTGCGAACTCATAATAGCATGGTGATGTCATAATACCATTGTGATGTCATAATAGCATTGTAATGTCTTAATATTCTGATGGCATAATAACATTGTGATATCAACATACGTTTGTGATGTCCTAATAGCATTGTGATTTCCTACCATTGTGATATTGTAATAAAATTGAGATATCATAATTGCATTGTGAAGTCATAATAGTATTGTGATGTCATACTATGTTTTCAGTCCTAATAGTTTTGTGTGTCTTAATATCATTGTGAAGTTATAGCATTGTGAAGTCATATCATCATGAAGTCATAATAGCATTTTGATGTCCAAATTCCATTGTGATGTCATAGCACAATCATGTTATAACACTGTGATGTCCTAATAGCATGGTGATGTCATATAACCATTTTGAAGTCAAAATACCATTGTGATGTCAACATAGCATTCTGATATCAAAATACCATGGTGATGGCATAACAGGATTGTGATATGCTAATAGCATGGTGATGTCATATAATTCTGATGTTATAAAATCATTTAGATGTCATAATAACTTTTAGGTCGTAATACCATTGTGATGCCATAACACCACTGTGAAGTCAAAATACCCTTGTTATGTCATAATAGCATTTTGATGTCATAATGCCATTATGATTTCATAATAGCATTGTGTTGTCATCATAGCACTGTGATGTTTAATACCATTCTGAAGCAATTATGCAACTGTGCTATCATAATACAATTATGATGTCATATAATTGTGAATACGTAATAACATTGTGATGTCATAATAGTATTTTGATGTTATAGTAGTATTGGTATAACATAATGCCATTCTAATATCATCACACCAATGTTATGTCATAATACCATTGTGATATCATATAATTGTGATGTTATAAAAGTATGTGGATGTTATACTATTGTGATGTCATAATACCATTGGGCTATAATGATAACATTGTGACTTGTAAAAGCATTTGGATGTCATATTATTGTGATATCATAATACCATTGTGATATCAAAATACCATTGTGATGTTATAATATCATTGTGATGTTATAAGAGTGTTGTGATGATGTAATAGTATTTTTATGTCATAATAACATTGTCATGGCAAAATTCCATTGATATCATACAACAATCATGTTGTAATAGCATTTTGATGTCATAATAACATTATGATGTTATAATAACATTGGGATATCATGACACTATTGTGATGCCATCAAAGCATTGTGATGTCATAATTCCATTGTGATGTCATACTACCATTGTGATTTCTAAATGCCATAGTGATATCATAATAGCATTTTGAGGTATAATGCCATTATGATGTCAAAATTACATTGTGATGTCACAATACCATATTGAAGCCATTATACCATTGTGATGTCAGCATACCATAAGCTTAGGGTTAGTGTTAGGGCTAAGGTTATTGTTAGGGTTACGGATTAGGTTTATAGTTAGGGTAAGCATCGTGTACCTGGGTTTTGACATTTTTGGCTATCTTTTGTTTGTGCCCATTTTGATATGGGATGGACAGTTTGGCTTTTTAAACATATAAAGTATTCTTTTTGAGTATTTAGTACTTAACTAGGCTGGTGTGTACTTTGCCAGTTGTAAGCCTTCTGTGTCTGTCTTGCATTAGGCATGACGAATATCTATCCCCCTTAAAAATATCTCATGTTGAAAGGATAAGTCATCTTCCAGGGCAGTGTGATATGTTAATTTAGTCAGCATGTAAAAGGTTTTTTGACATGGCAGGCATGGTTGTCTCCCAGCCTAATTTCAGGTCCTTACACTGACCAACAGAACATATCTCTTAAGCCAAAATGACTTTTGGCACCAGTTTTTCTATGGATGTCCCACTTTCTGAGATTGGCTGAACTTTTCAAAGCATTGTGACATGATCTCTCCTCATATAAACTTCAAATTGATGTGAATTCAATCTTTAAAACAGTAAGAATATAACATCTATCATTAAGAAAAAAGAACTTACATGGTAACCTTAAGGAAAATTTTGTCATTTTGAATCTTAGACTATCTCTGCAAGTGGCTAAACAGCAGGATTTGCCATCCTAGCTTTTATTATGTAAATTGGACTGATCCAGGACTCAGAGATACACCTGTTTCTTTTTAGTTTGTATTGGGATTAAAGGCACGTGCCTTCATCAGCTTGTTCAAATATTTTTTCCTCAGATCAATGTAATTGTAACTCAAACCTTTAAATGAAATTTAAGCAAAGAGAGAAGAAAATTTTAAGTTTTGGGTCAGTTATGCTGTAAAAAATAGAGCCCAGTTGATTGGGGTTTTTTTTGGAATTTAGTTGATGTTTTAGTGAATTGATGGACCCTTACCAGAAAGAGTTTACTGGTATCTTGCAGCCAGAGAGCTTTGAATTTTAGCCATTATTAATCTAATATTTATTAGAAAGAGTGCCCTTTCTAATGTCTGTAACTTAATATTCCATTCCTTGGTTATTTTCCCCATTTCCTCCTTTCACTTTCTTGGAGAAGTCCTCCAGGAGAGCCACCATCATTAAATACATTGCAAGTAGCTCCATTATTATGACAACCAAAACAAATCCAAAGTGGATCAAAACACCCTCTGCTATTATTATTATTTTTTTTAATTTTAGATGCAGTTTTAGGCCTAAAAGTCTAGAAGTCTGTATGCCTGCATTTCTTTCTTTCCAGACATGGCTGCTGAGTTGAGCTGAGCTGAGCCAACCACAGTAAAAGGGAGCCAAGGATTGTTTATCCTCCTGTTAGAATATAGCAGCAGCCAGTTTTGTTATGTTAAGTCTCAGGTCTATCCACAATAGGCTGTCTTTTGCTCCTGGGCCAGTTTAAGAGTCTCTCTTAAAGAGATAGTAATGGACCTAAGAATTTTTAGGTTTTAAGTTTAGGTTATAGGGGTTGGATTACTGAGAGCTTATTCCCCCCACCAAATGATGTTAAAGTATGATTCAAAGGCTGTGGATACTTAGATTAGTTGGTGGTCATTTATTGTACAGTTAGATTAGCTTTGTGCCATTTGTTGATAGTTATTAATATTTACTATTTGAAATATCTTTTAGTTAAGCAGCAGTTATTCCTAAACTATCTGTATATCCCAATCACAACACAGAGACTGGGATTTATTTATTTAACCTAGAGCACAATGCTGGGCAATAGTTATTTCATCCTATACCTCTAAGACTGCATAGATTCCTAACATTCAGATTTCACTCATTATACGTGCTTTAGTCATATCTTTTTATGGTCCATCTCTACACGTGTTTCCAAGACCTCTCCTCCTGGTTCTCCACTTCCCCTCCACTACTTCCTTCCTCTTCCACTATGGACCAGGATGTCCCACCCTATCTTCTCCATTGCTCAGCATTGTATCTGGTTGAAAATACAGAGAACAAATGGTGGCATGTTTACACAAACTTGAGACAGGTGATTCATAGAACAAGCATCTTAGTGCAATTTCTGGATTGAATCCTGAGAGTGGGGGACAGAAATCAGCATTTGATTGAACAAGGGTAAATTGTATACATTCCAAAAGAACTTTGTACCAACAATTTATTTACTTAATATGTGTATATATATATATATATATATATATATATGTTATATTATATTATATAGAGAATGTTCTGCCTGCATCCTGAATGATGGTACCAGAATTCATTATAGATGGTTGTGAGTCAATATATAGCACAGTATGTTAGTATGTCAGTTGTGGTTGATGGAAATTGAAGAAGTATATCTGTAAGACTAACCAATGTTCTTAACTTCTGAGCCTCCTCTCCAGCCCTTGTCCCAGTTTTCTTTAGTTCATATTCCTTAAATTTTTGGTTTCATAATAGCGTTGTGATATCATAACAACATTGTGATATTATAATACCATGGTGAAATGATAATACCATTGTGATGTCATAATACTAATGTGATGTCATAATTACATTGTGATGTCATAATACCTTTGTGAAATCATAAAACCATTGGGATGTCATGATACTCATGTGATTTAATAATATCATGTGATGTCATAATTCCATTGTGAAGTCATACCATAATCATGTCTTAATAGTTTAGTGCTGTCATAAAAGCATTGGGATGTCATAGTGAGTTTTGATGTCATAATGCCATTTTGATATCATCATACCATACTGATGACATAATATCATTGTGATTTTATAATAGCAATGTGACGTCATATTATTGTGAAGTCATAACACCATTATGTAGTCATATTAGCACTGGGATGTCATAATCTTTTGATGTCTTAATAGCATTGAAATATCAGAATAGCATTATGATGTCATAATATCATTGTGATATTATCATAGCATTGTGACTCATAACACCATTCAGATGTCATAACACCTTTGCAATGTGTCATAATAGCATTTTGATGTCACAATATCATTGTTATGTCAAAATTTCATTGTGATGTCATACCACAATCCTGTTGTAATACCATTGGGTTATCATAATAACATTGGAATTTTATGAAGTTTGATGTCATGAAGGCATTGTGATGTCATAATACATTGTGATGTTTTAATAGCATTGTGAATTCATTCCATTGTGAAGTTATAACAGAATTTGTATGTCAAAATTACAGTATGATGTCATACCACAAAAATGTCATAATACCATTGTAATGTCATAAGTTCATTGTAAGGTCATCAGAACTTTTTGAGGTCATAATTTCATTGTGATGACATAGTAGCACTGTAAATTCATAACACCATTGTAAAGTCAAAACACCATAGCATAATAGCATTGTGATGTCATTAACATACTGAAATCATAATACCATTGGGAGGTTATAACAGTGTGATGTCATAATAGTATTGTGATGAGAAATACCTTTGGTATGTACTAATAGCATTGTGATTTCATACCATTGGGATGTTGTACTAGCATTGAAATAGAATAAGAGCATTATGAATTAGTAATAGCACTGTGATATCATCATAGCATTGTGAACTCATAACACCAATGGAATGTCATAATACCATAGTGATATGATAATACCTTTGTGATATCATAGCATTGTGATGTCATAATAATATTGTAATGTCGTATCATTGTGATGTTATGATGACACTGTAATGTTATAATAACATTGGTGTGTCATAATACCATTGGGATGTCATGACACTATTTTAATATCATCATAGCATGCTACCCTAATATTATTTTGATTTCATAATACCATTGTAAAGAATTAGCATTGTGAAGTCATAATAGCATTTTGATATCAAAATTCCATTGTGATGATATACAACAAACATGACGTAGAACCATTGTGCTATCATAATAGCATGGTGATGTCATAATACCATTGTGAAGTCAAAATACCACTGTGAGATCATAATACCATTGTGACCTCATCATAGCATTGTGAACTCATAAAACCATGGTGATGTCATAACACCACTGTAATATCATAATTGTGTTGTGATGTCATAAAAAATTATGTCATAAAAGCATTGTGATGCACTCATAATAGAATTGTGACCTCTTAATATCATTCTGTTTTCAAAATTCAATTCAATTGTTATGTCCTACTACAACATGTCATAATACAATCATGATGTCTTAATAGCATAGTGATATCATAATACAATTGTGATATCATAATATCATTGTAATGTTATAATAGCATTGTGAAGTCATAACAACATTGTGATAAATAATAGAATTGTGAAGTCATTATAGCATTCTGTTAACATACCATTGTGATGAAATGATTGCTTTTTGATGTCCTCATAACATTGAGATTTCCTAATATCATTGTAAAGTCATACTGTTGTGAAGTCATGATAGCATTGTAATGTAATAATTCCATTGTGAAGTCATACCACATTCATCTCGAAATGGAATATGATGTCATAATAAAATAGTGATGTCATAATAGCATTGCTGTGTCAAAATAGCATGTTGATCTTATGAACCCATTGTGATGTCATAATAGCCTATTGTTGTAATAATGTTATTGTGATGTCATAAAACTATTGGGATGTCACCAAAGCATTGGGATGTCTTGATAAATTTCAATGTCATGATGCCATTCTGATGTCAAAAAAACATTGTGAAGTCACTGTAGTAATGTGATGCCATCATGCTATTGTGATACACCATTGTAATTTCATAATAGGATTGTGCTGTCAGAATAGCATTGTGAGGTCATATCTTTGTGTTGACATAATAGCATTGTATTTTCATAATAGCATTGTGATATTATAATGGCATTGTGATTATATAATACCATTGTGATGTCATTTTCTTAGGTGAATCATACTGTTATGGAAATATTCCACATTTTCCCCAAAGGAGATTATTAGTCCTGTTCTTTAGTCTTTTGAATTTGCTGGGACTTTAATCACTGTATTGAATGACAAAATTTTATCTTAGAAATCCCTCCATCTTATTCCACTTCAA
The DNA here is from genome assembly GCF_030254825.1 of Meriones unguiculatus. NCBI lineage: Eukaryota > Metazoa > Chordata > Mammalia > Rodentia > Muridae > Meriones > Meriones unguiculatus. The sequence goes on along the minus strand of NW_026843710.1, from coordinate 16,151,411 downwards.
GATGATTTGAATTGTAATGTCCCCTTGAAACTTATATATTTACATGTTTAATCCCCAGTGTGGAAAAGTCTGGGAAGTGTTAGGAGGTAAGACCTTCTTAGATAATATAATTCCTATTGGAGTTATATTTTAGAAAGTTGTACTGTGAGGTTGATATGCCAATGAAAGTGACCAAAAAGAATAGAGTCTGTGTCTCTTAGTCTCTGTCATTTTACATCTTCGTTTCTGTTGGTCTTAGTCTCTCTATTTCTGAATCTGTCTCTATAGCTCTTCCTCTCTCTGTTTCTCTCTGTTTCCCTCTCTCTGTCTGCTGCTTGTGGTTCAGTATGAAAAGCTCTCAGTTCTGCTGAAGGCTACAAGAAGATGACTGCTTGTTGATATGACATCGACATGGATGTTCTTTTTGAAAATATAGACAAGGTCCCAGTTAAATGATCATTGTTCAAAGATTTGCCTTGGTAGGGAGCATTTTCACAGTAAGTAATTCACTGGGTTAGGACATACCTGTGCATTAAACAAATAATAATGGAATCTGTGATAGTGTGAAAGTCAAATGTCAAGGACACATGAATTTATTCACAACCACTTGAAGCAAATATGTGACATGTTAACTGAACTAAGAGACATGGACACAGGATCTGACATCACTGCATTGTGTGCTTTCAGCTTCCCATATTTAGGCATGTAGGGCTGCTCAGCCTTTCTCTCAAGCAGACTATCCTCTTGTCCCTTTTAATAACTGGCTCTCAAACTCTTAGTGGCTTTCACCTGTTTCTTAATATCATTCTCCACTCAGCCAATCAGCACCTGAGAGAATCTTGAGATTTCCATGGAGATGAGTAAACAAACTTTCCTCAGTGTCCAGTATCGTGGACCTTATACACTACTGAATTATTTGTTGTGAAACATAACTGGTCTTTATCTCAACCCTTTATCCAGATCACACACCTTTACTCCCGTTTAACTATGTGACAATGTCAGGTATGAAATGAAACTTTAATGTTTATTTAATTGGACTGCTTTCTAATTAGGGAAGCTTCAAAATGATGAAGTGATGCGGGATTAAGGGAAATGTACCAAATGACAAAGTGGTCTCATACTGTGCTTTTGGATCTGAAATTTCCTATGTTGTGGCTTTGATCAGAGTAGTTACTCGGGTCCTCACTAAATATACCCTCACATTCTTAATAATGTAAGAGTCTGACAATGTCTAGGGTTTCCTGTGGTATTGATACTTTAAGAGCAGGTAAAAAAGAAGGAAACCAGACAATTAATGGTCCTTGTTTGGCTAAAACAGAGAAATATTGGCATATATAAATGGAGAACAGAAAGGCAATAAAATATTTGACAGCTGGTGCTGTGTAACTCTACTGTTGCCAAACTTCTATGAGCAGGGTTGCCTAGACTGACCTGGCTGGATTGGCAGGTATGTCCTACTGAGTGGTCATTGAGGAACCCTTCTTGTCCTAGGGTTTACAGTTAAACCTGGGTATTTTGGAGAGAGAAATTATTGCATGTTACATGCCTAGGGCACAAGAGTAGCTGTGTTTCCTACCTGTCCTCCAGACAAACCCTCTAAACATATTTTTAATGCCAGGACTGTTTATTCAGAGGTGTAACCTGAGCTCATAGGTCCTGAGACAGCTGTGTAAGCACTAGTTCATGGCTAGGATTCTCTGCTACATAATGAGTTCCTGGAAAGCATGCCTTACAATGTCAAAAATCTGTCCTACTTTAGTGGAATCTTTTTTCCATGCTTAAAGTCACTGTAAAATTGTCGACATATTATTTTTTTGATTATGTGGGGATTTTATATGATATACATTACCTTCCTTTTACATTGCTCCCAGATTCAAATTCATAACCATCTGTCACTCAATTTCTTTTTTGTTTGTTTGTTTAAAATAAACCAATTCAAGAATGTGTTATTAATATATAGTCATTGGAACACAATCAGTCTCAATGTCAAGTCCCTTAAAGGAAACTGAGTTCAGCGTTATGCACCCTGACACCACCTCCAAGAATAGGCCAGCAAATCCTGAAGAGCTCTATAGCTCATCACCTTGATCATATTTTTCTTATGTATTTATTTATTACAATTTGTTCACTTTGTATTCTCTCTGGTGACCCCTCCCTCTTCTCATTCCATTCCCACCCACCCTCCTTCTTATAAACCTATGTCCTTTCTATACTTCCCTGTTAGGGGAGTTCCTTCTCCCCCTTCAATCTAATCCTAGCTTATCAGGACTCATCAAGGCTGGCTGCATCTTCTTCCTTGGTGGCCTGATTCTCAGGGCATTGTTATCCTTGTGTTCTCAATTCCCTCTGCTTATGGAACTCTTCCTGTCCCCAACCCTCCAGGGTTCCAGAGCTTTGATAGGAGGGGAAATTTCATAGAGAAATCCCATTTAGAGATGTGGGTTTTAAGATCTCTCTGTTCATAATATTGGACTGTGGGTCTCTGTATGCAATCCCATCTCTGTGGCTCAAAGAAAATGGCCCTGATCTATCCTTTCAGAGCACAGAACAACATATTTTAATAACAACATCCCAGCTGGCTTGAAATTTTCCGTAGGATCCCCTGACCCAACAACTCAATTATCTGCCACCCAGTACCATTTGGAAGACTGGTTTGGTCACAATAGATGGACTATTGGAACTTTAGCCCCCGCTATTAGGAGACCTCCTAATAAGTGAATACATACCATATTTCTCTTTCTATATTTTAGTTACTTAACCCAGGATGATTTTTCCTGGTTCTACCCATTTGCCTGAAAATAGCATGATGTCATTTTCTTAGCTGAATAACACTTTGTTACGGTAATAGTTCACATTTTCCATAAAGGAGATTGTCCGTCCTGTTCTTTAGAACATGGAAGTTACTGGGACTTTAATCATTGTACTGAATGCCAAACTATCAGGATAACTATGTACTCTTAGACTTAAGTCTCTCCATCTTCTACCACTTTCTGGTAATTTGAATTGCAATGTCACCTTGAAGCTCATGTATTTACATGTTTAGTCCCCAATAAGCAAAATTCAGGGAAGTGTTATAAGGTTTGGCCTTGTTAGATAATATATTTCCTTATTGGAGTTATATTATAAAAGGGTGTGCTGTGAGGTTGATTGCCAATGAAAGTGACCAGACAGAATGGAGTCTCTGTCTCTCAGTCTCTGTCACTTTCTTTGTTTCTGTTGGGCTTGGTCTTTTTCTGAATCTGTCTCTCTAGCTCTTTCTCTGTGTCTCACTCTCTCTGCATACCATCTGTGGTTCTGTATAAACCTTCAGTTCTGCTAAAGGTCTACAAGAAGACTGCTTGCTGACTTGACATCATGGATGGTCTTTGTAAAATTATAAGAAAGGCCCCAATTAAATGATTTTGTTCAAAGATTTGTCTTATTCAGGAAACATTTTCCTAGTAAGTAATTCACTGACTGAGGACATATCTGTGCATGTAACAAACAGTAATGCATTCTGTGATAGTGTGAAAGTCACAGGTCAAAGACAGTTGACCTTATTAATGACCTCTTTAAAGAAATATGTGACACTTTTCCTGAACTAAGAGTCTTGGACTCAGGAACTGTCATATTTGTGTTGTGTACTTTCAGCTACCCAGATTATGGCATGTAGGGCTGCTCAGCCTTTCTCTCAAGTAGACTGTCCACTTGACACTTTTAATAACTGGTTCCTGAAACTCTTACTGGCTTTCCCTAGTTTCATGACATCAGACTGCCTCTGAGCCAATCAGCACCTGATTGAATCTTGAGGTTTCCATGGAAGTGAGTAAACAAACTATCCTCAGAGTCCAGTATATCTGATTCTATGCACTAATGACATTTCCATGTGAAACCCAGTGAGCCTTCATCCAGGAGCCACATCTTTTACTCCTGTTTACCTAGTGACAATGTCAGGTAGAAAATGAAACTTTTGTGTTTATTTATTTGGACAGCTTCGGAAGTACAGAAGCTTCATAGTGATGTGGGATTAAGAGGAATGTACCAAATAACAGAGTGGTCTCCAACTGTGGTACTGGATCTGAAATTTCCTAAGTTGTGACTTTGAACTTAGCAGTTATTTGTGTACTCACTAAATGTACCTTCACATTCTTATTGATAAAAGAGGTAGCCGGGGTCTTGAGTAACCTAGGATATTGATTCTTTAAGAGGCAGGAAAAGAGAAGGAAACCTAAAAATTCCAGGGACTGTTTTTGCAAAAACAGAGAAATATTAGTGAGTGTAAAATGGAAAACTGAAGGGCAATAAATTACTTGACAGCTGTTGCTGTTCAAAACTAGAGTTGGGAAAACTCAATGAGCATGTTAGCTTTGGCTGACCTGGATGGACAGGCAGCTATGTCCTACTCAGTGGTCAGTGAGGAACCCTCCTACTTCTGTGATTTACAGTTAAAAATGTGCCAATGACACAAGAGAAGCTGTGTTCTCTTTTCTTGTGAGTGTGCCAAGACTGCTTGTTCAGAGGTGCCCCCTGAGAACATGTGGTCTGAGGATAACCACTAGTTCATGGCTAGGGTCCTCTGCTACATAATGAGTTCCTGGAAATCATGCCTTATAAAGTCATACACTGCCCTCAATTAGCAGAATCTTTTCTACAAATTAAAAGTCATTGTAAAAGTTATCAGCATACTAGTTTTATTGATTATGTGGTAATATCAGATAATATACATTTCACTTCATTTCTCCCAGGTTCAAATTCCTACCAATGTGACACACTAAATCTTTTTTTTTTCTTGAAAATACATCAATTGAAGTATGTGTTGTTCATATACTCATTGGAACAACATCAGAGTCTCAGTGCCAAGTCCCTTAAGGAAAACTGAGTTCATCCTTGCTGCATCCTGTTACCACCCTCAAGAAGAAGCTATCAGTCCTGAAGAGCTCTTATACTTCATCCCCTTGATCATAGTTTTTCTTATGTATTAATTTATTACAATTTGTTCACTTTGTATCTCCTCTACTGCCCCCTCCCAATTCTTCTTCCAGTCCCAACCACCCTCCTTCTACCATTATGCCCTTTCTTTAGTTACCTGACAGAGAAGGTCCTCTTCCCCCTTCTCTCTGAACCTCACTTATCAGGTCTTATCAAGGCTGGCTGCATCTTCTTCCTCTGTGGCCTGAATCTCAGGGCATTGTTCTCCTGTGTCCTCAATTACCTCTACTTGTGACACTCTTCCTGCCTCCAAACCTGCAGGTTTCCCAGGGCTCTGATGAGAGGGAGAATTTCATAGAGAAATCCCATTTAGAAATGTGGGTTTTAAGGTCTTTCTGTACATAATATCAGACTGTGTTTATCTATATGCAATCCCATTTGATGCAGAAGGAAGCATATCTGTGGATACAAGAACATGGCACTGATCTATCAGATGAGGGCAGACTGCAACATATTTTAATAACAACAGCCTAGTTTGCTTGACAATTTCTATAGAATGACCTGGCCCAACAACCCAATTAACTGCCATCCAATCCCTCTAGTGGAAGAGTGATTTTTTTTCACAATAGATGACCTATTGGAACTTAATCCCCCACTATTTGGAGACCTCCTCATAGTGAATAATTACCATAGTTGTCTTTCTATATTTTAGGGACTTCACCCAGGATGATTTTTCTTGGTCGTTTCCTTTTGCTTGAAGATATCTTGTTCTTGTTTTCTTAGGTGAATAATACTCCATTATGAAACTATTCCATGTTTTCAAAGGAGATTTTCAGCCTTATTCTTTAGTCTTTGGAAGTTCCTGGGACATTAATGACTTTACTGAATGAAAAACTTTCAGGATAACCATGTTCTTTCAGTCTAGAATTTCCTCCATCTTTTTCTACCTCCTGGTAATTTGAATTGCAATGTACAATCAAAGCCCATCTATTTACATGTGAAGTCCCCAGTGAGGAAATGTCTGGTTAGGGTTAGGAGGTATGGCCTTGTTAGATAATATAATTGCTTTTGTTTCCCTATTTTCTTTTTCAGGTCTTTTGTATACTTGAGAGCTACTAATTTTTTTAAGTTAATTTAGTATCCACCTACTTTGCTGAAGGTGTTTATCAGCAGTAGGAATTCCCTTTTAGAATTTTTTTGTCACTCAGGTATACTATCAAATCATCTCAAAGAGTGATACTTTGATTTCTTCCTTTGTGATTTGTATCCCTTTGATCTCCTTCAATTGTCTTACTGCTCTAGCAAGTACTTCCAGAACTGTGTTGAGGAGAAATGGAAAAGAATGGGTAGCCTTGCCTTGTCCCTGATTTCAGTGGGATTGCTTTAAGTTACTCTCCATTTAGTTTGATGTTTGCTATAAGCTTCCTGTATATTGCCTTTACTATATTTAGATATGCTCCTTATATCCTTGATCTGTCCAATACTTTAAACATTAATGGAGGCTTGTTTTTGCCCAATGCTTTTTTAACATATAAGGAAATAATCATATGGTCTTTTTTCTTTCATTTTTTTTTAATGTGGTGAATCACATTGATGGATTTCTATATATTGAACCACTCCTGAATACCTGGGATGAAACCTACTTGGTCATATTGGATGATATCTCTGATGTGTTCTTGTATTTGGTCAAAGACATAAAGTACCTTGGTAGGATCCTAAACAAGTAAGTCAAAGATTTGCATGAAAAAATGTTCAAGTCTCTCAACAAATAATTAGAAGATATCAGAAGATGGAAAGAGCTCCCATGCCCACGGCATAACATAGTAAAAATGGCCATCTTACCAAAAGCAATGTACAGATTCACTGCAATTCCCATCAAATTACCAACACAATTCTTTACATTTTTCTTGAAAGAAAAAATTCTCAACTTCATATGGAAAAACAAGAAACCCAGAATTGCTAAAACAATCCCCTACAATAAAAGATCTTCTGGAGGTATCTCCATCCTTTATCTCAAGTTGTAGTAAAATTAAGAGCAACAGTAATAATAACTGCATGGTACTGTCATAGAAACAGAATGGTGGATCAATGGAACTTTCTAGCAGACCCAGAAATAAAACCACACACTTGAAAAAACCTGAGTTTGACAAAGATACCAAAACCACGCAATGGAAAAAAAGATAGCATTTTCAACAAATGGTCCTGATCTAGCTGGATGTCTACATGTAGAAAAATGCAAATAGATCTATACTTATCACCCTGCACAAAACTAAAGTCTAAGTATATCACAGACCTCAACATAAAAACGGACACATTAAATCAGAAGAAAAAGTGGGGAAGAACCTTGAACTCATTGGCACAGGAGAGAACTTCCTGAACAGAACACCAACCAATACCACATGCTCTAAGAGCAACAATCAGTAAGTGGAACCTCATGAAACTCAAAACCTTCTGCAAAGCAAAGGACACTGTCATCAAGACAAAATGAATACCTACAAATTAGGAAAGAATCTTCACCAAGACTCTATGTGACATAGGACAAATATCCCCAATATATAAAGAACTAAACAAATTGAAAAGCAACAAATAAAGTAATCTAGTTAAAAAATGGGGAACAGATCATGAGATGGGGTTTCTCTGCCAGGGGCCGAGGGGCCGCTGGTGCTAGAACTTGGTGCTAGACCTTATTGTGCTGGACCCAGGAGAGTCTCAGGACATGGTAAATGACCACAGTCTGCTGGTAAAATGTTCTTTTAAAATGTATATGCCTTACACTTGTTAATTCAAATGCTGATTTCCCCATCCCCAAATCTCTGATTTCAATCTGGATATTGCATTGTGATACCCACTATAAGCATCCTGTCTCAACTCTTGTGTAAACAGGACACAAATAAAGCAACTAGATACAATGTGGAGGAGCCAGAGGACAGGAAAGAGGGGAGGAGCTAGAAAACAGGGAGGGGCAAGAAGGAGGAGGAGCTCAGGGAGGGGAGAGCAGGTGGAGAGCAGAGCTGGAGGAGAGATCTTGGAGGACGTGGAGCATGAACCAGAACTAAGATTTCACAAAAAGCAAGTATAATGTGGAAAATCTAAATGTTAGGAAACTGAGGGCTTGGAGGTTTAGGAGGGAGTAAATATTGCCCAGCATTGTGTTCTAGGTTAACTAAAAACCCAATCTCTGTGTAGTGATTTGGTTATACAGCTGCTGAGGATTAACATCAGCATTACAAGAAGATAAAATAATAGTAAATATCAATAACTCCTACAACAAATGACGCCCAACTAATCTAAGAATCCACACCTTTTAAATCATACTTAAATATAATTTGGAGGGGGGAATATAAGCTCCCAGTGATAAAACCTAAACTTAAAATCTAAAAACTCCCAGGTCAGTTACTGTCTCTTTAAGAGAGGCCCTTTAACCGGCCCAAGAGCAAAAGACAGCCTCCTGTGTGCAGACCTGAGACTGGCTGCTGCTGCAGTCTAACTGAGGGATAAACAAGCATGACTCTTTTATACTGTGGCTGGCTCAGCTGGTTCAGCTCCACAGCCATGGCGGGAAAGAAAGGAACTGGAGGCATTCAAACCTCTGGACAGAGTTTGGCCTAAAAACTGTAAGTAAAATAAAGAATTGCCATGGCAGAGGGTGTTTTAATCCCTTTTGGCTTCATATTGGCTGTCATATTATGGATTTGGTTGCAATACGTTTAATGGTGTTGGTTCTTCTCCATGCCTTCTCCAAGAAAATCCAAGGAGAAAATGGGAAAAAGCCACGGATTGGGGTACTAAGTTACAGACAATAGTACTCATCCAAATAATTAGGTTAATAATTGCTAAAATTCAAAGCTCTCTGGCTGCAAGGTGTTTGTCAGCTCTTTTGGTGGTAAGGGTCCACCAATTTATTGAAACATCAACTAAAATAACCAACTAGGCTTTGTTTGTTACTGAGTAAATTGGCACAACTGACCCCACACTTAAAATTTTCTTTTCTCTTTGCTGATTTTCATTTAAAGGCTTTGAGTTACAAATATACTGATTTGAAACTGTATATATCTGAACAAGTTGGTGAAGGCACAAGCCTTTCTTCCCATCACAGAGTAAAAAGAAACAGGCAGATCTCTGAGTTCTGGATCAAGCTTATTTACATAATAAAAGTCAGGATGGCAACTCCTGCTGTTTAGCCACTTATGAAGATAGTCTAAGATTCAAAATGACAAAATTTTCCTTAAGGTTACCATGTAAATTCTTTTTTCTTAATAATAGATGTTATATCCTTAATGGTCTAAAGGTTGTATTCACATGATTTTTAGGTTTATGTAAAGATAGATATGTCACATTGCTCTGGAAACTGCATTATGCTTTTAAATGTGAGACATTTTCACTGGGGAAAAATGTTGGTCATGCTTAATGTAAAAAAGACACAAGAGGCTTAAAGATGGCAAAGTACGTGCCAACCTAGTTTAGTCCTAAAAACTCAAAAATTATATTCATATGTTTAAAAAAACAAAACTGTCCATCTCATATTAAAAAGAGGGCAAGCCAAAGGATAGACACTATCATTGTAAAGTCCAGGTACAAGATTCCTAGGATATACTTAACGCTAAGGGTAAGACAGTTTATATGCTAATACTAGGAGAATTTATATATAAAGTTCGGCTATAAAGGCATAGCTGTCCAGTCTGCATAAAAAAGGGGCAAGCCAAAAATACTCACTATCAATGTAAAGCCCAGGTACAAGATGCCTAGGGTATGCTAAAATGCTAGAGGTAAGAGGGAGTTTAAATAAAAAGTTTCGCTATAAAGGCATAACTGCCCATCCTGTATAAATAAGGGACAAGCCAAAAAATAGCCAAAAAAAACATGTAAAACCCAGGTACAAGATGCCTAGGGTATGCTTAAATGCTAAAGGTAAGAGGGAGTTTAATTAAAGTTTGGCTATAAAGGCATAACTGCCCATTCTACATAAACAAGGGGATAGGACAAATAGCTAAACCATATATAAAAATATAGGAATAAACCTCAAAACAGGCACAAGATACCTACGGTATGCTTTTATTCTAAATTAAAAAAAAGAATTTATGTAAAGTTTACTTAAAACATGTGTTTTCTATTGTTCAAGGCAACCAGGTTTAGGAAGGAGTAACTATTCAACAGCCTTAGTTGTCAGGGAATTGAAAATCAAAAAGACCCTGACATGTTGGTATAATGTTCTTTTAAAATGTATATGTCATACCCTTGTTAATTCAAATGCTGATTTCCCCACCCCCAAATCTCTGGTTTCAATCTGGATATTGCATTGTGATACTCACTATAAGCATTCTGTCTCAACTAGTGTGTAAACAGGACACAAATAAAGCAACTAGATACAATGTTGTGCAATGGGAGGAGCCAGAGGACAGGAAAGAGGGGAGGAACTAGAGAACAGGAAGGGGTGAGAAGGAGGAGGAGCTCGAGGGGGGGAGAGCACATGGAGAGCAGAGCTGGAGGAGAGATATTGGAGGATGTGGAACATGAACCAGAACTATGATTATGTAAGACCTGGGGTCTCACAGCTCAGGAGTTTAAGATCGTGCCCTTCCCAGAAACTCCCCCAGACCAAGACTTGTTGCAAAAGCAAGAGGTTTATTAACCATTGCACAATGAGGTCACCCCTGCCGGTCAGCAAAGAGTGGCACCGGGAGACAAAGGCCGTTAGGTTTTTAAAAGAAAAATTGTGGGAAATTTGAAGTTGCAGTTTTGGTAACTTAGGATTGGATGATGAAGCTATAAAGTAAGATAATTGTTTAGTCTTAGGTGCTCAAACTTGGCCAGTCCTGCCAAGTGTGGATGCAGCTGCAATTTAAGGTGGGAGTGGTTAGCTCATCCTTGAAGATTAGGGGCTACAGACTTTTGGCTGGAGGTCAAACGCTACTCAGAAGAAGTCTAGGTTTGTTGCTAAGAAAAGCTATCTCAAGGACAAGGGTCTGGTCCTTCTTTTGCTGAGTGAAGGTCATTGCTTGCTTGCCTTTTTTTCAAATCTGTCATCACAGATAGGGTCACATTCCTTTACTCTCTGGAAAGATATTAAGAGGCTTTAGCTTAACCTGGACCTAAAACTCAAAGCTATAGGCTTTAGAAGACATATAGATTACAAAGTTAGCCTAACCCTTTCAATTTCACAAAAAGCAAGTATAATGTGGGAAATCTAAATGTTAGGAAACTGAGGCTTGGAGGTTTAGGAGGGAGTAAATATTGCCCAGCATTGTGTTCTAGGTTAACTAAAAACCCAGTCTCTGTGTGGTGATTTGATTATACAGCTGCTGAGGATTAACATCAGCATTACAAGAAGATAAAACAATAGTAAATATCAATAACTCTTTAAAACAAGAGTCCCAGATCATGAGCTGAAGTTTGTTTGCTAGTAGCAGCCAGCAGCACTGGGGTCTGGGCACTGCGAAGCCGCTGTGCACCTCTCTATCCTTTAGCTCCACTGGGGCAGGATTATGGTGGTGTTCTTGTTCTTGGGGGAGTGCCCAAAAGGGTTTTCTCAGCCCCAAACCTTTTTTTTTTTTGTGGGAGCTGCAGCTTTCATTGGGGCTGTGGTACAGACAGTGTGGTCTGTGGCAGATTCTGCTAGATGCCTCCTGACTTCTCCAAGAGGGAGGAGGGAGTTGGGTGTGGGGAAGTGCTGGGGATCACCTCTTGGGGTGTCTCCTCCTGGAGGAGTCTTCCATGACCTGATTCTGGATGGACTCAGATCATGGTTAGTCTCTTTCTTCTTGGAAGTCTAGATAACTCTGTTCTGGGTTGATCAGCCCCTTCGCTCACCAATTTCCACATTGCAGGTCCTCTCCCCTTCAGCTAAACTGCACACTAGTCACTGCCATCTTCTGAGCCTCCCTGTTGACAACTTTTAACATGGAGAAAAGATTCCGCTAAAGGAGGGTGGAGTTTATCATGCAATACGATGATTATGTCCCAGCAACTTCCAATTTCTAAAGAACAAGACTGACAATCTCCTTTGCGGAAAATGTGGAATATTTCCATAAAGGAGTATTATTTAGCTAAGAAAGTGACTTTATAATGCATGTTTTCCAGAAAATCAATATGTAGCAGAGAATCCCAGACATGAACTAGTGTTTATCCAGGTACCTAAGACCCCATGTGCTTCATGGCACTGTGAAAAGCATTTCTTCTGTCCTAGACATATAACATGGAAGAATTATTCTTTCCTGAAGGTCCAGTTTTAACTGTAAACCCCAGGACCAGGAGGATTGCTCACTGACCATAGAGAAGAACACAACTGCCGAGCTGGACAAGTCAGTCAAGGCAACCCTCTCATACAGGGTTGAAAACCCTATTGTAGAACAGGCCTGCCTTCAGTTCTCCATTTCCACTGACACATCTTTCTCTATTTCAGCCCAACCAGTCCCAGGAATTGTCTGGTTTCCTACTGTTTTCGATGCTCTTAAAGACTCAGTGAAACAGAGAACCTTAGATTCTTACAACCAATTATATCAATGTGAATGTATATTTAGTGAGTACACCAGTAACTGATGAGTTTTAAGTCACAACTTAGTAAATTTCAGATCCATGACCACAGTAGTAGATCACCTTGTCATTCGGTAAATTCCACTTAATCTCACATCTTTTTGATGCTTCCCTACATAGGAAGCTGTCCAATTAAGTAAACATTAAAGATTAATTTCCTACCTGACATGTCACAGAGGTAAATAGGAGTAAAGTTGTGGTATCTGGCAAAAGGGATGCAATAAAGGCTTGTTGAATTTCAAAAAAAAAAAAAAAATGTCATGTGCACAGGACCAGAGATACTGGGCACTGAGGAATTTATGTCTACTCATCTTGATGGAAACCTCAAGATTCTCTCAGGTGCTGATTGGCTGAGATGGAGAATGATGTCATGAAACAGGTGAAAGCCAATAAGAGTTTCAAGAGCCAGTTATTAAAAGGGCCAAGTGGACACTGTGCTTGATAGAAAGGCTGAACAGCCCTACATGCCTCAAACTGGGCTGCTGAAAGCACCCAACCCAGAGATGTTAGTTCCTGTGTCCAAGACTCTTAGTTCAGGAAAAGTGTCACATATTTCTATCAAGTGATCATTAATAAAGTCACGTGTCTTTCACATTATGACAGATTCCATTATTATTTGTTAAATGCACAGGCATGTCTTCAGTCAGTGAATTACTTACTGTAAAAATACTACTTGAACAAGGCAAATTTTTGAACCAAAGTGTTAAATTATGACCTTGCTTATATTTTTCAGGATACCATCTAGGATGCCATGTCAGCAAGCTTTCATCTTGTTGTTGTCCTTTAGAAGAACTGAGAGCTTTTCATATTGATCTTCAAGTGGCAGACAGCATGAGGGAGACTGAGAGAGAAAGTGCTAGAGAGACAAATTCAGAATTATAGAAAAGAAGAGCAACAGAATCAAAGATATAAAGTGACAGAGACTGAGAGACAGAGACTCCATTCTGTCTGGTCACTTTCACTGGTATATCAACATCAGAGCACACCATCCTATATTATCACTCCTAAAGGAATTATATTATCTAACAAGGCCATACCATCTAATACTTCCCAGACATTTCTTCCTTGGGGACTAAACATGTTAAGAGGATAAGCTTACAGGGGACATTGCATTTAAAATCACCAGGAAGTAGAAGAAGATGGAGGGAATTCTAGGCTAAAAGGACATAGTTATCCTGATAGTTTGCATTCAATACAATGTTTAAAGATCCAATTACTTTCAAATTTTAAAGAATAGTACTGAAAACCTCCTTTGGGGAAAATGTGGAATATTTCCATAAGGAAGCATTATTCAGCTAAGAAAATGACATCATTATATTTTCAGGTAAATGGATGTAACCAAGATAAACCATTCTGTGTGAAGTAACTAAAATGAAGAAAGAAATTTGGTATGTATTCAATTATTAGGAGGTATCCTATTATTAGGGGATAAAGTTCCATTTGGCCATCGTTTAGGACCACACTACTCTTTCACTAGGGGTATTGGGTGGCAATTAATTGATTTTTTGGGCCAGGCCATCCTCCAGAAATTTTAAAACAACCCAGGCTGTTATTAAAATATGTGGACCTATCTGCATTGCCCACGTGGCACGCCTGGGTTGGCTACCCAGAGGCTATTTAAGCTGTGGGCTGGCTTTCCCCAGGGTCCGAGGATTGTTCAAGGTTCCTTAATAAACTGCATTGAAAAAAAAAAACAAAAAAAAATATGTTGCTCTCTGTCCTCAACTGATAGATCAGTGTCATATGTTGAATCCACTGAGATGCATCCTTATGCATCAAATGGAATTGCATACAGAGACATACATACAGTATTATACAGAGAGATACCTTAAAACACCCCGCTCTAAATGGGATTTACTTATGAAAATCCCAGCCTTACAGAGCTTTGGGAATGTTGCAAGAAAAGAGTCAGGAAGTGTGTCATAAGTAGAGAGAGTTGAAGACACAAGGATAAAAATGCCCTGAGAATCAGGCCTCAGAAAAAGAAGATACAGCCAGGCTTGTTGAGATGCAATAGGGTAGGGTAAGTTATAAGGGGGAGGAGGACCTCGCCAATCGGGGAAATAGAGAAAGGGCATAAGGGTTGAAGAAGGATGGTCTGTGACGCTGGAAAGTTAAGAGGGAGGGGGCAGCAGCAGGGATACAAAGTGACCAAATCATAATAAATAAATACATAAGAAAAACTGTCATAAGGTGACTAAGTTTAAAGCTCTTCAGGACTGATTGCTTCTTCTTGAGGGTGGTGCCACAGCAGGGCAAGGATGAACTCAGTTTTCTTTAAGGGACTTGGAACTGAAATTCTGATCATGTTCCAATGAGTATATGAGCAACACATATTAGAATTGATTTATTTTAAAGAAAAAAAAAAACTAGTGTGTATCATGGATAGGAATTTCAACTTGGGAGCAATGTAAAAGCAGTTTAACATAAATTACATGAAATTCCCACATAATCAAAAAAAGTAATATGTTGACAACTTTTACAATGAATTTTAACAAGGAGAAAAGATTCCACTAAACGACGGCAGAGTTTGAATATGCAAGGCATGCTTTCCAGGAACTCATTATGTAGTTGAGAATCCTATGCATGAACTAGTTTTTACACATGAGCTCAGGTGGCACTACTGAACAAGCAGTTCTGGGAATAACATGTTTGGATGGTTTGTCTGAAGGACAACATCAAGAAAAACTTTTGCTCTTGTGTCCTAGGCATATAACAATGACACATTTCTCTGTCCTAAATGATTAGTTTTAATTGTAAACCCCAGGATTTCTCAATGACCACTGAGTAGGACACAGCTTACAATGCAGCCAGTCAGCCAAGATATCACTGCTCATAGAGGGTTGCCAACACTAGTGTAGAAAAGCACCAGCTGTCAAAGTGTTTATTTTCCCTCAGTTCTCTTTTACATACACAGATCTTTCTCTGTTTCACCCAAACCAGTCCCATAAATTGTCTGGTTTCCTTCTCTTTTCTCTACTCGTAAAGTCTCAATAATCCAGGGAACCTAGAACCTGCAAGCCTATTATATCAATAAGGATGTGAAGGTCTATTTATTCAGTACAACAGTTACTGCTCAGTTCAAAGTCAAAACCTAGGAAATTTCAGATACAATACCACAGTAGGACACCACCTTTTCATTTGGTACATTTCCCTTAATCCCACATCACTTTGAATCTTCCCTACTTAGGAAGCTGTCCAACTAAGTAAATATTGAAGTTTCATTTCCTCTCTGACATTATCACAGAGTTGAACAGGAATAAAGGTATGGAATCTGGATAAATGGATGAGAAAAAGGCTGTTTGGGTTTCACAAGAAAATGTCACATGTGCACAGGATCAGGGATACTAGACACTGAGGAAAGTTTTTTTTTGTTTTGTTTTGTTTTTTTACTTATGTCCATGGAAACTTCAAGATTCTCTTAGGAGCTGATTGGCTGAGACGGAGAATGATGACATCAAACAGGTTAAATTCATTAAGTGTTTCAGGAGCCGGTTATTAAAATGGCCAAGTGGACAGTGTGCTTGAGAGAAAAGCTGAGCAGCCCTACATGCCTCACTCTGGGCAGCTGAAAGAACACAACTCAGATATGACACTTAAGATTCTTAGTTCAGGAATGCTCTCAAATATTTCTTTCAGTGGCCATTTTTAAAGTCACATGACCTTGACATGCATGTTTTACATCATCACAGATTCTGTTATTATTTGTTAAATGCACAGATATTCCCTAAGTCATTGAATTAGCAGAATGCTCCCTGACAAAGGCAAATCTTTTTGTTTTAAGTGTTTAATTGGGACCTTGCACATATTTTTAAAGAGAATGTCTAGGTACTCGTCTGCAAGCAGTCATCTTGTTGTAGTACTTCAGGAGAACTGAAAGCTTTCCATACTGTACCACAAGCAGCAGACAGAGAGAGGTAGACAGAGAGAGAAAGAAAGAGTATGAAGGCAGATTAAGATAGACTGAGACCAACAGAACACATATATAAAGTGAATGAGACTGAGAGACAGAGATTCTAATCTGTATGGTCACTTTTATTGGCATATCAACCTCAAACCGCATCCTCCTATATTATAACTCCAACAGGAATTTTATTATCTAACAAGGCCATACCTCTGAACACTTCCCAGACATTTCTTCCCTGGGAACTCCACATCTAAATAGATGAGCTTCAAGGGGACATTGCAATTCAAATCACAAACAAGTGGAAGAAGATGGAAGAACTTCTAGTCTAAAAGAACATATTTTTCCTGATAGTTTGTCATTCAATAAAATGATTAAAGTCCCAGCAACTTCCAAGGAGTAAAGAACAGAACTGATAAGCTCCTTTGGGGAAAATGTGGAATATTTCCATAATGGAGTATTATTCAGCTAACAAAAATGACATCATGGCATTTTCAGGCAGATGGATGGAACCAGGAAAAATCATCCTTGTTGAAGTAACTATAATACAGAAAGAGAAATATGGCATGTATTGACTTATTAGGAGGTCATCTAAGAGTGGGTGATAAAGTTCCAATAGGCCATCAATTTGATCAAACCAGTGTTCTACTATGGCAGTTGGGTGGCAGTTAATTGATTTGTTGGGCCAAGCTATCCTACAGAAATTTTCAAGTGACCCAGGCTGTTGTTATTAAAATATGTTGCTCTCAGCCCTCAAATGATAGAACAGCATATCTTGCATCTATAAAGATGCATCCTTCTGCATCAAATGGAATTGCATACAGAGACCCATAGTCTGATATTCTGCAGAGAGACAGACCTTAAAACACCCAGGTCTAAATGGGATTTCCCTATGAAATTTAGGCAGGAAGAGTGTCATAAACAGAAGAAATTGCAGACAGTTTGAGGAAAATGCCATGAGATTCAGGCCACAGAGGAAGGCCATGCAGCTAGTGTTGATGAGACCTGATATTTTAGGGTCAGATATAAGGGGGAGGGGGACCTACACTCACTGAGATCAATTGAAAGTGCAAGAGGGTAAAAGAAGGAGGGTGGGTGGAACAGGGAGGAGAAAAGGGAGGAAGCAGCTCATGAGAAAGAAAGTGAACAAATCATAATAAATAATTACATAAGAAAAACTGTCATCAAGGCAAATATAGAGCTCTTCAGGACTAATGGCTTCTTCTTAGGGGTGGTGCCAGGGTATGACAAGGATGAACTCAGGTTTCTTCAAGGGACTTAGCACTTAGAATCTGATCATGTTCTAATGAGTAAATGAACAACACATACTTCAATTGATGTATTTTAAAGAAAAAAATGTTTATTTTGACACATGAGTAGGAATTTGACTATGGGATCAATGGAAGAGCATTGTAATGTATAGTATATGAAATTCCCAAATATTCAATAAAAATAATATGTTGACAACTTTTTACAATGATTTTTAACATGGAGAAAAGATTCCCCAAAGGAGGGCAGAGTTTTACTTTGTAAGGCTTGCTTTCCAGGATCTCATTATGTAGCAGAGAATCCTAGCCATGAACTAGTGGTTGCCCAGCTATTTCAGACCCCAAGAGCTCATGTGGAATCTCTGAACAATCACTCCCAGCACTAACACTACACATAGAGAGTTTGCATGGAGCACCACTAAATAAAACACAACTGCTTTTTTATTGTAGGCACATAGCATGGATTCATTTCTCTGTCCGGAAGGTCCCAGAACTAGGTGGGTTCCTCACTGAACACTGAGTATAACACAGCTCCTGATCCATCCAGATCAACCAAGCCAATCCTGCTCAAAGAGGGTTAGCAACACTAATGTAGAAAAGCACCAGCTGTCAAATAATTAATTACCTTTCAGTTCTTTTTTTACATACACTCATTCTTTTACAGTTTCAGCCAAACAAGTTCCAGGAATTGTCTCGTTTCATTCTCTTTTTCCCTGTTCTTACAGACTCAATAGCCCAGAAATCCCTAGAACATGCCAGCCTATTATATCAATAAGAATGTGAACGTACGTTTAGTGATTATACAAGTAAAGGCTCAGTTCAAAGTCACAATCTAGGCAATTTCAGATCCAAGAAATTTCAGGTCACAGTAGGAGACCACTTTGTCATTTGGTACATTCCCCTTAAAGGTATATCACATTGAAGCATCCCTACTTAGTAATTTCTCCAGGTAAATAAACATTAAAGTTTCATATTCCACCTGACATTGTCACAGAAGTAAACAGGAGTAATGGTGTGGGATCTGAATTAAGGGATGAGAAAAAGGCTGGTTGGGTTTCACAAGAAAAAATTCACTTATTCACAGGATCAGAGATACTGGACACTGAGGAATGTTTGCTTATTCATCTCCATGGAAACTTCAAGATTCTCTCAGGTACTGATTGTCTGAGAGGCAGAATGATGTCATGAAACAGGTGAAATCCAGTAAAATTTTCAGGAGCCAGTTATGAAAAGGGCCAAATGGACAGCCTGTATGAGAGAAGAGCTGAACTGACATACATGCCTCCATCTGGGTAGCTGAAAGCACACAATTTAGCAAGGACACTTCCTGGGTCCAAGACTCTTAGTTCAGGAAAAGTGTCACGTATTTCTTTCAATTTTGAGGCATATCAACCTCAAAGCACACACTCTCATAATATGACTCCAATAGGAATTATATTACCTAACAAGGCCATAACTCCTAACCCTTCCCTGATTTTCCTCACCAGGAATTAAACTTGTAAATAGATAAGTGTCAAGAGGACATTGCAATTCAAGTCACCAGGAAGTGGAAGAAAATGGAGGGACTTCTGGGCTAAATGAACATAGTTTGTCATTTAATAAAATAATTAAAGTCCCAGAAACTTCCAAGTTCTTAAGAACAGCACTGACAATCTCCTTTTGGGAAAATGTTGAATATTTCCATAACAGAGTATTTTTCAGCTAAGAAAATGACGTCATGTTACTTTCAGGCAAATGGATGGTATCAGGAAAAATCATCCTGGGTGGAGTAAGTGAAATGCAGAAAGACAAATATGGTATGTCTTCACTTATTGGGAGGTCTCCTAATATTAGGGATAAAGTTCCAATAGGCTATCTATTGTAAACAATCAAGTCTTAAACTAGGGGCATTGGTTGGCAGTTAATTGAGTTGTGGAGCAAGGGCATCCTATGGAAATTTTCAAGCAAACCCAGCTTTTGTTATTAAGATATGGTGCTCTTTGCCCTCATCTCATAGATCAGTGTCATGTTCTTGTATCCACAGAGATGCTTACTTCTTTATCAAATAGGATTGCATATAGAGACACACAGTCCAATATTATAAACAGAGAGACCTTAAAACACCCAACTCAAAATATGATTTTCCTATGAAATTCTCCCTCCCCTCAGAGCTTTGAAAAGCCTGCAGGAGAGGATGTAGTATGAGTGTCATATGTTGAGGGATTTGAGGACATAAGGAGAACAATGCTCTGAGAATCAGGTGCTGATTGGCTGAGAGAGAGAATGATGTCATGAAATAGGTTAAAGCCAGAAAGAGGTTCAGGCTTTAACTGAAATTTCAATGGGGTAATCACTTCAAAATGCTATTATGATATCACATAGATATTATGACATCATAATGCTATCATGACATCTCAATGAAATTATGATATCACAATTGTATTTAAAGTCCAAGTAGACAGCCTACTTGAGAGAAAGGCTGAGCAGCCCTACATGCCTCGATGTGGGGAGCTGAAAGCACACAACTTAGAAATGACAGGTCCTGCATCCAAGACTCTCAGTTCAGGAAGAATGTCACATATTTCTTTCAAGAGGTCATTAATAAATCACCTGGTATGATAGCAAAATGGAATTTTGATGTCACAGTGGTATTATCATAATGCTACAATGATATCAAACTGCTATTATGACATCACAATGAGGTTATGAATTTAACATGCTATTATGATATCACAATGTTATTATGATCTCTTTTTTTTTTTCAATGCAGTTTATTCAGGAACCTTGAACAATCCTAGGACCCTGGGGAAAGCCAGCCCACAGCTTAAATAGCCTCTGGGTAGCCAACCCAGGCGTGCCACGTGGGCAATGCAGATAGGTCCACATACATGGAAGGAAGCCAGATCCTCGGCCTTAGCCAAATGTGGAGTTGTTCCTGACAGAGAGCACTCACCATCGGGAAGGTGGAAGGCGGAAACCAGCTCCATCTTTAAGGCATAGCATTCTGCAGCTCTCTACAGTTCCCCTTTTTGTTTTAGATGCATCAGGCAAGAGTAGAGGTCTGATCTCTGATATTAGAAATAAATTGGGACTTTGTACTGATGTTCATTTAGGTGTCATCCACCCAAAGAGCATCAGACCCGTCCGATACCTTTTTCTCAGAGGCGGGACCTGGGACATCAACCCGCATGCAATCAGACATGCTCTTCTCTGGGTCGAAAGCGGCTGATCCTGAGTGCAGTGCTTAGCCTCTCATCCTGAGCGTATCATTTTAGCTTTTTATGGTATCCAACCATGCTTGGGGAGAATGTCCTGCTTCAATGGCTGTAAAGGCCTGAATGATCATGGCTGCATCACACTGTTGTGAGACTCTAATCTTGCATATACACCACAGGCAAACCAAGGAGACTAACACCAAGAAGGCCTGCTAACGCTCCCATGCCCACCCATTCCTTCAGATGATTCATGGCTGCAGCAATCCATGCTGATAATCCTGTGGCTAGTCCTGTGTCCACTCTGGTAGAATTTACTGTGATAATGGCCATTCTCAGCTGCTCCATCGTAGTATTGAATTCGGCCACTCTCAGCTGCTCCATCTTAGTATCGAATTCTCCAGTCCAATTAACTAAAATATAGCTAGACAATTGTTTAGACAGATTTGCAGCACAGGAAATATTCTCATGTTGTATGCTAGTGACACAAAGTCCAGCATACTTTCATTGACAGCCAGGTTGAGCGATTTGCCATAGGGTATCAATTTGCTCCTGCAAGAGGTCAATCCTCTGATTGAACACCATCAAGCTTCCTTTTAGTTGAGCATTAATTCCTTTATGTACAACTAAGGCATGAGCTACATTGGCTAAATGATTATTCAGGGTCTGAGCAGTCTGCCCAGTATGACTCATGGCTAATGCCCTGGTGGTAGCTCCAACAGCTGCCAATTAGATGGTAGTAACAATGGTGGCTATAGTTCCAAGATCCCTTTTCTGTCTGAAGAGAGTCATAGTGTGAGGGGCATCAATGGGCACATGCACCCAGTGAAGCATGCGAGTAACCAGGGCATACCTAAATTTACTAGCATTCCAGCATTGGGCAAAAAAGCAAGTATCATTACCACAATTACTTGGCTCTATTTGGCTAATAATGAATAAAAATGGGGGAATAGACAAACAGGTGTGGGCTTATAGGAAATATTATGAGAAGCCTTAACCTCTCATTGGAACATCCTGCGTCAGTTCTAGAACTAGCAGTGGTGGTGTCCGAGGTCTGAGTAGGTTAAGGAGACCATTGCCCCCAGGGGCGAGACGGGCTCCATGCCAATTGACTAACTCGATGTTTTCGTCCAATTTTGAAAGTCATTTAAGGTTCTTAAATTATTTTTTCCCTTTTTTTTTAAATTTTTCATCAATTACACTTCATTCATTCTGCATCCCCCCATAAGCCCTTCCCTCCTCCCCTCCCAATCCCACCCACCCTCCTCCCTCTGCTTGCATGCCACTCCCCAAGTCGACTAATAGGGGAGGTTCTCCTCTCCTTTCTGATCTTAGTCTGTCAGTTCACATCAAAAGTGGCTGTATTGTCCTCTACTATGGCCTGGTAAGGCTGCTCCCCCCCAGAGGGAGGTGATCAAAGAGCAGGCCAATCAGATTATGTCAGAGGCAGTCCCTCTTCACATTAGTATGTAACCCAATTGGACTCTGAAGTGCCCTGGGCTACATCTGTGCAGGGGTTCTGGGTTATCTCCATGAATAGTCCTTGGTTGGAGTATGAGTCTCTTGGAAGTTCCCTGTGTTCAAATTTTCTTGTTCTGTTGCTCTGCTTGTGGAGACCCTGTCCTCTGCAGCTCTTACTATTTCCCAGTTCTTACCTAAAATTCCGTTCACCTGGCCAACAGTTGCCCATCAGGCTCAGCATCTGCTTTGATAGTCTGAAGGGCAGAGGCTTTCAGAGGCCCTCTGTGGTAGGCTCCTAGGTTGTTTCCTGTTTTCTTCTTCTTCTGATGTCCATCCTCTTTGCCTTTCCGGATGGGGATTGGACATTTTAGTTAGGGTCCTCTCTCTTGCTTAGTTTCTTTAGATGCACAGTTTTTAGTGGGTTTGTCCTATGTTGTATGTCTATATGAGTGAGTATATACCATGTGTGTCTTTTTGCTTCTGGGACAACTCACTCAGGATGATCCTTTCCAGATCCCACCATTTACCTGCAAATTTCATGATTTCCTTATTTTTCATTGCTGAGTAATATTCCATTGTGTAGATGTACCACAATTTCTGCATCCATTCTTCAGTTGAGGGGCATCTGGGTTGTTTCTAGCTTCTGGCAATTACAAATAAAGCTGCTACAAACATGGTTGAGCAAATGTCCTTTTTGTGTACTTGAGCCTCTTTTGGATATATGCCCAGTAGTGGTATGGCTGGATCTTGAGGAAGCGCTATTCCTAGTTGTCTGAGAAAGCGCCAGATTGATTTCCAGAGTGCTTGTACAAGTTTACATTCCCACCAGCAGTGGAGAAGCGTTCCCCTTTCTCCACAACCTCTCCAGCATGTGTTGTCACTTGAGTTTTTGATCTTGGCCATTCTCATGGGTGTAAGGTGAAATCTCAGGGTTGTTTTGATTTGCATTTCCCTAATGGCTAGTGAGGTTGAGCATTTCTTTAAGTGCTTGTCTGCCATTCGGTATTCCTCTACAGAGAATTCTCTGTTTAGCTCTGTTCCCCATTTTTAAG
Organism: Meriones unguiculatus; assembly: GCF_030254825.1. Lineage (NCBI taxonomy): Eukaryota > Metazoa > Chordata > Mammalia > Rodentia > Muridae > Meriones > Meriones unguiculatus. Next base: position 16,128,118 of record NW_026843710.1, on the reverse strand, counting down.
TGGATTACTTGGTTTGCTGCTTTTCAGCTTCTTAAGTTCTTTATATATACTGGATATGAGTCCTCTGTCAGAAGATTGGTGAAGATTCTTTCCCAATCTGTAGGCGGTTGCTTTGTTTTGATGACTGTGTCCTTTGCTTTATAGAAGCTTTTCAGTTTCAAGAGGTCCCATTTATTGATTGTTGCTCTTAGAGCCTGTGCTGTTGGTGTTCTGTTCAGGAAGTTGTCTTCTGAGCCAATGAGTTCAAGGGTATTCCCCACTTTTTCTTCTAAGTGGTCGCTTTGTTTGATGATGGTGTCCTTGATTGTTGCTCTTAGAGCCTGTGCTGTTGGTGTTCTGTTCAGGAAGTTTTCCCCTGTACCAATGAGTTCTAGGGTATTTCCCACTTTTTTTTCAAGCCGATTTAATGTGTCTGGTTTTATGTTGAGGTCTTTGATCCACTTGGACTTCAGTTTTGTGCAGGGTGACAAGTATGGATCTATTTTCATTTTTCTACATGTAGACATCCAGTTAGACCAGCACCATTTGTTGAAGATGCTATCTTTTTTCCATTGTATGGTTTGGCGCCTTTGTCATAGATCAGGTGTCCATAAGTGTGTGGGTTTATTTCTGGGTCCTCTGTTCGGTTCCATTGATCCACCATTCTGTTTCTATGCCAGTACCATGCAGTTTTTAAAACTGTTGCTCTATAGTACAACTTAAGATCAGGGATGGAGATACCTCCAGAAGGTATTTTATTGTAGAGGATTGTTTTAGCAATTCTGGGTTTCTTGTTATTCCATATGAAGTTGAGAATTTTTCTTTCCAGGTCTGTAAAGAATTGTGTTGGTAATATGATGGGCATTGCATTAAATCTGTAGATTGCTTTTGGTAAGATGGCCATTTTTACTATGTTAATCCTACCAAGCCATGAGCATGGGAGATCTTTCCATCTTCTCATATCTTCTTCTAATTCTTTCTTCAAAGATTTGAAATTTTTTTCATACAAGTCTTTGACTTCCTTGGTTAGGGTTACTCCGAGGTACCTTATGTCATTTGTGGCTATTGTGAAGGGTGTTGTTTCCTTAATTTCTTTCTCAGCCCTTTTGTCTTTTGTATACAGGAGGGCTACTGATTTTTTTGAGTTAATTTTGTATCCTGCCACCTTGCTGAAGGTGTTTATCAGCTGTAGGAGCTCCCTGGTAGAGTTTTTGGGTTCACTCACGTATACTATCATATCATCTGCAAATAGTGATAATTTGACTTCTTCCTTTCCAATTTGTATCCCCTTGATCTCCTTCAACTGTCCTATTGCTCTAGCAAGGACTTCCAGCACTATGTTGAAGAGATATGGAGAGAGTGGGCAGCCTTGTCTTGTCCCTGATTTCAGTGGGATTGCTTTAAGTTTCTCTCTGTTCAGTTTGATGTTGGCTATAGGCTTGCTGTATATCGCCTTTACTATGTGTTTAGATATGTGCCTTGTATCCCTGATCTCTCCAATACTTTGAACATGAATGGATGTTGGATTTTGTCAAAGGCTTTTTCAGCATCTAGGGAGATTATCATGTGGTTTTTTTCTTTCAGTTTTTTAATATGGTGGATCACATTGATGGATTTCCGTATATTGAACCAACCCTGCATACCTGGGATGAAGCCTACTTGGTCATAGTGGATAATATTTTTGATGTGTTCTTGGATTCAGTTTGCAAGTATTTTATTAAGTATTTTTGCATTAATGTTCATAAGGGAGATTGGCCGGAAATTCTCTTTCTTTGTTGAGTCTTTGTGAGGTTAAGGTACCAAGGTGACTGTGGCTTCATAGAATGAATTTGGTAATATTCCTTCTGTTTCTATTTTGTGGAATAGTTTCAAGTGAATGGGTGTTAGCTCTTCTTTGAAGGTCTGGTAGAATTCTGCGCTGAAGCCATCTGGTCCTGGGCTTTTTTTGGATGGGAGAGTTTTGATGACCACTTCTATTTCTTTGGGGGATATAGGTCTATTTAGTTGATTTACCTGGTCCTGGTTCAGCTTTGGTAAGTCAAATCCATCAAGAAAATTGTCCATTTCATTTAGATTTTCAAATTTTGTGGCATATAGACTTTTGAAGTAAGTCCTAATGATTGTTTGGATTTCCTCAGTGTCTGTAGTTATATCCCCCTTTTCATTTCTGATTTTGTTGATTTGGGTGGTGTCTCTCTGCCTTTTAGTTAGCCTGGCTAAGGGCTTGTCGATCTTGTTGATTTTCTCAAAGAACCAGCTCTTGGTTTCATTGATTCTTTGAATTGTTTTATTTGTTTCCAATTGATTGATTTCAGCCCTGAGTTTGATTATTTCCAGCCGTCTACTCCTTCTTGGTGTGTCTGCTTCTTCTTTTTCTAGGGTTTTTCAGTGAGCCATTAGAGTGCTTGAATGAGCTGTCTCGAATTTCTTCTTGAAGGCACTTAGTGCTATGAACTTTCCTCTTAGCACTGCTTTCATTGTGTTCCACAAGTTCGGGTATGTTGTGTCTTCATTTTCATTGATTTCTAGAAAGACTTTAATTTCTTTCTTTATTTCTTCCCTGACCCAGCTGTCATTTAGTAACAAGTTGTTCAGTTTCCATGTGTGTGTAGGCTTTTTGTTATTTCTGTTATTGTTGAGGTCCAGCTTTATTCCATGGTGATCAGACAAGATACATGGGATTATTTCAATCTTCTTGTATCTGTTGAGGCTTGCTTTGTGACCCACTATGTGGTCTATTTTGGAGAAGGTTCCATGAGGTGCTGAGAAGAAGGTAAATTCTTTTGTGTTTGGGTGTAAAGTTCTGTAAATGTCTGTTAGGTCCATTTGATTCATGACCTCTGTCAGAGACATTGTTTCTTTGTTTAATTTCTATTTGGTTGACCTGTCCTTTGTTGAGAGTGGGGTGTTGAAGTCTCCCACTATTATTGTGTGTGGATCTATATGTGCTTTAAATTTTATCAATGTTTCTTTCACAAATGTGGGTGCCCTTGTAGTTGGGGCATAGATGTTCAGGATTGTGATGTCTTCCTGGTGGAATTTTCCCTTGATGAGTATGAAGTGTCCTTCCCCATCTCTTTTGATTAATTTTGGTTGAAAGTCTATTTTATCAGATATTAGAATGGCTACTCCTGCTTGCTTCTGGGTCCGTTTGCTTGGAAAGTCGTCTTCCAACCCTTTACCCTCAGATAATGTCTATCTTTGTGTCTTAGGTGTGTTTCTTGTATGCAACAGATTGCTGGGTTTTGTTTACATATCCATTCTGTTAATCTGTGTCTTTTTATTGGAGAGTTGAGCCCATTGATGTTGAGAGAGATTAATGACCAGTGGTTGTTAGATGTCTTGATTTTGATGTTGGCTGTGGTCATCAGGTTGTGTGCTTGGTTGCTTTTTGTTTTACTGAAGTGAGGTTATTTATTTCCTGTGTTTTCTTGAATGTAGCTAGCTTTCTTGGGTTGTATTTTCCCTTCCAGTGTCTTCTGTAATGCTGGATTAATTTGTAGGTATTGTTGAAATTTGTTTTTGTCATTGAATATCTTGTTTTCTCCATCTATGAGGACTGATAGTTTTGCTGGGTATAGTAGCCTGGGCTGACATCTGTGTTCTCTTATGGTCTGCATGCTATCTGTCCAGGCCCTTCTGGCTTTCATAGTCTTTTCATATTGTCTTGCATTTCTTGGACGGTCTGTGTCAGGAATTTTTCGGATTTAACATTTTCTTTGACAGATACATCGATTTCTTCCAGTGTATCTTCTATACCTGAGATTCTTTCTTCCATCTCTTGTAGTCCTTTGGTTATGCTTACCTCTGTAGTTCCTGTTTTCTTCCCTAGATTCTTCCTTTCCATTATTTCTTTCATTTGTGTTTTCTTTAATTTTTCCATTTCTATCTTCAGGTCTTGATTTGTTTGCTTACTTCCTTTACCTGTCTGATTGTACTTTCCTGTTTTTCTTTTAGTTCCTTCAACTCTGTTTCTATCATTTCATTCAGTGTTTTAAGCATTTCCTTTCTAAAGGCTATAAACTATTTGGCTGCAGCTTCCTCTATTTCTTTACGGATGGCAATATTCTGTTTGAGTTTATCTTCCTCTATGTCTTTACGAATCTTATTTGTTTCCTCTGTTATCATCTTCATGAGCATACTTGTTAGGTCATCTTCTTGGATTTCAGTTATGGTGGGGTATCCAGGGCTACTTGCCCCTGGGTAACTGGGTTCTGGAGATGCCATATTGCTCTGTCTTTTGTTGCTTGAGCTTTTACGCTGGCCTCTACCCATTGTGTTATCTTAGGTGTTTGGCATTATTTTCTGGTGGTTCCTGGGGATCCTGTGGTGGAGAGAATCCCCTTTGCAGAAAGCTGGTTTTTCCTGAAGGATGTCTTCTCAGCTTTTTGGGTATAGTCCCTGGATGGCTGGTGTTTTTTCAGGAGTTGCTCACCTCAGGGATATAGACCTGAGTGGTTACTGTGGTCTTTGTTAGTCGAGAGGGTTCTCCTCTCACCCAGGGAAGTCCTGAGGGCAGCTGCCCTGTTTCTGGGTTTCTTGTTGCAAATTTAATGATCAGCTGCTGTCACCCAGTTGGACATCAGGCGCGCCTCAACTGTTTCTGCTTGTGTCTGGAGCACAGCTGAGTGCTGGCGCCTCAGCCCCACTAGACTGCTACACTTTTTCTAGGGAAGGATTGGGTGATTTAGATCAGTACAGTTTCCTTCCTTCCCCGTGGATTCTCTGGAGACACGGACTCCTAGTGTCTTTTTTTGCCCTGGTGCACACTGCTCAGTGTCCGCCAGCTGGCTGGCCGCAGAAGCTGCCTGTGCCTGGGGCACAGCTGTGTGATGGCAGCTCAGTCTCTACCAGCTGTCTGGTGCGCAGAAACTGCCTGTGTCTGCCTTTGCGGCTTTTGGGAGCCTGAGTGGCTCCCTAAGCTGGGTAATTTTCCGGGGACCTTTTCAGGTTGGGGGTGAGCTGAGTGCTCTGAGATCAGACCTGCCGTTTCTATCTCTGGTGGCGAATCAGGCGCACAGGCAGGCAGGGCTCTGTGCCGGAACCTGGGTCCCAGGCTCTGGCTCCGGGCTGGCTCCTGGGGTGCCCGTGGAACCCGCCCGAGTCTTTTCCAGGGGATGTCTGGGTGACCTAAGGCCGGTCCCAATCGTTTCCTGTACTCTGGGGTTGTCTCTCGACTGAAAATTCCAGTCTCTGATAGTGTGGTGCCCACAGTTCAGTCTGGGACCATGACCAGAGACACTGGCTTGTGGCTCTGGGCTGGAGCTGGGGCTGGTGGCCGGCAGCCAAGCGTCTGGTGGAACTGGGATCTCTTCTGCGGTTTAGCCAGGTGAGTTAAAAGCTGATTGAATCCCCCACTGTGGGGTATTCTCTCATCTGGGAAACACAATGACTGTGTTTTATGGCCGAGAGTTCTGATTGCTGGTCACTGTGCTGATCCTGCTGTGCTGCTGCTCAGAATGAGAGTCCTCCAGGTGCTGCCATCTTGCCCCTCCCCCCTTATGATCTCTATGATATCACAATGGAAATATAACATCACAATAATAATATAACATAACAATGCAATTTTGATACTACAATGCTCTCATGATATGTTATTATTATCATATCACAATCATATTATGATATCACAATGCTATTACAACATCATTGTTGTTGGACATCACAATGGAATTTTTAATTCATAGTGGCTTTATGACCGCAAGTACTATTATTATATTATGACAATGTATTTATGCCATCACAATGATATCATGATATCACAATGGTTTTATGACATCACAATAGTATGACAGCACAATGCTATAACAACCTCCCAATGGTATTAGAACATCACCATGGTATGATGACATAACAGTTTTGTCATGATACCCTAATGGTATTATGACATCCCAATGTTATTATGACATCATAATGTTATTATGACATCATAATGCTATTATGACATCACAATGCTATTATATATTTTCTCAATGTTATCACATCACAATGGTGTAATGATGTCACAATTGTATAATGGCTTCACAATGGTATGTTGTAGGTGATGATTAATATTTACTATTGGTTCATCTTTTATTATTGCTTGCTGTTAATCCTAAACAGCAGTATAACCATTTTACCACACAGAGAGTGGATTTGGTTAACTTAGAACAAAATGCTCATCAATAGTTACTGCCTCCTCAACCTTCAAGCCCTCATAGTTTCCTAATATTTAGATTTTTTACGTAGTGTTAGGTCTGGTTTATTCTCTCCATTCTGTTCTAAGATCTCTCCTCCAGCTCTGCTCTTCAAGCTCTGCTCCATCACCCCCTCTCCTCGCATTTATTTCCTGCACTCTGGCTTCTCCCACTCTTTTCTTGCCCCCTGGCTCCTCCAATTGCTCAGTATTGTTGCTTGTAGTTTATTCTGGTCTGTTTACACAATGTTGAGACAAGATACTTACACTAAGTATCACAAAGCAATATCCGGATTGAAACTAGAGTGGAGGGTAGAAATCAGCATTGGAATGAACAAGGGTAAGATCTATACTTTTTAAAAGAACATTATGCCAATAATGGTATGAGAACATCACAATGCTATGATGATATCACAATTCTATTATGAAATTTCAATGGGGTAATCACCTCAAAATGCTATTATGACATCACATAGATATTGTGACATCATAATGCTACCATGACATCTCAATGAAATTACGATATCACAATTGTATTATGACATTACAGCTTTATTATTACATATCAGTTATATCATGTCATCACAATTGTGTCACAGCATCTCAGTGCTATTATGACATCACAATGGTATTATGACATAACAATGGTGTCATGATATCCCAGTGCTATTATGAGATCACACTTCTATTATGAACTCCTATTCTCATTATGATATCACAGTGGAATTTTGACATCACCATTTCATTATGGCCTCAAAATGCTATTATGATATCACAATAGTATTTTGACATCAAAATGATAGTATGACATCACAACTGTATTATGACATCACAGTGCTGTTATATATGATTGTTCAGTGACATCACAATGGAACTTTTACATCACAATGGCATTATGACCTGAAAAATGCTATCATGACATCACAAAGCTATAATGACATAACTATGCTAGTACATAAGAAAGGTATTATTATTTCACAATGGTATTATGGCATCATAATGCTCATTTGACATCTTAAAGTGAGAATGACATCACAATAATATAATGACAGGACAACAGTATGACATCACCAAGGTATAATTTTACAGTGTTATTATGACATCACAATGGTATTATAAGTTCACGATTCTATAATGGCATCACAATGTTATTACCACATAACAATGCTATTAGACATCACAATAGTATTACATCAGAATGCTCTTATGACATGATTGTGGTATGACATCACAATGGCACTAAACTCAAAATGCTATTATGATGTCACAATGGCATTATAACATCCCAATGCTATTACAACACGATTGGTGTATGACATGACAATGGTTTTATGACCTCACAATTGTCTTATGTCTTCACAACAGTATGACATTCCAATGGTATTATGGTTTCACAATGCAATTATGACATCACAATGATATCCTGACAGCACATGAGTATTGTCATATCACAATGGTGTTATGACATTACAAAGCTGTTTTCACATCACAATAACATTATAATATCAAAGTGGTATCATGATATTAAAACCCTATAATGACATCACATTGGTATGTCACCTCAGTGCTATTATGACATCACAATGTTATGATATTACAATGGTTTTATAACTTCACAATGACAGGACATCCCAATGCTATTGTGACATCAAATGGAATTATGACATAAAAATGGTACTGCGGCATCAAAATGCTATAATTACATCACAAGAATATGACATCACAATGCTATTATATCAAAATTATATTATGACATCAAAATGTTATTATGACATTAAAATGCTATTACAACATGATTGTGGTATCATATCACAATGCCGTTTTGACAATAATCAATGGAATTATGACCTGAAAATGCTACTCTGACATCACAATGGCATTTTGACATCAGAATGAAATGAAGACATCACAATACCATTAGAACATCACAATGTTATTTTGACATCACAATGATATGACATTACAATAGTGTTATGACATCACAATACTATGTCAGCATCAGAATGCAAAAAGCTATTTTGACATTACAATGGTCTTATGACATCATGGTTTTTATGACATCACAATGCTATTATGACTTCATAACTGTATGAGTTCACAATGGTATAAGGACATCAGAATGATATGATATCACAATGCTATGATGACAATAGAATGCTGTTATGGCACCACAAATGTATTATGACATCACAATACATTCATGTCTTAATAATTATATGACATCACAATGGTATTATGACAACACAATGCTAGTATATCACAGTTATATCTCATCCCAATAGTTCATTCTCCACATAGTTTCTTGTTCCACTCTTAGCTTGAGACTCTCCTAGCTCTGCCCTAACCCTTTTTTCCTCCCACTCATTTCTTACACTCTGGTTCCTCCCCTCTTTCCTGTCCTTTGGCTCTTCCCCTCTCCTTGCTCAATATTGTGGCTAGTTGCTTTATTTCAGCCTGTTTATACAAAGTTGAGACAGGATGCATAGAATAAGTATCAAAATACAATATCTGTATTGAAACCAGGGAGTAGGGGATAGAAATCTGCATTTGAATGAATAAGAACATTTTACCAACATTTACCCCTTTAAGTCCAATAAAATAAAAAGTCCAATGGTGTTATGACATCACAATGCTTTGTCAGCATCAGAATGCAAAAAGCTATTTTGACATTACAATGGTATTATGACATCATGATTTTATTATGACATTTATTTTCTTTCAATAAAATAATAATTATGAAAACTTTTAGGTAAATTCTTCATGTGTAATGTACAGTCCATGTGTATTTAGCAACTTAGGAGAAAGTATATGATTATTCTATCTATCTTGATATGTTTAGAGTTCTATACCTAAACTAACTTTTATCTTTATTGATATTACCTATATGAAAACAATTCTTAAATTCTAAACAACTTAAGCTTAATTGTGGCAGAATAAATATTTGGTCTTCGATCCCATCAGAGACTTGAGAAGGAATAAAATTTGTTACTAGAGAAAAAAGGAAGTGTATGTTAGCAGCTTCCAAAATATAAGAAAATGACAGAAACAATTTGTTCCTTGAACAGTCACCTATAACTCTCTGTCATATTGGGGCACAATCTTCAGCCTTCGGGCCCAGAATATTTGACAGATATATATGTGAAGGAAGAACTATTTAGGACTTGCTTAGTGTGTCTTGTTGTAGTCAGGCAAAGGTATGACATCTTAATGCTATGAAATCCCAAAGCTATTATGACATCACAATGTTAATATGTTATCACAATGGTTTTACGACTTCAGAAAGCTACTATGACATCACAATGTTAGTATGACTTCACAATAGTATTATGATATCACAATTCTATGAAGACATAATACTATTATGACATCACAGTACAATTATGACTCACAACGAGAGACTTCACAATGGAATTTTTATATCACAATGGTATTATGCTATCACAATGGTGGTATGACTTCACAGTGCTATTTTGACATCACAATGCTATTATGACATCATAATGATATTTTTATCACAATGCTATTATGATATCACAATGCTATTATGACATCAAACTGCTATGATAACATCACAAAACTATAATGATTTCACAAAGGCATTATGAAATCAAAATTCATCATGACATCCCAGTGCTATTATGACAGAACAATGCTATTACGACATGATTGTGGTATGATATCACAATGGTAGTATGACATCACAATGGTAGTATGACATCACAATGGTATTATGAATTCACAATGGTATTATGACATCAAAGTGCAATTATTACATCACAAGAGTTAGGTGTTTGGGGGTTGTGTGGGAAAATAATTGAACAGGTGATAGCCAGCAAGAGTTTCAGGAGTGAGTTATTATAAGGGCCAGGTGGACAGCTTGAGAGAAAGGCTGAGCAGCCCTACATGCCTCAATCTGGGCAGCTGAAAGCACACAAACCAGAGATGACTCTTAGTTAAGGAAAATAGTCACGTATTTCTTTCAACTGCTCATTAATAAAGTCACTAGTCCTTGACATGTTTGTTTCACACTAACACAGATTCCATTTTATTTGTTAAATGCACAGATATGTCCTCAGTAAAATTTTTCAACATATAACTTTTATTGATTATGTGGGTATTTCTAATAGCATGCATTACACTTTTTCCATTGCTCCCAGGTTCAAATTCCTACTAATGTGTAACATTAAATTTTTCTTTAAAATACATCAATTGAAGTATGCATTTTCATCTTAACATTCGATCATGATCAGAGTCTCAGTGCCAAAAACTTTAAAGAAAACTGAGTTCATCCATTCCCCACCCTGGCATCACCCCCTAGAAGAAGCCATCATTCCTGACAAGCTCTATGCCTCATTATCTTGACCACAGATTTTCTTATGTATTTACTTATTACGATTTGTTTCCTTTGTATTTCCTCTTCTACTCCCTCCCTCTTTTCCTTCCAGTTTCATTCAGACTCCTTTTTCTATCCATTTGTTCTTCTCTAGTTCCTTGATAGAGGAGGTACTCCTCCCCCTTCTATCTGTCCCTAGCTCATGAGGTATAAACAAGACAGGCTCCATCATCTTTCTCTGCTGCCTGATTCTCGGCATTTTTCTCCTTTTGCCCTCAATTCCCTCAATTTATATTACTCTTCCTGACTCCTATCTTATCCAGAGTTCTTTGGGTAGGGAGAATTTCATAGGGAAATCCCGTTTAGAGCTGGTGTTTTAAGGTCTCTCTATGTATAATATCAGACTGTGGGTCTCTGTCAGCAATCCCATTCAATGCAGAATGAAGCATTTCTGTGGATCCAAGAAAATGGCACTGATCTATCAGTTGAGGGCAGAGACAGCTTCCTAAGTAGGGAAGTTTTAAAGTGAAGTTGGATTAAAGGGAATGTACCAAATGACAATGTAGTCTCCTATTGTGAACTTGGACCTGAAATTTCCTATGTTCTGACCTTAAACTGAGCATTTACTGGCATACTCACTAAATGTATCTTCACATTCTTATTGATATAAAAAGCTTGCAGGGCTTTTGGTTCCGTGGACTATTGAGTCTTTAAGAGCAGAAAAAAGAGAAGGAAACCATGTAATTCCTGGGACTGTTTTGGCTGAAACAGAAAGATCAGTTAGTGTAAAAGGAGAACTGAGGGGACATAAACTACTTGGTATCTGGTTTTGTTCCACACTAATGTTGGCAACCCTCTAAGAGCAGGGTTCCTTTGGGTGATATGACTACCCTTGAAGCTGTGTCCTATTCAGTGGTCCGTGAAGAACCCTCCTGATTCTGAGGTTTACAGTTAAAACTGGGCTTTCAGGAAAGAGCAATTGGTCCTTGTTATATGACTAGCACACAAAAGCAGCTGTGTTTACTGCTGTTGTCCTCCAGACAAACTCTATAAACTTTGTGTTATTGCCAAGACTGCTTGTTTAGAAGTGCCATCTGAACTCCTAGGGTCTGACATACCTGGGTTACCATGGCAAGGATTCTCTGCTACATAATGAGTTCCTGGAAAGCATGCCGTACACAGTCAAACTCTGCCCTTCTTATGCAGAATCTTTTCTCCATGTTAAAAGTCATTGTAAAAGTGGTTAACATATTATTTTTATTGCTTATGTGGGAATTTCATATAATATACATTACAGTTTTTTTCCAAGGATCCTACTAGGTTCAAATTCCTGCCCATGTGGCACAATTTTTTTTTCTTTAGAATGCCACAATTGAATTACGTGTTGTTCATAAACTCTTTGGACCATGATCAGAGTCTCACTGCCAAGTCCCTTAAAGAAAGGTGAGTTCATCCATTCCCCACCCTGGCACAATCCCCAAGAAGAAGCATCACTCCTTATGAGCTCTATATTTCATCACCTTGATCACAGTTTTTCTTATGTATTTATTTATTATATTTTGTTCACTTTGTTTCCCCTATTCTGACCTCTCAATCTTTTCCTTTAAGTCCCACCACCCTTCTACCCTTATCCCCTTTTGTAGTTCCATGATTCAGAAGGACCTCTTCTCACTTCTATCTGACCTTAGTTTATCATGTCTCAACAAGGGTGGCTGCATGATCTTCCTCTGCACTGTGGTTCTGAGGGTATTGTTCTTGTGTTTTCAAATCCTTCTGCTTATCACACTCTTTCTGACTTCTCTCCTGCAGATATCCCAGAGCTATGAGAGGAGGGTGAATTTTATAATGAAATCCCATTTAGAGCTGGGTGTTTTAAGGTCTTTCTCTACATAATATCAGACTGTGGGTCTCTATGCATTCTCATTTGATGCAGAAGGATGCAACTCTGTGTGTACAAGAATATGGCACTGATCTATCAGTTGAGGGCAGAGAAAAACGTATTTTAATAACAATAGCCTGGGGTGCTTGAAAATTTCTGTAGCATGCCCTGGTCCAACAACTCAATTAACTGACACCCAATCCCCATAGTGAAAGACTGGCTTTGTCATAGTAGATTTCCTATTGGAACTTTATTCCCCACTATTAGAAGACCTCCTAATAAGTAAATACATACCTTATTAGGCTTTCTACATTTTAGTTACTTCACCAAGAATAACTTTTTCTGGTTCCATCCATTTGCCAGAAAGTATCATGACGTCATTTTCTTAGCTGAATAATACTCTGTTATTGGAATTATCCACATTTTCCCCAAAGGAGATTGACAGTCCCATTCTTTAGAACTTCGTATTTGCTGGGACTTTAAATAGTTTATTGAGTAACAAACTATCTGGATAACTATGTTCGTTTATCCTAGAAGTCCCTCCATCTTCTTCTACTTCCTTGTGATTTGAATTGCAATGTCTCCCTGAAGCTCATCTATTTATAAGATTAGTCCACAGTGAGGAATTGTCTCGTTAGATGGTTAAATGGTATGGCCTAGTTAGATAATGTAATACCTATTTGAGTTATATTATAGGATGCTGGGCTTTGAGGTTGATATGCCAAAACAGTGACCAGACAGAATGGAGTCTTTATCTCTTGCTCTCTGTCACTTTATATATCTTATATTTCTGTTAGTATCGGTCTCCCTATTTCTGAATATATATCTCTAGCTATTTCTCTCTCTGCCTGCCATTTTTGTTCATTACAAAATGCTTTCAGTTCTGCTGAAGGACTAAAACAAGATAACTGCTTGCTGACATAACAATATGGATTGTCTCAGTCAAAATTAAATACAAGTCCAACTTAAAAGCTTTTTGTACAAAGAATTGCTTGGTCAGGGTGCATTTTCACAGAAAGTTGTTCACTGACTGAGGACATATCTGTGCATTTAACAATTAATAATGGAACCTGTAATAATGTGAATGTCACATGTCAAGGACATATGACTTTATTAATGACCTCTTGAAATATATGTGACATTTTTCCTGAACTAAAAGTATTGGACATAGAAAAGGTCATCTCTTGGTTGTGTGCTTTTGGCTGCCCATATTGAGGCATGGAGGACTCACCACCTTTTAACTCCAGGAGGCTGTCCACTTGGCCCTTTTAATAACTGGCTCATGAAACTGTTCTTAGTTTTCACCTGTTTCATGACATCATTCTCCCTCTCACCCAATCAACACGTGTGAGAATCTTGAGGTTTCCATGGGGATGAGAAAACAAACATTCCTCAGTGTCCTGTAGCTCTGATCCTGTGCAAATGTGACTTTTACTGTGAAAACCATCAAATCTTTATTTAATCCTATTATCCAGAACCCTCACCTTTATTCCTGTTTACCTCTGTGACAATGTCAGGTAGGAAATGAAAATTTATTGTTTATTTTTTTTTCAATGCAGTTTATTCAGGAACCTTGAACAATCTTCTCACCCTGGAGAAAGCCAGCCCACAGCTTAAATAGCCACTGGGTAGCCAACACCAGCGTGCTACGTGGGCAATGCAGATAGGTCCACATACATGGAAGGAAGCTAGATCCTCAGCCTTTGCCAAATGTGAAGTTGTTTGTGACAGAGAGCACTCACCATCTGGAAGGTGGAAGGCAGAAACCAACTCCATCTTTAAGGCGCAGCATTACGCAGTTCTCTACAATTCCCCCTTTTTGTTTTAGATGCATCAGGCAAGAGTAGAGGTCTGATCTCTGATATTAGAAATAAATTGTGTACTTTGTACAGATGTTCATTTAGGTTTCATCCATCCAAAGAGCATGAGACCCTCTTGATACCTTTTTCTCAGAGGCGGGACCTGGGGCATCAACCTGCATGCAATCAGACATGCTCTTCTCTGGGTCGAAGGCAGCTGACTCTGAGTGCAGTGCTTAGCCTTGCATCCTGAGCATAACATTTTAGCTTTTTATGGTAGCTAACCATGCTAGGGGAGACTGTCCTGCTTCAATGGCTGTAAAGGCCTGAATGATCATGGCTGCATTATGCTGTTGTAAGACTCTAATCTTGCATATACACCACAGGCAAATCAAGGAGACCAACACCAAGAAGGCCTGCTAACATTCCCATGCCCGCCCATTCCTTCAGATGATTCATGGCTGCAGCAATCCATGATGATAATCCTGTGGCTACTCCTGCGTTCACTCTGGTAGAATTTACCATGATAATGGCCACTCTCAGGTGCTCCATCGTAGTATCGAATTCTTCAGTCCAATTACCTAAAATATAGCTAGACAATTGTTTAGACAGAATTGCAGCACAGGGAAAATTCTCATGTTGTATGCTAGTGACACAAAGTCCAGCATACTTTCATTGACAGCCAAGTTGAGTGATTTGCCATAGGGTATCAATTTGCTCCTGCAAGAGGTCAATCCTCTGATTGAACACCATCAAGCCTCCTTTTAGTTGAGCATTAATTCCTTTTTGTACATCTAAGGCATGAGCTATATTGGCTAAAAGATTATTCAGGGTCTGAGCAGTCTGCACAGTATGACTCATTGCTAATGCCACGGTGGTAGCTCCAACAGCTGCCAAGGAGATGGCAGTAACAATGGCGACTGTAGTTCCAAGATCCCTTTTCTGTCTGAAGAGAGTCATAGCGTGAGGGGCATCAATGGGCACAGGCACCCAGCGAGGCATGCAAGTAACCAGGGCATACCTCAATTCACTAGGATTCCAGCATTGGGCAAAAAAGCAAGTATCATCACCACAATTACTTGGCTCTATCTGGCTAATAATGAATAAAAATGGGGGATATAAACAAAGAGGTGTGGGCTTTTAGGAAATATTATGAGAAGCCTTAACCCCCTCATTGGATCATCCTGCATCAGTTCTAGAACTAGCAGTGGTGGTGTCCGAGGTCTGAGTAGGTTCAGGAGATCATTGCCCCCAGGGGCGAGACGTTCTCTATGTAAATTGACTAACTCCATGTTTTCCTCAACTTTAGAAAGTCATTTAAGGTTCTTAAATTATTTTTCCCTTTTTTTTAAATTTTTCATCAATTACACTTTATTCATTCTGCATCCCCCCATTAACCCCTCCCTCCTCCCCTCCCAATCGAACCCTCCCTCCTCCCTCTGCATGCATGCCACTTCCCAAGTCCACTGAAAGGGAAGGTTCTCCTCTCCTTTCTGATCTTAGTCCATCAATTCACATCAAAAGTGGCTGCATTGTCCTCTACTATGGCCTGGTAAGGCTGCCCCCCCCCCTCAGGGGGAGGTGATCAAAGAGTAGGCCAATCAGATTATGTCAGATACAGTCCCTCTTCACATTACTATGTAACCCAATTGGACTCTGAACTGCTCTGGGCTCTATCTACATCTCCAAAAATAGTCCTTGGTTGGAGTATGAGTCTCTGGGAAGTTCCTTGTGTTCAAATTTTCTTGTTCTGTTTTTCTCCTTGTGGAGACCCTGTCCTCTCCAGCTCTTGCTATTTCCCACTTCTTATGTAATATTCCATTCACTCTGCCCAACAGTTGCCCATCTGGCTCAGCATCTGCTTTGATAGTCTTTAGGGCAGAGGCTTTCAGAGGCCCTCTGTGGTAGGTTCCTAGGTTGTTTCCTGTTTTCTACTTCTGATGTCCATCCTCTTTGCCTTTCCGGATGGGGATTGGACATCTCTCTTGCTTAGTTTCTTTAGATGCACAGGTTTTAGTGGATTTGTCCTATGTTGTATGTCTATAAGAGTGAGTATATACCATGTGTGTCTTTTTGCTTCTGGGAAAACTCAGGATGATCCTTTCCAGATCCCACCATTTACCTGCAAATTTCATGATATCTTTATTTTTTATTGCTGAGTAATATTCCATTGTGTAGAGGAACCACAGTTTCTGCATCCATTCTTCAGTTGAGGGGCATCTGGGTTGTTTCCAGCTTCTGGCTATTACAAATAAAGCTGCTACAAACATGGTTGAGCAAATGTTCTTTTTGTGTACTTTAGCCTCTTTTGGATATATGCCTAGGAGTGGTATGACTGGATCTTGGGGAAGCACTGTTCCTAGTTTTCTGAGAAAGTGCCAGATTGATTTCTAGAGTGGTTGTACAAGTTTACATTTCCACCAGCAGTGGAGAAGGGTTCCCCTTTCTCCACAACCTCTCCAGCATGTGTTGTCACTTGAATTTTTGAACTTGGCCATTCTCATGGGTGTAAGGTGAAATCTCAGGGTTGTTTTGATATGCATTTCCCTAATGGCTAGTGAGGTTGAGCATTTCTTTAAGTGCTTGTCTGCCATTCGGTATTCCTCTACAGAGAATTCTCTGTTTAGCTCTGTTCCCCATTTTTTAAGTGGATTATTTGGTTTGCTGCTTTTCAGCTTCTTTAGTTCTTTATATATACTGGGTATGAGTCTTCTATGAGATAAAGGGTTGGTGAAGATTCTTTCCCAATCTGTAGGCAGTCGCTTTTTTTTGGTGATGGTCTCCTTTGCTTTGCAGAATCTTTTCAGTTTCATGAGGTCCCATTTATTGATTGTTGCTCTTAGAGCCTTTGCTGTTGGTGTTCTGTTCAGGAAGTTTTCTCCTGTACTAATGAGTTCTAGGGTATTCCCCACTTTTTTTTTCTAGCTTTTTTAATGTGTCTGGATTTATGTTGAGTTCTTTGATCCACTTAGACTTCAGTTTTGTGCAGGGTGATAAATATGGATCTATTTTCATTTTTCTACATGTAGACATCCAGTTGGATCAGCAACATTTGTTGAAGATGCTATCATTTTTCCATTGTATGGTTTTGGCGCCTTTGTCAAAGATCAGGTGTCCATAAGTGTGTGGGTTTATTTCTCAGTCCTCTGTTTGGTTCCATTGATCCACTATTCTGTTATTATGCCAGTACCATGCAGTTTTTAAAACTGTTGCTCTATAGTACAGCTTGAGATCAGGGATGGAGATACCTCCAGAAGATATTTTATTGTAGAGGATTG
This sequence comes from Meriones unguiculatus, assembly GCF_030254825.1. Classification (NCBI taxonomy): domain Eukaryota; kingdom Metazoa; phylum Chordata; class Mammalia; order Rodentia; family Muridae; genus Meriones; species Meriones unguiculatus. The sequence continues at coordinate 16,110,675 of NW_026843710.1, read as the reverse complement.
TTTTAGCAATTCTGGGTTTCTTGTTATTCCTATGAAGTTAAGAATTTTTCTTTCCAGGTCTGTAAAGAATTGTGTTGGTAATTTGATGGGAATTGTATTGAATCTGTAGATTGCTTTTGGTAAAATGACCATTTTTAATATGTTAATCCTGCCAATCCATGAACATGGGGATCTTTCCATCTTCTCATATCTTCTTTTAATTCTTTCTTCAGAGACTTGAATTTTTTTTCATACAAGTCTTTGACTTCCTTGGTTAGGGTTACTCTGAGGTACCTTATGTCATTTGTGGCTATTGTGAAGGGTGTTGTTTCCCTAATTTCTTTCTCAGCCCTCTTGTCTTTTGTAAACAGGAGGGCTACTGATTTTTATGAGTTAATTTTGTATCCGGCCACTTTGTGAAGGTGTTTATCAGCTGTAGGAGTTCCCTGGTAGAGTTTTTGGGGTCACTCATGTATACTATCATATCATCTGCAAACAGTGAAAATTTGACTTCTTCCTTTCCAATTTGTATCCCTTTGATCTCCTTCAACTGTCTTATTGCTCTAGCAAGAACTTCCAGAACTATGTTGAAGAGATATGGAGAGAGTGGGCAGCCTTGTCTTGTCCCTGATTTCAGCGGGATTGCTTTAAGTTTCTCTCCATTCAGTTTGATGTTGGCTATAGGTTTGCTGTATATTGCCTTTACTATGTTTAGATATGTGCCTTGTATCCCTGATCTCTCCAATACTTTAAACATTAATGGATATTTGATTTTGTCAAATGCTTTTTCAATATCTAGGGAGATTATCATGTGTTTTCTTTTTCTTTCAGTTTGTTAATATGGTGGATCACATTGATGGATTTCCATATATTGAACCACCCCTACATACCTGGGATGAAGCCTACTTGGTCATGGTGGATGATATCTTTGATGTGTTCTTGCATTCGGTTTGTGAGTATTTTGTGGAGTATTTTTGCATCAATGTTCATAAGAGAAATTGGCCTGAAGTTCTTTTTTTTGTTGGGTCTTTTTGAGGTTAAGGTACCAAGGTGACTGTGGCTTCATAGAATGAGTTTGGTAATGTTGCTTCTTTTTTAATTTTGTGGAATAGTTTGAAGAGAACTTGAGTTAGCTCTTTTTTGAATGTTTGGTAGATTTCTGCACTGAAACCATCAGGTCCTGGGCTTTTTTTGGATGGGAGACTTTGGATGACTGCTTCTATTTCCTTGGGGGATATAGGACTATTTAATTGATTTACCTGGTCCTGATTCAGCTTTAGTAAGTGGAATCGATCAAGAAAATTGTCCATTTCATTTAAATTTTCAAGTTTTGTTGCATATAGACTTTTGAAGTAAGTCCTAATGATTGCTTGGATTTCCTCAGTGTCTGTAGTGATGTCCCCCTTTTCATTTCTGATTTTGGTAATTTGTATGGTGTCTCAATGCCTTTTAGTTAGCTTGGCTAAGGGTTTGTCGATCTTGTTGATTTTCTCAAAGAACCAGCTCTTGGTTTCATTGATTCTTTGATTTGTTTTATTTGTTTCTAATTGATCGATTTCAGCCCTGATTTTGATTATTTCCAGCCATCTGCTCCTTCTTGGTATGTCTGCTTCTTCTTTTTCTAGGATTTTTAAGTGAGCCATTAAGTTGCTTGAATGCGCTGTCTCAAATTTCTTCTTGAAGGCACTTAGTGCTATGAACTTTCCTCTTAGCACTGCTTTCATTGTGTCCCACAAGTTTGGGTATATTGTGTCTTCATTTTCATTGAGGTCTAGGAAGATTTTAATTTCTTTCTTTATTTCTTCCCTGACCCAGCTGTCTTTAAGTAGCAAGTTGTTCAGTTTCCATGTATGTGTAGGCTTTTTGCTATTTCTGTTGTTACTGAGGTCCAGCTTTATTCCATGGTGATCAGCCAGGATTAAAGAGATTATTTCAATCTTCTTTTATCTGTTGAGGCTTGCTTTGTGACCACCTATGGGATCTATTTTGGAGAAGGTTCCAAGAGGTGCTGAGAAGAAGGTAAATTCTTTTGTGTTTGGGTGTAAGGTTCTGTAAATATCTGTTAGGTCCATGTGATTCATGACTTCTGTTAGAGATATTGTTTCTTTGTTTAATTTCTGTTTTGTTGACCTGTCCTTTGTTGAGAGTGGGGTGTTGAAGTCTCCCACTATTAGTGTATGGGATTTATGTGTGGTTTAAGTTTTATCAATGTTTCTTTCACAAATGTGGGTGCCCTTCTATTTGGGGCATAGATGTTCAGGATTGTGATGTCTTCCCGGTGGAATTTTCCCTTAATGAGTATGAAGTGTCCTTCCCCATTTCTTCTGATTAATTTCGGTTGAACGACTATTTTATCAGATATTAGAATGGCTACTCCTGCTTGCTTCTTGCGTCCATTTGCTTGAAAAGCTATCTTCCATCCCTTTACCCTCAGGTAAGGTCTATCTTTGTGACTTAGGTGTGTTTCTTGTATGCAACAGATTGCTGGGTTTTGTTTACGCATCCATTCTGTTAGTCTGTGTCTTTTTATTGGAGAATTAAGTCCATTGGTATTGAGAGAGATTAATGACCAGTGGCTCTTAGATCCTTTGAATTTGATGTTTGCTGTTGTCATACGGTTGTGTGCTTGGTTGCTTTTTGTTTTACTGTAGTGGGGTTATTTATTTCCTGTGTTTTCTTGAATGTAGCTAGTTTTCTTGGGTTGTATTGTCCCTTCCAGTGTCTTCTGTAATGCTGGATTTGTTTGTAGGTATTGTTGAAATTTGTTTTTGTAATTAAATATCTTGTTTTCTCCGTCTATGAGGACTGAGAGTTTTGCAGGGTATAGTAGCCTGGGCTGACATCTATGCTCTCTTAGGGTCTGCATGATATCCGTGCAGGCCCTTCTGGCTTTCATAGTCTCTGTTGAAAAGTCAGGTGTGATTCTAATGGGTTTGCCATTATATGTTACTTGGCCTTTTTCTCTTGCAGCTTTTAGTATTTTTTCTTTGTTCTGTATACTTACAGTTTTGATTATTATGTGGTGGGTGGATTTTCTTTTCTGGTCTAATTTATTGGGTGTTCTATAGGCCTCTTGTATTCTTATTGGTCTCTCCTTTAAGTTGGGGAAATTTTCTTCAATGATTTTGTTGAAAATATTTTCTGGGCCTTGGTGCAGGGAATCTTCTTTTTCCTCTATTCCTATTATTCTTAGGTTTTGTCTTTTTAAGTTGTCTTGAATTTCTTGGACGATCTGTGTCAGGAATTTTTTAGATTTAACATTTTCTTTGACAGATACATCTATTTCTTCCATTGTATCTTCCACACCTGAGATTCTTTCTTCCATTTCTTGTAGCCTATTGCTTATGCTAACCTCTGTAGTTCCTGCTTTCTTCCCTAAGTTCTTTCTCTCCACAATTTTTTCTATTTGTGTTTTTTTTTTTTTAATTTTTCCAATTCTATCTTCAGGTCTTGAGCTATTTTGTTGGTTTCCTTCCCATGTCTGACTGTATTTTCATGTTTTTCTGTCAATTCCTTCAGCTGTTTGTTTGAACAATCCATTGTTTCTTTTATTTCATTCAGTGATTTAAGCATTTCCTCTCTAAAGGCCACAGACTGTTTGGCTGCAGCCTCCCGTATTTCTTCATGGATGGTTATAATCTCTTTATCTTTAATTTCCTCCATTTCTTTATGGATAGCCATGATCTGTTTGTTTTTATCTTCCTCTAATTCTTTTCGTACTTTTTTTGTTTCCTCTGTTATCTTCTTCATGAGCATAGATGTTAGGTCATCTCCTTGAATTTCACTTATGCTGCGGCGTCTAGGGCTATTTGCCCCTGGATAACTGAGTTCTGGAGATCCCATATTGCTCTGGCTTTTGTTGATTGAACTTTTATGTTGTCCTCTACCCATTGGGCTATCTTAGTTGTTTGAATTTGTTTCTGGTTGTTCCTGGACTGTTGTAGTGGAGAGAATCCCTTTGGCAGGAAGATGGTTTTTCCTGAAGGAAGCCTTGCCAGCTTTTTGGGTATAGTCACTGGATGTCCGGTGGTTTTTAGGAGTTGCTACATCTCACCTCAGGCATAGAGATCTGGGTAGTATCTGTGGTCCTGATTAGTTGAGAGGGCTCTCCTCTCACCGCGAGAAGTCCTGGAGACCGCTGCCCTCCTTTTGGGTTTCTTGCTATAAATTTAGTGATCAACTACTGTAACCCGTGTGTCCCTTGGTTTGGTCAGTTTTGTTAGGGATAACTGGTTGCCCCTTGGAGAAGTATCTGGGTGTTAATCTCAGGGTTCCCGGTCTTTTGTAGGTCTGTGGTTGGGGCTCTGTGCCCCAGAACCCAAGATGTAATCTGTGGCAGGTGAGTACTGCTCTGATGTCTTGGGGCCCACAGTTTTGCCTGTAAGGTGTAGTTGGTAAAAAGCAGGCCTCTGGGCTGATGGAGTGTGCACCCACCTGCTAGTCTGTGGGAGCTGAGTTTCCAATCACTTTGTGCTCCCTGTTTGGGCCCAGATCTGTGATGGCTGGGTGTACTCACCTGTTTGCGATCTGCCGGCTGCTAGACTTTCCCTAGGTGACCCCAGCAGCACGGTTTCTTCTTTCCCTGTGGGGTCCTCTCTGGACAGGGGTTCCCAGTCCCTGTTTTACTGGGGTGCGCAGCTTGTCTGTACCACTGAGCTGAGTGCACAGCTCTCTGAGCGGCAGGAGCTCAGTTGTGTTGGCAGTGGGTACCTGCTGTCCTGGAGACCTTCCTGGGAAAGACTGGGTGACCTGTGGTCAGACTGGCAACTTTGCTTCCCCGTGAGGTTTTCTTGTGACTGGGACTCCCAGTCTCAGGCACCCTTGTGCCCACGGATCAGCCTGGGAAAGTGATTGGGACACGCACGCTTGATGCTCCAGCCCGGAGACAGAAAGCCTGTGTTACCCGGGATTTCTTCTGGGTTCTGGCTGGGTAGCCGTGAGTGGACCCGACCAATTCCCACACCATGGGAGCCTCCCCTCACCTGGGAAACACAACTGATGTAGTTTTAGTGCCCAGAGTTCAGTCTCCTGGTCTCTGCAGGGAGAGTTCTGTCCTGCTTCTCAAAAGCGGTGCTCTCCAGGCGCCGCCATCTTGGCTCCCCCCTATTGTTTAATTTTACAGCTTCCTAGGTAGGGAACATAAAACGAATTGGTATTAAGGGGAATGTAGGCAATGACAATGTGGTCTCCTACTGTGCTTTTGGATCTGAAATTTCCTAGGTTGTGATTTTGACCTTAGCAATTACTGACATACTCAGTAAACATACCTTCACATTCTTATTGATATAATAGATTGGCTGTGCCTTGGGTTTCCTGGGCTATTGAGTCTTTAAGAGCAGGGAAAAGAGAAGGAGACCAAACAATACATGGGAGTAGTTTGGCTGAAAAAGAGAAAGATTGTTGAGTGTAAAAGGAGAACTTAGGGGCAATAAACTATTTGAGAGCTAATGATGTTCCTCACTACTGATACCACATCTTTATAAGCAGTATTGCCTTTGCTGACTTGTCAGTATCAGCAGCTGTATCCAACTGAATGATCAGTGAGGAACCCTCCTGATCCTGGGGTTTACAGTTAAAACTGTGCCTTCAGGACAGATAAATGTGTGTATTTTATATGCCTAAGACACAAGAGTAGCTTTGTTTCCTGCTGTGGTCCTCCATACAAACCCTCTAATTATAGTGGTACTGCTTGTTCAGGCCTGTCACATGAACTCATTGGGTCTGACGTAGCTGGGTAACCACTAGTTGATGGTTAGTGTTCTCTTGTACATAATGAGTTCTTGGAAAGCATGCCTTAGAAAGTCAAACTCTACCCTCCTTTTGAGGATCTTTTCTTCATGTTAAAGTCTTTCTAAATTTGTGAACATATTATTTTTTTATTTTTATTACTTATGTGGAAATTTCATATAATACATATTACACTCCTTTCCATTGCTCCCATGTTCAAATTCCTATGCATATGTCAAACAAACAAACAAATATACATCCCATTTGTTTTTCTTTTTTTTTTTCCAATGCAGTTTATTCAGAAACCTTGAACAATCTTCTGACCCTGGGGAAAGCCAGCCCACAGCTTAAATAGCCTCTGGGTAGCCAACCCCAGCATGCCACGTGGGCAATGCAGATAGGTCCACATATATGGAAGCAAGCCAGATCCTCAGCCTTTGCCAAATGTGGAGTTGTTTGTGACAGAGAACACTCACCATCTGGAAGGTGGAAGGCAGAAACCAGCTCCATCTTTAGGCTGTGGCATTACTCAGCTCTCTACAGTTCCCCCTTTTTGTTTTAGACGCATCAGGCAAGAGTAGAGGTCTGATCTCTGATATTAGAAATAAATTGGGACTTTGTACTGATGTTCATTTAGGTTTCATCCACCCAAAGAGCATCAGACCCTCTTGATACCTTTTTCTCAGAGGCGGACCTGGGGCATCAACCCGCATGCAATCAGACTTGCTCTTCTCTGGGTTGAAAGCAGCTGACTCTGAGTGCAGTGCTTAGCCTCGCATCCTGAGTGTAACATTTATTGAAAGTAGAAGAAAACAAAAGGACAGAAGCGTACCACATAGGGCCTCTGAAAGACTCTAACTAGCAGTGTATCAAAGCAGATGTTGAGACTCATTACCAAACTTTGGGCAGAGTGCAGGGAATCATATGAAAGAAGGGAGAGTTTGTATAACGTGTAAAGGATAGGAACTCCACAAGAACCAAATATATCTGGTCACAGGGGTCTTTTCTGAGACTGACATTCCACCAAGGATAATGTATGGATATAACCTAGAACCTCTGTTCGGATGAAGCCTGTGGTAGCGCAGTAACCAATTGGTTTTCCCTAGTAAGGGGAAAAGGGAATATTTCTGACAAGAACTCAATGACTGGCTCCTTTACCTCCCAACCTGAGGGAGGAACAGTCTTGCTAGTCCACAGAGGAGGACATGGCAGAGTCCTGGAGATACCTGATAAGCTAGGGTCAGATAAAAGGGGAAGAGGACTCCCCCTAGCAGTGGACTTGGAAAGGGGCAGAGAGGGTGGGATTAGGAGAGCATGAGGGAGAGGCTAAGGCTGGGATACAAAGTAAACAACCTGTAAATTTAAATATTAAATTTAAATTAAAAAAGAAAAAAAAATATCAGTTCAACTATGTGTTGTTCATACACTCATTGGGACACAATGAGAAACCCAGTGAAAAGTCCCTCAAAGTAAACTGAGTTAATCCTTGCCTTACTCTGAAACCCATCCCAAAAAGAAGCCATCAGTCCTTAACAGCTCTATACTTCATACTTGCTCACAGTTTTTGTTATGAATTTATTAATTACTATTTGTTCACTTTGTGTCCCCTCTGCTGCCCCCTCCCTCTTCTCCTTCCATTCCCACTCACCCTCCTTCATCTACCACTATGCCCTTTCTCTAGTTCCCTGACAGGGGAGGTCCTTCTCCCCTTCTATCTGACCCTAGCTTATCAGGTCTCATCAAGGCTGGTTGTATCATCTTACTCTGCAAGCTGATTTTCAGGGCATTGTTATCCTTACGACACTCTCTTTCCCTCCTCTCCTGGAGGCTCCCAAGAGCTCTGAGTGGAGGGACAATATCAAAGAAAAATCCCATTTAGAGCTGAGTATTATAAGGCCTCTCTTTGCATAATGTCAGACTGTGGGTCTCTGTATGCAATCTTATTTGATGAAATGGAAGCATCTCTGTGGATCCAAGAACATGGCACTGATCTATCAGTTGAGGGCAGAGAGCAACAAATTTTAATAAGAACAGCATGGGTTGCTTGAAAACTTCCAACAATTAAATTAACTGCCACCCAATCCCCCTTGTGGAAGACTGGTTTGGTCACAATAGATTGCCTATTGCAACTTTATCCATATTAGGAGACCTCCTAACATGGGAATACATACCATATTTGTCTTTCTGCATTTTAGTTACTTCACCCAGGACAATTTTTCCTGGTTCAATCCACTTTGCTGAAATTATCATGATGTCATTTTCTTAGCTGAATAATACTCAGTTATAGAATTATTGCACATTTTCCCCAACAGAGATTGTCAGTCCTGATAGTTTTACCTCGGAAGTTGCTGGGACTTTAATCATTGTATTGAATGACAAATCAGGATAACTATGGTTTTGTTTTGTTTTTTTTTTTTTTTGGTCTAGAAGTCCCTCCATCTTCTACTTTCTGGTGATTTTAATTGCAATGTCCTCTTTAAGCTCATCTATTTACATGTTTAGTCTCCAGTGAGGAAATGTCTGGGACGGGTTAGGAGGTATGGCCTTGTTAGATAATTCCTAATGGATTTATATTATAGGAGGGCGTGCTGTGATGTTGACATGCCAATGAAAGTGTCTATACACAATGGAGTCTCTGTCTCTTGGTTTCTGTCATTTTATATCTTTGTTTCTTTTGTTCTCAGACTCTTTATTTCTGAAACTGTCTCTCTAGCTCATTCTGTTTGTCTCTCTCTGTTTCCTTCTCTGACTGAAACATGACATTTTTGTAAAACCAAAAAAGCCTTTATTTCATCCCTTTTTCTAAATCTCACACCTTTACTTTTCTTTACTGCTGTGACAATGTCAGGTAGGAAATGAAACATTAATGTTGATTTAATTTGACAGCTTCCTATTTAGGGAAGTGTCAAAGTAATGTGGGATTAAGGGGAATGTACTGAAAGACAAGGTTATCCCCTACTGTGGTCTTGGATGTGAAATTTCCCAGGATGTGACTTTGAACTGAGCAGTTACTGGTGTACTCACTAAATGGGCCTTAACATTCTTATTGATATAATGATAATATACTGTTCACTGGGCTATTGAGTCTTTAAAAGCAGGAAATAGAGAAAAATACCAGACAAAAAGTGGGACTGGTTTGGCTTAAACAGAGAATGATCAGTGTATGTAAAATGAGAACTGAGAAGCAATAAACTATTTGACAATTCGTGCTGATCCTTAATAGTGTTGCCAAACCCTATAAGAAGGGTTGACTTTGGTGACCAGGGTTGATCAGTAGCTGTGTACTACACAGTGGTCAGTGAGGAATCCTCCTCATCCTGGAATGTACAGTTAAAACTGAGCTTTCAGGACAGAGAAATATGTCCATGCTATATGCCTAGGACACAAGAACAGCTATGTTTCTTGCTGTGGTCTGCCAGACAAAACATCTAAAGGTAGTATTAGTGCCAGAACTGCTTGTTCAGAGGTACTTCCTGACCTCATGAAGATTGAGGTAGTTGGGAAACCACTAGTTCATGGCTAGGATTCGCTGTTAAATAATGAATTCCTGGAAAGCATGCCTTACAAAGTCAAACTCTGCCCTCCTTTAGTGTAATCTTTTCTACAGGTTAACATTCATTGTAAAATTGTCAACATATCATTTTTATTGATAATCTGCGAAATTAATATAATATAGATTACACTCCTTTTCATTTGCTCTCAGGTTCAAATTCCCACGCACTAATTTTTTTTTCACTTCAAAAGAAATCAATTCAGTATGTATGTTCATATACTCATTGGAACATGATCAGGGTATAAGTGTCAAGTCCCTTAAAGAAGATGAATTCATTCTTTCCACTCTTTGGCAACACACCTAAAAAGAAATCATTAGTCCTGACAAGCTCTATGCTTCAAGAACTTGATCAGTTTTTCTTGTGAAATTTATTCATTACAATTTGTTCACTTTATATCCCCTCTGCTGCTCCTTCCCTCTTCTTCTCTTCCCACACAGCCCCCTTCTTCTACTCCTATGACTTTTCTCTAGTTCCCTTATAGGGGAGGTCCTCCTTCTATCTGACCCTAGCTTATCATGTCTTATCAAAGATGGCTGTGTGGTCTGATTCTCAGGGCATTGTTCTCCTTGTATCCTTAATTCCCTTTATTTATGACAATGTTCCTGCCTCCCCTCCCACAGACTTAGCAGAGGGCTAAGGGAAGGTAGAACATAGGGATATCCCATTTAGATCTGGGTGTTTTAAGGTCTCTCTATGTGTAATATTGGACTCTGAGTCTCTTTATGTAGTCTGATTTGATGCAGAATGAAGCATCTTTGTGGATCCAAGAAAATGGGACTGACCTATCAGTTGAGGGCAGAAAGCAACATATTTTAATAACACCCTGGGTTGCTTGGTAATTTCCATAGGATGCCCTGATGCAACAACTCAATTAACTGTGATCCAATCCCCCTAGTGGAAAACTGGTTTGGTTAGAATAGATGGCTTATTGGAAATTAATGCCTCACTATTAGGAGACTTTCTAATAAGTGAGTACATACCATATTTGTCTTTATGCATTTTAGTTACTTCACCCAGGATGATTTTTCCTGGTTCTATACATCCGCATGAAAATATCTTGTCATTTTGTCAGCTGAGTAATACTCCATTATGGAAATATTACACAGTTTCCCCAAAGGAGATTGTCAGTCCTGATCTTTAGACCTTGGAATTTGCTGGGACTTTAATCATTGCATTGACTGACAAACTTTCAGGATAACAATGTTCTTTTAGTCTCGAATACCCTCCATCTTCTACTACTTCCTGTTGATTTGAATTGCAATGTCTCCTTGAAGCCCATCTATTTAAATATGCAGTCCCCTAGTTAGGAAATCTCTGGTTAGGGTTAGGAGGTATGATCTTGTTTGATAATATAATTCCCTTTTATCATTAATTTCTTCTCAGCCCTTATATTTTTTGTATACAGGAGGGCAACTGATTTTTTTTGAGTTAATTTTGTTTCCAGTAACATTGTCCAAGGTGTTTATCTGGTATAGCAGTTCCCTGATAAAATTTTTGGGGTCACTCAGTTATACTATCATATCATCTGCAAAGAGTGATACTGTGACTTCTTCCTTTCGCATTTGTATCCCTTTGATCTTCTTCAATTGTTTTATTGCTCTAGCAAGGAATTCTGTAAGTATGTTGAAGAGATATGGAGAGAGTGTGCAGCTTTGCCTTGTCCCTGATTTCAGTGGTATTGCTTTAAGTTTTTCTCAGTTTAGTTTCATGTTGCATATAGGATTGCAATATATTACCTTGACTATATTTAGATATGCGACTTTTATCCCTGATCTCTCCAATACTTTAAACAAGAATGGAGGTTGGATTTTGTCAAATGCTTTCTCAGCATCTAAGGAATTACAATGTCTTTTTTTTTTTCTTTCAGTTTGTTAATAGGGTGGATTACTCTGTCTCTCTGCCTGCCACTTGTGGTTCAGTATGAAAAGCTCTCACTTCAGCTGAAGGAATACAACAAGATGACTGCTTGCTGACATGGTATCCTGATGGTCTCTGCAAAAATATAAGCAAGTTCCAAATTAAATGTTTTTGTTCAAAGATTTGCGAGTGTCAGGGAGGGTTTTCCCACTAAATAATTCACTTACTGAGAACATATCTGTGCTTTTAACAAATAATAATGGAATCTGTGATAATGTGCAACTTATGTCAAAGACAAGTGACTTTATTAAAGACCACTTGAAAGAAATATGTGACACTTTTCCTGAACTAATACTCTTGGACCCAGAAACTGTCATCTCTAGGTTGATTGCTTTCACCTGCCCAGATTGAAGCATGCTCAGCCTTTCTTTCAAGCAGGCTGTCCACTTGGCCCTTTTAATAACTGACTACTAAAACACTTAATGGCTTTAATCTGTTTCATGACATCATTCTGCCACTCAACCAATCAACGTCTAAGAGAATCTTGAGGTTTCCATGGAGATGAGTAAACAAACTTTCCTCAGTATCCAGTATCTCTGATCCTGTGCACACATGAACTTTTTTTGTGTGTGAAATTCTACAAGCCTTTATCTCATCCCTGTATCCATATCACACACCTACACTCCTGCTTACCTCTGTAACAATGTCAGGTAGGAAAAGAGACTTGAATATTAATTTAATTTGATAGCTTCCTAAAAAAGAAAGCTTCAAAGTGATATGCGATTAAGGGGAATGTACCCAATGACAAGGAGATCTCATACCATGGTCTTGGATGTAAAATTTTCTAGGTTGTGATTTTGAATTGAACAGTTGCTCCTGAATTCACTAAAGGTACCTTCACATTCTTATTGATATATACGCTTGCAGGGTCTAGAGTTACCTGGGGTATTGAGATGTTAAGAACAGGGAAAAGAGAAGGAAACCCAATAAATCCCTGGTATGGTTTGAGTGAAACAGAGAAAGATCTGTGTTTGTAAAAGAAGAACTAAGGGGAAATAAACTCTTTTACTGCTGGTGCTGTTCCACGCTAATGTTGGCAACCCCCTATGAGCAGGGTTGCATTGGCTTGATTGGCAGCTACGTCCTCTTCAGTGGTCATTGAGAAATCCTTGTGGTCTTGGGGTTTACAATTAAAGCTAGTCATTTAGTACAGAGAAATGAGTTTGTGTTATATGCCTAGGACACAAGAGCAGAAGTGTTTTTTTGACTTTGTCCTCCAGAAAAAAAAAAACATCTAAAAGTGGTGTTAGTGCCAGAACTGCTTGTTCAGAAGTGCCCTCTGAGCACATTGGGTCTGAAATAGCTGGGTAATGACTAGTTCATGGCTGGGATTCTCTACTATATAATGAGTTCCAAGAAAACTTGCCTTTCACAGTAATCCTATGCCCTCCTTTAGTGGAATATTTTCTTTATGTTAAAAGTCAGTGTAAAAGTTGTCAACATATTGTATTTACTGAGTTTGTGGGAATTTGTTATACATTATACTCCTTTCCATTACTTCCAGGTTCAAATTCCTATCCATGTGTCACACTAAATATTTGTTTTTCTTTATAATACATCAACTGAAATATGTGTTGTTCATATACTCATTGGGACATGATCAGAGTCTCAGTGCCAAGTCCCTTAAAGAAAACTGAGTTCATCCTTGCTGTACTCGGGCACCATCCCCAAGAAGAAGCCATCAGTCCTGAAGAGCTCTATCCTTAATCATCTTGATCACACATTTTCTTCTATATTTATTTATTACGATTTGTTCACTTTGTATCCCCTCTGCTGCCCCCTCCTTCTTCTGCTTCCAGGCCCAACTACCTCCTTCTTCTAACCCTATGCCCTTTCCATAATTCCCTGATAGGTGCAGTCCTCCTCCCCCTTCTATCTGGCCCTAGATTATCAGTATTCATCAAGGCTGGCTGCATCATCTTCTTCTGTGGTCTTATTCACAGGACACTGTTCTCCTTGTGTCATCAAGTCCCTGTATTTATGATACTCCTCCTCCCTCTTCTCCTGCAGGATCCCAGAGCTATGAGGGGAGAGAGAATTTCATAGGAAAATCCCATATATGGCTGTGTGTTTTAAGGTCTGTTTCTCTTCCTAATATCAGACTGTGTGTCTCTGTATGCAATACCATTTGATGCAGAAGGAAGCATTGCTGGGAATCCAAGAACATAGCATTAAGCTATCAGTTGGTTGAAGAGAGCAACATATTTTAATAACAACAGCCTGGTTGGCTTGAAAATTTCTGTAGGACGCCCTTGCCCAAGAGCTCAATTCACTGCCATCCAATCAGTCTAGTAGAAGACTGGTTGTTCACAATAGATGGTGTATTGGAACTTTATTCCCCACTATAAGGAGACCTACTAATAAGTGATTACATACCATATTTGTCTTTCTGCATTTTAGTTACTTCATCCCAAATGATTTTTTCCTGCTTCCATCCATTTGCTAAAATATATCATTTCATTTTCTTATCTGCATAATGCTCTGTTATGGAAATATTCCACATTTTCCGCAAAGGACATTGTCCAGTTCTTTAGATTTTTGAATTTGCTGGGACTTTAATCATTGTATTGAATGACAAACTATCAATAACTATGTTCTTTTAGCCTAGATGTACCTCCATCTTCTTCCACTTCCTGGTCATTTGAATTGTAATGTTCCCTTGAAAATCAGCTATTAAGCTTTGGAGTCCCCAGTAAGAAAATGCCTGGGAAGTGTTAGGAGATATGGCCTTATTAGATACTATAATTCTTATTGGAGTTATATTATAGAATGGTGTACTTTGAGGTTGATATGCCAATGATTGTGACTAGACAGAATGGAGTCTCTGTCTCTTGGTCTTTGTCACTTTATAACTATGTTTCTGTTGGTCTTGAGCTCTCTATTGCTGAATATGTTTCTCTGTCTCTGTCTCTGTCTCTGTCTCTCTCTATCTATCTCTTTCTCTCTCTCTCTGTGTGTCTCCCTCTCCAGCTTGATGCATGTGGCTCAGTATGAAAGCTCTCAGTTTTGCTGGAGGACTACAACAGGATGACCTCTTGTTGATATAACAACATGTATGGTCTCTGAAAAGATATAAGCAAGGTCCCAATTAAAAGGTTTGGTTCAAAGAATTGACTTAGGTCAGGGAACATTTTCCCAGTAAGTAATTTACTGACTCAGGACATATCTGTGCATTTCACAAATAATAAGGGAATCTGTGATAATGTGAAAGTCCATTGCTTTATTAATGACCACTTGAAAGAAATATGTGATACTTTTCCTGAACTAAACATCTTGGAACCAGGAACTCTCATTGCTGGGTTGTGTGCTTTCAGCTGCCCATATTGAGCAATGTAAGGCTGTTCAGCCTTTCTCTCATGCAGAGTGTATACTTGGTGCTTTTAATAACTGGTTCCTGAAACAGTTACTGGTTTTCAACTGTTGCATGACAACAATCTCTCTCTCAACCAACCAGCACCTGAGAGAATCTTGAGGTTTCTATGGAGATAAGCAAACAAACCTTCCTCAATGTGCAATATCTCTGATCCAGTGCACATATGACATTTTCTTGTGAAACCCACCTAGCCCGTTCTAATCCCTTTATCCAGATCCCATACATTTAGGCCTCTTTACCTCTTTAACAATGTCAGGTAGGAACTGCAACTTTAATATTACTTTATTTAATTGGACAGCTTAATAATTAGAAAGCTTCAAAGTGATGTGGGATTAAGGGAAATGTACCAAATGAGGAGGTGGTCTCATACTATTGTCTTAGATCTGAAATTTCCATTTGAACTGAGCAGTTACTCCTGTCCTCATTAAATGGACCTCCACATTCTTATTGATACAATAGGATGTCAGGGTCTAGGGTTCCCTGGGTTATTGAGTCTTTAAGAGCAGGGAAAATAGAAGGAAACCCAACAATTCCTGGCACTGGTTTGGCTGAAACAGCAAAAGAGCAGTTCATATAAAAGGAGAACTGTGGGGCAATAAACTATTTGACAGATGGTGATTTTTCACACTAGTTTTGCCAATGCTCTATGAGCAGTGTTGTCTTGTCCAACCTGCCTGGATTGGCAGCATTGTCTTACTCATTAGCTGGTGACCACTCCTCCTCTTCCTGGGGTTTACAGATAAAAATGTTCCTTTAGGACAGAGAAAGGGGTCCATGTATATACCTAGCACACAAGAGCATCTGCGTTTCCTGTTGTGGTCCTCCAGACAAACCCTCCAAATGTAGTGTTAGTCCCAGGACTGCTTTTTCAGAGGTGCCACTAGAGTTTAATGCATCTGATGAAGCTAAGTAACCACTATTTCATGGCTAGTATTTTCAGCTATATAATGGGTTCCTGGAAAGCATGCTTTACAAAGTCAAACTCTGCCCTCCAGTAGCAGAATAACTTCTCCATGTTAAAAGTCAGTGTAAAAGTTGTCAACATATTATTTTTATTGATTTTGTGGTAATTTCATATATCATACATTAAACTCCTTTTCTACTGCTCCCAGGTTCAAATTCCTACTTATATGTCACAATAAATATATGTTTTTCTTCACAATACATCAACTGAAATATGTGTTGCTCATATACTCATTGGGACATGATCAGAGTCTCAGTGCCAAGTCCCTTAAAGAAAACTAAGTTCATCCTTGTTGCACTCAGGCACCATCCCCAAGAAGAAGCCACCAGTCTTGAAGAGCTCTATCCTTAATCACCTTTTTGTTCACTTTTATCCCCTTTGCTTTCCCTTCCTTTTTTGGCCCAACCACCCTCCTTCTTCTACCCCTATGCCCTTTCTCTAGTTCCTTGATAAGGGTGGTACTCCTTCCCCTCCTAACTGACCCTAGCTTATCAGGTCTCATCAAGGCTGCCTGCATCATCTTCTTTTGTAGCCTGATTCTCAGGGCATTGTTCTCCTTGTGTCCTCAATTTCATCTATTTATGACACTCTTCCTGCCTCCTCTCTTTCATGCTTCCCATAGCTCAGAGAAGAGTGAGAATTTCACAGTCAAACCCCATTTAAAGTTGTGGGTCTCTATATTCAATCCCATTTGATATAGAAGGAAGCATCCCTGTGGATCTAAGAACTTGGCACTGATCTATCAGTTGAGGGAAAAGAGGAACACATTTGAATAACAATAGCCTGGGTTGCTTTAAAATTAACTTAGGATGCCCTAGCCCAACAATTCAATTAACAACCAACAAATCATTCCAGTGGAAGACTGTTGGGTCACAACAGATGGCCTATTAAAACTTTATCCCCCACTACTAGCATACCTCCTAATAAGTAAATATATTCTATATTTGTCTTTCTGCATTTTGGTTACTTCACTCACGATGATTTTTTTTCCTGGTCGGATTCATTTGCCTGAAAGTATCATGATGTCATTTTCTTAGGTGAATAATACACTGTTATGAAAATATTCCACATTTTCCCCTAAGGAGATTAGCAGTCCTGTTTTGTAGTTCTTGGATGTTTCTGGGCCTTTAATCATTGTATTTAATGATTAGGAGTTCCATGGTAGAATTTTTGGGGTCACTCAGTTATACTCTCTTATGATCTGCAAATAGTGATACTTTGAATTCTTCCTTTCTGATTTCTATTCCCTTGATCTTCTTCAATTGTTTTATTGCCCTAGCAAGTACTTCCACAACTATGTTGAAGAGACATGGAGAGAGTAGTTAGTCTTGTCTTGTCCCTGATTTCAGTGGGATTGCTTTAAGTTTTTCTCAGTTTAATTTGATATTGCCTATATGCTTTCTGCATATTGCCTTTACTATATTTAAATATGTACCTTCTATCCCTGTTCTCTCTAATACTTTAAACATGAATGGAGTTGGACTTTGTCAAATGTTTTATCATCATCTAAGGAGATTATCATGTATTTTTTTCTTTCATTTTTTAATATGGTGTATCACATTGATGGATTTCCATATATTGAACCATCCCAGCATAACTGCAATGAAGCCTACTTGGTCATAGTGGATGATATATTTGCTCTGTTCTTGCATTCATTCAAAGACATAAAGTACCTTGGTATGACCCTAAACAAGCCAGTCAAAGACTTTTATGAAAAAAAAAATCAAGTCTCTGAAGAAATAAAAGAATATTACAGAAGATGGAAAGAACTCCCATGCTCGTGGCATGTCAGGATTAACATAGTAAAAATGGCCATCTTACCAAAACCAATCTTCAGATTCAATGCAATTCCCATCAAATTACCAACCCAATTCTTTACACACTTTGAAATAAATATTCTCAACTTCATATGGACAAACAAGAAGTCCAGATTTGCTAAAACAATCCTCTACAATGAAAGCTCTTATGGAGGTATCTCCATCCCTGATCTCAAGCTGTACTATCGAGAAACAGTAATAAAAACTGCATGGTAATGTCATAGAAACAGAATGATGGATCAATGGAACCGAAGAGAAGACCCTCAAATAAACCAACACACTTATGGACAACTGAGTTTGACAAAGATACCAAAACCACACAATGGAAAATAGATAGCGTTTTAACAAATGGTGCTGGTCTAACTGGATGTCTACAAGTAGAAAAATGATTTCACCCTGCATAAACCTAAAGTCCAAGTTGATCAAAGCCCTCAGCATAAAACCAGACACATTAAATCGGTTAGAAGAAAAAGAGCTTTGAACTTATTGGCATTGGAGACAACTTCATGAACAGGACACAAACAGCACAGGCTCCAAGAGCAGCAATCAGTAAATTGTCCTCATAAAACTGAAAGGCTTCTGTAAAGCAAAGGATATGCTCATCAAAACAAAATGAATGTCTCCCTATTGGGAAACAATCTTTATGAGCCTTCTATGTGACAGAAGCCTAATATCCAGTATATATAATGAACTGAAGGAGTTGAAAAGCAAAAAATCAAGTAATGCAATTAAAAAGTGGGGAACAGAGTTAAACAGAATTCTCAATAGATGAATATTGAATAGTCAAGAAACACTTAAAAAATGTTCAACCTCATTAGACATGAGAAAATTGCAAATCAAAATGACCCTGATGTTTCACCTACATTCATCAGAATGGCCAAGATTAAAAACTTAAGTTAGAACACATGCTGGAAAGATTGTGGACAAAGGGTAACACTCCTCCACTGCTGATGGGAATGTAAACATGTATAAACACTCTGCTAATCAATCTGGTGCTTTCTAGCGCTTTCTCAAGATTCACCTATCCACTTCTAGGCATATATCCAAAAGAGGCTCATCAACCCAGAAGCCCCCCAACTGAATTACGGATATGAAATTGTGGTACCTCTACAATATTACTCAGCACTAAAAACAAGGAAACTGGAAAATATAATCTTGAGTGAGCTATCCCAGAAGCAGAAAGACTCACACGGAATATACTCACTTATATAGACATACAATATAGGATAAACCTACTAAAATCTGTACACCTAAAGAAAATAATCAAGAGGGAGGACTCTGGCTAAAATGTTCAATCCCACCCCAAAAGACAAAGAAGATGTACATCAGAAGAAGGAGAAAACA
Organism: Meriones unguiculatus; assembly: GCF_030254825.1. NCBI lineage: Eukaryota > Metazoa > Chordata > Mammalia > Rodentia > Muridae > Meriones > Meriones unguiculatus. The sequence goes on along the minus strand of NW_026843710.1, from coordinate 16,092,000 downwards.
AATTAGGAGCAAGCCACAGAGGGCCTCTGAAAGGCTCTGCATGCATACTATCAAAGCAGATGCCAAGACTTATGGCCAACTGTTGGGAAGAATGCATGGAATGTAATGAAAAAAGTGGGAAATAATAAGAGGACAGGAGCTCCACAAGGAGAGCAACAGAACCAAAAAATCTGAGGACAGGTGTCTTTCCTGAGATTCATACTGCAAACAAGTACCATGCATGGAGATAACCTAGTACCCCTGCACAGATGCTACATTTGAAGTTCAGTGTCCAAGGGGCTTCATTAGTAATGGGAATAGGAATTGCTTCTGTTTCTGAGATGGACACTCAACCAAAGTCCATGAGAGGATAAAATCTAGAACCTCTGCTCAGATGTGACCCGTGATAGCTCAGTAATCAATTGGTTTCCCATAGTAAGGGGAACAAGGACTATTTCTAACAGGAACTCAATGACAGGCTCTTTGACCTCCCCACCTCCCAAGGGAGGAGCAGTACTGTTAGGCCACAGAGGAGGACTTTGCAGCCAGTCCTGAAAATTCCTGACAAAACAGAGTAATCTGAAAGAGGAGGAGGTCCATCCCTATCAGTGGACTTGGAAAGGGGCAGGGAGGAGATGAGGGAGGGAGGGTGGGATTGGGAAGGAATGAGGGATACAGAATTAACAAAATGTAACTAATGAGAAAAATAAAATTAAAAAAAAGAAAACCATGTTAATAATATACATACTTGTTAGAATTATGTTCAGCCAATTCATTTGCCACATAACAAGTATGAGAAAGTCAACCTAAAGTTATCAGCAGAAAGGACACTTTAAAAAATGTATCTCGTTATTATTTTCTTTTCTTTCTACACCTTGGTTACTTTTCTTTCTAAGTTTCTTCACTGTTCAGCCTCTACCAAACATTGTCTGATTTATACCTAGAGTAGTTGGTTAAATTTTTGTTTTTAGCAAGCCGCAATAAATATGAATTCACAACAACAAAGGAATTGCCTTTGACATGAACTAATTGGCCTGCTCTTTGATCACCTATACATTGATGGGGGAGAATCCTTACCAGGCCACAGAAGACAATGCAGCCAATCTTGATGAGACCTGATAGACTAGGATCAGAAGGAATTAGAGGAAGACTTCTAGTATCAGTGGATGTGGGGAAGGGCAAGCATGGAAAAAAGGAAATTAAGGGGGAAAGGAAGGGAAAAAGGGATGGCTTTATAAAGGGACTAAAGTGAATAAAGTTTAATTAATAAAAATTAAAACATAAAAATATTAAAAAATAATTCCTTTTGGAATTATATTTTAGGAATATATGCTTGGAGTTGATATACAATAAAATTGACAAGACACAATGAAGTCTCTGTCTTTCTATCTCTATCAATTTATATCTTCTTTTCTGTCGTTCTCGGCCTCAATGTTTCTGAATCTGTCTCTAGCTATTTCTTATGCTTGCTCTTTCTCTCTTTCTGTCTCTCTGTCTCTCTGTCTGTCTCTCTGTCTCTCTCTCTGCCTGCTGCTTATGGTTCAGTATGAAAAGTTCTCAATTTTGCTGAAGGACTATAAGATGAATGCTTGCTGACTTGACATCAGGGATGGATTCTAACAATATAAGCATGGTCCCAATTAAATGCTTTTTGTTCAAAGATGTGCCTTGGACAGGGCGGGTTTTCACAGTAAGAAATTCACTGACTGAAGACATATCTGTGCATTTAACCAATAATAATGGAATCTCTGGTAAGGTGAAAGTCTAATGTCCAGGACACATGACTTTATTAATTGTGACTTGAAAGAAATATGTGACACTTTTCCTGAAATAAGATTTAGACAATGGAACTCTTACTGGATTTCACCTGTTGCATGGAATCATTCTTCCTCTCAGTCAATCAGCACCTGAGAAAATCTTGAGGTTTCCATAGAGATGAGTAAGCAAACTCATCCTCAGTGTCTAGTATATCTGATCCTCTGCACAAGTGGAATTTTATTGTGAAACCCAACAATCCTTTATCTCATTCATTTATGCAGATCCCACCCCTTTACTCCTGTTTACCTCTGTGACAATATCACAGAGGAAATATGTAAAGTAGGAAACGAAACTTTCATGTTAATTTAATTGAACAGCTTCCTAAGTAGGGAAACTTCAATGTGATGTATGATAAGGTGAATGTTCCGAATGACTAGTTGATCTCCTACTATAGTCTTGGATCTGAAATTTCCCAGATTGTGACTTTAAACTGAGAAGTTACACCTGTCCTCACTAAATGGACCTTCACAAATACCAGAAGTCATTCCAGGCAGTACTATACACAGTAAAACTATCATTTCTCATAGATAGAAAAAACAAGATATTCAATGACAAAAACAAATTTCAACAATACCTACACACAAATCCAGCATTACAGAAGACACTAGAAGGGAAAATAGAACCCAATAAATTAGCTACTTTCAAGAAAACACAGGAAATAATTAACGTCACTATAGTAAAACAAAAAGCAACCAAGCAGGAAAACTTACTACCACAGTCAACATCAAAATCAAAGGATCTAACAGGCACTGTTCATTAATCTTTCTCAGATCAATGGACTCAAGTCTCCAATAAAAAGACACAAACCAACAGAATGGATGCTTCACCAAGACCCAGCAATCTGTTGCATAGAAGAAACACACATAAGTCATAAAAGTAGACATTACTTGAGGGCAAAGGGCTGGAAGACATCTTTCCAAGCAAATGGACCCAAGAAGCAAGCAGGAGTAGCCATCCATATCTAATAAAGTAGATTTTCAGCCAAAATCAATCAAAAGAGATAGAGAAGGACACTCATACTCATCAAAGGAAAAATCCACCAGGAAGTTATCACAATCCTTGAACATCTATGCTCCAAATGCAAGGGCACCCACATTTGTGATAGAAACTTTAATAAAACATAAACCACACATAGACCCCCACATATTAATATTGGGAGACTTCAACACCCCACTCTCAACAAAGGACAGGTCAACAAAAGAGAAATTAAACAAAGAATCAATGTCTCTGACAGAGGTCATGAATCATGTGGATCTAACAGACATTTACAGAACCTTACCCCCAAACACAAAAAGAATTTACTTTCTTCTCAGCATCTCATGGAACCTTCTCCAAAATAGACCATATGGTTGGTCACAAAGTTTGAAATACAGCCTCAAAAAATAACAAGAAGTTTGAAATACTCCTTTGTATTTTATCTGATCACCATAGAATCAAGCTTGACCTCAAAATCAACAGAAATAGCAAAAAGCCTCCACACCTATGGAAACTGAGCAACTTGCTACTAAATGACAGGTGGGTCAGGGAAGAAATTTAAAAAAAAATGGTCTTTTAGAATTCAATGAAAATGAAGGCATGACATAACGAAACTTATGGGACACAATGAAAGTGGTAAAAAGAGGAAAGTTCATAGCAGTAAGTGCCTTTAAGAAGAAATTCGAGACAGCTCATTCAAGGAACTTAATGGATCACCTAAAATCCATGGGGGGAAAAAAACAAAGAAGCAGACACACGAAAAAGGAGTAGATGGCTGGAAATAATCAAACTCAGGGCTGGAATTAATCAATTAGAACCAAATAAAGCTATTCAAAGAATCAATAAAACCAAGAGCTGGTTCTTTGAGAAAATCAACAAGATAGACAAATCCTTATCCAAACTAACTAAAAGGCAGGGAGAAAACATCAAAATCAACAAAATCAGAAATGAAAATTGAGACATGACTTCAGACACTAAGGAAATCCAAACAATCAGTAGGACTTATTTCAAAAGCCTATATGCCAAAAAAATTGAAAATCTAAATGAAATGGATAATTTTCTTGATCGATTCCACTTACCAAAGCTGAATCAAGACTAGGTAAATCACTTAAAGAGTCCTATATCCCCTAAGGAAATAGAAGCAGTAATCAAAATCTTCCATCCAAAAAAAAAAAAGCTCAGGACCAGAAGGTTTCAGGGCAGAATTTTGCTAGACTTTCATAGAAGAGCTAACTGCAGTTCTCTTCAAACTATTATGCCAAATAGAAAGAGAAGGAACACTACCAAAATCATAGTATGAAGCCACAGTCACCATGGTAACTAAACCTCACAACAACCCAACCAAGAAAGAGAATTTCAGGCCAAACTTTATGAAAATTGATGCAAAAATACTCAACAAAATAATTGCAAACCAAATACAATAACACATCAAATATATTATCCCTTATGTCCAAGTAGGCTTCATCCCAGGTAGGCAGGTAGGCAGGGGTGGTTCAATATATGGAAATCCATCAATGCGACCCACCCTAGTGAAAGGAAAAAAACAAAACAAAACATGATGACCTCCTTAGATGATGAAAAGCATTTGACAAAAATCTAACATCCATTCATGTTTTAAAGTATTGGAGAGATCAGGGATACAAGGCACATAACTAAACATAGTAAAGGCAATATACAGCAGGCCTATAGCCAACGTCACAATAAACAGAGAAAAGCTTAAATCAGTCCCACTGAAATCAGGGAAAAGGCAAGGCTGCCCACTCTCTTCATATCTCTTCAACATAGTTCTGGAAGTTCTTCCTAAAGCTGTAAAACAATTGAAGGAGATCAAGGGGATACAGATTGGAAAGGAAGAAGTCAAATTATCACTATTTGCAGGTGATATGATAGTATATATGAGTGACCCCAAAAACTCTACCAGGGAAATCATACAGCTGATAAACACCTTCAGCAAAGTGGACAGATACAAAATTAACTCAAAAAAGAAGTAGCACTCCTGTATACAAAAGACAAAAGGGCTTGGAAAGAAATTAGAGAAAAAACACCCTTCACAATAGCCACAAATGACATAAAGTACCTTGGTGTAACCCTAACCAAGCAAGTCAAAGACTTGTATGAAAAAAAAATTTCAATCAGAAGGAAGATGTCAAAGTATCATTGTTTGTAGATGATATCATACCTGGGTAACCACAAAAATTATTCCAGGGAACTCCTACAACTGATAATGACCTGCAGCAATGTTGCTTGATACATAATTCACTCAAAAATTCATAGACCTATATGCAAAAGACAAAATGGCTGAGAAAGACATTAGGGAAAGAAAATCCTTCAAAAAAGCAACAAAAGACATAAAGTACAATGGTGTAACCCTAACCAAGCAAGTAAAAACCTTCTATGTTAGAAATTCAAGATTCTGAAGAAAGAATTAGAAGAGCATACCAGAAGATGGAAAAAATCTCCCATGCTCCTGGCTTGGCCGGATTAACATAGTAAAAAAGGCCATCTTACCGAAAGCAATCTACAGATTCAATACAATTGCCCTCAAATTACCAACACAATTCTTTACAGATTTAGATAGAAAAATTCTCAACTTCATTTGGAAAAACAAGAAAGCAGGAATTACTAAAATAATTTTTCGCAGTAAAAATCTTCTGGCAGTATCTCCATCTCTGATCTCAAGCTGTGCAATAGAGCAACAGTAATAAAAACGGCATGGTACTGGCATAGAAACAGACTGGTGGATCAATGGAACCAAATAGAAGATCCAGACATAAATCCACACCCTTATGAATACCTGATCTTTGACAAAGATGCAAAAAACATACAATAGAAAAAAAAGATAGCATTTTGAACAAATAATGCTTTTCCAAGTTGATGTCTACATGCAGAAAAATATAAATAGAAACATACTTATCACCCTGCACAAAATTAGAGTGTGGGTGGATCAAAGACCTCAACATAAAACCAAACACATTATAGGTTAGAAGAAAAATTGTGGAAGAGCCTTGAATTCATTGGCACAGGAGACAACTTCCTGAACAGAACACCAATAGCATAGGCTCTAAGTGCAAAAATCAATGAACGGGAACTCGTTGTAAGGTTTCTGTAAAGTAAAGGACACTGTCATCAAAACAAAACAAATGCATACAGATTGGGAAAGAATCTTCAGGAAGCATCTATGTAACAGAGGGCTAATATCCAGTATATTTAAAGAAGTAAAAAGGTTGAAAAGCAACAAATCAAGATATCAATTAAAAAATGGGGAACAGAGCTAAAAAAAGAATTCTCCATAGAAGAATATGGAATGGTAGAGAAACAGTTAAAGAAATGTACAACATCATTAAGCATCAGGGAAATGCAAATCAAAATGAAAATGAGATTTCACATTAAACCCCTCAGAATGGTCAAGATCAAAACTAAAGTGACATCACATGCTGGAGAGGTTTTGACAAAGGGGAACCCTCCTCCTCTGCTGGTGTGAATGTAAATTGTACCAGTGCTGGTGGGAATATGAACTTGTACAAGCTCTCTGGAAATCAATCTGGCGTTTATGAGACAATGAAAAGTAGCTCATCCTCAAGATACAGTTCTACCGCTCCTAGGCATATATCCAAATAGCTCAAGTACAGAAAAAGGACTTTTGCTCAATCATGTTTGTAAGACCCTTATTTGTAATAGCCAGAACCTGGAAACAACCCAGGTGCCCCCCAACTGAAAAATGGATATAGAAATTTTGTTACATCTGTAAAACGGAATATTACTCAGCAATAAAAAACAAGGAATTCATGAAATTTGCAGGGAAATGGAGGGAAATGGAAGTGAGCTATCCCAGAAGCAGAAAGACACACATGGTATACACTCACTCATATAGACATATAATAAAATATAAACCTACTAACATCTGTACACCTAAACAAACTAATAAAGAGGGAGGACTCTGGCTAAAATGCTCAATCCCCATCCTGAAAGGCAAAGAGGATGGTAAAAGGAGAAAAACAGGGAAAAGTTTGGAGCTTGCTACAGAGGGCCTCTGAAAGGCTCTGCCCTGCAAATTATCAAAGCAGATGCTGAGACTTATGGCCAACTCTTGGGCAAAGTGAATGGAATGTAATGAAAGAAGTGGGAACAAGATCTGGAGAGAACAGTAGCTTCACATTAAGAGCAATAGAACCAAAAAAATCTGAGGACAGGGGTCTTTCCTGAGACTGATACTCCAAACAAGTATCATGCATGGAGAATTTTAATGTCATGATGTCATTGTGAAGTCATAATAGCAGTGTGATGTCATTATAGCATTGGATGTCCTAACATCATTGTAAAGTCTTACTCTTGTGAAGTCATAAGAGCTTTTTTTTTAATTCCATTGTGATTTCATAACACAATCATGTCGAAATACTATTGCAAAGTCATAATAACATTGTGATGTCATATTAATATTGTGAAATCATAATTCCATTGGGATGTCATAATATTGTAATGTCATAAGAGCATTGCCATGTCAAAATACCTTTGTGATGTCATGATAGCATTGTGATTTCCTATCATTGTGATTCATAATAACATTGAGATATAATAGCATTGTGGTGTCATAAGAACATTGTAATTTCATAATAGCATTGAGGTGTCTTAATATCATTGTAAAGTCTTAATATCATTGTGAAGTCATAATAGCATTGTAATTTCATAATTGCATCATGATATCATAACACAATCATGTCATAAGAGCCTTTTGATGTCATCAAGCATTGTGATGTCATAATTGCTTTGTGATATCATAACATTGTGAAATCCTACTGGGATATCATAGAATTGTGATGTCATAATGGTACTAGGATGTCATAATACCTTTGTGATTTTATAAAAAAGCATTGTGATTTCATATCATTGTAATGCCTTAATAGCATTGTGACATCATAATAACATTGTGATGTCATATTATCATTGTGGTTTTCAAAATTCCTTTAGTCATGTCATAAAACAACCATGTAATGAATGGAGTGGAAAATTGTAAGATCTGGAGAGGGAAGGGGCTCCACAAAGAGAACAGAACCAAAATAATCAGAGGACAGGGGTGTTTCCTGAGACTCATACTGTAAGCAAGTACCATGCATGGAGATAACCTTGAACTCCTGCAGAGATGTAGCCCATGGCATTTCAATGTCCAAGGAATTCCATAGTTAAGGGAACAGGGGCTGACTCTGACTTGAACTGATCTGGTCTTTGAAAAACACACCCTATTATGAGAGCATTGTGATTTTATAATAGCTTTGGGATGTCATAATACCACTGTGATGTCTTCATAACATTGTGATGTCATTATAGCATTGTGATCATTATTAAACTGTGATGTCATAATATCATTGTGATGTTGTAACAGCATTGTGATGTCATAATAACATTTGGAAATCAGAATACAATTGTGATCTCATAATACCATTGGGATATCATACAATTGTGCTATCATGATAACATTGGAATATCATAAGAGCATAGGGGAGTCATCGTAAGATTGTGATGACAGATCCTTTGCTATTGATGTTGTCTATGGAAATGTGTTTGTGTGTTTGGCTACTTTTTTTTGCTGTTGTGAGGTTATTTCCTGTGTTTTCTTGAAGGTAGTTAGTTTTTGTGGGTTGTATTTTTCCTTCTAGTATCTTCTGTAATGCTGGATTTCTGTGTAGGTATTGGTGAAATTTGTTTTTGACGTTGAATATCTTGTTTTCTTTATCTATGAGGACTGAGAATTTTGCTGGGTACAATATCTTAGGCTGACATCTGTGTTCTCTTAGGATCTGCATGATATCCTTCCAGGCTCTTCTGGCTTTCATAGTTTCTGTTGAAAAGTCAGTTGTGATTCTGAATGGTTTGCCATTATATGTTACTTGGCCTTCTTCCCTTGTAGCTTTTAGTATTTTTTTTTCTTTGTTCTGTATACTTATTGTTTGATTATTATGTGATGGGAGGATTTTCTTTTCTGTTCTAATTTGTTAGGTGTTCTGTAGACCTCTTGTATTCTTATAGGCCTCCCCATTAAGTTGAGGAAATTTTCTTCAATGATTTTGTTGAAAATATTTTCTGAACCTTTGAGGAGTGAATCTTATTTTTCCTCTATTCCTATTATTCTCAGGCTTTGTCTTTTTATGTTGGCTTGGATTTCTTAGATGTTTTGTGTTAGAAATTTTTTAGATTCATTATTTTCTTTGATGGATACATAGATTTCTTCCATTGTATCTTCCACACCTGAGATTCTTTCTTCCATCTCTTGTAGTCTGTTGGTTATGCTTACCTCTGTATTTCCTGTTTTCTTTCCTAGGTTCTCCCACTCCATGATTTACTTCATTTATGTTTTCTTTCATTTTTCCAATACTATCTTCAGATCTTTTGCCATTTTGTTGATGTCTACCTGTATAAAAATGCAAATTGATCCATACTTATCACCCTGAAGAAAACTAAAGTCCAAGTGGATCAAACACCTCAACATAAAACCAGATACATTAAATCGGTTAGAAAAAAATTATAGAAGAGCCTTGAAATCATTGGCACAGGAGACAACTTCCTAAACAGAAGTGAATGGCACATTGTATAAGAGCAACAATCAATGAATGGGACCTCATGAAAATGAAAAGCTCCTGCAAAGCAAAGAACACTGTCATCAGAACAAAATGACAGCCTACAGATTGGGAAAGGATCTTCACCAACACTATATCTGACAGAGGGCTAATATTCACTATATATAAAGAACTAAAGAAGTTAAACAGCAAAAAATCAAGTAATCCAATTTTAAAAACTGGAGTAAAGAGCTAACCAAAGAATTATCTGCAGAGGAATATCGAATGGCAGAGAAACACTTAAAGAAATGCTCAACCTCATTAGCAATCAAGGAAATGTAAATCAAAACAACCCTAAGATTTCACCTTGCACACACCAGAATTGCTAAGATCAAAAACTCAAGAGGCAACACCTGATGGAGAGGTTGTGGAGAAAGGGGAACCATCCTCCATTGTTGGTAATATAATCGTGTACCACCACTCTGGAAAGCAATCTGGAGCTTTCTCAGACAACTAGGAATAGCGGTTCCTCAAGATCCAGCTATGCCACTCCTAGGCATATAACCAAAGGAGTACCAAGTACACAAAAAAGACATTTGTCCAACCAGGTTTGCAGAAGCCTTATTTATAATAGCCAGAAGCTGGAAACAGCCCAGATGCCCCTCAGTGGAGGAATGGATGCACAAATTGTGGTATATCTACACAATGGAATATTACTCAGCGATAAAAAACAAGGAAATCATGAAATCTGCAGGTAAATGGTGGGATCTGGAAAAGATCATCCTGAGTGAACTATCCCAGAAGCAGAAAGATGCACAGGGTATATACTCACTCATATAGACATATAATATCGGATAAACCTACTAAAATCTGTATACCTAAAGAAACTAATCAAGAGGGAGGACTCTTCATAATAATTTCAATTCCTATCTAGAAATTAAAAAAGGTTGGACATTAGAAGAAGGAGAAAAAGGGAACAAGTCAGGAGCCTGACACAGAGGACCTCTGAAAGGCTCTGCCCTGTAGACTATCAATGCAGATGCTGAGACTTATGGGCAACTTTTGGGCAGAGTGCAGGGAATCTTATGAAATTATTGTGAAAAAGTACGATCTGGAGAGGACAGGAATTCCACAAGTGGAGCAACAGAACCAAAAATATCTGAGCAGAGGGGTATTTCTTGAAACTGATATTCCAACCAAGGACCATTCATGGTGATAACTTAAGGCCCCTACACAGATGTAGCCCATGGCAGTTCAATATCCAAGTGGGTTCCATTGTAATAGGAACAGGGATTGATTTTTAATGAACTGATTGGCCTGCTCTTTAATTAACTCCCCATGAGGGGGAAGCAGCATTACCAAGCTACAGAATAATACAATGCAGCCATTCCTGATGAGACCTAATTGACTAGGATCAGAAGGAAGGAAAAGAAGATCTCCCCTATCATTGGACTTGGAGAGGAGCCTCCATGCCGAAGGTGGATGAATGGACGGTTTGGGATGGGAGGAGGGTGGGAATCACAGGGAGATGCAAAGTGAATAAAGTATAATTAATAAAGAATTAAAAATAGAGTTGTGATGTCATAATTACATTATATTATAACATGATGTCATTATTGCATTGTAATGTCATAATAGCATAGTGATATCACAATACATTTTCATATTATAGTTCCATTGTGATGTTATCATAACATTGAGATGTCCTATTACCATTGTGAAGTAATAACAGAATTGTAATGTCATAATTCCATTGTGATGTCATAATACCTTTGTGATTTCATAGTAGCATTGTGATGTTTAATAGCATTGTGATGTTACAATAGCATTGTGTTGTCACAAAAGTATATTGAAGTCATAACCCTATTGTGATGTCATAATAGCAATGTGAAGTCACCATAGCATTGTGATATCATAATACCATTGTGATGTCAAAATTCCATTTTGTTCTCATACCAGGCAATTTTATTAATGACTTCTTGAAAGAAATTCCTGAACTAAGATTCTTGGACAAGAAAAGTCATTCCTTGGTTGTGTGCTATCAGCTGCCCATATTGAGGCATGTAGGGCTGCTCACCCTTTCCCACAAGCATGCTGTGTCCTACAAAGTGGTCAGTGAGTAACCCTCCTGTTCCTGGGGTTTACAGTTATACCTGGGCTTCAGGACAGAGAAATGGGTCCACGCTGTATGCGTAGGACACAAGAGCAACTATCTTCCCTTCAGTAGTGGTCCAGACAATCCTTCTAAAGGTAGTTTTAGTGCCAGGACTGCTTGTTCAAAGGAATCTTTTCTCCATTTTCACAGTCATTGTATAAGCTGTCACCATATATTTTTACTGATTATGTGGAAATTTCATAAAATATACAATACACACTTTTTCAATTGCTCCTATGTTCAAATTCCTACCCATGTGTTAGCATAAAAAATATTTAAAATAGACCAATTCTAGAATGTGTTGTTCATGTGCTCATTGGAATATGATCAGAGTCTCAGTCCAAATTAAAGATAACTGAGTTCATCCACGCTATACCCTGCAACCACCTCCAAGAGAAAGCCATCAGTCCTGAAGAGGTCTATACTTCATCCCCTTCTTGATCACAGTTTTTCTTGTGTATTTATTTATTATGATTTGTTCACTTTGTATCCCCTCTGCTGCCCTACCTTCTTCTCCTTCCAGTACCACCCTTCTAACCATATGCCCTTTCGTTCCCTGATAGGGGAGTTCCTCCTCACCCTTCTATCTAAACCTAGCTTGACAGGTCTCATCAAGGCTGGCTAGATCAGCTTTCTTTGTAACCTAATTCTCACTGCATTGTTCTCTTTGTGTCCTCAATTACCTCTACTTAGGACACTCTTCATGCCTCCTCTCCTGCAGGCTTCCCAGATTGCTGAGGAAGGGAGAATTTCATAGGGAAATCCCATTTAGAGCTGGGAGTTTTAAGGTCTCTCTTTGCATAATATCAGGCTTTGGATCTCTGTATGCAATCCCATCTCTGTGGATTCAAGAATATGGCACGGATCTATCAGCTGAGGGCAGAAAGAAACATATTTAAATAACAACAGCCTGGGTTGCTGCAAAATTAAATTAGGATGCCTGGCACAACAACTCAATTAACTGCTACCCAAAACTCCTATTGGCACACTGGTTGGATCACAACAGATGGCCTATTGGAGGTTTATCCCCCACTATTAGGAGATCTCCTAATATGTGAATACATAATATATTTGTCTTTCTGCATTTTAAGTACTTCATGCAGGATAATTTTTCCTGTTTCCATCCATTTGACTGAAAATATAATTTTCTTAGCTGAATAATACTCCATTATAGAAATATTCCAAAATTTTCCAAAAGGAGATTGTCAGTCCTCTTCTTTAGACCTTAGAAGTTGCTGGGACTTTAGTCATTGTATTGAATTAAAAACTATCAGGATAACTATGTTCTTTTAGCTTAGAAGTCCCCCATCTTCTTCCACTTCCTGATGATTTGAAGTGCAATGTTCCCTTGAAGCTCTTTAGTTACATGTGTTTTCCCCAGTAAGGAAATGTCTGGGAGCGGTTAGAAGTTATGGCCGTGTTAGATAATATAATTCCTATTGGAGATATATTATAGGAGGGTGTGCTTTGAAGTTGATATGCCAATGATAGTGACCAGATGTAGTTGATTCTCTGTCAATTTATATCTTAGTTTTTGTTGGTCTCAGTCTCTCTATTTCTGTATCTGTCTCTCTAGCTCTTTCTCTTTCTGTCTCCTTATCTTTGCCTGCCACATATGGTTCACTGTGAAAAGCTCTCAGTTTAGCTGAAGTACTATAACAAGATGACTGCTTGATGACATGGAATCCTTGATGGCCTTTGTAAAAATATGAGCAAGTTCTCAATTAAATGCTCTTTGTTCAAAGATTTGCCTTGGTCAGGGACCATTTTCTCAGTAAGTAAATCATGCACTGAGGACATATCTGTGCATTGACAAATATAATGGTATCTGTGATAATGTAAAAGTCACATGTCAAGGACAAATGACTTTATTAATGACCTCTAGAAATAGATATATGACACATTTGCTGGACTAAGAGTCGTGGACACAGGAAATGTCATCTCTGGGTTGTGTGATCTCATCTGCCCAGATTGAGGCATGTGGGACTTCTCACCCTTTCTCTCAAGTAGGCTGTCCAGTTGTCCCTTTTAATAACTGGCTCCTGAAACTCTTACTTGTTTTTATGACATCATTCTCCTTCTCAACCAGCACCTGAAAGCATCTTGAGGTTATCATGGAAATGAGTAAAGAAACTTTCCTCAGTTTCAAGTAACTCTGATCCTGTGAGTTTTTCTTGTGAAACCCAACAAGCATTTATCACATCCCACACCATTACTATTTTTACCTCTGTGACAATGATAGGTAAAAAATGACAGCATGTAGATGTCATACCACTGTGTTATCCAAATAGCTGTGTGATATCATAGTATCTTTGTGATGTCATAATACAATTTTGATGGCATAAAATCATTGTGAGGTCATAAAAGCATTGTGATATCATAAAAGCATAGTGACGTCACAATAATCTTGTGATATAACAGCATTGTAATGTCTTCATAGCCTTGTGAACTAATAACACCATTGTGATATCATAATACCATTGTGATATCATATTATTGTTATGCCATATAACAGCATTTAGATGAAATACCATTGTGATGTCATAATAGCACTGTGAAATCATCATAGCATTGTGATGTCCTAATATCATTGTGAAATCATAAAGTTTTGAAGTCAGAAAAGCATTTTGATGTCAAAATTCCACTGTAATGTCATTCCACAATCATGTCTTAATAGCATTGTGATGTCATAATAGCATTGAAAGGTCATGATGAATTTTGATGTCATGATGCCATTGTGATTTCATGATGCCATAGTGATGTCATGATAACACTGTGATGTCTTAATATCACTATGAAGTCATACAGTTGTGAAGTCATAACAGCATTTTGATGTCAAATTTCCATTGGGATTTTATACCACATGATTGTGGTAATAGCATGTTGATGTTACGATACCATTATGAAATGTCATAATAGAATTGTGGAGTCTTAACACCATTGTGATGCATAATAGCATTGTGATGTCAAAATATCATTCTGATTTTGTAATAGAATTGTGATGTCATTTTACCATTGTATGTCATAATATCATTTTGAGTTCATAATAGCATTGTGATATTATAACAGTTTTGTGATGTCATAATAACATTGTGAGGTCATAAAAGCATCATGATTTTAAAATAGCATTTTGAGATCGTAATACCATTGTGATGTCATAATACCATCGTAATTTTATAATAGCATTTTGACCGAATAATAACATTTTGATATCATAAAGACATTGTAATAGCATAATTCCATTGTGATATCATAACACCATTATGATGTCTTATCATTGTGATGTCATAATCACATTGTGATATCATAAAACCATCATGATGTCATATCATTGTGTTGTCATGGTATCATTGATATATCATACAATTGTAATTTCAAAATAGCAATGAAATGTTATAATAGCATTTTGATATCATAAAAACATTGTAAAATCATAATACCATTGATGTCAGATCATTGGAATGACATAATATCATTGTGATGTCATATTTTTCTGCAGTAATAGCTTCACAAATTTGTGATGTCCTAATGCCATTGTGATGTAATACAATTGTGATGTCATAATAGCATTGTGAAGTTATAACACCATTGTGATGTCATAATAGCATTTTGAGGTCATAATGCCATTGTGATGCCAAAATTCTATTGTGATTACATACCACAGTAATGTAGAAATACCATTGTGATGTCATATCACTGTAATGTCATAATAGAATTGAGATGTCATACTATTGGGATGTCATCATAGCATTGTGATTTCATAATACAATTGTGTAATCATAACACCATTGTGATATCCTATCACTGTGATATCATTATAACATTGAGATGTCATAAAAGCATTGTGATGTCATATCATTGTGTTGTCATAATTGCCATCAGATGTCATACCATTGTAATGTCAATATAGCATTGTGATGTCATAATAGCATTGTGATTTAATATTACCATTGTGATGTTATCATAGCATTGTAATGTCATAGTAGCATTGTGATGTTATAATATCATTGTCTTGTCATAATTTGATTGCATTGTCATGTTTCCGTTGTGAAGCCATCTCATTGGGATATCCTTTCACCATTTTTATGTTATAATACAATTGTGTTCTCATAATACCATTTTGATACCATATCATTGGGGTGTTATAATATAATTGTAAAGTCATAATTGTGGAGAGCCGGAGTTTGGTTGCCATGGTGCTGGCTTCCTCCCTCAAAACTGATAAACCGTTATGACCATTGGGCAACTGTCGTCACGAGCCCAGCCCAGGGGCATCATATGGGGTGATGGGTGAGCAGCCAATCAGGGGATGATACGTCATCTCACACCATGGGTGAGCAGCCAATCAGGGAATGATACATCATCTCACACCACTTTAGTGTGAGCAGGGCTTATATAAACAGCGCCACTTCGGGGCTCGGGGACTTCCTCCTTTCATTGTTTGACTGCAATAAAGCTTGCTGCAGAAGGATCCTGTTGTCCGCGTGCGTTCTTGCTGGCAAGAAGATTACGTGGCTCGTAACACATAATATCATTGTAATATCACAATACCATTGGGAATTCATAATACCACTGTGATGTCAAAATACAATTGTGATGTCATAATACAAATTTGAGTTCATAATGCCATTGTGATATCATCACAACTTTTTGAATCCATTTAATTGGGATGTCTTTACACCATTGGTATAATACCATTGTGATATCCTAATACCATTGGGATGTGATCATAGCTCTATGATTTTCTAATATCATTTTGAAGTTATACATTTTGAAGTCATAATGCCATTGTGATGTCATCATAGTTTTGTGAAGCCATATAATTGATATGCCATTACACCATTGTTATAATACCATTGTGATGTCATAATACCATTGGATTCCATACTATTGTGCTGTCATAATAATATTGTGTTGTTATAATTGCATTGTTATGTTATAATTTCATTGTGATTTCATACAATATGATGTCACAATAGCCTTGTGATGTCATAATTACATTGTGATGGCATACTATCGTTGTGATGTCAAAATACCAATGTGAGATCATAATAGTATTTTGAAATCATAATGCCATTGTGATGTCAAAATGCCATTGAGATATCATATAACAATCATGCCACGATAGCATTGTGATGTCATAATAATCTTGTTATGTCAAAATGCCATTGTGATGTCATAGTAGCACTAATATGTTGTGACGCCATTTTAATGACATGATACAATTGAGATGTTATGATAAACTTCTGATGTCATAATATCATTGAGATATTTTATAGTCTTTATAGCCTTGTGATCTCATAATACCATTTTGAAATCATAATAGCATTGTAAATTAATAATACCATTGTGATGTCATAATATCATTTTGATGTCTTAATATATTGTGATGACATAGCATAGCTATGTGTTGTCATTATACCATTGTGTTATTATCATACCATTGTTGGTATAATGTTATTTTGAAATGTATACACCTTACCCTTGTTCTTCAAATGTTGATTTCTATACCCACTCTCTGGTTTCAATCAGGATATTGCATTGTGATACTTATTATAAGTTTCTTGTCTCAACTTTTTGTAAACAGGCCAGAATAAAGCAACTAGTCATAATGTTGAGCAAAGGGAGGAGCCAGAGGGCAGAAAATGATTGGGAAGAGAGAGGGTGGGGAAGCAGAGCGTGGAGAGCAGAGAGGGATGAGAGTTCTTGGAATAGCAGGGAAACAATAAATCAGACCTAAGACTTCACAAAAAGCAATATAATGGGTGAAATCTAAATGTCAGGAGACTATGAGGACTTAAAGATTTAGGAGGGCGCAACTATTGACCAGTATTGGGTTCTAAGTTATCAGTCTTTGTGTGGTGAATTGGTTGTACAGCTGCTTAGGATTAACAGCAACATTAATAAAAGATAAACCAATAGTAAATATTAATCATTACCAACAACATACCATTGTGAAATCATTATACCATTCTGATGTAATAACACTATTGCAATGTCTAATCATTGTGAAGATATAATAGCATTGTGATATCATAATACCATTGTGATTTTATAAAAACATTTGGATGTCATACCACCATTGGGA
This sequence comes from Meriones unguiculatus, assembly GCF_030254825.1. Classification (NCBI taxonomy): domain Eukaryota; kingdom Metazoa; phylum Chordata; class Mammalia; order Rodentia; family Muridae; genus Meriones; species Meriones unguiculatus. The sequence goes on along the minus strand of NW_026843710.1, from coordinate 16,074,437 downwards.
AATCATGAAAACATTGTTATGTCATCATACCATGGTGATGTTATAATACAATTGGGATGTCAACATAGCATTGTGATGTCATACTATTGTGTTGTTATAATACTATTGTGATATCATGATACCATTGGGATGCCATAAAAGCATTGTAATGATATAATAAGCTTTTAAGGTCATAATGCCACTGTGAAGTCAAAATTCCTTTCTGATGTCATACCACAATGCTGCCCCCTCAGTTTTCTCCTTCCAATTGAACACACCATCCTTCTTCTACCCCTATGCCTTTCTCTAATTACCCAGATAGGGGTGGTTCTCCTCTCCCTTCTATCTGACCCTAGCTCATCAGGGTTTATCAAGGCTGGCTTCATCATCATCTTCTGTGGCCTGATTCTCAGGATATTGTTCTCCTTGTGTCCTCAATTACCTTTACTTATGGCACTCTTTATGCCTCCTCTCCTACAGGATTCCCAGAGCTCTGAGTGGAGGGAGAATTTCAAAGAAATCCAATTTCGAGCTTTGTGTTTTAAAGTCTCTCTGTGCATAATATTGAAGTGTGTCTTTGTATGCAATCCCAATTTATGCAGAAGTAAGCATCTCTGTGGATAAAAGAACATGGCACTTAACTAACAGTTGAGGGCAGAGAGGAACATATTTTAAAAACAACAGCCAGGTTTGCTTGAGGATTTCTATAGGATTCCCTGGCCCCACAACTCAATCAAATGCCACCCAAATCCCCCAGTTTAAGACTGGTTTCTTCACAATAGATGACCTATTGGAACTTTATCCTCCACTATTAGGAGATCTCCTAATAAGTGAATATATAACATTTTGTCTTTCTGCATTTTAGTTACTTCACACAGAATGATTTTTCCTGGTTCCATCCATTTGCCTGAAAATAACATGATGTATTTTTGTTTTGTTTTGTTTTGTTTTGTTTTTACCTGAATAATACTCCCTTATGGAAATATTACACATTTTATCCCAAAGGATATTGTTAGTTCTGTTCTTTAGTATTTGGAAGTTACTGGGACTTTAACTATTGTATTGAATGACAAACAATGTCCTTTTAGCCTAGAAGACCCTCCATGGTCTTCCACTTTCAGGTGATTTGAATTGCAGTGTCTCGTTGAAGCTCATCTGTTGGTATAATGTTCTTTTAAACTGTATACGCCCGACCCTTGTTAATTCAAATGCTGATTTCCCCACCCCCAACTCTCTGGTTTCAATCCGGATATTGCATTGTGATACTCATTCTAAGCATCCTGTCTCAACTCTTGTGTAAACAGGAACAAAATAAAGCAACTGGACACAATGTTGAGCAGGGAGGAGCCAGAGGACAGGGAAGAGGGGAGGAGCTAGAAGGCAGGAGAGGAATGGGAGGAGAAGGAGGAGAAGGAGCGAGGAGAGCAGAGCTGGAGGGGAGAGCTTGGAGGACTTGGAGCATGAACCAGACCTAAGATTTCACAAAAAGCAAGTATGATATGCGAAATCTAAATGTTAGGAAACTGAGGGCTTGGAGGTTTAGGAGGCAGTAAATATTGCCCAGCATTGTGTTCTAGGTTAACAAAAAACCCTGTCTCTGTGTGGTGGTTTGGTTATAGAGCTGCTGAGGATTAACAGCAGTTTACTAGAAGATAAACCAATAGTAAATATTAATAACTTCCTACAACATTCATCTATTTATATGTGTAATCCCCAATGAGGAAATGTCTGGGAAGTGTTAGGAGGGGTGGCCTTGTTAGGTAATATAATTCCTATTAGAGTTACACTATAGGAGTGTGTGCTTTGAGGTTGATATGGCAATGAAAATGACCAGACAGAATGGAGTCTGTGTCTCTTGATCTCTGTCATGTTATATCTTCGTTTCTGTTGGTCTCTGTCTCTCTATTTCTGAATCTGTTGCTCTAGTTCTTTCTCTCTCTCTGTCTCACTCCCATGAATATATTGAAATAACTGCAGTTTTTGTTTAATTGGCCTAAACAGCATGCATTGGTTTTAATTTGTAAACTTAATAAAATAAAACCAAAGGTTTTTGTTGTTGTTGTTGTTTTTCCCCAAACTCTTGAGAACTGTTTTAAGTTCTGTTAGAATGCCCAAGGGTTAATATTTTAAAATACCTGATAAATTTTAAAATGTTTTATAGAATTTAACTCCTATGAACCAGGATCAAACTCAGAGGTGTTGATTCAAATTGTCCCATACAGATAAACATACACATACAGAGAGATACATAAGGAACATAGAAATCCAACATTTTCACCTCGGAATAACCAGAATACCCAAATACCAGGACTTGACCAACCCCTACTGGACACAAGTCCCACAGATTCCAGAAGGAGAAGACCCCCTCATAGGTGCCTCCACACACATAGATTCCAGAAGGAGTAGAGCTCCTATGGCCCTTTCCACAGCTTCCAAATGGAGAGAGGGCTCCAGTAGCCCTCTTATCACACCAAATAGTGTCCCAGCAATGCTCTCTCCTGGTCCCTAAAGGACCTTTATGAGCCTCTTGCCTGGGAATTGGAGATTCCCTGACCAGATTGAAAGCTCTCCAAGTTTCCCAAACCTTGTGAGCAAACCAAAACCAGAAACTAATACAGAAGCTGGCAGACAAAACCAAACAACAACAACAAAAAACAAAAAAATACAAAACAAACAAACAAACAAACAAAAAAACAGAAACAAAGACAAAAAACAACCTGGTACCTGCTTTTTAAAGATTTAAATATTTTTTTAAAACTTGTTTCTGTAATACCAAAACAAAGCATCCTCTTTAGGAGAGAAATCATAAAGCACATTTATATTTTTAAAAGTAAAAAACAGACTTTAAAATTTACCAGTGCAATCAATCCAATTTTACTGTTATTTATTATTATTATTATTATTATTATTATTTTGTTATTTTAATTTCTCTAACTCCCTTAATAACTGAACTTGTTCCCTTTCTAATTGAACTTTTGCTCAGAGAACATTAGTATCCTCCTGCAGTGGTCCCATATCTCCTGCACATATGGCTGGAAAAGCCAAGGGGGCAGAGGACATAGGAGGACAGTCAGAATTATGAGGCTTGGCAGTTTTTTCCTCTGACTCCCTTTCATCCTCACTATCTAACTCCTGAATTATTTTCTGCTCTCAAATTACAGAAATCTGTTTGAGCTCCTTTATGAACATTTGAAATAACCTTAGAAGTATTTTTTTTCTAATAATAATAGAAAAAAATTATTGGCTGCTCTAATTTCTCCAAGTAACTTTTTTGCTTGTGAGATTCCTTTCCCAAGTTTTGGGATTGATGGTACCTTCAACTGAGAACTAGGGACAAACTTCATTTACAAACTCAAGGGGATGAGGGCATTTCTCAAAATTCCTCACTTTTATTAGCATTGACTCTAACGTCCTCATTAACATCTCCCTGCTATTTCTCTGCCCAGTAGTTTTGTTGCCTGACTACCTTGTCTTCTTTTTTGCAATGGGAGGTCATCACTTTTTTCTTAGGCATCTGGATCTCCAAAAACCAGCCTTTCTAACATTGGCCCTCATTTTCAAGGTCCCTTGTTTAGTCGCCAACTGACCCCATCCTTCGGGCTTGTCGAAAAGTGTTATATATATGATTAATATTTACTAATAATTATCTTTAGTAACTCTTGCTGTTAATCCTAAACACCTGTATTTATTTAGTTTTTTAGTTAACTACAACACAATGCAGAGCAATAGTTACTCTCTCTAAACCCTCCAAGACCTCATAGTTTCCTAACATTTAGATTTTACCCAGCATACTTGCTTTTTGTGAAATATTATGTCCAGTCCATCTCCATGTAGTTCCAAGGTCTTCCTCCACCTCACCTCTTTCTCCAAGCTCTCTTGCACTTTTCTCCCACTCATTTCCTGCTCTCTGGCTCCTCCCCTCTTTCCTGTCCTCTGGCTCTTCCCATTGGACAACAATGTGGTTAGGTGCTTGATTCTGGCCTGTTTATCACAATGAAATATCCAGATTGAAAACAGAGATTTGGGTGGGGGGGTAGTAATCAGCATTTCAATGAACAAGGGTAAGATTTATACAATTCAAAAGAACATTGTATCAACAGAAAAGGGTCTACCTGAAAGAGGGAGTGTAAATGGGGGTACAGAGAGGTGAAGAATGGATAAAAGACAGATTCTTGATCAGGTCTTAGTCTGAATGAGCAAACAACACTCATAAATCAACTGGTAAAATATATATTTTTTCACAGTAGCAACACATCTGTGCCACCTAACAAGGCATGCAGGAATTCACTCAGGGTTGCACAAAGTTTGTGGTCTGGTTCCCAATGTTGCAGAGAGCTTGCTACCTACTACTCAGTCTCAGAACACTCCCCTTGCAGAGGTCACAAACAAAATCCTCTGAGACATAGAACTTAGATAAGACCCATATCTGACAAGACCAGGAGACAGAATTCCAGTTACCAGACTCCTTCAGATCAGACAATTCTGAGGACTGGTTTGGCTGAAAAAGAGAAAGATCTGTGAGTGTAAAAGGAGAAATGAGGGAAAACAAATTATTTGATAGCTGGTTCTGTTCCACACTAGGGATGTCAAACTGCTATGAGCAGGGTAGCCTTGGCGGACCTGGCTGGATGGGCAGGTAGGTCTAATCAGTGGTCAGTGTGGACCCTCCTGGTTGTGGTTTTTAAATTTAAAATTGGGCCTTCAGGACATTGAACTGTGTCCATGTCATATGCCTAGGAAACAGAGCAGCTGTGTTTCCTCCTGTACTCCTCCAGACAAAGCCTCTAAACCTAGTTTAGTGCCAGGACTGCTTGCTAAGATGTTTCACCTGAGCTCATAGGGTCTGAGGTAGCTGGGTAACCACTAGTATATTGCTAGAATTCTGTGCTACATAATGAGCTCCTGGATATATCCATTATAAAGTCACACTCTGCAATAAAGTCAAACTTTATTAATAACAACAGCCTAGGTTCCTTGAAAAATTCCATAGAATTCCCTGGCCCAAATATTCAATCAACTGACACCAATCCCCCTAGTGGAAGACTTATTTGTTCACCATAGATGTTCTTTTGGAACATTTGTCTTTCTGCATTTAAATAATTTCACCCAGGATGATTTTCCTAGTGCCAAACATTTGCCTGAAAATATATGATGTCATTTTCTTAGCTGTATAATACTGTTATGGAAATATTCCACATTTTCCCCAAAGGAGAATGTTAGTCTTATTCTTTAGTCCTTGAAGTTGTTGGGAATTGAATCATTGTACTGAATGTCACACTATCAGGATAACTATGTTCTTTTAGCCTAGAGGTCCCTCCATCTTCTTCCACTTCAGGATGAGTTGAATTGCAAATGGTTTTGTAGTTCATCTATTTACCTGTTTAGTCTCCAGTGAGGATATGTCTGGGCAGTGTTAGTTGTATGGCCTTGTTAGATAATATAGTTCCTTTTCTTTCCCTAATTTCTTTTCAGCCCCTTTGTCTTTTTTTTTATACAGGAGGGCTACTGATTTTTCAGTTTATTATGAATCCATTAACATTGCCAAAGTTGTTTATAAGCTGTTGGAGTTCCCTGGTAGAATTTTTGGGTCATTGAGTTATACTATCATATCATATGAAAATACTGATACTTTGACTTCTTCCATTCCATTTCTATCCCCTTGATCTTCTTCAAAGGTTTTATTGCTCTAGCAAGGACTTCCACAACTATGTTGAAGCAATATGGAGAGAGTGGCAGCCTTGCCTTATCCCTGATTTCAGTGGGATTGCTTTTAGCTTCTCTCAGTTTAGTTTGATGTTGGCTATAGGCTTGCTATATATTGACTTTACTATATTTAGATGTGTGACTTCTATCACTGATCTCTCCAACATTTTAAACATGAATGGTTGTTGGAATTCGTCAAATTCTTTTTAATCATCTCAAGAGATTAGTGTGTGTGTGTGTGTGCGTGTTTCTTTCAGTTTATTAATATGGTTGATCACACTGCTGAATTTCCTTATATTAGACCACCCCTGCATAACTGGGATGAAGCCTACTTGGTCATAGTGGAAGATATCCTTGACGTGTTTTTGTATTTTGTCAAAGATGCAATGTACCTTGGTATGACCCTAACCAAGAAAGTTAAAAACTTGTATGAAAAAAAAATCAAGTCTCTAAAGAAAGAATTAGAAAAAGATATCAGAAGATGAAAAGACCTCCAATGCTCAAGGTTTGGCAGGATGATCATTGTAAAAATGCCATCTTACCAAAAGCAATCTACAGATTCAATGCCATTACCATCAAATTAAGAACACAATTCTTTACAGACCTTGAAAGAAAAATTGTCAAGTTTATATGGAAAAAAAACATAATTGATAAAACAATCCTCGACAATAAAAGTTCTTCTGGAGTTATTTCCATTTCTGATCTCAAGCTGTACTATAGAGCAACAACAATAAAAACTTGCAGAGAAACAGAATGGTGAATCAATGGAACCAAATAGAAGATGCAGAAATAAACCCACACACTTATGGACACCTAATTTTTTACAAAGATGCCAAAACTATACAATGGAAAAAAATATATAGCATCTTCAAAAACTGGTGCTGGTCTACCTGAATGTCTACAGACAGAAAAATACAAATAGATACATTCTCATCACCCTACACAAAACTTAAGTCCAAATGGATCAAAGACCTCAACATAAAACCAGACACATTAAACAAAAAAAATAAACAAAAAAAAGTGGGTAAGAGCCTTGAACTCATTGATACAAGAGACAACTTCCTGAACATAACATCAACAGAACTGGCTCTAAGAGCAACATTCGGTAATAGGGACCTCATTAAACTGAAATGCTTCTATAAAGCAAAAGATAGTGTCATCAAAATAAAACAAATGCCTATAAATTGGCAAAAAATGTTCACCAAGTCTCTATGTGACAGATGGCTAATATTCATTATATATAAAGAACTAAAGAAGTTGAAAAGCAACAAATCAAGTAATCCAATTAAAAAATGGGAAACAGAGCTAAACAGAGAATTCTCAATGGAGGAATAACAAATGACAGAGAAGCACTGAAATAAATGTTCAACATCATTAGCCATCAGGGAAATGCATATAAAAATGACCCTAAGATTTCACCTAACACCCATAAGAATGGCCAAGATAAAAAACTCAAGTTACCACACATGCTGGAGAGATTGTGGAGAAAGGGAAACCCATATCAACTGCTGATAGTATTGTAACCTTGTACAACCACTCTGGAAATCAATCTGGCTCATTATTGAGGAATAACTCTTCCTCAATATCTAGCTATACCATTCCTAGGCATATATCCAAAAGAGGCTCAAATACACAATACAGATATTTGGTCAACCATGTTTGTAGCAGCTTTATTTTAATAGCCAGAACCAGGAAACAATCCAGATGCCCCCAACTGAAAAATAAATAAAGAAATTGTGGTACATCTACACAAATTAATATCACTCAGCAGTGAAAATCAAGGAAATGATGAAATTTGCAGGTAAATGGTGGGAACTGGAAAAGATCATCCTGAGGGATCTGTCCAGAAGCACCAAGACACACATGGTATATACACACTCATGTAGACATACAATATGGGAAAAACCTACTAAAATCTGTACACCTAAAGTAAATAATAAAGAGAGAGGACTCTGGCTGAAATGCTCAATCTCCATCCCAAAAGGCAAAGAATGGACATCAGAAGAAGGAGAAAACAGGTAACAAGTTAGGAGCCTGCCACAGAGGTCCTCTGAAAGGCGCTGCCTTGCAGAGTGTCAAAGCAGAAGCTAAGACTTATGGCCAACTGTTTGGGAGAGTGCATGGAATCTAAAGAAAGAAGTGGGAAATAGTAAGATTTGGAGAGGACATGAGAGCAACAAGGAGAACAAGAGAAGCAAAAAATCAGAGCACAAGGGTCTTTCCTGAGACTCTTTCTCCAGCCAAGTACCATGCATGGAGATAAACTAGAACCCATACAGAGATGTTGCCCATGGTATTTCAGTGTCCAAGGGGGTTCCATAGTAATGGGAACAGGGACTGCCTCTGACATGAGCTGATGGTCTGGTCTTTGAAAACCAAACCCTGACAGGGGAGGGGGCAGCCTTAATAGGCCACAGAGAAAGAGAATGTAACCACTCCTGATGAGATCTGATACACTAGTACCAGAAAGAAGGAGAGAAAGACCTCCCATCAGTGGACTTGGGAAGAGGCATGAGTGGACAAGGGGAAGGGATGCAGGGATTGGGAAGGTAGCAGGGAGAGGTTTATGGCAGGATACAAAGTGAATAAAGTGTAAATAATAAAATTTAAAATGAAAAAAATGTTAAAAAATATAATTTTTTTGTAGTTATATTATTGGAGGGTGTGCTTAGAGGTTGATATGAAAATAAGTTAGCAGACAGAATGGAGTCTCGGTCTCTCAGTCTAGGTCACTTTCTATCTTTGTTTTCTTTCTGTCTCAGTCTCTGTATCTCTGAATCTGTCTCTCTAGCTCTTTCACTTTCTCTCTATCTCCCTATCTCTCCCTGCTGCTTGTGGTTCAGTATGGAAAGCTTTCAATTCTTCCTAAGGAATACAACCAGATTACTGCTTGATGATGTGACAACATGGATGGTCTGTGTAAAATATAAGCAAGGTTCCCAATTAAATGCTTTTTTTTTTTTCAAAGAATTGTCTTGGCCAGGGAGCATTTTCCCAGTAAGTAATTCAATGACTGATGACAAATCTGTACATTTAACAAATAATAATGGAATCTGTGATAATGTGAAACTGACATGTAAAGGACAAAGGACTTTATTAAGTACCACTTGAAAAAAATATGTGAAACTTTTCCTGGACTAAGAGTATTGGATAGAGGAAATGACATCTCTGGGTTGTGTGCTTTTAGCTGTACAGATTGAGGCATATAGGGCCAGGCTTTCTCTCAAACAGGCTGTCCACTTGGCACTTTTGATAAATGTTTCCTGAAACTCTTAATGACTTTCCCCTATTTCATGTCATTATTTTCCTCTGAGCTATTCAGCACCTTAGAGAATCTTGAGGTTTCCATGGAGATGAGTAAAGAAACTTTCCTCACTGTCCAGTATCACTGATCTTATGGACACGTGACTTTTTTCTGTGAAACCCACCAAGTATTTATCTCATCCCTTTATTCAGATCTCACACCTTTACTGCTGGTTATCTCTCTGAAAATATCAGGTATGAAATTAAACTTTAAATTTTATTTAATTGGACAGCTTCCTAAGTAGGGAAGCTGCAAAGTGATGTGGGATAAAAGGGAATGTACGGAATGACAAGGAGATCTCATACTGTCATCTTGGACCTGAAATATCCTAGGTTGTGACTTTGAACTTAGCAGTTACTTGCATACTCAATAAAAGTATCTTCACATTCTTATTGATATAATAGGCTGGCAGAGTCTAGAAATCCGTGGGGTATTGTGTCTTTAAGAGCAGGAAAATGAGAAGAAAAACAGACAATCCTAGGTCTTGTTTGGCTGAAACAGAGAAAGATCTCTGAGTGTAAAGGGTGAACTGAACAGCAAAATATAATTACACAGTTGGTGCTATTCCACACTCGGTTTGCCAAACCTCTATGAGCAGAGTTGCCTTGGCTGACCTGGCTGGATAGGCAGCTATGTCCTATTCAGTGATCAGTGGGGAACCCACCTGGTCCTGTTGTTTACAAAAAACTGGGCCTTCATGACAGAGAAACCGGTCCATGTTATTTGCCTAGGACACAAGAGCAGCTGAGTTTCCTGCTGTGGTACTCTAGACTAACCCTCTAAACATTGTGTTAGTGCCAGGACTACTTGTTCTGAGGAGCCACCTGAGCTCATTGTGTTTGAGATACCTGGTTAACCACTAGTTCATGGCTAATATTCTCTGCTCCATATTCAATTCTTTCAAAGCATGCCTTATAAACTCAAAATCTGCCTTCCTTAAGGAAATTTTTTTCTCCATTTTAAAAGTCATTGTAAAAGTTGTCAACATATTTTTATTGATTATGTATGAATTTGATATAATATACATTACATTCCTTTTCCATTGCTCCCAAGTTCAAATTCCTACCCATGTGTCACACTAAATATTTTTTCTTTAAAATACACCAATGCAAATATGTGTTATTCATATACTCACTGAAACATGATCAGAGTCTCAGTGCTTAGTCTCTTAAAGAAAACTGAGTTCATCCTTGCTGAACACTAGCACCACCCAAAGAAGAAACTCTCAGTCCTGAAAAGCTCCATGCTTCATCACCTTGACACTTTTCCTTAGGTATTTATTTCTTGATTTGTTTACATTGTATCCCCTCTACTGCACACTCATTCATCTACTTCCAGTCCCACCAATCCTCCTTCTATCCCTTTGCAATTTCTAAAATTCCCCTGATAGTGGAGGTCATTCTTCCCCATCTAACTGACCCTAGCTCATCATTACCTAGGCTGCCTGCATCATCTTCCTCTGTGGCCTGATTTTCAGGGCAGTACATTGTGTCCTTAATTCACTCTACTTAAAATACTCTTCCTGCCTTCTTTCTTGCATGCTGTCCAGAGCACTGAGGGGAGAGACAATTTCATAGGGAAATCTCATTTAGACCTGCATGTTCTAAGGCCTCTCTCTGCATAATGTCAGATTGTGAGTCTCTGTATGCAATCCAATTTGATGCAGAAGAAAACGTTTCTATGGATCCAAGAACATGACAATAGTCAATCAGTTGAAGGCAGACAGCAGCATATTTTAACAACAACAGCATGGTTTGCTTGAAAATTTCTATAGGATACCCTTGCCCAACAGCTTAATGCACTGCAACCCAATCTTCCTAGTAGAATCCTGGTTTGGTCACAATTAGATTGTCTATTTGAACTTTATCCCCCACTATTAGGAGACCTCCTAATAAGTGAATATATACCATATTTGTTTTTCTGCATTTTAGTTACTTTGCTCAGAATGATTTTTCCTGGTTCCATCTGTAGTCTGAAAATATCATGACATCATTTTCTTAACTGAATAATACTCTATTTTGGAAATATTCCAAAATGTCTTCAAAGGAGTTTGTCTTTAGTACTTGCAAGTTGCTGAGACTTTAATCATTGTATTGGATGACAAACTATCAGGATAACTATGTTCTTTTAGCCTGGAAGTTCCTAGGAAGGTGTGCTGTGAGGTTGATATTCCAATGTAAATGACCAGACAGAATGGTGTCAGTCTTTCTGTCTCTGTCCCTTTATATATTTGTTTTTGTAGGTCCCTGTCTCTCTATTACCTAATCTGTCTCTCTAGCTCTTTCTCTCTCTGTTTCTCTGTTTCCCTTTTTATGCCTGTAGCTGGTGGTTCAGTAGGAAAAGCTCTCAGGTCTGCTAAAGGACTACATCATGTTGTCTGCTTGCTGATGTGACATAATGGTTAGTCTCTGTAAAAATATAAGCAAGGTCATAATTAAAAACTATTTGTTCAAAGAGTTGCCTTGGTCAGGGAGCGTTTTTCCCAGTAAGTAATTCACTGACTGAGAACATATCTGTACATTTAATGGGATCATTGATAATGGGTATATCGAATGTCAAGGACATGGCACTTTATTAATAACCACTTGAAAGTAATATTTGGCAGATTAAGTGAACTAAGAATCTTGGACACAGGAACAGTCATCTCTATTTGGTGTGCTTTCAGCTGCCAAGATTGGGTTATGTAGGGCTGCTCATCCTTTTTCTCAAGCCGGCTGTCAACCTGTCCCTTTTAATAACTGGCTCTGGAAATTCTTATTGACTTTTACCTTTTTCATGGCAGCATTCTGCCTCTCAGCCATTCAGCACCTTGCCATTGAGGTATCATAATAGCATTGGGATGTCATAATGAATTTTGATGTTGTGATGCAATTGTATTGTCATAATAGCATTTCAATGTCATCAAATCATTGGGTGTCCTAATATCATTTTGAAGTCTTACTGTTGTGAAGTCATAATAGGTTTTTGATGTCAAAATTCAATTGTGATGTCATACCACAATAATGTTGTAGTACCATTGCAAAGTCATAATAGCATGATGATGCCATAAAACCATTGTGGAATCATAATATCATTGTGGTGTCATAATAGCATTGTTATGTCATAATAACATTTGAAATCAATATACCATTGTGGTGTTATAATATTGTGATGGCATTATAGTATTTTGATGTCAAAATGCCTTTGTGGCAGGGGTGGTTCAATATACGGAAATCCATCAATATGATCCACCATTTTAACAAACTGAAAGAAAAAACCACATGATAATCTCCCTAGATGCTGAAAAACATTTGACAAAACCAACATCCATTCATGTTTAAAGTATTGGAGAGATCAGGGATACAAGGCACATATCTAAACATAGTAAGGGCAATATACAGCAAACCTATAGCCAACATCAAACTGAACGGAGAGAAACTTAAAGCAATCCCACTAAAATCAGGGACAAGACAAGGCTGCCCACTCTCTCCATATCTCTTCAACATAGTTCTGGAAGTCCTTGCTAGAGCAATAAGACAGTTGAAGGAGATCAAGGGGATACAAATTGGAAAGGAAGAAGTCAAATTATCACTATTTGCAGATGATATGATAGTATACGTGAGTGACCCCAAAAACTCTACCAGGGAACACTTACAGCTGATAAACACCTTCAGCAAAGTGGCCAGATACAAAATTAACTCAAAAAAATCAGTAGCCCTCCTGTATACAAAAGACAAAAGAGCTGAGAAAGAAATTAGGGAAACAACACCCTTCACAATAGCCACAAATGACATAAAGTACCTTGGTGTGACTCTAACCAAGCAAGACAAAGACTTGTATGAAAAAAATTTCAAATATCTGAAGAAAGAATTAGTAGAAGATATGAGAAGATGGAAAGATCTCCCATGTTCATGGCTTGGCAGGATTAACATAGTAAAAATGGACATTTTACCAAAAGCAATATACAGATTCAATGCAATTCTCATCAAATAACGAACTGTAACAGACCTGCAAAGGAAAATTCTCAACTTCATACGGAATAACAAGAAACCCAGAATTGCTAAAACAGTCCTCTACAATAAAATATCTTCTGGAGGTATCTCCATCCCTGATCTTAAATTGTACTATAGAGCAACAGTTTTAAAAACTGCATGGTACTGGCCTAATGACAGAATAGTGGATCAATGGAATCGAACAGAGGACGCAGAAATAAACCCACACACTTATGGACACCTGATCTATGACAAAGGCGCCAAAACCATACAATGGAAAAAAGATAGCATTTTCAAAAAATGGTGCTGGTCCATCTGGATGTCTACATGTAGAAAAATGAAAATAGATCCATACTTATCACCGTGCACCAAACTGAAGTCCAAGCGGATCAAAGACCTCAACATAAAACCTGACACATTAAATCAGCTAGAAAAAAAAAGTGGGAAATACACTAGAACTCATTGGTACAGGAGAAAACTTCCTGAACAGAACACCAACAGCACAGGCTCTAAGAGCAACAATCAATAAATGGGATCTCATGAAACTGAAAATCTTCTGCAAAGCAAAGGAGACCATCAACAAAACAAAGTGACTGCCTATAGATTGGGAAAGAATCTTCACCAACCCTTTATCTGACAGAGGACTCATATCCAGTATATGCAAAGAACTAAAGAAGCTGAAAAGCTGCAAACCAAGTAATCCACTTAAAAAATGGGGAACAGAGCTAAACAGAGAATTCTCTGTAGAGGAATACCGAATGGCAGAGAAGCACTTAAAGAAATTCTCAACCTCACTAGCCATTGGGGAAATGCAAATCAAAACAACCCTGAGATTTCACCTTACACGCATGAGAATGGCCAAGATCAAAAACTCAAGTGACAACACATGCTGGAGAGGTTGTGGAGAAAGGGGAACCCTTCTCCATGGCTTGTGGGAATGTAAACTTGTACAACCACTCTGGAAATCAATCTGGCGCTTTCTCAGACAACTAGGAATACCGCTTCCTCAAGATCCAGCCATACCACTACTGGGCATATATCCAAAAGAGGCTCAAGTACACAAAAAGGACATTTGCTCAACCATGTTTGTAGCAGCTTTAGTTGTAATAGCCAGAAGCTGGAAACAACCCAGATGCCCCTCAACTGAAGAATGGATGCAGAAATTATGGTACATCTACACAATGGAATATTACTCAGCAATGAAAAATAAGAAAATCATGAAATTTGCAGGTAAATGGTGGGATCTGGAAAGGATCATCCTGAGTGAGTTGTCCCAGAAGCAAAAAGACACACATGGTATATACTCACTCTTATAGACATACAACATAGGACAAACCCACTAAAACCTGTGCATCTAAAGAAACTAAGCAAGAGAGAGGACCCTAACTAAAATGTCCAATCCCCATCTGGAAAGGCAAAGAGGATGGACATCAGAAGAAGAAGAAAACAGGAAACAACCTAGGAACCTACCACAGAGGGCCTCTGAAAGCCTCTGCAGTACAGACTATCAAAGCAGATGCTGAGCCTGATGGGCAACTGTTGGGCAGAGTGAATGGAATTTTATGTAAGAACTGGGAAATAGTAAGAGCTGGAGAGGACAGGGTCTCCACAAGGAGAGCAACAGAACAAGAAAATTTGAACACATGGAACCTCCCACAGTCTCATACTCCAACCAAGGTCTATTCTTGGAGATAACCCAAAACCCCTGCACAGATAGAGCCCAGGGCAGTTCAGAGTCAAATTGGGTTACACAGTAATGTGAAGAGGAACTGCCTCTGACATAATCTGATTGGCCTGGTCTTGGATTACCTCCCCCTGGGGGGGAGTAGCCTTACCAGGCCATAGTAGAGGACAATGCAGCCACTTTTGATGTTAACTGATGGACTAAGATCAGAAAGGAGAGGAGAACCTCCCCTATCAGTGGAATTGGGGAGTGTCATGCATGCAGAGGTAGGAGGGAGGGTGGTATTGGGAGGGGAGGAGGGAGGGACTTATAGGGGGATGCAGAATGAATGAAGTGTAATTGAGGAAAAATTTTTTAAAAAAAAGGAAAAAAAATAATTTAAGAACCTTAAATGACTTTCAAAAGTGGAGGAAAACATGGAGTTAGTCAATTTACATGGAGCACATCTCGCCCCTGGGGGCAATGGTCTCCTGAACCTACTTAGACCTCAGACACCACCACTGCTAGTTCTAGAACTGATGGAAGATGTTCCAACGAGGTGGTTAAGGCTTCTCATAATATTTCCTATAAGCCCACACCTGTTTGTTTATATTCCCCATTTTTATTCATCATTAGCCAGATAGAGCCAAGTAATTATGGTGATGATACTTGCTTTTTTGCCCAATGCTTGAATCCTAGTGAATTTAGGTATGCCCTGGTTACTCACATGCCTTGCTGGGTGCCTTTACCCGTTTTGCCCCTCACGCTATGACTCTCTTCAGACAGAAAAGGGATCTTGGAACTACAGCCGCCATTGTTACTGCCATCTCCTTGGGGCTGTTGGAGCTACCACCAGGGCATTAGCAATGAGTCATACTGGGCAGACTGCTCAGACCCTGAATAATCTTTTAGCCAATGTAGCTCATGCCTTAGATGTACAAAAAGGAATTAATGCTCAACTAAAAGGAGGCTTGATGGTGTTCAATCAGAGGATTGACCTCCTGCAGGAGCAAATTGATACCCTATGGCAAATCGCTCAACCTGGCTGTCAATGAAAGTATGCTGGACTTTATGTCACTAGCATACAATATGAGAATTTTCCCTGTGCTGCAAATCTGTCTAAACAATTGTCTAGCTATATTTTAGGTAATTGGACTGTAGAATTCGATACTATGATAGAGCAGCTGAGAGTGGCCATTATCACAGTAAATTCTACCAGAGTGAACGCAGGACTAGCCTCAGGATTACCACCATAGATTGCTGCAGCCATGAATCATCTGAAGGAATGGGCGGGCATGGGAGTGTTAGCAGGCCTTCTGGTGTTGGTCTCCTTGGTTTGCCTGTGGAGTATATGCAAGATTAGAGTCTCACAACAGCGTAATGTAGCCATGACCATTCAGGCCTTTACAGCCATTGAAGCAGGACAGTCTCCCCCAGCATGTTTGGCTACCATAAAAAGCTAAAATGTTATGCTCAGGATGCCAGGCTAAGCACTGCACTCAGGGTCAGCCACTTTCGACCCAGAGAAGAGCATGTCTGATTGCATGCGGGTTGATGCCCCAGGTCCCTCCTCTGAGAAAAAGGTATCAGACAGGTCTGATGCTCTTTGGGTGGATGACACCTAAATGAACATCAGTACAAAGTCTCAATTTATTTCTAATATCAGAGATCAGACCTCTACTCTTGCCTGATGTTTCTAAAACAAAAAGGGGAACTGTAGAGAGCTGCATAATGCCGTGCCTTAAAGATGGAGCTGGTTTCCGCCTTCCACCTTCCGGATGGTAAGTGCTCTCTGTCACAAACAACTCCACATTTGGCTAAGGCTGAGGATCTATCTTGCTTCCATGTATGTGGACCTATCTGCATTGCCCACGTGGCACGCTGGGGTTGGCTACCCAGAGGCTATATAAGCTGTGGGCTGGCTTTTCCCAGGGTCTGATGATTGTTCAAGGTTCCTGAATAAACTGCATTGAAAAAAAATACCTTTGTGATATTATAATATCACTGTGATTTCTTACTATTGTGTGGCAGTGAGCTATCATAACAGCATTTTAGCATTATAGCATTTTGATGTCAAAATACTTTGTGATGTAATAATATCATTGTGATTTCCTACCATGGTGTATCATTGCGATATCATAATAGCATTGTGATGTCATAATATCATTGTAATATCATAATACCATTTTGATGTCATAACAGCATTATGATATCATAATAACTTTTTTGATGTCATAAGAGCATTGTAATGTCATAATAGCATTGAGATGTCCTATTATGTTTTTAAAGTCATTCCGTTGTGAATTTATACTAGCATTGTAATGTTATAATTCCTTTGTGATGTCATAATGCAATCACGTCATAAGAACATTTTGTTGTTATAATAGCATTGTGATGTCATAATTACATTATGTTGTAATAAAAGCATTTTAATGTCATAATAGCATTTCTCAAAGCTGTTTCACCTTTCACCATTGTGATAGCATAATAGTGTTGTTATAACATCATAGCATTGTGATGTCTTAAAATTGGGATGTCATGATAGTATTGGGATGCTATTATATCGTAGGGATGTCATAATACCTTTGTGATGTCATGACAGTTTTTAAAGCCATTATAGCATTGTGATATCCTAATACTATTGTGATGTCATAGTAGCAATGTGATGTCGTAATAGCATTAGGATTTCATCATAGCATCGTGATGTCATAATTCTATTGTGATATCAACACTCCATTGTGATTTAATAGCACAATCATAACATAAAAGCTTCTTGTGTGATAATAGCATTGTGATGTCATAATACCATTTCAATATCATGACACCATTGTGATATCATAATATCTTTGTGATTTCATAGTAGCACTGAGATGTCATGACACAATTATGATGACATAAAACCATTGAGTTGTCATGATAAAGTTGTCATATCATATGACTTTTGTGATGTCATAATAGAATTGTGATGTCATGCCATTGTAAAGTCAAAATACCATTACAATGTCATAATAGCATTTTGATGTCATAATTTCATTGTGATGTCATAATAGCATTATGCTGTCATCATACCACTCTAATGTTGTAATACCATTGTGACCTGACTATTCCATTTTGCTGTCATAATACAAGTATGATATATTGTATCATTGTGAAGACATAATAGCATTATGATTTTAAAATAGCATTGGGATATCATAATACCATTGGGATATCATGATACCACTATGATGTTATAATTGTATTTGGATGTCATGATATTGTGATGTTATAATACCATTGTGATGTCATTATAGTACTGTGATATCATAATAGCATTGAGATATCAGACCATTGTGATGTCATTCTAGCCTTTTGAGGTTTATAATGCCATTGTGATATCATAATAGCATCGTGAATTTATAAGAGCATTGTGATGATGTAATAGCATTTTAAGTTCATAATGTTATTGTGATGTCAAAATCCCATTGAGATGTCATACCGTAATTATGTTGGATAGGGTAATGATGTCATAATCATTTTGATGTCATGATAACTTTGTGATGGCATTGTGAAATCATACCATTGAATGTCATACCATTGCACTATCATAAAAGCATTGTGATGTCATAATTGCATTGTTATGTTATATTTTTTGATGTTCTAATTCAATTGTGATATCGTAACAAATCACATTATAATAGCATTGTGATGTCATAGTTCCATTGTGATGTCATACTATCATTATAATGTCAGAATACCATTGTGATATCATAATAACATTTTGAAAACATAATGAAATTGTGATGTCAAAATCCCATTGATACGTCATACAACTATCATGTCATAATAGCACCGTGCTGTCATAATAGCTTTGTTAGGTCAAAACTCAAAATTCCTTTGTGATATCATAGGACAATCATATTGTAATCGCATTTTCATTTCATAACATTGTGATTTCATAATAGTATTGTGATGTCATGAAACTATTGTGATGTCATAAAAGCATTTTGATGTCAAAATTCCATTGTGATGTCATAAAAGCATTTTGATGTCAAAATTTCATTGTGATGTCATAATAGCATTATGAGGCCATAATGAAACTGTGATATCATAATGACAATACGATGTCATAACAGAATTGTGATATCATAATACCATTGTTATATCATATTAGCATGAGATGTCATAAAACCATAGTGAGGACATTACACCATTGATATGTCATAAGACAATTATGATGTCATTAGACGATTGTGATGTCAAGCATAACATAAGGTTAGGGTTATGGTTAGTATTAGTGTTAGGGGTTAGGTTTAGGGTTAGGGTTAGGCATTTTGTACCTGGGTTTTGACGCTTGGTTTGGCTATCTTTTGTTTGTGTCCTTTTTAATATGGGATAGACAGTTTTGCTTTTTAAACACATGCCATACAATTTTTGAGTCTTTAGTACTTAACAAGGATGGTGTGTAATTTGCCAGTTGTAAGCCTCCTGTGTCTATCTTGCCTCGTGAAAATATCCCATGATGAAAGGATGCAAGTTTCCAGAGCTGTGTAACATGTTAATTTAGTCAGCATTTAAAAGTTGTTTTTGTTTTTTGTTTTTTGTTTTGTTTTTTTTTTTTTGACATAGCAGGCATGCAGTTCACATGTTTGTCTCCTGTCTAATTTTAGGTACTTACATTGACAAACAAAACATATCTCTTAAGCCAAAATGCCCTTTGTCACCAGTTCTTCTGTGGAAGCCCCACTTTCTGAGACTGCCGGGCCTTTTTAGAGCATTGTGACATCATCTTTCCTCATATGAACCTAAAATTGATGTTAATTAAATCTTTAAAACAGTAAGGACATAACTTCTATCATTATGGAAAAAAACACAACATAGTAACCTTAAGGAAAATTTTGTCAGTTTGAATCTTATAATCTCTCTGCAAGTGGCTAAAGAGCAGGAATTGCCATCTTGGCTTTATATAAATTAAGCTGATCAGGGACTCACAGATCTGCCTATTTCTTTTTACTTTGTGTTGTGATAAAAAACTTGCCTTTAGCACCTTGTTCAAGTATTTTTTCTCAAATCAATATAATTGTAACTCAAAGCCTTTAAATGAAAATTAAGCAAAGAGACAAGAAACTTTTAAGATTGGGTCAGTTGTTACATTGTAACAAAAAAGCAAAGGTTTCTTTTTGGAATTTAGATGATGTTTTGGTGAATTGGTGCACAGTTACCAAAAATAGTTGACAAGTCTCTTGCAGCCAGAGTGCTTTGAATTTTAGCCATTATTAATCTAATATTTATTAGGCAGAGTGCCATTTCTATTGTCTCTAACTTAGTATTCCAATCACTGGTTGTTTTTCCCATTTCCTCCTTGCACCAGATTTGTTATGTTAAGTCTCAGGTCTGTCCACAATAGGCTGTCTTTTGCTCCTGAGCCTGTTTAAGAGTCTCTCTTAAAAAGACAATAATTGACCTTGGAGTTTTTAATTTTCAGTTTGGCTTATTGGGGTTGTATTACTGTGAGCTTATTCCCCCCACCAAATTATGTTAAAGTATGATTTAAAGGTTGTGGATACTTAGATTAGTTGGTGGCCAATTATTGTACAGTTAGATGTAAATTGTATACATTCCAAAAGAATATTGTACCAACAAAATTTATTATATATATATTTATTATATATATATTATATACAATGTTCTGCCTACATGCCCAAAAAGGCACCAGATCTCATTATAGACGGTTGTGAGCCACCCTGTGGTTGTTGGGAATTGAGGAAGGACATCTGTAACAGTAACCAATGTACTTAACCTCTGAGCCGCCTCTCCAGCAGTGGTCCCAGTTTTCTTTAGTTCATAATTCTTAAATTTTCGGTATCATAATAGCATTGTGATATCATAATAATTGTGATGTTACAATACCATGCTGAAATCATAATACCATTGTGATGTCATAATACTAACGTGAGGTCAAAATAATATTGTGATGAGATAATACCATTGTGATTGTCACAATCATGTCTTAATAGCATAGTGCTGACATAATAGCATAAATAATGCTATTTGGGATGTCATGTTGAATTATGCTGTCAGAATGCAATTGTGGTATCATCATACCATAGTGATGACAAAACAGAATCGTGATTTCATAATAGCAATGTGATGTTCTAATAGCATTGAGACTTCATTCCATTGCCCTGTCATAATACCTTTGTGATGTCATAATAGCATTGTGATATCATCATAGTGTTGTGAAGTTCTAATACAGTTGTGAAGTTATAACAAAATTGTGATGTCATAATACAATAGGGATATAATAATACCATTGGGATGTCATACCATTGTGTTGTCATAATACCACTGAAATGTGAAGTTATAACACCATTGTGATAAAAGCATTGTGGTGAAATAACACCATAGTGAGGCCATAATACCATTCTGATTTCAAAATTCTATTGTGATATTTTCCATATGATGTGATGATTGCATTGTGACATCATAATTGTATTGTGATTTCAGAACACCATTGTGTGCCATAATACCATTGTCATGTCTTCATAGCATTGTGATATCATAATACCTTTGTAAATAAATGATAGTATTGTGATAACATCATAGTATGGTGATGTTATAATAGCATTGTGCTGTCATAATATCATTGTAAAGTCAGAAAACCATTGTGATGTCATAATACCATTGGGATATCATAAATTATGATGTTATAATACCTTTTGGTATTATATTAATCCAGGAGCAGAAGGAAGGAAAGGAGGACCTCCACTATCTGTGGACTTCGGGAGGGGCATGTGTAAAGAAAGGAGAGGGATGTTGAGATTAGGAGGAAAGGAGGGAGGGGATTATTGGGGATACAAAGTAAATAAAGAGCAATTAATAAAACTTAAAAAAGAAAGCAGAAGGGTCATCAAATAATGAGGGTAGCAATTCATCAAGAGTCTTAAAAAAACTGTCTACCACAGATAATTAAATGTTTATGTTGGAGTACATTTGTAAAAAGACTTGTTTTGTTATCAAAACTTTAGTGACCCCATTTAAAGTGAAAATATTTGGAATTAAAAAAAATGGGGAACAGGGCTAAACACAGAATTCTCGATAGAGGAATATCAAATGGAAGAGAGACACTTAAAGAAATGTTCAACATCATTAGCCATCAGGAAAATTAAAATCAAAATGTCCCTGAGATTTCACCTAACACCCATCAGAATAGCCAAGATCAAAAACTCAAGTGACAACACGTGCTAGAGAGGTTGTAGAGAAAGGGGAACCCTCCTTGAATGCTGGTAGGAATATAAACTTGTACAACCACTCTTGAAATCAATCTGGTTCTTTCTCAGACAACAAGGAGTAGCACTTCCTCAAGATTCAGCTTTTCACCTCTAGGAATACATCCAAGAGAAATAAGGACATTTGTTAAACCATGTTTCTAGCAGCTTTATTTGTAATAGCCAGAACCTGTAAACAACCCAGAGGTCCTCCCCTCTGAATTGGCTCTACCCTGCAGACTATCAAAGCAGATGCTGATACTTATGGCCAACTGTTGGGCAAAGTGCATGTAATCTAATGAAAGAAGTGGGAAGTAGATCAGAAGAGGGCAAGAGCTCCACATGAGAGCAGCAGAACCAAAAATAAACTGAGCACAGTTGTCTTTCCTGAGATTCACATTCTAACCAAGTACCATGCATGGAGATAACCTAGAACTCCTGCACAGATATATCTCATGAAAGTTCAGTGTCCAAAAGGGTTCCAAAGTAATAGGAACAGGGACAGCTTCTGACATGAAAGGACTTCCTGCTCCTTCATCACCTCCCCCTAATGGAGGAGTAGCCTTACCAGGCCACAAAGGAAGACAATTCTTGGCACTGGTTTGGTTGAAACAGAGGAAGATTGGTGTATGTCACAATAAAAATGATTTTTCTTTAAAATACATCAGTTGAAGTATGTGTTATTTATACACTCATTGAAGCATGATCAGTCTCAGTGCCAAGTCCCTTAAAGAAAACTCAGTTCATCCTTGCTGCACCATGTCACCACCCCAAGAAGAAGCCATCAGTCCTGAAGAGCTCTATACTTCATCACATTAATCACAGTTTGTCTTATATATTTATTAATTATGATTTTTCACTTTGACTCCCCTCTGCTGCCACCTCTCTCTTCTCCTTCCAGTTCGCCCCCCAGCCTCCTACATCTACCTCTATGCCTTTCTCTAGTTCCCTGATATGGGAGGCCCTCCTCCAGCTTCTAACTGACCCTAGCTTATGAGGTCTCATCAAGGCTGCCTGAATTATCTTCTTCTAAGGCCTGATTCTCAGTGCATTTTTCCCCTTGTGTCCTCAATTGCCTCTACTTATGACACACTTCCTGTCTCCTCTCCTGCAGGCTTCCCAGAACTCTGAGGGAATGGAAAGTTCCATAGGGAAATGCCATTTAGAGCTTTTTTGTTTTAAGGTCTCTCTCTCTGCATAATGTTGGTAAGTGGGTCTTTGTATGAAATCCCATTTGATGCAGAAGGAAGCATCTCTGTGCTGAAACTGATATATCAGTTGAGGGCAGAGAGCAACATCTTTTTGTAATAATAATCCAGGTTCCCTGAAAATTTCTGTTGGATGCCATGGCCCATCAACTCAACTAACTGCTTTTTTTCTTCTTTTTTTATAATAGATGGCCTATTGGAACTTTATCACTCACTTTTAGGAATCCTCCTAATAAGTTAATACATATCATATTTGTCTTTTTGCATTTTATTAACTTTACCCAGGATGATTTTCCTGGTTCCATCCATTTGCCTGAAAATATCATGATGTCATTTTCTTAGCTAAATATTACTCTGTCATGAAAATATTCCACATTTTCCCCAAAGGAGATTGTCAGTCCTTTTCTTTAGTCCTTGGAAGTTGCTAGGACTTTAATCATTGTATTGAATGACAAATTATCAGAATAACTAAGTTCTTTTAGCCTAGAATTCCTTCCATCTACTTTCACTTCCTGCTATTTTGAATTGCAAATCCCCCTGATGCTCATCTACTTACATTTGGAGACCCCAGTGAGGAAATGTCTGGGAAGGGTTAGGAGGTAAGGCCTTGATAGACAATATACTTCCTAATGGAGTTATATTATAGGCACTGTGCTTTGAGTTTGATATGCCAATGAAAGTGCCCACAGAGAATGGAGTCTCTGTCTATTGATCTCTGTCAGTACATATCCTTTTCTGTGGGTTTCGTTCTCTCTATTTATGAATCTGTCTCTTGAGCTCTTTCTCTCCCTGTCTTTTGCTCTCGGTCAGCCACTTGTGGTTCAGTTGGAAAGTTCTCAGTTCTTCTGAAGGACTACCACAAGATGACTTCTTGCTTACATAAGATCTTGTATGGTTTCTGTAAAAATATAAGGAAGGTTCTTATTACACGTTTTTTGTTCAAAGATTTGCCTTGGTCCTGGAGCATTTCAACAATAAGTAATTCACTGACTGAGGACATATATTTCCTTTTAACATATAATCATGGAATCTGTGATAATGTGAAAGTCACATGTCAAGGATATGTGACTTTTATTTATGACCACTTCAAAGAAATAAATGACACTTTTCCTGAACTAAGATTCTTGGATACAGGAACGATCATCTCTGGGTTGTGTGATTTCAGCTGCCCAGATTGAGTCATGTAGGGCTGCACAGACTTTCTCTCAAACAAGATGTACACTTTTCCCTTTTAATAACTGGTTCCTGAAACTCATACTGCCTTTAACTTGTTTCATGACATTATTCTCCCTCTCATCGAATCAGCACCTAACCATTGTGATGCATGGTGATGTCATAATACCATTGTGAACTAATAATACCATTTCATATTACCATTGTGATGTCATAAAAGCAAAGGAAGTCATAACAACATTGATTAGCATAATACCATTTTGATATCAAAATTCCTTTATGATGTCATACCACAATCATGTTGTAATGACTTTGTGGTGTCATAATGGCATTGGGATGTCATGATGAATTTTAATGTCATAATACTGTTGAGATATCATTAGCATTGTGATGTCATAGTAGCATTGTGATGTCATAATAGGTCTGTGATTTTATATCATTATGATGTCATAATAACATTGTGATATCAAAATAGCATTGTGAACTCATAACACCATTGTGATAGCATAATAGCATTATGAGGTCATCATGGCATGGAGATATCTTAGTATGATTGTAAAGTCATACAGTTTGAAGTCATAATATCATTGTCATGTCATACAACAATCATGTCTTAATAGCTTTGTGAAGTCGTAATAACATTGGAGTATGTTGATGAATTTTGATGTCATGATGCCATTGTGATATCATCATTACTTTGTAATGTCATCATAGCATTGTGATGTTCAACATGATTGCAAAATCTTACTGTTGTGAAGTCATAATAGCATTTTGATGACAAAATTCCATTGTGATGTCATGCCACAATCATGTTGTAATACCCTTGTGATGTCATAATACTATTGTGATGTCGTAAAACATTGTGATGTCTTAATAATAATTGTAATGTCACAATAACTTTGTGAAGTCCTAACACCAGTGTGATAGAATAATAGCATTGTGATGTCACATAGCATTGAGATGTCCTAATATCATTGTAATGTCATATTATTGGGAAGTCATAATAGCTTAGGGATGTCATAATACTATTGTGATGTCATAATAGCATTGTAGTGACATAATACATGTGAAGTCCTAACACCATTGTGATTTTTGACAAAATGCAATTGTGATGTAATAATAGCATTGTGAATTCCTATCATTGTGATGTCAAAATAGCATTGAGACATCATAAAAGCATTGTGATATCATAATAATAATACCTTTCTAATGTCATATTGTGTATCATAATAGCATTTAGATGTCTTAACATTTTGATGTCACAATGTCTTTTTGAAGTCATAATAGCATTATGATGTCATAATATCATTTTGAGGTTATAATGTAATTGTGATATCATAAAAAATTGTGATATAATAATAGCCTTGGATTGTCATAACAACATAATGATGTTATATTAACTTGGTGATGTCATAATAGCTTTATGAGGGCATAATACAATTCTGAGGGCATGATAAATTTTGTGGTCTTAATAGCATTGTGATGTACTAATACAATTGTGATGCTATGATAGCATTGTGATATTATCATAGTATTGTGATATCAAAATTCCATTGTGATATCAAAATTCCATTTCGATGTAATACCACAATCATTTCCTAATAGCGCTGTGATGTCATCATAACATTATGATGTCATAATAGTATTGAGGTCATAATAGCATTGTGCTGTCATCCTAGCATTGTGATGTCATAATATCATAGAATGGTGTTGTTATAATACCATTGTGAAGTCATAATACCATGTGAAATCAAAATAGCATTGTAACAACATAATAACATTGTGAAGTCATAAACACTATTAGGATGTCAAAATATTGTGATGTCATAATAGTACTTTGATATCACAATACCTTCATTATATCATAATATTGTTAGTTCATATCATTGTGATATCGTAATAGCATTAAGATATCATAATAGCATTGTGAAGTAGTAATAATATTGTGATGTCATAAAAACTTTGTGATGTCATCATAGCATTGTTTTTTCATAATACAATTTTTTGGTCATAACGCCATTGCATAGTTTTTATAGCATTGTGAAGTAATAACACCATTATGATATCTATATAGTATTGTGAAGTCACTATAGCATTGTGATGTCACATAAGAATGTGATGTCATGATAGCATTTAGATGTCATCATAGCATTGTTATGTATTAATAGCATTGGGATGTTTTAAATCTATTGTGATTTCATACCTTTTTGATGGCATCATAATATCATTGTTGTGTCATAATAGCATTGTAATTTCATTGTGATATCATGAAACTATCTTATTACAATGGTATTGAGATGTTGTTATAGCATTGCAATGTCAAAATTCCATTTTGATGTCATAACACAATCATGTCGTAATAGCATTGAGTTGTCATACAATACTGATGTCATGTTAACATAATAATGTGATAACATTAGGATGTCAGGATAGCATTAAGATGACATACCTTTGCTGGACCCTGCCAAGACATACTTAGTAAGTACTAAATAGTTTCTCCTTTTCATTTATTTCTGTTAAATATTCTGAGCCAGTAGGCTGAAGATGATGCTCCAACATTACAGAGAGTTATGGGTGACTTTTGAGACAGCAAATTATTTCTGTCATTTTTTTTTTTTAATTTTTGGAAGCTGCTAACAAGCACTTCCTATTTATTCTAGTAACTAATATTATTTCTTCTTAAGTCTCTGATGGGGTTGAAGACCAAATAGTTATACTGCCACAATTACACTTAAGTTGTTTAGAAGTTAAGAGATGCTTTTACATAGGTAATACCAATAATGACAACAGTTAATTCAGGTATAGAACTCTAAACTTGTCAACTCTAAACTTAGGATAATTGGATACATTCTCCTAAGTTGCTAAATACACAGGGACTGGACATTACACATGGCAATTTTACTGAATAGTTTTCATAATTATTTTTGTATTGGAATAAAAGGAGCCTTTTATTGGACCTAAAAGGGGAAATGTTGGTAAAAAGTTCTTTTGAAATGTATACAACTGTTAGGCCACAGAGGAGGGCTTTGCAGCCAGTCCTGAAGATACCTGATAAAACAGGATCAGATGAATGGGGAGGAGGTCCCCCCCATCAGTGGACTTGGAAAGGGGCATGGTGGAGATGAGGGAGGGAGGGAGGGAGGGAGGGAGGGAGGGAGGGACTGGGAGGGAATGAGGGATCGGGACACGGCTGGGATACAGAGTTAATAAAATGTAACTGATAAAAAAAAAATAAAAAAATAAAAAAAAGAAATGTATACAACTTACTCTTTTTTAATCACATCCTGATCCCCCCTACACACACTTTATGGTTTCCAGATATTGCATTGTGATATGTGATATTTATTCTATGCATCCTGTCTCAACTTTGTGTAAAAAGACCAAAATAAAGCAACTAGCTACAATGTTGTGCAAAGGGAGGAGCCAGAGGACAGGACAGAGGGGAGAGCCAGAAGGCAGAAAATGAGTGGGAGGAAAAAAGGCCAAAACAGCGCTAAGAGAACTGAACTGGGAGGGGAACTAGGAACTAGGTGAAGAATGCACCAGACCTAACATTTCACAAAAAAGTAAGTAAAATATGTAAAATATGATGTTAGGAAATGATAAGGGCTTGGAGGATGGAGTAACTATTGACCAGCATTGTGTTCTAGGTTAACTAAATGAAACCAAAATCAGTGTGGTGATTTGCATATACAGCTCTATAGGATGAACAGCAGCTTTAAAAGAGGATATATCAAATGTAAATATTAATCAAACATACAACAGAGATGTCATACCATTGTGATGTCATAATAGCACTGTGATGTCTTAATGGCATTGTGAAGTCATAATGCCATTGTGAAGTCATAATAGCACTGAGTTCATGGAATCTAATGAAAGAAGTGGGAAATAGTAAGATATGGAGAGGACAGGAGCTCCATAAGGAGAGCAACAGAACCAAAAAATCTGAGCACAGGGGTCTTTTCTGAGGCTGATTCTCCAACAAAGTACCATGCATGGAGATATCCTAGAACCCCTGCACTGATGTAGCCCACTTCAGTGTCCAAGTGGGTTCCACAGTAATAGGAAGAGGGACTGCCTCTGACATGAACTGATTGGGCTGATCTTTGATCACCTCACCCTGATAAGGGGGAGCAGCCTTACCAGGCCACAATGCAGAAAGAAAATGCAGTAACTCCTGATGAGATCTGATAGACTAGGATTAGAAGTAAGGAGAGGGCTTGGGGAGGAAATGCATGGAGGGTAAGGAAGATGGGATGGTGAGTGGAGATAGGAAAGGCTTATGGGGAGATACACAGTGAAAAAAAATTGTAATCAATAAAAATTAAAACAAAAATATTAAAAAAATGTAATCAATTTTGGATTTATATTGTAGGAGGGTGCGTTCAAAGGTTGATATGCCAATAAAAGTACCATACAGAAAGGAGCCTCTTTCTCTCAGTCTCTATCAATTCATATCTCTGCTTCTGTTGGGTTCGGCCTGAGTATTTCTGAATCTGTTTATCTAGCTCTTTCTGTATTTCTCTCTCTGTCTCCTGCTTGTGTTTCAGTATGAAAGCTCTCAGTTCTGCTGAAGGACTACAACAAGTTGAATGCTTGCTGATGTGACATCAGGGATGGTCTCTGTAAAAATATAAGCAAGGTCCCAATTAAATGCTTTTTGTTTAAAGATTTGTCTTGATCAGGGATCATTTTCACAGTAATTAATTCACTGACTGAGGAAATATCTGCATTTAAAAATAATAATGAAATCTCTGATAATGTGAAAGTCACATTTCAAGGAAATGTAACTTTCTTAATGACCGCTTAAAAGAGACATGTGACACTCTCTCTGAACTAAGAGTCTTGAACACAGGGACTGTCATCTCTGGGTTGTGTTCTATCAGCTGGCCATATGGAGGGAGTCCACTTGGCCTTTTTAATAATAGGCTACTGATACTCTTAATTGCTTTCACCTTTTGCACGACATAATTTTCCCTTGCACCTGTTCAACACCTTGAGAGAATCTTGATGTTTCCATGGAGATGAGTAAACAATCTTTCCTCAGTGTCCAGTATCTCTGATCCTGTGCACCCACAACTTTTCTTGTGAAACCGAAAAATCCTTTATCTCATCCATTTATCCAGATCCCAAACCTTTACCCCTGTTTATCTCTGTGACAAGGTCAGGTAGGAAATGAAATTTTATGTTTATTTAATTGGACAGTTTTCTACATAAGGAAGCTTCAAAGTGATGAGGGATTAACGGGATTAAGAGGAATATACCAAATGAAAAGGTGATCTCCTATTAAGGTCTTAATTCTGAAAATTCCCTGGTTGTGACTTTGAAGTAGCCAGTTACTCCTGTACTGATTAAATATATCTTCACATCTTACTAACATAATAGGCTGGGAGGGTCTAAGGTTCCCTGGGGTATTGAGTCTTTAATAGCAGGGAAAAAGAGAAGGAAACCAGATAATTCCTGGGACTGGTTTGGCTGAAACAGAGAAAGATATGTATCTGTAAGAGGAGAACTGAGTGGCAATAAACAATTTGATGTCTGGTGCTCTTCCACACTAGTGTTGTCAATGCTCTATGAGCAGGGTTTCCTGGCTGACCTAGCAAGATCTGAAGCTCTGTCCTCCTCTTGGTACAGTGTGGAGCCCTCCTATTCCTGGGTTTACAGTTAAAACTGGGCTTTCAGGACAGAGAAATGGGTAGGTGTTATATGTCTAGGACAAAGAGCAGCTGTGTTTCCTGCTGTGATCCTACAGAGAAACCCTCTAAATGTAGTGTTAGTGCCAGGACTGCTTGATCCCAAGTGCCACATAAGCTCGTGAGGTTGAGGTAGCTGGGTAAAACTAGTTCATGACTAGGCTTCTCTGCTACCTGGAAAGCATGCCTTCCAAAATCAAACTCTGCACTCTTTGAGAGGAATCTTTTTAACCTACTATTTTTATTGATTATGTGTGAATTTCATATATACGACGATTCCATTGCTCCCAAGTTCAAATTCCTTCCCATTTGTCAGAGTAAAAATTATTTTTTCTTTAAAATAAAACAATTCAAGTATGGCTTTTTCATCTCCTCATTGGAACATGATTAGATTCTCAGTGCAAAGTCCCTTAAAGGAAACTGATTTCATCCTTGCCACACCCTGAGGATCACCCCCAAAAAGAGTCCTTGGGGGTGATCCAAGGACTCCCATTAGTCCTGAAGAGCTCTATACTTCATCACCTTAATCACAATTTGTTTTATGTATTTATTTATTATGATTTGTTCACTTGATAGTCACTCTGTTCCCCCAGCCTCTTCTACTTCTAGTCCAACTTACTCTCCTTCTACCCCTGGGAACTTTATCTAGTTCACTGATAGGTAAGGTCCTCCTCTTCCATCTATATGACCCTGGCTTATCAGGTCTCATCAAGGCTGGTTGTATCATCTTCCTCTTCTGCTTGATTCACAGGACATTGTTCTCTTTGTGTCCTCAATTGCCTGTATTCATGACACTCTTCATGCCTCCTTTCCTGCAGGCCTCCCAGAGTTTTGAGGGAAAGAGAAATTCATAGGGAAATAAAATTTAGTGCTGAGTGTTTTAAGGTCTCTCTGTGCATATTATCAAATTGTGGGTCTCTGTATGCAATTTCATTTGATGCAGAAGGAAGCATCTCTGGGGATATAAGAATAGGGCACTAATCTATCATTCGAGGGCAGAGAGCAACATGCTTTAATAACAATAGCCTGGGTTGCTTAAAAATTTCTGTAGGATGTCCTGGCATAGCAACTCAATTCACTGCCACCCAATCTGGTTTGGTCACAAGAGATGGCCTATTGGAATTTTATCCTGCACTATTAGAAGACCTCCTAATCAGAGAATACATAACATAATTGTCTTTCTACATTTATTTACTTCACCCAAGATGATTTTTCCTCGTTCCATCCATTTGTCTGAAAAATATCATGATTACATTTCTTAGCTGAATAATACTCCATTATGGAAATATTCCACATTTTCCACTAAGGAGATTGTCAGTGCTGTTCTTTAGAACTTGGAAGTTGCTGGGACTTTAATAATTGTATTGAATGACAAACTATCAGGATAACTATATTCATTTAGCCCAGAAGTCCCTCCATCTTCTCCACTTCCTTTCTCTCTAGCTTTCTATCTCTGTGTCTCTCTGTCTCCCTCTCTCTGCCTGCCACTTGTAGTTCAGTATGAAAAGCTATCAGTTCTGCTGGAGGACTAAAAAAAGAGGACTGCCTGCTGATGTGACATCATAGATGGTCCCAGTAAAAATAAGCAAGGTCCCATTTAAATGGTTTTTGTTCAAAGAATTGCCTACTTCAGGGAGCATTTTCACAGTAAGTAATTCACTGACAGAGGACATATGTGTGCATTATCAAATATTAATTGAATCTGTGATAAGGTGAAACTCACAGGTCAAAGACACTTGACTTTTTAATGATCACTTGAAAGAAATAAGTGACACTTTTCCTTAATTAAGAGTTTGGAGAAAGGATCTTTCATCTCTTGGTTGTGTGCTTTCAGCTGCCCAGATCAAGGCATGTTAGGCTGTACACCCTTTCATTCAAACAGGCTGTTAACTTGGCCCTTTTAATAATTGGCTTCTGAAAGTCTTATTGGCTTTCACCTGTTGCATCAAGTCATTCTCTATCTCAGCCTATCAGTACCTGAGAGAATCTTGAGTTTTCTATGGAGATGAGTAAACAAACTTTCCTCAATGTACAGTATCTCTGATCCTGTGCACATATAAGTTTTTCTTGTGAAACCCAGCAAGCCTTTAAATCATTCCTTTATCCAGATTCCACACCTTTACTCCTCTTTGCCTCTTAGACAATGTCAGCTAGGAAATACAACTTTAATCTTTATTTAATGGAACAGCTTCCTGAGTAGGGAAGCTTCAAAGTGATGTGGGATTAAGAGGAATGTACAGAATGACAAACGTGGTCCCCTACTGAGTTCTTGGATCTGAAATTCCTACATTGTAACTTTGAACTGAGCAGTTATTCATTCACTAAATGTACTTTCACATTCTTATTGATATAATAGGCTGGCAGGGTCTAGCGTTCCCTTGGGTATTGCGTCTTGAAGAGCAGGGAAAAGACAAGGGAACCAGGCAATTTCTGTGACTGGTTTGGGTTAAACAGAGAATAATCAGTGAGGGTCAGAGGAGAACTGTGGGGTAGTAAACTCTCTGATAGCTGATGCTGTTTCACACTTGTGTGGCCAACCTGCTATGAGCAGGTTTGTCTTCACTGACCTGGCTGGATTGCACCTTTGTGTAACTCAGTGGTCAGTGAGGGACTCTACTGATTCTGGGGTTTACAGTTAAAATTGGGCCTTCAGGAGAGAGAAATGGTTCGATGTTATATGCCTAGGACACAAGACAATGGATGTTTCCTGCTGTGGTCCTCCAGACAAACCCTATAAATGTAGTGTTTGTTACAGGACTGGTTGTTCAGAGGTGCCACATGAGGTCATGGGATCTGAGATAGTTGGATAACAACTAATTCATGGCTAGGATTCTGCTACATAATGAGTTCCTGCAAAGCAAGCCTTACAAAGTCAAACACTGCCAAATATTTTCTCCATGTTAAAGTCATTGTAAAAGTTGTCAATATGTTATTTTTATTGTTTATGTGGGAATTTCATATTACATATATTACAATTGTTTTCCTTTGCTCCCAGGTTCAAATTCCTACCCATGTGTCACACTATTTTTTTTTCTTTAAAATACATCAGTTCAAGGATGTGTTGTTCATATGCACATTGAAACATGATCAGAGTCTCAGTGTCAAGTCCCTTAAATAAAACTGAGTTTATCCTTGCCACATCCTGGCACCACCCATAAGAAAAAGCCATATATCCTGAAGAGTTCTATACTTCATTACCTTGATCACAGCTTTTCTTACATATTTATTTATCCTGATTTGTTACCTTTATATCTACTCTGCTGCCACCCCCGTCTTCTCTACCCAGTCCCATGAACCATTCTTCTTCTACCCTTATACCCTTTTTCTAGTTAGCTGATAGGGGAAGTGCTCCTCCCCCTTCTATCTGACCCTAGTCATCAGATCTCATCAAGTCTGGCTGCATCATCTTCCTCTGTGGCCTAAAACTCAGGGCATTGTTCTCCTTGTATCTTCAATTCCCTCTACTTACTACACTGTCCCTGCCTCCTCTCTTGTAGGCTTCCCAGAGCTCTGAGGGGAGGAAAAATTTCATAGAGAATTCCCATTTAGAGCCTGGTGAGTTAAGTTCTCTCTCTGCATAATATGGGACAGTGGGTCTCTGTATGCAATCCCATTTGATGCAGAAGGAAGCAACACTGTATATCCAAGAACTTGGAACTGATATATCAGTTGTGGGCAGAGAGCAACATATTTTAATAACAACAGCCTGGGTTTCTTGAAAGTTTCAATAGGATGCCCTGGGCCAACAACTCAACTGAAATCCAGTTTTTCTACTGGAAGACTGGTTTGGTCACAATACATGGCCTATTGGAACTTTATAACCCACTATTAGGAAATCTCCTAATAAGTAAATACATACTATATTTGTCTGTCTTCAGTTTAGTTACTGCACCCAGGATGATTTTTCCTAGTTCCATCCATTTGCCTTAAAATGTCTAGATATCATTTTTTTTAACTGAATGATACTCTGTTAATGAAATACTCCATATTTTGCCCAAAGGAGATTGTCGGTCCTGTTCTTTAGAACTTGGAAGAAGCTTGGTCTTCAATCATTGTGTTGAATGACAAAGTATCAGGATAACTATGTTCTTTTAGCCTAGAAGTCCCTCCATCTTCTTCCACTTCCTGGTGATTTGAATTGCAATGTCCCCTGGAAGCTCATCTATTTATACGTTGATTCAATAGTGAGGAAATATCTGAGAAGGGTTAGGATTATGGCCTTGTTAATAATATACTTCCTAATGAAGTTATATTATAGGCAGGTGTGCTTTGAAATCTATATGCTAATGAAAGTGAACAGACAGAAAGTAGCTTCTGTCACTTTAATTGTTTGTTTCTTGGTCTTGGTCTCTCTGTTTCTGAATCTGTTTATTTAACTCTTTCTCTCTCTGTCTTCTCTCAGTCTCTCTCTCTACATTCTGCTTGTGGTTCACTATGAAAAGCACTCATTTCTGATGAAGGATTTCAACAAGTTTTCTGCTTGTTGATGGGATATTATGGATAGTCTCTAAAAATATAAGCACACTGCCAATTAAACATTTTTTGTTCAAAGAGTTTCCTTTTTCAGGGAATATTTTCCCAGTAAGTAATTCACTGACTGAGGACATATCTGTGCATTTAATAAATAATAATGGAATCTGTGAAAATATAAAAGTCATATGTCATGGACATGTGACTTTATTAATAACCACTTGAAAGAAATATGTGATACTTTTCCTGAACTAAGAGTCTTGGACACAGGAACTGTCATCTCTGCGTTGTGTGCTTTTAGTTGCCCATATTGAAGTATGTAATGCAGCTCAACCTCTTTCTCCAGCAGTCTGTCCACCTAGCCCTTTTAATTAATAACTGGCTCCTGAATTTCTTACTTGCTTTTACTTGTTTCATGACATCATTTTTCCTCTCAGCCAATCAGCACCAACAAGATTTTATCTCATCCCTTTTTCCAGATCCCCCACCTTTACTCCCGGTTACCTCTGTTTTATCAGTTAGGAAATACTTTAATGTTTATTTAATTGGACAACTTTCTACACAGTGAAGCTTGAAAGTATAGTGGGATTAAAAATAATGTACTGAAAGACAAGGAGGTCACCTACTGTGGTCTTGGATCTGAAATATCCTTGGTTGTGAATTTGAAGTGAGCAGTTACTTGCGTAGTCACGAAATTCAGCTTCACATTCTTTCTGATATAATAGGCTGGCAGTGTCTAGGGTTCCCTGGTATAATGAGTCGTTAAAGAGCAGGAAAAAGAGTAGGAAACCAGACAATTCCCAGGACAAATTTGGCTGGAACTGAGAAAGATCTGTGAATGTAAAAGAAGAACTGAGGAGCAATAAACTAACAGCTAGTAATGTACCACACTACTGTTGGGAATACTCTGTGAGCAGGGTTGACTTGTCTGACCTGGCTGGATTGGCAGCTGGATCTTCCTCCATGGTCATTGAGCAATCCTCTTGGTTCTGGGGTTTACAGTGAAAACTGGGCCTTCAAGACAGAGACCTGGGTCTTTGTTATATGCTTAGGACACAAGTGAAGTAGTGTTTCCTGCGGTGGTTCTTCAGACAAAATGTCTAAAGGTAGTATTAGTGTCAGGACTTTTAGTTAAGACATGCCACCGAGCTCATGGAGTCTGAGGTATCTGCAAATCACAAATTCATGGCTAGGATTCTCTACTACGAAATGAGCACCTGGAAAGCATTCCTTACAAAGTCAAACTCTGCCCTCCTTTAGTGGATTCTTCTCTCAATGTTAAAATTCATTGTAAAAGTTGTAAACATATTATTTTTTTATTGATTATGTGGGAATTTCATGTAATATACATTACACTCCTTTTCAATTGCTCCCAAGTTCAAATTCCAAACTATGTGTCACCTAATTTTTTTCTTTAAAATATATCAGTTGAAGTATGTGTTGTTCATATACTCATTGGTCAATGATCAGAGTCTCAGTGCCAAGTTCCTTAAAGAAAACTGAATTCATCCTTGATGCACCCTGCCACCACAAAGAAGAAGCCATCTGTCCTGAAGAGCTCTCTACTTCCATCCCCTTGATCACAGTTTTTCTTACGTATTTATGTATTATATTTTTTTTACTTTGTATCCCCTCTGCTACCCCCCTACCTCTTTTCTTTCCAGTCCCACCCATTTTCTTTCTTTTACACCTGTGCCCTATTTCTACTTCCCTGATAGGGGAGGTCTTCCTCCTCCTTCTATCAGACCCTAGCTTCTCAGGTCTCACCAAGGATGGCTGCATCATCTTCCTCTGCTGCCTGATTCTCAGGGCATTATTGTTCTCCTTGTGTCCTCAAATCCCTCTACTTATGGCACTCTTCCTGCCAACTCTGTTACAGGCTTCTCAGAGCACTAAGTTTCATAGATAGAGTGTCATAGGGAAAACCCATTTAGATCTGGGTGTTTTAAGGTCTCTCTCTGCATAATATCAGACTTTGGGTCTCTGTATACAATCCCATTTGATGCAGAGAAAAGCATCTCTGTGTAGAGAAGAACATGTCACTGATTAATCAGGTGAGGGCAGAGAGCAACATGCTTTAATAGAAATAGCATGGATTGCTTGAAATTTCCATAGGATGCCCTGGCCCCACCGCTCAATTCAGTGCCATCCAATCCACCTAGTGGAAGGCTGATTTGGTCAATATAGAAGGCCTTCATTCCCGACTATTAGGAGACTTCCTAATGAGTCAATACATACAATATTTGTCTTACTGCATTTTAGGTACTTCACCTTGGATGAATACTCCTGGTTCCATCCATTTGCATGAAAATATTATGATGTCATTTTCTTAGCTGAATACTACCCCATTATAGAAATACACCACATTTTCTGCAAAGAAGATTTTCAGTCCTGTTCTTTGGTCAGTGAAAGTTGCTGGGATTTTAATCATTGTATTGAATGAAAAAGTATTAGAATAACTATGTTCTTCTAGACTAGATGTCCCTCCATCTTCTTCTACTTCCTGGTGATTTGAATTTCAATTTGAATTGAAGCTCATCTATTTACATGTTGATTCCCCAGTGAGGAAATGTCTGGGAAGGGTTAGGAGTTATGGCATTTTTATAATATAATTCCTTTTGTTTCCCTATTTTCCTGAACAGGACTGAAAATCTGTTCAGGATTGTGATATCTTCATGGTGGAATTTTTTCTTGTTGAGGGTAAAGTGTCCTTCCCCATCTCTTTTGATTAACTTTGGTTGAAAATCTATTTTATGAGATATCAGAATGGCTACTGCTGCTTGCTTCTTGGTTCCATTTGCTTGGAAAGCTCTCTTCCAACCCTTTACCCTCAGGTAATGTGTATCCTGAACATCTATGCCCCAAATACAAGGGCACCCATATTTGTAAAAAAGATATTGATAAAACTTTAACCACACATAGATCCCTACACATTAATAATAGGAGGCTTCAACAGCCCATTTTCAACAAAGGACAGGACAACAAGACAGAAATTAAACAAAGAAACTATGTCTCTAACAGAGGTCATGAATCAAATGGACCTGACAGATATTTATAGAACCTCACACCCAAACACAAAAGAATTTATCTTCTTCTCAGCACCTCATGGAACCTTCTCCAAAATAGACCATATTGTTGGTCACAAAGCAAGCCTCATCAGGTACAAGATTGAAATAATCCCCTGTATCCTGTCTGATTACCAAGGAATAAAACTGGACCTCAACAACAACAGAAATAGAAATAAGCCTATGCACAACATAGAAACTGAACAAATTGCAACTAAATGACAGCTGGGTTAGGAAAGAAAGAAAGGAAGGAAGAAAGAAAGAAAGAAAGAAAGAAAGAAAGAAAGAAAGAAAGAAAGAAATTAAAGTCTTCCTATTCTTCAATGAAAATGAAGACACAACATACCCAAACTTGTGGGACACAATGAAAGCAGTCCTCAGAGGAAAATTCATAGCAATAAGTGCCTATAAGAAGAAATTGAAAAGAGCTCATTCAAACAACTTAATGGCTCATTTAAAAACCCTAGAAACAGAAGAAGCACACACAACAAAAAGGAGTAGAAGGCTGTAAATAATCAAACTCAGGGCTGAGATCCATCAGAAACAAATAAAACCATTCAAAGAATCAATGAAACCAAAAGCTGGTTCTTTGAGAAAATCAACAGGAGAGACACACCCTTAGCCAAGCTAACTAAAAGGCATAGAGAAACCATCCATATCAACAAAATCAGAAATGAAATGGGAAACATAACCACAGACACTGAGGAAATGCAAACAATCATTAGGACTTACTTCAAAAGTCTATATGCCACAAAATTTAAAAACTTAAATGAAATGGACAAATTTCTTGATCAATTCCATTTACCAAAGCTGAATGAGGACCAGGTAAATCAATTAAATAGTCCTATATCCCCCAAGGAAATAGAAGCAGTCATCGAGAGTCTCCCATCCAAATAAACGCACAGGTCCAGGTGGTTTCAGCACAGAATTCTACCAGACCTTCAAAGAAGAGCTAACCCCAGTTCTCTTCAAACTATTCCACAAAATAGTAACAGTAGGAACATTACCAAACTCATTCTATGAAGCCACAGTCACCTTGATACCTAAACCTCAAAAAGACCCAACAAAATAAATAGAATTTCAGGCCAATCTCCCTTATGAATGTAGATGCAAAAATACTCAACAAAATACTCACAAACTGAATAAAAAAACACATCAAGGATATCATCCACCATGACCAAGTAAGCTTCATCCAAGATATGCAGGGGTGGTTCAATATATGGAAATCCATCAATGTATTCCAACATATTAACAAACTGAAAGAAAAAAAAAAACACATGATAATCTTCCTAGATACTGAAAAAGTATTTGACAAAATCCAACATCCATTACTGTTTAAAGTATTGGAGAGATCAGGGATACAAGGCACATATCTAAACATAGTAAAGGTGATATACACCAAGCCTATCAACAAGATCAAACTGAATGGAGATAAACTTAAAGCAATCCCACTGAAGTCAGGGACAAGGCAATGCTGCCCACTCTCTCCATATCTCTTCACATAGTTCTGGAAATCCTTGGTAGAGCAATAAGTCAGTTGAAGGAGATCAAGTGGATACAAATTGGAAAAAAAAGAAGTCAAATTATCACTATTTGCAGATGATATGATAGTATACGTGAGTGACCCCAAAAATTCTACCAGGGAACTCCTACATCTGAAAAACACCTTCAGCAAAGTGGCCTGATACAAAATAAGTTAAAAAAAATCAGTAGCCCTCCTGTATACAAAAGAAAAAAGGGCTGAGAGAGAAATTATGGAAACAACACCCTTCAAAATAGGCACAAATGACATAAAATTCCTTGGAGTAACCCTAACCAAGCAAGTAAAAGACTCGTATGAAAAAAAATTTCAAGTCTCTGAAGCAAGAATTAGAAGACATCAGAAGATGGAGAGATTTCCCATGCTCATGGCTTGTCAGGATTAGCATAGTAAAAATGGCCATCTTAACCAAAAGCAATCTACAGATTCAATGCAATTCCCATCACATTACCAATTCTTTACAGACCTAGAAAGAAAAATTCTCAACTTCATATGGAATATCAAGAAACTCAGAATTTCTAAAACAATCCTCTACAATAAAAGATCATCTGGAGGTATCTCCATCCCTGATCTTAAGCAGTACTACAGAGCAACAACAATAAAAACTGCATGGTACTGGCATAGAAACAGAATGGTGGATCAATGGAACCAAAGAGGACCCAGAGATAAACCGACACACTTATGGACACCTGATCTTTGACAAAGATGCCAAAAACATACAATGAAGAAAAAACAGCATCTTCAACAAATGATGCTGATCCAATTGGATGTCTACATGTAGAAAAATGAAAATAGATCCATACTCATCACTCTGCACAAAGCTAAAGTCCAAGTGGATCAAAGACCTCAACATAAAACTAGACACATCAAATCAGTTAGAAGAAAAAGTGGGAAAGATCCTTGAACTCATTGGCACAGGAGACAACTTTCTGGAGAGAACACCAACAGCACATGCTCTAAGAGCAAAAATCAGTAAAACAGACTTCATGAAACTGAAAAACTTCTGTAAAGCAAAGGACAGCAGAAGGAAAAATCAGGGAATACATTAGGAGCCTGCCTCCGAGGGCCTGTGAAAACCTCTGCCGTGCAGAATATCAAAGAAGATGCTGAGAATTATGGCTAACTGTTGAGCAGAATGCTTGGAATCTAATGAAAGAAGTGAAAAATAGTAAGATCAGGAGAGGACAGGAGCTCCACCAGGAGAGCAACAGAATCAAACACAAGAGTTTTTCCTAAGACTCTAAGCAAGTACCATGCAAGGAGGTAACCTAGAACCTTTGCACAGATGGAGCTCATGGCAATTCAGTGTCCAAGTGGGTTCCATAGTAATGGGAATAGGGACTGCATCTTACATGAACTGATTGTCCTGCGCTTTGAAAACCATACCCTGATGGTGGAGCAGCCTTAATAGGCCACAGAGGAAGACAATGCAGACACTTATGATATGATCTGATAGTAGGAAGAGAAGGAAGAAGAGGAAGTTCCTATCAGTGGACTTGGGAAAGGGCATGAGTGGACAAGGCGGAGTGAGGGTGGGATTAGGATGGGTGGAGGGAAGGGTTTATTGGGGAATACAAACTGAATAAAATGTAATTTTTATAAAATAAAAAATATTAAAAATATAATTCCTTTTGGAGTTATAGTATAGGAATATGGGCTCGGAGGTTGATATGTCAGTAAAAGTGAACAGACAGAATGGAATCTCTGTCTCTTTGTCTAGGTCAATTATATATTTGTTTCTTTATGTCTTGGTCTCTCTATTTCTGAATTGGTTTCTCTAGCTCTTTTTCTCTCTGTCTGTATCTCTCTCTGTCTCTTTCTGTCACCCTCTCTATGACTGCTGCTTGTGGTTCATTATGAAAAGCTGTCAGTTCTGCTGAGGTGCTATAAGGAGATGACTGCTTGCCAACATGACATCTGGATTGTCTCTGTAAAAATAGAGGCAAGGTCCCAATTAAATGCTTTTTTGTTCAAAGGTTTGCCTTGGTCAGGGAGAGTTTCCACAGTAAGTAATTCATTGACAGAGTACATATCTGTGCATTTAACAAATAATAATGGAATCTGTGATGATATGAAATTCACATGTCAAGGTCTTGTGACTTTATTAATGACCACTTGAAAGAAATATGTGACAGATTAACTGAACTAAGAGTCTTGGGCACAGGAACTGTCATCTCTTGATTTTATGCTTTCAGCTGCTCATGCTTCAGATTGAGGCATGGAGGGCTGCTTAGCCTTTCTCTCAAGCAGGCTGTCCACTTGGCCATTTTACCAACTGGCTCTGGAAACTCTTAATGGTTTTCACCTGTTTCATGACATCATATTAACTCTCAACCAATTAGCACCTAACTATTGTGATACCATAATAGCATTGGGATGTCATGATGAATTTTCATATCATGACGGCATTGCGATGTCATATTAGCATTGTGATGTCATAATACCATTGGTTGTCCTAATATAATTTTGAAGTCTTACTCTTGTGAGGTCATAATAGCTTTTGGATTTAAAAATCCCATTGTGATGTCATAACACAATTAAGTGGAAATGCCATTTCAAAGTCATAATAGTATTGTGATATTGTGAAAACATAATACCATTGGGATGTCATAATACTCTAATGCCATATTAGTATTATGATGTCATCATACCTTTATGATGCTGTAATGGCATGGAGGTATCATAAAAGCATTGTGGTCTGATAAGAGCATTGTAATGTCATAACAGCATTGAAATGTCTTAATATCATTGGAAAGCCATACAGTTGTGAATTCATAATAGCATTGTAATATCATAATTCCATTGTCGTAAGGGAATTGTGATATCATCAAGCGTTGTGATGTCATCAATCATTGTGATGTCATAATAGCATTGTGATGTCATAAAAACATTGTGATATCTTAAAACCATTGGGATGTCATAATATTGTGAGGTCATAATAGTATTGTGATGTCATAAAACCTTTGTGATTTTATAATAGCATTGAGATTTCATATCATTGAAATGTCATAATAACATTGAGATATTATAAGAGCATTGTGAACAATTATAGCATTGTGATATCATAATACCATTGCAATGTCATATTATTGTGATGCCATAATAATATTTTGAATTCATAATAGCATTGTGATACAATATAACATTTTTATGTCATAATAACTTTGTGAAATGATAATACTATTGGATTTCAGAACATTGTGATGTCATAATAGCTTTGTGATGAAAAATTATCTTTGTCATGGTGTAATAGCATAGTGATGTCATATAATTGTACTATAGTAATAAAAATGTGATTTCATAATAACATTGTGAAGTCATATAGTGTGGAAGTCAAAATAGCATTTTGATGTCAGAATTCCATTGTGATGTCATACCACAATCAGGTTATAATACCATGAGGATGTTATAATAGCATGGTAATATCATAATACCATTTTGATGACAACATAAATTTGTGTTATCATATCATTGTGAAGATATGATAGCATTTGGGTGCCATACCTTTGTGATATCATGATAGCATTGTGAAGTCAGAATACCATTGTGAAGTTATAATAGCACTGTGACATCATAATACCATTATAATGTCATAACACCATTGTGAAGTCATAATAGTTTTCAGGTGTTATATCATATTGATGTCAGATTGCATTGATATGTCATAAGACCTTTGTGAAGTGATAATAACTTTGAAATGTCATAAAAGCTTTTGAGGTCATAATAGCATAGTGATGTCATAATATCATTGTGTGGTCATAATAGCATTGTGATGTCATAATACCATTGAGAAGTCATAACAACGTTGTGACATTACAATACCATTGTAATGACATAACATTGTGAGGATATTATAGCATGGGGATGTCTTACAATTGGCATGTAAGAATTCCTAACGTGTCATAATAGCACTGTGATCTCATAATGCCATTTTGAAATTATAATAGCATTGGAATGTCATAGCAGTGTGATATCAAAATAGCATTGGTATATCAAATTACCATTGGAATTTCATGATACCTTTTTTATTTCATAACATCATATTCACGTTATAAAAACAATTATTTGTGATGACACCCTTCTGATGACATAATAGCATTAGATGTCATATTAAAGTTGTAATTGACTGTATCCATAAGATATCATAATGCCATTGTGATGTCATACCAGCATTTTGATGTCATTATAGCATTTAGATGTAATAATGCCATAATAGCATTTTGTTACATAATACAATTGTGATGTCATAACATCATTTTGTTGTTAGAATAGCATTTTGATATCATAAAGCCACTGAGATATAATAATACCATTGTGATATCATAAAGCCATTGTTATGTTTTATCATTGTGATATC
The DNA here is from genome assembly GCF_030254825.1 of Meriones unguiculatus. NCBI lineage: Eukaryota > Metazoa > Chordata > Mammalia > Rodentia > Muridae > Meriones > Meriones unguiculatus. Next base: position 16,031,064 of record NW_026843710.1, on the reverse strand, counting down.
ATAATATCAATGAAATATAGCATTGCAATGTCGTAAGACCATTGTGATCTCATATTATCATTGTGATGTCAAAATACGATTGTGATGTCTTAATTGTATTGGAATGTCATACTATTTAGATGTCATAAAGCATTTCAATTTCATAATATCATTGTGAAGTCATAATACCATCATGATATAAGATTGTGATGTCATAATAGCACTTTGAGGTCATACTGCTATTGTGATTGCATACCACAATCATGTTGAAATAGATTTGTGATATCATAATTGTATTAGCATATCATGACACCTTTGTTAATTCATAATTCTATTGTTATACAATAACAGCTGTAAGATGTCATGATACCATTGTTATGACATAATACTTTTGAGATGTCATAATAAAGTTGCATGGTCATACTACCATGGTCATACTATCATAATAGCATTTTGATATCATAAAAGTATTTTGATGTTAAAATTCCTTTGTGATGTCCTAATACTACTGTGATGTCATAACACCATTGTGATGTCCTATAATTGTGATGTCATAATAGCATTCAGATGTCAGACAATTGTCATGTCATAATACCATTGTGTTATCATAATAAGATTTTGATGCCATAATAGCATTTTAAGTTATAAGACCATGTGATTTCAAAATTCCATTTTGATTTCATACCGCAATCATTTCAATATAGCCTTGTGATGCCATAATTCCATTGAGATATCATGAAACCATTGTTATTAATAATTCCATTGTGATGCAATAAAAACAATGAGATATCATGACACCATTCAATTGTCATAATAAAGTTGTAATGTCATAATACCAGTGTGATGTCAATGTAAATGAGGTGTCATAATACCCTGTTGATGTTGTAAAAGCACTGAAATGTCATGACACAAATGTGATGACATAAAATCATTGATATGTCATAATAAAATCATGACGTCATATTACATTTGTGATGTCATAATAGAATTGTGACATCCTAATATCATTGTGAAGTAAAAAATGCTATTGTGATGTCATAATAGCATTTTGATTTATGATGCCATTGTAATGTCATAATAGCATTGAGTTGTCATAATTGCTTTGTGATATCAAAATTCCATTTTGATGTCATACAACAATCATGTCATAATAGCATATTGGTGTTATAAAAACATTGCTATGTCATAATAGCTTTGGGATGTCATGATGTGGTGCCATCATACAATTGTGATGTCATAATTCCGTTGTGATGTCATACTGTCAATGTGATGTCAAAATGCCATAGTGATATCATAAAGAATTTTGAGGGTATAATGCCATTCTGATGTCAAAATTCTATTGTGATGTCATAATACCATTTTGAAGCCATTATAACATTGTGATGGCCGCATAGCCTACATAGGGTTAGAGTTATGGTTATGGTTAGGGTTATGGTTATGGTTAGGGTTATGGATAGGGTTAGGGTTATGGTTATGGTTAGGGTTAGGGTTAGAAGTTAGGTTTAGGTTTAGGGTAGGCATCCTGTACCTGGGTTTTGAAATTAGTTTTGCCTTTATTTTGTGTGTGCCTTTTTTTATATGGATGGAAGTTTTGCCTTTTAAACATATGAAGTATAATTTTTTGAATTTTTAGTACTTAACTAGGCTGGTGTGTAGTTTGTCAGCTGTAAGTCTCAGGTGTCTATCTTGCATTAGGCATGAGCCGTATGTATCCCTTGTGAAAATATCTTATGTTGAAAGGATATGTCAGCTTCCAGAGCAGTGTGACATGTAAATTTAGTCAATATTTGAAAGTTTTTTTTTTTTTTTTTTTTTTTTTTTACATGGCAGGCATGCAGTTTGCATGTTTGTCTCCCAGCCTAATTTTAGGTCCTCACATTGACCAACAGAACATATCTCTTAAGCCAAAATGCTCTTTAGCACCAGTTCTTTTGTGGAAGTCCCACTTTCTGAGATTGGCTGGACTTTTTAGAGCAGTGTGACATCATCTCTCCTCATATAAACCTAAAATTGATGTGAATTTAATCTTTAAAACAGTAAGGACATAGAATCTATCATTAAGAAAAAAGAACTTACATGGTAACCTTAAGGAAAATTTTGTGATTTTGAACCTGAGACAATCTGTGCAAGTGGCTAAACAGCAGAAAATTGCCATTCTGGCTTTCTTATGTAAATTAGGCTGATCAGGGTCTCACAGATCTGCCTGTTTCTTTATACTTTGTATTGGGATTAAAGGCATGAGCCTTTATCACCTTGTTCAAATATTTTTTCACAAATCAATATAATTGTAACTCAAAGCCTTTAAATGAAAATTAGCAAAGAGCAAAATTTTAAGTTTTCGGTCAGTTGTTACACTGTAACAAGCAAAGCCCAGTTGTTTTTTTTTTTTTTTTTTTTGTGGAATTTAGTTGATGTTTTAGTGAATTGGTGGACTCTTACCAGAAAGAGCTGACAATTATCTTACAGCCAGAGAGTTTTGAATTTTAATCGTTATTAATCTAATTTTTATTGGGAAGAGTGCCATATTTATTGTCTGTAACTTAGTATTCCAGTCCTTGATTGTTTTCCCCATTTCCTCCTTGCACTTTCTTGGAGAAGTCATCCAGAAGAGCCACCACCATTAAATATATTGCAACTAGATCCATGAATATGACAACCAAAACAAAGCCAAAGTGGATTAAATACTGTCATGGCAATTTTTTTTTTTTAATTTTAGATTCAGTTTTAGGCCAAGCTCTGTTTAGAGGTCTGTGTGCCTCCATTTCCTTTCTCTCCAGACAGGGCTGCTGAGTTTAGCTGAGCGGAGCCAGCCATATTATAAGGAAGCCATGCTTGTGTATCCTCCTGTTAGATGATAGCAGCAGCCAGTTTTGTTATACTAAGTCTCAGGTCTGTCCAAAATAGGCTGTCTTTTGCTCCTGGGCCTGTTTAAAACTCTGTCTTAAAGAGACAGTAATTGACCTGGGAGTTTTTAGGTTTTAAGTTTGGGTTATCGGGGTTGTATTACTGAGAGCTTATTCACCCCACCAAAATATGTTAAAATTTGATTTAAAGGGTGTAGATACGTAGTTTGTGGCCATTTATTGTACAATTAGATTAGCTGGGTTCCATTTGTTGATAGTTATTAATATTTACTATTGAAATATTTTTTAGTCAAGCAGCAGTTATTCCTAAACCAGCTGTATACCCAAATCATGACACAGAAACTAGAATTTATTTAATTAACCTAGAGCACAATGCTTGGCAATAATTATTCCATCCTAAACCTCCAAGACTGGATGAGATTCCTACCATTCAGATTTCACTTATTGTATGTGCTTTTAGTGATATCTTAGGTATGGTCCATCTCTCAACATATATCCTCCTGATTTTCCACCTCTCCTCTCCTGCTTCCTTCCTCTTACTTCCACTATGGACCAGGATGTCCCACCCATTGCTCAGTATTTTAGCTTGTTGTTTTTTTGAAAATACAGAGAACAAATAGTGGCATGTTTACACAAACTTAAGACAGGTGTTCCATAGAATAAGCATTGTAGAGCAATTTCTGGATTAAAACCAGAGAGTGGGGGACAGAAATTAGCATTTGAATGAACAAAGGTAAATTCCAAAAGAACTTTGTACCAACTATTTATTTACTTATTTATTATATATATAATATACACAACACTTTATATATACATATAAATATATATATACATATATATATTTACAGTGTTCTGCCTGCATGCTGAAAAAGGGCACCAGAGCTCATTATAGATGGTTGCGAGCCGTCTTGTGGTTGCTGGAAATTGAAGAAGGATATCTGTAAGAGTAACCACTTCTCTTGACCTCTGAGCTGCATCTCCAGCCCTGATACCAAATTTTCTTTAACTAATATTCATTAAATTTTCAGTGTCATAATAGCATTGTGATATAATAACTTTATGATGTTATAATACCATGGTGAAATCATAATTCCATTGGGATGTCATAAAAACAATTTGAGGTCATAATACCATTGTGATGTCCATTTTGAAATCATAAAACCATTGGGATGTCATGATATTAATGTGGTGTAATAATACCATTGTGATGTCATAATAACATTATATCATAAAACCTTTGTAATGTCGTATCTTTGTGATGACATAATAGCTTTGGGATGTCATAACACCAATGTGATGTCATCAAAGCATTGTGAAGTGATACCATTGTGATGTCATGCTACAATTTTGAAGTCATTGTTGTGTGGTGATATCATAATACTGCGATTGAATAATACCAATATGATGTCATCATAGCATACTAATGTCAAACTATTGTAGTGTCATAAGACAATTGTGATATCATAATACTATTGTGACATAAGAAGAGCATTGTGATATCATCTTAACATTGTGTTGTCATCATAGCCCTGTGATGTTGTAATACCATTGTGAAGTAATTATTCAATTATGATGATGTAATACCATTGTGATGTCCTATCATTGTGAACACATATTGCATTATGTCATAATAGTATTGTGATGTTATAATAGCATTGCCATTATATATTACTTGGCCTTTTCTCCTTGCAGCTTTTAGTGTTTTTCTTTGTTCATATACTTATGGTTTTGATTATTATGTGGCAGGATGATTTTCTTTTCTGGTCTAATTTATTGGGTGTTCTGTAGACCTCTTGTATTCTTATTGGCCTCTTCTTTAAGTTGGGGAAAATTTTTTCAATGATTTTGTTGAAAATATATTCTGGGCTTTAGAGGAGTGAATCTTCTTTTTCCTCTATTCCTATTATTCTTAGGCTTTGTATTTTTATTTAGTCTTGAAATTTTTGGATGGTCTGTGTCAGGAATTTTTTAGATTCATTATTTTCTTTGAAGGATACATCTATTCCTTCCATTGTACTTCCACACCTGAGATTTTTTCCTCCATCTCTTTTAGTCTGTTGGTTATTTTAACACTATAGTTCATGTTTTATTCCCTAAGTTCATTCTCTCCACAATTTCCTCCATTTGTGTTTTCTTTAATTTTTTAGTAATTCTATATTCAGATCTTGAGCCATTTTGTTGATTTCCTTCAATTGTCTGACTGTATTTTCCTGTTTTTCCTTCAATTTCTTAGATGCTGAAAACACATTTGACAAAATCCAACCTCCATTCATGTTTAAAGTATTGGAGACATCAACGATACAAGGCACATATCTAAACACAGTAAAGGAAATATACAGCAAGCCTATAGCCAACATCAAACTAAGCAGAAAGAAAATTAAAGCAATCCTAATGAAATCAAGGAACAAGGCAAGGCTACTCACTCCATATCTCTTCAATGTAGTTCTGGAAGCAAAAAAGACAATTGAAGGAGATCAAGGGGATACAAATTGGAAAGAAGTCAAATTATCACTATTGGCAGATGATATAATAGTATACCTGACTGACCCAAAAACTCTACCAGGAAACTCCTTCAGCTGATAAACACCTTCAGCAAAGTGGCCGGATACAAAATTAACTAAAAAAAATCAGTAGCCCTCCTGTGTACAAAAGATAAAAAGGCTGAGAAAGAAATTTGGAAACAACACCATTCACAATAGCTGCAAATGACATAACGTATCTTGGTTAACCCTAACCAAGCAAGTCAAAGACTTGCATGAAAAAAAAAAAAATTCAAGACTCTGAAGAAAAAATTAGAAGAATAGAAGATACCAGAAGATGGAAAGATCTTCCATGCTCATAGCTTGGCAGGCTTAAAATAGTGAAAATGTGCATCTTACCAAACACAGTCTACAGATTCAATGCTATTCCTATCAGAATGGCCAAGTTGAAAAACTCAAGTGACAACACATGGTGGAGAGATTATTGAGAAAGGTGAACCCTCCTCCACTGGTCGTGGTAATGTAAACTTGTGCAATCACTCTGGAAATCAATCTGGTGCATTCTCATACAAATAGAAATAGCACTTCTTCAAGACCCAGCTATACCACTCCTAGGCAAATATCCAAAAGAGGCTCAAGTACACAATAAGGACATTTGCTTAATGATATTTTAGCAGCTTTATTTGTACTAGCCAGAACTGGAAACAACCCAGATGCTACCCCAACTGAATAATAAATACATCTACACAATTGGATATTACTCAGCAATAAAAAAACATGAAAATCAGGAAATTTGCAGGTAAATGGTGAAAACTGTAATAAAAAACAAACAAGGAAATCATTAAATTTGCAGGAATATTATTCAGCAATAAAAAAAGGAAAAAAAAAACAAGGGAATCATGAAATTTGCTGATAAATGGTGGGAACTGGAAAGATCATCCTGAGTGAGCTATCCCAGAAGCAGAAAGACACCCACAGTATATACTCATTCATATAGACATATACTATAGGATAAACCTACTAAAATCTGTACACCTAAAGAGGGAGGACTCTGGTTAAATGGCAAAATCCCTATCCTGTATGGCAAAGAGGATGGACATCAGAAGAAGAAAAAAACAGGAAACAAGTTAGTAGCCTGCCACAGAGAGCCTCTGAAAGGCTCTTCCCAGCAGATGCTGAGACTTATGGCCAACTGTTGGACATAGTGCTTGGAATCTAGTGAAAGTAGTGGGAAATAAAAAGATCTGGAGAGAACAGGAGCTCTGAATGAGAGTAACAGAACTATAATATCTGAGTATAGGGGTCTTTCCTGAGACTCATACTCTAAGCAAGTACCATGCTTGGAGAAAACATAGTACCCCTGGACAAATGTAGCCCATGGAAGTTTAGTGTCCAAGTGGCTTCCATAGTAATGGGAACAGGGACTGACTCTAACATGAACAGATTGGCCTGCTCCTTGTTCACCTCACACTGATACCATAATAGCATTGTGATTTTATATCATTTTAATGTTGTAATAGCATTGCAGATATCATAACAGCATTGTTATGTAATAATAGCATGTTGGTCTCATAAACCCATTGTGATGTCATAATAGCATTGTGATGTCATAATACAATTGTGATGTCATTAATAACCTATTAAAGTTATAATGTGATTGTGATGTCATAATAGCATAATATTGTGAAGTCATAATACCATTTTGTTGTCATAACACCATTGTGTAGTCATAATAACATTGAGATGTTATAACATTGCCATGTCATAATAGCATTGTGATATCAAAATATAATTGTGTAGTCATATGACACTGTGTTGTTATCATACCATTGTGTTGTCCTAATATCTTGTGAAGTCATATAGTTGAAAAGTCATAATAGCATTTTTATATCAAATTTCATTTTGATATCATACCATAATCATGTCATAAAACCATTGTGATGTCATGATAATATTGTGGTGTCATATTAGCATTGTGATATCCTAATAACTTTCTGATGTCATAATAGTTTTTTAATATCATAAGAGAATTTTGATGTCATAATCACATTGTGATAAGATAATTTGTGATAAGATAATAGCATTATCTGTTCATAATAGCATTGGATGTGATGATGAATTGTGATGACATGATGTCATTGTGATGTCATAATAGCATTTTGATTTCATCATAGCATTGTGATGGCATCATATCATTGTGATGTAATAATACCATTGTGATGTCAAAGTCCATTGTGATGTCATACTACAATCATGCATTAATAGCATTGAGCAGTCATAATACCATTGGGATATCATGATGAATTTTGATATCATACTGCCATTCTGATATCATAATAGCATAGTGATGTCGTCATAGCATTTTGATGTCATAACAACATAGTGATTTCATAATACTATAGTGATGTCATATTATGGTGATGTCATAATAGCACTGTGATATAGTAGCTTTTTGAAATCATAATAGCATTGTGATGTTATACCATTGTGATGTCAGAATATGATTTTGAGAACATATTAGCACTGTGCTATCCTAATACCCTTTTGATATGATAATAGCTTTGTTATGTCATCATAACACTGTGATGTCCTAATACAAATGTGATATCCAAATACTGTTGTGAAGTCATCTGGTTGTGAAGTCATCATAACATTGTGATGTAATAATGGAATTGTGATGCCAGATAGCATTGTAATGTTATAAAAGCATTGTGAATTCTAAGACCATTGTGATATGTAATTGCACTGTGATGTCATCATAGCATTCTGATATCATAACACAAGCATGTTGTATTAGTATTGTAATGTCATAATAGCATTATTATTCATAATAGCATATTGACCTCATAATCCCATTGTAATATCATATAGCACATTGACATAATAATGTGATTGTGATGTCATAATACCCTTGTAATGTCATCATGGCATTGGGATGTCTTGATGAAGTTTGATATCATGATACCATTCTGATAACATAAAAGCATTATGATGTCATCATACCATTGTGATGTCAACACCATTATGATTTCATAATAAGATTGTGATGTCATAATAGCATTGTGAGGTCATATCTTTGTGTTGTCAAAAGAGCATTGTACTTTCATAATAGCAATGTAATGTTATACTAGAATTGTGATGAAATAACACCATTGTCATGTGTAAAAATATTCCACATTTTCCACAAAGAAGATTGTCAGTCTTGTTCTTTCATCCTTGGAATTTTCTGGGACTTTAAATGTTGTATTGAATGACAAACAATGTTCTTTTACCTTAGAAGTCCCTCCATATTCTTCCATTTCCTGGTGATTTGAATTGCAATGTCCCCTTGAAGCTCATCAATTTACTTGTTTAATGCCCAATGAGGAAAAGTCTGAGAAGTGTTAGGAGGTAGGATCTTGTTAGATAATATAATTTCTATTGGAGTTATAGTTAAGAAGGTGTGTTATGAGGTTATGAAAGTAATATGCTAGTGAAAGTTAGCATATATAGGTTATATGCCAATGAAAGTGACCAGACAGATTGGAGTCTGTGTCTCTTGGTCTCTGTCACTGTATATCTTTGTTTCTGTTGGTCTTGGTCTTTCTGTTTCTGAATCTGTCTCTATATATCTTTCTCTCTATGTCTCTATCTGTCTGCTCAGCCTTTCTCTCATGCAGACTGTACACTTCGCCCTTTTAATAACTGCCTGAAACTCTTACTGGCTTTCACCTGTTTCCTGACATAATTCTCCCTCTTGTGCAATCATCACCTGAGAGAATCTTGAGGTTTCCATGGAGATGAGTAAAGAAACTTTTCTCACTGTCCAGTATCTCTCATCCTGTGCACACCTGACTTTACTTGTGAGATTCAAAAAGCCTTTATCTCATCCTTTTATCCAGATCTTTACTCCTGTTTACCTCTGTGACAATGTCAGGTAGGAAATGAAAAAATAATGTTTACTTAATTGGACTTCTTCCTAAGTAGGGAAGCTTTAAAATGATCTGGGTTTAATGGGATTGTACCAAATGACAAGTTGGTTACTACTGTGGTCTTGGATCTGAAATATCCTTGATTGTAAATTTGAACTGAGCAGTTACTGGTGTACTTAGTAAATGTACCTTCACATTCTTATTGATATATTAGGCTGGCAGGGCCTAGTGTTTCCTAGCATATTGAGTCTTAAAGAGCAGGAAAAGAGAAGCAAACCAGAAAATTCCTGGGAATTGTTAGCTGAAACAGAAAAAGATCAGTGTATATAAAAGGAGAGCTAAGGAGCAATAAACTCCTTGATAGCTTGTGATGTTCCACAGTATTGTTGCCAAACCTCTATGAGCACCATTGCCTTGGCTGACCTGGCTGGATTTAGAGCTCTGTCCTACTCTGTAGTCAGTGAGGAACCTTCCTGTTCCAGAGGTTCAAAGTTAAAACTGGGCCTTCAGGACAGAGAAAGGTTTCCATTTTATATGTCTAGGACACAAGAGCAGCAGTGTTACCTATAGTGGTCCTCCAGACAAACCCTCTAAACATAGTGTTAGTGTCAGGATTGCTTGATCTGAGGTTCCTCCTGAGCTCATGAGGTTTGAGGTAGCTGGGTAACAATAGTTCATGACTAGGATAATCTGCTACCTAATGAGATCCTAGAAAGCATGCCTTACAAAGTCAACTCTGCACTACTTGAGAGGAACATTTTCTCCATGTTAAAAGTAAATTACAAAAGATGTTGAGCTATTAATTTTATTAATTATGTGGGAATTTCATATATTCTACATTTCCATTGCTCACAGGTTCAAATTCCTTCCCCATAACAGAAAACACATTTTCTTTAAAATACATCAATTTGAGTATGTGTTTTTCATCTACTCAATGGAACATGATCAGAGTCTCAGTGCAAGGTCCCTCAAAGAAACTTGAGTTCATCCTTGCCACACCATGGGACACCCCCAAGAAGAAAACATTAGTCCTGAAGAGCTCTATATTTCATGCCCTTGATCACAGTTTTTTGTATGTATATATTTATTATGATTTGTTCACATTGTATCAACTTTGTTCCCCATACCTCTTCTTCTTCCTACCCACCTACCCTCCTTCTTCTACCCCTAGGACCTTTCTATAGTTCGCTAATAGGTGAGGACTTCCTTGCCCTTCTATCTGACCCTAGCTTATTAGGTCTCATCAAGTCTAGCTGTATCATCTTCCATTTTGGCCTGATTCACAGGACATTGTTCTTGTGTCTGCAATGGCCTCTACTTATGACATTCTTGCTGCCTCCTCTTTTTCAGGCTTCGCAGAGCTCTGAAGGAAGGCAGACTTTTATAGAAAAATCCCATTCAGTGCTGGGTGTTTTATAGTGTCTCTCGGGAATAATATCAGAGTGTGGGTCTCTGTATGCAATCCCATTTGATGCAGAATGAAATATTTCTGTGGATACAAGAACGTGGCTCTGATCTATCATTTCAGGGCAGAGAGCAGCATATTTTAATGACAACATCCTGGGTGGCTTGAAAATTTCCATGGCATACCCTAAGGCAACAACTCAATTCACTGCCACCCATTCCCCCTAGTAGAATTTTGGTTTGTTCATTAGTGATGGCCTGTTGGAATTTTATCCTGCATTATTTAGAGACCTCCAAAACAGTGAACACATAACATATTTCTCTTTCTACATTAATTTACTTCACCCAGGATGATTTTTTTCTGGATTCATCATTTTTCCTGAAAACATTATGATGTCATTTTATTAGCAGAAAAAATTCCCAGTTATGGATATATTCCACATTTTCCCAAAAGGAAATCATCAGTGCTCTTTGGAACTTGGAAGTTGCGGGGACTTTAATCATTGTATTGAGTGACAAACTATTCACTATGTTCATTTAGCATAGAAGTCCTTCCATCTTCTACTCCTTGGTGATGTGAACTGTAATGTTCCCTTGAATCTCATCTATTTACATGCTGAGTCCCCAGTGAGGTAATGTCTGGCAAGGGTTCGGATTTATGGCTTTGTTAGATAATATGATTTCTATTAGAGTTATAATATAGGAAGGTTTCCTTTGAGATTGATATGCCAATGAAAATGACCAGACAGAAAGGAGTCTCTGTCTCTGGGTCTCTGTCTTTTTATGTCTTTTCTTCTGTTGGTCTTGGTCTCTCTATTCCTGAATCTGTCTGTATAGCTCTTTCTCTCTCTGTCTCTGTCACCCTCTCTCTGCCTGTAGCTTGTGGTTCATTATGAAATGCTATCAGTTATGCTGAAGTACTACAATAAGATGATTGCTTACTGTCATGAAAACTTGGATGGTCTCTTTAAAAATATAAGCAAGGTCCCAATTAAATTTATTTTGTTCAAAGAATTGCCTTGTTCAGAGAACATTTCACAGTAAGTAATTCACTGACTGAGGACATATGTATGCATTATCAAATACTAATGGATTTTGTGATAAGGTAAAACCCAGGTCAAAGATACATGATTTTTTAATGATCACTTGAAAGAAATATGTGACATTTTTTCCTAAACTAATTGATTGGACACAGGAACTTTCATCTCTGAGTTCTGTGCTTTTAGCTGCCCATATTAAGGCACGTAGGGCTGATCAGTCTTTCTCTCTATCAGGCTGTCCACTTAGACCTTTTAATAACTGGCTCCTGAATCTCTTACAGGTTTTCACCTTTTGCATGACATCAGTCTCCCTCTCAGCCAATCAGTACCTGAGAGAATCTTGAGGTTTCCATGGAGAAGAGTAAACAAACTTTCCTCATTGTCCAGTATCTCTGATTCTGTGTGCACTTGACTTTTTCTTGTGAAACCTAACAAGCCTTTATCTCATCCCTTTATACAGATCCCACACATTACTCCTGTTTACCGATGTGACAATATCAGGTAGGAAATGAAACTTTAATGTTTATTTAATTGGACTGCTTCCTAAGTAGGGAAGCTTCAAAGTACTGTGGAATTAAACAAAATGTACCAAATGACACAGTGGTTTCCTACTGGGCTCTTGGATCTGAAATTCCTAAGTTGTAACTTTGAACTGAGCAGTTTTATATGTTCTCACTAAATGTACCTTCCCATTCTTATTGATGTAATGAATAGGCTATTGATATAAATAGGCTAGCAAGGTGTAGGATTCCCTGGGGTATTGAGTCCTTAAGAGTAGGGAAAAGAGAAGGAGAACAGACAATTCTAGGGACTGGTTTGGCTTAAACAGGGAAATATCTTTGAGTGTAAAAGGAGACCTGAGTGGGAATAAAATATTTGACAGTGTGATTTCTTTCTTTCTGATTTCTTCCCCCTCGGTCTCCTTCAATTGTCTTATTGCTCTAGCAAGGACTTCCAGAACTATGTTCAAAAGATATCAAGAGTGTGGGCAGCCTTGCCTTGTTCTTGATTTCAGTGGGATTTCTTTAAGTTTCTCTCTGTTGAGTTTGAGGTTGGCTATAGGCTTACTGAATATTGCCTTTACTATGTTTAGATATGTGCCTTATAACCCTGATCTCTCCAATACTTTAAACATGAATGGATGTTCGATTTCATCAAATGCTTTTCAGCATCTACTTTTCACCCCATCCTCATGTTCACACTGGAAAGTTAGGCAAAAATATATTCATGGGTTTATTGCTAAACCCTGAATGCTTGGATTTTCCTTAACAAAGCAACTAGAAGTAATATGTTTAAGCTATTCCTAAATCCAGTCTACCTCAGAAATGCAGATTTTAAGAATACTATAGTAAAGGCTATGGCTATTGGGTGAGATATACACATTAAAGAGATGATTTTAGCATGATGACAAGCACCTTTAAATCTATGTTTAGAAAACTACCAAAGAAAATTAAAATCTCAAGCTGGTGAATAAAAAATAAGCAGTTAGTGCTCCATTAACTTATCAGACTCTATTGATCAATGCTAAAACTCTGAAATCCTGAAACCTTATAACATAAGTACAAAAGTTGCAATGGGGGGAATCTAAAGTATCTCACATTTTTAATATGATTTAAATTATTTTTATATCTTCATAACTCATATTTATATACCTTAAAATGTTAAACTCCTTATCTTTTTAACCAGCTATATGTCTTAAGACACAGGCAACTGACATGAATTCTGTGAGCAAGGCAACCCTCTTTTTGTTTTTAAATAAGAGTACCTTGTAGTTCTAGCTAGCTAATGAACTAACCAATGAGCTAACAGTGGATCTAACTGTCTGTTCATTATCTGCAAAGCTACCATTAGCTTAGCATAGCCATCAGGGTGTTCAGAGACCTGAGAAGGGTAAATTATATATACCAATCTATGGGCCAAACAAAATGATAGAGATGACTAGTTAGTCCATCACCTAGGAAGTGTCCTTGGCTCCTGTGGTCTCATGGCATCATGAGAAGAGGTGGTCCAGTGCTACGCTAAGTCCAGGAATTGTCTGTATAGCATAAAATGTGCTATGAAAGCATAAAATTATGCAAACAGATAGGAGATAAGATTCCCATGGGAATAAGAGCTCTTTGGAAGTCCCTGGCAAAAACCTTAACGGCCACTTAAGCCAAAAGATGTATCCTGAAAGTCGCACAATTGCTTGTTTGCGAGATTGGATTGATGAATATTTTTGCTGTTTTTCTATGATTCTTGAACAGCACAAATAAATATCCAAGGAAACACATTGATAATAGATTACTAAAAGCTTTAGCAAATAAGAGTATAAGGAAAGTTTTAGGAGAGGTAATAAATCAGATTCAGCATCAAGAATTACTTGTGAAAAAAAAAAAACAAAACAAACATTGTAGGTAATAAAGCGACAGGAGTTTTAGGGCTTTCTAAAGAAAATATTTAATCAGGATCTGTTAGGATAAATGTTCTGAATATTCCCACTGCAGTAAAACTACTACAAAACCATTACTTAACATAGATGTTTATGATGAGTCAAAAAGAAAATAGGTAAACATAGAAGGTCAGAGAATTTTATATTATACTATAAGTTTTACAGACAGGCTAGCTCAAGCATCTTATCTCAAAGGAAAGATTGTAAATCCTTAGCAATCCAAAAAGGAGGAATTCCTCTCAATGCTTATCTCCAAGGGGGTTGTACTCTTTAGCTGACTTAACTCAGAGGATTATTAACAGCCCATAATTAACTAACAATAAACTATGCAAACAGACCACAAGTTTAACAATCCCCTGGCCCTCTACTCGGTAAATTAGCAGCAATAACACTATGTAAATATGACACTAGTTCTATGTTTGCTCTGCTTAAGAGGCTGTTAGGCCAAGATTTTTTGTAGACACTGCTCCTACCAGGTTACTATTTCAGTTAAAATATAAACTTTGTAAAAAGTCTGAATGCTCCGGGAAATATGTCAACTTCAGGTTCTTCTTTACGTAATCACTTTATAAGTGTTGGCTTGACTTCAGTAAAGCACAGTAGATCCAATACTACTTGGTGTGGTCTCTGTCATTTCGAGTACCTGTGTACGATTTCCTTGATTCTTCCGAGGGTGAGGGACTCCAGGCTGGGTTAGTCCATGACAGTCCAGCCATTTGTCACAGAGGATGAGAGAGTGCTTCTGTGGAAAGAACATGAGAGACTGACCTCATCTTGCCTCTAGGAATGTGAAACAATGGTCTCCAGGTGTCCACAGATATGTCCACAGTTTAGGCTGAGTCCTAGCAGTGGGCCAGTTGAGGCAGTATTGCCCAGTGGGTAGTATAGCACAATCCAGAGTCACCATCATCTGTCAAGTCTCCAAATCTTCTCGGAGGCCTTGGGGAAAATATTGTCAGGATTTGGGGACTCTCTGTCACAATAAGTTTACACATGTTAAAATGCCATATTCATCAGATCTCTGACAAGCTTGAGCACCAGCATGTCTGAGTTACTCTTTGTCTATCTTTATCATCTGCTCTAAACTGTGTCCTATAAAACAGAATGCTATACTCTCTAATTCTGGCATAGTCCTAAAATGCATGTTTTAGAACTGCATATTTTCAGTAGATCTACATAGACAAACTTTGTGTTTACCCATCCTACCTTAAAAATCCTAAACAAAGACATTAGGTTAAAGGTCAACATCTTAACCAACTACAGTCCTTAGCCTAACTTTAAATCTGCTCTTTCTGAACTAAAATCAGAGAAAACCTTTAATCAGATACAGTTTATAGAAAGGCTAGCAAATCATCCTGGTCATACCACTTGCATTAAAAATTGAACAGTAAAAAGGTTAAAGGACAAAAGTTGCATGTAGCACTATTGCACAAAAGATGCAATAGCACTAATACACAGTGCTCCCAGGGAACTGAATACAGCTGGCATCCCTAAACAAAGATGGCACCAAAAGGATGATGGTTCCACTCCCTTTATCTCTGAACCAACATATCATATTATTCACCTGTTGCCACAGGCTGTGGCTGGCAAAATGAAACATAACCATTAGGTGCTGATGATGATATAGCAAACTCTGTGGAGCATCCACAATCCCCCATAACTAAAAGTTCTAACATTGTAACCAAACAAGCTCCAGAACCAAACAAATAACATAACAGTACAGAACAATTTTAAACTATGTGAAATATTCTGGCCACACTGACCCTATTAACCAGAATTCTTCCCCCTTAAAAAAAGCATAAGAAAAATATTTTCCAATGCAGAATCACCAGCCTTTTAAATGAAGTACAACATATTTTTAAATACAGTTCTTTCTCAAATCATATTTACCCTTTGGTTATTTATACATATACTAATCTTTTGCAACATTCTATATATCTTCAGGTTCCTAGCTTTGTTCTTCTGGCTTAACCAGACATTCTTACTTTAGACAAGCTATTCTTTTCCTTAATCTCTCTCTCTCTCTCTCTCTCTCTCTCTCTCTCTCTCTCTCTCTTTAGAAAACATAGAAACTCTCAACAAAATCCTTTCCATCCTGACATGATCCTGCAGGAGCCCAGAGTCCACTATTTGTTTTTTACACGCAAAGCAAAAACAAGTCATATTAATACAAAAAGAAGTTTTGAAACTGCTAAACTCTTTTTTTTTTCTAAAATTACTTCCATGTAGCATACATGGTCCAAGATTACCTAAACAAATTCTAAGGCACTTAGAAGAAGTTTTAAGGAACTTGGTGAAACTTCCTCTTTTCTCTGTGTCAAGATGAGGACCTGGGTGGAAACATGTTTTTCAATAAACAAAGCAGCTTAAAAAACAAAGAGCTCTCTAGAAGATACACTGTGAAAACTGAAATTTTCTCAATTAGTGCAAACCATATGGCTTGGTTTCATTACTAAAACTAATTAAATACCAAAGTATTTTTTTATCCTCCAAAGGATCAAGAAACTTTTTCAAAATTTTTATTAGACTACCTAGATCATTGTCTAAAATACCTGAAAAACTTTAAATGTTTTAAAGCCTTAAACATTTAAACATTTTTTAAAACCTGTTTTTGCAATATTAAAATAAAGTACCCATTTTTTAGGAGAGAAGTCTCAAGGAATAAACACAATTTTAAAAGTCAAAACCAGATTTTAAAACCAGAATTTACCACTGCAAACAATTTAATTTTTAAAACCAATACCAACTTGAAATAACTCATTAATCTAGAATGAAATGAAAATTATTTGACTAAGGTTCCCCCCCTTTTTTTTTTATCCAAACCATGTGGGCATCAAGATCACATTACAGTGCCTATGGCAATCTCAAGATGGCAGTCACAGGTCACCTTAGAGTGCACCTGATAATCTAAACATGGTGGTCACTTTATAGCCCATATGGCAACCTCAAGATGGCAGTGAGGCACATCACATACCACGTGGCAACCTATATTGTTGGTATTTAAACATATGCGTTCATAGTTCATAGACCTCATAAACACATAGGCACATTTATACATTTTAAACATGTTTGAATTTAACCTTTTAACATACCCAATTATTTTTGATCATATTAACCATGACCTACAGAGCATAAGATTAGTCAAAACAAACATAATGGCCATACATACATTTGAACAGAAAGACAAAATTTTACTTACTTCTTCCAGCACTTTCTTTTTAAGCATTTTCTTTTTTCACTCAACACCTGCTGGATAGCAAGAAACACCGAGACAAAAGAACAGATTCAGTCAGTACTTCCTGTCTCCATGGGAGTGACCCACTTTCTAGGCCTATCAAAGAGATTTGAGACCCCTTATCCCTCAAGTGCTATTGGGAGAACTGCCTGACCAGGATCTAGGACATCTCCCAAGATCCCCATGGCCTCAGCCAGCTCATCACACAATGTACTGTGACACTACAGATCCCTGGCCATTCACTGAATACTGACTTGAGAACTCAAAAAAACACAGAATGACAGAACAGAGACATAAAGAACTTGGCCAACAAAAAAAAATGTGCTTACCTGGGCTTTCAGTCCTCCAGCTCAGGAGTCCTGTGAGGTCTTGGGGATCCCAGAGAGCCCTCAAATTATGTTGTGCCCTAATCGTGATACCCCAAAGACAACTACCAGGAGCCATTCTGTTGCAAACCACATGAGGATCTTTTTAATATAAATCATTACAAGCTGCAGCTTGGGCTCACATTCCCCACTGCCAAAGCAGTGAGAGATAAGAGCCTTGTGCTCAGGTGAGTTGGGTGATTTAAAGATTCTGGTCTCTCCCAGCATGTCTAAGGAAGGGGAAACTCCTGCCTGCAAGCATCTATTGGTCACAATCCTCCATTTTGAATTAATTGGCTATAGGAGGGTCCCCAACTTTTAATGATCTTGTGTCCCTCCCTAGAGGGATGGGCCAGTTTCCTAGCAACTATATCTCTAGTGAGTGTGGAAAGAATGTAGTAAGACAGGTTCTTCCCCTCTGGACATATCTTGTCCTCACCTAGCTAGTTCAGGACTTCAACTTTAATAATAATTGCTGATTTTTAATCTTTTGGTCTCTCAATGACTGCTTGATGAAGTAACACCATGGATATTCTCTGCAAAATTATAAGCAAGGTCCCAATTTAAAAAGCTTTTTTTTTTGGTTGCCTTGCTCCAGGAGCAATTTCCAGTAATTAGTTCACTGATTGAGGATATATTTGTGCATTTAACAAGTAATGATGGAATTTGTGATAATGTGAATGTCACATGTCAAGAACAAGTAACTTTATTAATGAACACTTGAAAGAAATATGTGACACTTTTCCTGAACTAAGAGTCTTGCACACAGGAATTGTGATTTCTGTGTCCTGTGCTTTCAGCTGCTAAGATTGGGGCATGTAGGGCTGCTCAGCTTTTCTCACAAGCATGCTGTCCACTGGGCTTCATTAATAACTGGCTCCTGAAACACTTGCTGGCTATCACCTGTTTCATGACATCATTCTGTCTCTCAGCCAATCATCACCTGAGAGAATCTTGAGGTTTCCATGGACATAATGAAACAAACTTTCTTCAGAGTCCAGTATCTGTGATCCTGTGCACAACTGACTTTTCCTTGTGAAAACCAACAAGCCTTTATCTCATTTCTTTATCCAGATTTCACACCTTTACTCCTGTTCACCTCTGTGACAATCTCAGGTAGGAAATAAACACCTTTAGTGTTTATTGAACTGGATAGCTTGTTATGTAGGGAAGCTTCAAAATGATGTGGGATTAAGGAGAATGTACTGAATGACAAGGTCGTCTTCTTCTGACGACGGATCTGAAATTTCCTAGAATGTGGCTTTGAACTGAACAGTTACTTACATACTCCCTAAATGTACCCTCACATTCTAACTGATATAATAGGTAGGCGGGATCTAGAGTTCCCTAGGATATTGAGTCTTTAGGAGCATGGAAATGAGAAGGAATCATAACAATTCCTGGGACTGTACTGGTTTGGGTGAAACAGAGCAAGATCAGTGAGTTTACATAGCAATTGAACTGTGGGGCAGTAAACTCTGTCAGCTGTTGCTATTCAACACTACTGTTGGCAACCCTATATGAGCAGGGTTGCCTTGGTTGACCTGGCTGGATCTGCAGCTGTGTCCTACTCAGTGGTCATTGAGAAATCTTCCTATTCATGGGCTTAAAAATTAAAACTTGTCATTTTGGACAGAGAAATAGGTCCATGTTAGATGTCTAGGACACAAGAGCAGAAGTGTTTCTTGAGGTTGTCCTCCAGACAAACCATCTAAAGGTAGTTTTAGTGCCAGAACTGCTTGTTCAGAAGTACCACCTGAGCTCATAAGGTCTGAAGTAGCTGTGTAACAACTAGTTCATGGCAAGGATTCTCTGCTACATAATGAGTTCCTGGCAAGCATGCCTCACACAGTCAAACTCTATCCTCCTTTAGCGGAATCTTTTCTCCATGTTAAAACTCATTTTTAAAGGTTGTCAACATTTTATTTTTATTGATTATGTGGGAATTTTATATGCTATATATTATAATGCTTTTCCATTGCTCCCAGGTTCAAATTCCTACCCATGAGTCACACTATTTTTTTCTAAAATACATCAGTTCTAGCATGTGTTGTTCATATATTCATTGGAACATGATCTGAATCACAGTGTCAAGTCCCTTAAAGAAAACTAGGTAATCCTTGCTGCATTCTGGCACCACACTCCAAGAAGAATCCATCAATCCTGAATAGCTCTATACTTCATCACCTTGATCAAAGTTTTTCTTATGTATTTATTTATTATGATTTGTTTACATTGTATCCCCACCTCTGTCTCCTCCCTCTTCTCCTTCCAGTCCTACCCATCCTCTTTCTTCTAACCCTATGCCTCTCTTTAGTTCCCTGATAGGGGAGGTTCTCCTCCCCTTCTATCTGACCCTAGCTTCTCAGGTCTTAACAAGGCTGGCTTCATCTTCTTTTCTGCAGCCTGATTCTCAATCCATTGTTCTCCTTATGATATCAATTCCTTCTACTTACAACATTCTTCCTGCCTCTTCTTCTTCAGGCTTCTCAGAGTTCTCAGATGATGGAGAATTTCATAGGGAAATCGCATTTTGAGCTGGGTGTTTTAAGATATTTCTCTGCATAGTATAGGACTGTTGGTCTCTGTATGCAATTGCATTTGATGCAGAGGTTGCATCTCTGTGGTTCCAAGAACATGACACTTATCTATAAGTTGAGTGCAGAGAGCAACATATTTTAATAACAATAACCTAGGTTGCTTTAATTTTTCTGTAGGATGGCCTTGCACAACAACTCAATTTAATGCTACCTAATCCCCCTAGTCAAACACTGGTGTTGTTACAAAAAGCAGAATTGTTTCTTGATGTTTACTTCCAGATAAACCATCTAAAGATAGTCTTAGAGTCAGAACTGCTTGTTCAGAAGTGCCACTGGCCTCATGGGGTATGAAGTAGCTGTGTAACCACTAGTTCATGGATGGCTAGGATTCTCAGCTGCATAATGAGTTCCTGTAAAGTGTGCCTTACACAGTCAAACTCTACCCACATTTAGCAGAAACTTTTCTCCATATTAAAAGTCATTTTTAATATTGTCAACATATTATTTACATTAATTAAGTTGGAATTTCATATACTATACATTGTACTCCTTTCCATTGCTTCCAGGTTCAAATTCCTATCCATGAGTCACACTGTTCTTTTTTCTTAAAATACATCAGTTCTAGTATGTGTTATTCATTGGAACATGATCAGAGACTCAGTGCAAAATCCCTTAAAGAAAACTGAGTTCATCCTTGCCACACCCTGATACACCCCACAAAATGAATCCATTAATCCTGAGGAGCTCTGTACTTCATCACCTTGATCACAGTTTTTATGTATTTATTTATTATGATTTGTTTACATATATCCCCGCCTCTGCCCCCTTCATTTTCTTCTTCTGATCCAATCCCACCTATCCTTATTCTTCTAACTTTATGCCCTCTTTTTATTTCCCTGATAGGGAAGGCCCTGCTCCCCCTTCTATCTAACAGTAGCTTCTCACTTTTCATCAAGGCTGGCTGCATCTTCTTCTGTAGCCTGATTCTCAGGCCATTCTTTCCCATGTGTCCTCCGTTCCCTCTACTTATGACACTCTTCATGATTCTTCTTCTTCAGGCTCCCCAGAGCTCTGGGGGGAGGGAGAATTTCATAGGGAAATTAGAATCCCATTTAGAGCTAGGGTTTTATGGTCTCTCTCTGCATAATATAGGACTGTGTGTCTCTGTATGCAATTCCATTTGATGGAGAAGGATGCATCTCTGTGGATCCAAGAACATGACACTTTCTGTTCAGTTCATGGCAGAGAGGAACATATTTTAATAACCACAACCTGTCCAGTTCGACAGCTGTGTTCTACTCAGTAGTCAGTGAGCAATCCTTCTTGTCCTGGGGTTTACAGTTAAAACTGGAACTTCTGGACAGAGAAAGGTGTGCATGTTATATGCCTAAAAAAAAGAACTGCTGTGTTTCCTGCTGTGGTCCTCCAAACAAACAATCTAAATGGAGTGTTAGTGCCAGGACTACCTTTTTAGAATGTCACCTGAGCTCATGGGTTCTGAGGTAGCTGGGTAAAAACAAGTTCAAGACTAGGATTCTTGTTACATAATGAGTCCCTGGAGAGCATTCCTTACAAAGTCATACTCTGCCCTCCATTAGCAGAATCTTTTCTCCATGTTAAGAGCCGTTGTAAAAGTTGTCGACATATTATTTTTATGACTTATGTGGAATTTCATATATTATACATGACACTCCTTTTCCATTTCTCCCAGGTTCAAATTCCTACACATATTTTGCTAAAATATTTTTTCTTTAAAATACATCCATTGAAATATTTGTTGTTCATATATTCATCGGAACATGATAGAGTCTCAATACAAAGTCCCAAAAAGAAAACTGAGTTCATACTTGTGGCAACCTGGCAACAACCCAAAAACAAAGCCATCAGTCCTGAAAAGCTCTGTACTTCATCACCTTGATCACATTTTCTTATGTACTTATTAAGATTTGTTCATTTTGTATCCCCTCTGTATCCCCTCTTTTCTTATTCTAGTAAAACCCACTCCTCTTCTTCTATTCCTATTCCAGTTCTCTAGTTCCCTGATAGGGAGGATCTCCCCTTTCTCTGACCCTAGCTTATGAGGTGTGCATTATCTTCCCCTGGGGCCTCATTCTCAGGGAATTACTCTTCTTGTGTCCTCAATTTCTCTACTTATGACACTCTTCTTGCCTCCTCTTCTGCAGGCTTAGCAGAGAACTGAGGGGAGGTAGAATTTCATAGGGAAATCCCATTTTGAGGTTGGTGTTTTAAGGTATCTCTCTGCATAATATCGGACTGTGGATCTCTGTATGCAATAACATTTGATGTAGAAGGAAGCATATTTGTGGATCATGGTACAGATCTATCAGTTGAGGGCAGAGAGCAGCATGTTTTAATAAAAAGAGCCTGTGTTGCTTGAATTTATTTAGGATACCCTGGCCCAACAACTCAATGAACTGCCATACAGTCCCCCTAGTGGAAGACTGGTTTGTTCACAATAGATGGCCTGTTGGAACTATATCACCCACTACTAGGAAACCACATAAAAAGTGAATACGTAACATAATTTTCTTTCTCCATTTTAGTTACTTCACCCAGGATGACTTTTTCATGGTTCCATCCATTTGCCTGAATATCATGATATCATTTTCTTAGCTAAAAAATACTCAGTTGTGGAAATATTCCACATTTTCCCTAAAGGAGATTGTTAGTCCTGTTGGTTTGTTGTTGTTGTTGTTGTTGTTGTTTTAATTTTTTTTGTCCTTGGAAGTTGCTGATACTTTAATCATTGTATTGAATGATAAACTATCAGGATAACTATGTTCTTTTAGCCTAGAAGTCCCTCTATATTCTTCTACTTCCTGATGATTTGAATTGCACTATCCCTTAAAGCTAATCTATTTAAATATGGAGTCCCTAGTAAGGAAATTTCTGGGAAGGGTTAGGAGGTTTGACCATTTTAGATAATATAATTCCTATTGTAGTTATATTGTAAGAGGTTGTGTTGTTAGGTTGATATGCCAATGAAAGTGACCTGATAGAATTGAGTCTCTCTTTCTCAGTCTCTCTCATTTTATATCTTTGTTTCTGTCAGTCTCAATCTAATTCTGAATATCTCTCTCTAGCTCTTTCTTGCTCTGTCTCCCTCTCTCTGCCTGCTGCATGTGATTCAGTATGAAAAGTTCTCAGTTCTACTGAAGGACTTAAACAAGATGCCTGCTTGCTGACATGGCATCCTGGATGGTCTCTGTAAAAATAAAAGCAAGGTCCTAATTAAACACTTTTTGTTGAAAGATTTGCCTTGATTATGGAGAATTTTCACAGTAAGTAATTTACCAACTGAAGACATACCTGTACATTTAACAAATTATAATAGAATCTGTGATAATGTGAAAATCACATGACTTTATTAATGATCACTTAAAAGAAATATGTAACACTTTTCCTGAACTAAGCATCTTGGACACAGGAACTGTCATCTCTGGGTTGTGTGCTTTGAACTGCCCAGATGGAGGCATGTAGGGCTGTCAGACTTTCTCTCAAGTAGGCTGTCCCCTTAAACATTTTAATAACTGGCTTGTGATACTTACTACCTTTCACCTTTGAATGGCATCATTCTACCTCTCAGCCATTCAGCACCTAAGAGAATCTTGAGGTTTCCATGGAGATGAGTAAATAAACTTTTCTCAGTGTCTAATATCTCTGATCCTGACCTTTCCTCCTGAAACCCAACAGGTCTTTATCTCATCCCTTTATCCAGATCCCACACCTTTATACCTCTTTACCTCTGGGACAATATCAGGAGGAAATGAAACTTTAATCTTACTTTATTTAATTTGACAGCTTCCTAAGTAGGGAAGCTAAAAAGTGATTTGGGATTAAGGGGATGAATCGAATGAATAGCTGGTTTCCTACTGTTATGACTTTGAAATACACAGTTACTCTCATACTCACTAATTAGATCTTCACATTCTTATTCATATAATAGCCTGGCAGGTTTTAGGGTTCTTCCCTCTTCTGATGACACTCTTCCTGCTTCCTCTCCTGCAGGCTGAACAGAGAAGAGAGGGAAGGTAGAATTTCATGGGGAAATCCCATTTAGAGCTGGGTGTTTTAAGGTCTCTCTCTGCATAATATCAGGCTGTGGGTCTCTGTATACAATCCTATTAGATGCAGAAGGAAGCATCATTGTGGATCCAAGAGCATGGCACTGATCTATCAGTTGAGGGTAGATAAAAACATATTTTAAGAACAACAGCCTGGATTGTTTGAAAATTTCTGTAAGATGCCCTGGACCAACAACTCAACTTACTATCATCCAATATCCCCAGTGGAAGACTGGTTTGGTCACAAACTATTGGAACTTTATCCCCCACTATTAGAAGACCTCCTAATAAGTGAATACATACCATATTTGTCTTTCTGCATTTTAGTTACTTCACCCAGGATGACTTTTCCTGGTTCCATCCATTTTGCTGGGAAATATCTTGTCATAGCTGAACAAACTCCATTATGGAAATATTCCATATTTTCCCCAAAGGAGATCTCAGTCCTGTTCTTTAGACCTTGGAAGTTGCTGGGACTTTAATCATTTTATTGAATGAAAAGCTACGTTGATAACTATGTTCTTTTAGCCTGCAAGTCCCTCCATCTTCTTCCACTTCTGGTGAATTGAATTGCATGTCCACCTGTAGCTCATCTATTTACATGTGAAATCTCCAGTGAGGAAATGACTGAGAAGAGTTAGGAGGTATGGGATTGTTGGATAATATAATTCCAATGAAGTTATATTGAATATAATGAAGTTATATTAAAAATATAATTCCTTTTAGTATTATATTATAGGAGGGTCTGCTTTGAGGATTATATTCCAATTAATGTGTCCATACAGAATTGAGTCTCTGTCTCTCAGACTCTCTCACTTTACATCTCAGTTTCTGTCTTTCTTGGTCTCTCTACTTCTGAGTCTGTCTCTCTAGCTGTTTCTCTCTAGCTGCCACTTGAGATTAAGTATGAAAATCTCGGTTCTGTTGAAGGAATTCAGCAAGTTGACTGCTTGCTGATGTGACATGATGGATGGTATCTGTAAAAATATCAGCAAGGCCACAAAGAAACATTTTTGTACTAATTCACTAATTGAGGATATATCTGGGCATTTAACAAAGAGTAATGGATTATGTGATAATGAGAAACTCACATTTCAATGGCACATGACTCTATTAATGACCACTTGAAAGAAATATGTGACCCTCTTCCTGAACTAAAAATATTGGACCCAGGAACTGTCATCTCTGGGTTGTGTGCTTTCAGCTGCTCACATTGAGGCATTTAGGGCTGCTCAGCCTTTCTCTCAAGCAGGCTTTCCACTTAGCCCTTTTAATACCAGGCTCGTCAAAGTCTTGCTGGGTTTCACTTGTTTCATAACATCATTTTTCCTCTCAGCCAAGCAGCACATGAAAGAATATTGAGGTTTCCATGGAGATGAAGAAGTAAACTTTCCTCAGTGTCCAGTATTAATGATCCTATGGACATATGACTTTTTATTGTGAAACCCAACAAGCCTATATCTCATCCCTTTATCAAGATCCCACATCTTTACTCCTGTTTACCTTGGGACAATCTCTAATAGGAAATGAAATTTTAATGTTTAATTAACTGGACAGCTTTCTATGTAGGGAAGCTTCAAAATGATGTGGAATTAAGGGGAATGAACCAAATGACAAGGTGGTCTCTGTGTTCTTGGATCTGAAATTTCATAGGTTGTGTCTTTGAACTGAGCATTTACTGGCTTACTCACCAAATGTACCTTCACATTATTATTGATAAAAATAGGCTGGCAGGGTCTATGGTTACCTGGGCTATTGCATCTTTAAGAGCATGGAAAAGAGATGGAAACTAGATAATTCCTGTGATTGGTTTGGCTGAAACAGAGAAATATCTGTTTATGTAAAGTTAGAAATGAGGAACAATACATACTTTAACAACTGGTGCTGTTCAAATCTACTCTTGTCAACCCTCTATTAGCAGGAATACCTTGACTGACTTGCCAGGATCAATAAATGTGTCTCCATGGTCAGTGAGAAATCCTCCTGGTCTTGGGGTTTACAATTAAAACTGTGTCATCAGGACATAGAAATGGGTCTGTGTTATATGCATAGGAAACAAGAGGAGCTGTGTTTACTGCTATGGTCCTCCAGAAAAACCCTCTAAACATAGTGTCAGTGCCAGTTCTTCTTGTTCAGATGTGACACCTGAGCTTATAGGGTTTGACATAGATGGGTAACCATTATTAGTTATAGGCAAGGATTCTCAGCTACATAATGAGTTCCTGGAAGGCATGCCTTACAAAGTCAAAATCTGCCCTCTTTTAGCTGAATATTTTCTCCATGTTATTAGTCATTATAAAAGTTGTCAACATATTATTTTTATTGATTATATGGGAATTTCATATAACATACATTATACTCCTTTTCCATGGCTTCTAGGTTCAAATTCCTACCTATGTATCACACTAAAAATTTGTTTTTCTGTAAAATCCTTCAATTGAAGTATGTGTTGTCCATATACTCATTTGAATTTCATCAGAGTCTCAGTGCCATGGTTCTTAAAGAAAACTGAGTTCATTCTTGCCACACCCTGACACCTCCACCAAAAACAAGTCATCAGTTCTGAAAAGTTTTATATTTCATCACATTGAACACAGTTTTGTATATATTTATTTATAATGATTTGTTCACTTTGCATCCCCTCTGCTGCCCACTCCCTCATCTCTTTCCAGTACCACCCATCCTCTTTCTTTTAACCCTATGCTCTTTCCTTAGTTCCCTGATAGGGAAAGTCCTCCTCACCCTTTATCTGACCCTAGCTTATCAGGTATCGCAAAGGCTGGCAGCATCTTCCTCTTCTGCAACCTGATTTTCATGCCATTTTTTTTTCTTGTGTCCTCAATTCCCTCTACTTAGGACACTCTTCCTCCCTCCTCTCCTGCAGGCTTATCAGAGAACTAAGGGAAGGCAGAATTTCACTCAGAGATTCCATTTTGAGTTGAGTGTTTTAAAGTCTCTCTCTACATAATATCAGACTGTGGATCTCTGTATGTAATCCCATTTGATGCAGAAGGAAACATCTCTGTGGATCCAAGAACACGGCACTGATCTTTCAGTTGAGCACAGAGAGCAACAAATTTTAATAACAGACTGGATCCTTGAAATTTTCTTTTGGATGACCTGGCCCAAAAATTCAATTAACTGCTACCCAATCACTCTAGTGGAAGACTGGTTTGGTCATTGTAGATGGCCTATTGCAACTTTTTCCCCCATGATAAGTAGACCTGCTAATAAATGGATATGTACCATAATTTCCTTCTGCAGTTTTACTTGCTTCATACAGGATTATTTTTCCTGGGTTCATCCATTTACCTAAAATATCATGATGTCATTTTCTTAGCTGAAGCATACTCTCCTATGGAAATATTTCACATTTTCCCTAAAGGAGACTGTCATCCTATTCTTTAGAACTTGGAAGTTTCTGGTATTTTAATCATTGTAATTAATGACAAACTGTCAGGGTAACTATGTTCTTTTAGCTTAAAATCCCTGCCATATTCTTCCACTTTCTGGTATTTTGGATTGGAATGCTGATGTGAAGCTCATCTGTTTACATGTTGAGTCTCTTTTGAGGAATTGTCTGGGAAGTGTTAGGAGGTATGGTCTTGTTAGATAATATAATTCCTCTTGGAGTTACATTATCGGAGGGTGTGCATTGCGGATGATATGCTAATGAAAGTAACCAGACAGAATGGACTCTGTCTCTCAATCTCTAACTTTATATTTGTTTTTTGTCTGTGTTGCTCTCTCTATTTCCGAATCTGTCTCTAGCTCTTTCTTTTTCTCTCTCTGTCAGTCTCCCTTTCTTTTTATTGTGGCTTGGGGTTCAGTAGGAAAATATCTCAGTTCTGCTGAAGGACTACAACAAGATGACTACATGCAAATGTGAAATTCTGCATGGTCTCTGTAAAAATATAAGCAAGATCACAATTTGCCATGGACCAGCCTAGTCAGGCTCCCGTTGTCCGCGGGAGAACAAGGCTTTAGACAGGAAGACACGGTTTTGGCGAAGAATTGACAGACAGAGACACCTTGATGGTTTTGACTCTGCTGCAACTTTATTGAAATCAAGCTAGTATTTTTATAATGATTTTACAAAAGGCACCTTAAAATTGGCATACTTCCCAGAACATTTAGACTTTTACCAAGAATATAAAGTTTACATTTTAACTCAAAATGCAATCAAACATAAAGCAGTACCCACAAATAATCTTGGCCTAAAAATTTTTGATCAGAGCAAACAAAGGAAAAGAAACCTCAAATATAGTTTCATTATTGCTAACCAATGAAGAGGAAAGTCAGGAGCTAAGTCAGATGCCTGCCAAAGTCCTTCTCTATATCAAAATCTAACTACACCTTTGTTATCCCTCCTCCCATATGTCCTGCCCAAGATTTATGATCTTCTCTAGGAACAAGGCACTGAAGGGAGGGGTAAACTCCCTCCAGCTGCACCTCTCATGCTATTATTTCTTAAGGAGCCTATTATTATTTCCCTATTCTTAATGCCTATTAATACTAAATCTAATTCATTACTTTCCTTAAACTTATTTTTATTAAAGCCTTTAACAATCTACTAATAATAAATTTCTTTATAAAGTTAGTTGTGCTGTTTCAGGTGTCACAGGGAAAGATCAAAGAATTCATTATTCCAGCCCCAGAGCCACAACTGAAGAAGCGTAGAAATCTCAGAACACGTCTCTTTTCCAAGTGGGATGAGTTTCCCAGGGACCTTCTGGGGGGCATTATTTCTGGGGAAATCATATCCCCCGCCCTGTAGCTTATGCTACTATGGCGACACTGGCGTGGGTGTGGCATCTCCCCCTTTTTTGTTTTTAAGACGCAATTTAAACAAATCTCGCTCTACAGTGCGGATGGAGTGGAGCAGTAATTTAAAAAAACAAGGAAACAGGAGCACAACCAATAAAAATAATAAAATCAGGGCCCCTATCATCACTAAATAATGAATCCAATTCAAAGGATTTAAATTTCTAATTCTTGACTCTAAATCAAAAGCTAAGGAACTCAAACTTGCTTCATCCAAATGAGTCTTGCTAATAGCTGCTATATTCTTTTGCAAACTATCTAAATCATGAGTAATATCCGTATCTTTTCAAACTCCTTGTAAATGATTTTTTACCTTTTTCCATTGGTCAGCATTGTATGGTAAAGGTGTAACACAAATATATGAGAAGGCAGCATGGCATCGAGTTTCCATCCTTGTCCTAATATTAACCATATCTTGTCCCAAGGCTAAAACTGCTTCCTCTAGCGCATTTATCTTGTATTTTAACTTTTTATCTATAATAAATTGTTTTAAAAGGGCTAAAGAAATATTTTTATTTATCTCATTAATAAAATCTGTTGTATGTATCTCTTGAAATAACGCTGTAGTAGTAATAGCAAAGGTGGTCGAAATTGCAATTAATGTTGAAATTCCTAATATAAGTGCTGTAACAAATCTCTTAGGCCTAATCAATTTACTTAGCTTTTCTAAAGTCTTTAAAGCAGTATTCTCATACCATTCTTCTTCCTGTAAATCAACAGGAAGCATAACATAAGCAGGTCTCTTAACTAAAATCATAACAGCAATGTTCTTATCCAAACTAGAATCAATATAATTAGTAACCCTGCTAGCTATACAATGAATTTTATAAGAATTTCTAACATGAATTATATTAATTTGAGAAGTATATCCCATAAGAAGAGCAAAAGGATAGGCAACACATGCCCTGGTTGCCAAAGGCACAGAATTTTTCCTTTTAGGTCTTTTTTGTAAAATCATATTGGCACTAGCTGCCAATCTAAACAACTCATGATGTGAAACTGTAGCATTGGTCTTAGGATCTCTAGAGACCCAAATAGGTTCCACATAACCAGGTGAAAACCATCTTTGTACTTTTTGTCCGAATCCTGGAGGGATATATCCATTGAACTTATCTGAATTATTTTTTAAATATTCAGTATAATCATAATTACCTGAAACAATTGAAAAATCCCAAACCTCCATATGGGTCCCTACAGGCACATATATAGCTGCAGCCTGAGGGAAGCCACATTTTAACCATTTAGGGGCACCTGTAAGGCTACTTTCCCAAAATTGATCTTTATCTCTAAATTTCTCTGCACAAAGAGGGAGAGGCATAAAAGGAACCTTTTCAAAAGTTACATTATAATTAAGGTACCCCAAAGTAGAAATTTGAAGCTCCCACATTAATCTTTTATGTTTTTTTTTTTTTTTTTTTTTTTTTGCCTTTAACTGTCAAATCAGGAGTATCTGTAAGAAAAGTTTGATAATTTATAGGCAGACAACCATATGGTGGAGATCCTTTTAGGGCAATGCAAATGGGCAGTGAATCAGTTTTGCCCTCAAAATTTAAATAAGCTGAGCTATTTATTCTTCCCTCATAATCCTGGAAACCTCCGAGAAGTTTAGTATCATTAGTTAGTACTTTCACATAATCTGGATCCATCCAACCCACAGGGTGTATAAGGGGTGGTTTTGGTACATAAGCCCAATAACTTTTACTATGCACAACAGCATTTTGACACATAAGTAATGACAATACAGCCAGAAATATAAATTTAGGGGTTTTAGGCTTTTGTTGAGCCTTCACCAATTCCTCTGCTTTTCTCATCAGGTATTTTAGTTGTGTCCATGTTGTCATTTTTTTGGTCATCAACGAGAGCTTTTGCAGCTTTGCTTTCATTTTTCTCCTTTTTTGCTTTTGTCTTTTTTGTTGCCATCTCGATATTAGCTGGCTGGATGAGTCTATCTGGGATCCAGATGGGGGAGTCGGCATCCTGTGGATACACACATGCATATCCCCTTCCAGAGGAAATTATAGCATCTGGTCCCTTCCAGGATCCGGATAACAAATCCTTCCAATATACTTGTGGAAGTTGTTCATTTTTAAGCCCAGACCAATGTTTTATAGCAGGAGTATTGCCCTGCTCATCAGTATTTAAATGGTTTAATACAAACAATGAATGGCGCAGCAAATGACCAGGCGAGAAATAAGTGTGAGCTTGTTTAAGTCTGATAATTTGATTTTTTAATGTTTGATGTGTTCTTTCAATAATTGCCTGTCCTTGGGGATTATATGATATACCTGTCACATGCTCTATGTTCCAGCTCTGTAAGAATACTGCAAGGGCTTTTGATGTATATGCTGGAGCATTATCAGTTTTTATTCTTTTTGGACATCCCATAGTTGCAAAGCATTGGATTAGATGTTGAATGACGTCCTTAACTGCCTCTCCTGTTCTTGCTGAGGCAAATATCATATGAGAATATGTGTCCACAGTAACGTGGACATATGCTAACTTTCCAAACTCTGGAACATGAGTAACATCCATCTGCCATAATGATAGAGCTTTAAGTCCTCTAGGATTAACCCCCATTTTTAGTGGATGGTACACCTGAGGACAATCACCACAATTTTTTACAATTTGTCTTGCCTGTTCTCTTGTAATATGAAATAGCCTTTTAAGGGCTAATGCATTTTGATGATGTAAAGCATGGCTTTTTTGAGCTTCTAATATATTTATTACTATTCCTCTTGTTAAGGCATCTGCCATATAGTTTCCTTTACTTAATGGACCAGGTGATTTTGAGTGCCCTCTAATGTGGCCTATAAAAAATTTTTCTGTCCTATTTTTAATTAAAATTTGTAAATCCGGAAGCAAATGAATAATTTGAGAATGCCCCGACAAAAGAGCAGTTTCTATTATGGGAAAAAGGCTAGCTACATATCTTGAATCTGTATAAAGATTAAATTTTTCTGAGAAGGTTTGAAAAGCCAAACTAACCGCTTTAATCTCTGCCTTTTGAGCAGAAGTCTGTACATCTTGTCTTACTAGCGGTTCTCTGCCTGGGACATAAACTGCAAACCTTCCGTTAGAGGAACCATCTGTGAAAATGCAGAGAGCACAATCTATAGGCTGTAAAGAACATTTTCTTGGAAAAATTACCTCTGTTTCTTTAAAAAATTCTATTAAGGGATGTTGGGGGTAATGATATTTATTTTGTCCTGAATAGCCCTGCAACGCTATTCCCCAGTCTTTATCTTCTATTAATAATATATCTGTTTGTTTTTTATTATATGGAACAATTATATTATGCATTTCTTTTCCAAATAATTCTTTTGATCTCATCCTTCCTTTGCTTATAATTAAGGAACACATATATGGATAGGAAACAAGCATTTTTGCTTGAGTATGGAGTAAATGCACCCATTCTAAAATTCCATTTTGCCATAAACATCCTGTAGGAGTATATGGTGTTTTGAAAATAATTAAATCCCATTCTTGATTATAAGCTATCCGTTTAACCTTTGCTTTATTTAATTGTTCTTCCACCAAAGCCAAGGCTTTAATAGCCTCAGGAGTCAAATTCCTGGGAGACTTTGGATTGGAGTCCCCCTGTAACAACTAAAACAAAGGACTCAGTTCTCCTGTGGTCAATTTTAAATAAGGCCTAACCCAATTAATATTGCCTAATAATTTTTGGAAGTCATTTAATGTTTGTAACTTACCCAGCCTGATAGATACCTTTTAAGAACTTATATAATCATCATAAATTAATTGACCCAAATAACTTAATGGCCTATTCTTTTGAACCTTATCTGGAGCTATAATTAAACCAAATTTAGTAAATTGCTCAATAGTATAAGCGAGAAGCTCTTGTATAACTTCCCTGGAGAAATGGGCCAACAATATATCATCCATATAATGAATGATATATGCATCTTTATATTTTTTTCTGACTTATTTTAAAGCTTTATCTACAAACTTTTGACATAAAGTTGGACTATTTTTCATCCCTTGAGGTAAAACTTTCCAGTGATATCTCCTATATGGACGTTTTAAATTTACTGATGGAACACTAAAAGCAAATCTTTTACAATCTTCTGGATGTAACTTAATTGTGAAAAAACAATCCTGCAAATTTATTACTATTATCTCCCATCCCTTAGGGACTGCGACAGGAGAGGGGAGGCCAGGTTGTAATGCCCCCATATCAATCATTGTAGCATTAACAGCTCTAAGGTCTTGTAAAAGTCTCCATTTTCCTGATTTCTTTTTAATAACAAATATTGGACTATTCCAAGGACTATTGCTCTCTTCTATATGTCCTTTATGTAGCTGTTCTTTTACCAATTGTTCTATAGCCTGTATTTTTTCTTCCGTTAGGGGCCACTGATTGAGCCATACAGGCTCTTCTGACTTTCAATCAATTTTATCTGCATAAAGTGAGCTCTCAGTGGTCCCTATGAAAAATGCTGATCGCTTAAATTATCTGAGGCAACCAATTTTACATTCATCTTTTGCATCATATCTCTGCCCCATAAAGAAAATGGCAAGGATGGTATAACATAGGGCTGAATCATTCCTGATTTTCCCTCTAGTTCCCACTTTAACATCTGAGAACTTTGAGCCACATTAGATGCCAACCCCAGCCCTAGTAAAGAGGAAGAAGTCCTTTCACAGGGTCAAGAGGAAGGCCAATCCTTCCCTGCTATACAAGTTTTATCTGCCCCTGTATCCATAAGGCCTTGCAGATTTTTTCCATTTATTTTAACTGTCATAAATGGTCTTTCACAACCTGTGTCTTGTACCCAGGCCACGACATCAGAGGAGCCAAAATGACCTTGCTGTCTTTCCTGTTTTAATATTAAATTTGGTAAATTTAAATATGGCAACAACAACAATTGAGCTATTCTTTGTCCTTTATGTAGCTGTATAGTTTCCTTTAACGGCTTTACCATTATTTTTATTTCTCCTTGAAAATCTGAATCTATTACCCCAGGCAAAACCTCAAAATTTTTCTTGTAATTTGAACTTCGGCCAATAATTAACCCAACTGTGCCTTGAGGTAAAGTCTCTAAAACAGAGGTGAAGATTAGAGATACTCCATCCCATGATGAGAGGATTGTATCTTTATTTACTGAGAGATCCAGACCAGCACTTCCTGTAGTGGCCCTAGGCAAATCATGAATAGTAAATTCTGGAGCCTCAGGATTAAGTGAACCTTTTGATTCACAATTTTCTTCCTCTCTTTTTGCTTCAGGGCTGAGAGGTTGCCTCTCATTTAGTTTTTTGTCTCATTCTCTGACTTTTTCTCCTTTATTTCTGTCAGAGCAGTTCCATCCTTATGGAACTTGGATCTGCATTCACTTTTCGAATGTCTCCCCTTCTCACATCGGGGACAGATACCAGGAGTAGGACCTTTCCTTGACCTCTCCTGTTTATCTTCTCCTCGACACATCTTTTGTATGTGCCCTGTCCTTCCACATTTAAAACATGTGGGTTTGGAGGAGTCTCTTTTCCCTCCTCCATAAGTTTTCTTAACATAGGCGCTATACGTCTGACCCTTCATAGCTGCAGCATATGCCATGCCTTGCACGACTGCTGGTGAGGCATCCACACAAGCTTTTACGTAATCTTGAATAGTCCCCATCCCTTTCAGAGGCCTAATCAGATCCTGGCATAGGGAATTTGCATTTTCCCATGCTAACTGCTTTAATAGCATTTTTTGTTCCTTCGGATGGAGGTAGCATCCTATTAATTGCTTCCTCAAGTCAAGACACAAAATCTTGATATGATTCCTCATTTGCTTGCTTAATTTCTGATAAAGTAGTTCCCTTGGTTCCAGGAGGTGGCAACTTTTTCCATGCTTGGACAGCATTTAATGTAATTGCCTCCAAGATCTCTTTTGGTATTTTTACTTGAGATTGGGGAGTAGTATATTTTCCCATACCCAGCAGCATATCCAGCCCAGGTTTTGGCCCTTTTTTCTTTGTAATTGGGTAACAGTAATTTTTGATCTATCCTCATAATCAGTTCTCCAGAGAACATAGTCTCCAGGACTCAGGGTAGCCTTTGCAGTCTGATGCCAGTCATGTGGGGTTAACCAATTACTTGCAACCATCTCCAACACCTGCAAAGTATAAGGAGCGGAGACCCCTAAAGTCTTCACTGCAGTTTGTAACTCTTTTAAAATTTTTAAGGAGAGAGGTTTCCAAATAGGTTCCTCATCATCTATTCCTTCCACTACTGGGAAGGTGAATGTTAGATCTCCTTTTCTTTTAGCTTCTTCCACCGCTCCCTGAAAACCAACAGGTGCCAGAGGTTTTCTCCTCCTGCTAACTTTATCCCTTCTTTGCTTTTTAGAGGCCAGAGCCACTAGAGGATGGTCTTGATCATGAAAATGATCCCTTTCCTCAAAGGGCTCGTTTTTAGCTGCCTCATCCTCCAGATCATCACCATCAGAAGAATCATCATTTTCATTTTCACTAGACAAGGAGGAGGATTCATGTTTAATATAATCAAATTTTAAAGATGGCTTACTTTTTGTTCCATAAGATTTAGTGGGCTGATTAATAGGTTTCACCTCATTCGTCTGATCTAGAGACAGAGACGAGGTTTCATGAACCAGACCTTCAAAATCTGTTTCATCAGTTAATAATTCTCTCATTTGTAGCCAAAGAGGATGAGCATGATTGGGGAGTTCCCCTTCTCCATGTTCTTGTACATATTTTTTCATGTCTTTACCCACTCGTTTCCAATCAGGTAAGGTCAGGGAGCCTTCCGCCAGGAACCAAGAGCTGACCTTCTTAATAAAATCAAGAAAGTCCTTTAAGACTTTTTCTGAAACTCTAATGCTTTGAAACCAAAAGGAACATTTTTTCTTGCTTTGATTCAGACTGCCCCATGTTTGATTTCTCGTCTATAACTGACCTCCTTGTCAGCGGACCTGCAGTATCCTGACGAGAGCCTTACAGTGCCTTGATAAAAGAAAAGAAAGAGAAGAGAAAGTTACCTGTCCCAGGTCCCTGTTCTGTTCAGGCGCCACCTGCCATGGACCGGCCCAGTCGGGCTCCC
This sequence comes from Meriones unguiculatus, assembly GCF_030254825.1. NCBI lineage: Eukaryota > Metazoa > Chordata > Mammalia > Rodentia > Muridae > Meriones > Meriones unguiculatus. The sequence goes on along the minus strand of NW_026843710.1, from coordinate 15,994,847 downwards.
GTCGTTCGCGGGAGAACAAGGCTTTAGACAGGAAGACATGGTTTCGGCGAAGAATTGACAGACAGAGACACCTTGATGGTTTTGACTCTGCTGCACTTTACTGAAATCAAGCTAGTATTTTTATAATGATTTCACAAACGGCACCTTAAAATTGGCATACTTCCCAGAACATTCAGACTTTTACCAAGAATACAAAGTTTACATTTTAACTCAAAATGCAGTCAAACATAAAGCAGTACCCACAAATAATCTTGGCCTAAAAACTTTTTGATCAGAGCAAACAAAGGAAAAGAAACCTCAAATATAGTTTCATTATTGCTAACCAATGAAGAGGAAAGTCAGGAGCTAAGTCAGATGCCTGCCAAAGTCCTTCTCTATATCAAAATCTAACTACACCTTTGTTAACCCTCCTCCCATATGTCCTGCCCAAGATTTATGATCTTCTCTAGGAACAAGGCACTGAAGGGAGGGGGAAACTCCCACCAGGTGCACCTCTCATGCTATTATTTCTTAAGGAGCCTATTATTATTTCCCTATTCTTAATGCCTATTAATACTAAATCTAATTCATTACTTTCCTTAAACTTATTTTTATTAAAGCCTTTAACAATCTACTAATAATAAATTTCTTTATAAAGTTAGTTGTGCTGTTTCAGGTGTCACAGGGAAAGATCAAAGAATTCATTATTCCAGCCCCAGAGCCACAACTGAAGAAGCGTAGAAATCTCAGAACACGTCTCTTTTCCAAGTGGGATGAGTTTGTCAGGGACCTTCCAGGGGGCATTATTTCTGGGGAAATCATATCCCCCGCCCTGTAGCTTATGCTACTATGGCAACACTGGCATGGGTGTGGCAACAATTAAATGCTTTTTGTTCAAAGAGTTAGTTGCCTTGGTCAACCGACATTTTTGCAGTAAGTAATTCACTGAATGAGGACATATCTGTGCATTTAACAAATAACAATGGAATGTGTAATAACATAAGTCACATTCAAGGAAATGTGACTTTATTAATGACCCCTTAAAAGAAATATGTGACACTTTTCCTGAACTAAGAGTCTTGGACACAGGAACTGATATCTCTGGGTTGTGCTTTCAGGTGCCCAGATTGTAGGGCTGCTCAGACTTTCTCTCAAGCAGGCTGTCCACTTGGCTTTTTTAATAACTTGATCCTGAAACTCTAACTGGCTTTCACCTTAGCCTGTCATCATTCTCCCTCATAGCCAATCACCACCTGAAAAATGTTGAGGTTTCAATAGAGATGAGTAAACAAACTTTTCTCAGTGTCCAATCTCTCTGATCCTGTGTACACTTGACTCTTTCTTGTGAAACCCAACAAGCCTTTATCTCATCCCTTTATCCAGATCACATACCTTTGCCCCTGTTTACCTCTGTGACAATCTCTGTTATAATATGAAGCTCAATAATTATTTAATTTGAGAGCTTTCTATGTAGGGAAGCTTCAAAATGATGTAGGATTAAAGATAATGTACCTAATGAGAAGGTGGTCTCCTACTGTGGTCTAGGTTCTGAAATTTCTTAGTTTGTGACATAGAAATGAGCAGTTACTGGCATACTGACTCAATGTACCTTCACATTTTTATTGGTAATAATAGGTTGGCAGCGTCTAGGTTTACCTTGGATACTGCATCTATAATAGCAGGGAAAAGAGAAGGTAATTTGACCCATCCTGTGGGCTAATAGAACATTGTCCACCTGAAAGAGGGAGTGGAAATGGGTGGAAAGAAACTCAAAGAATATAGACAAGACAGATTCCTGATCAAGTCTCAGTTTACTGAACGTGCAAACACTTATAAAGCAAAGGGTACAATCAAAAAATTTTTTCATAGTAGCAACACAACTGTGCCACTTGGCAAGGCATGCAGGAATTCACTCAAGGTTATACAGTGTTTGCTGTCAGTTTCCCAAGATTGCAGGGAGATAGCAAGCTATCTACTTCTCAGGCTCAGAACACCCTCCTTGCAGAGACTGGCAAGGACTGTCTCTGAGACATGGATTTTAGATGAAACCAGTATCTACAATGGCCAGGAGGCAGAATGCCAATTAACAGACTAGTTTAGTTCTCCCTTCTTTGTTTATGGAGAGCCTGTCTTAGGTTGGCAAAATGTGCATTTTTCCTACTTGTCATCATAGTCTTGGATGAGATTTTTTAAAAGCCTCTGTCTTAGGTTGGAAAAAACACAATTTTACTCTTACATGTATTGACTTACCTCCTTATCAAATGGGGTTGTTATAGGTCTTTAATTTAAATTCATGAAACTGTACTTGCATGCATTGAAGTTGTTGAAGAAAGAACTGTAATATAAAAGGAAGGCAGCCACAGGCCAACAAAGCCTTATCTGCCATGCCTGCCAGTGTCAGTCCCCACAAAAGCACAGTAAAGGAAGGAAAGTGCCTCCTGAGGGTAATAAACTTATCCCAGGCTGTATTGGCCAATTCTAACCTAGGTTTCTTGGCAGATGCTATGTCATGGATTTTATTTCTTATTGTAAAAAATGTCCAATGAAAAGTTGTTGCTAGACCAAATATCAGCAAGGTGATTTTGAACCTGAGTCCAATTAAATTCTGTTTCATCATTCCAAGAATCAGAAACTCTAACAGGAATCATAACAAAATGATGTTGCTTAAAAAGAAAAACTTGCTTAGGGGTAAGATGGTGGCACTGAGACAACTCTCATTCTGACCAGCAGCACAGCTGGAATGGCACAGTGACCAGCAATTAGAACTCAAGGCCATAAAACACAAGTGATTGTGTTTCCCAGGTGAGAGGATACCCAACACTGGGGGATTCAATCAGCTTTAACTCACCTGGTTAAACCACAGAAGAGATCCCAGTTCCACCAGGCACTTGGTCAGCAGCCCAGAGCCACACACTAGTGTAGGATGGTCACTATCCCAGACTGAACTGTGGGCACCACCACACCACAGACTGGAATTTCCAGTCAAGAGATAACGGCAAGTTGCAGGAAACGATTGGGACCGACGTTAGGTCACCCAGAGATCCCCTGGAAAAGATTCAGGTTCCATGGGTGCCAGCACAGAGTCTTGCCTGTGAGCCTGATTCACTGCCCCAGATATAACTGTGAGTCCCAAGGCACCAGAGACTGAGTTTCACTGTCTGGTGCAAACCCACAGGGAGGGAAATGGCTGATATCATCTCAGAGCACTCAGCTGATACCACCACCCCAAAAAGGTCTCAGGAAAAATTACCCAGTTTAGGCAGACGCCCAGGCTCCCAAAAGCCAGAAAGGTAGAGCCACGCACATCTGTGACTGTGGGTTCTACTTGCCATCCTAGACAGAACTGTGATCCCCAAAGCAAAGACTGGGTGTCCCTGTCAGGAGGAAACAACACAATGGGGGGATCATCAGGTCTAACACTCAGGAAAACCAGCACCAAAAGACTCTCTGGATTTACGCAGACTCTAGGCTCTAGCCTTCTTCTGCAGGCAGGAGTACTGTGCTCACTGGCCATTATTGAGTACCAGTAGGGCACTGGGGCACACAGCTGCATCCTAAGACCTACAAAAGCCAGAAAGCCATTACAGCAGCCCTCAGATACTGTGCCAAGGATCAACCAGTTATCCCTAGCTAAACTGACAAAACTGTGGGAATCCCTGGTCCTTCAAGAGGGTTGCACCCAAAAATTACACCTTTAGAGCAGCAGCTGCTGCTCACTAATTCAGAGCAAGAAACCCAGCAGCAGAACAGCCATCATCAGGACCTCTTCTGATGAGAGGAGAGCCTTCCTAAATACCACAGTTACCACACAGTTTCATATACCTGAAGTAAACTGTGACAATTCCTGAGAAGCACCACTATTCAGTTGACCATACCTAAAAAGCACAGGAGAACTTCAGAACCCTGCCCTAGTGGATTCTCCCTGCCCCAGGACTCAGCAGGCACCAAAAATTAACAGACAACAACTGAGACAGAGAGACAGGTAGAGGCCATCAAAAAAGCACAACCAACAAAAGGCAAAAGGACATGGCATCCCCAGAACCCAGTAATCCAATGGCAAGTACTCCTGGACACCCTAACATAAGTAAAATTCAACAAGAAGATGACCTTACACCTATGCTAATGAAGAGATTAATGGATAAAGTAAAGAAAATGCATAAAGAATCATGGGAAGATATTGTAAAGCAGATTATGGTCATCCGTAAAGAAATACAGGAAGATGCAGCAAAACAGTCTGTGTCACTGAAAGAAATAAAAGCATCAGAGGAATGTTTAAACAAACAGCTGAAGGAATTGTAGGAAAAATAGGAAAATATAGTCAAACAGGTGAAGGAAATCACCAAAGGTTCAAGATCTGAAAATAGAATTGGAAGAATTAAAGAAAACACAAATGGAGGAAATCACTGAGAGGGAGAACCTAGGAAAGAAAACAGGAACTACAGAGGTAAGCATAACCAACAAACTACAAGAGATGGAAGAAAGAATCTCAGGTGTGGAAGACACAATGGAAGAAACTGATGTATCCATCAAAGAAAATAATAAATTTAAAAAATTCCTGACACAAAGCATCCAAGAAATCCAAGACAACATAAAAAGAAAAAAACCTAAGAATTATTGGAATAGAGGAAAAAGAAGATTCCCTGCACCAAGGCCCAGAAAATATTTTCAACAAAATTATGAAGAAAATTTCTCCAAATTAAAGGAGAAACCTATAAGAGTAAAAGAGGCCTACAGAACACCTAATAAATTAGACCAGAAAAGAAAATCCTCCTGTCACAGAATAATCAAAACTGTAAATATACAGAACAAAGAAAAAATACTAAAACCTGCAAGGGGAAAGGCCAAGTAACATATAATGGCAAACCCATCAGAATCACACCTGACTTCTCAACAGAGACTATGAAAGCCAGAAGGGCCTGGACAGATATCATGCAGGCCCTAAGAGAATACAGATGTCAGCCCAGGTTACTATACACAGCAAAACTCTCAGTCCTCATAGATGGAGAAAACGAGCTATTCAATTACAAAAACAAATTTCAAGAATACCTACACACAAATCCAGCATTACAGAAGATACTAGAAGGAAAAATAGAACTCAAGAGAACTAGCTACTTTCAAGAAAACAGAGGAAATAATTAACCTCACTACAGTAAAACAAAAAGCAACCAAGCACGCAAGCTTACTACAACAGCCAACATCAAAAATAAAGATAGCCACTGGTCATTGATCTCTCTCAACATCAATGGACTTAATTCTCCTATAAAAAGACACAGACTAACAGAATGGATTCATAAATAAGAACTAGTAAACTGTCGCATACAAGAAACATACCTAAGTCACAAAGATAGAGACTACCTGGGGGTAAAGGCTTGGAAGACTGCTTTCCAAGCAAATGGACCCAAGAAGCAAGCCGGAGTAGCCATTCTAATATCTGATAAAATAGACTTATAACAAAAATTAATCAAAAGAGATGGGGAAAGACACTTCATACTCATCAAGGGAAAATTCCACCAGGAAGACATCACAATCCTGAACATCTATGCCCCAAATACCAGGGCACCCATATATGTAAAAGAAACATTGATAAAACATAAACCACATGGAGATCCCAACACATTAATAGTGGGAGACTTCAACACCCCTCTCTCAACAAAGGACATGTCAACAAAACAGAAATTAAACAATGTATCTAACACAGGTCATGAATCCCGTGGACCTAACAGACATTTACAGAACCTTACACACAAACACAAAAAAATTTACCACCCTATCAAACCTTCTCCAAAATGGACCAAATGGTTGGTCACAACGTGAGCCTCAGCAGATAAAAGATTGAAATGCTCCTTTGTATCTTATCTGATCACCATGGAATAAAGATGGCTCACAACATCAAAAGAAATAACAAAAAGCCTATGAACACATGGACAATTAACAACTTGCTACTAAATGACAGCTGGGTCAGGGAATAAATAAAGAAACACATTAAAGTCTTCCTAGAATTCAAAGAAAATGAAGGCACAACATATCCAAACTGATGGGACACAATGAAAGTAGTGCCAAGAGGAAAGTTCATAGCACTAAGTTCCTTCAAGAAGAAATTTGACACATCTCATTCAAGCACCTTATTGGCTCACATAAAAACCCTAGGGGAAAAGAAATTCCCTGTGAGAAAATGTCAGAAAAGGGTTAGGAGGTATGGCCTTGTCAGATAATATAATTCCTTTTGAAGATTTATTGTAGGAGGGTGTGCTTTGAGGTTGATATACCAATGAAAGTGACCTAACAGATGGGAGTCTGTCTCTGTCTCTGTCACTTTATATTTTTGTTTCTGTTGATCTTGGTCTCTCTCTTTCTGTATTTATCTTTCTAGCTTTCCCCTTTTGCCTGCCACTTGTGGTTCAGTATGAAAAGCTCTCCGTTCTGCTCTAGGAGTACAAGAAGATCACTGCTTCCTGAGGTGACATGGGTGGAATCTGTAAACATACAAGCAAGGTCCCAGTTACACTATTTTTGCTCAAAGATTTGCCTCGGTCAAGGAGCATTTTCCCAGGAAGTAATTAACTGACTGAGGACATATATGTGCATTTAAAAAATAATAATAGAATCTGTGATAATGTGAAAGTCACATGTCAAGGACAGTTGACTTTATTAATGTCCACTTGAAAGCAATAAGAGACACTTTTCCTGAACTGGGAGTCTTGGACAGTCATCTCCAAAATGTTGTAATTAAGCTGCCGAGTTTGAGGTATTGGGCTGCTTAGCCTTTCTCTCAAGAGGGCTGTCCACTTGGCCCTTATAATATTTGGCTCCTGATACTCTTACTGGCTTTCAACTGTTTCATGACATCATTCTGACTCTCAGCTAATCATCACCTGAGAGAATATTAAGGTTTCCATGGAGAAGTATCTCTGATCCTGTGTACATGGGACTTTTTCTTGTTAAACACAAAAAGCCTTTATCATCACTTTATCCACATCCCACACCTTAAATCCTGTTTACCTTTGTGACAATGTCAGGAAAGAATTGAAATTTTAATGATTATTTAATTAGACAGCTTCCTAAGTAGGAAAGCTTCAAAATGATGTGGGATTAAGGGGGATCTTTAGAATGACAAGGAGGTCTCATACTGTCGTCTTGGATCTGAAATTTCCAATAGATTGTGACTTTGAACTGAGCAGTTTTTGGCATACTCACTAGATATACCTTCACATTCTTATTTAAACAATAGGCTGGCATGGTCTCTGGTTAATAAAGTATGTGAGAGCTGGTACTGTTCCACACTAGTGTTGGCAACCCTCTATGACCAGGGTTGCCTTGAATGACCTTCATGGATAGGCAGCTGTATCCTATTCTTGGGTCAGTGAGGAACCCTCCTGGTCCTGAGTTTTCCAGTTCAAACTGGGGCCTTCAGCACAGAGTAATGATTAAATGTTATATGCCTAGGACACAACAGTAGCTGTGTTTCCTGCTGTGGTCCTTCAGACTAAACCTCTAAATGTAGTGTCAGTTTCAGGACTGTTTGTTCAGAGTTGCCATCTGAGCTCATGGGATCTTAGGTATTTGGATAACCACTAATCCGTGGCTAGGATTCTCTGCTACATAATGAGTTCCTGGAATCAGGCCTTATAGAGTCAAACTATGCCCTCCTTTAGAGGAATCTTTTCTGCCTGTTAAGTCATTGTAAAAGTTGACAACATATTATTTTTACTTATTATGTGGGAATTTCATATAATGTACATTACACATCTCTATTAATCTCAGGTTCAAATTCCTATATATGTTTCACATTAAAATTTATTTTTCCTTTAAAATACATCATTTGAAATATGTGTTGTTCACGTACACATTGGAACATGATCAGAGTATCAGTTCCAAGTCCCTTAAAGAAAACTGAGTTCATCCTTTACCCTAGCACTACCCCCAAGAAGAAGCCATAAGTCTTGAAGAGCTCTTATTCTCCCTCACCTTGATCACAGTTTTTCTCATGTATTTATTTATTATGAAGTGTTCACTGTCTATCTCCTCTGCTGTCCCCTTCCTCTTCTCCTTCCAGACCCACTCAACCTCCTTCTTCTACCCCTATGCAATTTCTAAAATTCCTCTGATAGTTGAGGTCCTCCTCCCCTTTCTAACTGACCCTAACTTATCAGGTTGCATCAAAGCTAGCTGCATCATCTTCCTCTGCAGCCTGATTCTCAGGGCATTTTTCTTCTTGTGTCCTCAATTCCCTCTACTTATGACATACTTCCTGCCTCCTCACCTGCAGGCTTTACAGAGCTATGAGAGGAGGGAGAATTTTATAGGGAAATCTCGTTTAGAGCTGAGTGTTTTAAGGTCTCTCACTGTGTAATAGAAGACTGTGGGTCTTATTCATATAATGTTGTTTTGAAATGTATACCCTTTACTCTCATTCATTCAAATGCTTATTTCTCCCCCTACAATCTGGTTTCAATCTGGATATTTCATTGTGATAGTTAATCTAAGCTTCCTGTCTTAACTGTGTGTAAACAGGTCAAAATAACACAATTGGCCATAATGTTGTGCAAAGGGAGGAGCCAGAATATTGAAAGAGGGGAGGAGCCAGAGGGCACAAAATGAGTGGGAGGAGGAGCAAAAGGAGAGCTTGGAAAAAGAGCTGGCAGACAGATCTTGGAACCACAATGTGGAGAGATGAACTGGACTTAATATATCACAAAAAGCAAGTATAATGTTGTGAAATCTAAATGTTAGAAAACTATGAGGGCTTGGAAGTTTAGGACGGACAACTATTGCCAGCATTTTGTTTTAGGTTAACTAAATAAACCCAGTCTCATATAGAGATTTGGGTATAAAGCTGTTGAGGACTAACAGCAGAATTACCAGAAGATAAATCAAGAGTAAACATTAATAGTCACATACGACAGGGTCTCTGCAAGGAGTCCCATTTGAGGTAGAAGGAACCATCTCTGTGGATACAAGAACATGGCACTTATCTTTCTGCTGAGGGCAGATAGCAACATATTTTATTAACAACATCCCGGGTTGCTTAAAATTTTCTGTAGGATGCCCTGGCCCAACAACTCAATTCACTGCCACCCGATTTCTCTAGTGGAAGATTAGTTTGGTCACAATAGATGGCCTATTGGAACTTTATCTGCCACTATTAAGAGTCCCTCTAATAAGTGATTACACACCATATATTTCATTCTGCATTTTAGTTATTTCACCCATGATGATATTTCCTGGTTCCATCTATTTGTCTATTTTCCTGGTTCTAGCCATTTGCCTGAAAATATTTTGTTCTCAATTTATTACCATAATAATACTCTGTTATGGAAATATTCCATGTTTTTCCTGAAGGAGATTGTCAGTCCTTTTCTTTAGTCATTGGGATTTCCTGGGACTTTAATCATTGTACTGAATAATAAACTTTCAGGATAACTATGTTTTCTTAACCTTGAATTCACTCCATCTTTTCCATTTCCTGGTGATATGTGTTGCAATGTCCCCGTGAAGCCCATTTATTTACATGTGGAGTCCCTAGTGAGGAAATGTCTGGTTAAGGTTAGGAAGTTTGTCCTTTTAGATAATATAATTCCTTTTTTCCCTAATTTCTTTCTCAGTGCTTTTATCTTTTGTATACAGGAGGACTACTGATTTTCTGTGTTAATTTGGTATCCTGCCATATTGCTAAAGGTGTTTGTCATCTTTAGGTGTTCAGTGGTAGAATTTTTGGGATCAGTCAGGTATAATAACATATCAACCGCAAATAATGATAATTTGACTTTTTCCTTTCTGGTTTGTATCCCTTTGATCTCCTTCAATTGTCTTATTGCTCTAGCAAGGACTTCCAGATCTATGTTGAAGAGATTTGGAGAGATTGCCAGCCTTGCCTTGTTCCTCATTCAGGTGGGATTGCTTTAAGTTTCTCTAAGTTTAGATTGATGTAGGCTATAGGTTTGCTCTATATTGCCTTTACTATGTTTAGATATGTACTTTTTACCTCTGATCTCTAAAATATTTAAAACATGAATGGAGTTTGGATTTTGCCAAATACTTTTTCATCATCTAAGGTGATTATCATGTGTTTTTTTTTCTCCTTTTTAAAAAATATGTTGGAGCACATTTATGAATATTCATATACTGAACCACCCCTGCATACCTGGAATGAAGCCTACTTTGTTATACTGGGTGATAACTTGGATATGTTCTTTTATTTGGTAAAAGACATAAAGTATTTTGGTATGATGCTAACTGAAACAGTCAAACTCTTATATGAAAATAATTTCTGATTGGCCTGTCTTTGTTCACCTCCCCCTGGGGGGGGAGCAACCTTAACAGGTCATAGTAGAGGACAATGCAGCCACTTTTGATGTAAACTGATGGACTAAGATCAGAAAGGAGAGGAGAAACTCCCCTATCAGTGAACTTGGGGAGTGGCATGCATGCAGAGGGAGGAGGAAGGGTGGGATTGGGAGGGGAGGGAGGGGCTTATGGGGTGATGCAGAATGAATAAAGTTTAATTGATGAAAAATAAAAAAAGGGAAAAAATTATTTAAGAACCTTAAATGACTTTCAAAAGTGGAGGAAAACATGGAGTTAGTCAATTTACATGGAGCACCTCTCGCCCCTGAGGGGAATGGTTTCCTGAACCTACTCAGACCTCGGACACCACCACTGCTAGTTCTAGAACTGATGCAGGATGTTCCAAGGAGGGGGTTAAGGCTTCTCATAATATTTCCTATAAGCCCACACCTGTTTGTTTATATCCCCCATTTTTATTCATTATTAGCCAGATAGAGCCAAGTAATTGTGGTAATGATACTTGTTTTTTTGCCCAAGGCTGCAATGCTAGTAAATTTACTAGCTGGTTACTCACATGCCTCGCTGGGTGCCTGTGCCCATTGATGCCCCTCATGCTATGACTCTCTTCAGACAGAAAAAGGATCTTGGAATTACAGCTGCCATTGTTACTGCCATCTCATTGGCGGCTGTTGGAGCTACCACCACGGCATTAGCCATGAGTCATACTGTGCAGACTGCTCAGACCCTGAATAACCGTTTAGCCAATGTAGCTCATGCCTTCGATGTATAAAAAGGAATTAATGCTCAACTAAAAGGAAGCTTGATGGTGTTCAATCAGAGGATTGACCTCTTGCAGGAGCAAATTGATACCCTATGGCAAATCGCTCAACTTGGCTGTCAATGAAAATATGCTGGACTTTGAGTCACTAGCATACAACATGAGAATTTTCCCAGTGCTGCAAATCTGTCTAAACAATTGACTAGCTATATTTTAGGTAATTGGACTGGAGAATTTGATACTACAATGGAGCAGCTGAGAGTGTCCATTGTCGTGGTAAATTCTACCAGAGTGGACGCAGGACTAGCCACAGGATTATCATCATGGATTGCTGCAGCCATGAATCATCTGAAGGAATGGGCGGGCATGGGAGCGTTAGCAGGCCTTCTGGTGTTGGTCACCTTCGTTTGCCTGTGGTATATATGCAAGATTACAGTCTCACAACAGTGGGATGCAGCCATGATCATTCAGGCCTTTACAGCCATTGAAGCAGGACAGTCTCCCCAAGCATGGTTGGCTACTATAAAAAGCCAAAATGTTACACGCAGGATGTGAGGCTAAGCACTGCACTCAGGGTCAGCCGCTTTGGACCCAGAGAATAGCATGTCTGATTGCATGCGGGTTGATGCCCCAGGTCCCGCCTCTGAGAAAAAGGTATCGGACGGGTCTGATGCTCTTTGGGTGGATGACACCTAAATGAACATCAGTACAAAGTCCCAATTTATTTCTAATATCAGAGATCAGACCTCTACTCTTGCCTGATGCATCTAAAACAAAAAGGGGGAACTGTAGAGAGCTGCGTAATGCCGCGCCTGAAAGATGGAGCTGGTTTCCGCCTTCCACCTTCCTGATGGTGAGAGCTCTCTGTCACGAACAACTTCACATTTGGCTAAGGCCGAGGATCTGTCTTGCTTCCATGTATGTGGACATATCTGCATTGCCCACGTGGCATGCTGAGGTTGGCTACACAAAGGCTATTTAAAGTGAGCTGGCTTTACCCAGGGTCAGATCATTGTTCAAGGTTCCTGAATAAACTGCATTAAAAACAAAACAAAACAAAACAAAACAAAACAAAATGTTGGAGCACATTTATGGATATTCATATACTGAACCACCCCTGCATACCTGGAATGAAGCCTACTTTGTTATACTGGATGATAACTTTGATGTGTTCTTTTATTTGGTAAAAGACATAAAGTATTTTGCTATGACGCTAACCGAAACAGTCAAAGTCTTATATGAAAATAATTTCAAGTCTCTGAAAAAAGAATTAGAGGAAGATATCTCCTGTTCTTATGGCGTGGAAGGATTAACATAGTAAAAATGTCAATCTAACCAAGTAGATATACAGATTCAATGCAATTTCAATCAATTTATGAACACAATTCTTTATAGACCTTGAAAGAAAAATTCTCAACTATATATGGAAAATAAAAGAAGCTCAGAATTACTAAAACAATCCACTACAATAAAAAATCTTCCCAGACATAATACTACCCCTGATCTCAAGGTGGATTATAGAGCAACAGTAATAAAAGCTGCATGTTACTGGAATAGAAACAGAATGGTGGATCAATGAATCCTAATAGAACATCCAGAAATACCCACATTTCTGGACACCTGAGTTTTGACAAAGATGTCAAAACCATACAATGGAAAAAAAAAAAAAAAAACACCTTCAATAAATGATGCTGGTCCAACTTGATGTCTCCATGTAGAAAAATGTAAATAGATCCATTCTTATCACCCTGCATAAAACTAAAAGTCCAAGTGGATCAAAAACCTCAATATAAACCCCGACACATTACATCCATTAGAAAAAAAAGGGGGGTAAGAGCCTTGAAATCATTGGCACAGGAGATAGCTTCCTGAATGGAACACCAAAAACCCAGGCTCAAAGAGCAACAATCAATAAATGGGACTTCATGAAACTGAAAAGCTTCTATAAGCAAAGGACACAGTCATCTAAACAAATGAATGCCTACATATTGGGAAGAATCTTCAGCAACCTTCTATGTGACAGAGGGATAATATCTAGTATATATAAAGAATTAAAGAAGATGAAAAGCAATAAATCAAGTAATTCAATTAAAAAATGGGGAAGAGAGCTAAACAGAAATTCTAGATAGAGGAATACCGAATGGCAGATAAACAAATAAATGCTCAGCTTCATTAGCCATCAAAGAAATGCAAATCAAAAGGATCCTGAGATCTTACCTTACACCCATTAGAATGGCCAAGATCAAAAACTCAAGTGACAAAAAATGCTGGAGATATTGTGGACAAAGGAGAACGTCCTCCACTGCTGGTAAGAATGCAAACTTATACAACTAATCTATAAACCAATCTGGTGCTTTCTCAGACAACTAGGAAAAGTGCTTCCTCAAGATCCAGCTATACCACTTCTAGGCATGTATCCAAAAGAGGCTCAAGTACACAAAAGGACATTTGTTCCAACATGTTTATAGCAGCTCTTTTTCTAATAGCCAGAAGCTGGAAACAACTCAGATGTCCCCACCTGAAAAATGTTTACAGAAATTGTGGTACATCTACACAATGGAATATTATTCAGCAATAAAAAAAATCATGACATTTGCAGGTCAATGGTGGGACTGGGAAAGATATTGAGTGATCTATCCCAGAAGCAGAAAGACACACACAATATATACTCACTCATCTAAACCTATAATATAGGATAAATCTACTAAAATCTGTACACCTAAAGAAACTAATCAAGAGGGAGGAGTCTGGCTAAAATTCTCAATCCCCATCTCAAAAGAAAGATGACAGACATCAGAGGAAGGAGAAACCACGATATAAGCTAGGAGCCTGTCACAGATGGCCTCTGAAATGCTCTGCCCTGCAGACCTATCAAAGCATATGCTGAGACTTTTGACCAAATGTTGGGCAGAATGCGTGGAATCTAATGGAAGAAGTGGGAAATAATAAGACCTGAAGAGGACAGGAACTCCACAAGGAGAGCAACAGAAAAAAAAAATCTGAGCACAGGGGTCTTTCCTTGAGACTCATACTTTAACCAAGTACCATGCATGTAGATAACCTAAAACCCCTGCACAGATGTGGCCAATGGCAGTTCAGAGTCCATGTGGATTCTATAATGATGGGAACAGGGACTGCCACTAACATGAACTGATTGGCCTGCTCTTTGATTACCTCTCCCTGATGGGGGATCAGCCTTACCAGGCAACAGAAGATAACAATTCAGCCACTCCTGATGCGATCTGCTCGACTAGTATCAGAAGGAATGAGAGGAAGCCCTCCTTGATCAGCAGACTTGGGGTGAGGCATTCATGGACAAAAGAGAAGGAGGAGGGAGCAGTTTATGGGGGTACACAAAGTGAATAAATTATAATTAATAAAATTTTAAATAAAAAATATTGAATAAAATGTAATTCTTTTTGGAGATATATTATAGGAGGGTGTGATTTGAGGTTGGTATACCAATGAAAGTGACCAGACAGAATGGACCACTGTATCTTTGTCTCTGTCACTTTATATCTTTTGTTCTGTTGGTCTCAGTCTCTCTATTTGTCTACCTTTTTCTCTCTCTGTCTCTCTCAGTCACTAACTCTCTTCCTCCTGCTTTTGTTTCAGTATGAAAAGCTTTCAGTTCCACTGAAGGACTACAACAAGATGACTGCTTGATTACATGACATTCTCTGTAAAAATACAAGCAAGGTCCCAAATAAACACTTTTTGTTCAAAGAATTGCCTTTGTCAGGGAGTGTTTTCCTAGTAAGTAATTCACTGACTGTGGACATATCTGTGCATTTAAAAAATAATAATGAAATCTGTGATAATGTGCAACTCACATGTCAAGGACTAGTGACGTTATTGAAAGGAATTGTGACACTTTTGCTGAAATAAGATTCTTGGACACAGGAACTGTCATTTCTGGGCTGTGTGCTTTCAGCTTCCCATATGTAGGGCTGCACAGCCTTACTCTCAAGCAGGCTGTCCACTTGGCCCCTTTAATAACTGGCTCCTAAAACTCTTACTGCTATTACCTCTTTCATGACATAATCTCTCTCTCAGCCAATGAGCACCTGAGAGAATCTAGAGGTTTCCATGGAGATGAGTAAACAAACTTTCCTCAGTGTCCAGTATCTCTGATCCTGTGCACACTTGACTTTTTCTTGTGAACCCCAATAAGCCTTTATCTCATCCCTTTATACAGATCGCACATCTTTACTCCTGTTTACCTTTGTGACAAACCATGTAGGAAATGAAACTTTAATGTTTATTTGGACAACTTCCTATGTAGGGAAGCTTCAAAGTTATATGGGAATAAGAGGAATGTACCAAATGACAATGTGGTCTCCTACTGGGCTCTTGGATCTGAAATTCCTAGGTTACAGTTTTGAACTGAGCATTATTCATGTACTCACTAAATGAACATTCACATTCTTATTGATATAATAGACTAGCAGGGTCTAGGAAACCCTTCTTTTCTTGGTGTTTACAGTTTAAACCGCCGGGCCTTCATGTGTCCTTGTTATATGCCTAGGACACAAGAGCAGCTGTGGTTCCCATTATGGTCCTCCAGACAAACTCTCTAATGTTAGTGTCTAATGTTTAATGTTAGTGTCAAGACTGCTTGTTCAGAGGTGCTTCCTGAGCTCATTGGGTCTGAGGTGGCAGGCTAACCACTAGTTCAATGGCTAGGATTCTCTGCTATATAATGAGTTCCTGGAAAGCATGCATTTCAAGGTCAAATTTGCCTTCCTTAGTGAAATTTTTTCTCCATTTTAAAAGTCATTGTAAAAGTTGTAAAAATATTATTTTCATTGCTTATGTGGGAATTTTATATAATATATATTACACTCCTTTTTGATTTCTCCCATGTTCAAATTCCTACCCATGTGTCACACCATTTTTTTTTAAAATAAGTCATTTAGAGTATGTTTTGTTCATATACTTACTGGAACATGATCAGAGTCTGAGTGCCAAGTCCCTTAAAGAAAACTGAGTTTATCCTTGACGAACCCTGGCACCACTCCCAAGAAGAAGCCATCAGTTGTGAATGCTCTAGCCTTCATCACCTTGACCACAGTTTTATGTATATATATATATATAATGATTTGTTTGCATTGTATCCCCTCTACTGACCCCTCACATATTTCCTTCCATCCCACAAAGCCTCCTTCTTCTATGCCCTTGTAATTTCAAAATTCCCCTGATAGTGGAGGTCCTCCACCCCCTTCTCTCTGACTCTAGCATATCAGGTCTTATCAGTGTTGGCTGCATCATCCTTCTCTGCTGCCTGTTTCTCAGGGCATTGTTCTGATTGTGTTGTCGAGTCTCTGTACTTATGATACTCTTCCTGCTTCATTTCCTGCAGGCTTCCCAGAGATCTGAAGGACAGGAGAATTTAATAGGGAAATCCCATTTAGATCTGGACCTTTCAGTGTCTCTCTCTCTGCATGTTATTGGACTGTGTGTCTCTGTTTGCAATCCCACTTGATGCAGAAGGAAGCATCTTTTTGGATACAAGAACATGGCACTGATTTATCAGTTGAGGGCAGAAAGCAGCATTTTTAATAAAAACAGTTGGGGTTGCTTGAAATATTCTGTAGGATGCCATGGCACGACAACTCAATTAACTGCCACCTAATCCCCTTAGTGGAAGCCTGGTTTAGTCACAATAGATGGACTTTTGTAATTTCATCCACCAGTATTAATAGACCTCCTAATAAGTGAATACATACTATATTTCTCTTTCTGCATTTTAATTACATCACTCAGGATGAATTCTCCTTATTCTATCCATTTGCCTGAAAATATCATGATGTCATTGTCTTAGCTAAATAAAACTCCATTATGGACATATTCCACATTTTTCACAAAGGAGACTGTCAGTCCTGTTCTTTAGTCCTTGGAAGTTTCTGTGTCTTTAATTATTTTATTGCATGGCAATACTTCTTGGTGATTTGAATTGCAATGTCACTTGAAGCCCATCAATTTACATGTTTAGTCCCCAGTGAGGAAATGTCTGGGAAGGGTTAGGAGATATGGCCTTGTTAGATAATGTAATTCATATTGGAGTTATGATAGGAGAGTGTGCTGTGATGTTGATATGCCAATAAAAGTGAACAGAAAGAATGAAATCTCTGTCGGTCAGTCTCTCAGTTTATAGATTTTTTTTTCCTGTCAGTATAGATCTCTCTATTTCTGAATCTGTCATTCTAGCACTTTCTCACTCTGTCTCACTCAGTCTCCTTGTCAATGCCTGCCAATGGTGGTTCAGTATGAAAAGCCCTCAGTTCTGCTCAAGGACTACAAGATAACTTCTTGATGACATGACATCATGCATGGTCTCTGTAAAAATACAAGCCAGGTCCCAAACACATTTTGTTCAAAGAGTTGCCTTGTTCATGGAATATTTTCCCAATAAGTAATTCATTGACTGAAGACATATCTGTGCTTTTAACAAATAATAATGGTATCTGTGATAATGTGAATCTCTCATGTCAAGGACACATGACTTTATTTGTGACCACTTGAAAGAAATCTCTGACATTTTTGCTGAAATAAGACTCATGGACACAGGAACTGTCATCTCTGGGTTGTGTGCTTTCAGCTGCCCATAATGAGACATGTAGGACTACTCAGCCTTACTCTCAAGCAGGATGTCCACTTGAACATTTTGATGCCTGGCTCCTGAAACTCTTACTGGCTTTAATGTTTTGCATGACATCATTATTCCTATCAGCCACTGAGCACCTGAGAGATTCTTAAAATTTCCATTTAGATGAGTAAACAAACTTTCCTCAGTGTTCAGTATTTCTGATCTTATGCACACTTGACTTTTTCTTGTGAAACTTATCAAGCCTTTATATCATACTTTTATCCAGATCCCACACCTTTACTTCTCTTTACCTGTGACAATGTCAAATAGGAAATGAATATTTAATATTTATTTAAATGGATAGCTGACTAAGTAGGGAAGATAAGAAGTGATGTAGGATTAAGGGGAATGTACCAAATGACAAGGTGGTCTTCTACTTTGTTACTGGATCTGAAATTTAGTAGGTTGTGTCTTTGAATTGAGTAGTTACTGGAGTATGGAGTAAAAGAATCTTCACATTCTTATTGAGATAATAGGCTGGCAGGGTTTAGGGTTCCCTGGGGTATTGGGTCTTTAAGAGTAGGTAAACAAGATGGTTACCTGACAGTCCTTGTATAGTCTAACAGTGTCCTCCTGAAAGAGAGAGTATAAATGGTGGGCATAGATGGGAAGAATAGAGAATAGACTGAATCCTGTTCAAATCTCAGTTTACTGAACATGCACACAATAATTATAAAGCAAAGAGTAGAATCATTTTTTTTTCACAGTGGCAGTACATTTGTGTTACCTTGTAAGGCATGTAGGAAGTCACTCAATATTACACAACTTTTGCTCTCTGGTTCCCAAGGTTGCAGGGAGCTGGTTATCTACTTCTCAGGCTCAGAAAACCCTGTTTGCAGAGATGACCAAGGACTGTCTCTGAGACATGGAACTTAGATAAGCCCCTCTTCTGCCATGGCCAGGATACACAATTCTAATTACCAGACTTCTTCAGTTCTCTTTACATTGTTTTATGGGAAGCCTGTCTTAGATTGGTGAAATGTGCATTTTTCCTTACTTGTCATCAAGGTCTTGGATGTGATTTTTATAAGCCTATGTTTTAGGTTGGAAAAACACAATTTATTCTTACCCATCATTGACTTACTTCCATATCAACTGGAGTTGTTAGAGATCTTTAATTTAAATTCATGCAACTGCACTTGCTTGCATTGAAGTTGTTGATGAAGGAACTATAGCACACAAGGAAGGAAGGCACAGGCCAACAAACCCATACCTCCCATGCTCCCAAGTGTCAGTCCCCACTTAAGCACAGAGTCAAGGGATGGAAAGTGTCTCCTGAGGCTAGGAAATATATCCCAGATTGTATTGGCCAATTCTAACCTAGGTTTCTTGGCAGATGCTATGTCATGGATCTTATTTCTCATTGTTCACATGACCAATGAGAAGTTTTTGCTAGACCAAATACCAGCAAGGTGATTCTGAACTTCAGTTAAATTCTCTTTCTTCATACCGAGATTCAGAAACCCTAACAGGAATCATAACAAAAGCAGGCTTCTTAACAACTAATACTGAAACAGCATTATTATCAGCACTAACACAATTAGTGAGATTGTAATATATACATTCAATTGAATATAATTGTCCTTAAAATGTCTTACTACAATGTTTCTATTTAACAGTAAATAAGGAGGGTTAACACATGCCAAAACAGAAGTACACTTGATTAATTTAGCAAAGCTACTTGCATTTCCAGAGAAAATGCCTATATATCCCAATGCAGCCACCAATTTTCATACATAGGTGTGCCAATTTTTATTTGAAGTCCTCCAACAAACTACAGCACTAACAGCCTTTTCTAAAACAAAGGAATTTTGACTGGCTCTAACCAGAGCCAAGTTTTTAATACCCTTAATGATAGACCAGTCCAGTCCATTACTGTAAATTCACAGTCATTTTCACAGGAGTAGATGGTGGAAGTTTCTCTAATGCATCTTGTTCAAGGTACCATCTGTTGAGGACAAGTGCATTGATCCCCTTTCTCGCAGGGTGGGGAACTCATTGGACATGTAAAGCTATCATTCTTAACTCCTGTAGTATGTGGACCTGTGGGACTTCAGTGGGTTCCTAAAGAGGAGGTGTAAGGAATGAGTGGTGGGACAAGAAACACAAGGAATGAAGGCTAAGCCTGTTTGTCTAATCAAAGCCTCATTTATTAGAAATTTTTACACAACTTATATAGGGAGAAGGCAGGAAAAGGGGGGAGGCCAAATTACTGCTGCAGGAGATAAGAAGAGTGCTTTCATGTGTTGAATAATGCACCTGCAAGATACCATAAGGATGTTTTCTTAGATATCTTACAGATGCTCTAAAACTAACGGATGTTGTCACAAATCTATCACCCATGATTTCAGTTCCTATGTCACTCTTTCACTAAGGAGTTTTAGGTCTCCACTAAATGACCTTTGCTCATTATTTGGCTTAGGCTTCAGTAAATAGCTTTGGCTCCTGGCATCTCCTTCCTTCTTAAACAATTTAGGAGGCTAGCAAGTAGGTTTTGAACATGAGGTCTTTTGCAGACAGTGGGCATTAACCAGAAGAGTGGGGCAGTAGGTACCTGATCCTCCCAAGGCATTTTGCAGCCTTTTTGGGTGCCTTATTTTGGGGGAGAGAGGAAAACCCCATCAAAACCTGCGAGTGTCCCCAGCAGGTTTTCTTTAGGGCTAATCAGACACCAACCTCTATGCAATCAGGTTTGCTTCTCAGGGGAATCAGAAGCAGGCAATTGGGCCCTTCCCTTGCAATGTCATCTTGCACCCCATTACAGGTACCCAGGCTAAAACAGGCAAGCATTTATCTGAGTTTCATTCTGTTCTCACGAGAGCCAAACACAAGCAGCCAAGTCCCATGTGATGGACTGTCAGCAGTCTTCCTCAGGTTCAGCTAAGCCTCTGTCAGCCAAATCAAGTTTGTGATAATGGGTTTAGATGTCAGGGAATCAATTTGCTGTTTTACAAAGCCAGTAAGAATTTTAATGGCCAATGGGTCGAAAGATATGAGAAAAAGGGAACTCATCAAGGGTCCCACAATTGAAGGAAGGAGTGTGGTGAGCCAGGGAGAGGTTGAAAACCAATTAGGAAACCAAATTTCCTCTTCTTCTCTCTGTTTCTTTCTCTCTTCTAAACCTTCCCTAACCTTAGCCAGCCATACTGTCCCTTATAATCCCCATATAATCTGTGTAAAACCAGCCCTCTTCCTTAAGGGCAGCACATAAGCAGTCATCTTGACTGGAGCAGTCTTCTTTGACATCATTAACATTGTCAGGAGAACACTTCACACCACTTCTTGCACCAGGTGTTCCAGTAGCCATCAAGCTGCATCATTTTCCTGCAAAAAAACAGACAGCTCTGCTCTTCATCCCCACGTGAGTACAGGGTTGGGTCCATGCCATTGATCATTGATTTGTTAAATTATTTCTCCATTTTACTTTATCAAAAGTTTTTTTTTTTTTTTTGCTTGTTGCTTGTGTATGCCAAAATCTATCTGTTGCAGATTTACCAAGCTTATCCAAATTTTTTTTTTTTTAGAAAATTTAGATGTCCTGGGGAGTAGCTTCACCTTCTTTGTTTTTTGCAAGTAAATCTTAATTGTTTGGTGGGCAAACTCCAGCATGCCTTGTCCTTGAGGATTGCAAGGTATTTTAGTAATATGAGAAACTTGAAACTGTTGACAAACTTTAAAAAGATTTGTTAGTATATCCTGCTCAATTGACAGTTTTAAATTGCTTAGTAACTCGTAGAACATTAGAAGCATGTAGACAATGAACAATAATATTTTTTTGCACTTTCTTCTGGCTGAGTGGCAAAAATAAATCGAGAATAGGTATCAATGCATACATATACATATCTTAATTTTTCAAATTAAGGAATATGAATAATATCCATTTGCCAGATCTGATCTGGAGCCAATCCTTTAGGACTGACTTCCAAATGAGGAACAGGATGAAACTGAGGACAAGTAATGAAAGCCTGTACTAAACTATGGGCCTGTTTCTTAGTCAATCCATACTTAAGTCTCAAGGTTTGACTATTAAGATGACGCATGTTATGGGCATCCTGGGCTCTTTAACTGTGAGCAATAATCTTTAGTGGGTTTATCTGCCAATGCATTTTCTTTAGACAGAGGTCTTGGCAAATTAGAATGAGCCATCAAATATCTTATAAAAAAGAGAAGGTTTTTTTTTTATCAAGTTTTGAATTGGTAAAAATAAAATTCCAGTAGGAGAAAATATCTGGATTTGACCTGCAATCTCTAACCTACGCAAAGACAGAGCTACATATGGACTATCTGTAGAGATGTTCAAAGACTGCTTATTAAAACTTTGAAACACAGCCAATACTGTAGATAACTCTGCTATTTGTGCAGATGTGCTAGACACTGGAAAAGACATTGTTTTTCCTTCAGAAGCATAGGCAGCAACACCAGATCTCACTATAGATGGTTTTCAGCCACTGTGTGGTTGCTGGGGATTGAACACATGACATTTGGAAGAAGAGCCAGTGCTCTCAACCTCTGAGCCATCTCTTCAGACCTCTCTTGGGCTCTCTCCACCACTTCCAGATGGAGAGCAGGCTCCAGCAGCCCTCTTTTCACACAGAATAGGTCCCAGCGACCCTCCTGGTCCAAAATTAGGGGAGCTTTTAACTGTCATTTCTCTGGGAACTGGGTTATCCCCCAAATTTCCTTGACCAGATTGGAAACTACAAGTTTGCCAGACCTCTCCAGCAAATCAAAACCAGAAACTAAAATAGACAGTGGGCACACAAAAACAAAACATAGAGACAAAGACAAAAACAACTGCAGTACCTGCTTTTTAAATATTAAATATCTGTACAGAGCATAACCATGATTTCAAAAGTCAGAACTAGATTTAAAACTCAGAATTTTTCAGTGAACACAATTTAATCTTTAAAACTACATGTGGCTCCATCCCTCTGACTCCTGTCTGAGTGTTGACACTGACTGAAGCTGACACTGGCTGAAGCTGGGAGTGGGCGGGGTAAACTGCCATTCAGCTCAACAGCCCTGCTCAGCTCTGCAGCTGGTGGAGGCAGGTCTTAGGCTGATTCTGAGGGTGTGAGCAAGCAAACAAGCATTCTCATCCATCCATTTCTCTGAAAGCAATTCAAGCCTAGCCCATAATAGGAGAGTGAGAAGGAGACAAGTAATGTCCTGTTCCTCCTGCTCATAGCACTATGTCTCTGCTCTGTGCCTTTTGCCCAGGCCCACTTGTTTTGGTGGGAGGGAGGCAGCAGCAGGAGGACGTTGGGTCAATTCAAGATCCAATTCCCACAGTTTTTTAAGAAGTGTTAAATGCTCTTTTCTTTTGAAGCAGTTCCCTGAGGGATTTGACCTCCTGACAGAGTTTAGTTTTAGTGTGCTGAGCAGCATCCTCTATGTCAGAATCAAAATGTAAGGCTGGTGAGCAGAAAGGAGGAGCTCTAATATACTGAGGTGGTAAACAAGGGGCAGCTGCTGAAGCCAGGGAAGATGGGAGGGGTTGTCATTCTAGGTTATGGTACCTGGCTTTATCCTCAAAGGAAATAGCCTTTTCAGTGAAAGGCTGGTCATTAGGACCGTCCTGTGTCTGTGAGTGGAGGGCTGTAAGGGAGGGATACAGAGAACAGCTGCAGGCTGAACTAGAACTGTTGTCTACAGTTCAGGCATAGGTATGGAGATAGAGTCTACATAGGGAGCTCAGGAGAGTGGGGATGTGCAGTCTTATTCCTACCTAATTCAAGGGATTTGGGACTGCCTCCAGAATCGTTTTTGAGGAACTTTTCAGTTTGAGAGACTACCTCAGCCAAGTCAGGTTGGGAATGTCTGACCTGAAGAATATCATTAATCAAATTTCTGTAGGAAAATGCCTGGATCACAAGAATCATAAAAATCTTTAAGACAATTTCCAAATCTCTGCTAGCATCTTACAACAATAGTGCCATCTTGTGGAAACCAGGGACACATATTAGTAATATAAACAAAGAAGCTAACTAAATCCTTTTTCATTACTCCTCGCCTCTTGAGGGACTCCATGAGACCCTGTAAGAATAAGTCATGCTTTCTCAAATATTTTCCCATAAATCATCATTCTGGCTTACCTCTTCGAACAAACTCACAGACGGGTGGCTCTGTGGAGATCTCTTATGCAGGAGTTGTTTAGTTTCCTGGTGGAAATGCTGAATCCTAAGTATTTTTGTGTCCACTGAAGAACAAAGTTTCATCCAATCCTCCAAACCTTTAGGTCATGTTGGGTGCCAGAAATGTACTTACCCACAGGACTTCAACAGGTTTCTAAAGAGGGAGGTGGAAGAAATGAAGGGGGGGGGGGACAAGAAATACAAGGAAAGAAGACTAGGTCTGTTTGTCTGATCAAAGCTTCTTTATTAGAAATTTTTACCCAATTTATATAGGGAGAAGGCAGGAAGAGGGGAAGGCTAAATTACTGCTGCAGGAGATAGGAAGAGTGCTTTCATGTGTTGAATAATGCACCTGCAAGATACCATAGGGATGTTTTCTTAAGATATCTCATGGATGCTCTAAAACTAACAGATGGATGTCCTCACAAATCTATCACCATGATTTAGGGTCCTAGGTCACTCTTTCACTAAATAGCTTTAGGTCTCCAGTAAATGACCTTTGCTCACTATTTGGCTTTGGCTTCAGTAAATAGCTTTGGCTCCTGGCACTGTAGGAAGGGACAATAATATTCCTCCAATGTTCCACTTGGCCTTTTTGCAAAGTGAGGCTTTAGCTGCCACCCCATCTTAGGATAGTAGACATTCTGACCAATAACCTAGGCAGGGGAGACTGATAAGCTCTCCTGATGAATGCTGTCTCTGGTAAAGCAGAGAGAATGGCCTCTTCCTTTTCCTGAAAACTTCAGAGTCTGTTTTACTTGTATTCCTTCAAAAGGAGGAAAACCCAGCAACCAAGACTTGTTGACATAAACAAAGACTTATGGATCACCCCAGGAAATTGGATGTAGTTAGGAATGCATTCCCAATAAACAATCATCTTGACCAGAGGGGTCTTCATTGACATCATTATCATTGTCGGGAGAAATTTCCTAATCCACTTGTTGTACCAGACGGTCTGGTAGCCATTGAGCTGCATCATTTTCCTGCTGAAAAACATAAATAGATCCTGGTTCCCATATGAGTACAGGGTCAAGTCCATGCCACTGATTTGTTAAAGCATCCCTCCACTTTCCTTTAAGAAAGGTTTTCTTGGTTTCTGTAAGTCAAAATCTATCTGCTGCAAATTTACCATGCTTATCCAAATTTAAAAATTTCAGAATGAAAAGAACATGATTAAGATGATTCTTAGGTGTCCAGGGGAGTAGCTCCAATTTCTTTTCTTTATTTTGTTTTTTCAAATAAATTTTAATTTTTTAGTGGGCATGCTCTACCATGCCTTGTCCTTGAAAATTGTAAGGTATTTTAGTTATATGAGAAACTTGAAACTGTTGACGAAATCTTTTAAAAGATTTGCCAGTATATCCTCTTCCATTGACAGTTTTAAATTGCTTAGGATCTCATAGGACATTAAAAGCATGTAGACAATGAAGAATAAGATTCTTTGAAGCTTCTCCTGGTTGAGGAATGGCAAAAATAAATCCAGAATAGGTATCTATGCAAACATCTACATATTTTAATTATTTAAATCCAGGAATATGAGTAATATCCATTTGCCACATCTGATTTGGAGCCAAGCCTTTAGGACTGACTCCCAAATGAGGAACAGGATGAAACTAAGGACAAGTAATGAAAGCCTTGACTATACTATGGGCCTGTTCCTTAGTATACATATTTAAGTCTCAAGGTTTGACTAGTAAGATGATGAATATTATGGGCATCCTGGGTTCATTTTAAGTATGAGCAATAAATCTTGGTGACTTTATCTGCCAATGCATTTTCTTTAGACAGGTGTCGTGGCAAATTAGAATGTACCCTCAAATTTCCTATAAAAAAGAGAAAGGTTTTGTGTGTGTGTGTGTGTGTGTGTGTGTGTGTCAAATTTTGAATTTGTAAAAATAAAATTCCAGCAGGAGAAGATGTCTGTATTTGACCTGCAGTCTCTAACCTAGGCAAAGACTGAGGTACTATCTATAAAAATGTTCAAAGATTGCCTATTAAAACTTTGAAACACATCCAATACCACAGCTAACTCTGCTTTTTGTGCAGATGTGTGAGACACTTGAAAAGATACTGTTTTTCTTTTATAAGTATAGGCCATAACACCAGATAATGAACCATCACTAAATACCATTAAAGTATCAACAATTGGGCTAACTTTTGTTTTAATTGGAAAAATTATAGGCTGCACTTTGAGAACTGAATTAAATTTTTTGTTTGATTTTGTTTTTTTTTTTTTTTGTGTGTGTGTGTGTGTCTCAACAGTTTGGACTCTGTCATAATAAGCTTGCATATGTTAAAATGCCATATTTATCAGATCTTTGACATGCCAGAGGGCCAGCACATTTGAGTTACTTTTTGTCTACATTTATCAACTGCTCTAAACTTCATCCTATAAAACAGGATGTTATAATCACAATTTTGGTATATTTTTCAAATGTACATTTAGAACCAAATTTTAGGTAGATCTTTATAGGCAAACTTTATAGTTACCCATTTTTAAATTAACCTTAAGAAAACAACTAAATAAAGAGAGTAGTTATAATCTTGTACTCAACTATAATCTTTAGCATGATTTTAAATCTGCTCATTTTAAATTAAATAAAAGCAAAACTTTTAATTAAACATAATTTATATAGGGGCTAGCGAATCTTATTAATCCATCATATTGTATTAAAACTTAACAGCAAAAAATTAAAGGGCAAAAGTTTTATTTAACATTTAACAGAGAACTTAAATTAGCCTGTAGACCTCAGCAAAATTGGACTATTCTGACTGTACCAAATCTATAGGCCAGAAAGAAACAACATAAAATTATTTATTTAGGTATTGGCAGCCGGGCGTATGTTTTACATAATGGTTAACAAAGATCTGAATACAACTCTGCATAACCCTGGGCTAACATGGAACAGTAGTCCTTTTTTTTTCTGTAAAAGAGCTTAAGCAAACATTTTGCATTGAAGAATCCCTAGCCTGTTTAAATGAAGAACAAAATATATTATAGGTTTTTTTTACATGATATATTGTAATAACTGCAGTTTTTGTTCACTTGGCTTAAACAGCATGGCTTGATTTTACTTGGTAAACTTCATAAAATAAATAAAAATTTTCCTATTTCTCCAAAAGGGTTAAGAAACTGGTTAAGTTCTTTGTTAGATTGCCCACAGTGTTACTATTTTCAAATACATGATCGATTTTAAAATGTTTTCTAGAATTTAACTCCGATGGTCCAGCACCAAACTCAGAGGTATTGATTCAAGTCGTCTGATGTCTAAAAATATCTAAGGCTATAGATAAACATACACACACAGAAAGATACATAAGGAACCCAGAAATCTGACATGGTCCCCTTGGAGTAACCAGAATATCTAAATACCAGGACTATACCATCCATTACTGGACACAATCTCACAGATTCCCTATTACATATTCCAGATTCAGTTTGCTGAACATATTTATCAGTTCTAGGATTTCCCATGTAGACTTTTAGGGATCACTGTAGTATATAGTATATTATCACCTGCAAATAGTAATACTTCGATTTCTTCATTTCCGATTTTTAACTCTTTGATTATCTTTTTTGTCTTATTGCTCTAGCAAGGATGTATAGAACTATGCTGAAGAGATAAGGAGAAAGTGGGATGCTTTGCCTTGTATCTGATTTCAGTGGGATGGCTTTAAGTTTCTCTCCATTTACATTGATGTTAGTTATAAGCTTGTTGTATATGCCCTTTACTATATTTAGATACATGCCTTGTATTCCTGATCTCTCCAATACTTTAAAAATGAATGGAGGTTGGATTTTGTCAAATGCTTTTTCAACATCTAAGGAGATAATTATGTGGGTTTTTTTCTGTCCTTTTTTAAATATGGTGGATTACATTGATGTTTTTCCATATATTAAACCACCACGGCACACCTGGGATAAAGCCTTCTTGGTCATAGTGAATGCTACATTTGATGTGTTCATGTATTTGGTCTAAAACATAAAGTACCTTGGTGTTAACCATAACCAAGCAAGTCAAAGATTACTATGAAAAAAATGTTAACTCTATGAAGAAAGAATTACAAGAAGATATCAGAAGATGTAAATATCTCCCATTCTCATGGCTTGGCAGAATCAACATACTAAAAATGGCCATCTTACCAAAAGCAATCTAAAGATTCAATGCAATTCCCAGCAAATTACCAACACAATTTTTACAGAACTTGAAAGAAAAAAATTCTCAAATTCATATGGAAAAACAAGAAACCCAGAATTGCTAAAAGGATCCTCTACAATAAAAAATTTTCTGGAGGTATCTCCACCCCTGAATTCAAGGTTATAGAGCAACAATAATAAAAACTGGATGGTACAAGCATAGAAACAGAATGGTGGATCAATGGAACCAAAGAGAAGATTCAGAAATAAACCCATACACTTATGGACACCTTAGATTTGACAAAATTGCCTGAACAATGTAAAAATGATATATGCCATACAACGGAAAAAAGATAGCATCTTAAACAAATTGTGCTGCTCTAAATGGATGTCTACATGTTGAAAAATGCAAATAGATGCATACTTATCACCAAGTATAAATAAAGTATAAGTAAAGTCCAAGTGGATCAAAAATCAACATAAATCCAGACACATTAAATCAGTTAGAAGAAAAGGTGAGAAAGAACAATGAAATAATGGACACAGGAGACAACTTCCTGAACAGAATACCAAGAGCACTGGCTGTAAGAGCAACAATCAAAAAACAGGACGTCATGAAACTGAAAAATTCCTGTAAAGTTAAGGACACTGTCATCAAAACAAAACAAATGGGAAACCAAACAAAACAGATTGGGAAAGAAGCTTAACCAACCCTCTCTGTGACAGAGGGCTAATATCCAGCATATATATATATATGTGTGTATATATATATATATATATATATGTGTGTATATATATATATACAGAGCTAAACAGAGAATTCTTGATAGAGGAATCTCAAATGGCAGAGAAACACTTAAAGAAATGCTCAGCGTCATTACACATCAGGAAAATGCAAATTAAAACGACTCTGGGATTTCACCTTATATCTACCAGAAAGGCCAATATCAAAAACTCAAGTGATAACAGATGCTGGAGAGGTCATTGAGAAAGGGGAACCCTCCTCCACTGCTGGTAGGAATGTAATTTTGTACAACCACTCTGGAAATCAATCTGATGCTTTCTCAGACAATAGGAACAATGCTTCCTCAAGATCCAGCTTTACCACTACTAGGCATATATCCAAAAGAGGCTTGAGTACACAATAAGGACATTTGCTCAACCATGTTTGTATCAGCTCTATTTGTAATAGCTAGAATCCGGAAACAGTATAGATGCTTCCCACCTGAAAAATGGGTGCAGAAATTGTGGTACATGTGCACAATGAATTATTACTCAGCAATAAAGAAAAAGGAAATCATGAAATTTGTAGGTAAATGTTGGCAAATGGAAAATATGATCCTGAGTGAGCTATCCCAGAAGTAACAAGACACACATGGCATATACTCACTCAGATAGACATATAAGACAGGATAAATGTACTGAAATCTGTTTACCTAAAGAAAATAATCAAGAGGAAGATTCTGGCTAAATTGCTCAATCCTCATCCTGAAAGACAACAAATATGAACATCAGAAGAAAGAGAAAACAGGAAACAAGTTAGGAGCCCTGCAGACTATCAAACAGATGCTAAGATTTATGGCGAATCGTTGGGCATAGTGCATGGAATCTAATGAAAGAGGTGGGTATGGAGAGGCCAGAAACTCCCCAAGGAGAGAAACAGAATAAAATAATCTAAGCCCAGGCATCTTTCCTGAGACTCATACTCCAACCAAGTGCCATGCATGGAGATAACCTAGAAACCCTGCACTGATGTAGCCCATTGCAGTTCAGTATCCAAGTGGATTTGATAGTAATGGGAGAGGGACTGCATCTAACATGAACTGATTGGCCTGCTCTTTGATTACCTCACCCTGAAGGGGAAGCAACCTTACCAGGCCACAAAGGAAGACAATGCAGACACTTCTGATGAGATCTAATAGACCTGGATTAGGAGGATAGAAAGCAAGACCTCCCCTATCAATAGACTTGAGGAGAAGCATGCATGGACAAGTGGGAGGGAATGTGGGAATGGGAGGGCAGAAGCGTTATCGAGGTATACATAGTGAATAAAGTGTAATTGATAAAAATTAAAATAAATAAATATTAAAAAATATAATTTCTTTTGGAGTTATATTATAGGAGGGCTTACTTTGAGGTTGATATGGCAATGAAACTGAACAAAGTGATGGAGTCTGTCTCTCGGTCTCTGTCACTTTGTATTTTTGTTTCTGTTGGTCTTGGTCTCTCTATTTCTGAAACTGTCTCTCTAGCTCTTTTTCTCTTTAAGTCTTTCAGTTTCCCATTCTCTATCTGCCACTTGCGTTTCAGTATGAAAAGCTCTCAGTTGTGGTGAAGGACTACAAGATGACTGCTTGATGACGTGAAATCCTGGATGGTCTGTGTAAAAATATAAGCAAGGTCCCAATTGAAAGACTTATTTACATATTTATTTTCATATTGAAATATTGAAAGCCTTATTTACATATTTACATACTTATTTACATATTTACCTTGTTCAGGGAGCATTTCCCCAGTAAATATTTCCATGACTGCAAACATATCTATGCATTTAAAAAATTAAATGGAATCAATGATAATGTAAAAGTCACATGTCAATGATAGGTGACTTTACTAATGAAAACTTGAAAGAAATATATGACATTCTTCCAGAACTGAGATTCATGGACACAGGAACTGTCATCTCTGTGATATGTGTTTTCAGCTGGCCATATTGAGGCATGTAGGGCTGCTCAGCTTTTCTCTCATGCAGGCAGTCCACTTAGCGCTTTTAATAACGGGCTCCTGAAACTCTTACTGGATTTCACCTGTTCCATGACATCAATCTCCCTCTCATCCTGTCATCACCTGAGAGAATCTTTAGGTTTCCATGGAGATGAGTAAACAAAT
Source organism: Meriones unguiculatus (assembly GCF_030254825.1). NCBI lineage: Eukaryota > Metazoa > Chordata > Mammalia > Rodentia > Muridae > Meriones > Meriones unguiculatus. The sequence continues at coordinate 15,963,996 of NW_026843710.1, read as the reverse complement.
TTTTCTCAGTGTCCAGTATCTCTGATCCTATGCACACATGGGTTTCTTGTGAAACCCAACAAGCCTTCATCTCATCTCTTTATCCAGATCCCACATCTTTACTCCTTTTTACCTCTCTGAAAATGTCAAGTAGTAAAAGAAACTTTAATATTTATTTAATAGGATAGCTTCCAAAATAGGGAAGCTTCAAAGTGATGTAGGATTAAGGGGAATGTACTGAATGACAAGTTTGTCTCCTATTGTGGTCTTGGATCTGAAATTTTCTAGGTTGTGATTTTGAACTGAGCATTTACTGGGATACTCACTATATGTACCTTCACAATCTTATTGATATAATAGGCTGACAGGGTGTAGGGTTCCCTGGGGTATTGAGTCTTTAAGAGCAGGGAAAATAGAAGGAAACCAGACAATTCCTATGACTGGCTGAAACAGAAAAAGATCAGTTAATATAGAAGGAGAAATGAGTGGAAATAAACTATTTGACAGCCAGAGCTTTTCCACATTAGTGTTGACAATCCTCTATGAGAGCGTTTCCTTGGCTAACCTGGCCAGATCAGCAACGATGTCTTACTTGTGGTCAGTGAACAATCCTCCTGGTCCTGGGGTTTATATTTATAACTGAGCATTCAGGAAAGAGAAATAGGTCCTTGTCATATGCTTAGCATAATACAGGAGACATGTTTCCTGCCCTGGTCCTCTAGACAATCCATCTGAATGTTGTGTTAGTTCCAGGAATGTTGTTCATAGGTTGCTCCTGAGCTGATGTGATCTTTTGTATCTGGGTAATCATTTGTTCATGGCTAAGATTCTCTGCTACATAATGAGATCCTTGAAAGCATACCTACAAACTCAAACTCTACTGTCTTTTAGCAGAAACATTTTTCCCTGTTAACAGTCATTGTAAAAGTTGTCAACATATTATTTTTATTGATTATGTGGTAGTTTCATATAACATGCATTACACTCTTTTTCCATTGATCCCAGGTTCAAATTCCTATCCATGTGTCACATTAAATATTTTTTTCTTTAAAATATAGCAATTTTAGTATGTGTTGTTCATATACTCATGGGAACATGATCAGAGTCTCAGTGCTAAGTCCCTTAAGGAAAACTGAGTTCATCCTTGCAGCACGCTGGCACCACCTCCAAGAAGATGTCATCAGTCCTTAAGATTTCTATACTTCATCCCCTTAATCACAGTTTTTCTTATGTATTTATTTAGTAGAATTTGTTATTTTTGTACCCCACTGCTTACCTCTCCTCTTTAAAATCCCTACCAACTCCCTTTGTTCTACCCCTATGTCCTTTCTTTAGTTCCCTGTTAGGGGAGGTCCTTCTCCCCCTTCTATCTGACCCTAGCTTATCAGGTCTAATCAAGCTTGGCTGTATCATTTTCCTCTGTGGCCTGATTCTCAGGGCATTGCCGGAGCCAGCCAACACAGTCGAATTGTTCTTTAGTCAGGAGTGAGGATTAATATTAATAAAATAAACACACAGCACGCAGGAAACTTTTTTAAAGGTCCAGACTCGACAGCCACAGCAAAAGGAAGGCATGCTGCAGCAAGCAGCAAGTCTCAAGTCTCTGCCTCCTCTTCTGCCTCCAGCCTTCTGACCTCTTTAATTGTCAGGAGTAACTTTTAGCCAGTAAAACATCTCAGAACAATAGGTTAATTTGCACAAGTAGCCTGAGGAAGCAATCCCACCTGCTGTCACACACCAAAGGAGATAGACTTGCAAGTTCTTCTCTGCCATTAGTAAAGGCCTCCTAAAAGCCATCTCTCTGCTGAGATTTAAATATCAAAGCAGGCCACTGGAGTCATGGCTCCCAACAGGGCATTGTTCTTCTTGTGTCCTCAAATCCCTCTATTTATGACACTCTTTCTGCTTCCTCTCCTGCAGGCTTCCCAGAGCTCTGACTGGAGGGAGAATTTCATAGGGAAATCCTATTCAGAGCTTGGTATTTTAAGGTATCTCTGTCTACATAATATTAGACTGTGTGTCCTTGTATGCAATCCCATTTGATGCAAAATCAAGCATTTCTCACAATACGAAAACATGGCACTGATCTATCAGTTGAGGACAGAGAGCCACATATTTTAATAACAACAGCCTAGGTTGCTTGAAAATTTCCATAGGATACCCTGGGCCAACAAATAAATTAAATGCCACCTACCCATCCTAGTGGAAGACTGCTTTGGTCACAATAGATGGCCTTTATAAAACTTTTATCCCCCAATATAACGAGACCTGGTAATAAGTGAATGCATAACATATTTTTCTTTCTACATTTATTTACATCACCCAGGATGGTTTTTCCTGTTTCCATTTGTCTGAAAATATCATGATGTCATTTTCTTAGCGAAATAATACTCCTTTATAGAAATATTCCATATTTTCCTCAAAGGAAATTTTCATTTCTGTTCTTTAGAACATGGAATTTGCTGGGTGTTTCATCATTGTATTCAATGACAATATATCAGATAACTATGTTCTTTTAGTTTAGAAATCCCTCCATCTTCTATTTCCTGGTGATTTGAATTGAAATGTTACCCTGAAGATCATCTATTAAAATGTGGAATCCCCAGTGAGGAAATATCTGGAAAGTGTTATGCGTTATGGCCTTGTTAGATAAAATAATTCCTATTGTAGTTATATTGTAGGTGTGCTTTGAAGTTGATATGTCAATGAATGTGACCAGACAGAATGGGCCTTACTCTGTCTCTGTCACTTTATATCTGTTTCTGTAGGTATTGGTCTCTCTATTTCTGAATCTGTCTTTCTAGCTTTCTTTCTCTGTATCTCTCAGTCTCCCTCTCTATGATTGCCTCATGTGGTTCAGTATGAAAAGCTCTCAGTTTTCCTTAAGGATTACAGCAGATGACTTTTTGCAGATGTGACCTCCTGAATGGTCTCTAAAATTATAAGCAAGGTTTCAAATAGCAGTTTTTCTTCAAAGAATTGCCTTCATTAGGAAGCATTTTCACAGTAAATATTTCCATGGCAGAGGACATATCTGTGCATTTAACAAATAATAATGGAATTTGTAATAATGTGAAAATCCCATGTCAACGACACAACTTTATTTATGACCTCTTGAAAGAAATAAACTATAAATAAAGCGGCAATAAAGTATATCAGCTGGAGTTACTCCACAGAAGTGTTGGCAACCCTCTGTGAGAAGGTTTCCTTGGCTAACCTGGCCAGATACTTTTGCTGAACTAAATTCTTGGACACAGGATCTGTCATCTTAAGCATGCTGTCTATTTGGTGCTTTTTATAAAGGGCTCATATAACCTCTTATTGTCTTTCACCTGTTTCATGACATCATTCTCCCTCTCAGCTATATTAGTACCTGCCAGAATCTTGAGATTTCAATGAAGATGAGTAAACAAACTTTCTTCAGTGTCCTGTAACTCTGAACACAAGTGACTTTTTCTTGTGAATCCCACCAAGCCTTTATCAAATCCCTTTATCCCACAACTTTACTCCTGTTTTCCTCTGTGATAATGTCAGGTAGGAAATGAAAATTTAATGTTTAGTTAATAGGACAGCTTCCTAAGTAAGGAAGCATCAAAGTGATGTAGGATTAAGGGAAATATACTGAATGACAAGGTGGTCTCCTATTGTGGTTTTAGATCTGAAATTTCCAAGGTTGTAACTTTGAACTGAGCTTTTACTGGCATACTCACTACATGTACCTTCACAATCTTATTGATATAATAGGCTGGCAGGGTCTAGGGTTTTATGAGTAATGAATCTTTAAGAGCAGGGAAAAGGGAAGGAAATCAGACAATTCCTGGGACTGGTTTGGCTGAAAAAGAGAAAGATAAATTAGAACAAAAGGACAATTGAGCAGCAATAAACTATTTCAGCTGGAGCTATTCCACATTAGTGTTGACAACCCTCTGTGAGAGGGTTTCCTTGGCTAACCTGGCCAGATCAGCAGCTCTGTCCTACTCAGTGGTTTCTGGGGTTTACAGGTATAACTGGGCATTCAGGACAGAGAAATGGGTCCTTGTTATTTGTCTAGGACATAAGAACAGCTGTGTTTCCTGCTGGTGCTTCAGACAATTTATCTGAATGTAGTGTTAGTGCCAGGACTGCTTGTTCAGAGGTGGCACCTGAGATCATGAGATCTGAGGTTGCTGAGTAACCACTTGTTCATGAATAGGATTCTCTGCTACATAATGAGTTCCTTGAAAACACGCCTGACAAACTCAAACTGTGCTTTCTTTTAGCAGAATCTTTTTTCCATCTTAAAAGTCATTGTAGAAGAGAGCAACATGGCAGCACCAAGATGACTCTCTTTCTGACCAGCAGCACAGCAGGATCGGCATAGTGACCAACAGTCACAGCTAGCAGCCCTAAACACAAGCGATTGTGTTTCTGAGGTAAGAGGATACCCCAATGTGGGGGATACAATTAGTTTCAACTCACCCAGCTAAAAAATGGAAGAGATCCAGTTCCATCTGAGTGCAGATGCCCAGGTACCCAATCTCCAGAAAGGCAGTCATACTCTTCTATGCCTGTAGGTTCTACTTGCCAATCCAGGCAGAAGGGCAGTCCTCAAACCATAGTCTGGGTGTCCCTGTCAGGAGGAAACTCCACAATGTAGGGATCATCATGTCCAACTATCAGGACACCCAGATCCAGAAGACTTTCTGGATTCATGCAAGCTCTAGGCTCTATCACACTACTGAGGGTATGAGCGCCATGCTCACATACCATTGAGTTCCACAAGTCCACTTGGGCACACAGCTGCATCCACAGTCCTACAAAAGCTGGAGTGCTATCACAACAGCCCTCAGATACTGCTCTAAGATTCAAATGACAAAACCGGGGTATCCCTGGTATTTCAACAGGGATGCACCCAACAATTACACCTTAAGAGCAACAGCTGCAGCTCACTAAATTCAGAGCAAGAAACCCAGAAGCAAGGCAGCCATCGTCAAGACCTCTCCTGGTGAATACCAGGTAGTGTACTTTCTGAACACTACAGTTACCAAACATGTCCATACATGAAGTGATCTGTGACAATTCCTCAGAAGTACAACCATTGAGTTGACCATACACAAAAAGATGAGGAGAACTCTTTCATAACCTGCCAAGTGGAGTCTCCCCATCCCAGGACCCAGCAGGCACGAGAAATTAACAAACAATACCTGAGACAAAGAGATGGGTAGAGGCCATTAAAAAACACAACCAACAAAAGGCACAGCAATATGGCATCCCCAGAACCCACTAATTCAGGGTCAAGTAGCCCTGAACACTGTAACATAAGTGAATTTCAAGAAGATGACCTTACATCTATGCTTATGAAGAGGTTATTGGAGGAAGCAAATGAAATGTGTATAGAATCAGAGGAAGATATAATAAAATAGATTATGGCCATCCATAAAGAAATACCAGAAGATGCAGCCAAATAGTTTGTGGCATTCAGAGAGGAAATCATTAAATCATGGAAAGAAATAAAAGAAACAAAGGAATGTTCAATGAAACAGGTGAGGAATTGAAGGAAAAACAGGAAAATACAGTCAGACATGTGAAGGAAATCAATCAAACAGTTCAAGGTTTGAAGGTAGAATTGGAAAAATTAAAGAAAACACAAATGGAAGAAATCATGGATAGGGAGAACCTAGGAAAGAAAAAAGGAAATACAGGGGTAAGTAAAACCAACAGAGTACAAGAGATGGAAGAAAGAATCTCAGGTGTGGAGGATACAATAGAAGAAACTGATGTATCCATAAAAGAAAATAATAAATCTAAAAAATTCCTGACACAAATCATTCAAGAAATCCAAGACAACATAAAAATAAAAAAACCTAAGAATAATAGAAGAAAAAGAAGATTCTCTCCTCTAAGGCCCAGAAAATATTTTCACCAAAATCATAGAAGAAAATTCCCCAACTGAAAAGAGAGGCCTAAAAGAACACAAGAAGCCTGTGGAACACATAATAAATTAAAACAGAAAAGAAAATCCTCCTGTCACATAATAATCAAAACAGTAAGTATACAAAACAAACAAAAATACTAAAAGCTGCTAAGGAAAAAGGCCAAGTAATATATAATGGCAAACCCATCAGAATCACTCCCGACTTCTCAACTGAAACTATGAAAGCCAGAAGGGCATGGACAGATATCACTCAGATACTAAGAGAACACAGATGTCAGCCTAGGCTACTGTACCCAGCAAAACTATCAGTCCTCATCGACAGAGGAAACAACATATTCAATGACAAAAACAAATTCCAACAATTCCTATACACAAATCCAGGGTTACAGAAGATACTAGAAGGAAATTACAACCCAGGAAAACTAACTACTTTCAAGAAAACACAGGAAATAATTAGTCTCACTACAGCAAAACAAAAGTAGCCAAACACACAAACATAGTACCATAGCGAACATCAATATCAAAGGATCTAACAGCCACTGGTCATTAATCTCCCTCAACATCAATAGTCTCAATTCTAAAAAAAAAAAAAAAAAGAAAGACGCAGACTAACAGAATGGATGCATAAACAAGATGCAGCACTGTATTGTGAACTAAGGTACAAAGATAAACCTTACCTGAGGGTAAAGGGCTGGAAGACAGCTTTCCAAGCAAATGGACCCAAGAAGCAAGCAAGAGTAGCCATTCTAATATCTGATGAAGTAGACTTTTAACTAAAATTAATAAAACAAAATAGACAAGGACATTTCATACTCATCAAGGGAAAATTTCACCAGGAAGATATCACAATCCTGAAGAAATCCAAACAATAATTAAGTCTGACTTCAAAAGCCTATATGCCACAAAATTTGAAAATCTAAATGAAACGGATAATTTTCTTGAAAGATTCCATATGCTGAAACTGAATCAAGACCAGGTAAATCAATTTAATCATCCTATATCCTCTAAGGATATAGAAGCTGTCATCAAAATCTCCTAAAAACCCTAGAAAAAGAAGAAGATGCAGATACACCAAAAAGGTGTAGACTGCTGGAAATAATCAAAGTGATGGCTGAAAACAATCAATTAGAAACAAATAAAACAATTCGAAGAATCAATGAAACCACGAGCTGTTTCTTTGAGAAAATCAACAATATAGAAAACCCTTAACCAAACTTAATATAAGGCAGAGAGACACCATCCAAATCAATAAAATCAGAAATGAAAAGGAGGACTAACTACATACACTCAAGAAATCCAAACAATCATTAGGACTTACTTCAATATTCTACATGCCACAAAATTTGAAAATCTAAAAGAAATTGACAATTTTCTTGATCTATTCCACAGACCAAAGATGAATCAAGACCAGGTAAATCAATTAAATAGTACTATATCACCTAAGGAAATAAAAGTGGTCATCAAAAGTCTTCCATCCAAAAAATTCCAGGACCAGATGATTTCAACACAATGCTATGAGATCTTCAAAGAAGAGCTAACTCCAGATTTCTTCAAACTATCCACAAAATCACAACAGAAGGAACACTATCAAACTCATTTTACAAAGACACAGTCACCTTGGTACCTAAACCACACAGAGACCCAACAAAGAAAGAGAATTTCAGGCCAATCTCCCTTAAGAACATTGATGCAAAAATACTCAACAAAATACTTGCAAACCGAATGCAAGAACACATCAAAGATATCATCCACCATGACCAAGTAGGCTTCATCCCACCATATTAACAAACTGTAAGAAAATAACCACATGATAATCTCCTTAGATGCTGAAAAAGCATTTGACAAAATCCAACATCCATTCATGTTTAAAATATTGGAGCGATCAGGGATAAAAGGCACAATTCTAAACATAGTAAAGGCAATATACAGCAAAACTATAGCCAACATCAAACTCAATGGAGAGAAACTTAAAGCAATCCCACTAAAATCAGGGACAAGGCAATGCTGCCCACTCTCTCCATATCTCTTCAACATATTTCTTGGAGTTCTTGCTAGAGCAATAAGATAGTTGAAGTAGATCAAGTAGATACAATTTGGAAGGGAAGAAGTCAAAATATCACTATTTGTAGATGATATGATAGTATAGGTGAGTGACCCCAAAAATTCTACCAGAGAACTGCTACAGCTGATAAACACATTCATCAAAGTGGCTAGAGACAAAATTAACTCAAAACACTCACTATCCCTCCTGTATACAAAAGAAAAAAGGGCTGAGAAAGAAATTAGGGAAAAAACACTCTTCACAATAGCAACAAATGACATAAAGTATCTTGGTGTAACCCTACCCAAGGGAGTCAAAGACTTATATGAAAAAAAATTTCAAGTCTCTGAAGAAAGAATTAGAAGATGTCAGAAGATGCAAAGATCTCCCATGCTCATGGCTTGGCAGGATTAACATAGTCAAAATGGCCATCTTACCAAAATCAATCTACAGATCCAATGCAATTCCCATCAAATTAACAACACAATTCTTTAAACAACTTAAAGGAAAAATTCTCAACTTCATATACAAAACAAGAAACTCAGAATTGCTAAAACAATCCTCTACAATAGAAGATATTCTGGAGGTATGTCCAACCCTGTTCTGAAGCTGTACTAAGAAGCAACAGTAATAAAAACTGCATGGTACTGGCGGAAAATGGACCGCAATAGAAGACCCAGAAATAAAAATTCAAATAGATCCATACTTATCACAATGCACAAAACTAAATTCCATGTGGATGAAAGACCTCAACATAAAACTAGACACATTAAATCGGGTAGAAGAAAAAGTGTAGAAGACCCTAGAAATAATTGGCAGAGGAGACAACTTCCTAAACAGAACACCAACAGCAGTCTCTAAGAGCAACAATCAATAAATGGGACTTCATGAAATGGAAAAGCTTCTGTAAAGCAAAGGACACCATCATCAAAACAAAGCAAATGCCTACAGATTGGAAAAGAATCTTCACTAACCCTTTATCTGAAAGAGGGCTAATATCCAGTATATATAAAGAACTAAAGTTGAAAAGTAACAAACCAAGTAATCTAATTAGGAAATAGAGAACAGAGCTAAACAGAATTCTCGATAGAGGAATATCGAATGGCAGAGAAACACTTAAAGAAATGCTCAATATCATTAGCCATCAGGGAAATGCAAAACAAAATGACCCTGAGATTTCACCTTGCAACCATCAAAATTGCCAAAATAAAAAACTCAAGTGACAACACATGCTGGAGAGGTTGTTGAGAAAGGAGAACTCTCCTCCACTGCTGGTGGAATGTAAACTGTACAACCACTCTGGAAATCAATCTGCACTTTCTTAGACAACTAGGAATTGTGATTCCTCAAGATCCAGCCATACCACTCCTAGGCAAATACCGAAAAGAGGCTCAAGTACACAATAGAGCTGGGTGTTTTAAGGTCAATCTCTGCATAATATCACACTGGGGGGTCTCTATGCATTACCATTTCATGCAGAAGGAAGCATCTCTGTGGATCCAAGAACATGACACTGATATATCAGTTGAAGGCAGAGAGCAACATATTTTAATGACAACAGCCTTGGTTGCTTGAAAATTTCTTTAGGATGCCTTGGCCCTACAACACAATTTATTGTTCCTAAATCCCCAAATTGGAATACTGGTTTGGTAAGACTAAATGGCCTATTGGAACTTTATCCTCCACTATTAGGAGATCTCCTGATAAGTGAATACATATCATATTTGCCTTTCTGATTTTAGTTACTTCACCCAGGATGATTTTTCCTGCTTCCATCCTTTTGCCTGAAAATATCACGATGTCATTTTATTAGCTGAATAATACTCCACTAATGAATTATGCCACGTTTTCCACAAAGGAGATTTTCAATACTATATTTAGGCCTTCAATGTTGCTGGATCTTTAATCATTGTGTTGAACAACAAATTATCAATATAACTATGTTCTTTTAGCATAGAAGTCCCTCCATCTTCTTCCACTACCTGCTGATTTGAAATGTAATGTTACCCTGAAGCTCATCTATTTTTTCATGTTTAGTCCTGGGTGAGAAAATATATGAGAAGGGTTAGGATTTATGGCCTTATAAGATACTATAATTCCTATTTGAGTTATATTTTAGGAGGGTGTATTTTGAGGTTGATATGCCAATGAAACTGACCAGAGAGAATGGAGTATCTGTCTCTTTCACTTTTTATATTTGTTTCTTTTTGTCTTGGTCCCTCCATTTCTGAATCCATCTCTCTAGCTCTTTCTCTCTCTGTCACCCTTTCTCCAACTTATGCTTATGGTTCATTATGAAGAGTTCTCAGCTCTGCTGAAGGACTACAACAAGGTGACTGCTTGATGATGTGACATCTGGATGGTCTGTGTAAAAATATCATAATGTTACTTACAAGGTCCCAATTAAATGTTTTATTTCAAAGAGTTGCCTTGGTCAGGATGTGTTTTCAACTTAAGTAATTCACTGTCTGAGGACACATCTGTGCATTTAACAAATAATAAGGGAATCTGTGGTGATGTGAAAGTCACATGTTAAGGACACATGAATTTATTGATGAACATTGGAAAAAATATGTGACAACTTTTCTGAACTAAGATTCTTGGAAACAGGAACTGTCATCTCTGGGTTGTGTGCTTTCAGATGCCCAGATTGAGGCATGTAGGGCTGCTCAGCCTTTCTCTCAAAAAAACTGTCCATTTATCCAATTTTATTAACTGGCTCCTGAAACTCTTACTGTTTCATGACACCATTCTCCCTCTCAGCCAATCAGCTCATGAGAGAATCTTGAGTTTTCCATGGAGATGAGTAAACATACTTTCCTCAGTGTCCAGTATATTTGATCCTGTGCACATGTGACTTGTTCTTGTGAAACTCAGAAAGCCTTTATCTCATTCCTTATTCAGATCCTACACTTTTACTCCTGTATACCTTTGTGAAAAATGTCAGGTAGGAAATGAAACTTTAATGTTTATTTAATTGGACAGCTTCCTAAGTAGGAAAGCTTCAAAGTGATGTGGGATTAAGGGGAATGTACCAAAAGGCAAGGTGGACTTCTATTGTTGACTTGGTTCTGAAATTTCTACGGTTGTGACTTTGAACTAGCCAGTTACGTGTGTACTCATTAAATCTGCCTTCACATTCTTATTGATATAATAGGCTGGAAAGGCCTATGGTCCCTGGTGTATTGAGTCTTTAAAAGCAGGAAAAAGTGAAGGAAAACAGACCATTCCGGGGACTGGTTTGACTGAAACAGAGAAAGATAGGTGAGAGTAAAAGAAGAACTGAGGGACAATAAACTTTTACTGCTGGTGCTATTCCACATTAATGTTCTCAGCCCTCTATGAGAGGATTGCCTTGGCTTACATGACCAGCTCAGCATCTCTGTCCTACACAGTGGTCAGTGAGCAATTCTCATGGTTTTGGGGTATAAAGTTAAAACTGGGCATTCAGGATAGAGAAATGAATCCTTCTTATATGCCTAGGACATAAGAGCACCTGTGTGTCCTGCTGTGGTCCTCTAGACAATCCATCTAAATGTATTTTAATGCTAGGAATGCTCCTTCAGAGGTACCACCTGAGCTCATGGGATGTGAGGTAGCTGGGTAACCACTAGTTCATAGCTATGATTCTCTGCAGCATAATGAGCTCCTGGAAAGCATGCCTTACACAGTCAAACTCTATCCTCCTTTTTCAGAATATTTTCTCCATGTTAAAAGCCATTGTAAAAGTTGTCAAAATATTTTTATTTTGCTTATGTTGGAATTTGATATACATTACACTCCTTTTCCTATGCTCCCAAGTTCAAATTCGTACCGTTTCACACTATTTTTTTTTTCTTTAAAATACTTCAGTTTTAGTATGTGGTGTTCATATACTCATTGGAACATGATCAGAGTCTCAGTTCCAAGTCCCTTAAAGAAAAATTAAATCATCCTTACTGCACCTTTCTACCACCCCCAAGAAGAAGTTATTAATCCTGAAGAGCTCTATACTTCATTACCTTCATCACAGTTTGTCTTATGTGTTTATTTATTATGATTTGTTCATTTGTATCCCTATGATGCCTCCACCCTCTTCTCTGTCCATTCTGATCCACCCTACTTATTATACCCGTATGCCCTTTTTCTGTATCCCTGATTGGGAGATCCTTCTCCTGCTTCTTTCTGACCCTAGCTTATCAGTACTCATGAATGCTACCTGCATCATCTTCCTCTGCAGCCAGATTCTCAGGACATTTTTTTTCTTTGGTCTTCAATTCCTAGTAGTTATGACAATCTTTCTGCCTTCTCTCCTGCAGCTTTCCAAGAGCTCTGAGGGGAGGGAGGATTTCATAGGGAAAACCCATTTAGAGCTGTGTGTTTAAAGTTCTCTCTCTGCATAATATTGGTCTGTGGTTTCTTCATGCATCCAACTTGGTACAGAAGGAAGCAAATCTGTGAATCCAAGAACATGGCACTGAACTATCAGTTGATTGCAGAGACCAACATATATTTAATAACAACAGCCTGGGTTGCTTGCAAATTTCTGTAGGATGCCATGCCCCTACAATTTAATTAACTGCCAGCTAATCCCCTAGCAGAACACTGGTTGGTTCACAGTATATTGGAACTTTGCCCCCAACAATTAGGAGACCTCCTAATGTGTGAATACACACCATATATGTCTTTCTGCATGTTAGTTACTTCACCCAGGATGATTTTTCCTGGTTCCATCCTTTTGTTTAAAAATATCATATGTCATTTTCTTAGCTGAATAATACTCCCTTATGGAAATATTCAACATTTTCCTCAAAGGAGATTGTCAGTCCTGTTCTTTAGTCCTTTGAAATTTCTGGGAATTTAATAATTTTATTGAATGTCACACTATCAGGATAACTATGTACTTTTAGCCTAGAAGTCCCTCTATCTTTTTACACTTCCTGATGATTTGAATTACAGTGTCTGCTTAAAGCTCATCTGTTTACATGTTAAGTCACCTGGCAGGAAATGTCTGGCAAAGTTTAGTTTAGTTTGTTAGTTAATATAATTCCTATTGGATTATATTATACGAGGGAGTTCTTTGAGGTTGATAAGCCAATGAAAATGAGCAGACAGAATTGGGTTTCTGTCTCTCAGTCTGTTCCTATATATCATTGTTTCTGTTCTTCTTGGTCCCTCTATATCTGAATCTGTCTCTCTAACTCTTTCTCTCTGTGTCTCTCTGCTTGCCACTTGTGGTTCACTATGAAAAGTTTTAGTTTACTGAAGGACTACAACAAGATGACTACTTGCTGATGTGACATCCTGTATGATCTCTGTAAAAATATCATGATGTCATTTTTTTTAGTTGAATAATATTCCATTATGTACATATTCCACATTTTCCCCAAAGGAGATTGTCTATCCTGTACTTTAGTCCTTGGAAGATGCTGAGACTTTAATCATTTTATTGAAAGAGGAAATATCAGGATAACTGTGTTCTTTTTACCTAGATATACCTCTATCTTCTTCTAGTTCCTGTTTTTTTTTTGTTGTTGTTGTTGTTAAATTTCAGAGTCCATTTGAAGCTCATCTATATACATGTTTAATCCCCAGTGAGGAAATGTCTGGGAAGGTTTAGGAGGTATGGACTTGTTAGATGATAGCATTCCATTTATTTCCCTAATTTCTTACTCAGCTCATTTGTATTTTGTATGAAGCAGGGCTACTGATTATTTCTGAGTTTATTTTTTATCCAGACACTTTGCTGAAGGAAATTATTAGCTGTAGGCCTTCCCTGAGAGATTTTTGGTTTTACACAGGTACACTATCACATCATTTGCAAATAGTGATATTTTTGTTTTTATTTCTTCCTTTCCAAATTGTATCCCCTTGATCTCCTTCAGTTTTCTTATTGCCCTAGCAAGAAATTTCAGAACTATGTTGAAGAAATATGGACTGAGTGGACAGCTTTGCCTTGTCCCTGATTAATGTAGAATTGCTTTAAGTTTCTCTTAGTTTATTTTGATGTTTGCTGTAGGCTTGCTCTATGTTCATTTACTATATTTAGATAAGTGCCTTGTATCCCTGATCTCTCCTATGTGTTAAACATGAATGGATTTTGGATTGTGCCAAATGCTTTTTCAGCATTGATGGAGATTATCATATGTTTTTTTTTTCTTCAGTTTGTTAATATGGTGGATCACATTGATGGATATCCATATATTGAGCCACCCCTGCATACCGGAGGTGAAGCCTACTTGGTCACAGTTAATGATATCTTTGATGTGTTCTTGTATTAGGTCAAAGACAGAAAGTATCTTGCTGTGACCCTAACCAAGCAAGTCAAAGAATATATATATATATATATATATATATATATATATATATATATTAAAACAAAACAAAAAAAAACCCTGAAGTCTCTGAAGAAAGAATTAGAAGAAGATATCATAAGTTGGACAGATGTGCCCTGGTCATTGGCTTGGCAGGGTTATCATTGTAAAGATGACCATCTTACCAAAAGCAATCTACAGATTCAATGCAATTCCCATCAAATTACCAACACAATTCTGCACAGACCATGAAAGAAAAATTCTCAACATTATATTGAAAAACAAGAAACCATGAATTCCTGAATAAACTGCATTGAAAAAAAAACAATGTTTACACTTAAAGGTCTTCTAGAGGTAGCTCCATCCCTGATCTCAAGCTGTATTATAGAGCAACAGTAATAAAAACTGCATGGTATGGTCATAGAAACACAATGGTTGATCAATGGCACCAAATAAAAGACACATAAATAAACCCACACACTTGTGGATACCTTAGTTTTGACAAAGATTCCAAAACCAGATAAAGGAAAAAAGACAGCATCTTCAGCAAAAAGTGCTGGTCTAACTGGATATCTACATGTAGAAAAATTCAAATAGATCCATACTTATCACCCTGCACAAAACTAAAGTCCAAATGGATCAAAGACCTCAACATAAAGCCAGACACATTAAATCGGTTAGAAGAAAAAGTGGGGAAGAGCCTTGAACACATTGGCACAGGAGACAACTTCCTGAACAGAACACCAACGGCACAGGTTCCAAGAGCAACAATTAGTAAATGGGACCTCATGAAACTGAAAACTACTGTAAAGTAAAAGACACTGTCATCAAAAGAAAACAAATACCTACAGATTGGGAAAGACTCTTCATCAACCCTGTATGTGACAGAGGGTTAACATCCAATGTATATAAAGAACTAAAAAAGTTGAAAAGCATCAAATCAAGTAATCCAATCAAAATATGGGCAACCTAGCTAAACAAGGAATTCTCGATAGAGGAATATTAGAATATCAAATCGCAGAGAAACACTGAAATAAATGTTCAACTTTATTAGCCATCAAGAAAATGCAAATTAAAACAACCCTGAGATTTCACCTTACACTTATCAGAATTGCCAAGTTCAAAAACTCAAGTGATAAGACATACTGGAGAGGTTGTGGAGAAAGGAAACCCTCTTCCACTGCAGGTGGAAATGAAACTTGTACAGCCATTCTGGAAATCAATCTGGTGCTTCCTCAGATAACTAGGAATAGCGCCTCCTCAAGATCCAAGTATACTGCTCCTAGGCATATATACAAAAGTGGCTCAAGTACACAATAATGACATTTGCATAACTATGTTTGTAGCAGCTTTATTTGTAATATCCAGAACCTGGAAACAACCCAGATGCCCCCCAACTGAAGAATGGATACAGAAATTGTGTTATATCTACTCAATGAAATATTACTCAGCAATAGAAAACAAGGAAATCATGAAATATGCAGGTAAATGGTGGGAACTGGAAATGAGCTATCCTAGAACGATAAAGACACACACAGTATATACTCACCCATATAAACATTTAATATAGGATAAACGTACTAAATCTGTACAACAAGAGGTAGGACTCTGGCTAACATGCTCAGTCCCCATCCTGAAAGAAAAAGAGTATGGACATCAGAAGAAGGAGAAAACAGGGAACAAGTTAGGAGCCTACCACAGAGGGCCTCTGTAAGGCTCTGCCATGCAAACTATCAAAGCAGATGCTGAGATTTTTGGCCCAGGGTTGGGCAGAGTGCATGGAATCTAATGAAAGAATTGGGAAATAGTAAGATCTGGAGAGTACAAGAGCTCCACAATCAACAGAACCGAACAATCTGAGCACAGGTTTCTTTTCAGAGACTCATACTCCAACCAAGTACTATGTATTATATAAACCTAGAACTCCTGCACAGATATAGCCTATGGCATTTCATTCCCATTGGGCTCCATAGTAATGGGAAGAGGGACTGACTCTGACATGAACTGATTGGCCTGCTCTTTGTAAACCACACTTTGATCTTAGAGAAGCCTTAACAGTCCACAGAGGAAGACAATGCAGCCACTCCTGATGAGATGTGATAGAGTAAAATCAGAAGGAAAAAGAAGAAGTCCTCCACTATCTGTGGACTTGGGGAGGGACATGAGTGGACAAATTGGAGTGATGGTGGGATTGGGAGTGGAAGAGGGGGGAGTTTATGGAGAGCTTCAAAGTGAATAGTGTATAACTAATAAAAATTAAAATAATATTATAAAATATAATTCCTTTTGGTGTTATATTATAAGAGGGTGTGCTGGGAGGTTGATATGCAAATGATAGTGAAAAGTCAGAATGGTGTCTCCATCTCTCATCTTTGTTTCTATAAGTTTCTCTCTTCTGAATCTGCTTCTCTAGCTCTTTCTCTCTCTTGCTCTCTCTGTCATATGCTCTCTTCCTGCTGCTGTGGCTAAGTATGAAAAGCTCTCAAATCTGCTGTAGGACTACAAGAAGATTACTGTTTGCCAATATGACATCATGGATATTCTCTGTAAAAATATAAGTAAGGTCCCAATTAAACACTTTGTGTTCAAAGATTAGCCATTATCAGGGAGCATTTTCGCAGTAAGTAGTTCAATAACTGAGGACATATGTGCATTTAACAAATAATAATGGAATCTGTGATAATGTTAAACTGGTGACTTTACAAAAAGACCACTTGAAAGAAATATGTGACACTTTTCCTGAACTAAGAATCTTGGACACAAGAAGTGTCATCTCTGGTTTGTGGGCTTTCATTTGTCCAAATTGAGGGATATAGAGCTGTTCAGCCTTTCTTTCAAGCAGGCTGTTCACTTGGCCCTTTTTAATAACTGGCTCCTGAAATTTACTGGCTTTCATCTGTTGCATGGTATCATTCTCCTTCTCAGCCAATCAGTACCTGAGAGAATTTTGGGGTTTCCATGGAGATGAGTAAACAAACATTCCTTAGTGTCCTGTATCTCTGATCCGGTACAAATGTGACTTTTTCTTGTGATACCAAACAAGCCTTTATCTCATCCCTTTTTCCATATCTTACACCTTTAATCCTATTTACCACTGTGACAATGTCAGGTAGGAAATGAAACCTTAATATTTATTTAATTGTACAGCTTCCTAAGTAGGGAAGATTCAAAGTCATGTGAGATTAACGGGAAAGTATAGAATGACAAGGTGGTCTCCTACTGGGCTCTTAGATCTGAAAAATCCTAGGTTATAACTTTCAACTGAGCAGTTATTCATGTTCTCACTAAATGTACCTTCACATTCTTATTGATGTAATTGGCTGGCAGTGTCTCGGGTCCCGTGTGTTATTGAGAATTTAAGGGCACGGAAAAAAGAAGGAAAGCAGACAGTTCCTGGGACTGGTGTGGCTGAAAGAGAGAAAGATTGCTGTATGTAAAAAGGAGAACTGAAGGGCAATAAACTATTTGACACCTGGTGTTGTTGCACACTATTTTTGGCAAACTCCTATGAACTGGGCTGCCTTGGATGATCTGGCTGGTTTTTCTCAGTGGCCAGTGAGAAACCATACTGGTCCTGGGGTTTACAATTAAAACTCCTTTTTCATTGATTCCAAGTTCAAATTTCTATCCAGGAGTCACACTAATATTTTTTCTTTAAAATACATCAATTGAAATATGTGTTGTTCATATACTCATTGGAACACGATCAGAGTCTCAGTGCCAATTCCCTTAAAGAGAACTAAATTCATCATTGCAGCATTCTGTCACCAACACCAAGAAGAAGCCATCAGTCCTGAAGAGCTCTGTATCTCACCACTTTGCTCACTGATTTTCTTATGTATTTATTATGATTTGGTCACCGTGTATCTCCACTCCTGCCCCCTCTCTTTTCTCTTTCCAGTGCCACCCACTCAACTTTCTCTATCCCTATGCTCTTTTTCTAGTTCCCTGATAGGGGAGGTCCTCCTCATCCTTCTATCTGACACTAGCTTATCAGGTCTCACCAACTGTGGTTGTATCATCATCTTCTTCAGCTTGATTCACAGGGCATTATTGTTCTCCTTGTGTCCTCAATCCCCTCTACTTATGACTAGCTTCCTGCCTCCTTTCCTGCAGTGTTAGCAGAGAACTGAGGAAATGTAGAATTTTATAGGGAAATCCCACTTAATGCTCGGTGTGTTAAGGTTGCTCTCTGCATAATATCTGACTGTGGGTCTCTGTATGCAATCCCATTTGATTCAGAACCAGGCATCTTTGTAGATCCAATGAGTGGAACTGATCTATTAGTTGAGGATGGAGAGCAACATATTTTAATAACAACATCCTGTGTTGCTTGACCATTTCAATAGGATGCCCTGGCCCAAAAGCTCAATTAACTGCCATCCTATCCCGTTAGTAGAAGACTGGTTTGGTCATAGTAGATGGCCTATTGGTACTTAAACTCCACTATTAGGAGACCTCCTAATAAGTGAATACACAACATATTTGTCTTTCTGCATTATAGTTACTTCTCCCAGGATGATATTTTCTGGTTTCATTCATTTGCTGGAAAATATCACAATGTCAGTTTCTTAGCTGAAAAATACTCCATTATGGAAATATTCCATGTTTTCCCCAAAGGAGATTGTCAATCCTGTTCTTTGGTCTTTGGAAGTTGTGGGAACTTTAGTCATTGTATTGAATGACAAACACTCAGGATAACAATGTTCTTTTAGCCTAGAATTCCTTCCATCATTTTCTACTTCCTGGTGATTTGCATTGCAATGTGCCCTCAAATCCCATCTATTTACATGTGGAGTCCCCATCGAGGAAATGTCTGGTCAAGGTTATCAGGTTTCGCCTTCTTTGATAATATATAATTCCTTTTATTTTCCTCATTTCTTTCTGAGCCCTTTGGTCTTTTGTATACAAGAGAGCTATTGATTTTTTTAATTAATTTTTTTTACAGCCACTTTGCTGAAGGTGTTTATCAACTGTAGGAGTTCCTTGGGAGAATTTTTGGGGTCACTCAGGCATACTATCATGATTTCTCCAATACTATGAACATGAATGGATGTTGGATTTTGTCCAATGCTTTTTCAGCATCTAAAGAGATTATCATGTGGATTTTTTCTTTCATTTTTTTAATATGGTGTTAATATCACATTGATGGATTTTCCTATATTGAAACTCCCCTGTATACCTGGGATGAAGCCTACTTGGTCATAGTGGATGATATCTTTGATGTGTTCTTGGTTTTGGTCAGAGACATAAAGTACCTTGGTGTGACCCTAACCAAGCAACTCAAAGATTGTATGAAAAAAATTTCAAATCTCAGAAGAAAGAATTAGAAGAATATATCAGAAGATGGAAAGATTTCCCATTCTCATGACTTGACTGTGGGTTTCTGTATGCAATCCAATTTGATGCAAAAGGAAGCATCTCTGTGGATAGAAGAACATGGCAATGATCAATCAGTTTAGGGCAGACAGCAACATATTTTAATAACAATAGCATGGCTTGCTTGAAAATTTCTGTAGAATACCCATACCCAACAGCTCAATTCACTGCCATCCAGTCCTCCTTGTAGAAAACTGTTTTGGTCACAATTAGATGGCCTATTGGAACTTTTTGCCAAACTATTAGGAGTCCTCCTAATATGTGAATACATACCATATTTGTTTGTCTTCATTTTAGTTACTTCACCCAGAATGATTTTCTCTGGTTCCATCCATTTGCCTGAAAATACCATGATATCATTTTATTACCTGAATAATACTCCATTATGGAAATATTCCACATTTTCCCCAAAGGAGATTATCAATTCTGTTCTTTAGAACACAGAACTTGAAATTTGCTGGAACTTTACTAGTTCTATTGAACAACAAAATATCAGGATAACTATATTTTTTTAGCCTATATTTCCCTCTGTCTTCTTCCACTACCTGGAGATTTGAATTGCAATGTCTCCTTGAATCTCCTTCTCTCTCTCTGTCTCTCTCAGTCTCCCTCTTCTGCCTGCTGCTTGTCATTCAGTATGAAATGCTCTCAGTTCTGCTGAAAGTCTACAAAAAGTTATCTGCTTGCTGAAGTGACATCATAGATAGTCTCTGTAAAATTATAAGCATTTTCCCAAAAAGTTGCCTTGGTCATGAGGGTATTCCCAGTAAGTAATTCCCTGACGGAAGACATATCTCTACATTTAATAAATAACATTGGGATCTGTGATGATATGAAAATCACATGTCAAGGACAGAGAACTTTATTAATGAACACTTGAAAGAAATATGTGACAGATTAACTGAAGTAAATTGGACACAGGAACCATCCTCTCTCAGTTGTGTGCTTTCAGCTGCCCAGACTGAGGCATGTAGGGCTGCTCAGCCTTTCTCTCAAGTATGCTGTCCAGTTGGGACTTTTAATAACTGTCTCCTCAAACTCTTACTGGCTTTCACTTGTTTCATGACATCATTCTTCCTCTCAGTCAGTCATCATCTAACCATTGTGATATAATAGCGTTGGGATATCATGATGAATTTTCATGTCATGATGCCATTGTGACTTCATAATAGCATTGTGATGTCATCATAGCATTGGATGTTGTAATATCATTTTAAAGTCTTACTGTTGTGAAGTTATAACAGCTTTTTGATCTCAAAATTCCAGTTTGATATCATAACACAAACATGTCGATATACAATTCCAAAATCATAAAAGTATTGTGATGTCATAATAACATTGTGAAATCATAATTCCATTGGGATGCCATACCATTGTGATGTCATAATACTATTTAGATGTCATAACACATTTGTGATGTTGTAATAGGATTGTGTTTCATATCTTTGTATTCTTGAATACCCTTTATATATCATAATAGCATTGTGATGTCATAATAGCATTATGATCTTTTAAGAGCATTGTGAAGTCAAAATAGCATTGTGATATCATAAAAGCATTGTAATGGCATAATATCATTGTGATTATCAAATTTCCTTTGTGGTATCATAAAGCAATCATGTTGTAATAGCATTTTGATGTCAAATAGCATTGAGATATCATGATGAATTTTGATGTCATGCCATTCTCATAGAATAATTGCATTGTGATGTCATCAGAGCATTAGGATGTCATAATATCATTTTGATATCATCAGAGCATTCTGAACTCATAAAGTTGTGAAGTCATAATAATGTTTTGATGTCAAAAGTCCATTGTGATGTCATAGCACAATCTTGATGTAATACCATTTTATTAATAACATGGTGATGTCATAATATCATTTTGAAGTCATAATAACCATTGTGATGTCCACATAGCATTTTGTTGTTATATAATTGTGATGCTATATCTTTGAGATGTTATCATAGCATTATTATATCATAATACCATTGTGATTTCATAATACCATTATGATGTCATCATAGTATTATAACGTCCTGATCCCAGTATGATGTCATAAAATTGTGATGTCATAATACCATTGTGAAGTCATAACACCATGATGACGTTACAATATCAATGTGATATTATGTCATTGTGAGGATATTATAGCATTGGGATGTCTTATCATTGTTATGTAATAATTATATTAGATGTCATAAGTACTGGGATATCATAATGCCATTTTGAAATTATAATAACATTGGAATATTACACTACTGTGCTGTCATAAAAGCATTGTGCTGTCATAATGCCTTGGGATTTCATGACCCTTTTTTAGTTCATATTACCAAATTGATGTCATAAAAGCACTTATATGTAATGACAACCTTGTTATGACATAATACCATTGAGATGTCATAATAAATTTGTGATGTCATAATACTACTGTGATGTAATTTTATCAAAAAAGATATCATAATACCATTTTGATGCCATAATAGCATTTAATGGCATAATATGATTGTGATGTCATGACAGCATTTTCATGTAATAATAGCATTTTGATGTCATAAAGCCATTCTGATATCATAGCACCATTGTGATGTCTTAATATTGTGATGTCATAATAGCATTGTGATCTTATAATATCAGTGTGATGTCAAAATACCATCGTAATGATGTCATAATTGTATTGGAATGTGATACTCCTTTGATGTCATAATAGCATTTTGATGTCGTCATAATACCATCCTGATAACATAAGATTGTGATGTCACAATCACATTTTAAGGTCATAAAGCCATTGTGATTTCATAATTCCATTGTGATTTCATACCACAATCATTTAAAAATAGTTTTTTGAAATTCCTAATTCCATTGGGATATCATGACCCCATTGTTATTTAAAAAAACATTGTGATGCAATAAAAGCTGTGAGATCTCATGACACCAGTGTTTTGAATTAATACAACTGAATTGTCATAGTAAAATTTTGATGTCATAATGCCATTGGGACTTCAAAATTCTATTGTGATTACATACCACAATCATGTTGAAATACCATTCTGATGTCATAATAGCATTGTGGTGTATAATTGTGAAGACAGAAGAGCATTGTAATGTCATACTTCCATTGTGAATTCATAATACCATGTGATGTCATAAGAACACTGAGATGTCATTACACAATTGTGATGACATAAAGCCATTGAGATGTCATAATAAGGTTTTGATATCATATTACAATTGTGATGTCATAATATAATTGAGATTTCATAACACCATGGTAATGTAATAAGAGCACTAAATGTCATGACACAATTGTGAGCATAAAACAATAGACATTTCATAATAAATTGTGTTGTCATATTACAATTGTGATATCCTAATAGAATTGTGATGTCATAATACCATTGCAAAGTCATAATACCATATTGATGTCATAATAGCATTTTTATGGCATATTGTCTTTGTCATGTCATAATAGCATTGTGTTGTCATCATAGCACTGTGATGTAATACCATTGTGAAGCAAATATCAACTGTGCTGTCATAATAATACTGTGATGTATCATTGTGAAGACATAGGAGCACTGTAATGTCATAATAGTACTGTGATGTTATAATAACATTGGGATATCATAATGCCATTCTGATATCATGACACAGAAGTTATGTCATAATACCATTTTAATATCATGGTACCATGTAATGATATGATAGTATTTGGATGTCATACTATAGCGATGTCATGATACCATTGTGATATCATATATATTGTGATGTCATTATAGCATTGTGATGTCATAATAGCCTTGAGATGTCAGACCATTGTAATGTCATAAAAGCCTTTTGGGGTCATAATGCCATTGTAATATCATAATATCATTGTGATGTTATAAAAGATTTGTGATGATGTAATAGTATTTTTAGGTTATAATGCCATTGTGATGTCATTATTCCAATGTGATATCATACCACAATTATGATGAAATTGATTTATAATGTCATAATACTATTGTGACGTCATAAAACTTTTGGATGTCATAATAGAATTGTGACATTCTAATACTATTGTGAAGTTATAATAGCATTGTGATATCATAATATCATTGAAGTCATAAAACCATTGTGATATAATACTATTGGATGTCATAACATTATGCTGTTATAATAATATTGTGATGTCAAAATTTCATTGTGATGTCATATGACAATCATATCTGAATAGAATTTTGTTGTCATAATAGCATTGTTATGTCATAATAGCATTGTGGTGTCATGACACAATTTTGATGTCAACATAGCATTGTGATATCAAAATTCCATTTTCATGTCAAAATAACATAATGATATCATAATAGCATTTTAATTTCAAAATTCCATTGTGATTTCATAATAGTATTTTGATGTCAAAATTCCATTGTAGTGTCATAATAGCATTTTGATATCAAAATTTCATTGTGATGTCATAATAGGTATTTCCACAATAGGCTGTCTTTTGCTCCTGTGTCAGTTTAAAAGTCTCGCTTAAGAAGACAGTAATTGATCTGGGAGTTTTTAAGTTTTGGTTGTTGGGGTTTTATTACTGAGAGCTTATTCCCCCCACCAAATTATGTTAAAGTATGATGTAAAGGCTATGGATACTTAAATTAGTTGATGACTATTTATTGTACAGTAAGATTAGTTGAGTGCCATTTGTTAATAGCTATTAATATTTACTACTGAAATATCTTTTAGTCAAGCAGCAGTTATTTCTAACCCAGCTTTATACCCAAATCACAACACAGAAACTGAGATTTATTTAATTAACCTAGAGCACAATGCTGGGCAATAGTTATTCCATCCTAAACCTCCAAGACCACATAGATACCTACCATTGATATTTCACTCATTATATGTGATGTTAGTCATATCTTAGGTACAGTCCATCTCCTCACATGGTTCCAAGACCTCTCCTGATTCTCCACCTCTCCTTCCCTGCTTTCTTCCTCTTTCTCCCACTGTGAACCAAGATTTCCTAACCTTTCCTCTCCATTGCACAGCATTGTAGCTGGTTGTTTTATTGAAAATACATAGAACAAATGGTGGCATGTTCACACATGCCAAACTTGAGACAGGTGATATGTAGAATAAGCATCATAGTGCAATTTCTGGATTAAAACCAGAGAGTGGGGGACAGACATCAGCATTTGAATGAAAAAGGGTAAATTGTATATATTCCAAAAGAAGGTTTTATCAACAATTTATTTACTTATTATATACTGTATATACCATGTTCTGCCAGCATCCCGAAAAAGGACACCAGATCTCATTATAGATGGTTTTGAGCCACAGTGTAGTTGCTGGGAATTGAAGAACGATATCTGTAAGAGTAAACAATACTCTTAACCTCTAGGATGCATCTCCAGCCTTGGTCCCAATTTTCTTTAGTCCATATTCCTTCAATTTTCGGTGTTATAATATCATTGTGATATCATAACTTTGAGATGTTATAATACCATGGTGAAATCATAATTCCATTGGGATTTCATAATACTAATGTGATGTCATAATATCATTGTCATTTCCTAATATCAATGTGAAGCCATACTGTTGTGAAGTCATAATAGCATTGTAATGCCATAATTCCATTGTGATGTCACAACAAAATCATGTCATAATAGCATTGTGATGTCCTCATAACATTGTGACATCATAATATTATTGGAAAATCTTGACACAGTTTTGAAATCATCATAGCATTGTGATGTCATCATAGCATTGTGATGTCCTAATATCATTTTGAAGTCATACCATAGTGAAGTTGTAACATCATTGTGATGTCATAACATTATTTTGATGTCACAATAACATTGTGATGTAATAATTCCTATGTTAGGCCATAACACAATCATGTTTTGATATTATAATAGCATGGTAATGTCATAATATAATTGTGAAGTTGTAATACCATTGTGATGTCATAATAGCATTGCGAAGTCCTAACACCATTATGATAGCATGCTATGTCAACATAACATTGAGATATCCTAATATTTATTATAAAGTAAAACACTTGTGAAGTCATAATAACATAGTAATGTCATACCACAATCAAGTCTTAATACCATTGTTATGTCTTAATAGCATAGGATATCATGATTAATTTTGATGTCATAATGCCATTGTGATGTCACAATAGCATTGTGAAGTCATCATAGGGTTGTGCAATCATAATATCATTGTGAAGTCATAACACAATTGTGATGTCATAATAGCATTGTGATATCATCTTAGCATTGTGTCATAATACTTTTGTGATGTCATATTACCATTGTGATAGCATGATACATTTTGAAGTCACAATAGCATGGAGATGTATAATACCATTGTGATGGCATAATAGTATTGTGAAGTCATAATACCATTGTGGTGTCATAATAGCATTGTGATGTCATCATAGCATTGTGATATCATAACATTGAGATGTCATCATAGCATTTAAATGTCACAATTTGTCAGACTCAACCAAGACTTGGTAAGCAAGTCCTACATAGTTCCTCCTTCACATGTATGTCTTTCAAATATTCTGGGCCAGAAGGTTGAAGATGCTGCTCCAATGTTACAGCGATAAGTTATGGGAGACTGTGTAGGCAACAAATTGTTTCTGTCAATTTTTTATTTTTTGGACGCGGCTAACATACGGCAGATAAGAAATGTAGGTAATACCAATGAGGATAAAAGTTAATTTAGGTATAGAACTCTAAACTTGTCAAGATAGATAGGATAATCAGATACTTTCTCCAAAGTTTCTAAATACACATGGACTGGACATTACACATGTAGATTTTACCTAACAGTTTTCATAATTTTATAATTACTATTGTATTTAAGGAAAATGAGCCTTTTATTGGATTTAAAGAGGGAAATGTTGGTAAAATGTTCTTTTGAAATGTATACACCTGACCCTTGTTCATTCAAATGCTGACTTCTCCCCCTTAGCCCCACTCTCTTGTTTCAATCCAGGTATTGCTTTGTGATAAACAGGCCAAAATAAGACAACTAGCCACAATGTTGAGAAAGGAAAGAGGAGGAGCCCAAACACAGGAAATGAGTGGTAGGGAAAAAGGGCAAGTGCAAAGCTAGGAGAGCTGAGCTGGGAGGGGAACTAGGAACTACATGGAAAATGAACCAGACCTAAGATTTCACGAAAAAGCAAGTAAACTGGGTAAAACCTAAAGGTTAAGAAACTATGAGGGCTTGGTGGTTTAGGATAGAGTAACTATTGGCCAGCATTGTGTTCTAGGGTAACTAAATATAATCAGAATCTGTCTGGTGATTTTGTTATACAGCTCTATAGGATTAAGAGCAGCTTTACCATAGATATATCAAAAGTAAATATTAATCAAAACATACAAAAGTGATGTCATAAAATTGTGATGTCATAATAATACTGTTAATTCATAAAAGAATTGTAATGTCATAATACAATTTTGAAGTCATACAAGCATTATGGTATCACAATAGCATTGTGAAATCATAATAGCTCTGAGACATCATGACACCATTGTGTGATGTGATATCACTGTGATTTCATCATAGAATTGTGATATCATACCATTGTTAAGGCACAATAAGATTGTAATGTTGATAATAGCATTGTAATGTCATAATTCCACTGTTAGGTCATAGTCATACCATTGTGATGTCATCAAAGCATTGTGAGATCATGATAGCATTTTGATGTCATAATACAATTTTGATTTTACCATATCACTGTGATGTCCTAATAACATTACGAAGCTACACTTTTGTGACATTTTAATAGAATTGTAGTGTCATAATAACATTGTGATGTCATATCATTGTGTTTTCATAATAGCTTTGAGATGTCATATCGTTTTGATGTAATTATATCATTGTATTATCAACATACCTTAGTGAATCAATAATTTCATTAGGATGTCATAATATCATGCTGATGTCATAATACCATTTTGATTTAATAATAGCATTGTAATATATCATTGAGATGTCCTAATACCATTGTGAACTCAGACCATTGTGAAGTCATAATAGCTTTGTGACAGCATACTATCAGTGTGATGTCAAAATACCATTTTGATGCCACAATACCACTATGATGTCACAATAGCATTTTTCTGTCATAATAATATTGTGATATCATAATATTGTGATGCCTGAATAGCATTGTGATGTCATAGTACCATTGTGATGTCATCATAGCATTGTGAAGTCATGATAGCATTGCGATGTTACAGTAATATAGTGATGTCATAATACCATTGTGATGTCACAATAGGATTGTGATGTTATATAATTGTGAAGTCATACACACATTGTGATGTCATAGTAGCATTGTGATACCATATCTTTGCGATGTTTTAATAGCATTGTGATGTCATAGTACCATTGTGATATATTATTGTGAAACCAGAAAAACATTGTGATGTTATAACATTGTAATGTCAAAATAGCATTGAGGTGACATAACATCTTGATGTCATTATTGCATTTTGATGTCATAGTACCACTGTGATGTTATAATATTTTTGTGATGTTGTCAAAACAGCATTGTGATGTCATAATTCCATTGTGATATAATAATCATGTGATGTCAGGATAGGATTGGGATATCATAATTGCATTGTTATGTTTTATTATTATTGTGAAGTTATAAGTCCATTTTGATATCAAACCATATTATGTCATAATAGCAGTGTGATGTCCTAATAGCACTGTGAAGTTATAATAGCACTGAGATGCCATGACACAATTCAGGTGACATAAAACCATTATGATGTCATAAAAATTGTGATGTCATATGAGCATTGTGATGTCATAATATCTTTTTATGTCATATCAGTGTAGTGTAATAATAGCATTGAGATGTCTGTCAACAATTGTGAAGTCTGAATAGTATTATGATGTCATACCACAATCATGTTGTAATAGCATTAGGATACCATAATACTATTGTGATATCATAATAGCATTTTAATGTTATAATGCCATTGTGATGTCAAAATTGCATTATGATGTCATACCACAATCATGTGGTAATAATAATAATAATAATAATAATAATTTAATAATGGTATTATTAAATCCCAATGCTATTATGACTTCACAAATTTATTATGACATCACATTGATATTATGACATCAGAATGCTGCTATGATGTCACCATTTTATTATGACATCTCAATAGTATTATGTCATCACAATGGTGTCATAACATTTCAGTGCTATTATGACATCACAATGATATTTTGACATAACATTGGTGTCACATCCCAATGGTATTATGACATCGCCATTTTATTTTTACTTCACATTGTCATTATGACATCATAATGGAATTTTGAAATCACAATTTGATTATGACTTAAAAATGCTATTTTAATAATAGCATTTTGACATCAAAATGATAGTATGAAATCACAATTGTATTATGGCATCACAATGTTATTCTGATGTGATTGTGGAGTGACCTCACAATGGAACATTTGACATCACAGTGGCAATATGACTTGAAAAATACTATTGTAACATCACATTGCTCATATGACATCACAAAGGTATTATTATTTCACAATGGTATTATGACTTCACAATACTCATATGACATCTAAATGCCATTATGACAGAACCATTATTTAATGATATTATAATGCTATGACATCACAAAGTTATTTCACAGTGAAATTATGACATCACAAAGGTATTTTGACTTCCAAATAGAAATTTGATATAATATTATGACATCACAGTTCTTTTATGACATCACAATAATATGACATCAAAACGCTATTACCACATGATTGTGGTATGACATCATAATGCAATTTTGACATCACAATGGCATTATAACATTAAAATGCTATTATGATATCACAATAGTATTATGGTATCCTAATGCTATTACAACATGATTGTGGTATGACATCATAATACTATTCAGACTTCACAATTGTTGACAGACATCTCAATGCTATTATTACACTACACTGATATGACATAAAAAGATATTATGACATCACAATGCTCATATGACATCACAATTTTTATGACATCATAATGGTTTTATGTCACCTGAATTGTGTCATGGCATCTCAGTGCTATTATAACTTCACAGTGCTATTAGGACATCACACTGCTATTATGACATAATATGGTTTGATATCAAAATGGACTTATAACTTCACAATAATAATAAAACATAACAATGCAATTATGATATCCCAATCCTATCCTGACATCACATGATTATTATATCACAATGGAATTATGACATCACAATGCTGTTTTGACAACATCACAAAAATATTATAACATCACAGTGGTACTATGACATCAAAATGCAATAATGACATCAAGATGTTATGTCACCTCAATGCTATTTTGACATTACAATGTTATAACATCACAATGTTTTTCTGGTTTCACAATAATATATCACAATGGTACTATGACATCACAATGCTATTAAAACATCGCAAAGATATGGTATCACAATGCTACTATGACATCACAATGTGTGTATGACTTCACAATTATATAACATCACAATCCTATTGTGACATCACAATGGTATTATGACATCACTATATTACTGTAACATCGCAATGCTATCATGACTTCACAATGCTATGATGACATCACAATGGTACTATGACATCACAATGCTATTCAGGCATCACAATATTATGATATCACAATATTATTATGACAGAAAAATGCTATTGTGACATCATAGTGGTATTGTGGCATCAAAATGGTATTTTGACATCACACTGATAGTATGCTGTCACAAAGCTATTATGACTTCACAATGGTCTGAGTTCACAATGGTATTAGGACATCTCAATGATATATTACAATGCTATTATTAAATCAAAATGGTATTATGACATCAGCATGATATTATGACATCCTAATGAAATTATTGATTCACTAAGGTATGTTGATAATACAATGATATAATTACATCAAAACGATATGACATCTCAAAGCTATTATGAAAACACAATGATATGACATCACAATGTTATTATGACACTACAATTCTATTAAAATGTCACAAAAGTGTAGCTTCGTAATGTTATTAGGACATCACAGTGATATGGTAAAATCAAAATTGTATTATGACATCAAAATGCTATCATGATCTCACAATGCTTTGATGACATCACAATGGTATGACTATGACCTAACAGTGGAATTATGACATTACAATGCTATTATCAACATTACAATCTTATTGTGCCTTAACAATGGTATGATATCACAATTCTATGATGAAATCACAGTGATATCACATCACACAATGGTGTCATGATGTCTCAGAGCTATTATGATTTCACAATGCTATTGTGATACCATAATGCTTGTATGACTTCAAAATTGTATTATGACATTACAATTCTTTTATGAATTAACAGTATTATTATGACATCACAATTTTATGACATCACTTTTGTATGTTTTGATTAATATTTACTTTTGATATATCTATGGTAAAGCTGCTCTTAATCCTATAGAGCTGTATAACAAAATCACCAGACAGATTCTGATTATATTTAGTTACCCTAGAACACAATGCTGGCCAATAGTTACTCTATCCTAAACCACCAAGCCCTCATAGTTTCTTAACCTTTAGGTTTTACCCAGTTTACTTGCTTTTTCGTGAAATCTTAGGTCTGGTTCATTTTCCATGTAGTTCCTAGTTCCCCTCCCAGCTCAGCTCTCCTAGCTTTGCACTTGCCCTTTTTCCCTACCACTCATTTCCTGTGTTTGGGCTCCTCCTCTTTCCTTTCTCAACATTGTGGCTAGTTGTCTTATTTTGGCCTGTTTATCACAAAGCAATACCTGGATTGAAACAAGAGAGTGGGGCTAAGGGGGAGAAGTCAGCATTTGAATGAACAAGGGTCAGGTGTATACATTTCAAAAGAACATTTTACCAACATTTCCCTCTTTAAATCCAATAAAAGGCTCATTTTCCTTAAATACAATAGTAATTATAAAATTATGAAAACTGTTAGGTAAAATCTACATGTGTAATGTCCAGTCCATGTGTATTTAGAAACTTTGGAGAAAGTATCTGATTATCCTATCTATCTTGACAAGTTTAGAGTTCTATACCTAAATTAACTTTTATCCTCATTGGTATTACCTACATTTCTTATCTGCCGTATGTTAGCAGCGTCCAAAAAATAAAAAATTGACAGAAACAATTTGTTGCCTACACAGTCTCCCATAACTTATCGCTGTAACATTGGAGCAGCATCTTCAACCTTCTGGCCCAGAATATTTGAAAGACATACATGTGAAGGAGGAACTATGTAGGACTTGCTTACCAAGTCTTGGTTGAGTCTGACAAATTGTGACATTTAAATGCTATGATGACATCTCAATGTTATGATATCACAATGCTATGATGACATCACAATGCTATTATGACACCACAATGGTATTATGACTTCACAATACTATTATGCCATCACAATGGTATTATACATCTCCATGCTATTGTGACTTCAAAATGTATCATGCTATCACAATGGTAATATGACATCACAAAAGTATTATGACACAATGCTAAGATGATATCACAATGCTATTATGACATCACAATTGTGTTATGACTTCACAATGATATTATGATTGCACAACCCTATGATGACTTCACAATGCTATTGTGACATCACAATGGCATTATGACATCAAAATTAATCATGATATCCTATGCTATTAAGACATAACAATGGTATTAAGACTTGATTGTGGTATGACATTACTATGTTATTATGACTTCACAAGTGTTTTACTTTATAATAAATATTAGGATATCTCAATGTTATGTTGACATAGCATGCTATCATAATGGTGTTAGGACTTCGCAATGCTATTATGACATCACAATGGTATTACAACTTCACAATTATATTATGACATTACCATGCTATTATAATATCAAAACATGATTGTGTTATGGCCTAACATAGGAATTATTACATCACAATGTTATTGTGACATCAAAATAATGTTATGACATCACAATGATGTTACAACTTCACTATGGTATGACTTCAAAATGATATTAGGACATCACAATGCTATGATGACATCACAATGCTATGATGATTTCAAAACTGTGTCAAGATTTTCCAATAATATTATGATGTCACAATGTTATGAGGACATCACAATGCTATTATGACATGATTTTGTTGTGACATCACAATGGAATTATGGCATTACAATGCTATTATGACTTCACAACAGTATGGCTTCACATTGATATTAGGAAATGACAATGATATTATGACATCACATTAGTATTATGAAATCCCAATGGAATTATGATTTCACCATGGTATTATAACATCTCAAAGTTATGATATCACAATGATATTATAACACCGAAAATTGAAGGAATATGGACTAAAGAAAATTGGGACCAAGGCTGGAGATGCATCCTAGAGGTTAAGAGTATTGTTTACTCTTACAGATATCGTTCTTCAATTCCCAGCAACTACACTGTGGCTCAAAACCATCTATAATGAGATCTGGTGTCCTTTTTCGGGATGCTGGCAGAACATGGTATATACAGTATATATATATATATATATATATATATATATATATATATATATATGTAATAAGTAAATAAATTGTTGATAAAACCTTCTTTTGGAATATATACAATTTATCATTTTTCATTCACATGCTGATTTATGTCCCCCCACTCTCTGGTTTCAATCCAGAAATTGCACTATGATGCTTATTCTATATATCACCTGTCTCAAGTTTGTGTAAACATGCCACCATTTGTTCTATGTATTTTCAATAAAACAACCAGCTATAATGCTGTGCAATGGAGAGGAAAGGGTAGGACACCTTGGTCCACAGTGGGAGAAAGAGGAAGAAAGCAGGGAAGGAGAGGTGGAGAATCAGGAGAGATCTTGGAACCATGTGAGGAGATTGACTGTACCTAAGATATGACTAAAATCACATATAATGAGTGAAGTATCAATGGTAGGTATCTATGTGGTCTTGGAGGTTTAGGATGGAATAACTATTGCCCAGCATTGTGCTCTAGGTTAATTAAATAAATCTCAGTTTCTGTGTTGTGATTTGGGTATAAAGCTGGGTTAGAAATAACTGCTGCTTGACTAAAAGATATTTCAATAGTAAATATTAATAGCTATTAACAAATGGCACCCAGCTAATCTAACTGTACAATAAATAGTCATCAACTAATTTAAGTATCCACAGCCTTTACATCATACTTTAACATAATTTGGTGGGGGAAATAAGCTCTCAGTAATAAAACCCCAACAACCAAAACTTAAATACTCCCAGATCAATTACTGTCTTTTTA
This sequence comes from Meriones unguiculatus, assembly GCF_030254825.1. Taxonomy (NCBI): domain Eukaryota; kingdom Metazoa; phylum Chordata; class Mammalia; order Rodentia; family Muridae; genus Meriones; species Meriones unguiculatus. The sequence goes on along the minus strand of NW_026843710.1, from coordinate 15,930,015 downwards.
AGCGAGACTTTTAAACTGACACAGGAGCAAATCACAGCCTATTGTGGAAATACCTATTATGACATCACAATGAAATTTTGATATCAAAATGCTATTATGACATCACAATGGAATTTTGACGTCAAAATGCTATTATGAAATCACAATGGAATTTTGAAATCAAGATGCTATTATCATATCATTATGTTATTTTGACATGAAAATGGAATTTTGATATCACAATGCTATGTTGACATCAAAATAGTGTCATGACACCACAATGCTATTATGACATCACAATGCTATTATGACAACAAAATTCTATTAAGACATGATTGTCATATGACATCACAATGAAATTTTGACATCACAATATTTTTATGACAGCATAATATTATGACATCCAATAGTATTATATCACAATGGTTTTATGACTTCAATGATATTATGATATCACAATGCTATTATAACTTCACAATAGTATTAGAATGTCACAATTCTATTATGACATCCAAAAGTTTTATGACGTCACAAAAGTATTATGACATTATAAATCAATTCCAACATAATTGTGGTATGATATCACATTGGAATAATGACATCACAATGGCATTATAACCTAAAAATACTATTACATCATCACAAATCTTTTAAAACATCAAAATGATATTATGATATTACAATGGCATTATGACCTCAAAAGGCTTTTATGACATCACAATGGTCTGATATCTCAAGGCTATTATGACATCACAGTGCTATAATGACATCACAATATATATGACATCACAATGTTATCATGACATCGTTATAGAATGACATCCAAATACTATCATATCATCACATGGTGTCATGATATTAAAATGGTATTATGACATAACTTCTGTGTCATGATATCAGAATGGCATTATGATATCCCAATGTTATTATAACATCACAATACTATTATGACATTACAATGCTCCTATGTCTTCACAATGATACATCACAATATTATTATGACAGCACAGTTGATATTTGCTTCACAATGCTATTATGACATCAATGTGGTATTTTGACTTTACAATGGTATTATGACATCACAATTCTATTAGGATATCACAATTGTAATATGACAACACAATTTATTATGAAATCTCTATTGTTTTGTGCTCACAATTGTGTCATGACATTTAGTGCTCTTATTACATTACCATGGTATTATGACATCTCAATCATATTATGACATCACAATTGTAATATGATATCAAAACCTTATTATGACATCTCAATGGCTTTATGTCATCACAATTGTGTAATGACATCTCAGTGTTCTTATGACGTCACATGGTATTATGACTTCACAATGGAAGTATGACATTACAATGCTCTTCTGTCTTCACAGTTATACACCACAATGCTATTATGACATCAGAATGGTATTTCAACATGATTGTGGTATGTAATCACAATAGAATTTTGAAGTCCCAATGGCATTATGACATCAAAATTTTACTATGACAATTCAGTTGTATTAATTCAAAACATTGGAGTCATGACATCTCACAGCTTTTATTGCATCACAATGTTGTTTTGAAATAACAATGGGGTCATGATATCCCAATGGAATTAGGAATTTCAAAAACTATTTTTAAATGATTGTGGTATGGAATCACAATGGAATTATGAAATCACAATGGCATTATGACCTTAAAATGTGATTATGACATCACAATCTTATGTTACCAGGATGGTATTATGACGACATCAAAATGCTATTAAGACATCAAAGGAGTATCACATTCCAATACAATTATGATATCATCCCGATGGTATTTTGACATCACACTGATATTATGAGATCACAATGCTATTATGACATCACAATGTATTATATTTCAATGCTATTATGACATCACAATATTAAGACATCACAATGGTGCTATGATATCAGAATGGCTTTATGACATCAAAATGCTATTATTACATGAAAATGCTGTCATGACATCACAATCATATTATGCCATTAAATGCTATTATGGCATCAAAATGGTATGATATCTTTTTTGATAAAATTACATCACAGTAGTATTATGACATCACAAATTTATTATGACATCTCAATGGTATTATGTCATAACAAGGTTGTCATTACATATAAGTGCTTTTATGACATCAATTTGGTAATATGAACTAAAAAAGGGTCATGAAATCCCAAGGCATTATGACAGCACAATGCTTTTATGACAGCACAGTAGTATAATATTCCAATGTTATTATAATTTCAAAATGGCATTATGATATCACAGTACTTATGACATCTAATGTAATTATTACATAACAATGGTAAGTCATCCCAATGCTATAATATCCTCACAATGACATAATATCACATTGGTATTGTAACGTCATTATGGTGTTATGCCTTCACAAAGGTATTATGACATCACAATGCTATTATGACCTCAAAATGCTTTTATGACATTAAAAAGGTATGATAATTTCACAATGGTCTTATGTCATATCAATACATTCATTATATCACCATGATATAACACCTAAATGATATTATGACATTATAATATTATTATGACATTACAATGGTATTGTGACAACACACTGCTATTATGACTTCACCATAGTATTTTGACTTCACAATGCTATGATGACATCACAATATTATGACATCATGCTGGGATTAGAACCTTATAATACTATGATGACATCATAATGGTATTATGAAATCACAATGGTATCATGATATAATAATGCTATGATGACATCTCAAAGATATAGCATCACAATTATATAACAACAAAATGCTATGTGGACATCACAATGGTTATTATGACTTCAAAATGATATTATGACATCACCATGTTATTAATAAAATGGTATTACATCAAGATTGTGCTATGACATCACAATGGACTTTTGACATCAAAACATTATTATGACTTCACAACTTTATGAGTTCAGAATGCTCTGATGATATCAAAATGGTATTATGACATCCTAATGCTCTGATGACATCACAATGCAATTATTCTATGAGAATGGCATGACATCAAAATTCATCATGATGTCTCAATGCTATTTAACATCAAAATGCTATTACAACATGATTGTTTTATGATACCACAAAGGAAATTTGACAATCACAATGATATTATGCCATTACAATGCTTTTATGATATTACAATGCTATTTTGACTTTACAATGCTCTCATAAGATCATAATGCTATTATGACATCACAATGCTATTATGATATATCAATGGTATTCAAGAATACAAAGATATGAAATCACAATCCTATTACAACATCACAAATGTGTTATGGCATCTAAATAGTATTATGACATCACAATGGCATTGGATCCCAATGGAATTATGATTTCACAATGTTATTATGACATCACAATGCTTTTATGATTTTGAAATTGTATATGGATATGTTTGTGTTATGATATCAAACTGGAATTTTGAGATCAAAAAGCTGATATGACTTCACAACAGTAAGACTTCAAAATGTTATTATAACATCCAACGCTATGATGACATCACAATGCTATTATGAAGTCACAACGGCATCATGACATGAAAATTCATCATGGTATCCCAACGCTATTATGATATCACAATGGGTAGACGATGACGGCTGAGAGGAAGAATGATGTCATGAAACAAGTGAAAGCCAGTAAGAGTTTGAGGAGACAGTTATTAAAAGTCACAGCATGCTTGAGAGAAAGGCTGAGCAGCCCTACATGCCTCAATCTGGGCAGCTGAAAGCACACAACTGAGAGAGGACAGTTCCTGTGTCCAATTTAGTTCAGTTAATCTGTCACATATTTCTTTCAAGTGTTCATTAGTAAAGTTCTCTGTCCTTGACATGTGATTTTCATATCATCACAGATCCCAATGTTATTTATTAAATGTAGAGATATGTCTTCAGTCAGTGAATTACTTACTGGGAATACCCTCATGACCAAGGCAACTTTTTGGGAAAATGCTTATAATTTTACAGAGACTATCCATGATGTCACTTCAGCAAGCAGATAACTTTTTGTAGACTTTCAGCAGAACTGAAAGCATTTCATACTGAATGACAAGCAGCAGGCAGAAGAGGGAGACTAAGAGAGACAAAGAGAGAGAAGGAGATTCAAGGGGACATTGCAATTCAAATCACCAGGAAGTGGAAGAAGACAGAGGGACATATAGGCTAAAAAATTATAGTTATCCTGATATTTTGTTGTTCAATATAACTAGTAAAGTCCCAGCAAATTTCAAGTTCTATGTTCTAAAGAACAGAATTGATAATCTCCTTTGGGGAAAATGTGGAATATTTCCATAATGGAGTATTATGCAGCTAATGAAATGATATCATGGTATTTTCAGGCAAATAGATGGAACCAGGGAAAATCATGCTGGGTGAAGTAACTAAAATGCAGACAGACAAATGTGGTATATATTCACATATTAGGAGGACTCCTAATAGTTTGGCAAAAAGTTCCAATAGGCCATCTAATTGTGACCAAAACAGTTTTCTAGAAGGGGGACTGGATGGGCAGTGAATTGAACTGTGGGGCATGGGTATTCTACAGAAATTTTCAAGCAAGCCACGCTATTGTTATTAAAATATGTTGCTGTCTGCTCTAAACTGATTGATCATTGCCATGTTCTTCTATCCACAGAGATGCTTCCTTCTGCCTCAAATTGGATTGCATACAGAAACCCACAGTCAAGTCATGAGGATGGGAAATATTTCCATCTTCTAATATATTCTTCTAATTCTTTCTTCTGAGATTTGAAATTTTTTTCATACAATCTTTGTCTTGCTTGGTTAGGGTCACACCAAGATACTTTATGTCTCTGACCAAAATCAAGAACACATCAAAGATATCATCCACTATGACCAAGTAGGCTTCATCCAAGGTACACAGGGGAGTTTCAATATAGGGAAATCCATCAATGTGATACACCATATTAAAAAAATGAAAGAAAAAATCCACATGATAATCTCTTTAGATGCTGAAAAAGCATTGGACATAATCCAACATCCATTCATGTTCATAGTATTGGAGAAATCATGATAGTATGCCTGAGTGACCCCAAAAATTCTCCCAAGGAACTCCTACAGTTGATAAACACCTTCAGCAAAGTGTCTTGGAAACAAAATTAATTAAAAAAAAATCAGTAGCTCTCTTGTATACAAAAGTCCAAAGGGCTGAGAAAGAAATGAGGAAAATAAAAGGAATTATATTACCTAAGAAGGCCAAACCTGCTAACCCTGACCAGACATTTCCTCGATGGGGACTCCACATGTAAATAGATGGGCTTTGAGGGCACATTGCAATGCAAATCACCAGGAAGTAGAAAATGATGGAAGGAACTCTAGGCTAAAAGAACATTGTTATCCTGAGTGATTGTCATTCAATACAATGACTAAAGTTCCCACAACTTCCAAAGACCAAAGAACAGGATTGGCAATCTCCTTTGGGGAAAGCTTGGAATATCTCCATAATTGAGTATTTTTCAGCTAAGATTATGACATTGTAATATTTTCCAACAAATGGATGAAACCAGGAAATATCATCCTGGGAGAAGTAAGTATAATGCAGAAAGACAAATATGCTGTGTATTCAGTTATTAGGAGGTCTCCTAGTAGTGGAGTTTAAGTACCAATAGGCCATCTATTATGATCAAACCAGTCTTCTACTTAGGGGATAGGATGGCAGTTAATTGAGCTTTTGGGCCAGGGCATCCTACTGAAATGGTCAAGCAACACAGGCTGTTGTTATTAAAATATGTTGCTCTCCATCCTCAACTAATAGATCAGTTCCATTCATTGGATCTACAAAGATGCCTGGTTCTGAATCAAATGGGATTGCATACAGAGACCCACAGTTGGATATTATGCAGAGAGTGACCTTAACACACCCAGCATTAAGTGGGATTTCCATATAAAATTCTAGCTTCCCTCAGTTCTCTGCTAACACTGCAGGAGAGGAGACAGGAAGCTAGTCATAAATAGAGGGAATTGAGGACAAAAGGAGAACAATAATGCCCTGTGAATCAAGCTGAAGAAGAAGATGATACAACCACAGGTGGTGAGACCTGATAAGCTAGTGTCAGATAGAAGGATGAGGAGGACCTCCCCCACCAGGGAACTAGAAAAAGAGCATAGGGATAGAGAAAGTTGAGTGGGTGGCACTGGAAAGAGAAAAGAGAGGGGGCAGGAGTGGAGATACAAGGTGACCAAATCATAATAAATAAATACATAAGAAAATCTATGAACAAAGTGGTGAGATACAGATCTCTTCAGGACTGATGGCTTCGTCTTAGTGTTGGTGACAGAATGCTGCAATGATGAATTTAGTTTTCTTTAAGGGAATTGTCACTGAGACTCTGATCGTGTTCCAATGAGTATATGAACAACACATATTTCAACTGATGTATTTTAAAGAAAAAAATATTAGTGTGACTCCTGGATAGAAATTTGAACTTGGGATCAATGAAAAAGGAGTTTAATGTATATTATATGAATTTCCCACATAATAAAAATAATATGTTGACAACTTTTAAAATGACTTTTAACATGCTGAAGAGATTCTGCTTAATATGGACAGATTTTGATTTTGAATGGCATGCTTTCCAGGAACTCATTTTGTAGCAGAGAATCCTAGCCATGAACTAGTGCTTACCCAGCCACCTCAGACCCCATGAGCTCAGTGGGCACTTATGAACAAGCAGTCATGGAACTAAAACTACATTTACATGGTTTGTCTGAAGGACAACATCAAGAAACACCTCTGCTCCTATGTCCTAGACATATAACAAGAACCCATTTCTCTGTCCTAAGTGACCAGTTTTGTTTTGTTTTGTTTTTTCAATGCAGTTTATTCAGGAACATTGAACAATCATCTGACCCTGGGAAAAGCCAGCCCACAGCTTAAATAGCCTCTGGGTAGCCAACCCCAGCATGCCACGTGGGAAATGCAGATAGGTCCACATAAATGGAAGCAAGCCAGATCCTCAGCCTTAGCCAAATGTGGAGTTGTTTGTGACAGAAAGCACCCACCATCGGGAAGGTGGAAGGCAGAAACCAGCTCCATCTTTAAGGCACAGCATTACGCAGCACTCTACAGTTCCCCCTTTTTGTTTTAGACACATCAGGAAAGAGTAGAGGTCTGATCTCTGATATTAGAAATAAATTGGGACTTTGTACCAATGTTCATTTAGTTGTCATCCACCCAAAGAGCATCAGACCCGTCAGATACCTTTTTCTCAGAGGCGGGACCTGGGGCATCAACCCGCATGCAATCAGACATACTCTTCTCTGGGTTCAAAGCGGCTGACTCTGAGTGCAGTGCTTAGCCTCACATCCTGAGCATAACAATTTAGCTTTTTATGGTAGCCAACCATGCTTGGGGAGACTGTCCTGCTTCAATGGCTGTAAAGGCCTGAATGATCATGGCTGCATTACGCTGTTGTGACACTCTAATCTTGCATATACACCACAGGCAAACCAAGGAGACCAACACCAGAAGGTCTGCTAATGCTCCCATGCCCGCCCATTCCTTCAGATGATTCATGGCTGCAGCAATCCATGATGATAATCCTGTGGCTAGTCCTGCGTCCACTCTGGTAGAATTTTCCGTAACAATGGCCACTCTCAGGTGCTCCATCATAGTATCGAATTCTCCAGTCCAATTACCTAAAATATAGCTAGACAATTGTTTAGACAGATTTGCAGCACAGGAAAAATTCTCATGTTGTATGTTAGTGACACAAAGTCTAGCATACTTTCATTGAGAGCCAAGTTGAGCGATTTGCCATAGGGTATCAATTTGCTCCTGCACGAGGTCAATCCTCTCATTGAACACCATCAAGCTTCCTTTTAGTTGAGCATTAATTCCTTTTTGTACATCTAAGGCATGAGCTACATTGGCTAAAAGAATATTCAGGGTCTGAGCAGTCTGTACAGTATGACTCATGGCTAATGCCCCGGTGGTAGCTCCAACAGCTGCCAATGAGATGGCAGTAACAATGGTGGCTGTAGTTCCAAGATCCCTTTTCTGTCTGAAGAAAGTCATAGTGTGAGGGGCATCAACAGGCACAGGCACCCAGCGAGGCATGCCAGTAACCAGGGCATACCTAAATTCACTAGGATTCCAGAATTGGGCAAAAAAGCAAGTATCATCACCACAATTACTTGGCTCTATCTGGCTAATAATGAATAAAAATGGGGGATATAAACAAACAGGTGTAGGCTTATAGGAAATATTATGAGAAGCCTTAACCCCCTCATTGGAACATCTTGCATCAGTTCTAGATCTAGCAGTGGTGGTGTCCGAGGTCTGAGTAGGTTCAGGAGACCATTGCCCCCAGGGGCGAGACATGCTGCATGTAAATTGACTAACTCCATGTTTTCCTCCACTTTTGAAAGTCATTTAAGATTCTTAAATTATTATTTTTTTTCCTTTTTTTAATTTTTCATCAATTACACTTTATTCATTCTGCACCCGCCCATAAGCCCCTCCCTTTTCCCCTCCCAATCCTACCCTCCCTCTTCCCTCTGCTTGCATGAAACTCCCGAAGTCCACTGATAGGGGAGGTTCTCCTCTCCTTTCTGATCTTAGTCCATCAGTTCACATCAAAAGTGGCTGCATTGTCCTCTACTATGGCCTGTTAAGGTTGCTCCCCCCCAGGGGGAAGTGAACAAAGAGCAGTCCAATCAGATTATGTCAGAGGCAGTCCATCTTCCCATTACTATGTAACCCAATTGGACTCTGAACTCAACTGGGCTACATCTGTGCAGGGGTTCTGGGTTATCTCCATGAATAGTCCTTGGTTGGAGTATGAGTCTCTGGGAAGTTCCCTGTGTTCAAATTTTCTTATTCTGTTGCTCTCCTTGTGGAGACCCTGTCCTCTCCAGCTCTTACTATTTCCCAGTTCTTACCTAAAATTCCATTCACTCTGCCCAACAGTTGCCCATCAGGCTCTGCATCTGCTTTGATAGTCTGTAGGGCAGAGGCTTTCAGAGGCTCTCTGTGGTAGGTTCCTAGGTTGTTTCCTGTTTTCTTCTTCTTGTGATGTCTATTCTTTTTGCCTTTCTGGATGGGGATTGGACATTTTAGTTAGGGTCCTCTCTTGCTTAGTTTCTTTAGATGCACAGGTTTTGGTAGGTTTGTCCTATGTTGTATGTCTATATGAGTGAGTATATACCATGTGTGTCTTTTTGCTTCTGGGACAACTCACTCAGGATGATCCTTTCCAGATCTCACCATTTGCCTGCATATTTCATGATTTCCTTATTTTTCATTGCGGAGTAGTACTCCATTATGTAGATGTACCACATTTTCTGCATCCATTTTTCAGTTGAGGGGCATCTGGGTTGTTTCCAGCTTCTGGCTATTACAAATAAAGCTGCTACAAACATGGTTGAGCAAATGTCCTTTTTGTGTACTTGAGACTCTTTTGGATATATGCCTAGGAGTGGTATGGCTGGATCTAGGGGAAGCACTATTCCTAGTTGTCTGAGAAAGCGCCAGATTGATTTGCAGAGTAGCTGTACAAGTTTACATTCCCACCTGCAGTGGAGAAGGGTTCCCCTTTCTTCACAACCTCTTCAGCATGTGTTGTAACCTGAGTTTTTGATCTTGGTCATTCTCGTGGGTGTAAGGTGAAATCTCAGGGTTGTTTTGATTTGCATTTCACTAATGGCTAGTGAGGTTGAGCATTTCTTTAAGTGCTTCTCTGCCATTCGGTATTCCTCTACAGAGAATTCTCTGTTTAGCTATGTTCCCCATTTTTTAAGTGGATTACTTGGTTTCCTGCTTTTCAGCTTCTTTATTTCTTTATATATACTAGATATGAGTCTTCTGTCAGATAAAGGGTTGGTGAAGATTCTTCCCCAACCTGTAGGCAGTCACTTAGTTTTGGTGATGGTCTCCTTTGCTTTGCAGAAGCTTTTCAGTTTCATGAGGTCCCATTTATTGATTGTTGCTCTTAGAGTCTGTGCTGTTGGTGTTCTGTTCAGGAAGTTTTCTCCTGTACCAATGAGTTCTAGGTATTCCCCACTTTTTTTTTCTAGCCGATTTAATGTGTCTGGTTTTATGTTGAGGTCTTTGATCCACTTGGACTTCAGTTTTGTGCATGGTGATAAGTATGGATCTATTTTCATTTTTGTACATCTGGACATCCAGTTGGAACAGCCCCATTTGTTGAAGATGCTATCTTTTTTCCATTGTATGGTTTTGGTGTTTTTGTCAAAGATCAGGTGTCCAAAAGTGTGTGGATTTATTTATGGGTCCTCTGTTCGTTTCATTGATCCACTGTTCTGTCTCTATACCAGTACCATGCAGTTTTTAAAACTGTTGCTCTATAGTACAACATATGATCAGGGATGGAGATATCTCCAGAAGATCTTTTATTGTAGAGGATTGTTTTAGCAATTCTACGTTTCTTGTCATTCCATATAAAGTTGAGAATTTTTCTTTCCTGGTCTGTAAAGAATTGTATTGGTATTTTGATGGCATTGCATTGAATCTGTAGATTGCTTTTGGTAAGATGGCCATTTTTATTATGTTAATCCTGCTGAGCCATGAGCATGGGAGATCTTTCCATCTTCTCATATCTTCTAATTCTTTCTTCAGAGACTTGAAATTTTTTCATACAAGTCTTTGACTTCCTTGGTTAGGGTTACTTCGAGGTACCTTATGTTATTTGTGGCTATTGTGAAGGGTGTTGTTTCCCTAATTTCTTTCTCAGCCCTTTTGTCTTTTGTATACAGGAGGGCTACTGATTTTTTTGAGTTAATTTTGTATCCGGCCACTTTGCTGAAGGTGTTTATCATCTGTAGGTGTTCTCTTGTAGAGTTTTTGGGGTCACTCACGTATACTATCATATCATCTGCAAATAGTGATAATTTGACTTCTTTTTTTCCAATTTGTATCCCCTTGATCTCCTTCAGCTGTCTTATTGCTCTAGCAAGGACTTCCAACACTATGTTGAAGAGATATGGAGAGAGTGGGCAGCCTTGTCTTGTCCGTGATTTCAGTGTGATTTCTTTAAGTTTCTCTCCATTCAGTTTTATGTTGGCTATAGGTTTGCTGTATATTGCCTTTACTATATTTAGATATGTGCATTGTATCCCTGATCTCTCCAATACTTTAAACATGAATGGATGCTGGATTTTGTCAAAGGCTTTTTCAGCATCTAGGGAGATTATCATGTGGTTTTTTCTTTCAGTTTGTTAATATGGTGGATCACATTGATGGATTTCCATATATTGAACCACCCCTGCATACCTGGGATGAAGCCTACCTAGTCATGGTGGATGATATCTTTGATGGGTTCTTGTATTCAGTTTGTGAGTATTTTGTTGAGTATTTTTGCATCAATGTTCATAAGGGAGATTGGCCTGAAGTTCTCTTTTTTGGTTGGGTCTTTGTGAGGTTTAGGTACCAAGGTGACTGTGGCTTCATAGAATGAGTTTGGTAATGTTGCTTCTGTTTCGATTTTGTGGAATAGTTTGAAGAGAATTGGAGTTAGCTCTTTTTGAATGTATGGTATAATTCTGCACTGAAACCATCAGGTCCTGGGCTTTTTTTGTATGGTAGAATTTTGATGACTGCTTCTATTTCCTTGGGGGATATAGGACTATTTAATTGATTTACCTGGTCCTGATTTACCTTTGGTAAGTGGAATCAATCAAGAAAATTGTCCATTTCATTTAAATTTTCAAATTTTGTTCCGTATAGACTTTTGAAGTAAGTCCTAATGATTGCTTGGATTTCCTCAGTGTCTGTAGTTATGTCCCCCTTTTCATTTCTGATTTTGTTGATTTGGATGGTGTCCTGCTGCCTTTTAGTTAGCTTGGCTAAGGGTTTGTCTATCTTGTTGATTTTCTCAAAGAACCAGCTGTTGGTTTCATTGATTCTTTGAATTGTTTTATTTGTTTCTAATTGATTGATTTCAGTCCTGAGTTTGATTATTTCCAGTCATCTGCTCCTTTTTGGTATGTCTGCTTCTTCTTTTTCTAGGGTTTTTAAGTGAGCCATTAAGTTGCTTGAATGAGATGTCTCAAATTTCTTCTTGAAGGCACCCAGTGCTATGAACTTTCCTCTTAGCACTGCTTTTATTGTGTCCCACAAGTTTGGGTATGTTGTGTCTTCATTTTCATTGAGTTCTAGGAAGATTTTAATTTCTTTCTTTATTTCTTCCCTGACCCAGCTGTCTTTTAGTAGCAAGTTGTTGAGTTTCCATGTATGTGTAGGCTTTTTGCTATTTCTGTTATTACTGAGGTCCAGCTTTATTCCATGGTGATCAGACAGGATACAAGGGATTATTTCAATCTTCCTGTATTTGTTGAGGCTTGCTTTGTGACCAACTATGTGGTCTATTTTGGAGAAGGTTCCATGAGGTGCTGAGAAGAAGGTAAATTCTTTTGTTTGGGTATAAGGTTTTGTAAATGTCTGTTAGGTCCATTTGATTCATGACCTCTATTAGAGATACTGTTTCTTTGTTTAATTTCTGATTTGTTGACCTGTCCTTTGTTGAGAGTGGGGTTTTGAAGTCTCCCACTATTAGTGTGTGGGTATCTATATGTGGTTTAAGTTTTATCAATGTTTCTTTCACAAATGTGGGTGCCCTTGTATTTGGGGCATAGATGTTCAGGATTGTGATGTCTTCTTGGTGGAATTTTCCCTTGATGAGTAAGAAATGTCCTTCCCCATCTCTTTTGATTAATTTTGGATGAAAGACTATTTTATCAGATATTAGAATGGCTACTCCTGCTTGCTTCTTGCGTCCATTTGCTTGAAAAGCTATCTTCCATCCCTTTACCATCATGTAGTGTCTGTCTTTGTGACTTAGGTGTGTTTCTTTTATACAATAGATTGCTGGGTTTTGTTTACGCATCCATTCTGTTAGTCTGTGTCTTTTTATTGGAGAATTAAGTCCATGGATATTGAGAGAGATTAATGACCAGTGGCTGTTAAATCCTTTGAATTTGATGTTGGTTGTGTTCATATGGTTGTGTACTTGGTTGCTTTTTGTTTTACTGTAGTGGGGTTATTTATTTCCTTTGTTTTATTGAATGTCGCTAGCTTTCTTGGGTTGTATTGTCCCTTCCAATGTCTTCTGTAATGCTGCTTTTGTTTGTAGGTATTGTTGAAATTTGTTTTTGTCATTGAATATCTTGTTTTCTCTGTCTTTGAGAACTGGAGTTTTGCAGGGTATAGTAGCCTGGGCTGACATCTGTGTTCTCTTAGGGTCTGCATGATATCTATCCAGGCCCTTCTGACTTTCATAGTCTCTGTTGAAAAGTCAGGTGTGATTCTAATGGGTTTGCCATTATATGTTACTTGGCCTTTTTCCCTTGCAGCTTTTAGTATTTTTTCTTTGTTCTGTATACTTACGGTTTTGATTATTATGTGGCAGGAGGATTTTCTTTTCTGGTCTAATTTATTGGGTGTTGTATAGGCTTCTTGTAGTCTTATTGGCCTCTCCTTTAAGTTGGGGAAATTTTCTTCAATGATTTTGTTGAAAATATTTTCTGGGCCTTGGTGCAGGGAATCTTCTTTTTCCTCTATTCCTATTATTCTTAGGTTTTGTCTTTTTAAGTTGTCTTGAATTTCTTGGACAGTCTGTGTCAGAATTTTTTTAGATTTAACATTTTCTTTGACAGATACATCTATTTCTTCCATTGTATCTTCCACACCTGAGATTCTTTCTTCCATTTCTTGTGGTCTATTGGTTATGCTAACCTCTGTAGTTCCTGCTTTCTTCCCTAAGTTCTTTCTCTTCACAATTTCTTCCATTTGTGTGTTTTTTTTTTTAATTTTTCCAATTCTATCTTCAGGTCTTCAGCTATTTTGTTGGATTCCTTCCCCTGTCTGACTGTATTTTCATGTTTTTCAGTCAATTCCTTCAACTGTTTGTTTGAACAATCCACTGTTTCTTTTACTTCATTCAGTGATTTAAGCATTTCCTCTCTAAAGGCCACAGACTGTTTGGCTGCAGCTTCCCGTATTTCTTCATGGATGGCCATAATGTCCTTGTCTTTAATTTCCTCCATTTCTTTACGGATAGCCATGATCTGTTTGTTTTTATCTTCCTCTAATTCTTTTCGTATTTTATTGGTTTCCTCTACTATCTTCTTCATGAGCATAGATGTTAGATCATCTCCTTGAATTTCATTTATGCTGGGGTGTTTAGGGCTATTTGCTCCTGGATAACTGGGTTCTGGAGATGCAATATTGCACTGGCTTTTGTTGATTGAACTTTTTCTCTGTCCTCTACCCATTGGGCTATCTTAGTTGTTTGAATTTAGTTTCTGGTTGTTCCTGGACTCTTGTAGTGGAGAGAATCCCTTTGGCAGGAAGATGATTTTTCCTGAAGAAAGCCTTCCCAGCTTTTTGGGTATAGTCACTGGATGTCCGGTGTTTTTCAGGAGTTGCTACAGCTCACCTCAGGCATAGAGTTCTGGGTAATAACTGTGGTCCTGATTAGTTGAGAGGGCTCTCCTCTCACTGGGAGATGTCCTGGAGACAGCTGCCTTCCTTTTGGGTTTCTTGCTGTAAATTTAGTGATCAACTGCTGTAACCTGTGTATCCTGTGGTTTGGTCGGTTTTGTTAGAGATAACTGGTTGCCCCTTGGAGCAGTATCTGGGGGTTGATCTCAGGGTTCCCAGTCTTTTGTAGGTCTGAGGTTGGGGCTCTGTGCCCCAGAACCCAAGAGGTAATCTGTGGAGGGTGAGTACTGCTCTGGTGTCTTGGGGTGCACAGTTCTGCCTGTAAGGTATAGTTGATACAAAACAGGCCTCTGGGCTGGTCGAGCATGTGCCCACCTGCTAGTCTGAGGGAGCTGAGTTTCCAATCACTCTGTGCTCCCTGTTTGGGCCCAGATCTGTGATGGTTGGCCTTACTCACCTGTTTGCGATCTGCAGGCTGCTAGACTTTCCCTAGGTGACCCCAGAAGCACGGTTTCTTCCTTCCCTGTGGGGTCCTCTCTGGACAGGGGTTTCCAGTCCCTGTTGTACTGGGGCGCACAGCTTGTCTGTACCGCTGAGCTGAGCACACAACTCTCTGTGCAGCAGGAGCTCAGTTGTGTTGGCAGCGGGTACCCGCCATCCCAGAGACTTTCCGGGAAAAAAATGGGTGACCCATTATCAGACTGGCAACTTAGCTTCCCCATGGGGTTTTCTTGCGACTGGGACTCCCACTCTCAGGGAACCTTGTGCCCACCAATTAGCCTGGGAAAGTGATCCTAAGTGACCAGTTTTAATTGTAAACCTCAGGACCAGGAGTACTTTTCACTGACCAGTGAGTAGTACACAGCTGCTGATCCAGCCAGGTCACTTAAGGCAGCCCAGCTCATCGAAGGTTGCCAAAACTAGTGTGGAACAGCATCCACTCTCATAGAGTTTACTGCCCCGTAGTTCTCCTTTTACACTCCCCGAAATTTCTCTGTTTCAGCCAACCAGTCTAAGGAATTGTCTGGTTTAATTCTCATTTCCCTGTTCTTAAAGACTCCATACCCCAAGTAACCCTAATCCCTGTTAGCCTATTATATCAATGTTAGCCTATTATATCAATAAGAATGTGAAGGTATATTTAGTGAAAACATGAATAACTGCTCAGTTCAAAGTCACAAACTAGAAATTTCAGATCCATGACCACAGGAAGAGACCACCTTTTAATTCTGTACATTCCACTTATTCTCACATTATTTTGTAGTTTCCTTACTTAGGAAGCTGTACAATTAAATAAACATCAAAGTTTCATATCCTATCTGACATTGTCACAGAGGAAAAGAGGACTAAAGGTGTTTGATCTGGATAAAGGGATGAGATAAAGGCTTGCTGGGTTTCACAAGAAAAAGTCACATTTGCAAAAGATGAGTGATACTGTACATTGAGAAAAGGTTTTTTTCTTTTTCTTTCTTTCTTTTTTTTTTTTTTTTTTTTTTTTTTTTTTTTTTTTTACTCATCTCCATGAAACACTCAAGAGTCTCTCAGGTACTGATTGGCTGAGAAGGAGAATGATGCCATGCAACAGGTGAAGGCAAGTAAGACTTTCAGGAGCCAGTTATTAAAAGGTCCAAGTGGACAGCCTGCTTGAGTGAAAGGCTGAGCAGCACCACATGCCTTAATCTGGACAGCTAAGAGCACACAACCAAGAGATGAAAGATCCTTTATCCAAACTCTTAGTTCAGGAAAAGTGTCAAATATTTCTTTCAAGTGATCATTAAAAAGTCACATGTCAATTTGACCTGTCAATTTCACCTTAACACAGATTTGATTAATATTTGATAATACACACAATACCTCCTCAGTCAATGAATTACTTACTGTAAAAATGCTCCCTGAACAAGGCAATTCTTCGAACAAAAGCACTTAATTGGGGCCATACTTATATTTTTATAGAGACCATCCAGGATGTCGTCCTTCAGCAAAACTTAGAGCTTTTCATACTGAACCACAAGCAGCAGACACACAGAGGGAGACAGAGAGAGAAAGAGCTAGAGAGAAAGATTCAGGAATAGAGAGACCTAGACCAACAGAAACAAAGATATAGTGTGACAGAGACTGAGAGAGACAGAGACAGAGAGACAGACAGAGAGAGAGAGAGAGAGAGAGAGAGAGAGACTCCATTCTGTCTGGCCACTTTCTTTGGCATATCAACCTCAAAGCACACATTCCTATATTACAACTCTATTAGGAATTATATTATCTAACAAGCCCATAACTCCTAATACTTCCCAGACAATTCCTCCTTGGGGCTCAACATGTAAATAGATGAGCTTCAAGGGGAATTGCAACTCAAATCACAAGGAAGTTTACAAAGATAGAGGGACTTCTAAGCTAACTGAACATAGTTATCCTAATGGTTTGTCATTCATAACAATGATTAATTTCCCAAAAACTTCCAAGGACTAAAGAACAAGACTGACAATCTCCTTTGGGGAAAATGTGGAATATTTCCATAACGAAGTATTATTCACCTAAGAAAACAATGTTTTCAGCCAAATGGATGGAACCAGGAAAACCATCCTAGGTGAAGTAAATAAATATAGAAAGACAAGTATGTTAAATATTCCCTTATTAGGAGGTCTCCTAATAGTACTGGATAAAATTTCATAGGCCATCTATCATGACCAAATCAGTCTTCCACTAGGGAGTTTGGGAGGCAATGAATTGTGTTGTTGTGCCAGACCATCCTATGGAAATTTTCAAGCAACCAGGCTGTTGTTTAAAGTATATTGCTGTCTGCCCTCAAATAATAGAGACAGTGCCATAATCTTATATCCACAGAGATGTTTCCTTCTGCATCAAATGGGATTGTATACAGAAACCAACAGTCTAATATTATGCACAGAGAGACCTTAAAACATCCAGCACTGAAAGGGATTTCTCTATGAAATCCTACCTCCCCTTAGAGACTTGGGAAGCCTAAAATAGAGGAGGCAAGAAGAATGTCATAAGTAGAGACAATTCAGAACACAAGGAAAACAATGCCCTATGAATCAAGCTGAAGAGGAACAGTATACACCCAGCACTGATGAGACTTTTAACATGGAGAAAAGATTCCTCTCAAGGAGTGCAGAGTTTGATTTTGTAACGCATGCTTTCCAAGAACTCATTATGTAGCAGAGAATTGTAGCCATGAACTAGTTTTACTCAGCTTCCTTAACCTCATGAGCTTAGGTGGTGTTTTGGATTAAGCATTCCTGATGCATTATATAACACTACATTCAGAGGGTGTGTCTGGAGGACCACAGCAGGAAACACAACTGCCCTTGTGTCCTAGGCATATAACACGGAACAATTTCTCTGCCCTATCAGTCTAGTTTTAACTGTAAAGCCGAGGACTAAGAGGGGTCCTCACTGAACCAAGAGTAGGATAGAGCTACAGATCTTGCCAGGTCATCGAAGACAACTGTGCTCATGGAGAGTGGCATGTAGAAGAGCACCAGCTGTCAAATAATATCTTGCCCCTCAGTTCTCCATTTACTCTCATCCAATCTATCTCTGTTTAAGCCAAACCAGGCCCAGAAATTGTCTAGTTCCTTCTCTTTTCCCTGCTCTTAAAGACGCAATAACCCAGGGAACCCTAGACCCTGCCAGCCTATTATATCAATAAGAATGTGAAGGTACATTTAGTGAGTATGCAAGTAACTGGCTAGTTCAAAGTCACAACCTGGGAAATTTCAGAAACAAATCCACAAGTGTAGTCGACCTTGTTATTTGGAACATTCCCCTTAATCCCACATCACTTTGAAATTTCCCTACATAGGAAACTGTCCAATTAAATAACCATTAAATTTTCATTTCCTATCTGATATTGTTACAGAGGTAAAGAAGAGTAAAGGTGTGTAATCTGGATAAAAGGATAAGACTTTTTCAGATTCACAAGAAAAGTAAAGGGTGCAGAGGATCAGAGATACTGAACACTGAGGAAAGTTTGTTAACTCATCTCCATGGAAACCTCAAGATTATCTCAAGGTGCTGAATATGTGAGAGGGAGAATGATCTCATGCAAAAGGTGAAAGCCAGTAAAACTTTCAGGAGCCAGTTATTAAAAGGGCCAAGTGGACAGCCTGCTTGAGAGAAAGGCTGAGCAGCCCTACATGCCTCAATCTGGAAAACTCAAAGCATAACCCAGAGATGTCAGTACCTGTATCCAAGACTCTTGGTTCAGGGAAATTGTCAAATAGGTTTTTCAAGTGTTTATTAATAAAGTCACATGTCCTTGACATATGAGTTTCACATTACAACAGATTTCATTATTATTTGTTAGAAGCACAGATACACCCTCAGTCAGTGAAATACTTACTGGGAAAATGCTCCCTGAGAAAGGCAAATCTTTGAACACAAAGTGTTTAATTGGGATCTTATGTTTTTAAAGATTCCATCTATGTACACCAGTGCAAACAGTCATCTTGTTGTAGTATTTCAGGAGAACTGAGAGCTTTTCATACTGTATCATAAGATTCAGGCAGAGAGAGGTTTATAGAAAGAAAATGAGAGAGGAAGTTAGATAGACAGATTTAGATAGTGAGGCCAAGACCAAAAGAAACAAATATATAAAGTGACAGAGACTGAGAGACAGACATTTCATTCTGTCTGGTAAATTCCATTGGTGTATCAACCTCAAAGCACACCCTCCTATATTATAACTCCAACAGGAATTATATTATCTAGCAAGGCCATACCTCCTAATACTCCCTGACATTTCCTCACTGGGACTAAACATGTAAATAAATGAGTTTAAGGGGACATTGCAATTCAAATCACAAGGAAGTGAAAGAAAATAGAGGGACATCTAGGCTAAAAGAACATAGTTATCATGATAGTCTGTCATTCAATACAATGATTAAAATCCCAGAAAATTCCAAGGACTAAAGAATAAACTGACAATCTCCTTTGGGGAAAATGTGGAATATTTCCAAAAGGGAGTATTATTCAGGTAAGAAAATGACATATGATATTTTTAAACAAAAGGATGGAACCAGGAAAAATCATCCTGGGTGTAGCTAACATGCAGAAAGACAAATATGGTATGCATTCACATATTAGGAGGTCGCCTAATTTTGGAGAATAAAATTCCAATAGGCAATCTATTGTGAACAAGCCAGTCTTCCACTAGTGAGATTTAGTAGCTGTTAATTGATTTGTTGGGCCAGGCTATCCTATGGAAATTTTCAAGCAAACCAGGCTGTTGTTAAAATATGTTGCTCTCTGCCCTCAAATGATAGATCAGTGTCATGTTCTTGCATACAAAGTGATGCTTCCTTCTGCATCAAATGGGATAACATACAGACACCCAGAATATGATATGCAGTGAGAGAGACTTGAAACACATAGCTCTAAATGGGATTTTCCTATGAAATTCTCCCTCCACTCAGAGCTCTGGAAAGTTTGCAATAGAGGAGGTAGGAAGAGGGTCATAATTAGAGAGAATTGAGGACACAAGAACAATGCCCTGAGAATCAGGCCACAGAAGAAGAAAATGCAGCCAGCCTAGAGGAGAACTCCTAAACTAGGGTCAGATGGAAGGGGTAGGAGGATGTCCCCAATCAGGGAACTAGAAAAAGTCCATAGGGATAGAAGAAGGAGGGTAGGAAGGACTGGAAGGTGAAGAGGGAAGGGGCAGCAGAGTGGATACAAAGTGACCTAATTGAAATAAATAAATACATAAGAAAAACTGTGAACAGGTGATGAAGTATAGAGCTCTTCAGGTCACATGGCTTCTTCTTGGTGTTGGTGATAGTGTGCGACAAGGATGAACTCAGTTTTCTTTAGAGGACTTGACACAGAGATTCTGATCATGTTCCAATGATTATGTGAACAGCACATACTAGGACTGATGTATTTCAAAGAAAAAAAAGTCAGTGTGACTCCTGGGTAGGAATTTAAACCTGGCATCAATGAAAAAGGAGTATAATGTATATTATATGAATTTCCCACATAATAAATAAAAATAATATGTTGACAACTTTCAAAATGACTTTTAACATGGTGAAAAGATTCGGCTTAAGGAGTGAAGAATTTGACTTTGAAAGGCATGCTTTCCAGGAACTTATTATGTAGCAGAGAATCCCAGCCATGAAATAGTGCTTACCCAGCTACCTCAGACCCCATGAGCTCAGTGGGCACTTCTGAACAGGCAGTTGTGGCACTAATACTACGTTTACATGGTTTGTCTGGAGGACAACATCAAGAAACACTTCTGCTCTTATGTACTAACCATATAACAGGGACCCATTTCTCAGTGCTAAATGACTAGTTTTAATTGTAAACCCCAGGACCAGTATGGTTTCTCACTGACCACTGAGAAAAACCAGCCAGATCAGCCAAGGCAGCCCAGTTCATAGGAGTTTGCCAAAAATAGTGTGCAACAACCCCAGGTGTCAAATAGTTTATTGCCCTTCAGTTCTCCTTTTTACATACAGCAATCTTTCTCTCTTCCAGCCACACCAGTCCCAGGAACTGTCTGCTTTCCTTCTTTTTTCCCTGCCCTTAAATTCTCAATACCACACGGAACCCTAGACACTGCCAGCCAATTACATCAATAAGAATGTGAAGGTACATTTAGTGAGAACATGAATAACTGCTCCGTTGAAAGTTATAACCTAGGATTTTTCAGATCCAAGAGCCCAGTAGGAGACCACCTTGTCATTCTATACATTCCCGTTAATCTCACATGACTTTGAAGCTTCCCTACTTAGGAAGCTGTACAATTAAATAAACATTAAAGTTTCATTTCCTACCTGATATTGTCACAGCGGTAAACAGGATTAAAGATGTAAGATATGGAAAAAGGGATGAAATAAAGGCTTGTTTGGTTTCACAAGAAAAAGTCACATTTGTACAGGATCAGAGATACAGGACACTAAAGAATGTTTGTTTACTCATCTCCATGGAAACCCCAAAATTCTCTCAGGTACTGATTGGCTGAGAAGGAGAATGATACCATGCAACAGATGGAAGCCAGTAAGTTTCAGGAGCCAGTTATTAAAAAGGACCAAGTGAATAGCCTGCTTGAAAGAAAGGCTGAACAGCTCTATATCCCTCAATTTGGAGAGATGAACGCCCACAACCCAGAGATGACACTTCTTGTGTCCAAGATTCTTAGTTCAGGAAAAGTGTCACATATTTCTTTCAAGAGGTCTTTTATAAAGTCACCAGTTTCACATTATCACAGATTCCATTATTATTTGTTAAATGCACATATGTCCTCAGTCATTGAACTACTTACTGCGAAAATGCTCCCTGACAATGGCTAATCTTTGAACACAAAGTGTTTAATTGGGACCTTACTTATATTTTTACCGAGAATATCCATGATGTCATATTGGCAAGCAGTAATCTTCTTGTAGTCCTACAGCAGATTTGCGAGCTTTTCTTACTTAGCCACAAGCAGCAGCAAGAGAGCATGTGGCAGAGAGAGCAAGAGAGAGAAAGAGCTAGAGAAGCAGATTCAGAAGACAGAAACTTTTAGAAACAAAGATATAAATTAATAGAGACAGAGAGATGGAGACTCCATTCAGTCTGTTCACTATCATTTGCATATCAACCTCCTAGCACACCCTCTTATAACACCAAAATGAATTATATTTTATAATATTATTTTAATTTTTATTAGTTATACTCTATTCACTTTGAAGCTCTCCATAAACTCCTCCCTCTTCCCCTCCCAATCCCACCATCACTCCAATTTGTCCACTCATGTCCCTCCCCAAGTCCACTGATAGGGGAGGACTTCTTCTTTTTTTATTTTTATTTTATTTTACTTTTTATTTTATTTTAGCAGTTACATTTTATAAACTCTGTATCCCAGCCGTGTCCTGATCCCTCATTCCCTCCCAGTCCCTCCCTCTCGCACTCATCTCCACCGTGCCCCTTTCCAAGTCCACTGATAGGGGGGACCTCCTCCCCATTCATCTGATCCTGTTTTATCAGGTATCTTCAGGACTGGCTGCAAAGCCCTCCTCTGTGGCCTAATGGGACTGCTCCTCACTTAGGGGGTGGGGAGACCAAAGAGCCAGTCATTGAGTTCCCATTAGAAATAGTCCTTGTTCCCCTCACTTTGGGAAACCAATTGGTTACTGAGCTACCACAGGCTACATCTGAGCAGAGGTTCTAGGTTATATTCATACATGGTCCTTGGTTGAATGTCAGTCTCAGAAAAGACCCTGTGCCCAGATATATTTGGTCCTTGTGGAGCTCCTATACTTTCCCCATCAGACTAACTCCCCTTCTTTCTTATGATTCCCTGTACTCTGCCAAAGGTTTGGTTATGAGTCTTTGCTTTGAAAACAGTGCTAGTTAGAGTCTTTCAGATGCACTCAGTAGACTCCTGACATACGTTCAATGCACATCCCATCTGTCTTTCTAAATGAGGATTGATCATCTTACACCATGTCCACTCAATTGATTATCTTTTTTAGGTGTATAGATTTCATTATGTTTATAATATCTTATAGATCTATATAAGTGAGTATATCCCATGTTTGTCTTTCTCCTTCAGGGATATTTCACTCAGAATGATCTTTTCTAGATCCCACCATTTGCCTGCAAATTTCATGATTTCCTCCTTTTTGATTGCTGAGTAGTATTCCATTGTGTAAAAATACCACAATTTCTGTACCGAGTCCTCCATTGATGGACATCTGGGTTGTTTCCAGGTTCTGGCTATTACAAATAAAGCTGCTAAAAACATGGTTGAGCAAGTATCCCTTTTGTGTACTTGAATGAACTTTGGGTATATACCTAGCAGTGGTATAGCTGGGTCTTGAGGAAGCACTATTCCTAATTGTCTTAGAAAGCGCCAGATAGCTTTCCAGAGTGGTTGTATCAGTTTACATTCCCACCAGCAGTGGAGGAGGGTTCCCCTTTCTCCACAACCTCTCCAGCATGTGTTATCACTTGAGTTTTTCATCTTGGCCATTCTGAAGGGTGTAAGGTGATATCTCAGGGTCATTTTGATTTGCATGTGCCTGATGGCTAATGAGGTTGAGCATTTCTTTAAGTGTTTTTCTGCCATTCGATATTCCTCTGTCAAGAATTCTCTGTTTAGCTCTGTTCCCCATTTTTTAATTGGATTGCTTGGTTTGCTGCTTTTCAGCTTCTTTAGTTCTTTGTATATACTGGATATTAGTCCTCTGTCAGATAAAGGGTTAGTGAAGATTCTTTCCCAATCTGTAGAGAGTCGTCTTGTTTTGATGACGGTATCCTTTGCTTCACAGAAAATTTTCAGTTTCATGAAGTCCCATTTATTGATTGTTGCTCTTAGAGCCTGTGCTGTTGGTGTTCTGTTCAGGAAGTTGTCTCCTGTGCCAATGAGTTCTAGGCTGTTCCCCACTTTCTTTTCCAATTGATGTAGGGTATTTGGTTTTATGTTGAGGTCCTTGATCCACTTTGACTTTAGTTTTGTGATAAATATGGATCTATTTTTATTTTTCTGCATGTAGACTTCCAGTTGGTCCAGCACCATTTGTTGAAGATGCTGTTTTTTTTCCATTGAATGGATTTGGCTTCTTTGTCAAATATCGAGTATTCATAGGTGTGTGGATTTATTTCTGTGTCATCTATGTGGTTCCATTGATCCTCCTTTCTGTTTCTATGCCAATACCATACAGTTTTTATTACTGTTACCCTGTAGTACAGCTTGAGATCAGGGATGGAGATACCTCCAGATGATCTGTTGTTGTACAGGATCCTTTTGGAGATTCTGGGTTTTTTGTTTATCCATATGAAGCTGAGAATCTTTTTTTCAAGGTCTGTAAAGAATTGAGTTGGTATTTTGATGGGAATTGCATTGAATCTGTAGATTGCTTTTGGCAGTATGGCCATTTTCACAATGTTAATCCTACCAATCCATGAGCACCGGAGATCTTTCCATCTTCTGATATCTTCTTCGATTTCTTTCTTCAGAGACTTGAAGTTTTTCTCAAACAGGTCTTTCACTTGCTTGGTTAGAGTCACACCAAGGTACTTTATGTTGTTAGTAGCTATTGTGAAGGGTATTGTTTCCCTAATTTCATTCTCAGCCTTTTTGTCTTTGGTATATAGGAGGGCTTCTGATTTTTTTGAGTTGATTTTGTATCCTGCCACTTTGCTGAAGGTGTTTATCAGCTGAAGGAGTTCTCTGGTTGAATTTTTGGGCTCACTCATGTATACTATCATATCATCTGCAAATAGTGACACTTTGACCTCTTCCTTTCTGATTTGTATCACCTTGATCTCCTTTAGTTGTCTTATTGCTCGGGCTAGGACTTCAAGTACTATGTTGAAGAGATGGGGACAATGGGCAGCCTTGCCTTGTCCCTGATTTCAGTGGGATTGATTTAAGTTTCTCTCCATTGAGCTTGATGTTAGCTATAGGCTTGCTGTATATTGACTTTACTATCTTTAGGTATGTGCCTTGTATCCCTGATCTCTCCAAGACTTTAAACATGAATGGGTGTTGGACTTTGTCAAATGCTTTTTTGACATCTAAGGAGATGATCATATGGTTTTTCTCCTTCAGTTTGTTTATGTAGTGGATTACATTGATGGATTTCTGTATATTGAACCACCCTTGCATACCTGGGATGAAGCCTACTTGGTCATGGTGGATGATATCTTTAATATGTTCTTGGATTCGGTTTGCAAGTATTTTATTGAGTATTTTTGTGTCAATGTTCATAAGAGAAATAGGCCTGAATTTCTCTTTTTTTGTTGGGTCTTTGTGTGGTTTAGGTATTAATGTGACTGTGGCTTCATAGAATGAGTTTGGTAGTGTTCCTTCTGTTTCTATTTTGTGGAATAGCTTGAGGAGAATAGGAGTTAGCACTTCTTTGAAGGTCTTGTAGAATTCTGCGCTGCAGCCATCTGGTCCAGGGCTTTTTTTGGAGGGGAGATTGTTAATGACTGCTTCGATTTCCTTGGGAGATATAGGGCTATTCAGTCTTTCTACCTGATCTTGACTTAGTTTTGGTAGATGGAATCTTTCAAGAAAATTATCCATTTCATTTAGATTCTCAAATTTTGTGGCATATAGGCTTTTGTAGTATTACCTAATAATTGTTTGGATTTCCTCAGTGTCTGTGGTTATGTCCCCATTTTCATTTCTTATTTTGCTCATCTGGTTAGTTTCTCTCTGCTTTTTAGTTAGTTTGGCTAAGGGTTTGTCTATCTTTTTGATTTTCTCAAAGAACCAGCTTTTTGTTTCATTGATTCTTTGGATAGTTTTATTTGTTTCTAATTGATGGATTTCAGCCCTTAGTTTGATTATTTTCAGCCATCTGCTCCTCTTGGGTGTATCTACTTCTTTTTTTTTCTAAGTTTTTCACTTGGGCCATTAAGTTGTTTGTATGTGATGTTACAAATTTCTTCTTACAGGCACTTAGTGCTATAAATTTTCCTCTGAGCACTGCTTTCAATGTGTCCCATAAATTTGGGTATGCTGTGCCTTCCTTTTCATTGAATTCTAGGAAGTCTTTTAATTTCTTTCTTTATTTCTTCCTTAACCCAGCTATCATTGAGTAGTAAGTTGTTCAGTTTCCATGTGTGTGTCGGCTTTTTGTTGTTTCTGTTGTTGTTGATGTCTAGCTTTAGTCCATGGTGGTCAGATAGTATACAAGGGATTATTTCAATCCTTTTGTATCTCTTGAGGCTTGCTTTGTGACCCACTATATGGTCTATTTTGGAAAAGGTTCCATGTGGTGCTGAAAAGAAGGTGTACTCTTTTGAGTTTGGGTGAAACGATCTGTAGACGTCTATTAGGTCCATTTGATTTGGGGATTCTGTGAGTGCTTTTGTTTCCCTATTTGGTGTCCAGTTGATCTGTCCCTTGGTGAGAGTGGAGTGTTGAAGTCTCCCACTATTAAGGTATTAGGATCAATGTATGATTTAAGCTTTAATAATGTTTCATTTACGAATGTCGGTGCTCTTGTGTTTGGGGCATAGATATTGAAGATTGTGATGTCCTCTTGGTGGATTTTTCCTTTGATGAGAATATAGTGGCCCTCATTTTTTTTATTAACTTGGGTTGAAAGTCTATTTTATTAGATATTAGGATGGCTACTCCAGCTTGTTTTCTGGAACCATTTGCTTGAAAAACAGTTTTCCAGCCCTTTACTCTGAGGTAGTGTTTGTCTTTGTTGCATAGGTGTGTTTCTTGGATGCAACAGAATGTTGGATCCTGTTTCCTTAACCATTCCGTTAGCCTGTGTCTTCTTATTGGTGAGTTGAGTCCATTGATATTGATAGATTATAGTAACCAATGCATGTTAGTTCATTTTGTAATGGAGTCGGTGTTCTAACCCTGTTTTATTGCTTGTTTTCTTTTCATTTTTGTTGGGACATTATCTATATGCCCTGTTTTCTTGGGTGAATTTTTTTTCATTGGATTGGAGTTTTCCTTCTAGTATCTTCTGTAGGGATGGTTTGCTATGTAGATATTGTGTAAATTTAGTTTTGTCATGGAATATTTTGTTTTCTCCATCTATGTTGATTGAAAGCTTTGCAGGGTATAGTAGTCTGGGTTGACATTTGTGATCTCTTAGAGTCTCCATGATACTTGCCCAGGCCCTTCTGGCTTTCATAGTTTCTGATGAGAAGTCCCATGTGATTCTGATAGGTCTACCTTCATATGTTACTTGGCCTTTTTCCCTTGCTGCTTTTAATATCTTTTCTTTGTTCTGTAGATTTAGTGTTTTGACTATGATGTGACGTGATGTGTTTCTTTTCTGGTCTAGTCTATTTGGAGATCTGTAGGCCTCTTGTATATTTATGGACATGTCTTTCTTTAAGTTGGGAAAATTTTCTTCTATGATTTTCTTGAAAATATTTTCTGGACCTTGGATTCTGGAGTCTTCTTTTTCTTGAATTCCTATTATTCTTAGATTTTGTCTTTTCATAGCATCCTTGATTTCTTGGATATTTTGTGATTGGAACTTTTCTGATTTTACTTTTTCTTTGAGAGAAGTATCCATTTCTGCAAGTGTGTCTTCAGCTCCAGAGATTCTCTCTTCCATCTCTTGTATTCTGTTGGTGATGCTTACTTTTGTGGTTCCTGATCTTTTCTCCAAGTTCTCCAGCTCAAGGGTTTTCTCATTTTGTGTTTTCTTTATTGATTCTAATTCTGTTTTCATGCCTTGCACCATTTCTTTTATGTGTTTGAATTTGGATTCCTGTCTCTCTACTATGGCCTCTATTTCTTTTTTCATTTCCTTTTTATATGCCACTAATTTTTCCTCTACTTGTGTATCTATTTGTTTGGCTATGTTTGCCTGTGTTTCTTTAAGGATATTGTCTATTTCTTCTTTCTTTGCCTCCAATTGACTGGCCATCTCTCTGAAAGATTTGTTCATTTCCTCCTTATGAGCCTCAAATAATTGGGCGAGCATGGCTTTAAAATCATTTTCCTGTGCTTCTGCTGAATTGGAGTATCCATCGATTTTGGGGTTTGCTGGTGAATTCATGATGTCCTGATTTATGTTGGAAGTGTTCTTTCGCCTGCCCCTGGCCATTGGCTTATCTGAAACCTTCCCTGTTCATTTTTGGATTCTGCAGATCAGACTGGTGCTGTCTCTGTCTGGTGTCTGGAGAGTTCTTCAGGAAGCTGAGCACTCTCAACATGCTGAGGACTAGCTGTACCTGTGGGAGGAAAGTACGCAGGCGCAAACGGGGCAAATGCCAGCTTGTGCGCGCGTGTGTGTGTATGTCTGTGTGTAAGTGTGTGTGGACGTGTGTCTTGAGGGACAGAGTGATGGCTAATGTTGAACCCTTGAGTGTATGGGAGGGGCTCTGCAATGTATATGTCGCACGTGCTAATGATGATCGCAGCACAATTTCTGTCATTAACTGCCTTAACTCCTCAATTAGGCCCACAGGGCAGGAACTTCAATGTCCCTAGTGCCCCTCTGTTTCCCAAAGTGGGTATGTGGGTGGGAAAGGGGTTCGATGCCTGGCTTCTGATTTAGAAGGACCCAGGATCTGGGGAACTGCAGATTATCAATGGTGCACTCACTTACAGGCAGGTCTCTTGGCAGAGATCGTGGTATCTGGGGCTCTCTGCTCTCTGGTTTTGCCCTGCTTCTTTGATGTGCTCCACCAGTTCTGTGCTGCTGTCACTGCCAGGTTCTGAGGTCTTGCAGCAGCTGGAGATTTCAGGGTGGTCACTTCAGCAGGGATGGGGTAACCAGGCTCTCTATTCTCTGGTTTGGCCCTGGTTAGTCTTAAACTGGAGGGCTGTGGTGCCCCGCCAGTTCAGTGCTGCCCCACTGCCACGTCCTGCTGTAACTAGAGACTGGATCGCTAGTCCGGATGCTTTCTGGGAAGTCCTGGGGTCTCTTCACTGTGCTCTCCAAGCTTGGGAGGCCCAGTGTCTGGTGTGTGTAGGTAGTATGAATTTTCTTCCTGGTTTTGGTGAGTATATAGCGTATTCTCTGTCACTGTGGGATTGGGTGGGCCGTACCGTCAGTGATGGCAATCCTGAGGAGCTAGTATGGCGTCTAGTAGATTCCCACCCTGGGAGGATGGTGCAGCAGCTGTGCGAATCTGGGACTCCGGGACACGTACTGCTGGCTTTTGTCTGCTGCTAAAGTGCTTGGGGCTCCATCTCACCGCTGTATACCCCAGGCAGTTAGGTCTGCGCTGAGAAAGATGAGCCCACTGTGCTGCTGTGCTGAGGAGGAAGGAGGTCTGGGGGAAGGGAGTGCCGCAAGATCAAAGGATAGTTTCTCTCCTTCCCCAAACAAGTCCCCTGGTGAACGGAGACCAAAGTTTTCACCTCCTGCGATGTTCTCTGTTGTTCAGAAAGCCTCACCGTGGTTTTCCTGGGTTAGGGGGTCCTTCCATTCACCAACTCAGAAGTTCAGGTATCCCACCACTCAGAAACTGTGTGTGATAGTAGCCATCTTGGCTCCCCCCCCCCCGACTTCTTCTTCTTCCTTCTGAATTTACTCTATAACATCTCATCAGGAGTGGCTGCATTGTCTTCCTCTGTGGACTGTTAAGGCTTCTCTAAGATCAAAGTGTGGTTTACAAAGAGCAGGCCAATCAGTTCATGTCAGAGGCAGTCCCTCTTCCCATTACTATGGAGCCCAATGGGAATGAAATGCCATAGGCTATATCTGTGCAAGAGTTCTAGGTTATCTAATGCATAGTACTTGTTTGGAATATGAGTCTCTGAAAAGAAACCTGTGCTCAGAGTTTTTGGTTCTGCTGATTGTGGAGCTCTTGTACTCTCCAGATCTTACTATTTCCCAATTCTTTCATTAGATTCCATGCACTCTGCCGAGCCCTGGGCCAAAAATCTCAGCATCTGCTTTGATAGTTTGCATGGCAGAGCCTTACAGAGGCCCTCTGTTGTAGGCTCCTAACTTGTTCCCTGTTTTCTCCTTCTTCTGATGTCCATACTCTTTTTCTTTTGGAATGGGGATTGAGCATGTTAGCCAGAGTCCTACCTCTTGTTGAACAGATTTAGTACATTTATCCTATATGTACATTTATCCTATATTAAATGTTTATATGGGTGAGTATATACTGTGTGTGTCTTTATCGTTCTAGGATAGCTCATTTCCAGTTCCCACCATTTACCTGCATATTTGATGATTTCCTTGTTTTCTATTGCTGAGTAATATTTCATTGAGTAGATATACCACAATTTCTGTATCCATTCTTCAGTTGGGGGGGCATCTGGGTTGTTTCCAGGTTCTGGATATTACAAATAATGCTGCTAAAAACATAGGTGTGCAAATGTCATTATTGTGTACTTGAGCCACTTTTGTATATATGCCTAGGAGTAGTATAGCTGGATCTTGGGGAGGCGCTATTCCTAGTTATCTGAGGAAGCACCAGATTGATTTCCAGAATGGCTATACAAGTTTACATTCCCACCTGCAGTGGAAGAGGGTTTTTTTTCTCCACAACCTCTCCAGTATGTCTTATCACTTGAGTTTTTGAACTTGGCAATTCTGATAGGTGTAAAGTGAAATCTCAGGGTTGTTTTAATTTGCATTTTCTTGATGGCTAATAAAGTTGAACATTTATTTCAGTGTTTCTCTGTGATTTGATATTCTGATATTCTCTATCGAGAATTCCTTGTTTAGCTAGGTTGCCCATATTTTGATTGGATTACTTGATTTGATGCTTTTCAAGTTCTTTAGTTTTTATATATACTGGATGTTAGCCCTCTGTCACATACAGGGTTGATGAAGAGTCTTTCCCAATCTATAGTTATTTGTTTTCTTTTGATGACAGTGTCTTTTGCTTTACAGAAGTTTTCAGTTTCATGAGGTCCCATTTACTAATTGTTGCTCTTGTAACCTATGCTGTTGTTGTTCTGTTCAGGAAGTTGTCTCCTGTGCCAATGTTTTCAAGGCTCTTCCCCAGCTTTTCTTCTAACTGATTTAATGTGTCTGGTTTTATGTTGAGGTCTTTGATCCATTTGGACTTTAGTTTTGTGCAGGGTGATAAGTATGGATCTATTTGAATTTTTTCTACATGTAGACATCCAGTTAGACCAGCACTATTTGCTGAAGATGCTGTCTTTTTTCCTTTATCTGGTTTTGGAATCTTGTTAAAAATAAGGTATCCACAAGTGTGTGGGTTTATTTATGTGTCTTTTATTTGGTGCCATTGATCAAACATTGTGTTTCTATGACAGTACCATGCAGTTTTTATTACTGTTGCTCTATAATACAGCTTGAGATCAGGGATGGAGCTACCTCTAGAAGACCTTTAAGTGTAGAACATTGTTTTAGCAATTCTTGGTTTCTTGTTTTTCAATATGATGTTGAGAATTTTTCTTTCATGGTCTGTACAGAATTGTGTTGGTAATTTGATGGGAATTGCATTGAATCTGTAGATTGCTTTTGGTAAGATGGTCATTTTTACAATGTTAATCCTGCCAAGCCAATGACCAGGGCACATCTGTCCTTTTTCTACTTCTTTCTTCAGAGACTTCAGTTTTTTGTTTTATATATATATATATATATATTCTTTGACTTGCTTGGTTAGGGTCACACCAAGATACTTTATGTGTTTGACCTAATACAAGAACACATCAAAGATATCATCAACTGTGACCAAGTAGGCTTCACCTCCGGCATGTAGGGGTGGCTCAATATGTGGATATCCATCAATGTGATCCACCATATTAACAAACTGAAGAAAAAAAAACACATGATAATCTCCTTCAATGCTGAAAAAGCATTTGGCACAATCCAATATCCACTCATGTTTAACACATAGGAAAGATCAGGGATACAAGGCACTTATCTAAATATAGTAAATGAACATAGAACAAGCCTACAGCAAACATCAAAATAAACTAAGAGAAACTTAAAGCAATTCTACATTAATCAGGGACAAGGCAAAGCTGTCTACTCAGTCCATATTTCTTCAACATAGTTCTGAAATTTCTTGTAGGGCAATAAGAAAAAAAGAAGGATATCAAGGTGATACAATTTGGAATGGAAGAAATAAAAACAAAAATATCACTATTTGCAAATGATGTGATAGTATACCTGTGTAAAACCAAAGATCTATCAGGGAAGGCCTACAGCTAATAATTTCCTTCATCAAAGTGTCTGGATAAAAAATAAACTCAGAAATAATCAGTAGCCCTGCTTTATACAAAATACAAATGAGCTGAGAAAGAAATTAGGGAAATAAATGGAATGCTATTATCTAACAAGGCCATACCTCCTAAACCTTCCCAGACATTTCCTCACTGGGGACTAAACATGTATATAGATGAGCTTCAAATAGACTCTGATTTTAACAAAAAAAAAAAAAAAAAAAAAAAAAAAAACAGGAACTAGAAGAAGATAGAGGTATATCTAGGTAAAAAGAACACAGTTATCCTGATATTTCCTCTTTCAATACAATGACTAAAGTCCCAGCATCTTCCAAGGACTAAAGTACAGGATAGACAATCTCCTTTGGGGAAAATGTGGCATATGTACATAATGGAGTATTATTCAACTAAAAAAAAATGACATCATGATATTTTTACAGAGATCATACAAGATGTCACATCAGGAAGTAGTCATCTTGTTGTAGTCCTTCAGCAAACTAAAACTTTTCATATTGAACCACAAGTGGCAAGCAGAGAGACACAGAGAGAAAGAGCTAGAGAGACAGATTCTGATATAGAGAGACCAAGAAGAACAGAAACAATGATATATAGGAACAGACTGAGAGACAGAAACCCAGTTCTGTCTGTTCACTTTCATTGGCTTATCAACCTCAAAGAACTCCCTCTTATAATATAATCCAATAGGAATTATATTATCTAACAATGTCATACCTCCTAAACTTTGCCAGTCATTTCCTCCCTAGTGACTCAACATGTAAACAGATGAGCTTTAAGCAGACACTGTAATTCAAATCATCAGGAAGTGTAAAAAGATAGAGGGACTTCTAGGCTAAAAGTACATAGTTACCCTGATAGTTTGACATTCAATAAAATGATTAAATTCCCAGAAATTTCAAAGGACTACAGAACAGGACTGACAATCTCCTTTGGGGAAAATGTGGAATATTTCCATAAGGGAATATTATTCAGCTAAGAAAATGACATATGACATTTTTAAGCAAAAGGATAGAACCAGGAAAAATCATCCTGGGTGAAGTAACTAACATGCAGAAAGACATATATGGTATGTAATCACACATTAGGAGGTCTTCTAATTGTTGGGGGCAAAGTTCCAATAGGCAATATACTGTGAACCAACCAGTGTTCTGCTAGGGGGATTAGCTGGCAGTTAATTAAACTGTAGGGGCATGACATCCTACAGAAATTTGCAAGCAACCCAGGCTGTTGTTATTAAATATATGTTGGTCTCTGCAATCAACTGATAGTTCAGTGCCATGTTCTTGGATTCACAGATTTGCTTCCTTCTGTTGGAATGCATGAAGTAACCATAGACCAATATTATGCAGAGAGAGAACTTTAAACACACAGCTCTAAATGGGTTTTTCCATATGAAATCCTCCCTCCCCTCAGAGCTCTTGGAAAGCTGCAGGAGAGAAGGCAGAAAGATTGTCATAACTACCAGGAATTGAAGACCAAAGGAAAAAAAAATGTCCTGAGAATCTGGCTGCAAAGGAAGATGATGCAGGTAGCATTGATGCGTACTGATAAGCTAGGATCAGACAGAAGCAGGAGGAGGATCTCCCCAATCAGGGATACAGAAAAAGGGCATACGGGTAGAATAAGTAGGGTGGATCAGAATGGACAGAGAAGAGGGTGGAGGCATCATAGAGATACAAATGAACAAATCATAATAAATAAACACATAAGAAAAACTGTGATCAAGTGATAAAGTATAGAGCACTTCAGGATTAATGACTTCTTCTTGGGGGTGGTAGAAAGATGCAGTAAGGATGATTTCATTTTTCTTTAATGGACTTGGAACTGAGACTCTGATCATGTTCCAATGAGTATATGAACACCACATACTAAAACTGAAGTATTTTAAAGAAAAAAATAGTGTGAAACGGTACAAATTTGAACTTGGGATCATAGGAAAAGGAGTGTAATGTATATCAAATTCCAACATAAGCAAAAAAAATATTTTCACAACTTTTACAATGGCTTTTAACACGGAGAAAATATTCTGCAAAAAGAGGATAGATTTTGACTGTGTAAGGCATGCTTTCCAGGAACTCATTATGTAGCAGAGAATCATAGCTATGAACTAGTGGTTACCCAGCTACCTCACATCCCATGAGCTCAGGTGGTACCTCTGAAGGAGCATTCCTAGCATTAAAATACATTTAGATGGATTGTCTAGAGGACCACAGCAGGACACACAGCTGCTCTTATGTCCTAGGCATATAAGAAGGACGCATTTCTCTATCCTGAATGCCCAGTTTTAACTTTAAACCCCAAAACCATGAGAATTGCTCACTGACCACTGTGTAGGACAGAGATGCTGAGCTGGTCATGTAAGCCAAGGCAATCCTCTCATAGAGGGCTGAGAACATTAATGTGGAATAGCACCAGCAGTAAAAGTTTATTGTCCCTCAGTTCTTCTTTTACTCTCACCTATCTTTCTCTGTTTCAGTCAAACCAGTCCCCGGAATGGTCTGTTTTCCTTCACTTTTTCCTGCTTTTAAAGACTCAATACACCAGGGACCATAGGCCTTTCCAGCCTATTATATCAATAAGAATGTGAAGGCAGATTTAGTGAGTACACACGTAACTGGCTAGTTCAAAGTCACAACCGTAGAAATTTCAGAACCAAGTCAACAATAGAAGTCCACCTTGCCATTTGGTACATTCCCCTTAATCCCACATCACTTTGAAGCTTTCCTACTTAGGAAGCTGTCCAATTAAATAAACATTAAAGTTTCATTTCCTACCTGACATTTTTCACAAAGGTATACAGGAGTAAAAGTGTAGGATCTGAATAAGGAATGAGATAAAGGCTTTCTGGGTTTCACAAGAACAAGTCACATGTGCACAGGATCAAATATACTGGACACTGAGGAAAGTATGTTTACTCATCTCCATGGAAAACTCAAGATTCTCTCATGAGCTGATTGGCTGAGAGGGAGAATGGTGTCATGAAACAGTAAGAGTTTCAGGAGCCAGTTAATAAAATTGGATAAATGGACAGTTTTTTTGAGAGAAAGGCTGAGCAGCCCTACATGCCTCAATCTGGGCATCTGAAAGCACACAACCCAGAGATGACAGTTCCTGTTTCCAAGAATCTTAGTTCAGAAAAGTTGTCACATATTTTTTCCAATGTTCATCAATAAATTCATGTGTCCTTAACATGTGACTTTCACATCACCACAGATTCCCTTATTATTTGTTAAATGCACAGATGTGTCCTCAGACAGTGAATTACTTAAGTTGAAAACACTTCCTGACCAAGGCAACTCTTTGAAATAAAACATTTAATTGGGACCTTGTAAGTAACATTATGATATTTTTACACAGACCATCCAGATGTCACATCATCAAGCAGTCACCTTGTTGTAGTCCTTCAACAGAGCTGAGAACTCTTCATAATGAACCATAAGCATAAGTTGGAGAAAGGGTGACAGAGAGAGACAGAGAGAGAAAGAGCTAGAGAGATGGATTCAGAAATGGAGGGACCAAGACAAAAAGAAACAAATATAAAAAGTGAAAGAGACAGATACTCCATTCTCTCTGGTCAGTTTCATTGGCATATCAACCTCAAAATACACCCTCCTAAAATATAACTCAAATAGGAATTATAGTATCTTATAAGGCCATAAATCCTAACCCTTCTCATATATTTTCTCACCCAGGACTAAACATGAAAAAATAGATGAGCTTCAGGGTAACATTACATTTCAAATCAGCAGGTAGTGGAAGAAGATGGAGGGACTTCTATGCTAAAAGAACATAGTTATATTGATAATTTGTTGTTCAACACAATGATTAAAGATCCAGCAACATTGAAGGCCTAAATATAGTATTGAAAATCTCCTTTGTGGAAAACGTGGCATAATTCATTAGTGGAGTATTATTCAGCTAATAAAATGACATCGTGATATTTTCAGGCAAAAGGATGGAAGCAGGAAAAATCATCCTGGGTGAAGTAACTAAAATCAGAAAGGCAAATATGATATGTATTCACTTATCAGGAGATCTCCTAATAGTGGAGGATAAAGTTCCAATAGGCCATTTAGTCTTACCAAACCAGTATTCCAATTTGGGGATTTAGGAACAATAAATTGTGTTGTAGGGCCAAGGCATCCTAAAGAAATTTTCAAGCAACCAAGGCTGTTGTCATTAAAATATGTTGCTCTCTGCCTTCAACTGATATATCAGTGTCATGTTCTTGGATCCACAGAGATGCTTCCTTCTGCATGAAATGGTAATGCATAGAGACCCCCCAGTGTGATATTATGCAGAGATTGACCTTAAAACACCCAGCTCTATTGTGTACTTGAGCCTCTTTTCGGTATTTGCCTAGGAGTGGTATGGCTGGATCTTGAGGAATCACAATTCCTAGTTGTCTAAGAAAGTGCAGATTGATTTCCAGAGTGGTTGTACAGTTTACATTCCACCAGCAGTGGAGGAGAGTTCTCCTTTCTCAACAACCTCTCCAGCATGTGTTGTCACTTGAGTTTTTTATTTTGGCAATTTTGATGGTTGCAAGGTGAAATCTCAGGGTCATTTTGTTTTGCATTTCCCTGATGGCTAATGATATTGAGCATTTCTTTAAGTGTTTCTCTGCCATTCGATATTCCTCTATCGAGAATTCTGTTTAGCTCTGTTCTCTATTTCCTAATTAGATTACTTGGTTTGTTACTTTTCAACTTTAGTTCTTTATATATACTGGATATTAGCCCTCTTTCAGATAAAGGGTTAGTGAAGATTCTTTTCCAATCTGTAGGCATTTGCTTTGTTTTGATGATGGTGTCCTTTGCTTTACAGAAGCTTTTCCATTTCATGAAGTCCCATTTATTGATTGTTGCTCTTAGAGACTGCTGTTGGTGTTCTGTTTAGGAAGTTGTCTCCTCTGCCAATTATTTCTAGGGTCTTCTACACTTTTTCTTCTACCCGATTTAATGTGTCTAGTTTTATGTTGAGGTCTTTCATCCACATGGAATTTAGTTTTGTGCATTGTGATAAGTATGGATCTATTTGAATTTTTATTTCTGGGTCTTCTATTGCGGTCCATTTTCCGCCAGTACCATGCAGTTTTTATTACTGTTGCTTCTTAGTACAGCTTCAGAACAGGGTTGGACATACCTCCAGAATATCTTCTATTGTAGAGGATTGTTTTAGCAATTCTGAGTTTCTTGTTTTGTATATGAAGTTGAGAATTTTTCCTTTAAGTTGTTTAAAGAATTGTGTTGTTAATTTGATGGGAATTGCATTGGATCTGTAGATTGATTTTGGTAAGATGGCCATTTTGACTATGTTAATCCTGCCAAGCCATGAGCATGGGAGATCTTTGCATCTTCTGACATCTTCTAATTCTTTCTTCAGAGACTTGAAATTTTTTTTCATACAAGTCTTTGACTCCCTTGGGTAGGGTTACACCAAGATACTTTATGTCATTTGTTGCTATTGTGAAGAGTGTTTTTTCCCTAATTTCTTTCTCAGCCCTTTTTTCTTTTGTATACAGGAGGGATAGTGAGTGTTTTGAGTTAATTTTGTCTCTAGCCACTTTGATGAATGTGTTTTTCAGCTGTAGCAGTTCTCTGGTAGAATTTTTGGGGTCACTCACCTATACTATCATATCATCTACAAATAGTGATATTTTGACTTCTTCCCTTCCAAATTGTATCTACTTGATCTACTTCAACTATCTTATTGCTCTAGCAAGAACTCCAAGAAATATGTTGAAGAGATATGGAGAGAGTGGGCAGCATTGCCTTGTCCCTGATTTTAGTGGGATTGCTTTAAGTTTCTCTCCATTGAGTTTGATGTTGGCTATAGTTTTGCTGTATATTGCCTTTACTATGTTTAGAATTGTGCCTTTTATCCCTGATCGCTCCAATATTTTAAACATGAATGGATGTTGGATTTTGTCAAATGCTTTTTCAGCATCTAAGGAGATTATCATGTGGTTATTTTCTTACAGTTTGTTAATATGGTGGGATGAAGCCTACTTGGTCATGGTGGATGATATCTTTGATGTGTTCTTGCATTCGGTTTGCAAGTATTTTGTTGAGTATTTTTGCATCAATGTTCTTAAGGGAGATTGGCCTGAAATTCTCTTTCTTTGTTGGGTCTCTGTGTGGTTTAGGTACCAAGGTGACTGTGTCTTTATAAAATGAGTTTGATAGTGTTCCTTCTGTTACTATTTTCTGTATAGTTTGAAGAGATCTGGAGTTAGCTCTTCTTTGAAGATCTCATTGCATTCTCTGTTGAAATCATCTGGTCCTGGGATTTTTTTGGATGGAAGACTTTTGATGACCACTTTTATTTCCTTAGGTGATATAGTACTATTTAATTGATTTACCTGGTCTTGATTCATCTTTGGTCTGTGGAATAGATCAAGAAAATTGTCAATTTCTTTTAGATTTTCAAATTTTGTGGCATGTAGAATATTGAAGTAAGTCCTAGTGATTGCTTGGATTTCTTGAGTGTATGTAGTTAGTCCTCCTTTTCATTTCTGATTTTATTGATTTGGATGGTGTCTCTCTGCCTTATGGTAAGTTTGGTTAATGGTTTTCTATCTTGTTGATTTTCTCAAAGAAACAGCTCTTGGTTTCATTGATTCTTCAAATTGTTTTATTTCTTTCGAATTGATTGTTTTCAGCCATCACTTTATTTCCAGCAGTCTACACCTTTTTGGTGTATCTGCATCTTCTTCTTTTTCTAGGGTTTTTAGGAGATTTTGATGACAGCTTTTATTTCCTTAGAGGATATAGGATGATTAAATTGATTTACCTGGTCTTGATTCAGCTTCAGCATATGGAAACTCTCAAGAAAATTATCCGTTTCATTTAGATTTTCAAATTTTGTGGCATATAGGCTTTTGAAGTCAGACTTAATTATTGTTTGAATTTCTTCAGGATCGTGATGTCTTCCTGGGGAAATTTTCCCTTGATGAGTATGAAATGTCCTTGTCTATTTTGTTTTATTAATTTTAGTTAAAAGTCTACTTTATCAGATATTAGAATGGCTACTCTTGCTTGCTTCTTGGGTCCATTTGCTTGGAAAGCTGTCTTCCAGCCCTTTACCCTCAGGTAAGATCTATCTTTGTACCTTAGTTAACCACACAGTGCTGCATCTTGTTTATGCATCCATTCTGTTAGTCTGCGTCTTTTTTTTTTTTTTTTTTTTTTTTTTAGAATTGAGACTATTGATGTTGAGGAAGATTAATGACCAGTGGCTGTTAGGTCCTTTGATATTGATGTTGGCTATGGTACTGTTCGTGTGTTTGGCTACTTTTGTTTTGCTGTAGTGAGGCTAATTATTTCCTGTGTTTTCTTGAAAGTAGTTAGTTTTCCTGGGTTGTAATTTCCTTCTAGTATCTTCTGTAACCGTGGATTTGTGTGTAGGAATTGTTGGAATTTGTTTTTGTCATTGAATATGTTATTTCCTCTGTCTATGAGGACTGATAGTTTTGCTGGGTACAGTAGCCTAGGCTGACATCTGTGTTCTCTTAGTGTCTGTGTGATATCTGACCATGCCCTTCTGGCTTTCATAGTTTCAGTTGAGAAGTCAGGAGTGATTCTGATGGGTTTGCCATTATATGTTACTTGGACTTTTTCCTTAGCAGCTTTTAGTATTTTTGTTTGATTTGTATACTTACTGTTTTGATTATTATGTGACAGGAGGATTTTCTTTTCTGTTTTAATTTATTATATGTTCCACAGGCCTCTTGTGTTCTTTTAGGCTTCTCTTTTCAGTTGGGGAATTTTCTTCTATGATTTTGGTGAAAATATTTTCTGGGCCTTAGAGGAGAGAATCTTCTTTTTCCTCTATTATTCTTAGGTTTTTTTATTTTTATGTTGTCTTGGATTTCTTGAATGATTTGTGTCAGGAATTTTTTAGATTTATTATTTTCTTTTATGGATACATCAATTTCTTCTATTGTATCCTCCACACCTGAGATTCTTTCTTCCATCTCTTGTAGTCTGTTGGTTATGCTTACCCCTGTATTTCCTGTTTTCTTTCCTACGTCTCCCTATCCATGATTTCTTCCATTAGTGTTTTCTTTATTTTTTCCAATTCTACCTTCAATCTTGAACTGTTTTATTGATTTCCTTCACATGTCTGACTGTATTTTCCTGCTTTTCCTTCAATTCCTCACCTGTTTCATTGAACATTCCTTTGTTTCTTTTATTTCTTTCCATGATTTAATAATTTCCTCTCTGAATGCCACAAACTATTTGGCCGCATCTTCTGGTATTTCTTTATGGATGGCCATAATCTATTTTATTATATCATCCTCTGATTCTTTATATATTTCATTTGCTTCCTCTACTAACCTCGTCATAAGCATAGATGTAAGGTCATCTTCTAGAAATTCACTTATGTTACAGTGTTCAGGGCTACTTGACCCTGGATTAGTGGGTTCTGGGGATGCCATATTGCTGTGCCTTTCGTTGGTTGTGTTTTTCAATGACCTCTACCCATCTCTGTGTCTCAGGTATTGTTTGTTAATTTCTCGTGCCTGCTGTGTCCTGGGATGGGGAGACTCCACTTGGCAGGTTATGAAAGAGTTCTCCTCATCTTTTTGTGTATGGTCAACTGAATGGTTGTACTTCTGAGGAATTTTCACAGATCACTTCATGTATGGACATGTTTGGTAACTGTAGTATTGCCAAACTACACTCCTCTCTACAAGAGAAGTCTTGACGATGGCTGCCTTGCTTCTGGGTTTCTTGCTCTGAATTTAGTGAGCTGCAGCTGTTGCTCTTAAGGTGTAATTGTTGGGTGCATCCCTGTTGATATACCAGGGATACCCACGGTTTTGTCATTTGAATCTTAGAGCAGTATTTATTTGAATCTTAGAGCAGTATCTGAGGGCTGTTGTGATAGCACTCCAGCTTTTGTAGGACTGTGGATGCAGCTGTGTGCCCAAGTGGACTTGTGGAACTCAATGGTATGTGAGCATGGTGCTCATACCCTCAGTAGTGTGATAGAGCCTAGAGCTTGCATGAATCCAGAAAGTCTTCTGGAGCTGGGTGTCCTGATAGTTGGACATGATGATCCCTACATTGTGGAGTTTCCTCCTGACAGGGACACCCAGACTATGCTTTGAGGACTGCCCTTCTGCCTGGATTGGCAAGTAAAACCTGCAGGCATAGAAGAGTATGACTGCCTTTCTGGAGATTGGGTACCTGGGCATCTGCACTCAGATGGAACGGGATCTCTTCCATTTTTTA
This sequence comes from Meriones unguiculatus, assembly GCF_030254825.1. Classification (NCBI taxonomy): domain Eukaryota; kingdom Metazoa; phylum Chordata; class Mammalia; order Rodentia; family Muridae; genus Meriones; species Meriones unguiculatus. Next base: position 15,888,716 of record NW_026843710.1, on the reverse strand, counting down.
GCTGGGTGAGTTGAAACTAATTGTATCCCCACACTGGGGTATCCTCTTACCTAGGAAACACAATTGCTTGTGTTTAGGGCTGCTAGCTGTGACTGTTGGTCACTATGCTGATCCTGCTGTGCTGCTGGTCAGAAAGAGAGTCATCCTTGTGCTGCCATGTTGCTCTCTTCTATAATGACTTTTAAGATGGAAAAATGATTCTGCTAAAAGAAAGCACAGTTTGAGTTTGTCAGGTGTGCTTTCAAGGAACTCATTATGTAGCAGAGAATCCTATTCATGAACAAGTGCTTACTCAGCTACCTCAGATCCCATGATCTCAGGTGCCACCTCTGAACAAGCAGTCCTGGCACTAACACTACATTCAGATAAATTGTCTGAAGGACCAAGCAGGAAACACAGCTGTTCTTATGTCCTAGACAAATAACAAGGACCCATTTTTCTGTCCTGAATGCCCAGTTATAACTGTAAACCCCAGAAACCACTGAGTAGGACAGAGCTGCTGATCTGGCCAGGTTAGCCAAGGAAACCCTCTCACAGAGGGTTGTCAACACTAATGTGGAATAGCTCCAGCTGAAATAGTTTATTGCTGCTCAATTGTCCTTTTGTTCTAACTTATCTTTCTCTTTTTCAGCCAAACCAGTCCCAAGAATAGTCTGGTTTCCTTCCCTTTTCCCTGCTCTTAAAGATTCATTACTCATAAAACCCTAGACCCAGCCAGCCTATTATATCAATAAGAATGTGAAGGTACATGTAGTGAGTATGCCAGTAAAAGCTCAGTTCAAAGTTACAACCTCGGAAATTTCAGATCCAAAACCACAATAGGAGACCACCTTGTCATTCAGTATATTTCCCTTAATCCTACATCACTTTGATGCTTCCTTACTTAGGAAGCTGTCCTATTAACTAAACATTAAATTTTCATTTCCTACCTGACATTATCACAGAGGAAAACAGGAGTAAAGTTGTGGGATAAAGGGATTAGATAAAGGCTTTGTGGGATTCACAAGAAAAAGTCACTTGTGTTCAGAGTTACAGGACATTGAAGAAAGTTTGTTTACTCATCTCCATTGAAATCTCAAGATTCTCGCAGGTACTGATTAGCTGAGAGGGAGAATGATGTCATGAAACAGGTGAAAGACAATAAGAGGTTATATGAGCCCTTTATAAAAAGCACCAAATGGACAGCATGCTTAAGATGACAGATCCTGTGTCCAAGAATTTAGTTCAGTAAAAGTATCTGGCCAGGTTAGCCAAGGAAACCTTCTCACAGAGGGTTGCCAACCCTTCTGTGGAGTAACTCCAGCTGATATACTTTATTGCCGCTTTATTTATAGTTTATTTCTTTCAAGAGGTCATAAATAAAGTTGTGTCGTTGACATGGGATTTTCACGTTATTACAAATTCCATTATTATTTGTTAAATGCACAGATATGTCCTCTGCCATGGAAATATTTACTGTGAAAATGCTTCCTAATGAAGGCAATTCTTTGAAGAAAAACTGTTATTTGGAACCTTGCTTATAATTTTAGAGACCATTCAGGAGGTCACATCAGAAAAAAGTCATCTGCTGTAATCCTTAAGGAAAACTGAGAGCTTTTCATACTGAACCACATGAGGCAAGCATAGAGAGGGAGACTGAGAAATATAGAGAAAGAAAGCTAGAAAGACAGATTCAGAAATAGAGAGACCAATACCTACAGAAACAAAGATATAAAGTGACAGAGACAGAGTAAGGCCCATTCTGTCTGGTCACATTCATTGACATATCAACTTCAAAGCACACCTACAATATAACTACAATAGGAATTATTTTATCTAACAAGGCCATAACGCATAACACTTTCCAGATATTTCCTCACTGGGGATTCCACATTTTAATAGATGATCTTCAGGGTAACATTTCAATTCAAATCACCAGGAAATAGAAGATGGAGGGATTTCTAAACTAAAAGAACATAGTTATCTGATATATTGTCATTCAATACAATGAAGAAACACCCAGCAAATTCCATGTTCTAAAGAACAGAAATGAAAATTTCCTTTGAGGAAAATATGGAATATTTCTATAAAGGAGTATTATTTCGCTAAGAAAATGACATCATGATATTTTCAGACAAATGGAAACAGGAAAAACCATCCTGGGTGATGTAAATAAATGTAGAAAGAAAAATATTTTATGCATTCACTTATTACCAGGTCTCGTTATATTGGGGGATAAAAGTTTTATAAAGGCCATCTATTGTGACCAAAGCAGTCTTCCACTAGGATGGGTAGGTGGCATTTAATTTATTTGTTGGCCCAGGGTATCCTATGGAAATTTTCAAGCAACCTAGGCTGTTGTTATTAAAATATGTGGCTCTCTGTCCTCAACTGATAGATCAGTGCCATGTTTTCGTATTGTGAGAAATGCTTGATTTTGCATCAAATGGGATTGCATACAAGGACACACAGTCTAATATTATGTAGACAGAGATACCTTAAAATACCAAGCTCTGAATAGGATTTCCCTATGAAATTCTCCCTCCAGTCAGAGCTCTGGGAAGCCTGCAGGAGAGGAAGCAGAAAGAGTGTCATAAATAGAGGGATTTGAGGACACAAGAAGAACAATGCCCTGTTGGGAGCCATGACTCCAGTGGCCTGCTTTGATATTTAAATCTCAGCAGAGAGATGGCTTTTAGGAGGCCTTTACTAATGGCAGAGAAGAACTTGCAAGTCTATCTCCTTTGGTGTGTGACAGCAGGTGGGATTGCTTCCTCAGGCTACTTGTGCAAATTAACCTATTGTTCTGAGATGTTTTACTGGCTAAAAGTTACTCCTGACAATTAAAGAGGTCAGAAGGCTGGAGGCAGAAGAGGAGGCAGAGACTTGAGACTTGCTGCTTGCTGCAGCATGCCTTCCTTTTGCTGTGGCTGTCGAGTCTGGACCTTTAAAAAAGTTTCCTGCGTGCTGTGTGTTTATTTTATTAATATTAATCCTCACTCCTGACTAAAGAACAATTCGACTGTGTTGGCTGGCTCCGGCAATGCCCTGAGAATCAGGCCACAGAGGAAAATGATACAGCCAAGCTTGATTAGACCTGATAAGCTAGGGTCAGATAGAAGGGGGAGAAGGACCTCCCCTAACAGGGAACTAAAGAAAGGACATAGGGGTAGAACAAAGGGAGTTGGTAGGGATTTTAAAGAGGAGAGGTAAGCAGTGGGGTACAAAAATAACAAATTCTACTAAATAAATACATAAGAAAAACTGTGATTAAGGGGATGAAGTATAGAAATCTTAAGGACTGATGACATCTTCTTGGAGGTGGTGCCAGCGTGCTGCAAGGATGAACTCAGTTTTCCTTAAGGGACTTAGCACTGAGACTCTGATCATGTTCCCATGAGTATATGAACAACACATACTAAAATTGCTATATTTTAAAGAAAAAAAATATTTAATGTGACACATGGATAGGAATTTGAACCTGGGATCAATGGAAAAAGAGTGTAATGCATGTTATATGAAACTACCACATAATCAATAAAAATAATATGTTGACAACTTTTACAATGACTGTTAACAGGGAAAAATGTTTCTGCTAAAAGACAGTAGAGTTTGAGTTTGTAGGTATGCTTTCAAGGATCTCATTATGTAGCAGAGAATCTTAGCCATGAACAAATGATTACCCAGATACAAAAGATCACATCAGCTCAGGAGCAACCTATGAACAACATTCCTGGAACTAACACTACATTCAGATGGATTGTCTAGAGGACCAGGGCAGGAAACATGTCTCCTGTATTATGCTAAGCATATGACAAGGACCCATTTCTCTTTCCTGAATGCTCAGTTATAAATATAAACCCCAGGACCAGGAGGATTGTTCACTGACCACAAGTAGGACATCGCTGCTGATTTGGCCAGGTTAGCCAAGGAAACCCTCTCATAGAGGATTGTCAACACTAATGTGGAAAAGCTCTGGCTGTCAAGTAGTTTATTTCCACTCATTTCTCCTTCTATATTAACTGATCTTTTTCTGTTTCAGCCAGTCATAGGAATTGTCTGGTTTCCTTCTATTTTCCCTGCTCTTAAATACGCAATACCCCAAGGAACCCTACACCCTGTCAGCCTATTATATCAATAAGATTGTGAAGGTACATATAGTGAGTATCCCAGTAAATGCTCAGTTCAAAATCACAACCTAGAAAATTTCAGATCTAAGACCACAATAGGAGACAAACTTGTCATTCAGTACATTCCCCTTAATCCTACATCACTTTGAAGCTTCCCTATTTTGGAAGCTATCCTATTAAATAAATATTAAAGTTTCTTTTACTACTTGACATTTTCAGAGAGGTAAAAAGGAGCAAAGATGTGGGATCTGGATAAAGAGATGAGATGAAGGCTTGTTGGGTTTCACAAGAAACCCATGTGTGCATAGGATCAGAGATACTGGACACTGAGAAAAATTTGTTTACTCATCTCCATGGAAACCTAAAGATTCTCTCAGTGATGACAGGATGAGAGGGAGATTGATGTCATGGAACAGGTGAAATCCAGTAAGAGTTTCAGGAGCCCGTTATTAAAAGTGCTAAGTGGACTGCCTGCATGAGAGAAAAGCTGAGCAGCCCTACATGCCTCAATATGGCCAGCTGAAAACACATATCACAGAGATGACAGTTCCTGTGTCCATGAATCTCAGTTCTGGAAGAATGTCATATATTTCTTTCAAGTTTTCATTAGTTAAGTCACCTATCATTGACATATGACTTTTACATTATCATTGATTCCATTTAATTTTTTAAATGCATAGATATGTTTGCAGTCATGGAAATATTTACTGGGGAAATGCTCCCTGAACAAGGCAAATATGTAAATAAGTATGTAAATAAGGCTTTCAATATGAAAATAAATATGTAAATAAGTCTTTCAATTGGGACCTTGCTTATATTTTTACACAGACCATCCAGGATTTCACGTCATCAAGCAGTCATCTTGTAGTCCTTCACCACAACTGAGAGCTTTTCATACTGAAACACAAGTGGCAGACAGAGAATGGGAAACTGAAAGACTTAAAGAGAAAAAGAGCTAGAGAGACAGTTTCAGAAATAGAGAGACCAAGACCAACAGAAACAAAAATACAAAGTGACAGAGACCGAGAGACAGACTCCATACTTTGTTCAGTTTCATTGCCATATCAACCTCAAAGTAAGCCCTCTTATAATATAACTCCAAAAGAAATTATATTTTTTAATATTTATTTATTTTAATTTTTATCAATTACACTTTATTCACTATGTATACCTCGATAACGCTTCTGCCCTCCCATTCCCACATTCCCTCCCACTTGTCCATGCATGCTTCTCCTCAAGTCTACTGATAGGGGAGGTCTTGCTTTCCTTCCTTCTGATCCAGGTCTATCAGATCTCATCAGGAGTGTCTGCATTGTCTTCCTTTGTGGCCTGGTAAGGTTGCTTCCCCTTCAGGGTGAGGTAATCAAAGAGCAGGCCAATCAGTTCATGTTAGAGGCAGTCCCTCTTCCCATTACTATCAAATCCACTTGGACACTGAACTGCCATGGGCTACATCAGTGCAGGGTTTCTAGGTTATCTCCATGCATGGCACATGGTTGGAGTATGAGTCTCAGGAAAGATGCCTGGGCTCAGATTATTTTATTCTGTTTCTCTCCTTGGGGAGTTTCTGGCCTCTCCATACCCACCTCTTTCATTAGATTCCATGCACTATGCCCAACCATTCGCCATAAATCTTAGCATCTGTTTGATAGTCTGCAGGGCTCCTAACTTGTTTCCTGTTTTCTCTTTCTTCTGATGTTCATATTTGTTGTCTTTCAGGATGGGGATTGAGCAATTTAGCCAGAGTCTTCCTCTTGATTATTTTCTTTAGGTAAACAGATTTCAGTATATTTATCCTGTCTTATATGTCTATCTGAGTGAGTATATACCATGTGTGTCTTATTACATCTGGGATAGCTCACTCAGGATCATATTTTCCATTTGCCAACATTTACCTACAAATTTCATGATTTCCTTTTTCTTTATTGCTGAGTAATAATTCATTGTTCACATGTACCACAATTTCTGCATCCATTTTTCAGGTGGGGAGCATCTATACTATTTCCGGATTCTGGCTATTACAAAATAGAGCTGATAGAAACATGGTTGAGCAAATGTCCTTATTGTGTACTCAAGTCTCTTTTGGATATATGCCTAGTAGTGGTAAAGCTGGATCTTGAGGAAGCATTGTTCCTATTGTCTGAGAAAGCATCAGATTGATTTCCAGAGTGGTTGTACAAGATTACAATCCTACCAGCAGTGGAGGAGGGTTCCCCTTTCTCAATGACCTCTCCAGCATCTGTTATCACTTGAGTTTTTGATATTGGCCTTTCTGGTAGATATAAGGTGAAATCCCAGAGTCGTTTTGATTTGCATTTTCCTGATGTGTAATGACGCTGAGCATTTCTTTAAGTGTTTCTCTGCCATTTGAGATTCCTCTATCAAGAATTCTCTGTTTAGCTCTGTTCCCGTTTTTTTTAATTGGATTAATTGCTTTGTTGGTCTTCAACATATATATATATATATATATATATATATATATATATGCTGGATATTAGCCCTCTGTCACAGAGAGCGTTGGTTAAGCTTCTTTCCCAATCTGTTTTGTTTTGTTTCCCATTTGTTTTGTTTTGATGACAGTGTCCTTAACTTTACAGGAATTTTTCAGTTTCATGACGTCCCGTTTTTTGATTGTTGCTCTTACAGCCAGTGCTCTTGGTATTCTGTTCAGGAAGTTGTCTCCTGTGTCCATGATTTCAATGATTTTTCCCACCTTTTCTTCTAACTGATTTAATGTGTCTGGATTTATGTTGATCTTTGATCCACTTGGACTTTACTTATACTTTACTTATACTTGGTGATAAGTATGCATCTATTTGCATTTTTCAACATGTAGACATCCATTTAGAGCAGCACAATTTGTTTAAGATGCTATCTTTTTTCCATTGTATGGCATATATCATTTTTACATTTTTCGGGCAATTTTGTCAAATCTAAGGTGTCCATAAGTGTATGGGTTTATTTCTGAATCTTCTCTTTGGTTCCATTGATCCACCATTCTGTTTCTATGCTAGTACCATCCAGTTTTTATTATTGTTGCTCTATAACCTTGAATTCAGAGGTGGAGATACCTCCAGAAAATTTTTTATTGTAGAGGATTCTTTTAGCAATTCTGGGTTTCTTGTTTTTCCATATGAATTTGAGAATTTTTTTCTTTCAAGTTCTGTAAAAATTGTGTTGGTAATTTGCTGGGAATTGCATTGAATCTTTAGATTGCTTTTAGTAAGATGGAGATTTTTAGTATGTTGATTCTGCCAAGCCATGAGAATGGGAGATATTTACATCTTCTGATATCTTCTTGTAATTCTTTCTTCACAGAGTTAACATTTTCTTCATAGTAGTATTTGACTTGCTTGGTTATGGTTAACACCAACGTACTTTATGTTTTAGACCAAATACATGAACACATCAAATGTAGCATTCACTATGACCAAGAAGGCTTTATCCCAGGTGTGCCGTGGTGGTTTAATATATGGAAAAACATCAATGTAATCCACCATATTTAAAAAAGGACAGAAAAAAACCCACATAATTATCTCCTTAGATGTTGAAAAAGCATTTGACAAAATCCAACCTCCATTCATTTTTAAAGTATTGGAGAGATCAGGGATACAAGGCATATATCTAAATATAGTAAAAGGCATATACAACAAGCTTATAGCTAACATCAATGTAAATGGAGAGAAACTTAAAGCCATCCCACTGAAATCAGAGACAAGGCAAAGCATCCCACTTTCTCCTTATCTCTTCAGCATAGTTCTATACGTCCTTGCTAGAGCAATAAGACAATAAAGATAATCAAAGAGTTAAAAATTGGAAATGAAGAAATCGAAGTATTACTAATTGCAAGTGATAATATACTATATACTACAGTGATCCCTAAAAGTCTACATGGGAAATCCTAGAACTGATAAATATGTTCAGCAAACTGAATCTGGAATATGTAATAGGGAATCTGTGAGATTGTGTCCAGTAATGGATGGTATAGTCCTGGTATTTGGGTATTCTGGTTACTCCAAGGGGACCATGTCAGATTTCTGGGTTCCTTATGTATCTTTCTGTGTGTGTATGTTTATCTATAGCCTTGGATATTTTTAGACATCAGACGACTTGAATCAACACCTCTGAGTTTCGTGCTGGATCATCGGAGTTAAATTCTAGAAAACATTTTAAAATCGATCATGTATTTGAAAATAGTAACACTGTGGGCAATCTAACAAAGAACTTAACCAGTTTCTTAACCCTTTGGGAGAAATAGGAAAATTTTTATTCATTTTATGAAGTTTACCAAGTAAAATCAAGCCATACTGTTTAAGCCAAGTGAACAAAAACTGCAGTTATTACAATATATCATGTAAAAAAACATATAATATATTTTGTTCTTCATTTAAACAGGCTAGAGATTCTTGCAAAATGTTTGCTTAAGCTCTTTTACAGAAAAAAAAAGGACTACTGTTCCATGATAGCCCAGGGTTATGCAGAGTTGTATTCAGATCTTTGTTAACCATTATATAAAACATACGCCTGGCTGCCAATACTTAAATAAACAATTTTATGTTGTTTTTTTTCTGGCCTATAGATTTGGTGCAGTCAGAATAGTCCAATTTTGCTGAGGTCTACAGGCTAATTTAAGTTCTCTGTTAAATGTTAAATAAAACCTTTGCCCTTTAATTTTTTGCTGTTAAGTTTTAATACAATATGATGGATTAATAAGATTCACTAGTCCTTATATAAATTATATTTAATTAAAAGTTTTGCTTTTATTTAATTTAAAATGAGCAGATTTAAAATCATGCTAAAGATTATAGTTGAGTACAAGATTCTAACTACTCTATTTATTTAGTTGTTTTTTTAAGGTTAATTTAAAAATGGGTAACTATAAAGTTTGCCTATAAAGATCTACCTAAAATTTTGTTCTAAATGTACATTTGAAAAATATACCAAAATTGAGATTATAACATCCTGTTTTATAGGATGAAGTTTAGAGTAGTTGATAAATGTAGACAAAAATTAACTCAAATATTCTGGCCCTCTGGCATGTCAAAGATCTGATAAATATGGAATTTTAACATATGTAAGCTTATTATGACAGAGTCCAAACTGTTGCGACACACACACACACACACACAAAAAAAAGCAAACAAAAAATTTAATTCAGTTCTCAAAGTGCAGCCTATAAATTTTCCAATTCAAACAAAAGTTAGCCCAATTGTTGATACTTTAATGGTATTTAGTGATGGTTCATTATCTGGTGTTATGGCCTATACTTATAAAAGAAAAACAGTATCTTTTCAAGTGTCTCACACATCTGCACAAAAAGCAGAGTTAGCTGTGGTATTGGATCTGTTTCAAAGTTTTAATAGGCAATCTTTGAACATTTTTATAGATAGTACATATGTACCTCAGTCTTTGCCTAGGTTAGAGACTGCAGGTCAAATACAGACATCTTCTCCTGCTGGAATTTTATTTTTACAAATTCAAAATTTGACACACACACACACAAAACCTTTCTCTTTTTTATAGGAAATTTGAGGGTACATTCTAATTTGCCATGACACCTGTCTAAAGAAAATGCATTGGCAGATAAAGTCACCGAAAATGCATTGGCAGATAAAGTCACCGAAAATGCATTGGCAGATAGTCACCAAGATTTATTGCTCATACTTAAAATGAACCCAGGATGCCCATAATATTCATCATCTTACTAGTCAAACCTTGAGACTTAAATATGGATACTAAGGAACAGGCCCATAGTATAGTCAAGGCTTTCATTACTTGTCCTTAGTTTCATCCTGTTCCTCATTTGGGAGTCAGTCCTAAAGGCTTGGCTCCAAATCAGATGTGACAAATGGATATTACTCATATTCCTGGATTTAAATAATTAAAATATGTAGATGTTTGCATAGATACCTATTCTGGATTTATTTTTGCCATTCCTCAACCAGGAGAAGCTTCAAAGAATGTTATTGTTCATTGTCTACATGCTTTTAATGTCCTATGAGATCCTAAGCAATTTAAAACTGTCAATGGAAGTGGATATACTGGCAAATCTTTTAAAAGATTTCGTCAACAGTTTCAAGTTTCTCATATAACTAAAATACCTTACAATTTTCAAGGACAAGGCATGGTAGAGCATGCCCACTAAAAAATTAAAATTTATTTGAAAAAACAAAATAAAGAAAAGAAATTGGAGCTACTCCCCTGGACACCTAAGAATCATCTTAATCATGTTCTTTTCATTCTGAAATTTTTAAATTTGGATAAGCATGGTAAATTTGCAGCAGATAGATTTTGACTTACAGAAACCAAGAAAACCTTTCTTAAAGGAAAGTGGAGGGATGCTTTAACAAATCAGTGGCATGGACTTGACCCTGTACTCATATGGGAACCAGGATCTATTTATGTTTTTCAGCAGGAAAATGATGCAGCTCAATGGCTACCAGACCGTCTGGTACAACAAGTGGATTAGGAAATTTCTCCTGACAATGATAATGATGTCAATGAAGACCCCTCTGGTCAAGATGATTGTTTATTGGGAATGCATTCCTAACTACATCCAATTTCCTGGGGTGATCCATAAGTCTTTGTTTATGTCAACAAGTCCTGTTTGCTGGGTTTTCCTCCTTTTGAAGGAATACAAGTAAAACAGACTCTGAAGTTTTCAGGAAAAGGAAGAGGCCATTCTCTCTGCTTTACCAGAGACAGCATTCATCAGGAGAGCTTATCAGTCTCCCCTGCCTAGGTTATTGGTCAGAATGTCTACTATCCTAAGATGGGGTGGCAGCTAAAGCCTCACTTTGCGAAAAGGCCAAGTGGAACATTGGAGGAATATTATTGTCCCTTCCTACAGTGCCAGGAGCCAAAGCTATTTACTGAAGCCAAAGCCAAATAGTGAGCAAAGGTCATTTACTGGAGACCTAAAGCTATTTAGTGAAAGAGTGACCTAGGACCCTAAATCATGGTGATAGATTTGTGAGGACATCCATCTGTTAGTTTTAGAGAATCCATGAGATATCTTAAGAAAACATCCCTATGGTATCTTTCAGGTGCATTATTCAACACATGAAAGCACTCTTCCTATCTCCTGCAGCAGTAATTTAGCCTTCCCCTCTTCCTGCCTTCTCCCTATATAAATTGGGTAAAAATTTCTAATAAAGAAGCTTTGATCAGACAAACAGACCTAGTCTTCTTTCCTTGTATTTCTTGTCCCCCCCCCTTCATTTCTTCCACCTCCCTCTTTAGAAACCTGTTGAAGTCCTGTGGGTAAGTACATTTCTGGCACCCAACATGACCTAAAGGTTCGGAGGATTGGATGAAACTTTGTTCTTCAGTGGACACAAAAATACTTAGGATTCAGCATTTCCACCAGGAAACTAAACAACTCCTGCATAAGAGATCTCCACAGAGCCACCCGTCTGTGAGTTTGTTCGAAGAGGTAAGCCAGAATGATGATTTATGGGAAAATATTTGAGAAAGCATGACTTATTCTTACAGGGTCTCATGGAGTCCCTCAAGAGGCAAGGAGTAATGAAAAAGGATTTAGTTAGCTTCTTTGTTTATATTACTAATATGTGTCCCTGGTTTCCACAAGATGGCACTATTGTTGCAAGATGCTAGCAGAGATTTGGAAATTGTCTTAAAGATTTTTATGATTCTTGTGATCCAGGCATTTTCCTACAGAAATTTGATTAATGATATTCTTCAGGTCAGACATTCCCAACCTGACTTGGCTGAGGTAGTTTCTCAAACTGAAAAGTTCCTCAAAAACGATTCTGGAGGCAGTCCCAAATCCCTTGAATTAGGTAGGAATAAGACTGCACATCCGCACTCTCCTGAGCTCCCTATGTAGACTCTATCTCCATACCTATGCCTGAACTGTAGACAACAGTTCTAGTTCAGCCTGCAGCTGTTCTCTGTATCCCTCCCTTACAGCCCTCCACTCACAGACACAGGACGGTCCTAATGACCAGCCTTTCACTTAAAAGGCTATTTCCTTTGAGGATAAAGCCAGGTACCATAACCTAGAATGACAACCCCTCCCATCTTCCCTGGCTTCAGCAGCTGCCCCTTGTTTACCACCTCAGTATATTAGAGCTCCTCCTTTCTGCTCACCAGCCTTACATTTTGATTCTGACATAGAGGATGCTGCTCAGCACACTAAAACTAAACTCTGTCAGGAGGTCAAATCCCTCAGGGAACTGCTTCAAAAGAAAAGAGCATTTAACACTTCTGAAAAAACTGTGGGAATTGGATCTTGAATTGACCCAACGTCCTCCTGCTGCTGCCTCCCTCCCACCAAAACAGGTGGGCCTGGGCAAAAGGCACAGAGCAGAGACATAGTGCTATGCGCAGGAGGAACAGGACATTACTTGTCTCCTTCTCACTCTCCTATTATGGGCTAGGCTTGAATTGCTTTCAGAGAAATGGGTGGATGAGAATGCTTGCTTGCTTGCTCACACCCTCAGAATCAGCCTAAGACCTGCCTCCACCAGCTGCAGAGCTGAGCAGGGCTGTTGAGCTGAATGGCAGTTTACCCTGCCCACTCCCAGCTTCAGCCAGTGTCAGCTTCAGTCAGTGTCAACACTCAGACAGGAGTCAGAGGGATGGAGCCACATGTAGTTTTAAAGATTAAATTGTGTTCACTGAAAAATTCTGAGTTTTAAATCTAGTTCTGACTTTTGAAATCATGGTTATGCTCTGTACAGATATTTCATGTTTAAAAAGCAGGTACTGCAGTTTTTTTTGTCTTTGTCTCTATGTTTTGCTTTTGTGTGCCCACTGTCTGTTTTAGTTTCTGGTTTTGGTTTGCTGGAGAGGTCTGGCAAACTTGTAGTTTCCAATCTGGTCAAGGAAATTTGGGGGATACCCCAGTTCCCAGAGAAATGACAGTTAAAAGCTCCCCTAATTTTGGACCAGGAGGGTCGCTGGGACCCTATTCTGTGTGAAAAGAGGGCTGCTGGAGCCTGCTCTCCATCTGGAAGTGGTGGAGAGAGCCCAAGAGAGGTCTGAAGAGATGGCTCAGAGGTTGAGAGCACTGGCTCTTCTTCCAAATGTCATGTGTTCAATCCCCAGCAACCACACAGTGGCTGAAAACCATCTATAGTGAGATCTGGTGTTGCTGCCTATGCTTCTGAAGGAAAAACAATGTCTTTTCCAGTGTCTAGCACATCTGCACAAATAGCAGAGTTATCCACAGTATTGGCTGTGTTTCAAAGTTTTAATAAGCAGTATTTGAACATCTCTACAGATAGTGCATATGTAGCTCTGTCTTTGCCTAGGTTAGAGATTGCAGGTCAAATCCAGATATTTTCTCCTACTGGAATTTTATTTTTACCAATTCAAAACTTGATAAAAAAACTTTCTCTTTTTTATAAGATATTTGATGGCTCATTCTAATTTGCCAAGACCTCTGTCTAAAGAAAATGCATTGGCAGATAAACCCACTAAAGATTATTGCTCACAGTTAAAGAGCCCAGGATGCCCATAACATGCGTCATCTTAATAGTCAAACCTTGAGACTTAATTATGGATTGACTAAGAAACAGGCCCATAGTTTCATACAGGCTTTCATTACTTGTCCTCGGTTTCATCCTGTTCCTCATTTGAAAGTCAGTCCTAAAGGATTGGCTCCAAATCAGATCTGGCAAATGGATATTATTCATATTCCTTAATTTGAAAAATTAAGATATGTATATGTATGCATTGATACATATTCTCGATTTATTTTTGCCACTCCTCAGCCAGGAGAAAGTGCAAAAAAAATATATTATTGTTCATTGTCTACATGCTTCTAATGTTCTACGAGTCACTAAGCAATTTAAAACTGTCAATTGAGCTGGATATACTAACAAATCTTTTTAAAGATTGTCAACAGTTTCAAGTTTCTCATATTACTAAAATACCTTGCAATCCTCAAGGACAAGGCATGCTGGAGTTTGCCACCAAACAATTAAGATTTATTGCAAAAAACAAAGAAGGGGAAGCTACTCCCCAAGACATCCAAATTTTCTAAAAAAAAAAGAAAAAAAGATAGAAAAAAAAACTTTTGATAAAGTAAAATGGAGAAATAGTTTAACAAATCAATGATCAATGGCATGGACCCAACCCTGTACTCACGTGGGGACGAGGAGCGGAGCTGTCTGTTTTTTTGCAGGAAAATGATGCAGCTTGATGGCTACTGGAACACCTGGTGCAAGAAGTGGATGTGAAGTGTTCTCCTGACAATGTTAATGATGTCAAAGAAGACTGCTCCAGTCAAGATGACTGCTTATGTGCTGCCCTTAAGGAAGAGGGCTGGTTTTACACAGATTATATGGGGATTATAAGGGACAGTATGGCTGGCTAAGGTTAGGGAAGGTTTAGAAGAGAGAAAGAAACAGAGAGAAGAAGAGGAAATTTGGTTTCCTAATTGGTTTTCAACCTCTCCCTGGCTCACCACACTCCTTCCTTCAATTGTGGGACCCTTGATGAGTTCCCTTTTTCTCATATCTTTCGACCCATGGGCCATTAAAATTCTTACTGGCTTTGTAAAACAGCAAATTGATTCCCTGACATCTAAACCCATTATCACAAACTTGATTTGGCTGACAGAGGCTTAGCGGAGCCTGAGGAAGACTGCTGACAGTCCATCACATGGGACTTGGCTGCTTGTGTTTGGCTCTCGTGAGAACAGAATGAAACTCAGATAAATGCTTGCCTGTTTTAGCCTGGGTACCTGTAATGGGGTGCAAGATGACATTGCAAGGGAAGGGACCAATTGCCTGCTTCTGATTCCCCTGAGAAGCAAACCTGATTGCATAGAGGTTGGTGTCTGATTACCCCTAAACAAAACCTGCTGGGGACACTCTCAGGTTTTAATGGGGTTTTCCTCTCTCCCCCAAAATAAGGCACCCAAAAAGGCTGCAAAATGCCTTGGGAGGATCAGGTACCTACTGCCTCACTATGGTTAATGCCCACTGTCTGCAAAAGACCTCATGTTCAAAACCTACTTGCTAGCCTCCTAAATTGTTTAAGAAGGAAGGAGATGCCAGGAGCCAAAGCTATTTACTGAAGCCTAAGCCAAATAATGAGCAAAGGTCATTTAGTGGAGACCTAAAACTACTTAGTGAAAGAGTGACCTAGGAACTGAAATCATGGGTGATAGATTTGTGACAACATCCTTTAGTTTTAGAGCATCTGTAAGATATCTAAGAAAACATCCTTATGGTATCTTGCAGGTGCATTATTCAACACATGAAAGCACTCTTCCTATCTCCTGCAGCAGTAATTTGGCCTCCCCCCTTTTCCTGCCTTCTCCCTATATAAGTTGTGTAAAAATTTCTAATAAATGAGGCTTTGATTAGACAAACAGGCTTAGCCTTCATTCCTTGTGTTTCTTGTCCCACCACTCATTCCTTACACCTCCTCTTTAGGAACCCATTGAAGTCCCACAGGTCCACACACTACAGGAGTTAAGAATGATAGCTTTACATGTCCAATGAGTTCCCCACCCTGCGAGAAAGGGGATCAATGCACTTGTCCTCAACAGATGGTACCTTGGACAAGATGCATTAGAGAAACTCCCACCATCTACTCCTGCGAAAATGACTGTGAATTTACAGTAATGGACTGGACTGGTCTATCATTAAGGGTATTAAAAACTTGGCTCTGGTTATAGCCAGTCAAAATTCCTTTGTTTTAGAAAAGGCTGTTAGTGATGTAGTTTGTTGGAGGACTTCAAATAAAAATTGGCACACCTATGTATGAAAATTGGTGGCTGCATTGGGATATATAGGCATTTTCTCTGGAAATGCAAGTAGCTTTGCTAAATTAATCAAGTGTACTTCTGTTTTGGCATGTGTTAACCCTCCTTATTTACTGTTAAATAGAAACATTGTAGTAAGACATTTTAAGGACAATTATATTCAATTGAATGTATATATTACAATCTCACTAATTGTGTTAGTGCTGATAATAATGCTGTTTCAGTATTAATTGTTAAGCAGTCTGCTTTTGTTATGATTCCTGTTAGGGTTTCTGAATCTCGGTATGTAGAAACAGAATTTAACTCAAGTTCAGAATCACCCTGCTGGTATTTGGTCTAGCAAAAACTTCTCATTGGTCATGTGAACAATGAGAAATAAGATCCATGACATAGCATCTGCCAAGAAACCTAGGTTAGAATTGGCCAATACAATCTGGGATATATTTTCTAGCCTCAGGAGACACTTTCCATCCCTTGACTCTGTGCTTAAGTGGGGACTGACACTTGGGAGCATCGGAGGTATGGGTTTGTTGGCCTGTGCTTTCCTTCCTTGTGTGCTATAGTTCCTTCATCAACAACTTCAATGCAAGCAAGTGCAGTTGCATGAATTTAAATTAAAGATCTCTAACAACTCCATTTGATATGGAAGTAAGTCAATTATGGGTAAGAATAAATTGTGTTTTTCTAACCTAAAACATAGGCTCATAAAAATCACATCCAAGACCTTGATGACAAGTAAGGAAAAATGCACATTTCACCAAACTAAGACAGGCTTCCCATAAAACAATGTAAAGAGAACCGAAGAAGTCTGGTAATTAGAATTGTGTATCCTGGCCATGGCAGAAGAGGGGCTTATCTAAGTTCCATGTCTCAGAGACAGTCCTTGGTCATCTCTGCAAACAGGGTTTTCTGAGCCTGAGAAGTAGATAACCAGCTCCCTGCAACCTTGGGAACCAGAGAGCAAAAGTGGTGTAATATTGAGTGACTTCCTACATGCCTTACAAGGTAACACAAATGTATTGCCACTGTGAAAAAAAAATGATTCTACTCTTTGCTTTATAATTATTGTGTGCATGTTCAGTAAACTGAGATTTGAACAGGATTCAGTCTATTCTCTATTCTTCCCATCTATGCCCACCATTTATACTCTCTCTTTCAGGAGGACACTGTTAGACTATACAAGGACTGTCAGGTAACCATCTTGTTTACCTACTCTTAAAGACCCAATATCCGAGGGAACCCTAAACCCTGCCAGCCTATTATCTCAATAAGAATGTGAAGATTCTTTTACTCCATACTCCAGTAACTACTCAACTCAAAGACACAACCTACTAAATTTCAGATCCAGTAACAAAGTAGAAGACCACCTTGTCATTTGGTACATTCCCCTTAATCCTACATCACTTCTTATCTTCCCTACTTAGTCAGCTATCCATTTAAATAAATATTAAATATTCATTTCCTATTTGACATTGTCACAGGTAAAGAGAAGTAAAGGTGTGGGATCTGGATAAAAGTATGAGATAAAGGCTTGATAAGTTTCACAAGAAAAAGTCAAGTGTTGCATAAGATCAGAAATACTGAACACTGAGGAAAGTTTGTTTACTCATCTAAATGGAAATTTTAAGAATCTCTCAGGTGCTCAGTGGCTGATAGGAATAATGATGCCATGCAAAACATGAAAGCCAGTAAGAGTTTCAGGAGCCAGGCATTAAAAGGTTCAAGTGGACATCCTGCTTGAGAGTAAGGCTGAGTAGTCCTACATGTCTCATTATGGGCAGCTGAAAGCACACAACCCAGAGATGACAGTTCCTGTGTCCATGAGCCTTATTTCAGCAAAAATGTCAGAGATTTCTTTCAAGTGGTCACAAATAAAGTCATGTGTCCTTGACATGAGATATTCACATTATCACAGATACCATTATTATTTGTTAAATGCACAGATATGTCTTCAGTCAATGAATTACTTATTGGGAAAATATTCCCTGAACAAGGCAACTCTTTGAACAAAATGTGTTTAATTGGGACCTGGCTTGTATTTTTACAGAGACCATGCATGATGTCATGTCATCAAGAAGTTATCTTGTAGTCCTTGAGCAGAACTGAGGGCTTTTCATACTGAACCACCATTGGCAGGCATTGACAAGGAGACTGAGTGAGACAGAGAGAGAAAGTGCTAGAATGACAGATTCAGAAATAGAGAGATCTATACTGACAGGAAAAAAAATCTATAAACTGAGAGACTGACCGACAGAGATTCCCTTCTTTCTGTTCACTTTTATTGGTATATCAACATCACAGCACACTCTCCTATCATAACTCCAATCTGAATTACATTATCTAACAAGGCCATATCTCCTAACCCTTCCCAGACATTTCCTCACTGGGGACTAAACATGTGAATAGATGGGCTTCAAGTGACATTGCAATTCAAATCACCAAGAAGTATTGCCATGCAATACAATAATTAAAGACACAGAAACTTCCAAGGACTAAAGAACAGGACTGACAGACTCCTTTGTGGAAAATGTGGAATATTTCCATAATGGAGTTTTATTTAGCTAAGACAATGACATCATGATATTTTCAGGCAAATGGATAGAATAAGGAGAATTCATCCTGAGTGATGTAATTAAATGCAGAAAGAGAAATATAGTATGTATTCACTTATTAGGAGGTCTATTAATACTGGGGGATGAAATTACAAAAGTCCATCTATTGTGACTAAACCAGGCTTCCACGCAGGGGATTGGGTGGCAGTTAATTGAGTTGTTGTGCCATGGCATCCTACAGAATATTTCAAGCAACCCCAACTGTTTTTATTAAAAATGCTGCTTTCTGCCCTCAACTGATAAATCAGTGCCATGTTCTTGTATCCAAAAAGATGCTTCCTTCTGCATCAAGTGGGATTGCAAACAGAGACACACAGTCCAATAACATGCAGAGAGAGAGACACTGAAAGGTCCAGATCTAAATGGGATTTCCCTATTAAATTCTCCTGTCCTTCAGATCTCTGGGAAGCCTGCAGGAAATGAAGCAGGAAGAGTATCATAAGTACAGAGACTTGACAACACAATCAGAACAATGCCCTGAGAAACAGGCAGCAGAGAAGGATGATGCAGCCAACACTGATAAGACCTGATATGCTAGAGTCAGAGAGAAGGGGGTGGAGGACCTCCACTATCAGGGGAATTTTGAAATTACAAGGGCATAGAAGAAGGAGGCTTTGTGGGATGGAAGGAAATAAGTGAGGGGTCAGTAGAGGGGATACAATGCAAACAAATCATTATATATATATATATACATAAAACTGTGGTCAAGGTGATGAAGGCTAGAGCATTCACAACTGATGGCTTCTTCTTGGGAGTGGTGCCAGGGTTCGTCAAGGATAAACTCAGTTTTCTTTAAGGGACTTGGCACTCAGACTCTGATCATGTTCCAGTAAGTATATGAACAAAACATACTCTAAATGACTTATTTTAAAAAAAAATGGTGTGACACATGGGTAGGAATTTGAACATGGGAGAAATCAAAAAGGAGTGTAATATATATTATATAAAATTCCCACATAAGCAATGAAAATAATATTTTTACAACTTTTACAATGACTTTTAAAATGGAGAAAAAATTTCACTAAGGAAGGCAAATTTGACCTTGAAATGCATGCTTTCCAGGAACTCATTATATAGCAGAGAATCCTAGCCATTGAACTAGTGGTTAGCCTGCCACCTCAGACCCAATGAGCTCAGGAAGCACCTCTGAACAAGCAGTCTTGACACTAACATTAAACATTAGACACTAACATTAGAGAGTTTGTCTGGAGGACCATAATGGGAACCACAGCTGCTCTTGTGTCCTAGGCATATAACAAGGACACATGAAGGCCCGGCGGTTTAAACTGTAAACACCAAGAAAAGAAGGGTTTCCTAGACCCTGCTAGTCTATTATATCAATAAGAATGTGAATGTTCATTTAGTGAGTACATGAATAATGCTCAGTTCAAAACTGTAACCTAGGAATTTCAGATCCAAGAGCCCAGTAGGAGACCACATTGTCATTTGGTACATTCCTCTTATTCCCATATAACTTTGAAGCTTCCCTACATAGGAAGTTGTCCAAATAAACATTAAAGTTTCATTTCCTACATGGTTTGTCACAAAGGTAAACAGGAGTAAAGATGTGTGATCTGTATAAAGGGATGAGATAAAGGCTTATTGGGGTTCACAAGAAAAAGTCAAGTGTGCACAGGATCAGAGATACTGGACACTGAGGAAAGTTTGTTTACTCATCTCCATGGAAACCTCTAGATTCTCTCAGGTGCTCATTGGCTGAGAGAGAGATTATGTCATGAAAGAGGTAATAGCAGTAAGAGTTTTAGGAGCCAGTTATTAAAGGGGCCAAGTGGACAGCCTGCTTGAGAGTAAGGCTGTGCAGCCCTACATATGGGAAGCTGAAAGCACACAGCCCAGAAATGACAGTTCCTGTGTCCAAGAATCTTATTTCAGCAAAAGTGTCACAATTCCTTTCAATAACGTCACTAGTCCTTGACATGTGAGTTGCACATTATCACAGATTTCATTATTATTTTTTAAATGCACAGATATGTCCACAGTCAGTGAATTACTTACTAGGAAAACACTCCCTGACAAAGGTAATTCTTTGAACAAAAAGTGTTTATTTGGGACCTTGCTTGTATTTTTACAGAGAATGTCATGTAATCAAGCAGTCATCTTGTTGTAGTCCTTCAGTGGAACTGAAAGCTTTTCATACTGAAACAAAAGCAGGAGAAGAGAGTTAGTGACTGAGAGAGACAGAGAGAGAAAAAGGTAGACAAATAGAGAGACTGAGACCAACAGAACAAAAGATATAAAGTGACAGAGACAAAGATACAGTGGTCCATTCTGTCTGGTCACTTTCATTGGTATACCAACCTCAAATCACACCCTCCTATAATATATCTCCAAAAAGAATTACATTTTATTCAATATTTTTTATTTAAAATTTTATTAATTATAATTTATTCACTTTGTGTACCCCCATAAACTGCTCCCTCCTCCTTCTCTTTTGTCCATGAATGCCTTACCCCAAGTCTGCTGATCAAGGAGGGCTTCCTCTCATTCCTTCTGATACTAGTCGAGCAGATCGCATCAGGAGTGGCTGAATTGTTATCTTCTGTTGCCTGGTAAGGCTGATCCCCCATCAGGGAGAGGTAATCAAAGAGCAGGCCAATCAGTTCATGTTAGTGGCAGTCCCTGTTCCCATCATTATAGAATCCACATGGACTCTGAACTGCCATTGGCCACATCTGTGCAGGGGTTTTAGGTTATCTACATGCATGGTACTTGGTTAAAGTATGAGTCTCAAGGAAAGACCCCTGTGCTCAGATTTTTTTTTTTTCTGTTGCTCTCCTTGTGGAGTTCCTGTCCTCTTCAGGTCTTATTATTTCCCACTTCTTCCATTAGATTCCACGCATTCTGCCCAACATTTGGTCAAAAGTCTCAGCATATGCTTTGATAGGTCTGCAGGGCAGAGCATTTCAGAGGCCATCTGTGACAGGCTCCTAGCTTATATCGTGGTTTCTCCTTCCTCTGATGTCTGTCATCTTTCTTTTGAGATGGGGATTGAGAATTTTAGCCAGACTCCTCCCTCTTGATTAGTTTCTTTAGGTGTACAGATTTTAGTAGATTTATCCTATATTATAGGTTTAGATGAGTGAGTATATATTGTGTGTGTCTTTCTGCTTCTGGGATAGATCACTCAATATCTTTCCCAGTCCCACCATTGACCTGCAAATGTCATGATTTTTTTTATTGCTGAATAATATTCCATTGTGTAGATGTACCACAATTTCTGTAAACATTTTTCAGGTGGGGACATCTGAGTTGTTTCCAGCTTCTGGCTATTAGAAAAAGAGCTGCTATAAACATGTTGGAACAAATGTCCTTTTGTGTACTTGAGCCTCTTTTGGATACATGCCTAGAAGTGGTATAGCTGGATCTTGAGGAAGCACTTTTCCTAGTTGTCTGAGAAAGCACCAGATTGGTTTATAGATTAGTTGTATAAGTTTGCATTCTTACCAGCAGTGGAGGACGTTCTCCTTTGTCCACAATATCTCCAGCATTTTTTGTCACTTGAGTTTTTGATCTTGGCCATTCTAATGGGTGTAAGGTAAGATCTCAGGATCCTTTTGATTTGCATTTCTTTGATGGCTAATGAAGCTGAGCATTTATTTGTTTATCTGCCATTCGGTATTCCACTATCTAGAATTTCTGCTTAGCTCTCTTCCCCATTTTTTAATTGAATTACTTGATTTGTTGCTTTTCATCTTCTTTAATTCTTTATATATACTAGATATTATCTCTCTGTCACATAGAAGGTTGCTGAAGATTCTTCCCAATATGTAGGCATTCATTTATTTAGATGACTGTGTCCTCTGCTTATAGAAGCTTTTCAGTTTCATGAGGTCCCATTTATTGATTGTTGCTCTTAGAGCCTGTGTTGTTGGTGTTCCATTCAGGAAGCTGTCTCCTGTGCCAATGATTTCAAAGCTCTTCCCCCCTTTTTTTTCTAATGGATGTAATGTGTCTGGGTTTGAAGTTTTTGATCCACTTGGACTTTAGTTTTATGCAGGGTGATAAGAATGGATCTATTTACATTTTTCTACATGGAGACATCAAGTTGGACCAGCATCATTTATTGAAGGTGTTTTTTTTTTTTTTTTCCATTGTATGGTTTTGACATCTTTGTCAAAACTCAGGTGTCCAGAAATGTGAGTATTTCTGGATGTTCTATTAGGATCCATTGATCCACCGTTCTGTTTCTATTCCAGTAACATGCAGCTTTTATTACTGTTGCTCTATAATCCACCTTGAGATCAGGGGTAGTATTATGTCTGGGAAGATTTTTTATTGTAGTGGATTGTTTTAGTAATTCTGAGCTTCTTTTATTTTCCGTATATCGTTGAGAATTTTTCTTTCAAGGTCTATAAAGAATTGTGTTCATAAATTGATTGAAATTGCATTGAATCTGTATATTTACTTGGTTAGATTGACATTTTTACTATGTTAATCCTTCCAAGCCATAAGAACAGGAGATATCTTCCTCTAATTCTTTCTTCAGAGACTTGAAATTATTTTCATATAAGACTTTGACAGTTTCGGTTAGCATCATACCAAAATACTTTATGTCTTTTACCAAATAAAAGAACACATCAAAGTTATCATCCAGTATAACAAAGTAGGCTTCATTCCAGGTATGCAGGGGTGGTTCAGTATATGAATATTCATAAATGTGCTACAACATTTTTTTTTTATATTTTTTCAATGCAGTTTATTCAGGAACCTTGAACAATCATCTGACCCTGGGTAAAGCCAGCCCACTTTAAATAGCCTCTGGGTAGCCAACCTCAGCATGCCACGTGGGCAATGCAGATAGGTCCACATACATGGAAGCAAGCCAGATCCTCGGCCTCAGCCAAATGTGGAGCTGTTTGTGACAGAGAACACTCACCATCGGGAAGGTGGAAGGCGGAAACCAGCTCCATCTTTCAGGCGCGGCATTACGCAGCTCTCTACAGTTCCCCCTTTTTGTTTTAGACGCATCAGGCAAGAGTAGAGGTCTGATCTCTGATATTAGAAATAAATTGGGACTTTGTACTGATGTTCATTTAGGTGTCATCCACCTAAAGAGCATCAGACCCGTCCGATACCTTTTTCTCAGAGGCGGGACCTGGAGCATCAACCCGCATGCAATCAGACATGCTCTTCTCTGGGTCCAAATCGGCTGACCCTGAGTGCAGTGCTTAGCCTCGCATCCTGAGCGTAACATTTTGGCTTTTTATGGTAGCCAACCATGCTTGGGGAGACTGTCCTGCTTCAATGGTTGTAAAGGCCTGAATGGTCATGGCTGCATTACGCTGGTGTGAGACTCTAATCTTGCATATATACGACAGGCAAACCAAGGTGACCAACACCAGAAGGCCTGCTAACGGTCCCATGCTCGCCCATTCCTTCAGATGATTCATGGCTGCAGCAATCCATGATGATAATCCTGTAGCTAGTCCTGTGTCCACTCTGGTAGAATTTACCATGACAATAGCCACCCTCAGCTGCTCCATCGTAGTATCAAATTCTCCAGTCCAATTACCTAAAATATAGCTAGACAATTGTTTAGGCAGATTTGCAGCACAGGGTAAATTCTCATCTTGTATGCTAGTGACTCAAAGTCCAGCATACTTTCATTGACAGCCAAATTGAGCAATTTGCCATAGGGTATCAATATGCTCCTGCACGAGGTCAATCCTCTGATTGAACACCATCAAACCTCCTTTTAGTTGAGCATTAATTCCTTTTTGTATATAGAAGGCATGAGCAACATTGGCTAAAAGATTATTCAGGGTCTGAGCAGTCTGCACAGTATGACTTATAGCTAATGCCATGGTGGTAGCTCCAACAGCCGCCAATGAGATGGCAGTAACAATGGCATCTGTAATTCCAAGATCCCTTTTCTGTCTGAAGAGAGTCATAGCGTGAGGGGCATCAATGGGCACAGGCACCCAGCGAGGCATGCGAGTAACCAGCTAGTAAATTTACTAACATTGCAGCATTGGGCAAAAAAAGCAAGTATCTTTACCACAATTACTTGGCTCTATCTGGCTAATAATGAATAAAAATGGGGGATATAAACAAACAGGTGTGGGCTTATAGGAAATATTATGAGAAGCCTTAACCCCCTCCTTGGAACATCCTGCATCAGTTCTAGAACTAGCAGTGGTGGTGTCCGAGATCTGAGTAGGTTCAGGATACCATTGCCCCCAGGGGCGAGACATGCTCCATGTAAGTTGACTAACTCCATGTTTTCCTTCACATTTGAAATTCATTTAAGGTTCTTAAATTATTTTTCCCTTTTTTTAAAATTTTTCATCAATTACACTTTATTCATTCTGCATACCCCCATTAGCCCCTCCCTCTTCCCCTCCCAATCCCACCTTTCCTCCTCCCTCTGCATGCATGCCACTCCCCAAGTCCACTGATAGGGGAGGTTCTCCTCTCTTTTCTGAACTTAGTCCATCAGTTTACATCAAAAGTGGCTGCATTGTCCTCTACTATGGCCTGTTAAGTTTGCTCCCCCCCAGGGGGACGTGAACAAAGAGCAGGCCAATCAGAAATTATTTTCATATAAGAGTTTGACTGTTTCGGTTAGCGTCATACCAAAATACTTTATGTCTTTTACCAAATAAAAGAACACATCAAAGTTATCATCCAGTATAACAAAGTAGGCTTCATTCCAGGTATGCAGGGGTGGTTCAGTATATGAATATTCATAAATGTGCTCCAACATATTTTTAAAAAGGAAAAAAAAAACATGTGATAATCACTTTAGATGATGAAAAAAGTATTTGGCAAAATCCAAACTCCATTCATGTTTTAAATATTTTAGAGATCAGAGGTTAAAGGCACATATCTAAACATAGTAAAGGCAATATAGAGCAAACCTATAGCCTACATCAATCTATACTTAGAGAAGCTTAAAGCAATCCCACCTGAATGAGGAACAAGGCCAGGCTGGCAATCTCTCCAAATCTCTTCAACATAGATCTGGAAGTCCTTGCTAGAGCAATAAGACAATTGAAGGAGATCAAAGGGATACAAACCAGAAAGGAAAAAGTCAAATTATCATTATTTGCGGTTGATATGTTATTATACCTGACTGATCCCAAAAATTTTACCACTGAACACCTAAAGATGACAAACACCTTTAGCAATATGGCAGGATACCAAATTAACACAGAAAATCAGTAGTCCTCCTGTATACAAAAGATAAAAGCACTGAGAAAGAAATTAGGGAAAAAAGGAATTATATTATCTAAAAGGACAAACTTCCTAACCTTAACCAGACATTTCCTCACTAGGGACTCCACATGTAAATAAATGGGCTTCACGGGGACATTGCAACACATATCACCAGGAAATGGAAAAGATGGAGTGAATTCAAGGTTAAGAAAACATAGTTATCCTGAAAGTTTATTATTCAGTACAATGATTAAAGTCCCAGGAAATCCCAATGACTAAAGAAAAGGACTGACAATCTCCTTCAGGAAAAACATGGAATATTTCCATAACAGAGTATTATTGTGGTAATAAATTGAGAACAAAATATTTTCAGGCAAATGGCTAGAACCAGGAAAAAATTGTCCTGGGTGAAGTAACTAAAATGCAGAAAGACAAATATGGTATGTATTCAAATATTAGGAGGTCTCCTAAGAGTTGGGAATAAAGTTTCAATACAGCATCAATTCTGACCAAACCAGTCTTCCATGAGAAGGATTGGGTGGCAGTTAATTGAATTTTTGCACCAGGGCATCCTATAAAAATTTTCTGGCAACCCAGGCTGATGTTATTAAAATATGTTGCTCTCTGCCTGTAACTGATAAATGAATAAAATCCTCTTGGATCCAAAGAGATGCTTCCTTCTTCCTCAAATGTTATAGCACACAGAAACCCAAAGCCTGGCATTATGCAGAGAGAGACCTTAAAATACCAGTTCTAAAAGAGATTTCCCATTGACGTTCTCCCTCCCTTCAGATCTCTGGGAGGCCTGCAGAAGAGGAGGCACAAAGACTGCCCTAAATAGAGGGAATTGAGGACACAAAAAGACCAATGTCCTGAGATGTCAGCCCTCAGAGAAAGATGATGCAGTCAGTCTTGAAGTCAGATAGAAGGGATAGGAGAACCTCCCCAATCAGGGAACTAGAGAAAGTGAATAGTGGTAGAAGAAGGAGGGTAGGTGGGACTGGAAGGAGACAAAGGAGGAGGCTGCAGAGGGGATACAATATGAAAAAAATTGTAGTAAATAAATTCATTAGAAAAACTGTGTTCAATGTAATAAAGTATAGAGCTATTCAGGACTGATGGCTTCTTCTTCGGGCTGGTGCCAGTGTGGGGCAAGGATGAACTCTGTTTACTTTAAGGGACTTGGCACTGCGATTTTCTTCACGTTCCAATTAGTATATGAACAACACATAGTTGAATTGAAGTATTGTAATTTTTATTTATTTTTATTTTTAGTGTGATATATGGGTAAGAATTTGAACCTGGGAGCAATGAAAAAGGAGTGTAATGTGTATTATATAAAATTCCCACATAAGCAATAAAAATAACATTTTTGCAACATTTACAAAGACATTTAAAATGAAGAAAAGATTCCGCTAAGAAGGGCAGAGTTTCTAAGGCATCATTTCCAGGAACTCATTACATAGCAGAGAATCCTAACCATGAACTAGTTTTTACCAGCGACCTTAGACACCATGAGTTCAAGTCACACTTCTGAACAAGCAGTCTTGGTTTTACACAACCTTTAGAGTTTTTGTCTGGAGGTCCACTGAATGAAATACAGCTGTTCTTGTTTCCTAGGCATATTACATGGACACATGTCTCTATCACAAAGGCCCAGTTTTAAAGGTAAATCTTCCAGGACCAGAAATATTGGTCACTGACCACTGAGTAGGACAGAGTTACCAATCCAGCCTGCTTAGCGAAGGCAACCCTGCTTGTAGAAGTTTGCCAACAGTAGTGTGGAACATCATTTGCTGTCAAATGATAATTTATTGCCCATCAGATCTCCTATTACATTCACAGATATTTCTATGTTTCAGCCAAATGTATCCAAGGAATTGTCAGTTTCCTATCTCTTTTCCCTGCTCTTAAAGAATCAATAATACCCCAAGGATCCCTAGACCCTGCCAGGCTATTATATCAATAAGAATATTAAGGTACATTTAGTGAGTATGGGAGTAACTGCGCAGTTCTAAGTCACAACTGAGGAAATTTCAGATCCAAGACCACAGTAAGAGACCACCTTGTAATTTAATACATTCCCCTCAATCCCACATGACTTTGAAGGTTCCCTTTTTAGGAAGCTGTCTAATTAAATAAACATTAAAATATCATTTCCTACCTGGCACTGTCACAGAGGTAGCAGGAGTAAAGGCGTGGGATCTGGATAAGGGGAAGAGACAAAGACATATTGGGTTTCACAAGAAAAAGTCACATGTGCAAAGGTTCAGAGATACTGGACACTGAGGAAAGTTTATTTATTAATCTCCATGGAAACCTCAAGATTCTCTCAGTTGTTGATTGACTGGGAAGGTTAAAGGTATCATGAAACAAGTGAGAGCCCAGAAAAGTTTCAGGAGCCAGTTATTAAAAGGCCCAAGTGGGTAATGTGCTTGTGAGAAATGCTGAGCAGTCCTACAAGCCCCAGTCTGGGAAGCTGCAAGAAAACAACCTAGAGAAGACAGTTCCTGTGACTAAGACTCTTAGTTCAGGAAAAATGTATTCATGTATTTCTTTCAAGTGGTCACTATTAAATCATGTGTACTTGACATGTGACTTTCACATTATCACAGATTCTATTATTAATTGTTAAATGCACAGATATGTCCCAGACAGTGAATTACTTAGTGGGAAAATGCTCCCTGACCAAGGCAACTCTTTGAACAAATAGGATGTTAATTGGGACTTCGATTATATTATTTTGAGAGACTATCCAGGATATCTTGTCAGGAAGCATTCATTTGTATCTTCAGCAGAACTGAGAGATCTTCATACTGAACCACAAGTGGCTGGCACAGAAAGGGAGACTGAGGGAAACAGAAAAAAAGCAATAGAGAAAGATTCAGAAATAAAGAGACCGAGACAGATAGAAACAAAGATATAAAGTGACAGAAATCTAGAGACAGAGACTCAGTTCTTTCTGGTCCCTTTCATTGGCATAGCAACTTCAAAGCATAATCTCCTATAATATAATTCCATTCCAAAAGGAATTATATTATGTAACAAGGCCATAGTTCCTATCCCTTCCCAGACATTTCCTCACTAGGGACTGAACAAGTAAATAGATGAGCTTCAAGTGGACATTTTAATTCAAATCACAAGGAAGCAGAAGAAGATGGAGGGACTTGTAGGCTAAAAGGAGATAGTTATCCTGATAGTTTGTCATTCAATACATTGTTTAAAGACCCATTTACTTCCCAGTTCTAAAGAACAGGACTGACAATCTCCTTTGGGGAAAATGAGGATAATGTCTATAAGTGGTGTTTTTCAGCTAAGAAAATGACATCATCATACTTTCAGACAAATAGATGGAACCAGGAAATAACATCATGGGTGAAATAAATAAAATGCAGAATGAAATATATGGTGTGTAATCACTTATTAGAGGGACTCTTAATAGTGGCAGATAAAGTTCCAATAGGCCATCTATTGTGACCAAACTAATCTTCCACTAGAGAAATCTGGTGGCAGTGAATTGAGTTGTTGGGCCAGGGCATCCTACAGAAATTTTTAAGCAACCCAGGATGTTGTTAATAAAATATGTTGCTATCTGCCCTAAGCAGAAATATCAGTGCCATGTTCTTGTATCCACAGAGATGGTTCCTTCTACCTCAAATGGGACTCCTTGCAGAGACCCTGTTGTATGTGACTATTAATGTTTACTCTTGATTTATCTTCTGGTAATTCTGCTGTTAGTCCTCAACAGCTTTATACCCAAATCTCTATATGAGACTGGGTTTATTTAGTTAACCTAAAACAAAATGCTGGCAATAGTTGTCCGTCCTAAACTTCCAAGCCCTCATAGTTTTCTAACATTTAGATTTCACAACATTATACTTGCTTTTTGTGATATATTAAGTCCAGTTCATCTCTCCACATTGTGGTTCCAAGATCTGTCTGCCAGCTCTTTTTCCAAGCTCTCCTCTTGTTCCTCCTCCCACTCATTTTGTGCCCTCTGGCTCCTCCCCTCTTTCAATATTCTGGCTCCTCCCTTTGCACAACATTATGGCCGATTGTGTTATTTTGACCTGTTTACACACAGTTGAGACAGGAAGCTTAGATTAACTATCACAATGAAATATCCAGATTGAAACCAGAAAGTAGGGGGAGAAATAAGCATTTGAATGAATGAGAGTAAAGGGTATACATTTCAAAACAACATTTTATGAATAAGACCCACAGTCTTCTATTACACAGAGAGAGACCTTAAAACACCCAGCTCTAAACGAGATTTCCCTATAAAATTCTCCCTCCTCTCATAGCTCTGAAAAGCCTGCAGGTGAGGAGGCAGGAAGTATGTCATAAATAGAGGGAATTGAGGACACAAGAAGAAAAATGCCCTGAGAATCAGGCTGCAGAGGAAGATGATGCAGCTAGCTTTGATGCAACCTGATAAGTTAGGGTCAGTTAGAAAGGGGAGGAGGACCTCAACTATCAGAGGAATTTTAGAAATTGCATAGGGGTAGAAGAAGGAGGTTGAGTGGGTCTGGAAGGAGAAGAGGAAGGGGACAGCAGAGGAGATAGACAGTGAACACTTCATAATAAATAAATACATGAGAAAAACTGTGATCAAGGTGAGGGAGAATAAGAGCTCTTCAAGACTTATGGCTTCTTCTTGGGGGTAGTGCTAGGGTAAAGGATGAACTCAGTTTTCTTTAAGGGACTTGGAACTGATACTCTGATCATGTTCCAATGTGTACGTGAACAACACATATTTCAAATGATGTATTTTAAAGGAAAAATAAATTTTAATGTGAAACATATATAGGAATTTGAACCTGAGATTAATAGAGAAGTGTAATGTACATTATATGAAATTCCCACATAATAAGTAAAAATAATATTGGCAACTTTTACAATGACTTAACAGGCAGAAAAGATTCCTCTAAAGGAGGGCATAGTTTGACTCTATAAGGCCTGATTCCAGGAACTCATTATGTAGCAGAGAATCCTAGCCATGGATTAGTGGTTACCCAAATACCTAAGATCCTATGAGCTCAGATGGCAACTCTGAACAAGCAGTCCTGAAAGTGATACTACATTTATAGGTTTAGTCTGAAGGACCACAGCAGGAAACACCGCTACTGTTGTGTCCTAGGCATATAACATTTAATCAATACTCTGTGCTGAAGGCCCCAGTTTGAACTGGAAAACTCAGGACCAGGAGGGTTCCTCACTGACCCAAGAATAGGATACAGCTGCCTATCCATGAAGGTCATTCAAGGCAACCCTGGTCATAGAGGGTTGCCAACACTAGTGTGGAACAGTACCAGCTCTCACATACTTTATTAACCATAGACCATGCCAGCCTATTGTTTAAATAAGAATGTGAAGGTATATTTACTGAGTATGCCAAAAACTGCTCAGTTCAAAGTCACAATCTATTGGAAATTTCAGATCCAAGACGACAGTATGAGACCTCCTTGTCATTCTAAAGATCCCCTTAATCCCACATCATTTTGAAGCTTTCCTACTGAGGAAGCTGT
Organism: Meriones unguiculatus; assembly: GCF_030254825.1. Taxonomy (NCBI): domain Eukaryota; kingdom Metazoa; phylum Chordata; class Mammalia; order Rodentia; family Muridae; genus Meriones; species Meriones unguiculatus. Next base: position 15,857,545 of record NW_026843710.1, on the reverse strand, counting down.
CTAATTAAATAATCATTAAAATTTCAATTCTTTCCTGACATTGTCACAAAGGTAAACAGGATTTAAGGTGTGGGATGTGGATAAAGTGATGATAAAGGCTTTTTGTGTTTAACAAGAAAAAGTCCCATGTACACAGAATCAGAGATACTGGACACCAAGGAAAGATTGTTCACTCTTCTCCTTGGAAACCTTAATATTCTCTCAGGTGATGATTAGCTGAGAGTCAGAATGATGTCATGAAACAGTTGAAAGCCAGTAAGAGTATCAGGAGCCAAATATTATAAGGGCCAAGTGGACAGCCCGCTTGAGAGAAAGGCTAAGCAGCCCAATACCTCAAACTCAGCAGCTTAATTACAACATTTTGGAGATGACTGTTCTTGTGTCCAAGACTCCCAGTTCAGGAAAAGTGTCTCTTATTGCTTTCAAGAGGACATTAATAAAGTCAACTGTCCTTGACATGTGACTTTCACATTATCACAGATTCCATTATTATTTTTTAAATGCACATATATGTCCTCAGTCAGTGAATTACTTCCTGGGAAAATGTTCCTTGACCAAGGCAAATCTTTGAGCAAAAATAGTGCAACAGGGACCTTGCTTGTATATTTACAGATTCCACCCATGTCACCTCAGGAAGCAGTGATCTTCTTGTAGTCCTAGAACAGAGCTTTTCATACTGAACCACAAGTGGCAGGCAAAAGGGGAAAGCTAGAAAGATAAATACAGAGAAAGACCAAGACCAACAGAAACAAAAATATAAAGTGACAGAGACAGAGACAGACTCCCCTCTGTTAGGTCACTTTCATTGGCATATCAACCTCAAAGCACACCCTCCTACAATAAATCTTCAAAAGGAATTATATTATCTAACAAGGCCATACCTCCTAACCCTTTTCTGACCTTTTCTCACAGGGAATCTTTTTTTTCCCCTAGGGTTTTTATGTGAGCCAATAAGGTGCTTGAATGAGATGTGTCAAATTTCTTCTTGAAGGAACTTAGTGCTATGAACTTTCCTCTTAGCACTACGTTCATTGTGTCCCATCAGTTTGGATATGTTGTGCCTTCATTTTCTTTGAATTCTAGGAAGACTGTAATGTGTTTATTTATTCCCTGACCCAGCTGTCATTTAGTAGCAAGTTGTTAATTGTCCATGTGTGCATAGGCTTTTTGTTATTTCTTTTGATGTTGTGAGCCATCTTTATTCCATGGTGATCAGATAAGATACAAAGGAGCATTTCAATCTTCTTTTATCTGCTGAGGCTCACGTTGTGACCAACCATTTGGTCCATTTTGGAGAAGGTTCGATGGGGTGGTAATTTTTTTTGTGTTTGGGTGTATGGTTCTGTAAATGTCTGTTAGGTCCATGGGATTCATGACCTGTGTTAGATACATAGTTTAATTTCTGTTTTGTTGACATGTCCTTTGTTGAGAGAGGGGTGTTGAAGTCTCCCACTATAAATGTGTTGGGATCTACATGTGGTTTATGTTTTATCAATGTTTCTTTTACATATATGGATGCCCTGGTATTTGGGGCATAGATGTTCAGGATTGTGATGTCTTCCTGGTGGAATTTTCCCTTGATGAGTATGAAGTGTCTTTCCCCATCTCTTTTGATTAATTTTTGTTATAAGTCTATTTTATCAGATATTAGAATGGCTACTCCGGCTTGCTTCTTGGGTCCATTTGCTTGGAAAGCAGTCTTCCAAGCCTTTACCCCCAGGTAGTCTCTATCTTTGTGACTTAGGTATGTTTCTTGTATGTGACAGTTTACTAGGTCTTATTTATGAATCCATTCTGTTAGTCTCTGTCTTTTTATAGGAGAATTAAGTCCATTGATGTTGAGAGAGATCAATGACCAGTGGCTATCTTTATTTTTAATGTTGGCTGTTGTAGTAAGCTTGCGTGCTTGGTTGCTTTTTGTTTTACTGTAGTGAGGTTAATTATTTCCTCTGTTTTCTTGAAAGTAGCTAGTTCTCTTGAGTTCTATTTTTCCTTCTAGTATCTTCTGTAATGCTGGATTTGTGTGTAGGTATTGTTGAAATTTGTTTTTGTAATTGAATATCTCGTTTTCTCCATCTATGAGGACTGAGAGTTTTGCTGTGTATAGTAACCTGGGCTGACATCTGTATTCTCTTAGGGCCTGCATGATATCTGTCCAGGCCCTTCTGGCTTTCATAGTCTCTGTTGAGAAGTCAGGTGTGATTCTGATGGGTTTGCCATTATATGTTACTTGGCCTTTCCCCTTGCAGGTTTTAGTATTTTTTCTTTGTTCTGTATATTTACAGTTTTGATTATTCTGTGACAGGAGGATTTTCTTTTCTGGTCTAATTTATTAGGTGTTCTGTAGGCCTCTTTTACTCTTAGAGGTTTCTCCTTTAATTTGGAGAAATTTTCTTCATAATTTTGTTGAAAATATTTTCTGGGCCTTGGTGCAGGGAATCTTCTTTTTCCTCTATCCCAATAATTCTTAGGTTTTGTTTTTTTTTTTTCTTTTTATGTTGTCTTGGATTTCTTGGATGCTTTGTGTCAGGAATTTTTTAAATTTATTATTTTCTTTGATGGATACATCAGTTTCTTCCATTGTGTCTTCCACACCTGAAATTCTTTCTTCCATCTCTTGTAGTTTGTTGGTTATGCTTACCTCTGTAGTTCCTGTTTTCTTTCCTAGGTTCTCCCTCTCAGTGATTTCCTCCATTTGTGTTTTCTTTAATTCTTCCAATTCTATTTTCAGATCTTGAACCTTTGGTGATTTCCTTCACCTGTCTGACTGTATTTTCCTACAATTCCTTCAGCTGTTTGTTTAAACATTCCTCTGATGCTTTTATTTCTTTCAGTGACACAGATTGTTTTGCTGCATCTTCCTGTAGTTCTTTACGGATGATCATAATCTGTTTTACAATATCTTCCCGTGATTCTTTATACATTTTCTTTACTTTCTCCATTAATCTCTTCATTAGCATAGGTGTAAGGTCATCTTCTTGTTGAATTTTACTTATGTTAGGGTGTCCAGGGGTACTTGCCACTGGATAACTGGGTTCTGGGGATGCCATGTCATTTTGCCTTTTGTTGGTTGTGCTTTTTTGATGGCCTCTACCCATCTCTCTGTCTCAGTTGTTGTCTGTTAATTTTTGGTGCCTGCTGAGTCCTGGGGCAGGAAGAATCTACTTGGGCAGGGTTCTGAAGTTCTCCTGTGCTTTTTAGGTATGGTCAATTGAACAGTGGTGCTTCTCAGGAATTGTTACAATTTACTTCAGGTATATGAAACTGTGTGGTAACTGTGGTATTTAGGAAGGCTCTCTTCTCATCAGAAGAGGTCCTGGTGATGGCTGTCCTGCTGCTGGGTTTCTTGCTCTGAATTAGTGAGCAGCAGCTGCTGCTCTAAAGGTGTAATTTTTGGGTGCAACCCTCTTGAAGGACCAGGGATTCCCACAGTTTTGTCAGTTTAGCTAGGGATAACTGGTTGATCCTTGGCACAGTATCTGAGGGCTGCTGTAATGGCTTTCTGGCTTTTGTAGTTCTTAGGATGCAGATGTGTGCCCCAGTGCCCTACTGGTACTCAATAATGGCCAGTGAGCACAGTACTCCTGCCTGCAGAAGAAGGCTAGAGCCTAGAGTCTGCATGAATCCAGAGAGTCTTTTGGTGCTGGGTGTCCTGAGTGTTAGACCTGATGATCCCCCCATTGTGGTGTTTCCTCCTGACAGGGACACCCAGTCTTTGCTTTGGGGATCACAGTTCTGTCTGGGATGGCAAGTAGAACCCACAGTCACAGATGTGTGTGGCTCTACCTTTCTGGCTTTTGGGAGCCTGGGCGTCTGCCTAAACTGGGTAATTTTTCCTGAGACCTTTTTGGGGTGGTAGTATCAGCTGAGTGCTCTGAGATGATACCAGCCATTTCCCTCCCTGTGGGTTTGCACCAGACAGTGAAACTCAGTCTCTGGTGCCTTGGGACTCACAGTTATATCTGGGGCAGTGAATCAGGCTCACAGGCAAGACTCTGTGCTGGCACCCATGGAACCTGAATCTTTTCCAGGGGATCTCTGGGTGACCTAACGTCGGTCCCAATCATTTCCTGCAACTTGTCGTTATCTCTTGACTGGAAATTCCAGTCTGTGGTGTGGTGGTGCCCACAGTTCAGTCTGGGATAGTGACCATCCTACACTAGTGTGTGGCTCTGGGCTGCTGACCAAGTGCCTGGTGGAACTGGGATCTCTTCTGTGGTTTAGCCAGGTAAGTTAAAGCTGATTGAATCCCCCAGTGTTGGGTATCCTCTCACCTGGGAAACACAATCACTTGTGTTTTATGGCCTTGAGTTCTGATTGCTGGTCACTGTGCCATTCCAGCTGTGCTGCTGTTCAGAATGAGAGTTGTCTCGGTGCTACCATCTTACCCCCTAAGCCAGTTTTTCTTTTTAAGCAACCTCATTTTGTTACGATTCCTGTTAGAGTTTCTGATTCTTGGAATGATGAAACAGAATTTAATTGGACTCAGGTTCAAAATCACCTTGCTGATATATGGTCTAGCAAAAACTTCTCATTGGACATTTTTACAATAAGAAATAAAATCCATGACATAGCATCTGCCAAGAAACCTAGGTTAGAATTGGCCAATACAGCCTGGGATATGTTTACTACCCTCATGAGGCACTTTCCTTCCCCTGACTGTGCTTTTGTGGGGAATGACACTGGCAGGGCATGGCAGATAAGGCTTTGTTGGCCTGTGGCTGCCTTCCTTGTATATTACAGTTCTTTCTTCAACAACTTCAATGCATGCAAGTACAGTTTCATGAATTTAAATTAAAGACCTATAACAACCCCATTTGATAAGGAGGTAAGTCAATACATGTGAGAGTAAAATTGTGGTTTTTCCAACCTAAGACAGAGGCTCTTAAAAAATCTCATCCAAGACTTTGATGACAAGTAGGAAAAATTCACATTTTGCCAACCTAAGACAGGCTCCCCGTAAACAAAGACAGGAGAACTAAACTAGTCTGTTAATTGGCATTCTGCCTCCTGGCCATTCTGGATACTGGTTTCATCTAAAATCCATGTCTCAGAGACAGTCCTTGCCAGTCTGTGCAAGGAGGGTGTTCTGAGCCTGAGAAGTAGATAGCTTGCTATCTCCCTGCAACCTTGGGAAACTGACAGCAAACACTGTATAACCTTGAGTGAATTCCTGCATGCCATGCCAAGTGGCACAGTTGTGTTGCTACTATGAAAAAAATTTTTGATTGTACCCTTTGCTTTATAAGTGTTTGCACATTCAGTAAACTGAGACTTGATCAGGAATCTGTCTTGTCTATATTCTTTGAGTTTCTTTCCACCCATTCCCACTCCCTCTTTCAGGTGGACAATGTTCTATTAGCCCACAGGATGGGTCAGATTACCTTCTCTTTTCCCTGCTATTATAGATGCAGTATCCGAGGTAAACCTAGACGCTGCCAACCTATTATTACCAATAAAAATGTGAAGGTACATTGAGTCAGTATGCCAGTAACTGCTCATTTCAGAAATTTCAGAACCTATACCACAGTAGGAGACCACCTTCTCTTTAGGTACATTATCCTTAATCCTACATCATTTTGAAGCTTCCCTACATAGAAAGCTCTCAAATTAAATAATTATTGAGCTTCATATTATAACAGAGATTGTCACCGAGGTAAACAGGGGTAAAGGTGTGTGATCTGGATAAAGGGATGAGATAAAGGCTTGTTGGGTTTCACAAGAAAGAGTCAAGTGTACACAGGATCAGAGAGACTGGACACTGAGAAAAGTTGGTTTACTCATCTCTATTGAAGCCTCAACATTTTTCAGGTGGTGATTGGCTATGAGGGAGAATGATGACATGCTACGGTGAAAGTCAGTTAGAGTTTCAGGATCTGGTTATTAAAAAAGCCAAGTAGACAGCCTGCTTGAGAGAAAGTCTGAGCAGCCCTACAATGTGGGCACCTGAAAGCACAACACAAAGATATCAGTTCCTATGTCCAAGACTCTTAGTTCAGGAAAAGTGTCACATATTTCTTTTAAGAGGCCATTAATAAAGTCACATTTCCTTGAATGTGACTTATGTTATTACACATTCCATTGTTATTTGTTAAATGCACAGATATGTCCTCATTCAGTGAATTACTTACTGCAAAATGTCGGTTGACCAAGGCAACTAACTCTTTGAACAAAAATCACTTAATTGTGATCTTACTTATATTTTTACAGAGACCATGCAGAATATCACATTTGCATGTAGTCATCTTCTTGTAGTCCTTCAGCAGAACTGAGATATTTTCCTACTGAACCACAAGCCACAATAAAGAGAAAGGGAGACTGACAGAGACAGAGAAAATAAGAGCTAGAGAGAGATTCAGAAATAGAGAGAGCAACACAGACAAAAAACAAATATAAAGTTAAAGACTGAGAGACAGAGTACATTCTGTCTGGTTACTTTCATTAGCATATCATCTGCAATGCACACCCTCTGATAATGTAACTCCAACAGGAATTATATTATCTAACAAGAACAGACCTCCTAACACTTCCCAGACAATTCCGCAAAAGAGACTCAACATGTAAACAGATGAGCTTCACATGAACATTCCAATCCAAAATACCAGAAAGTGGAAAAAGATGGCAGGACTTTTAAGCTAAAAGAATATAGTTACCCTGATAGTTTGTCATTAATTACAATGATTAAAATATCAGAAACTTCCAAGTTCTAAAGAATAGGATGACAGTCTCCTTTAGGGAAAATGTGAAATATTTCCATAGGAGAGTATGCTTCAGCTAAGAAAATGACATCATGATATTTTAGGTAAATGGATGAACCCAGGAAAAATAATCCTGTGTGAAGCAAGTAAAACTGCAGAAGGAAATTATGGTACATATCCATTTATTAGCAGGTCTACTTATCATGGGGGAAAAAGTTGCAATAGGCCATCTACAATGACCAAACCAGTCTTCCACTAGAGTGATTGGGTAGCAGTTAATTGAATTTTTGGGCCAGGTCATCCAAAAGAAAATTTCAAGGATCCAGTCTGTTATTAAAATTTGTTGCTCTCTGTGCTCAACTGAAAGATCAGTGCCGTGTTCTTGGATCCACAGAGATGTTTCCTTCTGCATCAAATGGGATTACATACAGAGATCCACAGTCTGATATTATGTAGAGAGAGACCTTAAAACACTCAACTTAAAATGGAATCTCTGAGTGAAATTCTGCCTTCCCTTAGTTCTCTGATAAGCCTGCAGGAGAGGAGGGAGGTAGAGTATCCTAAGTAGAGGGAATTGAGGACACAAGAAAAAAAAATGCCATGAAAATCAGGTTCCAGAAGAGGATGATGCTGCCAGCCTTTGTGATACCTGATAAGCTAGGGTCAGATAAAAGGGTGAGGAGGACTTTCCCTATCAGGGAACTAAGGAGAGAGCATAGGGTTAAAAGAAAGAGGATGGGTGGTACTGGAAAGAGATGAGGGAGTGGGCAGCAGAGGGGATGCAAAGTGAACAAATTATTATAAATAAATATATAAAAAACTGTGTTCAATGTGATGAAATATAAAACTTTTCAGAACTGATGACTTGTTTTTGGTGGAGGTGTCAGTGTGTGGCAAGAATGAACTCAGTTTTCTTTAAGAACCATGGCACTGAGACTCTGATGAAATTCAAATGAGTATATGGACAACACATACTTCAATTGAAGGATTTTACAGAAAAACAAATTTTTAGTGTGATACATAGGTAGGAATTTGAACCTGGAAGCCATGGAAAAGGAGTATAATGTATGTTATATGAAATTCCCATATAATCAATAAAAATGATATGTTGACAACTTTTATAATGACTAATAACATGGAGAAAATATTCAGCTAAAAGAGGGCAGATTTTGACTTTGTAAGGCATGCCTTCCAGGAACTCATTATGTAGCTGAGAATCCTTGCCTATAACTAATGGTTACCCATCTATGTCAAACCCTATGAGCTCAGGTGTCACATCTGAACAAGAAGAACTGGCACTGACACTATGTTTAGAGGGTTTTTCTGGAGGACCATAGCAGTAAACACAGCTCTTCTTGTTTCCTATGCATATAACACAGACCCATTTCTATGTCCTGATGACACAGTTTTAATTGTAAACCCCAAGACCAGGAGGATTTCTCACTGACTATGGAGACACATTTATTGATCCTGGCAAGTCAGTCAAGGTATTTCTGCTAATAGAGGGTTGACAAGAGTAGATCTGAACAGCACCAGTTGTTAAAGTGTGTATTGTTCCTCATTTCTAACTTTACATAAACAGATATTTCTCTGTTTCAGCCAAACCAATCACAGGAATTATCTGGTTTCCATCTCTTTTCCCTGCTCTTAAAGATGCAATAGCCCAGGTAACCATAGACCCTGCCAGCCTATTTTATCAATAATAATGTGAAGGTACATTTGGTGAGTAAGCCAGTAAATGCTCAGTTCAAAGACACAACCTATGAAATTTCAGATCCAAGAACACCTTGTTATTTGGTTCATTCCCCTTAATTCCACATCATTTTGAAGCTTCCCTACATAGAAAGCTGTCCAGTTAATTAAACATTAAAATTTCATTTCCTACTAGAGATTGTCCCAAGGTAAACAGGAGTAAAGATGTGGGATCTTGATAAAGGGATGAGACATATGCTTGTTTGGTTTCACAATAAAAAGTCATATGTCCGTAGGATCATTAATACTGGACACTGAGGAAAGTTTACTTCTTCATCTCCATGGAAACCTCAATATTCTTTCATGTGCTGCTTGGCTGAGAGGAAAAATGATGTTATGAAACATGTGAAACCCAGCAAGACTTTGAGGAGCCTGGTATTAAAAGGGCTAAGTGGAAAGCCTGCTTGAGAGAAAGGCTGAACAGCCCTAAATGCCTCAATGTGAGCAGCTGAAAGCACACAACCCAGAGATGACAGTTCCTGTGTCCAATATTTTTAGTTCAGGAAGAGGGTCACATATTTCTTTCAAGAGGTCATTAATAGAGTCATGTGCCACTGAAATGTGAGTTTCTCATTATCACATAATCCATTACTCTTTATTAAATGCCCAGATATATCCTGAATTAGTGAATTACATACTGTAAAATTGCTTGCCTACCAAGGCAACACTTAGTATAAAAATGTTTCTTTGGGGCCTTGCTGATATTTTTACAGATACCATCCATCATGTCACATCAGCAAGCAGTCAAATTGCTGAATTCCTTCAACAAAACTGAGATTTTCATACTTAATCTCAAGTGGCAGCTAGAAAGAAACAGCTAGAGAGGCAGATTCAGAAGTAGAGAGACCAAGACAGACAGAAACTGAGACGTAAAGTGAGAAAGATTGAGAGAAAGAGACTCAATTCTGTATGGACACATTAATTGGAATATAATCCTCAAAGCAGACCCTCCTATAATATAACACCAAAAGGAATTATATTTTTAATATAACTTCATTATATTCAATATAACTTCATTGGAATTATATTATCCAACAATCCCATACCTCCTAACTCTTCTCAGTCATTTCCTCACTGGAGATTTCACATGTAAATAAATGAGCTACAGGCGGACATGCAATTCAATTCACCAGAAGTGGAAGAAGATGGAGGGACTTGTAGGCTAAAAGAACATAGTTATCAATGTAGTTTTTCATTCAATAAAATGATTAAAGTCCCAGCAACTTCCAAGGTCTAAAGAACAGGACTGAGATCTCCTTTGGGGAAAATATGGAATATTTCCATAATGGAGTATTGTTCAGCTATGACAAGATATTTTCCAGCAAAATGGATGGAACCAGGAAAAGTCATCGTGGGTGAAGTAACTAAAATGCAGAAAGACAAATATGGTATGTATTCACTTATTAGGAGGTCTTCTAATAGTGGGGGATAAAGTTCCAATAGTTTGTGACCAAACCAGTCTTCCACTAGGGATATTGGATATAGTTAATTGAGTTGTTGGTCCAGGGCATCTTACAGAAATTTTCGAACAATCCAGGCTGTTGTTCTTAAAATATGTTTTTATCTACCCTCAACTGATAGATCAGTGCGATGTTCTTAGACCCACAATGATGCTTCCTTCTGTATCTAATTGGATTGTATACAGAGACCCACAGCCTGATATTATTCAGAGAGAGACCTTAAAACACCCAGCTCTAAATGGGATTTCCCCATGAAATTCTACCTTCCCTCCGTTCTCTGTTCAGCCTGCAGGAGAGGAGGCAGGAAGAGTGTCATCAGAAGAGGGAAGAACCCTAGAACCTGCCAGGCTATTATATGAATAAGAATGTGAAGATCTATTTAGTGAGTATGAGAGTAACTATGTATTTCAAAGTCATAACAGTAGGAAACCAGCTATTCATTCGATCCATCCCCCTTAATCCCAAATCACTTTTTAGCTTCCCTACTTAGGAAGCTGTTCAACTAAATAAAGTAAGATTAAAGTTTCATTTCCTCCTGATATTGTCCCAGAGGTAAAGAGGTGTAAAGGTGTGGGATCTGGATAAAGGGATGAGATAAAGACCTGTTGGGTTTCACGAGGAAAGGTCAAGTAAGCCCAGGATCACAGATATTAGACACTGATAAAAGTTTATTTACTCATCTCCATGGAAACCTCAAGATTTTCTTAGGTGCTGAATGGCTGAGAGGTAGAATGATGCCATTCAAAGGTGAAAGGTAGTAAGTATCACAAGCCAGTTATTAAAAAGTTTAAGGGGACAGCCTACTTGAGAGAAAGTCTGACAGCCCTACATGCCTCCATCTGGGCAGCTCAAAGCACACAACCCAGAGATGACAGTTCCTGTGTCCAAGATGCTTAGTTCAGGAAAAGTGTTACATATTTCTTTTAAGTGATCATTAATAAAGTCATGTGATTTTCACATTATCACAGATTCTATTATAATTTGTTAAATGTACAGGTATGTCTTCAGTTGGTAAATTACTTACTGTGAAAATGCTCCATAATCAAGGCAAATCTTTCAACAAAGTGTTTAATTAGGACCTTGCTTTTATTTTTACAGAGACCATCCAGGATGCCATGTCAGCAAGCAGGCATCTTGTTGTAGTCCTTCAGTAGAACTGAGAACTTTTCATACTGAATCACATGCAGCAGGCAGAGAGAGAGAAAGAGAGCAAGAAAGAGCTAGAGAGAGAGATTCAGAATTAGATTGAGACTGACAGAAACAAAGATATAAAATGAGAGAGACTGAGAAAAAGAGACTCAATTCTATCAGGTCACTTTCATTGGCATATCAATCTAACAACACCCTCTTACAATATAACTACAATAGAAATTATATTATCTAAAACGGCCATACCTCCTAACCCTTCCCAGAAAAATTTCCTTACTAGGGACTCCATATTTAAATAGATTAGCTCTAAGGGATAGTGCAATTCAAATCATCAGGAAGTAGAAGAATATGGAGGGACTTCTAGGCTAAAAGTTATCCTGATAGTTTATCATTCAATACAATGATTAAAGTATCAGCAACTTCCAAGGACAAAAAAAATTAAAACAACAACAACAAAAACAAACAAACAAACAAAAAAAACAGGACTAACAATCTCCTTTAGGGAAAATGTGGAATATTTCCACAACAGAGTATTTTTTAGCTAAGAAAATGATATCATGATATTCAGGCAAATGGATGGAACCAGGAAAAAGTCATCCTGGGTGAAGTAACTAAAATGGAGAAAGAAAATTATGTTACATATTCACTTTTTATGTGGTTTCCTAGTAGTGGGTGAAATAGTTCCAACAGGCCATCTATTGTGAACAAACCAGTCTCCCACTAGGGGGACTGGATGGCAGTTCATTGAGTTGTTGGGCCAGGGTATCCTAAATAAATTCAAGCAACACAGGCTCTTTTTATTAAAACATGCTGCTCTCTGCCCTCAACTGATAGATCTGTACCATGATCCACAGATATTCTTCCTTCTACATCAAATGTTATTGCATACAGAGATCCACAGTCCGATATTATGCAGAGAGATACCTTAAAACACCAAGCTCAAAATGGGATTTCCCTATGAAATTCTACCTCCCCTCAGTTCTCTGCTAAGCCTGCAGAAGAGGAGGCAAGAAGAGTGTCATCAGTAGAGAAATTGAGGACACAAGAAGAGTAATTCCCTGAGAATGAGGCCCCAGGGGAAGATAATGCACACCTTATAAGCTAGGGTCAGAGAAAGGGGAGATCCTCCCTATCAGGGCACTAGAGAACTGGAATAGGAATAGAAGAGGAGGAGTGGGTTTTACTGGAATAAGAAAAGAGAGGATACAGAGGGGATACAAAATGAACAAATCTTAATAAATACATAAGAAAATGTGATCAAGGTGATGAAGTATAGATCTTTTCAGGACTGATGGCTTTGTTTTTGGGTTGTTGCCAGATTGCCACAAGTATGAACTCAGTTTTCTTTTTGGGACTTTGTATTGAGACTCTATCATGTTCCGATGAATATATGAACAACAAATATTTCAATTGATGTATTTTAAAGAAAAAAATATTTTAGCAAAATATGTGTAGGAATTTGAACCTGGGAGAAATGGAAAAGGAGTGTAATGTATAATATATGAAATTCCACATAAGTCATAAAAATAATGTGTTGACAACATTTACAACGGCTCTTAACATGGAGAAAAGATTCTGCTAATGGAGGGCAGAGTATGACTTTGTAAGGAATGCTCTCCAGGGACTCATTATGTAACAAGAATCCTAGTCTTGAACTGGTTTTTACCCAGCTACCTCAGAACCCATGAGCTCAGGTGACATTCTAAAAAGGTAGTCCTGGCACTAACACTCCATTTAGATTGTTTGTTTGGAGGACCACAGCAGGAAACACAGCAGTTCTTTTTTTTTTTTTTTTTTTAGGCATATAACATGCACACCTTTTTCTGTCCAGAAGTTCCAGTTTTAACTGTAAACCCCAGGACAAGAAGGATTGCTCACTGACCACTGAGTAGAACACAGCTGTCGAAATGGACAGGTTGTTGTTATTAAAATATGTTCCTCTCTGCACTGAACTGAACAGAAATTGTCATGTTCTTGGATCCACAGAGATGCATCCTTCTCCATCAAATGGAATTGCATACAGAGACACACAGTCCTATATTATGCAGAGAGAGACCATAAAACCCTAGCTCTAAATGGGATTCTAATTTCCCTATGAAATTCTCCCTCCCCTCAGAGCTCTGGGGAGCCTGAAGAAGAAGAATCATGAAGGGTGTCATAAGTAGAGGGAACGGAGGACACATGGGAAAAAATGGCCTAAGAATCAGGCTACAGAAGAAGATGCAGCCAGCCTTGATGAAAAGTGAGAAGCTACTGTTAGATAGAAGGGGGAGCAGGACCTCCCCTATCAGGGAAATAAAAAGAGGGCATAGAGTTAGAAGAATAAGGATAGGTGGGATCGGATCGGAAGAAGAAAATGGAGGGGGCAGAGGCGGGGATATATGTAAACAAATCATAATAAATAAATACATAAAAACTGTGATCAAGGTGATGAAGTACAGAGCTCTTCAGGATTAATGGATTCATTTTGTGGGGTGTATCATGGTGTTGCAAGGATGAACTCAGTTTTCTTTAAGGGATTTTGCACTGTGTCTCTGATCATGTTCCAATGAATAACACATGCTAGAACTGATGTATTTTAAGAAAAAAGAATAGTGTGACTCATGGGTAGGAATTTGAACCTGGAAGCAATGGAAAGGAGTATAATATATAGTATATGAAATTCCCACTTAATTAATGTAAATAATATGTTGACAATATTAAAAATGACTTTTAATATGGAGAAAAGTTTCTGCTAAATGTGGGTAGAGTTTGATTGTGTAAGGCATACTTTACAGGAACTCATTATGCAGCTGAGAATCCTAGCCATCCATGAACTAGTGGTTACACAGCTACTTCATACCCCATGAGGCCAGTGGCACTTCTGAACAAGCAGTTCTGGCTCTAAGACTATTTTTAGATGGTTTATCTGGAAGTAAACATCAAGAAACAATTCTGCTTTTTGTAACAACACCAGTGTTTGACTAGGGGGATTAGGTAGCATTAAATTGAGTTGTTGTGCAAGTCCATCCTACAGAAAATTTAAAGCAACCTAGGTTATTGTTATTAAAATATGTTGCTCTCTGCACTCAACTTATAGATAAGTGTCATGTTCTTGGAACCACAGAGATGCAACCTCTTCATCAAATGCAATTGCATACAGAGACCAACAGTCCTATACTAGCAGAGAAATATTTTAAAACATCCGGCTCAAAATGCAATTTCCCTATGAAATTATCCATCATCTGAGAACTCTGAGAAGCCTGAAGAAGAAGAGGAAGGAAGAATGTTGTAAGTAGAAGGAATTGATATCATAAGGAGAACAATGGATTGAGAATCAGGCTGCAGAAAAGAAGATGAAGCCAGCCTTGTTAAGACCTGAGAAGCTAGGGTCAGATAGAAGGGGAGGAGAACCTCCCCTATCAGGGAACTAAAGAGAGGCATAGGGTTAGAAGAAAGGATGGGTAGGACTGGAAGGAGAAGAGGGAGGAGACAGAGGTGGGGATACAATGTAAACAAATCATAATAAATAAATACATAAGAAAAACTTTGATCAAGGTGATGAAGTATAGAGCTATTCAGGATTGATGGATTTTTCTTGGAGTGTGGTGCCAGAATGCAGCAACGATGACCTAGTTTTCTTTAAGGGACTTGACACTGTGATTCTGATCATGTTCCAATAAATATATGAACAACACATGCTAGAACTGATGTATTTTAGAAAAAAATAGTGTGACTCATGGGTAGGAATTTGAACCTGGGAGCAATGGAAAAGCATTATAATATATAGCATATAAAATTCCCACATAATCAATAAAAATAATATGTTGACAACCTTTAAAATGAGTTTTAACATGGAGAAAAGATTCCGCTAAAGGAGGATAGAGTTTGACTGTGTGAGGCATGCTTGCCAGGAACTCATTATGTAGCAGAGAATCCTTGCCATTAACTAGTTGTTACACAGCTACTTCAGACCTTATGAGCTCAGGTGGCACTTCTGAACAAGCAGTTCTGGCACTAACACTACCTTTAGATGGTTTGTCTGGAGGACAACCTCAAGAAACACTTCTGCTCTTGTGTCCTAGACATCTAACATGGACCTATTTCTCTGTCCAAAATGACAAGTTTTAATTTTTAAGCCCATGAATAGGAAGATTTCTCAATGACCACTGAGTAGGACACAGCGGCAGATCCAGCCAGGTCAACCAAGGCAACCCTGCTCATATAGGGTTGCCAACAGTAGTGTTGAATAGCAACAGCTGAAAAAGAGTTTATTGCCCCACAGTTCAACTGCTGTGTAAACTCACTGATCTTGCTCTGTTTCACCCAAACCAGGACAGTCCCAGGAATTGTTATGATTCCTTCTCATTTCCATGCTCCTAAAGACTCAATATCCTAGGGAACTCTAGATCCCGCCTACCTATTATATCAATTAGAATGTGAGGGTACATTTAGGGAGTATGCAAGTAACTGTTCAGTTCAAAGCCACATTCTAGGAAATTTCAGATCCAAGACCACAGAAGAAGATGACCTTGTCATTCAGTACATTCTCCTTAATCCCACATCATTTTGAAGCTTCCCTACATAACAAGCTATCCAGTTCAATAAACACTAAAGGTTCATTTCCTACCTGAGATTGTCACAGAGGTGAACAGGAGTAAAGGTGTGAAATCTGGATAAAGAAATGAGATAAAGGCTTGTTGGTTTTCACAAAGAAAAATCAGTTGTGCACAGGATCACAGATACTGGACTCTGAAGAAAGTTTGTTTCCTCATGTCCATGGAAACCTCAAGATTCTCTCAGTTGATGATTGGCTGAGACACAGAATGATGTCATGAAACAGGTGATAGCCAGCAAGTGTTTCAGGAGCCAGTTATTAATGAAGCCCACTGGACAGCATGCTTGTGAGAAAAGCTGAGCAGCCCTACATGCCCCAATCTTAGCAGCTGAAAGCACAGGACACAGAAATCACAATTCCTGTGTGCAAGACTCTTAGTTCAGCAAAAGTGTCACATATTTCTTTCAAGTGTTCATTAATAAAGTTACTTGTTCTTGACATGTGACATTCACATTATCACAAATTCCATCATTACTTGTTAAATGCACAAATATATCCTCAATCAGTGAACTAATTACTGGAAATTGCTCCTGGAGCAAGGCAAACAAAAAAAGCTTTAAATTGGGACCTTGCTTTTAATTTTGCAGAGAATATCCATGATGTTACTTCATCAAGCAGTCATTGAGAGACCAAAAGATTAAAAATCAGCAATTATTATTAAAGTTGAAGGCCTGAACTAGCTGGGTGAGGACAAGATATGTCCAGAGGGGAAGAACCTGTCTTACTACATTCTTTCCACACTCACTAGAGATATAGTTGCTAGGAAACTGGCCCATCCCTCTAGGGAGGGACACAAGATCATTAAAAGTTGGGGACCCTCCTATAGCCAATTAATTCAAAATGGAGGATTGTGACCAATAGATGCTTGTCAGGCAGGAGTTTCCCCTTCCTTAGACATGCTGGGAGAGACCAGAATCTTTAAATCACCCAACTCACCTGAGCACAAGGCTCTTATCTCTCACTGCTTTGGCAGTGGGGAATGTGAGCCCAAGCTGCAGCTTGTAATGATTTATAATAAAAAGATCCTCATGTGGTTTGCAACAGAATGGCTCCTGGTAGTTGTCTTTGGGGTATCACGATTAGGGCACAACATAATTTGAGGGCTCTCTGGGATCCCCAAGACCTCACAGGACTCCTGAGCTGGAGGACTGAAAGCCCAGGTAAGCACATTTTTTTGTTGGCAAAGTTCTTTATGTCTCTGTTCTGTTATTCTGTGTTTTTTTGAGTTCTCAAGTCAGTATTCAGTGAATGGCCAGGGATCTGTAGTGTCACAGTACATTGTGTGATGAGCTGGCAGACTGAGGCCATGGGGATCTTGGGAGATGTCCTAGATCCTGGTCAGGCAGTTCTCCCAATAGCACTGTGAGGAATAAGGGGTCTCAAATCTCTTTGATAGGCCTAGAAAGTGGGTCACTCCCATGAAGACAGGAAGTACTGACTGAATCTGTTCTTTTTTTCTCTGTGTTTCTTGCTATCCAGCAGGTGTTGAGTGAAAAAAGAAAATGCTTAAAAAGAAAGTACTGGAAGAAGTAAGTAAAATTTTGTCTTTCTGTTCAAATGTATGTATGGCCATTATGTTTGTTTTGACTAATCTTATGCTCTGTAGGTCATGGTTAATATGATAAAAAATAATTGGGTATGTTAAAAGGTTAAATTCAAACATGTTTAAAATGTATAAATGTGCCTATGTGTTTATGAGGTCTATGAACTATGAACGCATATGTTTAAATACCAACAATATAGGTTGCCACATGGTATGTGATGTGCCTCACTGCCACCTTGAGGTTGCCATATGGGCTATAAAGTGACCACCATGTTGAGATTGTCATGTGCACTCTAAGTTGACCTGTGACTACCACCTTGAGATTGCCATAGGCACTGTAATGTGATAAAAAAGGGGGGGGGGAACCTTAGTCAAATAATTTTCATTTCATTCTAGATTAATGAGTTATTTCAAGTTGGTATTGGTTTTAAAAATTAAATTGTTTGCAGTGGTAAATTCTGGTTTTAAAATCCGGTTTTGACTTTTAAAATTATGTTTATTCCTTGAGACTTCTCTCCTAAAAAACGGGTACTTTATTTTAATATTGCAAAAACAGGTTTTAAAAAATGTTTAAATGTTTAAGGCTTTAAAACATTCAAAGTTTTTCAGGTATTTTAGACAATGATCTAGGTAGTCTAATAAAAATTTTGAAAAAGTTTCTTGATCCTTTGGAGGATAAAAAAATACTTTGGTATTTAATTAGTTTTAGTAATGAAACCAAGCCATATGGTTTGCACTAATTGAGAAAATTTCAGTTTTCACAGTGTATCTTCTAGAGAGCTCTTTGTTTTTTAAGCTGCTTTGTTTATTGAAAAACATGTTTCCACCCAGGTCCTCATCTTGACACAGAGAAAAGAGGAAGTTTCACCCAGTTCCTTAAAACTTGTTCTAAGTGCCTTAGAATTTGTTTAGGTAATCTTGGACCATGTATGCTACATGGAAGTAATTTTAGAAAAAAAAAAAGAGTTTAGCAGTTTCAAAACTTCTTTTTGTATTAATATGACTTGTTTTTGCTTTGCGTGTAAAAAACAAATGGTGGACTCTGGGCTCCTGCAGGATCATGTCAGGATGGAAAGGATTTTGTTGAGAGTTTCTATGTTTTCTAAAGAGAGAGAGAGAGAGAGAGAGAGAGAGAGAGAGAGAGAGAGAGATATTAAGGAAAAGAATAGCTTGTCTAAAGTAAGAATGTCTGGTTAAGCCAGAAGAACAAAGCTAGGAACCTGAAGATATATAGAATGTTGCAAAAGATTAGTATATGTATAAATAACCAAAGGGTAAATATGATTTGAGAAAGAACTGTATTTAAAAATATGTTGTACTTCATTTAAAAGGCTGGTGATGCTGCATTGGAAAATATTTTTCTTATGCTTTTTTTAAGGGGGAAGAATTCTGGTTAATAGGTTCGGTGTGGCCAGAATATTTCACATAGTTTAAAATTGTTCTGTATTGTTATGTTATTTGTTTGGTTCTGGAGCTTGTTTGGTTACAATGTTAGAACTTTTAGTTGTGGGGGATTGTGGATGCTCCACAGAGTTTGCTATATCATCATCAGCACCTAATGGTTATGTTTCATTTTGCCAGCCACAGCCTGTGGCAACAGGTGAATAATATGCTATGTTGGTTCAGAGATAAAGGGAGTGGAGCCATCATCCTTTTGGTGCCATCGTTGTTTAGGGCTGCCAGCTGTATTCAGTTCCCCGGGAGCACTGTGTATTAGTGCTATTGCATCTATTTAAATAGTGCTAAATACAACTTTTGTCCTTTGAGCTTTTTACTGTTCAATTTTAATGCAAGTGGTATGACCAGCATGATTTGCTAGCCTCTCTATAAACTGTATCTGATTAAAGGTTTTCTCTGGTTTTAGTTCAGAAAGAGCAGATTTAAAGTTAGGCTAAGGACTGTAGTTGGTTAAGATGTTGACCTTTAACCTAATGTCTTTGTTTAGGATTTTTAAGGTAGGATAGGTAAACACAAAGTTTGTCTATGTAGATCTACTGAAAATATGCAGTTCTAAAACATGCATTTTAGGACTATGCCAGAATTAGAGAGTATAGCATTCTGTTTTATAGGACACAGTTTAGAGCAGATGATAAAGATAGACAAAGAGTAACTCAGACATGCTGGTGCTCAAGCTTGTCAGAGATCTGATGAATATGGCATTTTAACATGTGTAAACTTATTGTGACAGAGAGTCCCCAAATCCTGACAATATTTTCCCCAAGGCCTCCGAGAAGATTTGGAGACTTGACAGATGATGGTGACTCTGGATTGTGCTATACTACCCACTGGGCAATACTGCCTCAACTGGCCCACTGCTAGGACTCAGCCTAAACTGTGGACAAATCTGTGGACACCTGGAGACCATTGTTTCACATTCCTAGAGGCAAGATGAGGTCAGTCTCTCATGTTCTTTCCACAGAAGCACTCTCTCATCCTCTGTGACAAATGACTGGACTGTCATGGACTAACCCAGCCTGGAGTCCCTCACCCTCGGAAGAATCAAGGAAATCGTACACAGGTACTCGAAATGACAGAGACCACACCAAGTAGTATTGGATCTACTGTGCTTTACTGAAGTCAAGCCAACACTTATAATGTGATTACGTAAAGAAGCACCTGAAGTTGACATATTTCCCAGAGCATTCAGATTTTTTACAAAGTTTATATTTTAACTGAAATAGTAACCTGGTAGGAGCAGTGTCTACAAAAAATCTTGGCCTAACAGCCTCTTAAGCAGAGCAAACATAGAACTAGTGCCATATTTACATAGTGTTATTGCTGCTAATTTAGCTAGTAGAGGGCCAGGGGATTGTTAAACTTGTGGTCTGTTTGCATAGTTTATTGTTAGTTAATTATGGGCTGTTAATAATCCTCTGAGTTAAGTCAGCTAAAGATTACAACCCCCTTGGAGATAAGCATTGAGAGGAATTCCTCCTTTTTGGATTGCTAAGGATTTACAATCTTTCCTTTGAGATAAGATGCTTGAGCTAGCCTGTCTGCAAAACTTACATTATAATATAAAATTCTCTGACCTTCTATGTTTACCTATTTTCTTTTTGCCTCATCATAAACATCTGTGTTAAGTAATGGTTTTGTAGTAGTTTTACTGCAGTGGGAATATTCAGAACATTTATCCTAAAAGATCCTGATTAAATATTTTCTTTAGAAAGCCCTAAAACTCCTGTCGCTTTATTACCTACAATGTTTGGTTTTTGTTTTTTTGCTTTTTTTTTCACAAGTAATTCTTGATGCTGACTCTGATTTATTACCTCTCCTAAAATTTTCCTTCTACTCTTATTTGCTAAAGCTTTTAGTAATTTATTATCAATGTGTTTTCTTGGATATTTAATTGTGCTGTTCAAGAATCATAGAAAAACAGCAAAAATATTCATCAATCCAATCTCGCAAACAAGCAAGTGTGCGACTTTCAGAATACATCTTTTTGGCTTAAGTGGCCGTTAGGGTTTTTGCCAGGGACTTCCAAAGAGCTCTTATTCCCATGGGAATCATATCTCCTATATGTTTGCATAATTTTATGCTTTCATAGCACATTTTATGCTATACAGACAACTCCTGGACTTAGGGTAGCACTGGACCACCTCTTCTCATGATGCCATGAGACCACAGGAGCCAGGGACACTTCCTAGGTGATGGACTAACTAGTCATCTCTGTCATTTTGTTTGGCCCATAGATTGGTATATATAATTTACTCTTCTCAGGTCTCTGAACACCCTGATGGCTATGCTAAGCTAATGGTAGCTTTGCAGCTAATGAGCAGACAGTTAGATCCACTGTTAGCTCATTGGTTAGTTCATTAGCTAACTAGAACTACAAGGTACTCTTATTTAAAAACAAAAACAGGGTTGCCTTGCTCACAGAATTCATGTCAGTTGCCTGTGTCTTAAGACATATAGCTGGTTAAAAAGATAAGGAGTTTAACATTTTAAGGTATATAAATATGAGTTATGAAGATATATAAATAATTTAAATCATATTAAAAATGTGAGACACTTTAGATTCCCCCCATTGCAACTTTTGTACTTATGTTATAAGGTTTCAGGATTTCAGAGTTTTAGCATTGATCAATAGAGTCTGATAAGTTAATGGAGCACTAACTGCTTATTTTTTATTCACCAGCTTGAGATTTTAATTTTCTTTGGTAGTTTTCTAAACATAGATTTAAAGGTGCTTGTCATCATGCTAAAATCATCTCTTTAATGTGTATATCTCACCCAATAGCCATAGCCTTTACTATAGTATTCTTAAAATCTGCATTTCTGAGGTAGACTGGATTTAGGAATAGCTTAAACATATTACTTCTAGTTGCTTTGTTAAGGAAAATCCAAGCATTCAGGGTTTAGCAATAAACCCATGAATATATTTTTGCCTAACTTTCCAGTGTGAACATGAGGATGGGGTGAAAAGTAGATGCTGAAAAGCATTTGATGAAATCTAACATCCATTCATGTTTAAAGTATTGGAGAGATCAGGGTTATAAGGCACATATCTAAACATAGTAAAGGCAATATTCAGTAA
Source organism: Meriones unguiculatus (assembly GCF_030254825.1). Classification (NCBI taxonomy): domain Eukaryota; kingdom Metazoa; phylum Chordata; class Mammalia; order Rodentia; family Muridae; genus Meriones; species Meriones unguiculatus. Next base: position 15,835,809 of record NW_026843710.1, on the reverse strand, counting down.
GCCTATAGCCAACCTCAAACTCAACAGAGAGAAACTTAAAGAAATCCCACTGAAATCAAGAACAAGGCAAGGCTGCCCACACTCTTGATATCTTTTGAACATAGTTCTGGAAGTCCTTGCTAGAGCAATAAGACAATTGAAGGAGACCGAGGGGGAAGAAATCAGAAAGAAAGAAATCACACTGTCAAATATTTTATTCCCACTCAGGTCTCCTTTTACACTCAAAGATATTTCCCTGTTTAAGCCAAACCAGTCCCTAGAATTGTCTGTTCTCCTTCTCTTTTCCCTACTCTTAAGGACTCAATACCCCAGGGAATCCTACACCTTGCTAGCCTATTTATATCAATAAGAATGGGAAGGTACATTTAGTGAGAACATATAAAACTGCTCAGTTCAAAGGTTCAACCTAGAAATTTCAGATCCAAGAGCCCAGTAGGAAACCACCGTGTCATTTGGTACATTTTGTTTAATTCCACAGTACTTTGAAGCTTCCCTACTTAGGAAGCAGTCCAATTAAATAAACATTAAAGTTTCATTTCCTACCTGATATTGTCACATCGGTAAACAGGAGTAAGGTGTGGGATCTGTATAAAGGGATGAGATAAAGGCTTGTTAGGTTTCACAAGAAAAAGTCAAGTGCACACAGAATCAGAGATACTGGACAATGAGGAAAGTTTGTTTACTCTTCTCCATGGAAACCTCAAGATTCTCTCAGGTACTGATTGGCTAAGAGGGAGATTGATGTCATGCAAAAGGTGAAAACCTGTAAGAGATTCAGGAGCCAGTTATTAAAAGATCTAAGTGGACAGCCTGCTAGAGAGAAAGACTGATCAGCCCTACATGCCTTAGTATGGGCAGCTAAAAGCACAGAACTCAGAGATGAAAGTTCCTGTGTCCAATCAGTTAGTTTAGGAAAAAATGTCACATATTTCTTTCAAGTGATCATTAAAAAATCATGTATCTTTGACCTGGGTTTTACCTTATCACAAAATCCATTAGTATTTGATAATGCATACATATGTCCTCAGTCAGTGAATTACTTACTGTGAAATGTTCTCTGAACAGGCAATTCTTTGAACAAAATAAATTTAATTGGGACCTTGCTTATATTTTTAAAGAGACCATCCAAGTTTTCATGACAGTAAGCAATCATCTTATTGTAGTACTTCAGCATAACTGATAGCATTTCATAATGAACCACAAGCTACAGGCAGAGAGAGGGTGACAGAGACAGAGAGAGAAAGAGCTATACAGACAGATTCAGGAATAGAGAGACCAAGACCAACAGAAGAAAAGACATAAAAAGACAGAGACCCAGAGACAGAGACTCCTTTCTGTCTGGTCATTTTCATTGGCATATCAATCTCAAAGGAAACCTTCCTATATTATAACTCTAATATAAATTATATTATATAACAAAGCCATAAATCCGAACCCTTGCCAGACATTACCTCACTGGGGACTCAGCATGTAAATAGATGAGATTCAAGGGAACATTACAGTTCATATCACCAAAGAGTAGAAGATGGAAGGACTTCTATGCTAAATGAACATAGTGAATAGTTTGTCACTCAATACAATGATTAAAGTCCCCGCAACTTCCAGGTTCCAAAGAGCACTGATGATTTCCTTTTGGGAAAATGTGGAATATATCCATAACTGGGATTTTTTTCTGCTAATAAAATGACATCATAATGTTTTCAGGAAAATTGATGAATCCAGAAAAAATCATCCTGGGTGAAGTAAATTAATGTAGAAAAAGAAATATGTTATGTGTTCACTGTTTTGGAGGTCTCTAAATAATGCAGGATAAAATTCCAACAGGCCATCTCTAATGAACAAACCAAAATTCTGCTAGGGGGAATGGGTGTCAGTAGATTGAGTTGTTGCCTCAGGCTATTCCATGGAAATTTTCAAGCCACCCAGGATGTTGTCATTAAAATATGCTGCTCTCTGCCCTGAAATGATAGATCAGAGCCACGTTCTTGTATCCACAGAAATATTTAATTCTGCATCAAATGGGATTGCATACAGAGACCCACAGTCTGATATTATTCCCGAGAGACACTATAAAACACCCAGCACTGAATGGGATTTTTCTATAAAAGTCTCCCTTCCTTCAGAGCTCTGCGAAGCCTGAAAAAGAAGAGGCAGCAAGAATGTCATAAGTAGAGGCCATTGCAGACACAAGAACAATGTCCTGTGAATCAGGCCAAAATGGAAGATGATACAGCTAGACTTGATGAGACCTAGTATGCTAGGGTCAGATAGAAGGGCAAGGAAGTCCTCACCTATCAGCGAACTATAGAAAGATCCTAGGGGTAGAAGAAGGAGGGTAGGTGGGTAAGAAGAAGAGGTATGGGGAACAAAGTTGATACAATGTGAACAAATCATAATAAATATATACATACAAAAAACTGTGATCAAGGGGATGAAATATAGAGCTCTTCAGGACTAATGTTTTCTTCTTGGGGGTGTCCCATGGTGTGGCAAGGATGAACTCAAGTTTCTTTGAGGGACCTTGCACTGAGACTCTGATCATGTTCCATTGAGTAGATGAAAAACACATACTCAAATTGATGTATTTTAAAGAAAAAAGTGTTTTCTGTTATGGGGAAGGAATTTGAACCTGTGAGCAATGGAAATGTAGAATATATGAAATTCCCACATAATTAATAAAATTAATAGCTCAACATCTTTTGTAATTACTTTTAACATGGAGAAAATATTCCTCTCAAGTAGTGCAGAGTTGACTTTGTAAGGCATGCTTTCTAGGATCTCATTAGGTAGCAGAGAATCCTAGTCATGAACTATTGTTACCCAGCTACCTCAAACCTCATGAGCTCAGGAGGAACCTCAGATCAAGCAATCCTGACACTAACACTATGTTTAGAGGGTTTGTCTGGAGGACCACTATAGGTAACACTGCTGCTCTTGTGTCCTAGACATATAAAACGGAAACCTTTCTCTGTCCTGAAGGCCCAGTTTTAACTTTAAACCTCTGGAACAGGAAAGTTCCTCACTGACTACAGAGTAGGACAGAGCTCTAAATCCAGCCAGGTCAGCCAAGGCAATGGTGCTCATAGAGGTTTGGCAACAATACTGTGGAACATCACAAGCTATCAAGGAGTTTATTGCTCCTTAGCTCTCCTTTTATATACACTGATCTTTTTCTGTTTCGGCTAACAATTCCCAGGAATTTTCTGGTTTGCTTCTCTTTTCCTGCTCTTTAAGACTCAATATGCCAGGAAACACTAGGCCCTGCCAGCCTAATATATCAATAAGAATGTGAAGGTACATTTACTGAGTACACCAGTAACTGCTCAGTTCAAATTTACAATCAAGGATATTTCAGATCCAAGACCACAGTAGTAACCAACTTGTCATTTGGTACAACCCCCTTAAACCCAGATCATTTTAAAGCTTCCCTACTTAGGAAGCAGTCCAATTAAATAAACATTATTTTTTCATTTCCTACCTGACATTGTCACAGAGGTAAACAGGAGTAAAGATCTGGATAAAAGGATGAGATAAAGGCTTTTTCAATCTCACAAGAAAAGTCAGGTGTGCACAGGATGAGAGATACTGGACAGTGAGAAAAGTTTCTTTACTCATCTCCACGGAAACCTCAAGATTCTCTCAGGTGATGATTTCATGAGAGGGAGAATTATGTCAGGAAACAGGTGAAAGCCAGTAAGAGTTTCAGGCAGTTATTAAAAGGGCGAAGTGTACAGTCTGCATGAGAGAAAGGCTGAGCAGACAGATAGAGACATAGAGAGAAAGATATATAGAGACAGATTCAGAAACAGAAAGACCAAGACCAACAGAAATAAAGATATACAGTGACAGAGACCAAGAGACACAGACTCCAATCTGTCTGGTCACTTTCATTGGCATATAACCTATATATGCTAACTTTCACTAGCATATTACTTTCATAACCTCATAGCACACCTTCTTAACTATAACTCCAATAGAAATTATATTATCTAACAAGATCCTACCTCCTAACACTTCTCAAACTTTTCCTCATTGGGCATTAAACAAGTAAATCGATGAGCTTCAAGGGGACATTGCAAGTCAAATCACCAGGAAATGGAAGAATATGGAGGGACTTCTAAGGTAAAAGAACATTGTCATTCAATACAACATTTAAAGTCCCAGAAAATTCCAAGGATGAAAGAACAGGACTGACAATCTTCTTTGTGGAAAATGTGGAATTTTTACACATGACAATGGTGTTATTTCATCACAATTCTAGTATAACATTACAATGCTATTATGAAAATACAATGCTATTTTGACAACACAATGATATGACCTCACAATGCTATTTTGACATCACAATCTTATTATGAAATCACAATGGTGTTGACATCACAATGGTATGATGACATCACAATGCTTTTATGTTATCAGAATGGTATCATGATATCAAACTTCATCAAGACATCCCAATGCCATGATGACATTACAAGGGTATTATGACATCACAATCACATTATTATGTCAATGTGCTATATGATATTACAATGGGATTATGAGGTCAATATGCTATTATGAATAATAATGCTATTATGACATTACAATACTAATACAACATGCTTGTGTATGATATCAGAATGCTATGATGACATCACAGTGCAATTACATATCACAATGGTCTTAGAATTCACAATGCTTTTATAACATTACAATGCTATCTGGCATCACAATTCTATTATTACATCACAATGTTATGATGACTTCACAACCAGATGACTTCACAACAGTATTTGGATATCACATTTGTATTAGGACATCACAGTGTTATGACGACATAACAAAGCTATTATCATATCAAAAGGGTATTAGGATAGCACAATGCTAATATGTTCTCAAAATCATATTCTGACATCACAATGGTATAACATCACAATGCTATTATGATTTCAAAAAGCTACTATATCACAGTGCTATTATGACATCACCATAATATGACATCACTATAGTATTATGAAATCACTATGTTGTTATGACATCAAAATGCTATGATGACATCACTATGCTATTATGATATCAGAATGGCAGTATGATATCAAAATTCATCATGATATCCCAATGGTATTATGACTGCTCAATGCTATTAATGCATGATTGTAGTATGACATCACAATGGACTTTGATATCACAATGGTATTATTACATCACAATGATATGATGCCATCACAATGCTATGATGAAATCAAAATGCTATTATGACATCACAATGACATCATGTCATCACAATTCATCATCACATCCAATGCTATTATGAACAGATAATGCTATTATCTTATCACAAATTATCTTATCACAATGTGATTATGACATCAAAATTCTCTTATGATATTAAAAAACTATTATGACATCAGAAAGTTATTAGGATATCACAATGCTAATATGACACCACAATATTATCATGACATCACAATGGTTTTATGACATGATTATGGTATGATATCAAAATGAAATTTGATATAAAAATGCTATTATGACTTTTCAACTATATGACTTCACAAAATATTAGGACAACACAATGGTATGATAACAGCACAGTGTCATATGACTACACAATTATATTTTGATATCACAATGCTAATATGACATGGCAATGGTATAACATCTCAATGTTATTATGACTACACAATGGTGTTATGACAACAAAATGGTATTATGACTTCACAATATTATGCTATTATGACATCACAATCACATTATAACTTTAATAGGTTATTAATGACATCACAATTGTATTATGACATCACAATGCTATTATGACATCACAATGGGTTTATGAGACCAACATGCTATTATTACATAACAATGCTGTTATGATATCTGCAATGCTATTACAACATTAAAATGATATAAAATCACAATGCTATTATGGTATCAGTGTGAGGTGAACAAGGAGCAGGCCAATCTGTTCATGTTAGAGTCAGTCCCTGTTCCCATTACTATGGAAGCCACTTGGACACTAAACTTCCATGGGCTACATTTGTCCAGGGGTACTATGTTTTCTCCAAGCATGGTACTTGCTTAGAGTATGAGTCTCAGGAAAGACCCCTATACTCAGATATTATAGTTCTGTTACTCTCATTCAGAGCTCCTGTTCTCTCCAGATCTTTTTATTTCCCACTACTTTCACTAGATTCCAAGCACTATGTCCAACAGTTGGCCATAAGTCTCAGCATCTGCTGGGAAGAGCCTTTCAGAGGCTCTCTGTGGCAGGCTACTAACTTGTTTCCTGTTTTTTTATTCTTCTGATGTCCATCCTCTTTGCCATACAGGATAGGGATTTTGCCATTTAACCAGAGTCCTCCCTCTTTAGGTGTACAGATTTTAGTAGGTTTATCCTATAGTATATGTCTATATGAATGAGTATATACTGTGGGTGTCTTTCTGCTTCTGGGATAGCTCACTCAGGATGATCTTTCCAGTTCCCACCATTTATCAGCAAATTTCATGATTCCCTTGTTTTTTTTTTTCTTTTTTTATTGCTGAATAATATTCCTGCAAATTTAATGATTTCCTTGTTTGTTTGTTTTTTATTACAGTTTTCACCATTTACCTGCAAATTTCCTGATTTTCATGTTTTTTTTTATTGCTGAGTAATATCCAATTGTGTAGATGTACCAAAATTTCTGTATCTATTATTCAGTTGGGGTAGCATCTGGGTTGTTTCCAGTTCTGGAGAGTACAAATAAAGCTGCTAACATATTGTTAAGCAAATGTCCTTATTGTGTACTTGAGCCTCTTTTGGATATTTGCCTAGGAGTGGTATAGCTGGGTCTTGAAGAAGTGCTATTTCTATTTGTATGAGAATGCACCAGATTGATTTCCAGAGTGATTGCACAAGTTTACATTACCACGACCAGTGGAGGAGGGTTCACCTTTCTCAATAATCTCTCCACCATTTGTTGTCACTTGAGTTTTTCAACTTGGCCATTCTGATAGGAATAGCATTGAATCTGTAGACTGTGTTTGGTAAGATGCACATTTTCACTATTTTAAGCCTGCCAAGCTATGAGCATGGAAGATCTTTCCATCTTCTGGTATCTTCTATTCTTCTAATTTTTTCTTCAGAGTCTTGAATTTTTTTTTTTTTCATGCAAGTCTTTGACTTGCTTGGTTAGGGTTAACCAAGATATGTTATGTCATTTGCAGCTATTGTGAATGGTGTTGTTTCCAAATTTCTTTCTCAGCCTTTTTATCTTTTGTACACAGGAGGGCTACTGATTTTTTTTAGTTAATTTTGTATCCGGCCACTTTGCTGAAGGTGTTTATCAGCTGAAGGAGTTTCCTGGTAGAGTTTTTGGGTCAGTCAGGTATACTATTATATCATCTGCCAATAGTGATAATTTGACTTCTTACTTTCCAAGTTGTATCCCCTTGATCTCCTTCAATTGTCTTTTTTGCTTCCAGAACTACATTGAAGAGATATGGAGTGAGTAGCCTTGCCTTGTTCCTTGATTTCATTAGGATTGCTTTAATTTTCTTTCTGCTTAGTTTGATGTTGGCTATAGGCTTGCTGTATATTTCCTTTACTGTGTTTAGATATGTGCCTTGTATCGCTGATGTCTCCAATACTTTAAACATGAATGGAGGTTGGATTTTGTCAAATGTGTTTTCAGCATCTAAGAAATTGAAGGAAAAACAGGAAAATACAGTCAGACAATTGAAGGAAATCAACAAAATGGCTCAAGATCTGAATATAGAATTACTAAAAAATTAAAGAAAACACAAATGGAGGAAATTGTGGAGAGAATGAACTTAGGGAATAAAACATGAACTATAGTGTTAAAATAACCAACAGACTAAAAGAGATGGAGGAAAAAATCTCAGGTGTGGAAGTACAATGGAAGGAATAGATGTATCCTTCAAAGAAAATAATGAATCTAAAAAATTCCTGACACAGACCTTCCAAAAATTTCAAGACTAAATAAAAATACAAAGCCTAAGAATAATAGGAATAGAGGAAAAAGATTCACTCCTCTAAAGCCCAGAATATATTTTCAACAAAATCATTGAAAAAATTTTCCCCAACTTAAAGAAGAGGCCAATAAGAATACAAGAGGTCTACAGAACACCCAATAAATTAGACCAGAAAAGAAAATCATCCTGCCACATAATAATCAAAACCATAAGTATATGAACAAAGAAAAACACTAAAAGCTGCAAGGAGAAAAGGCCAAGTAATATATAATGGCAATGCTATTATAACATCACAATACTATTATGACATAATGCAATATGTGTTCACAATGATAGGACATCACAATGGTATTACATCATCATAATTGAATAATTACTTCACAATGGTATTACAACATCACAGGGCTATGATGACAACACAATGTTAAGATGATATCACAATGCTCTTCTTATGTCACAATAGTATTATGATATCACAATTGTCTTATGACACTACAATAGTTTGACATTAGTATGCTATGATGACATCATATTGGTATTATTCAATCGCAGTATTATGATATCACCACACAACAATGACTTCAAAATTGTAGCATGACATCACAATGGTATCACTTCACAATGCTTTGATGACATCACATTGGTGTTATGACATCCCAAAGCTATTATGTCATCACAAAGATACGACATTACAAAGGTTTTATGATATAATGTTATTATGACATCACAATGGTATTATTACACCACATTAATATCATGACATCCCAATGGTTTTATGATTTCAAAATGGACATCACAATGGTATTATGACCTCAAATTGTTTTTATGACATCCCAATGGAATTATGATTTCACCATGGTATTATAACATCATAAAGTTATTATATCACAATGCTATTATGACACTGAAAATTTAATGAATATTAGTTAAAGAAAATTTGGTATCAGGGCTGGAGATGCAGCTCAGAGGTCAAGAGAAGTGGTTACTCTTACAGATATCCTTCTTCAATTTCCAGCAACCACAAGATGGCTCGCAACCATCTATAATGAGCTCTGGTGCCCTTTTTCAGCATGCAGGCAGAACACTGTAAATATATATATGTATATATATATATTTATATATATATATAAAGTGTTGTGTATATTATATATATAATAAATAAGTAAATAAATAGTTGGTACAAAGTTCTTTTGGAATTTACCTTTGTTCATTCAAATGCTAATTTCTGTCCCCCACTCTCTGGTTTTAATCCAGAAATTGCTCTACAATGCTTATTCTATGCAACACCTGTCTTAAGTTTGTGTAAACATGCCACCATTTGTTCTCTGTATTTTCAAAAAAACAACAAGCTAAAATACTGAGCAATGGGTGGGACATCCTGGTCCATAGTGGAAGTAAGAGGAAGGAAGCAGGAGAGGAGAGGTGGAAAATCAGGAGGAGATATGTTGAGAGATGGACCATACCTAAGATATCACTAAAAGCACATACAATAAGTGAAATCTGAATGGTAGGAATCTCATCCAGTCTTGGAGGTTTAGGATGGAATAATTATTGCCAAGCATTGTGCTCTAGGTTAATTAAATAAATCCTAGTTTCTGTGTCATGATTTGGGTATACAGCTGGTTTAGGAATAACTGCTGCTTGACTAAAAAATATTTCAATAGTAAATATTAATAACTATCAACAAATGGAACCCAGCTAATCTAATTGTACAATAAATGGCCACAAACTACGTATCTACACCCTTTAAATCAAATTTTAACATATTTTGGTGGGGTGAATAAGCTCTCAGTAATACAACCCCGATAACCCAAACTTAAAACCTAAAAACTCCCAGGTCAATTACTGTCTCTGTAAGACAGAGTTTTAAACAGGCCCAGGAGCAAAAGACAGCCTATTTTGGACAGACCTGAGACTTAGTATAACAAAACTGGTTGTTGCTATCATCTAACAGGAGGATACACAAGCATGGCTTCCTTATAATACGGCTGGCTCCGCTCAGCTAAACTCAGTAGCCCTGTCTGGAGAGAAAGGAAATGGAGGCACACAGACCTCTAAACAGAGCTTGGCCTAAAACTGAATCTAAAATTTAAAAAAAAAAAAAATTGCCATGACAGTATTTAATCCACTTTGGCTTTGTTTTGGTTGTCATAGTCATGGATCTAGTTGCAATATATTTAATGGTGGTGGCTCTTCTGGATGACTTCTCCAAGAAAGTGCAAGGAGGAAATGGGGAAAACAATCAAGGACTGGAATACTAAGTTACAGACAATAAATATGGCACTCTTCCCAATAAAAATTAGATTAATAACGATTAAAATTCAAAACTCTCTGGCTGTAAGATAATTGTCAGCTCTTTCTGGTAAGAGTCCACCAATTCACTAAAACATCAACTAAATTCCACAAAAAAAAAAAAAAAAAAAACAACTGGGCTTTGCTTGTTACAGTGTAACAACTGACCGAAAACTTAAAATTTTGCTCTTTGCTAATTTTCATTTAAAGGCTTTGAGTTACAATTATATTGATTTGTGAAAAAATATTTGAACAAGGTGATAAAGGCTCATGCCTTTAATCCCAATACAAAGTATAAAGAAACAGGCAGATCTGTGAGTCCCTGATTAGCCTAATTTACATAAGAAAGCCAGAATGGCAATTTTCTGCTGTTTAGCCACTTGCACAGATTGTCTCAGGTTCAAAATCACAAAATTTTCCTTAAGGTTACCATGTAAGTTCTTTTTTCTTAATGATAGATTCTATGTCCTTACTGTTTTAAAGATTAAATTCACATCAATTTTAGGTTTATATGAGGAGAGATGATGTCACACTGCTCTAAAAAGTCCAGCCAATCTCAGAAAGTGGGACTTCCACAAAAGAACTGGTGCTAAAGAGCATTTTGGCTTAAGAGATATGTTCTGTTGGTCAATGTGAGGACCTAAAATTAGGCTGGGAGACAAACATGCAAACTGCATGCCTGCCATGTAAAAAAAAAAAAACAAACTTTCAAATATTGACTAAATTTACATGTCACACTGCTCTGGAAGCTGACATATCCTTTCAACATAAGATATTTTCACAAGGGATACATACGGCTCATGCCTAATGCAAGATAGACACCTGAGACTTACAGCTGACAAACTACACACCAGCCTAGTTAAGTACTAAAAATTCAAAAAATTATACTTCATATGTTTAAAAGGCAAAACTCCCATCCATATCAAAAAAGGCACACACAAAATAAAGGCAAAACTAATTTCAAAACCCAGGTACAGGATGCCTACCCTAAACCTAAACCTAACTTCTAACCCTAACCCTAACCATAACCATAACCCTAACCCTATCCATAACCCTAACCATAACCATAACCCTAACCATAACCATAACTCTAACCCTATGTAGGCTATGCGGCCATCACAATGTTATAATGGCTTCAAAATGGTATTATGACATCACAATAGAATTTTGACATCAGAATGGCATTATACCCTCAAAATTCTTTATGATATCACTATGGCATTTTGACATCACATTGACAGTATGACATCACAACGGAATTATGACATCACAATTGTATGATGGCACCACATCATGACATCCCAAAGCTATTATGACATAGCAATGTTTTTATAACACCAATATGCTATTATGACATGATTGTTGTATGACATCAAAATGGAATTTTGATATCACAAAGCAATTATGACAACTCAATGCTATTATGACATTACAATGGCATCATAAATCAAAATGCTATTATGACATCACAATAGCATTTTTTACTTCACAATGATATTAGGATGTCACAATTCTATTATGACATCACAAATGTAATATGACGTCATGATTTTATTATGACATATCAATGATTTTATGTCATCACATTTGTGTCATGATATTTCAGTGCTTTTACAACATCAACAGGGTATTATGACACCTCATTTACATTGACATCACACTGGTATTATGACATTACAACTTTATTATGACAATTGAATGGTGTCATGATATCTCATTGTTTTTATTGCATCACAATGGAATTATTAATAACAATGGTTTCATGATATCTCAATGGAATTATGGCATCACAAGGCTATATTGAAATGATTGCGGTATGAAATCAAAATGGAATTTTGAAATCACATGGTCTTATAACTTAAAATGCTATTATGGCATCAAAATCTTATTATGATAACACAATGGTATTATGACATGACAATTGTCTGACATCTGAATGCTATTATGACATCACAATTATAGGACATCACAATGGTGTTATGACATCACAGTAGTATTAGGACATCACAAAGGAATTTTAACATCAAAATACTTTTATGATATCAAAATGCTATTATGATAGTATGACCATGGTGGTATGACCATGCAACTTTATTATGACATCTCAAAAGTATTATGTCATAACAATGGTATCATGACATCTTACAGCTGTTATTGTATAACAATAGAATTATGAATTAACAAAGGTGTCATGATATGCTAATACAATTATGATATCACAAATCTATTTCAACATGATTGTGGTATGCAATCACAATAGCAGTATGACCTCAAAGTGCTATTATGACATCACAATCTTATATCATGATGGTATTATGACTTCACAATGATATTATGAAATTGAAATGCTTTATGACATCTAAATAGTATGACATTCCAATACAATTAAGACATCACAATCGTATTTTGACATCACAATGATAATATGAGATCACAATGGTCTTACGACATTGCAATGCTATATTTCATTGATATTATGATATCACAATGATAAAACATAACAATGGCTTTATGATATCACAATGGTATTATTATATCTCAGTGGCTTTATGATATCAAAATGCTATTCTAACAACAAAATGATGTTATGACATCACAATTGTATTATGTAACAAAATGCTATTATGGCATTATTACATCTAAATGCTATAATGACATCAAAATGCTGGTATGACATCACAATGGCATTATGATATCTTATGGATACAGTCAATTACAACTTTAATATGACATCTAATGCTATTATGTCATCAGAAGGGTGTCATCACAAATAATTGTTTTTATAACGTGAATATGATGTTATGAAATAAAAAAGGTATCATGAAATTCCAATGGTAATTTGATATACCAATGCTATTTTGATATCACACTGCTATGACATTCCAATGCTATTATAATTTCAAAATGGCATTATGAGATCACAGTGCTATTATGACACGTTAGGAATTCTTACATGCCAATTGTAAGACATCCCCATGCTATAATATCCTCACAATGTTATGTCATTACAATGGTATTGTAATGTCACAACGTTGTTATGACTTCTCAATGGTATTATGACATCACAATGCTATTATGACCACACAATGATATTATGACATCACTATGCTATTATGACCTCAAAAGCTTTTATGACATTTCAAAGTTATTATCACTTCACAAAGGTCTTATGACATATCAATGCAATCTGACATCAATATGATATAACACCTGAAAACTATTATGACTTCACAATGGTGTTATGACATTATAATGGTATTATGATGTCACAGTGCTATTATAACTTCACAATGGTATTCTGACTTCACAATGCTATCATGATATCACAAAGGTATGGCACCCAAATGCTATCATATCTTCACAATGATATGATAACATAAATTTATGTTGTCATCAAAATGGTATTATGACATCACCATGCTATTATAACATCCTCATGGTATTATAACCTGATTGTGGTATGACATCACAATGGAATTCTGACATCAAAATGCTATTTTGACTTCCACACTATATGACTTCACAATGTTATTATGAAATCACATTTTTATTACTATAGTACAATTATATGACATCACTATGCTATTACACCATGACAAAGATAATTTTTCATCACAAAGCTATTATGACATCACAATGTTCTGAAATCCAATAGTATTATCATTTCACAAAGTTATTATGACATAAAAATGTTATATTGTATCACAATGCTATTATGAATTCAAAATATTATTATGGCATCACAATAATATGACATTGCAATGGTATTATGATATCACAATGCTATAATTGTTCACAATGCTCTTATAATATCTCAATGTTATTATGACATTTCAATGATATGAAATCTCAATGCTATTATAAAATCACAAAGGTTTTATGACATCACAATACTATTATGACCTCACAATATTATGACATCCCAATGGTTTTAAGATATCACAATGTTTTATGACATCACAATGCTATTATGACATCACAATGATTGATGACATCACAACGCTTGATGATATCACAATTCCCTTACGACAATGGAATTATGATATTACAATGCTATTATGAATTCACAACTGTATGGCTTTCCAATGATATTAAGACATTTCAATGCTGTTATGACATTACAATGCTCTTATCAGACCACAATGCTTTTATGATACCTCCATGCCATTACAGCATCATAAAGGTATGATGACATCATAATACTAATATGGCATTAGAGTATTATGACATCCCAATGGTATTATGTTTTCACAATATCACAATACTATTATGACTGAAATGGCATTTCCACTTAATTGTGTTATGACATCACAATGGGATTTTTAAATCCAAAAGCTATTATGACCTCACAAGAGTAAGACTTCAAAATTATATTAGGACAACCAATGGTATTATGACATCACAATGCTAATATGACATCGCAATGCCGTCATGATATGAAAATTCATCATGACATCCCAATGCTATTATGGTATCACAATAGTTAGGTGCTAATTGGTTGAGAGTTAATATGATGTCATGAAACAGGTGAAAACCATTAAGAGTTTCCAGAGCCAGTTGGTAAAATGGCCAAGTGGACAGCCTGCTTGAGAGAAAGGCTAAGCAGCCCTCCATGCCTCAATCTGAAGCATGAGCAGCTGAAAGCATAAAATCAAGAGATGACAGTTCCTGTGCCCAAGACTCTTAGTTCAGTTAATCTGTCACATATTTCTTTCAAGTGGTCATTAATAAAGTCACAAGACCTTGACATGTGAATTTCATATCATCACAGATTCCATTATTATTTGTTAAATGCACAGATATGTACTCTGTCAATGAATTACTTACTGTGGAAACTCTCCCTGACCAAGGCAAACCTTTGAACAAAAAAGCATTTAATTGGGACCTTGCCTCTATTTTTACAGAGACAATCCAGATGTCATGTTGGCAAGCAGTCATCTCCTTATAGCACCTCAGCAGAACTGACAGCTTTTCATAATGAACCACAAGCAGCAGTCATAGAGAGGGTGACAGAAAGAGACAGAGAGAGATACAGACAGAGAGAAAAAGAGCTAGAGAAACCAATTCAGAAATAGAGAGACCAAGACATAAAGAAACAAATATATAATTGACCTAGACAAAGAGACAGAGATTCCATTCTGTCTGTTCACTTTTACTGACATATCAACCTCCGAGCACATATTCCTATACTATAACTCCAAAAGGAATTATATTTTTAATATTTTTTATTTTATAAAAATTACATTTTATTCAGTTTGTATTCCCCAATAAACCCTTCCCTCCACCCATCCTAATCCCACCCTCACTCCGCCTTGTCCACTCATGCCCTTTCCCAAGTCCACTGATAGGAACTTCCTCTTCTTCCTTCTCTTCCTACTATCAGATCATACCATAAGTGTCTGCATTGTCTTCCTCTGTGGCCTATTAAGGCTGCTCCACCATCAGGGTATGGTTTTCAAAGCGCAGGACAATCAGTTCATGTAAGATGCAGTCCCTATTCCCATTACTATGGAACCCACTTGGACACTGAATTGCCATGAGCTCCATCTGTGCAAAGGTTCTAGGTTACCTCCTTGCATGGTACTTGCTTAGAGTCTTAGGAAAAACTCTTGTGTTTGATTCTGTTGCTCTCCTGGTGGAGCTCCTGTCCTCTCCTGATCTTACTATTTTTCACTTCTTTCATTAGATTCCAAGCATTCTGCTCAACAGTTAGCCATAATTCTCAGCATCTTCTTTGATATTCTGCACGGCAGAGGTTTTCACAGGCCCTCGGAGGCAGGCTCCTAATGTATTCCCTGATTTTTCCTTCTGCTGTCCTTTGTTTTGCAGAAGTTTTTCAGTTTCATGAAGTCTGTTTTACTGATTTTTGCTCTTAGAGCATGTGCTGTTGGTGTTCTCTCCAGAAAGTTGTCTCCTGTGCCAATGAGTTCAAGGATCTTTCCCACTTTTTCTTCTAACTGATTTGATGTGTCTAGTTTTATGTTGAGGTCTTTGATCCACTTGGACTTTAGCTTTGTGCAGAGTGATGAGTATGGATCTATTTTCATTTTTCTACATGTAGACATCCAATTGGATCAGCATCATTTGTTGAAGATGCTGTTTTTTCTTCATTGTATGTTTTTGGCATCTTTGTCAAAGATCAGGTGTCCATAAGTGTGTCGGTTTATCTCTGGGTCCTCTTTGGTTCCATTGATCCACCATTCTGTTTCTATGCCAGTACCATGCAGTTTTTATTGTTGTTGCTCTGTAGTACTGCTTAAGATCAGGGATGGAGATACCTCCAGATGATCTTTTATTGTAGAGGATTGTTTTAGAAATTCTGAGTTTCTTGATATTCCATATGAAGTTGAGAATTTTTCTTTCTAGGTCTGTAAAGAATTGGTAATGTGATGGGAATTGCATTGAATCTGTAGATTGCTTTTGGTTAAGATGGCCATTTTTACTATGCTAATCCTGACAAGCCATGAGCATGGGAAATCTCTCCATCTTCTGATGTCTTCTAATTCTTGCTTCAGAGACTTGAAATTTTTTTTCATACGAGTCTTTTACTTGCTTGGTTAGGGTTACTCCAAGGAATTTTATGTCATTTGTGCCTATTTTGAAGGGTGTTGTTTCCATAATTTCTCTCTCAGCCCTTTTTTCTTTTGTATACAGGAGGGCTACTGATTTTTTTTAACTTATTTTGTATCAGGCCACTTTGCTGAAGGTGTTTTTCAGATGTAGGAGTTCCCTGGTAGAATTTTTGGGGTCACTCACGTATACTATCATATCATCTGCAAATAGTGATAATTTGACTTCTTTTTTTCCAATTTGTATCCACTTGATCTCCTTCAACTGACTTATTGCTCTACCAAGGATTTCCAGAACTATGTGAAGAGATATGGAGAGAGTGGGCAGCATTGCCTTGTCCCTGACTTCAGTGGGATTGCTTTAAGTTTATCTCCATTCAGTTTGATCTTGTTGATAGGCTTGGTGTATATCACCTTTACTATGTTTAGATATGTGCCTTGTATCCCTGATCTCTCCAATACTTTAAACAGTAATGGATGTTGGATTTTGTCAAATACTTTTTCAGTATCTAGGAAGATTATCATGTGTTTTTTTTTTCTTTCAGTTTGTTAATATGTTGGAATACATTGATGGATTTCCATATATTGAACCACCCCTGCATATCTTGGATGAAGCTTACTTGGTCATGGTGGATGATATCTTTGATGTGTTTTTGTATTCAGTTTGTGAGTATTTTGTTGAGTATTTTTGCATCTACATTCATAAGGGAGATTGGCCTGAAATTCTATTTATTTTGTTGGGTCTTTTTGAAGTTTAGGTATCAAGGTGACTGTGGCTTCATAGAATGAGTTTGGTAATGTTCCTTCTGTTACTATTTTGTGGAATAGTTTGAAGAGAACTAGGGTTAGCTCTTCTTTGAAGGTCTGGTAGAATTCTGTGCTGAAACCATCTGGACCTGGGCTTTTATTTGGATGGGAGACTCTCGATGACTGCTTCTATTTCCTTGGGGGATATAGGACTATTTAATTGATTTACCTGGTCCTCATTCAGCTTTGGTAAATGGAATTGATCAAGAAATTTGTCCATTTCATTTAAGTTTTTAAATTTTGTGGCATATAGACTTTTGAAGTAAGTCCTAATGATTATTTGCATTTCCTCAGTGTCTGTGGTTATGTTTCCCATTTCATTTCTGATTTTGTTGATATGGATGGTTTCTCTATGCCTTTTAGTTAGCTTGGCTAAGGGTGTGTCTCTCCTGTTGATTTTCTCAAAGAACCAGCTTTTGGTTTCATTGATTCTTTGAATGGTTTTATTTGTTTCTGATGGATCTCAGCGCTGAGTTTGATTATTTACAGCCTTCTACTCCTTTTTGTTGTGTGTGCTTCTTCTGTTTCTAGGGTTTTTAAATGAGCCATTAAGTTGTTTGAATGAGCTGTTTTCAATTTCTTCTTATAGGCACTTATTGCTATGAATTTTCCTCTGAGGACTGCTTTCATTGTGTCCCACAAGTTTGGGTATGTTGTGTCTTCATTTTCATTGAAGTATAGGAAGACTTTAATTTCTTTCTTTCTTTCTTTCTTTCTTTCTTTCTTTCTTTCTTTCTTTCTTTCTTTCTTTCTTTCTTTCCTAACCCAGCTGTCATTTAGTTGCAATTTGTTCAGTTTCTATGTTGTGCATAGGCTTATTTCTATTTCTGTTGTTGTTGAGGTCCAGTTTTATTCCATGGTAATCAGACAGGATACAGGGGATTATTTCAATCTTGTATCTGATGAGGCTTGCTTTGTGACCAACTATATGGTCTATTTTGGAGAAGGTTCCATGAGGTGCTGAGAAGAAGATAAATTCTTTTGTGTTTGGGTGTGAGGTTCTATAAATATTTGTCAGGTCCATTTGATTCATGACCTCTGTTAGAGACATAGTTTCTTTGCTTAATTTCTGTCTTGTTGTCCTGTCCTTTGTTGAAAATGGGCTGTTGAAGCCTCCTATTATTAATGTGTGGGGATCTATGTGTGGTTAAAGTTTTATCAATATCTTTTTTACAAATGTGGGTGCCCTTGTATTTGGGGCATAGATGTTCAGGATACACATTACCTGAGGGTAAAGGGTTGGAAGAGAGCTTTCCAAGCAAATGGAACCAAGAAGCAAGCAGCAGTAGCCATTCTGATATCTCATAAAATAGATTTTCAACCAAAGTTAATCAAAAGAGATGGGGAAGGACACTTTACACTCAACAAGAAAAAATTCCACCATGAAGATATCACAATCCTGAACAGATTTTCAGTCCTGTTCAGGAAAATAGGGAAACAAAAGGAATTATATTATAAAAATGCCATAACTCCTAACCCTTCCCAGACATTTCCTCACTGGGGAATCAACATGTAAATAGATGAGCTTCAATTCAAATTGAAATTCAAATCACCAGGAAGTAGAAGAAGATGGAGGGACATCTAGGCTAGAAGAACATAGTTATTCTAATACTTTTTCATTCAATACAATGATTAAAATCCCAGCAACTTTCACTGACCAAAGAACAGGACTGAAAATCTTCTTTGCAGAAAATGTGGTGTATTTCTATAATGGGGTAGTATTCAGCTAAGAAAATGACATCATAATATTTTCATGCAAATGGATGGAACCAGGATTATTCATCCAAGGTGAAGTACCTAAAATGCAGTAAGACAAATATTGTATGTATTGACTCATTAGGAAGTCTCATAATAGTTGGGAATGAAGGCCTTCTATATTGACCAAATCAGTCTTACACTAGGTGGATTGGATGGCACTGAATTGAGCGGTTGGGCCAGGGCATCCTATGGAAATTTCAAGCAATCCAAGCTATTTCTATTAAAGCATGTTGCTCTCCGCCCTCACCTGATTAATCAGTGACATGTTCTTCTCTACACAGAGATGCTTTTCTCTGCATCAAATGGGATTGTATACAGAGACCCAAAGTCTGATATTATGCAGAGAGAGACCTTAAAACACCCAGATCTAAATGGGTTTTCCCTATGACACTCTATCTATGAAACTTAGTGCTCTGGGAAGCCTGTAACAGAGTTGGCAGGAAGAGTGCCATAAGTAGAGGGATTTGAGGACACAAGGAGAACAATAATGCCCTGAGAATCAAGCAGCAGAGGAAGATGATGCAGCCATCCTTGATGAGACCTGAGAAGCTAGGGTCTGATAGAAGGAGGAGGAAGACCTCCCCTATCAGGGAAGTAGAGATAGGGCACAGGTGTAAAAGAAAGAAAGTGGGTGGGACTGGAAAGAAAAGAGGTAGGGGGTAGCAGAGGGGATACAAAGTAAAAAAATATAATACATAAATACGTAAGAAAAACTGTGATCAAGGGGATGGAAGTATAGAGCTCTTCAGGACAGATGGCTTCTTCTTTGTGGTGGCAGGGTGCATCAAGGATGAATTCAGTTTTCTTTAAGGAACTTGGCACTGAGACTCTGATCATTGACCAATGAGTATATGAACAACACATACTTCAACTGATATATTTTAAAGAAAAAATTTAGGTGACACATAGTTTGGAATTTGAACTTGGGAGCAATTGAAAAGGAGTGTAATGTATATTACATGAAATTCCCACATAATCAATAAAAAATAATATGTTTACAACTTTTACAATGAATTTTAACATTGAGAGAAGAATCCACTAAAGGAGGGCAGAGTTTGACTTTGTAAGGAATGCTTTCCAGGTGCTCATTTCGTAGTAGAGAATCCTAGCCATGAATTTGTGATTTGCAGATACCTCAGACTCCATGAGCTCGGTGGCATGTCTTAACTAAAAGTCCTGACACTAATACTACCTTTAGACATTTTGTCTGAAGAACCACCACAGGAAACACTACTTCACTTGTGTCCTAAGCATATAACAAAGACCCAGGTCTCTGTCTTGAAGGCCCAGTTTTCACTGTAAACCCCAGAACCAAGAGGATTGCTCAATGACCATGGAGGAAGATCCAGCTGCCAATCCAGCCAGGTCAGACAAGTCAACCCTGCTCACAGAGTATTCCCAACACTAGTGTGGTACATTACTAGCTGTTAGTTTATTGCTCCTCAGTTCTTCTTTTACATTCACAGATCTTTCTCAGTTCCAGCCAAATTTGTCCTGGGAATTGTCTGGTTTCCTACTCTTTTTCCTGCTCTTTAACGACTCATTATACCAGGGAACCCTAGACACTGCCAGCCTATTATATCAGAAAGAATGTGAAGCTCAATTTCGTGACTACGCAAGTAACTGCTCACTTCAAATTCACAACCAAGGATATTTCAGATCCAAGACCACAGTAGGTGACCTCCTTGTCATTCAGTACATTATTTTTAATCCCACTGTACTTTCAAGCTTCACTGTGTAGAAAGTTGTCCAATTAAATAAACATTAAAGTATTTCCTAACTGATATAACAGAGGTAACCAGGAGTAAAGGTGGGGGATCTGGAAAAAGGGATGAGATAAAGTCTTGTTGGTGCTGATTGGCTGAGAGGAAAAATGATGTCATGAAACAAGTAAAAGCAAGTAAGAAATTCAGGAGCCAGTTATTAATTAAAAGGGCTAGGTGGACAGACTGCTGGAGAAAGAGGTTGAGCTGCATTACATACTTCAATATGGGCAACTAAAAGCACACAACGCAGAGATGACAGTTCCTGTGTCCAAGACTCTTAGTTCAGGAAAAGTATCACATATTTCTTTCAAGTGGTTATTAATAAAGTCACATGTCCATGACATATGACTTTTATATTTTCACAGATTCCATTATTATTTATTAAATGCACAGATATGTCCTCAGTCAGTGAATTACTTACTGGGAAAATATTCCCTGAAAAAGGAAACTCTTTGAACAAAAAATGTTTAATTGGCAGTGTGCTTATATTTTTAGAGACTATCCATAATATCCCATCAACAAGCAGAAAACTTGTTGAAATCCTTCATCAGAAATGAGTGCTTTTCATAGTGAACCACAAGCAGAATGTAGAGAGAGAGACTGAGAGAAGACAGAGAGAAAGAGTTAAATAAACAGATTCAGAAACAGAGAGACGAAGACCAAGAAACACAAACAATTAAAGTGACAGAAGCTACTTTCTGTCTGTTCACTTTCATTAGCATATAGATTTCAAAGCACACCTGCCTATAATATAACTTCATTAGGAAGTATATTATTAACACGGCCATAATCCTAACCCTTCTCAGATATTTCCTCACTATTGAATCAACGTATAAATAGATGAGCTTCCAGGGGACATTGCAATTCAAATCACCAGGAAGTGGAAGAAGATGGAGGGACTTCTAGGCTAAAAGAACATAGTTATCCTGATACTTTGTCATTCAACACAATGATTGAAGACCAAGCTTCTTCCAAGTTCTAAAGAACAGGACCGACAATCTCCTTTGGGCAAAATATGGAGTATTTCATTAACAGAGTATCATTCAGTTAAAAAAAAATGATATCTAGACATTTTAAGGCAAATGGATGGAGCTAGGAAAAATCATCCTGGGTGCAGTAACTAAACTGAAGACAGACAAATATAGTATGTATTTACTTATTAGGAGATTTCCTAATAGTGGATTATAAAGTTCCAATAGGCCATGTATTGTGACCAAACCAGTCTTCCAGTAGAAAAATTGGATTTCAGTTGAGTTGTTGGCCCAGGGCATCCTATTGAAACTTTCAAGAAACCCAGGCTGTTGTTATTAAAATATGTTGCTCTCTGCCCACAACTGATATATCAGTTCCAAGTTCTTGGATCTACAGTGTTGCTTCCTTCTGCATCAAATGGGATTGCATACAGAGACCCACTGTCCCATATTATGCAGAGAGAGAGAACTTAACTCACCAGGCTCTAAATGGGAATTCTCTATGAAATTTTTCCTCCCCTCAGAGCTCTGGGAAGCCTACAAGAGAGGAGGCAGGGAGAGTGTAGTAAGTAGAGGGAATTGAAGATACAAGGAGAACAATGCCCTGAGTTTTAGGCCACAGAGGAAGATGAGGCAGCCAGACTTGATGAGATGTGATGACTAAGGTCAGATAGAAGGGGGAGGAGCACTTCCCCTATCAGCTAACTAGAAAAAGGGTATAAGGGTAGAAGAAGAATGGTTCATGGGACTGGGTAGAGAAGACGGGGGTGGCAGCAGAGTAGATATAAAGGTAACAAATCAGGATAAATAAATATGTAAGAAAAGCTGTGATCAAGGTAATGAAGTATAGAACTCTTCAGGATATATGGTTTTTCTTATGGGTGGTGCCAGGATGTGGCAAGGATAAACTCAGTTTTATTTAAGGGACTTGACACTGAGACTCTGATCATGTTTCAATGTGCATATGAACAACACATCCTTGAACTGATGTATTTTAAAGAAAAAAAAATAGTGTGACACATGGGTAGGAATTTGAACCTGGGAGCAAAGGAAAACAATTGTAATATATGTAATATGAAATTCCCACATAAACAATAAAAATAACATGTTGACAACTTTTACAATGACTTTAACATGGAGAAAATATTTGGCAGTGTTTGACTTTGTAAGGCTTGCTTTGCAGGAACTCATTATGTAGCAGAGAATCCTAGCCATGAATTAGTTGTTATCCAATTATCTCAGATCCCATGACCTCATGTGGCACCTCTGAACAACCAGTCCTGTAACAAACACTACATTTATAGGGTTTGTCTGGAGGACCACAGCAGGAAACATCCATTGTCTTGTGTCCTAGGCATATAACATCGAACCATTCCTCTCTCTCCTGAAGGCCCAATTTTAACTGTAAACCCCAGAATCAGTAGAGTCCCTCACTGACCACTGAGTTGCACAAAGGTGCAATCCAGCCAGGTCAGTGAAGACAAACCTGCTCATAGCAGGTTGGCCACACAAGTGTGAAACAGCATTAGCTATCAGAGAGTTTACTACCCCACAGTTCTCCTCTGACCCTCACTGATTATTCTCTGTTTAACCCAAACCAGTCACAGAAATTGCCTGGTTCCCTTATCTTTTCCCTGCTCTTCAAGACTCAATACCCAAGGGAACGCTAGACCCTGCCAGCCTATTATATCAATAAGAATGTGAAAGTACATTTAGTGAATGAATAACTGCTCAGTTCAAAGTTACAATGTAGGAATTTCAGATCCAAGAACTCAGTAGGGGACCACGTTTGTCATTCTGTACATTCCTCTTAATCCCACATCACTTTGAAGCTTCCCTACTCAGGAAGCTGTTCCATTAAATAAAGATTAAAGTTGTATTTCCTAGCTGACATTGTCTAAGAGGCAAAGAGGAGTAAAGGTGTGGAATCTGGATAAAGGAATGATTTAAAGGCTTGCTGGGTTTCACAAGAAAAACTTATATGTGCACAGGATCAGAGATACTGTACATTGAGGAAAGTTTGTTTACTCATCTCCATAGAAAACTCAAGATTCTCTCAGGTACTGATAGGCTGAGATAGAGAATGACTTGATGCAACAGGTGAAAGCCAATAAGACTTTCAGAAGCCAATTATTAAAAGGGCCAAGTTAACAGCCTGTTTGAATGAAAGGGTGTACAGCCTAACATGCCTTGATCTGGGCAGCTGAAAGCACACAACCAAGAGATGAAAGATCCTTTCTCCAAACTCTTAATTAAGGAAAAGTGTCACTTATTTCTTTCAAGTGATCATTAAAAAGTCAAGTGTCTTTGACCTGTGAGTTTCACCTTATCACAGATTCAATTAATATTTGATAATGCACACATATGTCCTCTGTCAGTGAATTACTTACTGTGAAAATGCTCCCTGAAGTAGGCAATTCTTTGAACAGAAACCATTTAAATGGGACCTTGCTTATTTTTACTGGGACCATCTATGATGTCACATCAGCAGGCAGTCCTCTTTTTTTAGTCCTCCAGCAGAACTGATAGCTTTTCATACTGAACTACAAGTGGCAGGCAGAGAGAGGGAGACAGAGAGACTCAGAGATAGAAAGCTAGAGAGAAAGGAAGTGGAGAAGATGGAGGGACTTCTGGGCTAAATGAATATAGTTATCCTGATAGTTTGTCATTCAATACAATTATTAAAGTCCCAGCAACTTCCAAGTTCTAAAGAACAGCACTGACAATCTCCTTAGTGGAAAATGTGGAATATTTCCATAATGGAGTATTATTCAGCTAAGAAATGTAATCATGATATTTTTTAGACAAATGGATGGAACGAGGAAAAATCATCTTGGGTGAAGTAAATAAATGTAGAAAGACAATTATGTTATGTATTCTCTGATTAGGAGGTCTTCTAATAGTGCAGGATAAAATTCCAATAGGCCATCTCTTGTGACCAAACCAGATTGGGTGGCAGTGAATTGAGTTGCTATGCCAGGACATCCTACAGAAATTTTTAAGCAACCCAGGCTATTGTTATTAAAGCATGTTGCTCTCTGCCCTCGAACGATAGATTAGTGCCCTATTCTTGTATCCCCAGAGATGCTTCCTTCTGCATCAAATGAAATTGCATACAGAGACCCACAATTTGATAATATGCACAGAGAGACCTTAAAACACTCAGCACTAAATTTTATTTCCCTATGAATTTCTCTTTCCCTCAAAACTCTGGGAGGCCTGCAGGAAAGGAGGCATGAATACAGGCAATTGAGGACACAAAGAGAACAATGTCCTGTGAATCAAGCAGAAGAGGAAGATGATACAACCAGCCTTGATGAGACCTGATAAGCCAGGGTCATATAGAAGGAAGAGGAGGACCTTACCTATCAGTGAACTAGATAAAGTTCCCAGGGGTAGAAGGAGAGTAAGTTGGACTAGAAGTAGAAGAGGCTGGAGGAACAGAGTGAATATCAAGTGAACAAATCATAATAAATAAATACATAAAACAAATTGTGATTAAGGTGATGAAGTATAGAGCTCTTCAGGAATAATGGGAGTCCTTGGATCACCCCCAAGGACTCTTTTTGGGGGTGATCCCCAGGGTGTGGCAAGGATGAAATCAGTTTCCTTTAAGGGACTTTGCACTGAGAATCTAATCATGTTCCAATGAGGAGATGAAAAAGCCATACTTGAATTGTTTTATTTTAAAGAAAAAATAATTTTTACTCTGACAAATGGGAAGGAATTTGAACTTGGGAGCAATGGAATCGTCGTATATATGAAATTCACACATAATCAATAAAAATAGTAGGTTAAAAAGATTCCTCTCAAAGAGTGCAGAGTTTGATTTTGGAAGGCATGCTTTCCAGGTAGCAGAGAAGCCTAGTCATGAACTAGTTTTACCCAGCTACCTCAACCTCACGAGCTTATGTGGCACTTGGGATCAAGCAGTCCTGGCACTAACACTACATTTAGAGGGTTTCTCTGTAGGATCACAGCAGGAAACACAGCTGCTCTTTGTCCTAGACATATAACACCTACCCATTTCTCTGTCCTGATAGCCCAGTTTTAACTGTAAACCCAGGAATAGGAGGGCTCCACACTGTACCAAGAGGAGGATAGAGCTTCAGATCTTGCTAGGTCAGCCAGGCAACCCTGCTCATAGAGCATTGACAACACTAGTGTGGAAGAGCACCAGACATCAAATTGTTTATTGCCACTCAGTTCTCCTCTTACAGATACATATCTTTCTCTGTTTCAGCCAAACCAGTCCCAGGAATTATCTGGTTTCCTTCTCTTTTTCCCTGCTATTAAAGACTCAATACCCCAGGGAACCGTAGACCCTCCCAGCCTATTATGTTAGTAAGATGTGAAGATATATTTAATCAGTACAGGAGTAACTGGCTACTTCAAAGTCACAACCAGGGAATTTTCAGAATTAAGACCTTAATAGGAGATGACCTTTTCATTTGGTATATTCCTCTTAATCCTGTTAATCCCTCATCACTTTGAAGCTTCCTTATGTAGAAAACTGTCCAATTAAATAAACATAAAATTTCATTTCCTACCTGACCTTGTCACAGAGATAAACAGGAGTAAAGGTTTGGGATCTGGATAAATGGATGAGATAAAGGATTTTTCGGTTTCACAAGAAAAGTTGTGGGTGCACAGGATCAGAGATACTGGACACTGAGGAAAGATTGTTTACTCATCTCCATGGAAACATCAAGATTCTCTCAAGGTGTTGAACAAGTGCAAGGGAAAATTATGTCGTGCAAAAGGTGAAAGCAATTAAGAGTATCAGTAGCCTATTATTAAAAAGGCCAAGTGGACTCCCTCCATATGGCCAGCTGATAGAACACAACCCAGAGATGACAGTCCCTGTGTTCAAGACTCTTAGTTCAGAGAGAGTGTCACATGTCTCTTTTAAGCGGTCATTAAGAAAGTTACATTTCCTTGAAATGTGACTTTCACATTATCAGAGATTTCATTATTATTTTTAAATGCAGATATTTCCTCAGTCAGTGAATTAATTACTGTGAAAATGATCCCTGATCAAGACAAATCTTTAAACAAAAAGCATTTAATTGGGACCTTGCTTATATTTTTACAGAGACCATCCCTGATGTCACATCAGCAAGCATTCAACTTGTTGTAGTCCTTCAGCAGAACTGAGAGCTTTCATACTGAAACACAAGCAGGAGACAGAGAGAGAAATACAGAAAGAGCTAGATAAACAGATTCAGAAATACTCAGGCCGAACCCAACAGAAGCAGAGATATGAATTGATAGAGACTGAGAGAAAGAGGCTCCTTTCTGTATGGTACTTTTATTGGCATATCAACCTTTGAACGCACCCTCCTACAATATAAATCTAAAATTGATTACATTTTTTTTTAATATTTTTGTTTTAATTTTTATTGATTACAATTTTTTCACTGTGTATCTCCCCATAAGCCTTTCCTATCTCCACTCACCATCCCATTTTTCTTACCCTCCATGCATTTCCTCCCCAAGTCCACTGATAGGAGAGGACTTCCTCTCCTTACTTCTAATCCTAGTCTATCAGATCTCATCAGGAGTTACTGCATTTTCTTTCTGCATTGTGGCCTGGTAAGGCTGCTCCCCCTTATCAGGGTGAGGTGATCAAAGATCAGCCCAATCAGTTCATGTCAGAGGCAGTCCCTCTTCCTATTACTGTGGAACCCACTTGGACACTGAAGTGCCATGGGCTACATCAGTGCAGGGGTTCTAGGATATCTCCATGCATGGTACTTTGTTGGAGAATCAGCCTCAGGAAAGACCCCTGTGCTCAGATTTTTTTGATTCTGTTGCTCTCCTTATGGAGCTCCTGTCCTCTCCATATCTTATTATTTCCCACTTCTTTCATTAGATTCCATGAACTCAGTGTTATTATGACTTCACAATGGCATTATGACTTCACAATGCCATTAAGACATCACAGTGCTATTATGACATCACAATGGTATGACATCTCTGTTGTATGTTTGATTAATATTTACATTTGATATATCCTCTTTTAAAGCTGCTGTTCATCCTATAGAGCTGTATATGCAAATCACCACACTGATTTTGGTTTCATTTAGTTAACCTAGAACACAATGCTGGTCAATAGTTACTCCATCCTCCAAGCCCTTATCATTTCCTAACATCATATTTTACATATTTTACTTACTTTTTTGTGAAATGTTAGGTCTGGTGCATTTTTCACCTAGTTCCTAGTTCCCCTCCCAGCTCAGTTCTCTTAGCTCTGTTTTGGCCTTTTTTCCTCCCACTCATTTTCTGCCTTCTGGCTCCTCCCCTCTGTCCTGTCCTCTGGCTCCTCCCTTTGCACAACATTGTAGCTAGTTGCTTTATTTTGGTCTTTTTACACAAAGTTGAGACAGGATGCATAGAATAAATATCACATATCACAATGCAATATCCGGAAACCATAAAGTGTGTGTAGGGGGGATCAGGATGTGATTAAAAAAGAGTAAGCTGTATACATTTCAAAAGAACTTTTTACCAACATTTTCCCTTTTAGGTCCAATAAAAGGCTCCTTTTATTCCAATACAAAAATAATTATGAAAACTATTCAGTAAAATTGCCATGTGTAATGTCCAGTCCCTGTGTATTTAGCAACTTAGGAGAATGTATCCAATTATCCTAAGTTTAGAGTTGACAAGTTTAGAGTTCTATACCTGAATTAACTGTTGTCATTATTGGTATTACCTATGTAAAAGCATCTCTTAACTTCTAAACAACTTAAGTGTAATTGTGGCAGTATAACTATTTGGTCTTCAACCCCATCAGAGACTTAAGAAGAAATAATATTAGTTACTAGAATAAATAGGAAGTGCTTGTTAGCAGCTTCCAAAAATTAAAAAAAAAAATGACAGAAATAATTTGCTGTCTCAAAAGTCACCCATAACTCTCTGTAATGTTGGAGCATCATCTTCAGCCTACTGGCTCAGAATATTTAACAGAAATAAATGAAAAGGAGAAACTATTTAGTACTTACTAAGTATGTCTTGGCAGGGTCCAGCAAAGGTATGTCATCTTAATGCTATCCTGACATCCTAATGTTATCACATTATTATGTTAACATGACATCAGTATTGTATGACAACTCAATGCTATTACGACATGATTGTGTTATGACATCAAAATGGAATTTTGACATTGCAATGCTATAACAACATCTCAATACCATTGTAATAAGATAGTTTCATGATATCACAATGAAATTACAATGCTATTATGACACAACAATGATATTATGATGCCATCAAAAAGGTATGAAATCACAATAGATTTAAAACATCCCAATGCTATTAATACATAACAATGCTATGATGACATCTAAATGCTATCATGACATCACATTCTTATGTGACATCACAATGCTATAGTGACTTCACAATACTATATAGATATCATAATGGTGTTATTACTTCACAATGCTATAAAAACTATGCAATGGCGTTATGACCAAAAAATTGTATTATGAAAAAACAATGCTATGATGACATCACAAAGTTTTTATGACATCACAATATTATTACTACTTCACAATGCTATTATGATATCTTAATGCTATTACGATATCACAATGATATGAACTAACAATATTATGATATAATGAAGGTATTGTGATATCAAAGTACTATTATGACATCACAATATTTTGACATCCTAATAGTGTTTATGACTTCACAATGTTATTATGTTGTTACAATGCTATTTTGATTTCACATGGTATTATGACTTCACAATGGTATTATAACAACACCATTCTATGATATTATGACATCACAATGCTAGGATGACAGCACAATGCTATTATGACCTCAATACTATTATGACATCATAATGTTATGATGACATCACAGCGCTATTAGGAAATGATTGTGGTATTACATCGAAATGGAATTTTGATATCACAATGGAATTTTGATATCACAATACTATGATAATATCACAATGCTATCATAGCATCACAATTGTATTAGTACATCACAATGCTATTAAGACCACAAAATTTATCATGCCCTCAGAATTGTATTATGCCCTCATAAAGCTATTATGACATCACCAAGTTAATATAACATCATTATGTTGTTATGACAATCCAAGGCTATTATTACATCACAATTTTTTATGATATCACAATTACATTATAACCTCAAAATGATATTATGACATCATAATGCTATTATGACTTCAAAAAGACATTGTGACATCAAAATGTTAAGACATCTAAATGCTATTATGATACACAATATGACATTAGAAAGGTATTATTATTATGATATCACAATGCTTTTATGATGTCTCAATGCTATTTTGACATCACAATGATAGGAATTCACAATGCTATTATTACATCACAATTGCATTTTGTCAAAAATCACAATGGTGTTAGGACTTCACATGTATTATGTCACTACAATGCTATTATGACATCACAATAGTATTATGACATCCCTAAGCTATTATGACTTCCCAATAATATGACATTACAATGATATTAGGACATCTCAATGCTATGTGACATCACAATGCTATTATTCTATCACACTGGTGTTAGGACTTCACAAAGTTATTGTGACATTACAATTATTATTAAGACATCACAATGTTTTACGACATCACAATAGTATTATGACATCACAAGGGTATTACAACATGATTGTGGCATGACATCACAATGGAATTTTGTCATCAAAATGCTATTATGACTTCACAACAGTAAGATTTTGCAATCATGTAGAACATCACAATGCTATGATGACATTACAAAGTAATGATGATATCACAATGGCATCATGACATCAAAATTCATCAACATACTCCAATGTTATTATGACTTCACAAAGCTATTAAGACATGATTGTTGTATGACATGACAATGCTATTATGACTTCAAACTGTATGACTTTACAATCACACTAAGATATCTCCATGCCATGATGACATCATAATGCTATTATTCTACCACAATGGTGTTATGAGTTCACAATGCTATTTTGTGAACATAATAACATCGCTATGTTATTATGACATCATAATGATATGAAATCACAGAACTATTATGACATCACAATGCTACTGTGACATCACAATGCCATGATGACCTCACAATGCTAATGATATCTCAACAGTATTATGACATTAAAATTCATCATGACATCCCAATGTCATTATGACACCACAGTCATTACAATATGATTGTGGTATGACATCATAAAGGAATTTTGATATCAAAATGGTATTATGCTAATCAATGTTGTTATTACTTCACTTTGCTTTTATGACATCACAATGGTAATATAAAATGGTATTATTAGTTCACAATGGTATTATGACATCACCATGCATCACAATGGTTAGGTGCTGATTGGATGAGAGGGAGAATAATGTCATGAAACAAGTTAAAGGCAGTATGAGTTTCAGGAACCAGTTATTAAAACAGCCAAGTGTACATCTTGTTTGAGAGAAAGTCTGAGCAGCCCTACATGACTCAATCTGGGCAGCTGAAAGCAGACAACCCAGAGATGATAGTTCCAGTATCCAAGAATCTTAGTTCAGGAAAAGTGTCACATATTTCTTTGAAGTGGTCAGAAATAAAAGTCACATATCCTTGACACGTGACTTTCACATTATCACAGATTCCATGATTATATGTTAAAATGAAATATATGTCCTCAGTCAGTGAA
The DNA here is from genome assembly GCF_030254825.1 of Meriones unguiculatus. Taxonomy (NCBI): domain Eukaryota; kingdom Metazoa; phylum Chordata; class Mammalia; order Rodentia; family Muridae; genus Meriones; species Meriones unguiculatus. The sequence continues at coordinate 15,803,985 of NW_026843710.1, read as the reverse complement.
TTACTTATTGTTGAAATGCTCCAGGACCAAGGCAGATCTTTGAACAAAAAATGTGTAATAAGAACCTTCCTTATATTTTTACAGAAACCATACAAGATCTCATGTCAGCAAGAAGTCATCTTGTGGTAGTCCTTCAGAAGAACTGAGAGCTTTCCAACTGAACCACAAGTGGCTGACCGAGAGCAAAAGACAGGGAGAGAAAGAGCTGAAGAGACAGATTCATAAATAGAGAGACATAGATATGTACTGACAGAGATCAATAGACAGAGACTCCATTCTCTCTGGGCACTTTCATTGGCATATCAAACTCAAAGCACAGTGCCTATAATATAACTCCATTAGGAAGTATATTGACTATCAAGGCCTTACCTCCTAACCCTTCCCAGACATTTACTCACTGGCGTCTCCAAATGTAAGTAGATGAGCATCAAGGGTATTTGCAATTCAAAATAGCAGGAAGTGGAAGTAGATGGAAGGAATTCTAGGCTGGAAGAACTGTTATTCTGATAATTTGTCATTCAATACAATGATTAAAGTCCTAGCAACTACCAAGGACTAAAGAAAAGGACTGACAATCTCCTTTGGAGAAAATGTGGAATATTTCCATGACAGAGTAATATTTAGCTAAGAAAATGACATCATGATATTTTCAGGCAAATGGACAGAACCAGGAAAATCATCCTGGGTAAAGTTAATAAAATGCAAAAAGACAAATATGGTATGTATTAACTTATTAGGAGGATCCCTAAAAGTGAGTGATAAAGTTCCAATAGGCCATCTATTATAAAAAGAGAAAAAAAAAAAAAAAGCAGTTAGTTGGGTTGATGGGCCATGGCATCCAACAGAAATTTTCAGGGAACCCGGATTATTATTATAAAAAGATGTTGCTCTCTGCCCTCAACTGACATATCAGTTTCAGCACAGAGATGCTTCCTTCTGCATCAAATGGGATTTCATACAGAGACCCACTTACCAACATTATGCAGAGAGAGAGAGACCTTAAAACAAAAAAGCTCTAAATGGCATTTCCCTATGGAACTTTCCATCCCCTCAGAGTTCTGGGAAGCCTGCAGGAGAGGAGACAGGAAGTGTGTCATAAGTAGCAGCAATTGAGGACACAAGGAGAAAAATGCACTGAGAATCAGGCCTTAGAAGAAGATAATTCAGCCAGCCTTGATGAGACCTGATAAGCTAGGGTCAGTTAGAAGCTGAAGGAGGGCCTCCCATATCAGGGAACTAGAAAAAGGGCATAGAGGTAGATGTAGGAGGCTGGGGGTGAATTGGAAGGAGAAGAGAGAGGTGGCAGCAGAGGGGAGTCAAAGTGAAAAAAATAATAATTAATAAATATATAAGACAAACTGTGATTAATGTGATGAAGTATAGAGCTCTTCAGGACTGATGGCTTCTTCTTGGGGTGGTGACATGGTGCAGCAAGGATGAACTGAGTTTTCTTTAAGGGACTTGTCACTGAGACTGATCATGTTTCAATGAGTGTATAAATAACACATACTTCAACTGATGTATTTTAATGAAAAATCATTTTTATTGTGACATACACCAATCTTTCTCTGTTTCAACCAAACCAGTGCCAAGAATTGTCTTCCTTTGTGGCCTTCCTTTGTGCCTGGCTACTCCTCCATTAGGGGGAGGTGATGAAGGAGCAGGAAGTCCTTTCATGCCAGAAGCTGTCCCTGTTCCCATTACTTTGGAACCCTTTTGGACACTGAAATTTCATGAGCTATATCTGTGCAGGGGTTCTAGGTTATCTCCACGCATGGTACTTGGTTAGAATGTGAATCTCAGGAAAGACAACTGTGCTCAGTTTATTTTTGGTTCTGCTGCTCTCATGTGGAGCTCTTGCCCTCTCCTGATCTACTTCCCACTTCTTTCATTAGATTACATGCACTTTGCCCAACAGTTGGCCATAAGTATCAGCATCTGCTTTGATAGTCTGCAGGGTAGATCCATTCAGAGGGGAGGACCTCTGGGTTGTTTACAGGTTCTGGCTATTACAAATAAAGCTGCTACAGACATGGTTTAAAATGTCCTTATTTCTCTTGGATGTATCCCTAGAGGTGAAAAGCTGAATCTTGAGGAAGTGCTACTCCTTGTTATCTGAGAAAGAGCCAGATTGATTTCAAGAGTGGTTGTATAAGTTTACATTCCTACCAGCATTCAAGGAGGGTTCCCCTTTCTCTACAACCTCTCTAGCATGTGTTGTCACTTGAGTTTTTGATCTTGGCTATTCTGATGGGTGTTTGGTGAAATCTCAGGGACATTTTGAGTTGCATTTCCCTGATGGCTAATGATGTTGAACATTTCTTTAAGTCTCTCTCTATCATTTGATATTCCTCTATCGAGAATTCTCTGTTTAGCCCTGTTCCCCATTTTTAAAATCCCAATATTTTCACTTTAAATGGGGTCACTAAAGTTTTGATAACAAAACAAGTCTTTTTACAAATGTACTCCAACATAAACATTTAATTATCTGTGGTAGACAGTTTTTTTAAGACTCTTGATAAATTGCTACCCTTATTATTTGATGACCCTTCTGTCTTCTTTTTTTTATGTTTCATTATTTGCACTTTATTCACTTTGTATCCCCAATAATCCCCTCCCTCCTTTCCTCCTAATCTCAACATCCCTCTCCTTTGTTTACACATGTCCCACCCGAAGTCCCCTGATAGTGGATGTCCTCCTTTCCTTCCTTCTGATCCTGGACTAATATAATACCAAAAGGTATTATAGCATCATAATTTATGATATCCCAATGGTATTATGACATCACAATGGTTTTCTGAATTCACAATGATATTATGACAGCACAATGCTATTATGACATCACCATACTATGATGTTATCACAATACTATCATTTATTTACAAAGGTATTATGACATCACAATGCTATGAAGACATCACAATGGTATTATGGCACACAATGGTGTTCTGAAATCACAATACAATTATGATGTCACAATGCAATCATCACATCATATGGAAAATATCACAATAGAATTTTGAAATCAGAATGGTATTATGACCTCACTATGGTATTATTTCACCACAATGCTTTTATCACAATGGTGTTATAACTTCACATTTCAGTGGTATTATGACAACACAATGGTATGACATCCCAATGGTATTATTACATCCCTATTGTATTATGACATCACAATTTTGTTATAACTTCACAACTGTATTAGAACTTCACAACACTATGATGATATCACAATGCTATTATGACATCACAAAGGTATTATGACAGGGCAATGGAATGAAGTCTCAATGCTATTAGAACATCACATTGCTATTATGAAATCACGATTCTGTTTTGTCATCACTATGGTATGTATTCTGACATCATAATTCATCATGACATCCCAAATAGCATCCCAAATAGCATTATTTATGCAATTATGTCAGCACTATTCTATTAAGACATGATTGTGACAATCACAATGGTATTATCTCATCACAATATTATTTTGACCTCACATTAGTATTATGACATCACAATGGTATTATGATTTCAGCATGGTATTCTAACATCACAATTATTATGATATCAGAATGCTATTATGATACCGAAAATTTAAGAATTATGAACTAAAGAAAATTGGGACCACTGCTGGAGAGGCGGCTCAGAGGTTAAGTACATTGGTTACTCTTACAGATGTCCTTCTTCAATTCCCAACAAACACAGGGTGGCTCACAACCATCTATAATGAGATCTGTTGCCTTTTTGGGCATGTAGGCAGAACATTGCATATTATATATATATATATATATATATATATATATATAATTTTGTTGGTACAGTATTCTTTTGGAATGTATACAATTTACATCTAACTGTACAATAAATTAATGGCCACCAACTAATCTAAGTATCCACAACCTTTAAATCATACTTTAACATAATTTGGTGGGGGGAATAAGCTCACAGTAATACAACCCCAATAAGCCAAACTGAAAATTAAAAACTACGAGGTCAATTATTGTCTTTTTAAGAGAGACTCTTAAACAGGCTCAGGAGCAAAAGACAGCCTATTGTGGACAGGCCTGAGACTTAACATAACAAATCTGGTGCAAGGAGGAAATGGGAAAAACAACCAATGATTAGAATACTAAGTTAGAGACAATAGAAAGGGCACTCTGCCTAATAAAAATTAGATTAATAATGGCTAAAATTCAAAGCACTCTGGCTGCAAGATACTTGTCAACTATTTTTGGTAACTGTCCACCAATTCACCAAAACATCATCTAAATTCCAAAAAGAAACCTTTGCTTTGTTTGTTACAATGTAACAACTGACCCAAACTGAAAATTTTCTTGTCTCTTTGCTTAATTTTCATTTAAAGGCTTTGAGTTACAATTATATTGATTTGAGAAAAAATATTTGAACAAGGTGCTAAAGGTACATTTTTAATCCCAACACAAAGTAAAAAGAAACAGGCAGAATGGTGAGTCCCTGATCAGCCTAATTTATATAAAAGTCAAGATGGCAATTCGTGCTCTTTAGCCACTTGCAGAGAGATTATAAGATTCAAAATGACAAAATTTTCCTTAAGGTTACTATGTTGTGTTTTTTTTTTTTTTTTTTTTTTGTTTTTTGTTTTTTGTTGTTTTTTTTTTTTCCCATAATGATAGATGTTATGTCCTTACTGTTTTAAAGATTTAATTAACATCAATTTTAGGTTCATATGAGGAAAGATGATGTCACAATGCTCTAAAAAGGCCAGGCAATCTCATAAAGTGGGGCTTCCACAGAAGAATTGGTGCCAAAGAGCACTTTGGCTTAAGAGATATGTTTTGTTTGTCAATGTAAGGACCTAAAATTAGGCAGGAGACAAACATGTGAACTGCATGCCTGCTATGTCAAAACAAACAAACAAACAAAAAAAAAAAACTTTTAAATGCTGACTAAATTAACATGTTACAATGCTTTGGAACCTTACATCCTTTCATCATGAGATATTTTCACGGAACAAGATAGACACAGGAGGCTTACAACTGGCAAATTACACACCATCCTTGTTAAGTACTAAAGACTCAAAAATTGTACGGCACGTGTTTAAAAAGGAAAACTGTCTATCCCACATTAAAAGGGACACAAACAAAAGATAGCCAAACCAATCGTCAAAACACAGGTACAAAATGCCTAACCCTAACCCTAAACCTAACCCCTAACCCTAATACTAACCATAACCCTAACCCTATGTAATGCTTGACATCACAATCGTCTAATGACATCATAATGGTCTTATGACATCTCAATGGTGTAATGTCCTCACAATGGTTTCATGACATCTCATGCTATTATGTTATCACAATGGTATTATGACAATACAATGGTGTCATGATATGCCAATGGTATTATAATATCACAATTCTATTATGACATCACATTGTCATTATGATATCACAGTTTCATTATGACCTCATAATGCTATTATGACATCACAATGAAATTTTGACATCAAAATGCTTTTATTGTGGAGAGCCGAGAGAATTCAATCGCCGTTATGAGATGGTGCCGACATCCGGCCCCGGACCTAATGAACAAATAATAGAGCGCATGTACAAGTTGCGAAAGCGCGCCAAGCCACTGCCCAGTCTGGGAGGTCACGGGGCGTCATACGGGGCAATGGGCAAGCAGCCAACCAGCAGAGTACACGCCACCATAGGGTGTATTTAAGAGGCACCATTCTGGGGCTTGGGGTCTTCCTCCTTCCATCGCTTGACTATAATAAAGCCTGCTGCAGAAGGATCCTGTTGTCCGTGTGCATTCTTGCTGGCGAGACGATTACGCAGGTCGCAACATCTGGTGCCAGAAACCCGGACGCCAGGCAGCCTTTTATCACCTGCCCTGAGGAGACCCCCGCTCGCGGGGAGGATTCAGAACTGCAGCTCTAAGGTAAGTTCTGAGAGGTATGCTTGGTCTTAAAGAGATACCGCCCCATTTAATTATCCCAATTGCTCTTGCGTTTGTTTTGGTGACCTTAGTGATTTTTCTTTTGGTTTAATTTTGTTTCCATAAAAGCTGGTGCTAAAGTGCTTTGTCTCCGTGGGACATCATTAGACGGACGTAGATAAGCTGCAGTGTCCCTTTTTTGGTGTGCCATTGGGTACTGTTAGCCAGTTGTAGATAAGCCTCAGTGCCCCTCCCTGTGTCAGTTTCTCTCGTAGATAAGGGAGCAACATGGGAGCTTCACATTCGGTGATCACAGTAATTCAGTCACTTTTAAAACAACATGAACTAAAGCTTTCAAAAAGAACGTTGGAAGGATTTATTACGGAAATTGATCGTATCGCTCCCTGGTTTGTATGTTCAGGGTCGCTGACCCTTGCTTCCTGGGATAAGCTAGAAAGTGATTTACGGAGGGAGGAAGAAAATGGAAAGCTAAAACTTGGAACTAGGTCATTGTGAATTTTAGTAAAATCTTGCTTAGAAGATGAGAAATGACGCTCATCTGTATCAGCTGGCCAAGGGGTGTTAGAGGAACTACAAGACAGCATGTCAGAAACAGAACGTGACAAAAGATTAGGGGCCCCAATGGATAGAAATAAAGACGTCTTTAAGAAAAAAGGCCCTTCTGCGGATGTTAAAGCTGCAGGAGTGAAAGGTAAGGGTAAAGACACAATGGGAGAGAAACATGATAAGGAGAAAAAAAAAAATCTAAAAAGGAGCCTCTCTATCCGACAAAAGAACTAGAGGCTTTAGAAATTGACAATTCTGAGTCGGAGGAGTTAAGTCCCTCTGAGGAGTCAGACTTAGAGGAGGAAGCGGCTCGCTATGAGGAAGAGAGGCGCCACCCTGATGAGCAGCCGTTACCACCAAATTGAGAGAAACAGAGGGGAGGAGCTAAAACTCGCGGGGCTTTCTCATTAACCCCTAGTGCCCCTCCACCTTATGTTGAGAGGCACAGTTTAGATTCCTTCTTTTTGAAAAGGGATAAAAGGAAGCTTTTGCAGGCCTTCCCTGTATTTGAGGCCGTGGAAGGGGACCATGTTCATGCACTAGTAGAATATCCCCTTGTTAAAGAACTTGCTGAATCAGTTAACAAATACGGGGTAGATGCTAATTTTACAATCATGCAGCTTGAAAGAATTGCTAGCATGGCAATGACTTCAAATGATTTGCAAAATACCATAAAAGCTGCTCTCCCTAGTATGGGACAGTACTTAGAATGGAAAGCCTTGTGGAATGATGCTTCCCAAACTCAGGCAAGGGTCAGTGCCCATGCAGAAGGCAATCAGCGGCAATGGACCTTTGATTTGCTAATGGAGCAAGGCCAGTTTGTTCATAATCAGACAAATTATGATTGGGAGGCATATGGTCAGATCTCTGCTGCTGCTATTAAAGCATGGAAAGCCCTTTCTAAGAAGGGTGAGGCCGGAGGACACCTGACAAAGATTATACAAGGCCCTCAGGAGCCATTCTCAGATTTTGCGGCCCAAATGACAAAAGCAGCAGGTAGAATATTTGGAGATCCGGAGCGAGTTAGGCCAATGATAGAACAGCTGGTATATGAAAATGCTTCCCCAGAATGTAAAACAGTCATTAAAGGAACAAAGGGCTAACAGATTGGATAAAAGTTTGCTGAGGACTCAGAGGCCCGCTTACCAATGCCGGCCTGGCGGCAGCCATATTACATAACAAAAACCGCCCAAGTTCTGGAAACAATAAAGTTTGTTTTAATTGTGCAAAATGGGTCATTTAAAAAGAGACTGTCTTGTGTCTGTGCAAAAGAAAGTTCCTAGACTTTGCCCTAAGTGTAGAAAAGGCAATCACTAGGCTAATGAATGCCATTCAGTTAGAGATATTCAGGGAAAACTTATTCAGCATGAAACCCCCCCTAATGAGAGGAATGAGAATATTCCAAAAAACGGGTCTCAGGGCCCCAGGTCTCAGGGCGCCAGGTCTCAGGGCCCCAAAAGATATGGGACACAGGCAGACAACAGGAGGGTTTATCCAGCTGTAGAGCAACAAGAGGATCAGCAGGGTTGGACCTCCATTCCACCTCCCAATTCTTATTAATGCCACACATGGGGGGTGCGACCTGTCCCAGTGGAGTTTGAAGGCCCCCTGCCTGAAGGAAGTGCGGTCTTATTTTGGGTCGCTCCTCTCTCACTCTAAAAGGACTTATGGTCCATCCTGGAATATTAGATCAGGATTTTACAGGACAGCTCCAGGTACTTTGTTCCTGCCCCCAAGGCATATTTTCTATTTCTCCTGGAGATAGGATTGCTCAATTAGTCCTCCTTCTGAGCCTTCATGACTGTTTTCCATCTACTGGAACACCAAGGGGCGCAAAAGGACTCGGTTCCACAGGAACAGATTTTGCTCATTTGGTAGTTGATCTTAAAACTAGACCTACCCTACAACTACAAATAGAAGGAAAAAGTTTTACTGGTATTTTGGACACAGGGGCTGATAAAAGGATTATCTCTTCCACCTGGTGGCCTAAGGCATGGCCTGTTACACAATCATCCCACTCCTTACAAGGGTTGGGATATTAGGCCAGCCCTGTGGGTAGTTCACGTTTTTTGATGTGGCAAGCACTGGAAGGTCAAACAGGAAGTTTCATACCATATGTTCTTCCTCTCCCTGTCAATCTCTGGTGAAGAGATATTTTGCAGGATTTAGGATTAGCATTGACCAATGAGTATTCTCAACAAGCAGTTGATATAATGAAAAGGATGGGTTATAAGGAAGGAAAAGGCCTTGGTAAACAGAAACAAGGGAGATTACACCCGATTTCACAGGAAAGTAATACAGGGAAACAAGGCCTGGGTTTTCATTAGCTGCCATTGAGGGTTCCATGCCCATATCTTGGCTCACAGAGGAGGTCATATGGGTTCCTCAATGGCCCCTTTCCTCTGAAAAGCTAGAAGCCGCTACAAGGCTGGTTAAAGAACAGGTACAGCTTGGTCATTTGGAACCATCTACTTCCCCCTGGAACACACCTATTTTTGTTATTAAAAAAATTCAGAAAAATGGAGACTTCTCCATGATTTAAGGGCCATTAATGCACAGATGCGGCTCTTTGGTTCTGTTCAGCGAGGCATACCTTTACTTTCTGCTTTGCCTAAACAATGGAGAGTCATAATTATAGATATCAAGGATTGCTTCTTCTCCGTTCCTCTGTGCCCACGAGACAGACAGAGATTTGCCTTTACCCTACCTGCTGTTAATCATTATGAGCCAGACAAGAGATATCAATGGAGAGTCTTACCTCAAGGCATGGCTAATAGCCCCACCATGTGTCAATTGTATGTGCAGATGGCTCTTGAACCAGTTAGACAGCAATTTCCTTCCTTGTTACTGATTCACTATATGGATGATATTCTCTTGTGCCATGAGGAGTTAGCCATCTTGCAAGATGCGTATCCTTTGTTGCAAAAAACCCTGCAACAATGGGGATTGCATATTGCCACTGAAAAGGTCCACATTTCAGAAGTGGGTTCCTTTCTAGGGACTGTTATTTATCCGGAACGAATAGTTCCTCAAAAAATAGAAATTTGCAGGGACCATTTGCATACCTTAAATGATTTTCAAAAATTATTAGGTGATATAAATTGGCTTAGGCCATTTTTAAAGATTCCTTCTGTTGAATTAAAACCCCTATTTGATATTTTGGAAGGGGATGTTCATATTTCTTCACCCAGAGCCTTAACACCGGCTGCAAGCCGCACCCTGCAAGTGGTAGAAGACGCTTTACAAGATCTCCAATTAAAACGTGTAGATGAAACTATGACCTTTGACCTGTGTGTCATTAAAACTAAACATTTACCAACTGCTGTATTATGGCAAGATGGACCCTTATTATGAGTTCATCCCAATGCTTCTCCTGCAAAAATTATTAAATGGTATCCAGATGCAGTTGCTCAACTTGCACTTTGTGGGTTAAAAGCAGCCATTACATACTTTGGGAAGGAGCCAAAGTTCTTAATAGTGCCTTTTACAGCTCATCAGGTTCAGGTATTGACTGCTACCTCTGATACTTGGGCGGTGCTAGTTACCACCTTTAGTGGTTTGATGGATAATCATTATCCTCGACACCAACACCCTGTTTTGCAATTTGCTTTAACTCAAGAGGTAGTCTTCCCGCATGTAACGTCCCAGGAACCACTTCCGGATGGATTGGTAGTTTATACAGATGGGTCAAAAACAGGAGTGGGAGCTTATGTGGTTAATAATAAAGTTGTTTCTAAGCAATATCATGAGACCTCGCCTCAAATTGTGGAATGTTTAGTAGTGCTAAAAGTTTTGGAAAAATTTCCAGGTCCCTTAAATATTGTTTCTGATTCTAGTTATGTGGTAAATGCAACCAAAATCTTAGAGGCTGCTGGATTGTTTAAAGCATCTAGCAAGCTTGCAAATTTTTTTCAAAGGATTCAGTTTGCCTTAATTACCAGAAGATCCCCTGTTTTTATTACACATTTTAGGGCTCATTTCGGTCTACGGGGGCCCATGTCCCATGGAAATGACCTGGCAGATAGAGCCACAAAAATGATTGCATTTGCCCTCCTTTCAAATTTAGAATTGGCTAAGGAGTTTCACAAAAAATTTCATGTTACAGCTGAGACATTGCGTCCTCGATTTGACATAACTAGAAAGGAAGCTAGAGATATTTTTACCCAATGTCAAAATTGCTGTCAGTTTTTACCTGTGCCTCATGTTGGGATTAATCCCAGAGGAATCCGTCCACTACAGATGTGGCAAATGGATGTTACTCACATTTCATCTTTTGGCAAACTACAATATTTACATGTTTCCATTGATACTTGCTCTGGAGTTATGCTTGCTTCTTCCCTGACTGGAGAAAAGGCAGCCCATGTTATTCAACATTGCTTGGAGGCAAGGAGTGCCTGGGGAAAGCCCAAAATTCTGAAAACTGATAATGGGCCAGCCTATACTTCTCAAAAATTTGGACAGTTTTGTCATCAAATGGGAGTGACCCACCTAACGGGTCTCCCATATAACCCTCAGGGACAGGGCATTATTGAACGTGCTCATCGCACTCTAAAGTCCTAAAACAAAAAGGGGGAGTCGAGGAGGCTCTGCCCTCAGTGCCACAAGTGACTGTTTCCTTGGCACTCTTTACTCTCAATTTTTTTAAATTTGGACAGTCAGGGCCACTTGGTGGCTGATCGCCACTGCTTAGAGCCTGATAGGCCTAAAGAAATGGTCAAATGGAAGGATGTCTTGAGTGGTCAGTGGAAAGGCCCAGATCCTATTTTAATAAGATCCAGGGGAGCTGTCTGTGTTTTCCCACAGGAAGAAAACAATCCATTCTGGAGCGCCTCATGCGAAAGCTCGCTGCAGCTGAAGATGATCCTCCAACGAATATACCTGCAACTAATTCCAGTTCTTGCTTGGATCCTTCTAAATCAGGTTCTTAGTATTATGGGGGTACAACATTGGGCCATTTTGTCTGCATTCCCAAAGCCTATGCCGGTCAGACATAATTCATTGACTTTTCCAAAATTCTTCTCGTCCAATAAAGATTTAGGCCTGCCTTATTTGCCTTATGATGAGACTGAGGCATCATTAGGGGAAAGCCATGACTTTCCAGAAGCTGGCTCCCTTTGCTTTCAAATCGAGGATTCTGTAGGAGATTGTATTCGGCTTACCAAAAGAATTCTTGGGTCATTTAGCCATAAGGATTGGAATTGGGAAGTTATGACCCAAAAGAAAAGGGGTAATAACGACACCATCGATGTCTTTTGGCAAAAGGTCACTTGGATAAACGGTTCCTTTTTAGGACCAAATTTTTTAGATAAAGATAGACCTCTTCAACCAAGGGTGGCCCCTTCATGTGCATGGGAGAATGATGAGACCACCTCTCCATGGTCCGACTGCCAGTCGCGCTTTACTCGATGGGCTGACAAAAATAAAACCTTTTCCTTTTCCCCAAATATGTTGATGGATCCTACAAAAAAATTGGGTAATGAAAAAGGGGCCCTTTATACAACATCGAGATATGCCTCCTTTTTATAAATGGGTACTTTGTGGGATAAATGGTAGTTGTACGGACCTCAATCCTCTGGGATTCATTAGTGGTGGTACTGTAGGGAAATCGATCGTCATGGGCGCCCTAAATGGTACTGTGTTAAAAAAGGATATGGAAATGTTGAATGCAACAAGGCAAATTACCCATTTGAATAGAACCATTACAAATCAGACAGCTTTCCCGCCTAGTCCTGTCTGTGTTTATCCCCCTTTTTTACTTGTTTTGTCCAATAATTCTTTTAGAAATTGTACCAATGAGACATGCTGGATGTTGCAATGTTGGAATGCCAAGCGTTACACTCATGCCCTGGTTGTTAGAGTCCCGCAGTGGATCCCAATCCCTTTGGAGACTCCATTCACCTTCTCCCTGTTTAGACAGAAGTGAGATTTTTGGCATCACTGCAGCCATTGTTACTGCCATTGCTGTCAGTGCAGCTGCTGCCACTGCAGCCGGCTTGGCAATGGCAAATTCAGTCCAAACAAGCACAACAGTAAATCAATTGTCAGCAGGTGTGGCTGAAGCCATGAACCTTCATGTATCTGCTACTGCACAATTAAAAGGTAGATTAATGATTCTTAACCAGCGTCTGGATCTTGTGGAAGAAAGAATAGATATTTTATTTCAATTGGCTCAATTAGTATGTGAAAGAAAAATAGGAGCACTCTGTACTACCAGTGTACAATATGAAAATCTTACCCGAGCCGCTAATTTGTCCAGGAAATTGTTCCTATATCTTGCAGGAAACTGGTCAGAAGGATTTGAAGAAATGCTTGAAGAGCTAAGGGCGGCGGTGGTGACCATTAATTCTACTCGAGTGGATTTATTGCTCACAGATGGCTTATTATCCTGGGTTTCTTCTGCCTTTTCTTATTTTAAGGAATGGGTGGGCATTGGAATGTTTGGTGCAGCATTATGTTGTGGCTTAGTGTTCTTACTTTGGTTGGTCTGCAAGCTCAAAGCCCAACAACGTGACAAGATCATGATCACGCAAGCACTTGTGGTGTTGGAGCAAGGATCATCTCCCGAAATTTGGTTATCCATGTTAAAAAATTAAAACAGACTGTGACACTCAGTCGATGCACCTCAGGGGTTTTACCCATTGCACTGAGTCAATGAGTGATCCAAGGCACAGTGTTGCCTTTGCCTAAGTGGCTATGGTACCTAGATAGGAGAATGACAGCCCTTGCACTCCCTGGAATTTTATTCCATTGCACGGGAATGGGTGTCACCTCCATTTTTAATCTTCTCCCTTAGCCCCTGCACCCAGAGGACTTGTCTCCATTGCACCTGGTGGGGTAAGTGAGTAATCTAAAGCTCTTGATCGCTTACTCCCCAAAGAAGGAGTTCGCTTGATCGAGCTTAGGGCTTTCCTGTGCCGTGCTTACAAGGCTTTGAGGCAGTTTTCATTTATTAAAACTAAAAGGGGGAAATGTGGAGAGCCAAGAGAATGCAATCACCATTATGAGATGGTGCCGACATCCGGTCCTGGACCTAATGAAGAAATAATAGAGCGCATGTACAAGTTTAGAAAGCGCGCCAAGCCACTGCCCAGCCTGGGGTGTCACTGCCCAGCCCGGGGTGTCATACGGGGCAATGGGCAAGCAGCCAACCAGCGGAGTACACACTGCCATAGGGTGTATTTAAGAGGCACCATTCTGGGGCTTGGGGTCTTCCTCCTTTCATCGCTTGACTATAATAAAGCCTGCTGCAGAAGGATCATGTTGTCCGTGTGCATTCTTGCTCGCGAGACGATTACGCGGATCGCAACATTTTATGACATCACAATGGAATTTAGACATAACAATGCTATGATGGCATCACAATAGTTTCATGACATCACTATGCTATTATGAAATCACAATGTTATGAAACAAAAATGCTATTACAATATGATTGTCCTATGATATCACAATGGAATTTTGAGTTTTGACCAAACAAATCTATTATGACAACACGGTGCTATTATGACATGATAGTTGTATGATGTATCAATGGAATTTTGACATCACAATTTCATTATGTCTTCAAAATGTTATTATGATATCACAATGGTATTCTGACATCATAATGATAGTATGACATCACAATGGAACTATGACATCACAATGCTATTATAATGTGATTTGTTACGATATCACAATTGAATTAGAACATCAAAATAATATAACATAACAATGCAATTATGATATCACAATGCTTTTATGATAGTGTAATGGTATTACATTTAATGGTATGATTTCACAATAGTTTCATGCCATCACAAAGTTATCATGACATCAAAATGATTATGACATCATTACCCTATCCAACATAATTATGGTATGACATCACAATGGAATTTTGACATCACAATGGCTTTATGAACTTAAAATGCTATTACATCATCACAATGCTCTTATAACTTCACAATGCTATTATGATATCACAATGGCATTATGACCTCAAAAGGCTAGAATGACATCGCAATGGTCTGATATCTCAATGCTATTATGATATCATAGTACTATAATGACATCACAATGGCATTATGATCTCACAATGGTATTATGACATCACAATAGCATGACATCCAAATACAATTATAACATCACAGTGGTATCATGATATCCCAATGGTATTATGATATCCCAATGCTATTTTAAAATCATAATGCTATTATGTCTTCACAATGATACAATATATCACACTTGTATTATGACAGCAAAATGGAATGATCAGGTCACAATGGTATTACAACATTAGAGTGGTACAATGACAACATAATGCTATTATGACGTCACAATGAAATTATGACATCAAAATGCTATTATGACATTGTAATGGTATTTTGACTTTACAATGGCATGACATCACAATTCTATTATGACATCACAAAAGTCATATGATATGATAACTTTATCATGACAACTCAATGGTTTTATGTCATCATAATTGTGTCTTGACATCTCAGTGCTATTATGAAATCACAAGGATATTATGATATCACAATGGTGTCATGATATTGAAATGGTATTATGACATCACAATGCTATTATGACGCAAAAAGCTTTTATGTTATGATTGTGCTATGAAATCACAATGGAGTGTTGATATTACAATAGAATTATGACATCACAATGCCATGATGAAATCCTAATGCTATTACGACATCACATTGCTACTATGACATCACAATAGTATTAGGATATCACAATGCTATGATGGCTTCAAAAACTGTCATGACATCACAAAGGTATTATGACATCCCTACGATATAATAACATCCCAATACTATCATGACATCCCAATTTTAAGACATCACAATGCTATGATGTTATCATAACGCTATTATGCTATCACAATGGTGAAAGGTGAAACAGCATTGTGAAATGCTATTAGGACATTAAAATGCTTTTATTACAACATAATGTTATTATGACATCACAATGCTATTATGACAACAAAATGTTCTTATGACGTGATTGCATTATGACATCACAAATGAATTATAACATTACAATGCTAGCTAGTATAACTTCACAACGGAATGACTTTAAAAACATAATAGGACATCTCAATGCTATTATGACATTACAATGCTCTTATGACATCAAAAAAGTTATTATGATATCATAATGCTGTTATGACATCAAAATAGTATTATGATATTATGACTTCACAGTGCTATTATGATATCGCAATGATACACAATGGTAGGAAATCACAATGATATTATTACATCACAAAATATTTGACATTAAAATGCTATAATGCTAAAATACTGTTATGATAGCTCAATGCCACACAATGGTAAGAAATCACAGTGATATTATAATATCACAAAGGTATTTTGACATCAAAATACTATAATGTCATCACAATATTATAACATCACAATGGTATATTGATTTCAAATGTTATTATGACATAACAATGCTATTATGACACCACAATGATATTATGACTCCACAATGGTTTTATGGCATCATCATGCTATTATGACTTTGCAACGGTACTACAACATTATTGTGGTATGACATCACAATGGAATTTTGACATCAAAAACCTATTATGACTTCACAACAGTAAGACTTCAAAATGGTATTAGGACATCCAATGATTTGATGACATCGAAATAGCTATTATGACATTACAATTGCATCACAACATCAAAATTCATTATGCCATCCCAATGCTATTATGATACCTCAATGGCAAGGTGCTGAATGGCTGAGAGGGAGAATGCTGCCATGAAAAAGGTAAAAGTCAATAAGAATTTCCAGAGCCAGTTATTAAAATGGACAGGTGGACAGCCGGCTTGAGAAAAAGGATGAGCAGCCCTACATAACTCAATCTTGGCAGCTGAAAGCACACCAAATAGAGATGACTGTTCCTGTGTCCAAGATTCTTAGTTCAGTTAATCTGCCAAATACTACTTTCAAGTGGTTATTAATAAAGTGCCATGTCCTTGACATTCGATATACCCATTATCAAAGATCCCATTAAATGTACAAATATGTTCTTAGTCAGTGAATTACTTACTGGGAAAAATGCTCCCTGTCCAAGGCAACTCTTTGAACAAATAGTTTTTAATTATGACCTTGCTTATATTTTTACAGAGACTAACCACTATGTCACATCAGCAAACAGACAACATGATGTAGTCCTTCAGCAGAACTGAGAGCTTTTCCTACTGAACCACCAGCTACAGGCATAAAATGGGAAACAAAGAAACAGAGAGAGAAAGAGCTGGAGAGACAGATTCGGTAATAGAGAGACAGGGACCTACAAAAACAAATATATAAAGGGACAGAGACAGAAAGACTGACACCATTCTGTCTGGTCATTTACATTGGAATATCAACCTCAAAGCACACCTTCCTAGGAACTTCCAGGCTAAAAGAACATAGTTATCCTGATAGTTTGTCATCCAATACTATGATTAAAGTCTCAGCAACTTTCAAGGACTAAAGACAATCTCCTTTGAAGACATTTTGGAATATTTCCAAAATAGAGTACTATTCAGTTAAAAAAATGACATCATGATATTTTCAGACTACAGATGGAACCAGGAAAAATCATTCTGAGCAAATTAACTAAAATGCAGAAAGACAAATATGGTATGTATTCACTTATTAGGAAGTCTCCTAATAGTGGGGGATAAAGTTCAAATAGGCGATCTAATTGTGACCGAACCAGGATTCTACTAGGGGAATTGGGTTGCAGTGCATTAAGCTGTTGGGCAAGGGTATCCTACAGAAATTTTTAAGCAAACCATGCTGTTGTTTTTAAAATATGCTGCTCTCTACCTTCAACTGATTGATCACTGTCATGTTCTTGGATCCATAGAAATGTTTTCTTCTGCATCAAATTGGATTGCATACAGAGACTCACAATCTGACATTATGCAGAGAGAGGCCTTAGAACATGCAGGTCTAAATGAGATTTCCCTATGAAATTGTCTCTCCCCTCAGTGCTCTGGACAGCATGCAGGAAAGAAGGCAGGAAGAGTATTTTAAGTAGAGTGAATTAAGGACACAAGGTGAACACTGCCCTGAAAATCAGGCCACAGAGGAAGATGATGCAGGCAGCCTAGGTAATATCTGATGAGCTAGGGTCAGTTAGATGGGGAAGAATGACCTCCACTATCAGGGGAATTTTAGAAATTGCAAAAGGGTGAGTGTGCAGTAGAGGGATACAATGTAAACAAATGAAGAAATACCTAAGGAAAAGTGTGTCAAGGTGATGAAGCATGGAGCTCTTCAGGACTGAGAGTTTCTTCTTGGGGTGCTGCTAGTGTTCAGCAAGGATGAACTCAGTTTTCTTTAAGAGACTTGGCACTGAGACTCTGATCATGTCTCAGTGAGTATACGAATAACACATACTTGCATTGGTATATTCTAAAGAAAAAATATTTAGTGTGACACATGGGTAGGAATTTGAACTTGGGAGCAATGGAAAAGGAATGTAATGTATATTACATTCACACATAATAAATTCACACATAATCAATAAAAATATGTTGACAACTTTTACAATGACTTTTAAAATGGAGAAAAAATTCCTTAAGGAAGGCAGATTTTGAGTTTGTGAGGCATGCTTTGAAGGAATTCAATATGGAGCAGAGAATATTAGCCATTAACTAGTGGTTAACCAGGTACCTCAAACACAATGATCTCAGGTGGCTCCTCAGAACAAGTAGTCCTGGCACTAACACAATGTTTAGAGGGTTAGTCTAGAGTACCACAGCAGGAAACTCAGCTGCTCTTGTGTCCTAGGTAAATAACATGGACCGGTTTCTCTGTCATGAAGGCCCAGTTTTTAGTAAACCACAGGACCAGGTGGGTTCCCCACTGATCACTGAATAGGACATAGCTGCCTATCCAGCCAGGTCAGCCAAGGCAACTCTGCTCATAGAGGTTTGGCAAACCGAGTGTGAAATAGCACCAACTGTGTAATTATATTTTGCTGTTCAGTTCACCCTTTACACTCAGAGATCTTTCTCTGTTTCAGCCAAACAAGACCTAGGATTGTCTGTTTTTCTTCTCATTTTCCTGCTCTTAAAGACACAATACCACAGGGATTTCTAGACTCTGCCAGCCTATTATATCAATAATAATGTGAAGATACTTTTATTGAGTATGCAAGTAACTGCTAAGTTCAAAGTCACAACCTAGGATATTTCAGGTCCAAGATGACAGTATGTCATTCCATACATTCCCCTTTATCCCACATCACTTTGCAGCTAAGTAACTGCTTAGTTAGCAGTAAGTAACTGCTAAGTTCAAAGTCACAACCTAGGATATTTCAGGTCCAAGAATGACAGTATGTCATTCCATACATTCCCCTTTATCCCACATCACTTTGCAGCTTCCCTACTTAGGAAGCTGTCCAATTAAATAAAAATTAAAGTTTAATTTCCTACCTGATATTGTCAGAGAGATAACCATCAGTAAAGGTGTGAGATCTGAATAAAGGGATGGGATAAATACTTGGTGGGTTTCCCAAGAAAAAGTCACGTGTCCAGTGATACTGGACAGTGAGGAAAGTTTCTTTACTCATCTCCATGGAAACCTCAAGATTCTATAAGGTGCTGAATAGCTCAGAGGAAAATAATGACATGAAATAGGGGAAAGTCATTAAGAGTTTCAGGAAACATTCATCAAAAGTGCCAAGTGGACAGCCTGTTTGAGAGAAAGCCTGTGCAGCCCTACATGCCTCTATCTGTACATCTAAAAGCACACAACCCAGAGATGTCATTTCCTGTATCCAATACTCTTAGTCCAGGAAAAGTTTCACATATTTCTTTCAAGTGGTACTTAATAAAGTCCTGTGTCCTTGACATATCAGTTTCACATTATCACAGATTCCATTATTATTTGTTAAATATACAGATTTGTTGTCAGTCATTGAATTACTTACTGGAAAAATGCTCCCTGGCCAAGACAATTCTTTGAGAAAAAAAAGCATTCAATTGGGACCTTGCTTATATTTTACACAGACCATCTATGATGTCACATCATCAAGCAGTAATCTGGTTGTACTCCTTAGGAAGATTTGAAAGCTTTCCATACTGAACCACAAGCAGCAGGGAGAGATAGGGCGATAGAGAGAAAGTGAAAGAGCTAGAGAGACAGATTCAGAGATACAGAGACTGAGACAGACAGAAAACAAAGATAGAAAGTGACCTAGACTGAGAGACCAAGACTCCATTCTGTCTGCTAACTTATTTTCATATCAACCTCCAAGCACACCCTCCAATAATATAACTACAAAAAATTATATTTTTAAACATTTTTTCATTTTAAATTTTATTATTTACACTTTATTCACTTTGTATCCTGCCATAAACCTCTTCCTGCTACCTTCCCAATCCCTGCATCCCTTCCTCTTGTCCACTCACGCCTCTCCCCAAGTCCACTGATGGGGAGGTCTTTCTCTCCTTCTTTTTGGTACTAGTGTTTCAGATCTCATCAGGAGTGGCTACATTCTCTTTCTCTGTGGCCTATTAAGGCTGCCCCCTCCCCCCTGTCATGGTTTGGTTTTCAAAGACCAGACCATCAGCTCATGTCAGAGGCAGTCCCTGCTCCCATTACTATGGAACCCCCTTGGACACTGAAATACCATGGGCAACATCTCTTTATGGGTTCTAGTTTATCTCCATGCATGGTACTTGGCTGGAGAATGAGTCTCAGGAAAGACCCTTGTGCTCTGATTTTTTGCTTCTCTTGTTCTCCTTGTTGCTCTCCTGTTCTCTCCAAATCTTACTATTTCCCACTTCTTTCTTTAGATTCCATGCACTCTCCCAAACAGTTGGCCATAAGTCTTAGCTTCTGCTTTGACAGTCTGCAAGGCAGAGCCTTTCAGAGGACCGCTGTGGCAGGCTCCTAACTTGTTACCTGTTTTCTCCTTCTTCTGATGTCCATTCTTTGCCTTTTGGGATGGAGATTGAGCATTTTAGCCAGAGTCCTCTCTCTTTATTATTTACTTTAGGTGTACAGATTTTAGTAGGTTTTCCCCATATTATATGTCTACATGAGTGTGTATATACCATGTGTGTCTTGGTGCTTCTGGGCAGATCCCTCAGGATGATCTTTTCCAGTTCACCATTTACCTGCAAATTTCATCATTTCCTTGATTTTCATTGCTGAGTGATATTAATTTGTGTAGATGTACCACAATTTCTTTATACATTTTTCAGTTGGGGGCATCTGGATTGTTTCCTGGTTCTGGCTATTAAAAGTAAAGCTGCTACAAACATGGTTGACCAAATATCTGTATTGTGTACTTGAGCCTCTTTTGGATATATGCCTAGGAATGGTATAGCTAGATATTGAGGAAGAGTTATTCCTCAAGAATGAGCCAGATTGATTTCCAGAGTGGTTGTACAAGTTTACAATACCACCAGCAGTTGATATGAGTTTCCCTTTCTCCACAACCTCTTCAGCATGTGTGGTAACATGAGTTTTTTTTGTTTGTTTGTTTGTTTTATCTTGGCCATTCTGATGGGTGTTAGGTGAAATCTTAGGGTCATTTTTATATGCATTCCCTTGATGGGTAAAGATGTTGAACATTTATTTCAGTGCTTCTCTGTCATTTGTTATTCCTCCATTGAGAATTCTCTGTTTAGCTCTGTTTCCCATTTTTTAATTGGACTACTTGATTTGTTGCTTTTCAACTTCTTAGTTCTTTATATATAATGAATATTAGCCATCTGTCACATAGAGACTTGGTGAACATTATTTGCCAATTTATAGGCATTTGTTTTATTTTGTTGACACTGTCCTTTGCTTTATAGAAGTATTTCAGTTTAATGAGGTCCCTATTACCAAATGGTGCTCTTAGAGCCATTTCTGTTGATGTTATGTTCAGGAAGTTGTCTCCTGTACCAATGAATTCAAGTCTCTTCCCCACTTTTTTTTGTTTGTTTTTTTTTTTTTTTTTTTAATGTGTCTGGTTTTATGTTGAGGTCTTTGATCCATTTGGACTTTAGTTTTGTGTAGGGTGATGAGAATGTATCTATTTGTATTTTTCTGCCTGTAGACATTCAGGTAGACCAGCACCAGTTTTTTAAGATGCTATATTTTTTCCATTGTATAGTTTTGGCATCTTTGTAAAAAATTAGGTGTCCATAAGTGTGTGCGTTTATTTCTGCATCTTCTATTTGGTTCCATTGATTCACCATTCTGTTTCTCTGCTTTTTTTATTAGTTTTTATTGCTGTTGCTCTATAGTACAGCTTGAGATCAGAAATGGAAATAACTCCAGAAGAACTTTTATTGTAGAAGATTGTTTTAGCAATTATGTTTTTTTTTCCCATATGAACCTGACAATTTTTCTTTCAAGGTCTGTAAAGAATTGTGTTCTTAGTTTGATGGTAATAGCACTGAATCTGTAGATTGCTTTTGGTAAGATGGCACTTTTACAATGATCATCCTGCCCGAGCCTTGAGCATTGGAGATCTTTTCATCTTCTGATATCTTTTTCTAATTCTTTCTTTAGAGACTTGATTTTTTTTTCATACAAGACTTTAACTTTCTTGGTTAGGGTCATACCAAGGTACATTGCATCTTTGTCTAAATACAAAAACACATCAAGGATATCTTCCACTATGACCAAGTAGGCTTCATCCCAGTTATGCCAGGGTGGTACAATATAAGGAAATTCATCAGTGTGATCAACCATATTAATAAACTGAAAGAAATGAGTGCAAACACACACACACACAAAATAATCTCTTTAGATGCTTAAAAAGAATTTCTCGAATTCCAACATCCATTCATGTTTAAAATGTTGGAGAGATCAGTGATACAAGTCACACATCTAAACATAGTAAAGGCAATATATAGCAAGCCTATAGCCAACATCAAACAAAACTGAGAGAAGCTAAAAGCAATCCCACTGAAATCAGGGATAAGGCAAGGCTGCCACTCTCTCCATATCTCTTCAACATAGTTCTGGAAGTCCTTGCTAGAGCAATAAAACCTTTGAAGAAGATCAAGGGGATAGAAATGGAATGGAAGATGTCAAAGTATCAGTATTTTCATATGATATGATAGTATAACTCAATGACCCAAAAATTCTACCAGGGAACTCCAACAGCTGATAAACAACTTTGGCAATGTTATTGGATTCATAATAAACTAAAAAATCAGTAGCCCTCCTGTATAAAAAAAAGACAAAGGGGCTGAAAAGAAATTAGGGAAAGAAAAGGAACCATATTATCTAACAAGGCCATACAACTAACACTGCTCAGACATTTCCTCACTGGAGACTAAACAGATAAATAGATGAGCTACAAATCCATTTTCAATTCAACTTATCATTAAGTGGAAGAAGATAGAGGGACTTCTAGGCTAAAAGAACATAGTTATCCTGATAGTGTGACATTCAGTACAATGATTCAATTCCCAACAACTTCAAGGACTAAAGAATAAGACTGACATTCTCCTTTGGGGAAAATGTGGAATATTTCCATAACTGAGTATTATACACCTAAGAAAATGACATCATATATTTTCAGGCAAATGTTTGGCACTAGGAAAATCATCCTGGGTGAAGTTATTAAAATGCAGAAAGACAAATGTATTACGTATTCACTTATTAGGAGTTCTCCTAACAGTGTGTGGAAAAAGTTCCAAAAGAACATCTATGGTGAACAAATAAGTCTTCCACTAGGGGGATTGGTGTCAGTTGATTGAATATTTGGGCCAGGGAATTCTATGGAATTGTTCAAGCAACCCAGGCTGTTGTTATTAAATTATGTTGCTCTCTGCCCTCATCTGATAGATCAGTGCAATGTCCTTGTATCAATAGAGATGCTTCCTTCTGCATCAAATGGTATTTCATACAGAGTTCCACAATCCAATATTATGCAGAGAGAGACTTAAAACACGCAGCACTAAATGTGATTTCCCTATGAAATTCTTCCTTCCCTCAGAGCTCTGGAAAGCCTGCAGGAGGACAGGCAGGAAGACTGTCAAAAGTAGAGGGAATTGAGGACACAAGGAGAAAAATGTTCTGAGAATCAGGGTGCAGAGGAAGAAAATGCAGCCAGTCTTGCTGAGATCTGATATGCTATGTTCAGAGGTGGGCAGAGGACCTCCCCTATCAGGCAAGTATAGAAGGGCATAGGGGTAGAAGAAGGAGGGAGGGTGGGACTGGAAGGAGAAGAGTGAGGAGTCAGCAGAGGAGATACAATGTGAACAAATTGTAATAAATGAATACATAAGGAAAACTGTGATCAAGGTGATGAAGTATAGAACTCTTCAGGACTGATGGCTTCTTCTTGGGGATGTGCCAACGTGTGGCACTGAGACTCTGATCATGTGACAGTGATTAGATGAACAACAAATATTTCAATTGATATATTTTAAAGAAAAAATTTCTGATGGCACATGGATAGGAATTTGAACCTGGGGGCAATTATAAAGGAGTGTAATGTATAGTGTATGAAATTCCAACATAATCAATAAAAACAATATGTTGATAACTTTTACAATGTCTTTTAACATGGAGAAAAGATTCTGCTAAAGGATTGCAGAGTTTGACTTTATAATGGATATGTCCAGGAACTCATTATGTAGCACAGAATTCTAGCAATATACTAGTGGTTACCCAGCTACCTCAGACCCCATGAGCTCAGGTGAAACATCTTAGCAAGCAGTCCTGGCACTAAACTAGGTTTAGAGGCTTTGTCTGGAGGAGTACAGGAGGAAACACAGCTGCTCTGTTTCCTAGGCATATAACAGGGACACAGCTCAATGTCCTGAAGGCCCCATTTTAAATTTAAAAACCAGTGGTTCCTCACTGACCACTGATTAGACCTACCTGCCCATCCAGCCAGGTCAGCCATGGCTACCCTGCTTATAGAGGTTTGACATCTCTGGTGTGGAACAGAACCAGCTATCAAATAATTTGTTTTCCCTCATTTCTCCTTTTACACTCACAGATCTTTCTTTTTTTCAGCCAAACCAGTCCCCAGAATTGTCTGATCTGAAGGAGTCTGGTAACTGGAATTCTGTCTCCTGGTCTTGTCAGATATGGGTCTTATCTAAGTTCTATGTCTCAGAGGATTTTGTTTGTGACCTCTGCAAGGGGAGTGTTCTGAGTCTGAGTAGTAGGTAGCAAGCTCCCCGCAACATTGGGAACCAGACCACAAACTTTCTGTAACCCTGAGTGAATTCCTGCATGCCTTGTTAGGTGGCACAGATGTGTTGCTACTGTGAAAAAAATTATTTTACCAGTTGATTTATGAATGTTGTTTGCTCATTCAGACTAAGACCTGATCAAGAATCTGTCTTTTATCCATTCTTCACCTCTCTGTGCCCCCATTTACACTCCCTCTTTCAGGTAGACCCTTTTCTGTTGATATAATGTTCTTTTGAATTGTATAAATCTTACCCTTGTTCATTGAAATGCTGATTTCTACCCCCCACCCAAATCTCTGGTTTTAATCCGGATATTTCATTGTGATAAACAGGCCAGAATCAAACAACTAACCACATTGTTATGCAGTGGGAGGAGCCAGAGGACAGGAAAGAGGGGAGGAGCCAGAGGGCAGGAAATGAGTGGGAGAAAAGTGCAAGAGAGCTTGGAGAAAGAGGTGAGGTGGAGGAAGACCTTGGAACTACATGGAGATGGACTGGACATAATATTTCACAAAAAGCAATTATACTGGGTAAAATCTAAATGTTAGGAAACTATGAGGTCTTGGAGGGTTTAGAGAGAGTAACTATTGCTCTGCATTGTGTTCTAGGTTAACTAAAAAACTAAATAAATACAGCTGTTTAGGATTAACAGCAAGAGTTACTAAAGATAATTATTAGTAAATATTAATCATATATATAACACTTTTCGACAAGCCCGAAGGATGGGGTCAGTTGGCGACCAAACAAGGGACCTTGAAAATGAGGGTCAATGTTAGAAAGGCTGGTTTTTGGAAATCCAGATGCCTAAGATAAAAGTGATGACCTCCCATTGCAAAAAAGAAGACAAGGTAGTCAGGCAATAAAACTACTGGGCAGAGAAATAGCAGGGAGATGTTAATGAGGACTTTAGAGTCAATGCTAATAAAAGCGAGGAATTTTGAGAAATGCCCTCATCCCCTTGAGTTTGTAAATGAAGTTTGTCCCTGGTTCTCAGTTGAAGGTACCATCAATCCCAAAACTTGGGAAAAGGAATCTCACAAGCAAAAAAGTTACTTGGAGAAATTAGAACAGCCAATAATTTTTTTCTATTATTATTAGAAAAAAAAAATACTTCTAAGGTTATTTCAAATGTTCATAAAGGAGCTCAAACAGATTTCTGTAATTTGAGAGCAGAAAATAATTCAGGAGTTAAATAGTGAGGATGAAAGGGAGTCAGAGGAAAAAACTGCCAAGCCTCATAATTCTGACTGTCCTCCTATGTCCTCTGCCCCCTTGGCTTTTCCAGCCATATGTGCAGGAGATATGGGACAACTGCAGGAGGATATTAATGTTCTCTGAGCAAAAGTTCAATTAGAAAGGGAACAAGTTCAGTTATTAAGGGAGTTAGATAAATTAAAATTACAAAATAATAATAATAATACTAATAAATAATAAAATTGGATTGATTGCACTGGTAAATTTTAAAGTCTGGTTTTTACTTTTAAAAATATAAATGTGCTTTATGATTTCTCTCCTAAAGAGGATGCTTTGTTTTAGTATTACAGAAACAAGTTTAAAAAAAATATTTAAATCTTTAAAAAGCAGGTATCAGGTTGTTTTTTGTCTTTATTTCTGTTTTTTGTTTGTTTGTTTGTTTTGTATTTTTTTGTTTTTTGTTGTTGTTGTTTGGTTTTGTTTGCCAGCTTCTGATTAGTTTCTGGTTTTGGTTTGCTCACAAGGTTTGGGAAACTTGGAGAGTTTTCAATCTGGTCGAGGGAATCTGGAAGAAGCTCCAATTCCCGGGCAAGAGGCCCATAAAGGTCCTTTATGGACCAGGAGAGAGCATCGCTGGGACACTATTTGGTGTGATAAGAGGGCTACTGGAGCCCGCTCTCCATTTGGAAGCTGTGGAAAGGGCCATAGGAGCTCTACTCCTTCTGGAATCTATGTGTATGGAGGCACCTATGAGGGGGTCTGCTCCTTCTGGAATCTGTGGGACTTGTGTCCAGTAGGGGTTGGTCAAGTCCTGGTACTTGGGTATTCTGGTTACTCCGAGGTGAAAATGTTGGATTTCTATGTTCCTTATGTATCTCTCTGTATGTGTATGTTTATTTGTAGACCTGGATATTTTTAGACATGGGACAATTTGAATCAACACCTCTGAGTTTGATCCTGGATCATAGGAGTTAAATTCTATAAAACATTTTAAAATTTTTCAGGTATTTTAAAATATTAACCCTTGGGCAGTCTAACAAAACTTAAAACAGTTTTCAAAAGTTTGGGGGAAAAAAACAAAAACAAAAACAAAAAAAAACAAAACAACAACAACAACAAAAAAAACATTTTGGTTTTATTTTATTAAGTTTACAAATTAAAACCAATGCATGCTGTTTAAACCAATTAAACAAAAACTGCAGTTATTTCAATATATTCATGGGAGTGAGACAGAGAGAGAGAAAGAACTAGAGCAACAGATTCAGAAATAGAGAGACAGAGACCAACAGAAACAAAGATATAACATGACAGAGATAAAGAGACACAGACTCCATTCTGTCTGGTCATTTTCATTGCCATATCAACCTCAAAGCACACACTCCTATAATGTAACTCTAATAGGAATTATATTACCTAACAAGGCCACACCTTCTAACACTTCCCAGACATTTCCTCATTGGGGATTACACATATAAATAGATGAATGTTGTAAGAAGTTATTAATATTTACTATTGGTTTATCTTCTAGTAAACTGCTGTTAATCCTCAGCAGCTCTATAACCAAACCACCACACAGAGACAGGGTTTTTTGTTAACCTAGAACACAATGCTGGGCAATATTTACTGCCTCCTAAACCTCCAAGCCCTCAGTTTCCTAACATTTAGATTTCGCATATCATACTTGCTTTTTGTGAAATCTTAGGTCTGGTTCATGCTCCAAGTCCTCCAAGCTCTCCCCTCCAGCTCTGCTCTCCTCGCTCCTTCTCCTCCTTCTCCTCCCATTCCTCTCCTGCCTTCTAGCTCCTCCCCTCTTCCCTGTCCTCTGGCTCCTCCCTGCTCAACATTGTGTCCAGTTCCTTTATTTTGTTCCTGTTTACACAAGAGTTGAGACAGGATGCTTAGAATGAGTATCACAATGCAATATCCAGATTGAAACCAGAGAGTTGGGGGTGGGGAAATCAGCATTTGAATTAACAAGGGTCAGGCATATACAGTTTAAAAGAACATTATACCAACAGATGAGCTTCAAGGGGACATTGCAATTCAAATCACCTGAAAGTGGAAGACCATGGAGGGTCTTCTAGGCTAAAAGAACATTGTTTGTTATTCAATACAATAGTTAAAGTCCCAGTAACTTCCAAATACTAAATAACAGAACTAACAATATCCTTTGGGATAAAATGTGTAATATTTCCATATGTGAGTATTATTCAGGTAAAAACAAAACAAAACAAAACAAAAAACAAACAAACAAAAAAAACTGACGTCATGTTATTTTCAGGCAAATGGATAGAACCAGGAAAAATCATTCTGTGTGAAGTAACTAAAATGCAGAAAGACAAATATGTTATGTATTCACTTATTAGGAGATCTCCTAATAGTGGAGGATAAAGTTCCAATAGGTCATCTATTGTGAAGAAACCAGTCTTAAACTGGGGGATTTGGGTGGCAGTTGATTGAGTTGTGGGGCCAGGGAATCCTATGGAAATCCTCAAGCAAACCTGGCTGTTTTTTTTTTAAATATGTTCCTCTCTGCCCTCAACTGTTAGTTCAGTGCCATGTTCTTCTATCCACAGAGATGCTTACTTCTGCATAAATTGGGATTGCATACAAAGACACACTTCAATATTATGCACAGAGACACTTTAAAACACACAGCTCGAAATTGGATTTCTTTGAAATTCTTCCTCCACTCAGAGCTCTGGGAATCCTGTAGGAGAGGAGGCATAAAGAGTGCCATAAGTAAAGGTAATTGAGGACACAAGGAGAACAATATCCTGAGAATCAGGCCACAGAAGATGATGATGAAGCCAGCCTTGATAAACCCTGATGAGCTAGGGTCTGATAGAAGGGAACCACCCCTATCTGGGTAATTAGAGAAAGGCATAGGGGTAGAGGAAGGATGGTGTGTTCAATTGGAAGGAGAAAACTGAGGGAGCAGCATTGTGGTATGACATCAGAAAGGGATTTTGACTTCACAGTGGCATTATGACCTTAAAAGCCTATTATATCATTACAAAGATTTTATGGCATCCCAATAGTATCATGATATCACAATGGTATTATGAAAATACAATAGTATGACATCACAATGCTATGTTGACATCCCAATTGTATTATAACATCACCATGGTATGATGACATAACAATGTTTTCATGATTTCCCAATGGTGGTATGACATACAAATGTTTTTATAAAATCACAATGGTATTATGACATCACAATGCTATTATATCTTCACAATGATTAGACATTGCAATAGTGTTATTACATCAGAATGGTATAATGACTTCACAATGGTATGTTGTTGGTAATGATTAATATTTACTATTGGTTTATCTTTTATTAATGCTTGCTTTTAATCCTAAGCAGCTGTATAACCAATTCACCACACAAAGACTGATAACTTAGAACCCAATACTGGTCAACAGTTACACCCTCCTAAATCTTTAAGTCCTCATAGTCTCCTGACATTTAGATTTCACCCATTATATTGCTTTTTGTGAAGTCTTAGGTCTGATTTATTGTCTCCCTGCTATTCCAAGAACTCTCCTCCCTCTCTGCTCTCCAAACTTTGCTTCCCCACCCTCTCTATTCCCAATCATTTTCTGCCCTCTGGCTCCTCCCTTTGCTCAACATTATGACTAGTTGCTTTATTCTGGCCTGTTTACACAAAGTTGAGACAAGAAGCTTATAATAAGTATCACAATGCAATATCCTGATTGAAACCAGAGAGCGGGTGTAGAAATCAACATTTGAAGAACAAGGGTAAGGTGTATACATTTCAAAATAACATTATACCAACAATGGTATGATAATAACACAATGCTATAATGACAACACAATGCTATTATGTCATCACAATATATTAAGACATCAAAATGATATTATGACATCACAATGGTATTATTAATTTGCAATGCTATTATGATTTCAAAATGGTATTATGAGATCATAATGCTATAAAGACTATAAAATATCTCAATGATATTATGACATCAGAAGTTTATCATGACATCTCAATTGTATCATGTCATTAAAATGGCGTCACGACATATTAGTGCTACTATGACATCACAATGGCATTTTGACATAACAAGATTATTATGACATCACAATGCTATCGTGGCATGATTGTTATATGATATCTCAATGGCATTTTGACATCACAATGGCATTATGATTTCAAAATACTATTATGATCTCACATTGGTATTTTGACATCACAATGATAGTATACCATCACAATGTAATTATGACATCACAAGGCTATTGTGACATTATATTGTATGAAATCACAATGAAATTATAACATAACAATGCAATTATAACAACACAATATTATGACAGCACAATGGTATGGAATCCAAAGGTATTATGACATCACAATGGTATTATGACATCACAATGGTATTATAACAATGGTGTAATGGCATATCAATTATATGGCTTCACAAAACTATGAATACATCACAATGGCATTATGACTTCATAAATGTATAACTTCAAAATGATATTAGAAAATCATAAAGCTATGATCACATCCCAATGGTATTATGATATCACAATGGTATTATACCAATGGTGTAAAGACATCTTAATTATATAGATTCACAAAGTTGTGATGATATCACAGTGGCATTATGAACTCAAATTTGTATTAAGACATCACAATTGTATTTTGACATCACAGTGGTATTATGAATTCGCAATGGTATTGTGATATTACAATGATATTATGACTTTACAATTATAACACCCCAATGGTATGGCATCACAATGGTATTATGACAACACAATTGTATTATAACATAAAAATGGTGAAAGGATATCCCAGTGAGATGGCTTCACAAGGGAAACATGACAATGCAATCAAATTATGACAAGACAATGATATTATAACATCACAATGCTACTATGATATTACAATGCTATGATGACATCACAATGGTAATATTAAATCACAATGCTATTATGACATCACGATGCTATATTGCATTACAATCGTATGACATCTCATGGCAATTATGACAACACAATGATATGATATCATAATGCTTTTATGACATCTCAATGTTATTATGATATCACAGTGATAGGATATCACAATGGTGTTATGATTACACAATTGTATTATGAAATCACAATGCTATGATGACATCCCAATAGTATAACATCTCAATTCTGTTATGACATTACAGTGATATAACATCACAATGGTATTTCTACATTACTGTGGTATGTAATCACAATAGAATTTTGGCACCACAATGGCATTA
Source organism: Meriones unguiculatus (assembly GCF_030254825.1). Taxonomy (NCBI): domain Eukaryota; kingdom Metazoa; phylum Chordata; class Mammalia; order Rodentia; family Muridae; genus Meriones; species Meriones unguiculatus. The sequence continues at coordinate 15,772,858 of NW_026843710.1, read as the reverse complement.
TGACCTCAAAATGCTATTATGACATCACAATGGTGTTATAACTTCACAATGCTATTATGACATCACAATTGTATGACATCACAATGGTATTAGGACATCACAAATTTGTGAAGCTATTATGACTGCAGAAAAATATGACATCACAATGATATTATGTCATTCCAATGATCTGACATCAATGGTATTGTGATTTCACAATGTTGTTATGATATCAAAATGCTATTATAACATTTCATTGCTATTTTGAAATTACAATTGTATGAAATATCAATGATACCATGACAACACAATGATATGACATCACAAAGATTTCATGCTATGATATCACAATTGTTTTATGACATCACAATGCTATTATGAAATTACAAAGGTGTTATGACATAAGGAATTTTATTATGACTTCAAAATGGTATTAAGATATAAAAATAGTATTATGATATCAAATAGTTTTATAACATGATTGTGATATGATACCACAATGAAATTTTGATAGCAAAATTCAATTTTGAGTTCACAATGCTATGACTTCACAATGATATTAAAACATCACAATGCTCTTATGGCTTCACAAATATTTTATGATAGCTCAATGCTATTAAAACATAACAATGATACAAATTCACAATGTTATTATGATATCACAAAGGTATTTTGACTTCAAAATGCTATTATGATGTTACAATATTATGACATCACAATGATATTATATAACATGAATGATATTATATGACCTCAAAATGGTCTCATGAAATCACTGTGCTATTATGACTTAAAACGTATTATGCCATCACAATTGAATGACATCAAATGCTATTATGACATCAGAGTGATATGACATCACAATGGTATTATGACCAAAAAATGTATTATGACATCACAATTCCATAATGACATCACGAGCTATTATGATATCCTACTATTTTTATGGCATCACAATGCTGTTATGACATCACAATGCCTTTATGACCTCAAAATGTCATTATGACATCAGAATGCTATGACATCTAAATTATACTGTGACATCACGATGATATGACATCATAATGGTTTTATGATATCACAATGAGATTATGACATCACAATGATAAGACATCATAATGGTGTTATGATATCACAATGGAACTATGCTATTACAATGTCTTTATTATATCAAAATGTTATTATTTGGTCAAAATGCTATTATAACATCACGATGGTATTATGACATCACAATGGTATTACAATCTCAAAATGCTATTTTAACATCATGATGCTTTTATGACCTTACAATGTTATTATGACATCACAAAACTCTTATAATATCACAATGCTATTATGAACTCAAAATGGTATTATCACATACAATGGTAAAATGACATCACGATTCTATCACAAAATCAGAATGATATTTTGACATCACAATGCTATTATGCATCACAATGGTGTTAAGACTCCACAATTCTATTATGACATTTCAATGCTATAATTGTATCATAACTTCACAATGGTATCGTAACATCAACATGCGATTACCACATGATTGTGGTATAATATCCCAATGGAAATTTGACATCAAAATGCTGTTATGACTTCACAACTGTATGACTTCATAGTGATATTAAGACATCATAGTGTTATCATGACATCACTATGGCATCATGAAATCACAGTGGCATCATGACATCAAAATTCATAATCACCTTTCAATGCTATTATGACATCACAATACTATTAAGACATGATTGTGGAATGACATTACAGTGGAATTTTGACATCAAAATGCTTTTATGACTTCAAAATTTTATGATTTCACAATGATATTAGGACATCACAATGCTATGATGATTTCACAGTGCTATTATGACATCATAATGGTATTTCATCTAAATGCTGTTAAATGGCATAACAATGATATATCACAATGGTATTATGATATCACAATGGTGTTATTAGTTCACAATGCTAAGATGACATTACAATGCTGTTATGATACCACAAAATTATTGTGACATCACTATGCTTTTATGATATCACAATGCTTTTATGATCTCACAATGATTTTATGCCATCAAAATTGTATTATGACATCACAAAGATATTATGATATCACAGAGCTATTAGGATAACACAGTGGTATGACATCTACATGCTGTCATTTCTTACCTATCATTGTCACAGAGGTAAAAATACTAATGGTGTGGGATGTGATAAATGCTTGTTAGGTTTCACAAGAAAAACTCACAGGATCAGAGTTACTTGAAACTGAGGAAAGTTTCTTTACTCATTTCCATGAAAACCTCAAGATGCTTTCAGGTGCTGGTTGAGAAGGAGAATGATGTCATAAAAACAAGTAAGAGTTTCAGGAGCCAGTTATTAAAAGGGACAACTGGACAGCCTACTTGAGAGAAAGGGTGAGAAGCCCCACATGCCTCAATCTGGGCAGATGAGATCACACAACCCAGAGATGACATTTCCTGTGTCCACGACTCTTAGTCCAGCAAATGTGTCATATATCTATTTCTAGAGGTCATTAATAAAGTCATGTGTCCTTGACATGTGACTTTTACATTATCACAGATACCATTATATTTGTCAATGCACAGATATGTCCTCAGTGCATGATTTACTTACTGAGAAAATGGTCCCTGACCAAGGCAAATCTTTGAACAAAGAGCATTTAATTGAGAACTTGCTCATATTTTTACAAAGGCCATCAAGGATTCCATGTCATCAAGCAGTCATCTTGTTATAGTACTTCAGCTAAACTGAGAGCTTTTCACAGTGAACCATATGTGGCAGGCAAAGATAAGGAGACAGAAAGAGAAAGAGCTAGAGAGACAGATACAGAAATAGAGAGACTGAGACCAACAAAAACTAAGATATAAATTGACAGAGAATTACATCTGGTAATTCTATACATCATTGGCATATCAACTTCAAAGCACACCCTCCTGTAATATATCTCCAATAGGAATTATGTTATCTAACACGGCCATAACTTCTAACCACTCCCAGACATTTCCTTACTGGGGAAAACACATGTAACTAAAGAGCTTTAAGGGAACATTGCAATTCAAATCATCAGAAAGTGGAAGAAGATGGGGGACTTCTAAGCTAAAAGAACATAGTTATCCTGATAGTTTTTAATTCAATACAATGATTAAAGTCCCAGCAACTTCTAAGGTCTAAAGAAGAGGACTGACAATCTCTTTTTGGAAAATTTTGGAATATTTCTATAATGGAGTATTATTCAGCTAAGAAAATTATATTTTCAAATGGAATGAAACAGGAAAAATTAACCTGCATGAAGTACTTAAAATGCAGAAAGACAAATATATTATGTGTTTACATATTAGGAGATCTCCTAATAGTGGGGGATAAACCTCCAATAGGCCATCAATTGTGATCCAACCAGTGTGCCAATAGGAGTTTTGGGTAGCAGTTAATTGAGTTGTTGTGCCAGGCATCCTAATTTAATTTTACAGCAACCCAGGCTGTTGTTATTTAAATATGTTGCTTTCTGCCCTCAGCTGATAGATCCGTGCCTTATTCTTGAATCCACAGAGATGGGATTGCATACAGAGACCCAAAGCCTGATATTATGCACAGAGAGACCTTAAAACTCCCAGCTCTAAATGGGATTTCCCTATGAAATTCTCCCTTCCTCAGAGATCTGGGAAGCCTGCAGGAGAGGAGGCATGAAGAGTGTCCTAAGTAGAGGTAATTGAGGACACAAAGAGAACAATGCAGTGAGAACTAGGTTACAGAGAAAGCTGATCCAGCCAGCCTTGATGAGATCTGACAAGCTAGGTTTAGATAGAAGGGTGAGGAGGAACTCCCCTATCAGAGAATGAAAGGGCATATGGTTAGAAGAAGGGTGGTACTGCAAGGAGAAGAAGGCGGGGCAGCAGAGGGGATACAAAGTGAACAAATAATAATAAATAAATACACAAGAAAAACTGTGATCAAGAAGGGGATGAAGTATAGACCTCTTCAGGACTGATGGCTTTCTCTTGGAGATGGTTGCAGGGTACAGCATGGATGAACTCAGTTATTTTTAACTTGGACTGAGACTTTGATCATATTCCAATGAGTACATGAACAACACATTATAGAATTGGTCTATTTTAAATATTTTTAATGCTAACACATGGGTAGGAATTTGAACATAGGAGCAATTGAAAAGGTATTGTATTGTATATTTTATGAAATTTCCACATAATCAGTAAAAATATATGGTGACAACTTATACAATGACTGTGAAAATGGAGAAAAGATTCCTCTCAACAAGCAGTCCTGGCACTAAAACTACCTTTAGAGGGATTGTCTGGACCACTACTGAAGGGAATATAGTTACTCTTGTGTCCTACGCATACAGCATGGACCCATTTCTCTGTCCTGAAGCCCAGGTATAACTGTAAACCCCAGGAACAGGAGGGTTACTCACTGACCACTTTGTAGGTCACAGCATGCTTGTGGGAAAGGGTGAGCAGCCCTATATGCCTCAGTATGGGCAGCTGATAGCACACAACCAAGGAATGACTTTTCTTGTCCAAGAATCTTAGTTCAGGAATTTCTTTCAAGAAGTCATTAATAAAATTGCCTGGTATGAGAACAAAATGGAATTTTGACATCACAATGGTATTATGATATCAAAATGCTATGGTGACTTCACATTGTTATTATGACATCACAATAGGGTTATGACTTCAATATACGTTTGTGACAACACAATGCTATTGTAACATCACAATGCTATTAAACATCACAATGCTACTATGAAATCACAAAGGTTTTATGACATCACAATGGAATTATGACATTACAATTCTGTTATTACTTCACAATGGTAATAGGACATCTCAATGCTATGATAACATCACAATGGAATTATAATGTGAAAATGTATTGTGATATCACTATGCTATTATGACATTACAATGCAATAATGACATCATGTTATAATATAATGTAATTATGACATCACAATCTTTATTTTTAATTCTTTATTAATTATACTTTATTCACTTTGCATCTCCCTGTGATTCCCACCCTCCTCCCATCCCAAACCCTCTCTTCATCCACCTTTGGCATGGAGGCTCCTCTCTAAGTCCAATGATAAGGGAGATCTTCTTTTCCTTCCTCCTAATCCTAGTCACTTAGGTCTCATCAGGAATGGCTACACTGTATTATGCTGTAGCCTGGTAATGCTGCTTCCCCCTCATGGGGAGTTAATTAAAGAGCAGGACAATCAGTTCATGTAAAACACAATCCCTGTTCCTATTACAATGGAACCCACTTGGATATTGAACTGCCATGGGCTACATCTGTGTAGGGGTCTTAGGTTGTCACCATGAATGGTCCTTGGTTGGAATATCAGTTTCAGGAAAGACCCCTGTGCTCAGATATTTTTGGTTCTGTTGCTCCACTTGTGGAATTCCTGTCCTCTCCAGATCGTACTTTTTCCCAATATTTTCATAAGATTCCCTGCACTCTGCCCAAAAGTTGCCCATAGGTCTCAGCATCTGCACTGATAGTCTACAGGGCAGAGCCTTTCAGAGGTCCTCTGTGTCAGGCTCCTGACTTGTTCCCTTTTTCTCCTTCTTCTAATGTCCATCCTTTTTTAATTTCTAGATAGGAATTGAAATTATTATCAAGAGTCCTCCCTCTTGATTAGTTTCTTTAGGTGTACAGATTTTAGTAGGTTTATATTATATTATATGTCTATATGAGTGAGTGTATACCATGTGTGTCTTTCTGCTTCTGGGATAGCTCACTTCCATTTCCCTCCATTTACCTGCAAATTTCATGAATAAGGTCCTTGTTTTTTTATTGCTGAGTAATATTCCGTTTTACAGATGTAACAAAATTCCTGTATCCATTTTTCAGTTGAGGGGCAGCTAGGTTGTTTCCAGGTTCTGGCTATTACAAATAAGGGTCTCACAAACATGGTTGAGCAAAAGTCCTTTTTCTGTACTTGAGCTATTTGGATATATGCCTAGGAGTGGTAGAACTGTATCTTGAGGATGAGCTACTTTTCATTGTCTCATAAACGCCAGATTGATTTCCAGAGAGCTTGTACAAGTTCATATTCCCACCAGCACTGGTACAATTTACATTCACACCAGCAGAGGAGGAGGGTTCCCCTTTGTCAAAACCTCTCCAGCATGTGATGTCACTTTAGTTTTGATCTTGACCATTCTGAGGGGATTAATGTGAAATCTCATTTTCATTTTGATTTGCATTTCCTTGATGCTTAATGATGTTGTGCATTTCTTTAACTGTTTCTCTACCATTCCATATTGTTCTATGGAGAATTCTTTGTTTAGCTCTGTTCCCCATTTTTTAATTGGATATCTTGATTTGTTGCTTTTCAACCTTTTTACTTCTTTAAATATACTGGATATTAGCCTTCTGTCACATAGATGCTTCCTGAAGATTCTTTCCCAATCTGTATGCATTTGTTTTGTTTTGATGACTGTGTCCTTTACTTTACAGAAACCTTTCAACGAGTTCCCGTTCATTGATTTTTGCACTTAGAGCCTATGCCATTGGTGTTCTCTTCAGGAAGTTGTCTCCTGTGCCAATGAATTCAAGGCTCTTCCACAATTTTTCTTCTAACCTATTTAATGTGTTTGGTTTTATGTTGAGGTCTTTGATCCACCCACACTCTAATTTTGTGCAGGGTGATAAGTATGTTTCTATTTATATTTTTCTGCATGTAGACATCAACTTGGAAAAGCATTATTTGTTCAAGATGCTATCTTTTTTTCTATTGTATGTTTTTGGCATCTTTGTCAAAGATCAGGTATCCATAAGTATGTGGATTTATGTCTGGGTCTTCTATTTGGTTCCATTGATCCACCAGTCTGTTTCTCTGCCAGTACCATGCCGTTTTTATTACTGTTGCTCTATTGCACCGCTTGAGATCATAAATGGAGATACTGCCAGAAGGTTTTTACTGCGAAAAATTATTTTAGTAATTCCTGCTTTCTTGTTTTTCCAAATGAAGTTGAGAATTTTTCTATCTAAATCTGTAAAGAATTGTGTTGGTAATTTGAGGGCAATTGCATTGAATCTGTAGATTGCTTTTGGTAAGATGGTCTTTTTTACTATGTTAATCCTGCCAAGTCATGAGCATGGGAGATTTTTTCCATCTTCTGGTATGTTCTTCTAATTCTTTCTTCAGAATCTTGAATTTTTAACATAGAAGTTTTTTACTTGCTTGGTTAGGGTTAGACCAATGTACTTTATGTCTTTTGTTGCTTTTTTGAAGGATTTTCTTTCCCTAATGTCTTTCTCAGCCATTTTGTCTTTTGCATAGAGGTCTATGAATTTTTGAGTGAATTATGTATCAAGCTACATTGCTGCAGGTCATTATCAGTTGTAGGAGTTCCCTGGAATAATTTTTGGGTTTACCCAGGTATCATATCATCTACAAACAATGATACTTTGAAATCTTCCTTCTGATTTGAAATTTTTTTTCAAACAAGTCTTTGACTTGCTTGGTTAGGGTTACACCAAGGTACTTTATGTCATTTGTGGCTATTGTGAAGGGTGTTTTTTCTCTAATTTCTTTTTCAGCCCTTTTGTCTTTTGTATACAGGAGTGCTACTGATTTTTTGAGTTAATTTTGTATCTGGCCACTTTGCTGAAGGTGTTTATCAGCTTTATGAGTTCCCTGGTAGAGTTTTTGGGGTCACTCATATATACTATCATATCATCTGCAAATAGTGATAATTTGACTTCTTCCTTTCCAATCTGTATCCCCTTGATCTCCTTTAATTGTTTTACAGCTTTAGGAAGAACTTCCAGAACTATGTTTAAGAGATATGAAGAGAGTGGGCAGCCTTGCCTTTCCCCTGATTTCAGTGGGACAGATTTAAGCTTCTCTCTGTTTACTGTGATGTTGGCTATAGGCCTGCTGTATATTGCCTTTATTATGTTTAGATATGTGTATTGTATCCCTGATCTCTCCAATACTTTAAAACATGAATGGATGTTAGATTTTTGTCAAATGCTTTTCATCATCTAAGGAGATCATCATGTATTGTTTTTGTTTTTTCCTTTTACTAGGGTGGGTCGCATTGATGGATTTCCATATATTGAACCTATATATATTTCCATATATTGCCTACCTGGGATGAAGCCTACTTGGACATAGTGGATAATATCTTTGATTTCTTATTGTATTTGGTTTGCAATTATTTTGTTGAGTATTTTTGCATCAATTTTCATAAAGATTGGCCTGAAATGCTCTTTCTTGGTTGGGTCTTTGTGAGGTTTAGTTACCAAGGTGACTGTGGCTTCATACTATGATTTTGGTAGTGTTCCTTCTCTTTCTATTTGGCATAATAGGTTGAAGAGAACTGCAGTTAGCTCTTCTATGAAAGTCTAGCAGAATTCTGCCCTCAAACCTGAAATGGTCCTGAGCTTTTTTTTTTGGATGGAAGACTTTAATTACTGCTTCTATTTCCTTAGGGGATATAGGACTCTTTAAGTGATTTACCTGGTCTTGACTCAGCTTTGGTAAGTGGAATTGATCAAGAAAATTATCCATTTCATTTAGATTTTCAATTTTTTTGGCATATAGACTTTTGAAATAAGTCCTACTGATTGTTTGGATTTCCTTAGTGTCTGAAGTCATGTTCTCATTTTCATTTCTGATTTTGATGTTTTCTCCCTGCCTTTTAGTTAGTTTGGATAAGGGTTTGTCTATCTTGTTGATTTTCTCAAAGAACCAGCTCTTGGTTTCATTGATTCTTTGAATAGCTTTATTTGGTTCTAATTGATTAATTCCATCCCTGAGTTTGATTATTTCCAGCCATCTATTCCTTTTTCGTTATCTGCTTCTTCGTTTTTTGTTTTTATTTTCCTACAGATTTTATGTGATCCATTAAGTTCCTTAAATGAGCTGTCTCGAATTTCTTCTTAAAGGCACTTAGTGCTATGAACTTTCCTCTTTTTACCGCTTTCATTGTGTCCCATTAGTTTCAATGTCGTGCCTTCATTTTCATTGAATTCTAAAAGACCATTTTTTTATTTCTTCCCTGATCCACCTGTCATTTAGTAGCAAGTTGTTCAGTTTCCATGGGTGTGTAGGCTTTTTGCTATTTCTGTTGATTTTGAGGTCAAGCTTGATTTTATAGTGATCAGATAAAATACAAAGGAGTATTTCAAACTTCTTGTTATCTTTTGAGGCTGTATTTCAAACTTTGTGACCAACCATATGGTCTATTTTGGAGAAGGTTCCATGAGATGCTGAGAAGAAAGTAAATTCTTTTTGTGTTTGGGGGTAAGGTTCTGTAAATGTCTCTTAGATCCATATGATTCATGACCTCTGTTAGAGACATTGTTTCTTTGTTTAATTTCTCTTTTGTTGACCTTCCTTTGTTGAGAGTGGGGTGTTGAAGTCTCCCGCCATTAATGTGTAGGGGTCTATGTTTTATTAAAGTTTCTATCACAAATGTGGGTGCCCTTGCATTTGGGGCATAGATGTTCAGGATTGTGATAACTTCCTGGTGGATTTTTTCTTTTATGAGTATGAAGTGTCCTTCTCTATCTCTTTTGATTGATTTTGGTTGAAAATCTACTTTATTAGATATTAGGATGGCTACTCCTGCTTGCTTCTTGGGTACATTTGCTTGGAAAACTGTCTTCCAGCCCTTTGCCCTCAAGTAATGTCTACTTTTATGACTTATGTGTGCTTTTTCTATGCAACAGATTGCTGGGTCTTGTTTAAGCATCCATTCTGTTGGTTTGTGTCTTTTTATTGGAGAATTGAGTCCATTGATGGTGAGAAAGATTAATGAACCGTGCCTGTTAGATCCTTTGATTTTGATGTTGACTGTGGTAGTAAGTTTGTCTGCTTGGTTGCTTTTTGTTTTACTGTAGTGACGTTAATTATTTCCTGTGTTTTCTTGAAAGTAGCTAATTTATTGGGTTCTATTTTTCCTTCTAGTGTCTTCTATAATGCTGGATTTCTGTGTAGGTATTGTTGAAATTTGTTTTTGTCATTGAATATCTTGTTTTCTCTATCTATGAGTACTGATAGTTTTACTGTGTATAGTACTGCCTGGAATGACTTCTGGTATTTGTCCAGGCCCTTCTGGCTTTCCCAGTCTCTACTGAGAAGTCAGATGTGATTCTGATGGGTTTGCCATTATATGTTACTTGGTCTCTTTCCTTTGCAGCTTTTAGTAATTTTTTTTCTTCTGCATACTTATTGTTTTGATTATGATGGAGTGGGAGGATTTTCTTTTCTAGACTAATTTATAGGGTGTTCTGTAGACCTTTGATATTCTTATTGGCCTCTCCTTTAAATTGGGGACATTTTCTTCAATCATGTAGTCCAAACTATTTCCTGGACCTTGGGGGAAGGAATCTTATTTTTCCTCTACGCTTATTATTCTTAGGTTTTTGTCTTCTTATGTTGTCTTGAATTTCTTGGATGGTCTGTGTCAGGAATATTTTAGATTTAACATTTTCTTTGACAGATACATCGATTGCTTCCAATGCTTCTTCCACACCTGAGATTATTTCTTCCATTTCTTGCAGTCTATTGATTATTATTACCTCTGTAGTTCCTGTTTTCTTTCCTAAGTTTTTTCTCTCCACAATTTCCTCTATTTGTATTTTCTTTAATTTCCCCCAAAAAATATGGAACGCTACATGAATTTGCATGCCATCCTTGCACAGGGGCGATGCTAATCTTTTCAGTATTGTTGTAATTTTAATTTATGTGCTGCAGAAGAGAGCACAGCATATTTTTTTCAAGTGATCATTGGTATAATCACGAGTCCTTGACATGTGATTCACATCATCAAAGATGCCAATATTATTTGTTAAATGCACAGATATGTCCTCAGTCAGTGAATTATTTTCTGTTAAAATCCTCCCTGACCCAGGAAAATTTTCAAACGAAAAGTGTTTAATTGGGACATTGCTTATCTTGATAGTTTCTCACTTAATACAATGATTAACGTACCAACAACTTAAAGGACTAAATCACAGGACTGACAATCTCCTTTGGGAAAAATGTGGAATATTTCTATAAGAGAATATTATTCAGTTAAGAAAATGACACCATAAATTTTCAGAAAAATATCATCCTCGGTGAAGTAACAAAATTGCCGACACACAACAATGGGAGTTAAAGTTCCAATAGGCTATTGTAACCAAACCAGGCTTCAACTAGGGAATTTGGGTGGCATTTAATTGAATTGTTGGAACAGGGCATTCTATGGAAATTGTCAAGCCACTCAGATTGTTGTAATTAAAACATACTGCACTCAACCCTCATCTGATAGATCAGGGTCATGTCCTTTTATCCACAGAAATGCTTCTTTCTGTATCAAATGGGATTGCATACAGAGACCCACACTCCTGTAACATGCAGAGAGAGACCTTAAATCAATCAACTCTAGACGGGGTTTGCCTGTGAAACTCTCACTCTACTCAGAGTTATGGGAAGCATGCAGGAGAGGAAAGAAGAGTGTCATTAATAGATGAAATTGAGGACACAAGGGGAACTTTGCCCTGAGAATCAGGCCATAGAAGAAGATGATGCAGCCAGCCTTGGTGAAACCTGGTAAGAAAGGGTCAGATAGAAGGGTGAGGAGGATCTCCCCAATCAGGGAACTAGAGTAAGGTTATAAGATAGAAGAAAGAGGGTGTGTGGGACTGGAAGAAGAAGGAGGGTGCAGCAGAGATGGAGTGAACAAATCAATATATATATATATATATATATATATATATATATATATATGATCAAGATGATGAAGAATAGTGCTTTTCAGGACTGATGGTTTGTTTTGGGGGGTGTGCCAGGTTGTGGCAATGATGAACTCAGTTTTCTTTAAGGGAGTTAGGGAGTTAGCACTGAGACTCTGATCATGATTTACTGAGTATTTGATTAACACACACATCAGTTGATTTATTTTAAAGAAAAAAGGTTTTAGTCTGGCACATCGGTAGGAATTTGAACCTGGGAGCAATGGAAATGGAGTGTAACGTACATTATATGATATTCCCACATAATCAATAAAACTAATGTGTTAACATATTTTACAATGACTTTTAACACAGAAAAGATTCCGCTAAAGGAGAGCAATATTTGACTATGTAAGGCATGCTTTTGAGGAACTCATTATGTAGAAGAGCATCTTATCCATGAACTACTACATACCCAGCTACCTCAGACCCCATGAGCACAGGTGGCTCCTTTGAACAAACAGTCCTGGTACTACCACTATGATTAGAGGGTTTCTATGGAGGACCACATTAGGAAACACTGCTGCTCTTGTGTCTTAGGCATACTACAAGGACCCATTTCACTGTTCTGAACACCCAGGTGTAACTGTAACCCTAGGACCAGGAGGTTTGCTCTCAGACAACTGAGTATAAAACAGCTGCAATTAAGCCATATCAGCCAAGGAACCCCTGTTCTTAGAGTGTTGGCAACACTAGTATGGAACATCACCAGCTGTCAAAAAAATATCTTGCCCTTCAGCTCTCCTTTAACACTCAGTGATCTTTTATTTTTTCAACAAACAAGTCCCAGGAATTCTCTGGTTTCCTTCTCATTTCCCTGCTCTTAAAGACTCAATACCTCAGGGAACCCTATCCATGCCAGGATATTATATCAATAAGAACGTGAAGGTCCATTTAGTGAGGACAGGTGTAACTTCTCAGTTTAAAGTCACAATCTGGGAAATTTCAGATCCAAGACTACAGAAGGAGATCACCTAGTCATTCGGAACATTCACCTCATCATACATCACATTGAAGTTTCCCTACTTAGGAAGCTGTCCAATTAAATTAACATAAAAGTTTCATTTCCTACCTGACATTGTCACAGAGGTAAACAGGAGTAAAGGGGTGGGATCTGCATAAATGAATGAGATAAAAGATTGTTGGGTTTCACAATAAAATTCCATGTGTGCAGAGGATCAGATATACTAAACACTGAGGATGAGTTTGCTTACTCATCTCCATGGAAAACTCATGATTTTCTCAGGTGCTGATTGACTGAGAGGGAGAATGATTCCATGCAACAGGTGAAATCCAGTAAGAGTTCCAGTGTCTAAATCTTATTTCAGGAAAAGTGTCACATATTTCTTTCAAGTCATCATTAATAAAGTCATGTGTCCTGGACATTAGACTTTCACCTTACCAGAGATTCCATTGTTATTGGTTAAATGCACAGATATGTCCTCAGTCAGTGAATTTCTTACTGTGAAAACCCTCCCTGTCCAAGGCACATCTTTGAACAAAAAGCATTTAATTGGGACCATGCTTATATTGTTAGAATCCATCCCTGATGTCAAGTCAGCAAGCATTCATCTTGTAGTCCTTCAGCAAAACTCTCTGCCTGATGCTTATGGTTTCATACTGAACCATAAGCAGCAGGCAGAGAGAGAGAGAGAGAGAGAGAGACAGAGAGACAGAGAGATGGAAAGAGAGAAAGAGCAAGCATAAGAAATAGCTAGAGACAGATTCAGAAACATTGAGACCGAGAATGATAGAAAAGAAGATATAAATTGATAGAGAAAGAGAGACAGAGACTTCATTGTGTCTTGTCAATTTTATTGTATATCAACCTCCAAGCATATGTTCCTAAAATATAATTCCAAAAGGAATTATTTTTTTAATATTTTATGTTTTAATTTTTATTAATTAAACTTTATTCACTTTATGTCCCTTTATACAGCCCTCCCTTTTTCCCTTCCTTTCCCCCTTAATTTCCTTTTTTCCATGCTTGCCCTTCCCCAAGTCCACTGATACTAGAAGTCTTCCTCTAATTCCTTCTGATCCTAGTCTATCAGGTCTCATTGAGATTGGCTGCATTATCTTCTCTGGCCTGGTAAGGATTCTCCCCCATCAATGTATAGGTGATCAAAGAGCAGGCCAATTAGTTTATGTCAAAGCCAATTCCTTTGTTGTTGTTGTTGTGAATTCATATTTGTTGCGGCTTGCTAAAAATAAAAATTTAACCAACTACTATAGCTATAAATCAGACAATGTTTGGTAGAGGCTGAACAGTGAAGAAACTTTGAAAGAAAAGTAACCAAGGTGTACAAAGAAAAGAAAATAATAATGAGATACATTTTTTTAAAGTGTCCTTTCTGCTGATAACTTTAGGTTGACTTTCTCATACTTGTTATGTGGCAAATGAATTGTCTGAACATAATTCTAACAAGTATGTATATTATTAACATGGTTTTCTTTTTTTAATTTTATTTTTCTCATTAGTTACATCTTGTTAATTCTGTATCCCAGCTGTATCCCTCATTCCTCCCCAATCCCACCCTCCCTCCCTCATCTCCTCCCTGCCCCTTTCTGAGTCCACTGATAGGGGAGGACCTCCTCCTCTTTCAGATTACTCTGTTTTGTCAGGAATTTTCAGGACTAGCTGCAAAGTCCTCCTCTGTGGCCTAACAGTACTGCTCCTCCCTTGGGAGGTGGGGAGGTCAAAGAGCCAGTCATTGAGTGCCTGTTAGAAATAGTCCTTGTTCCCCTTACTATGGGAAACCAATTGATTACTGAGCTATCACGGGTCACATCTGAGCAGAGGTTCTAGGTTTTATCCTCTCATGGACTTTGGTTGAGTGTCCATCTCAGAAACAGAGGCAATTCCTATTCCCATTACTAATGAAGCCCCTTGGACACTGGACTTCAAAGGGCTACATCTGTGCAGGGGTACTAGGTTATCTCCATGCATGGTACTTGTTTGCAATATGAGTCTCAGGAAAGACACCTGTCCTCAGATTTTTTTGGTTCTGTTGCTCTCCTTGTGGAGCTCCTGTCCTCTTATTATTTCCCACTTTTTTCATTACATTCCATGCATTCTGCCCAACAGTTGGCCATAAGTCTTGGCATCTGCTTTGATAGTCTGCAGGCAGAGCCTTTCAGAGGCCCTCTGTGGCTTGCTCCTAATTTGTTTTCTCCTTCTTCTGATGTACATCTTCTTTGTCTTTTGAGGTGGGATTGAACATTTTAGCCAGAGTCCTCCCTTTGATTATTTTCTTTAGGTGTACAGATTTTAGTAGGTTTATCCTATATTGTATGTCTATATAAGTGAGTATATTTCGTGTGAGTCTTTCTGCTTCTGGGATAGCTCACTCAGGATTATATTTTCCAATTTCCTTGTTTTTTAGTGCTGAGTAATATTGTAGATGTACCACAATTTAATATCCATTCTTCAGTTGGGGGGCTTCTGGGTTGATGAGCCTCTTTTGGATATATGCCTAGAAGTGGATAGGTGAATCTTGAGAAAGCACTAGAAAGCACCAGATTGATTAACAGAGTGTTTATACATGTTTACATTCCCATCAGCAGTGGAGGAGTGCTACCCTTTGTCCACAATCTTTCCAGCATGTGTTGTAACTTAAGTTTTTAATCTTGGCCATTTTGATGAATGTAGGTGAAACATCAGGGTCATTTTGATTTGCAATTTTCTGATGTCTAATGAGGTTGAACATTTTTTTAAGTGTTTCTCGGCTATTCAATATTCATCTATTGAGAATTCTGTTTGACTCTGTTCCCCACTTTTTAATTGCATTACTTGATTTTTTGCTTTTCAACTCCTTCAGTTCATTATATATACTGGATATTAGGCTTCTGTCACATAGAAGGTTCATAAAGATTCTTTCCCAATAGGGAGACATTCATTTTGTTTTGATGAGCGTATCCTTTGCTTTACTGAAGCCTTTCAGTTTTATGAGCACAATTTACTGATTGCTGCTCTTGGAGCCTGTGCTGTTTGTGTCCTGTTCATGAAGTTGTCTCCCATGCCAATAAGTTCAAGGCTCTTTTTCTTCTAACCGATTTAATGTGTCTGGTTTTATGCTGAGGGCTTTGATCAACTTGGACTTTAGGTTTATGCAGGGTGAAATCATTTTTCTACTTGTAGACATCCAGTTAGACCAGCACCATTTGTTAAAATGCTATCTATTTTCCATCGTGTGATTTTGGTATCTTTGTCAAACTCAGTTGTCCATAAGTGTGTTGGTTTATTTGAGGGTCTTCTCTTCGGTTCCATTGATCCATTATTCTGTTTCTATGACATTACCATGCAGTTTTTAGTACTGTTTCTCGATAGTACAGCTTGAGATCAGGGATGGAGATACCTACAGAAGAGCTTTCATTGTAGAGGATTGTTTTAGCAAATCTGGATTTCTTATTTGTCCATATGAAGTTGAGAATATTTATTTCAAAGTGTGTAAAGAATTGTGTTGGTAATTTGATGGGAATTGCATTGAATCTGTAGATTGATTTTGTTAAGATGACCATTTTTACTGTTAATCCTGCCATGCCATGAGCATGGGAGTTCTTTCCATCTTCTGTAATAGTCTTTTTATTTCTTCAGAGACTTGATTTTTTTTTTCATACAAGTCTTTGACTTGCTTGTTTAGGGTCATACCAAGGTACTTTATGTCTTTGAATGAATGCAAGAACAGAGCAAATATATCATCCACTATGACCAAGTAAGCTTCATTGCAATTATGCTGGGATGGTTCAATATATGGAAATCCATCAATATGATACACCATATTAAAAATGAAAGAAAAAAACATGACAATCTCCTTAGATGATGAGAAAGCATTTGACAAAATCCAACTCCATTCATGTTTAAAGTATTAGAGAGATCAGGGATAGAAGGTACATATTTAAATATAGTAAAGGCAATATGCAAAAAGCATATAGGCAACATCAAATTAAACTGAGAAAAACTTAAAGCAATCCCACTGAAATCAGGGACAAGACAAGACTAACTACTCTCTCCATGTCTCTTCAACATAGCTGTGGAAGTCCTTGGTAGGGCAATAAAACAATTGAAGAAGATCAAGGGAATAGAAATCAGAAAGGAAGAATTCAAAGTATCTCTATTTGCAGTTGATAAGATAGTATACCTGAGTGACCCCAAAAATTCTACCATGGAACCCCTAATCATTAAATACAATGATTAAAGGCCCAGAAACATCCAAGGATTACAAAACAGGACTGCTAATCTCCTTAGGGGAAAATGTGGAATATTTCCATAACAGTGTATTATTCACCTAAGAAAATGACATCATGATACTTTCAGGCAAATGAATCCGACCAGGAAAAAAATCATCGTGAGTGAAGTAACCAAAATGCAGAAAGACAAATATAGAATATATTTACTTATTAGGAGGTATGCTAGTAGTGGGGGATAAAGTTTTAATAAGCCATCTGTTGTGACCCAACAGTCTTCCACTGGAATGATTTGTTGGTTGTTAATTGAATTGTTGGGCTAGGGCATCCTAAGTTAATTTTAAAGCAACCCAGGCTATTGTTATTCAAATGTGTTCCTCTTTGCCCTCAACTGATAGATCAGTGCCAAGTTCTTAGATCCACAGAGATGCTTCCTTCTGTATCAAATGGGATTGAAGACAGAGACCCACAACTCTAAATGGGGTTTGGCGGTGAAATTCTCACTCTACTCAGAGCTATGGGAAGCATGAAAGAGAGGAGGCAGGAAGAGTGTCATAATTAGATGAAATTGAGGACACAAGGAGAACAATGCCCTGAGAATCAGGCTGCAAAAGAAGATGATGCAGCCAGCCTTGATGAGACCTGATAAGCTAGGGTCAGATAGAAGGGAAAGAAGTACCACCCTTATCAAGGAACTAGAGAAAGGGCATAGGGGTAGAAGAAGGAGGGTGGTTGGGCCAAAGAAGTAGGGGGCAGCAGAGGGGAAAAAAGTGAACAAAAAGGTGATTAAAGATAGAGCTCTTCAAGACTGGTGGCTTCTTCTTGGGGATGGTGCCTGAGTGCAACAAGGATGAACTTAGTTATCTTTAAGGGACTTGGCACTGAGACTCTGATCATGTCCCAATGAGTATATAAACAACACATATTTCAGTTGATGTATTGTGAAGAAAACATATTTATTGTGACATCTGGGTAGGAATTTGAACCTGGGAGCAGTGGAAAAGGAGTGTAATGTATGATATATGAAATTACCACAAAATCAATAAAAATAATATGTTGACAACTTTTACACTGACTTTTAACATGGAGAAGTTACTCTGCTAATGGAGGGCAGAGTTTGACTTTGTAAAGCATGCTTTCCAGGAACCCATTATATAGCTGAAAATACTAGCCATGAAATAGTGGTTACTTAGCTTCATCAGATGCCTTAAACTCTGGTGGCACCTCTGAAAAAGCAGTCCCGGGACTAACACTACATTTGGAGGGTTTTTCTGGAGGACCACAACAGGAAACACAGCTGCTCTTGTGTGCTAGGTATATACATGGACCCATTTCTCTGTCCTAAAGGACCATTTTTATCTGTAAACCCCAGGAAGAGGAGGAGTGTTCACTAGCTAATGAGTAAGACAATGTTGCCAATCCAGGCCGGTTGGACAAGACAACACTGCTCAGAGGATTGGCAAAACTAGTGTGAAAAATCACCATCTGTCAAATAGTTTATTGACCCACAGTTCTCCTTTTATATGAACTGCTCTTTTGCTGTTTCAGCCAAACCAGTGCCAGGAATTGTCGGGTTTCCTTCTATTTTCCCTGCTCTTAAAGACTCAATAACCCAGAGAACCCTAGACCCTGCCATCCTATTGTATCAATAAGAATGTGAAGGTCCATTTAGTGAGGACAGGAGTAACTACTCAGTTCAAATGGAAATTTCAGATCTAAGACAATAGTATGAGACCACCTGCTCATTTGGTACATTTCCCTTAATCCCACATCACTTTGAAGCTTCCTAATTATTAAGCTGTCCAATTAAATAAAGTAATATTAAAGTTGCAGTTCCTACCTGACATTGTTAAAGAGGTAAAGAGGCCTAAATGTGTGGGATCTGGATAAAGGGATTAGAAAGGGATAGGTGGGTTTCACAAGAAAATGTCACATGTGCACTGGATCAGAGATATTGCACATTGAGGAAGGTTTGTTTACTCATCTCCATAGAAACCTCAAGATTCTCTCAGGTGCTGGTTGGTTGAGAGGGAGATTGTTGTCATGCAACAGTTGAAAACCAGTAACTGTTTCAGGAACCAGTTATTAAAAGCACCAAGTATACACTCTGCATGAGAGAAAGGCTGAACAGCCTTACATTCCTCAATATGGGCAGCTGAAAGCACACAACCCAGCAATGAGAGTTCCTGGTTCCAAG
The DNA here is from genome assembly GCF_030254825.1 of Meriones unguiculatus. NCBI lineage: Eukaryota > Metazoa > Chordata > Mammalia > Rodentia > Muridae > Meriones > Meriones unguiculatus. The sequence continues at coordinate 15,753,723 of NW_026843710.1, read as the reverse complement.
ATGTTTAGTTCAGGAAAAGTGTCACATATTTCTTTCAAGTGGTCATTAATGAAGTAATGTGACTTTCACATTATCACAGATTCCTTTATTATTTGTGAAATGCACAGATATGTCCTGAATCAGTAAATTACTTACTGGAAAAATGCACCCTGACCTAAGGCAATTCTTTGAACCAAACCTTTTAATTGGGACCTTGCTTATATCTTTTCAGAGACCATACATGTTGATATATCAACAAGAGGTCAACCTGTTGTAGTCCTCCAGCAAAACTGAGAGCTTTCATACTGAATGGCATGCGTCAAGCAGAAGAGGGAGACAGAGAGAGAGAGAGAGAGAGAGAGACAGAGACAGAGACAGAGACAGAGACAGAGAGACAGAGAAACATATTCAGCAATAGAGAGCTCAAGACCAACAGAAATATAGTTATAAAATGACAAAGACCAAGAGACAGAGACTCCATTCTGTATAGTCACAATCATTGGCATATCAACCTCAAAGCACACCATTCTATCATATAACTCCAATAAGAATTACAGTATCTAATAAGGCCATAACTCCTAACACTTCCCAGGCATTTCCTTACTGGGGACTCCAAAGCTTAATAGCTGATTTTCAAGGGAACATTACAATTCAAATGACCAGGAAGTGGAAGAAGATAGAGGTACATCTAGGTTAAAAGAATATAGTTATTGATAGTTTGTCATTCAATACAATGATTAAAATCCCAGCAAATTCAAAAATCTAAAGAATTAGACTGACAATGTCCTTTGGGGAAAATGTGGAATATTTCCATAACAGAGCATTATGCAGATAAGAAAATGACAACATGATATTTTTAGCAAATGGATGGAAGCAGGAAAAAATCATTTAGGATGAAGTAACTAAAATGCAGAAAGACAATTATGGTATGTAATCACTTATTAGTAGGTCTCCTTATAGTGGGAAATAAAGTTCCAATACACCATCTATTGTGAACAACAGTCTTCTACTAGACTGATTGGATGGCAGTGAATTGAGCTCTTGGGCAAGGGCGTCCTACAGAAATTTTCAAGCCAACCAGGCTGTTGTTATTAAAATATGTTGCTCTCAGAAGATAAGTCTAATGGGCATCCTAGGCTTCATGTCAGTCCACTAGTTAGGGGAGTAGGGTATAGCTATGACACAGACTATGTTGCCTGCTTTCTGATCACTTCCCTTTGGTGGGACTTCTCTACCAGGCCCCAGGGGAGAAAGAAGAACTCAGTCCTCGTGTGAATAGATGAGCTGGGGTCTCTGGATGGGAAGGAGGCTGGGACTGGGAGGAGAGGAGGGAGGGGCCTATGACCAAGTTGTAAATTGAATTAATTAATTTTAAAAATGGAACCATGATGTGATGATCTGAACGTAATGATGCATTGGGAAATCATTAATATGACCCTCCAGCAATCCTGATCTCTTGAAGGATGATACTTTTACCTATAGAAAATAACCCAATGCCCAATTCCATAAACTATAACATTGTGGCTCTGTTCGGGCTCTCTTCTAAGCTCAGAGAAAAAAATAAAATATAATGCTTTCACTTGAAAAAAAATATGTTGCTCTCTTCAACCAACTGATACATTAATGCTATGTTCTTGGATCCACAGCAATACTTCCTTCTGCATCAAATGGTATTGCATACAGAGACCCACAGTCTGATATTAGGCAGAGAAACAGACCTTAAAACACACAGCCATATATGGGATTTTCCTATGAAATTCTCTCTCCCCTCATAGCTCTGGGATCCTGCAGGAGAAGAGGGAGGAGGAGTATCATAAGTACAGGGACTTGATGACACAAAGAGAACAATGTCCTGTGAATAAGACCACAGAAGAAGATGATGCAGCCAGCCTTGATGAATACTGATAATCTAGGGCCAGATAGAAGGGGGAGGAGGACCGCAACTATCAGGGAATTAGGGAAAGGGCATAGGGTTAGAAGAAGGAGGGTGGTTGGGCCTGGAAGCAAAATAAGGAGGGGGCAGCAGAGGGGATACAAAGTGAACAAATTGTAATAAATAAATATAGAAGAAAAAGTGTGATCAAGATGATTAAAGATAGAGCTCTTCAGGACTGATGGCTTCTTCTTGGGGGTGGTGCCTGAGTACAGCAAGGATTATCTCACTTTTCTTTAAGGGACTTGGCACTGAGACTCTGATCATGTCCCAATGAGTATATGAACAACACATATTTCAGTTGATGTATTGTAAAGAAAAACAAATATTTACTGTGACACATGGGTAGGAATTTGAACCTGGGAGCAATGGAAAGGAATATAATGTATAACAAATTCCCACAAACTCAGTAAATACAATATGTTGACAACTTTTACAATAACTTTTAACGTGGAGAAAATATTCCACTAAAGGAGGGCATAGGGTTACTGTGAAAGGCAAGTTTTCTTGGAACTCATTATGTAGTAGAGAATCCCAGCCATGAACTAGTCATTACCCAGCTATTTCAGACCCAATGTGCTCAGAGGGCACTACTGAACAAGCAGTTCTGGCACTAACACCACTTTTAGATGTTTTTCTGGAGGAAAAAGTCAAAAAACACTTCTGCTCTTGTGTCCTCGGTATATAACACAAACTCATTTCTCTGTACTAAATGACCAGCTTTAATTGTAAACCCCAGGACCACAAGGATTTCTCAATGACCACTGAATAGGACACAGCTGCCAATCAAGCCATGACAGCCAAGGCAACCCTGCTCATAGAGGGTTGCCAACATTAGTGTGGAAAAGCACCAGCTGTAAAAGAGTTTATTTCCCCTTAGTTCTTCTTTTACAAACACAGATCTTTCTCTGTTTCACTCAAACCATTCCAGGGAATTATTGGGTTTCCTTCTCTTTTCCCTGCTCTTAACATGTCAATACCCCAGGTAACTCTAGACCCTGCCAGCGTATATATAATAAGAATGTGAAGGTACCTCTAGTGAACTCAGGAGTAACTGTTCAGTTCAAAGTCACAACCTAGGAAATTTTACATCCAAGACCATGATATGAGATCTCCTTGTCATTGGGTACATTCCCCTTAATCGCATATTACTTTGAAGCTTTCTTTTTTAGGAAGCTATCAAATTAAATTAACATTCAAGTCTCTTTTCCTACCTGATATTGTTACAGAGGTAAGCAGGAGTATAGGTGTGTGATATGGATAAAGGGATGAGATAAGCACTTGTAGGCTTTCACAAAAAAAAAATCATGTGTGCACAGGATCAGAGATACTGGACACTGAGGAAAGTTTGTTAACTCATCTCCATGGAAACCTCAAGATTCTCTTAGACATTGATTGGCTGAGTGGCAGAATGATGTCATGAAACAGATTAAAGCCATTAAGTGTTTTAGTAGTCAGTTATTAAAAAGGCCAAGTGGACAGCCTGCTTGAGAGAAAGGCTGAGCATCCTACATGCTTCAATCTGGGCAGGTGAAAGCAATCAACCTAGAGATGACAGTTCCTGGGTCCAAGAGTATTAGTTCAGGAAAAGTGTCACAAATTTCTTTCAAGTGGTCTTTAATAAAGTCACTTGTCTTTGACATGAGTTGCACATTATCACAGATTCCATTATTATTTGTTAAAAGCACAGATATGTTCTCAGTCAGTGAATTACTTAGTGGGAAAACCCTCCCTGACACAGGCAAATCTTTGAACAAAAACATTTAAATAGGAACTTGGTTATATTTTTGCAGAGACCATCAGGATGCCATGTCAGCAAGCAGTCATCTTGCTGTAGTCCTTCAGCAGAAGTGAGAGCTTTTCATACTGAACCACAAGTAGCAGTCAGAGAGACAGATTAATCCACCCTATTAACAAACTGAAAGAAAAAAAAAGACATTGTTATTCCTTAGATGCTGAAAAAGCATTTGACAAAATCCAACCTCCATTCTTGTATAAAGTATTGGAGAGATCAGGGATAAAAGTCACATATCTAAATATAGTCAAGGTAATTATTGCAATCCTACATGCAACATGAAACTAAACTGAGAAAAACTTAAAGCAATCCCACTGAAATCAGGGACAAGGCAAGGCTGCACACTCTCTCCATATCTCTTCAACATACTTATGGAAGTCCTTGCTAAAGCAATAAAACAATTGAAGAAGATCAAAGGGATACAAATGCAAAAGGAAGAAGTCACAGTATCACTCTTTGCAGATGATATGATAGTATAACTGAGTGACCCCAAAAATTTTATCAGGGAACTGGTATACCAGATAAACACCTTGGGCAACATTACTGGAAACAAAATTAACTCAAAAAAATCAGTTGTCCTCCTGTATACCAAAAAATATAAGGACTGAGAAGAAATTAATGATACAAAGGGAATTATATTATCAAACAAGACCATACCACCTAACCCTAACCAGACATTTCCTAACTGGGGACTCCATATTTAAATAGATGGGCTTCAAGGAGACATTGCAATTCAAATCAACAGGAAGTAGTAGAAGATTGAGGGTATTTGAGACTAAAAGAACATTGTTATCCTGAAAGTTTGTCAGTCAATACAATGATTAAAGTCCCAGCAAATTCCAAGGTCTAAAGATCAGGACTGACAATCTCCTTTGGGGAAATTGTGTAATATTTCCATAATGGAGTATTACTCAACTGACAAAATGACAAGATATTTTCATGCAAATGTATAGAACCAGGAAAAATCATCCTGGGTGAAGTAACTAAAATGCATAAAGACAAATAGGTAAGTACTCACTTATTAGAAAGTCTCCTAATAGTGAGGAATTAAGTTCCAATAAGCCATCTATTCTAACCAAACCAGTTTTCCACTAGGGGGATTGGATCACAGTTAATTGAGTTGTTGCATCAGGGCATCCTATGGAAATTACCAAGCAACCCAGGGTGTTATTAAAATATGTTGCTTTCTGCCCTCAACTGATAGGTCAGTCCTATGTTCTTGGATCCACAAAGATACTTCATTCTGCATCAAGTCATACTACATAAAGAGACTCAGAGTCCAATATTATGCATAGAGAGACCTTAAAACACCCAGATCTAAATGGGATATTCCTTTGTTCTACCTTCCCTCAGCTCTCTACTAAGTCTGTGGAAGGGGAGGCAGGAACATTGCCATAAATAGAAGGAATTAAGGATACAAGGAGAGCAATGCCCTAAGAATCAGACCACACAGCCATCTTTGATTAAGACATGATAAGCTAGGGTCAGATAGAAGGGTGAGGAGGACCTCCCCTATAAGGGAACTAGAGAAAAGTCATAGGAGTAGAAGAAGGGGGCTATGTGGGAAGAGAAGAAGAGGGAAGGGGCAGCAGAGGGGATACAAAGTGAACAAATTGTAATAAATAAATTTCACAAGAAAAACTGATCAAGTTCTTGAAGCATAGAGCTTGTCAGGACTAATGATTTCTTTTTAGGTGTGTTACCAGAGAGAGGAAAGAATGAATTCATCTTCTTTAAGAGACTTGGCACTTATACCCTGATCATGTTCCAGTGAGTATATAAACATACATACTGAATTGATTTGTTTTGAAGTGAAAAAAAAATAGTGGGTGAGAATTTGAACCTGAGAGCAAAGGAAAAGGAGTATAATCTATATTATATTAATTTCCCACATTATCAATAAAAATGATATGTTGACAATTTTACAATGAATGTTAACCTGTAGAAAAGATTACACTAAAGGAGGGCAGAGTTTGACTTTGTAAGGCATGCTTTCCAGGAATTCATTATTTAACAGTGAATCCTAGCCATGAACTAGTGGTTTCCCAACTACCTCAATCTTCATGAGGTCAGGAAGTACCTCTGAACAAGCAGCTCTGGCACTACTACTACCTTTAGATGTTTTGTCTGGCAGACTACAGCAAGAAACATAGCTGTTCTTGTGTCCTAGGCATATAGCATGGACATATTTCTCTGTCCTGAAATATGTACAGTTTTAACTGTACACTCCAGGATGAGGAGGGTTCCTCACTGACCACTGTGTAGGACACAGCTGCTGATCCACCCTGGTCACCAAAGTCAACCCTTCTTATAGGGTTTGACAACACTATTAAGGATCAGCACCAATTGTCAAATAGTTTATTGCTTCTCAGTTCTCCTTTTACATACACTGATCATTCTCTGTTTAAGCCAAACCAGTCCCACTTATTGTCTGGTATTTTTCTCTATTTCCTGCTTTTAAAGACTCGATAGCCCAGTGAACCTAAGTCCCTGACAGTCTATTACATTATATCAATAAGAATGTTAAGGCCCATTTAGTGAGTACACCAGTAACTGCTCAGTTCAAAGTCACATCCTGGGAAATTTCACATCCAAGACCACAGTAGGGGATAAACTTGTCTTTCAGTACATTCCCCTTAATCCCACATTACTTTGACACTTCCTTATATAGGAAGCTGTCAAATTAAATTAACATTAATGTTTCATTTCCTACCTGACATTGTCATTGTAAAGAAAAGTAAAGGTGTGAGATTTAGAAAAAGGGATGAAATACAGGCTTGTTTGGTTTTACAAAAAAAGTCACATGTTTCAGTCAGAGAAGGAAACAGAGAGAGACAAACAGAATGAGCTAGAGAGACAGTTTCAGAAATAAAGAGTCTGAGAACAAAAGAAACAAAGATATAAAATGACAGAGACCAAGAGACAGAGACTCCATTGTGTATGGACACTTTCATTGGCATGTCAACCTCACAGTACACCCTCCTATAATATAAATCCATTAGGAATTATATTATCTAACAAGGCCATACTTCCTAACCCTTCCCAGACATTTTCTCACTGGGGACTAAACATGTAAATAGATGAGCTTCAAGGGGACATTGCAATTCAAATCACCAGAAAGTAGAAGATGGAGGAACTTCTAGACCAAAAATACATAGTTATCCTAGTAGTTTGTCATTCAATACAATGATTAAAGTCCCAGCAACTTCCAAGGTATAACTATCAGGACTGACAGTCTCCGTTGGGGAAAATGTGTAATAATTCTATAACTGAGTATTATTAAGCTAAGAAAATGACATCATGATAATTTCAGCTAAGTGGATTGAACCAGGAAAAATTGTCCTGGGTAAAGTAACTAAAATTCAGAAAGACAAATATGGTTTGTATTCCCATGTTAGGAAGTCTCCTAATGGAGGATAAAGTTGCAATAGGCAATCTATTGTGACCAAACCAGTTTTCCACAAGGGGAATTGGGTGGCAGTTAATTTAATTGTTGGAAGTTTTCAAGCAACCCATGCTGTTCTTATTAAAATATGTCACTCTCTGCCCTCAACTGATAGATCAGTGCCATGTTCTTGGATCCACAGAGATGTTTCCTTTTCATCAAATAAGATTGCATACAGAAACCCACAGTCTGACATTATGCAGAGAGAGGCCTTAAAATACCCAGCTCTAAATGGGATTTTTCTTTGATATTCTCCCTCCCCTCAGAGCTCTTGGGAGCCTCCACGAGAGGAAGGAAGGAGAGTATCATAAGGATAACAATGCCCTGAAAATCAGCTTGCAGAGGAAGATGATACAACCAGCCTTGATGAGACCTGATAAGCTAGGGTCAGATAGAAGGGGAGAAGGACCTGCCCTGTCAGGGAACTAGAGAAAGGGCATAGTGGTAGATGAAGGAGGGTGAGTGGGAATGGAAGGAGAAGAGGGAGGGGGCAGCAGAGGGGACACAAAGTGAACAAATAGTAATTAATAAATTCATAACAAAAACTGTGAGCAAGTATGAAGTATAGAGCTGTTAAGGACTGATGGCTTCTTCTTGGGATTGGTTTGAGAGTAAGGCAAGGATTAACTCAGTTTACTTTAAGGGACTTTTCACTGGGTTTCTCATTGTGTCCCAATGAGTGTATGAACAACACATAGTTGAATTGACGTATTTTAAAACAGTTTTTTGTTTGTTTGTTTGTTTGACATATGCATAGGAATTTGAACATTGGAGCAACGGAAAAGGAGTGTAATGTGTATTACATGAAATTTCCACATAAGTAATAAAAATAAAAAAATAATATGTTCACAAATTTAGAAAGACTTTTAACATGGAGAAAAGATCCCGAAAAGGAGGGCAGAGTTTGACTTTCTAAGGCATGCTTTCCAAGAACTCATTATGTACAAGAGAACTCTCACCATCAACTAGTGGTTACCCAGCTACCTCAGACCCAATGAGTTCATGTGACAGGTCTGAACAAGCAGTACCACTATAATTAGAGGGTTTGTATGGAGGACCACAGCAGGAAACACAGCTACTCTTGTGTCTTAGGCATATAAAATACATACATTTCTCTGTCCTGAAGGCACAGTTTTAACTGTAAACCCCAGGATCAGGAGGGTTCCTCACTGATCATTCAGTTGGATACAGCTGCTGATCCTGACGAGTCAGCAAAGGCAACACTGCTTATAAAGATTTGGCATCAGTAGTGAGGAACATCATTAGCTCTCAAATAGTTTATTGCCCCTCAGTTCTCCTTTTACACTCAACAATCTTTCTCTTTTTCAGCCAAACCAGTCCCATGTATTGTTTGGTCTCCTCTTTTCCCTGCTCTTAAAGACTCAATAGCCCAGGAAACCCAAGGCCCTGCCAATCTATTATATCAATAAGAATGTGAAGGTATATTTAGTGAGTATGCCAGTAATTGCCAAGGTTAAAATCACAACCTAGGAAATTTCAGATCCAAAATCACAGTAGGAGACCACATTGTCATTGGCTACATTCCCCTTAATACCAATTCATTTTATGGTCCCTACTTAGGAAGCTGTCAAATTAAACAATAAATTTTCATTTCCTACCTGACATTGTCACAGAGATAAACAGGGGTAAAGGTGAGGGATCTGGATAAAAGGATTAAATAAAGATTTGCTGGTTTTCACAGTAAAAGTCACATTTGCAGAGGATCAGAGCTACAGGACACTGAGGGATGTTTGTTTTCTCATCCCCATGGAAACCTCAAGATTCTCTCATGTGTTGATTGGGTGAGAGGGAGAATGATGTCATGAAACAGGTGAAAACCAATAACAGTTTCATGAGCCAGTTATTAAAAGGGCCAAGTGGACAGCCTCCTGGAGTTAAAAGGTGGTGAGTCCTACATGCCTCAATCTGGGCATTCAAAAGCACACAACCAAGAGATGACATTTTCTGTGTCCAATACTTTTAGTTCAGAAAAAATGTCACATATGTTTCAAGAGGTCATTAATAAAGTCATGTGTTCTTGACATGTGACATTCACATTATTACAGGTTCCTTTATTAATTGTTAAATGCACAGATATGTCCTCAGTCAGTGAACAACTTTCTGTGAAAATGCACCCTGACCAAGCAATTCTTTGTACAAAAAGTTTTTAAGTTGGACTTGTATTTAATTTTGACTGAGACAATCCATATTGTTATGTCAGCAAGCAGTTATATTGTTTTAGTCCTTCAGCACTGAAAGCATATTGTACTGAACAAAAATGGCAGGCAGAGAGAGAAATAGCTAGAGAGAGATATTCAGAAATATGGAGACCGATACTAACAGAAATATAAGATATATAAAGTGACAGAGAGCAAGAGATAAAGACTCGATTCTGTCTGGTCACTTTTTTGGCATATCAACCTCAAAGCCCAGCATCCTATAATATAACTCCAGTAGGAATTACATTATCTAACTAGGCCATACCATTTAACCATCTAACCAGACAATTCCTCACTGTGGACTAATCTTATAAATAGATGAGCTTCAGAGAGACATTGCAGTTCAAATCACAAGGAAGTAGAAGAAGATGGAGGGACTTCTAGGATAAACGAACATAGTTATCCAGATAGTTTGTTACTCAATAAAATATTTAAAGTCCCAGAAAATTCGAAGTTCTAAAGAACAGGACTGTCAATCTCCTTTGGGGAAAATGTGGATAATTCCCATAACAGAGTATTATTCAGCTAAGAAAATGACATCATGATACTTTCTGGCAAATGGATGGAACCAGAAAAAGTTATTCTTGGTGAAGTAACTAAAATGTAGAAAGCCTAATAAGGTATGTATTTACTTATTAGGAAGTCTTCTAATAGTGGGGAATAAAGTTCCAATAGGAAATCTACTATGACAAAGCCAGTCTTTCACTATGGGGATTGTGTGTCAGTTAATTGAGTTGTTGGACCAGGGCATGCTACAGAAATTTTCAAGCACCCCAGGCTGTTGTTATTAAAATATGTTTTTCTCTGCCCTCAACTGATAGATCAGTGCCATATTCTTGTACACACAGAGTTGCTTCCTTCTGCATCAAATGAGAATGCATAGAGAGCCACAGTCTGATATTATGCAGAGAGAGACCTTAAAACACCCAGCTCTAAATAGGATTTCATTATAAAATTCACCCTTCTCTCATAGCTCTGGGATAACTGCAGGAGAGGAGGCAGAAAGAGTGTGATAAGCAGAGGGATTTGAGGACACAAGAACAATAACCTCAGAATTGCAGTACAGAGGAAGATCATGCAGCCACCCTTGTTGAGACCTGATAAACTAAGGTCAGATAGAAGTGAGAAGAGGTTCTTCTGAATCATGGAACTACAAAAGGGGATAAGGGTAGAAGGAGAATGGTTGGTGGGACTTAAAGGAAAAAATTGAGAGGTCGGAATAGCGGAAACAAAGTGAACAAAATATAATAAATAAATTCATAAGAAAAACTGTGATCAAGGTGATGAAATACAGAGCTCATAAGGAGTGATGCTTCTTCTTGGGGGTTGTGCCAGGGTGGGGCATGGATGAACTCACCTTTCTTTAAGCGACTTGGCAGTGAGACTCTGATCACAGTCCAAAGAGTTTATGAACAACACATAATTCAATTGTGGCATTCTAAAGAAAAAAAAATTGCGGCACATGGGTAGGAATTTGAACCTAGTAGGATCCTTGGCAAAAGACTGTAATGTATATTATATGAAATTCCCACATAAGCAATAAAAATAATATGTTGATGACCACTTTTACAATGACATTTAACATGGAGAAAAGATTCTGCATAAGAAGGGCAGAGTTTGTGTAAGGCATGCTTTCCAGGAACTCATTATGTAGCAGAGAATCCTTGCCATGAACTACTGGTAACCCAGGTATGTTAGACCCTAGGACCTCAGGTGGAACCTCTGAACAAGCAGTCCTGGCACTAACACAAAGTTTATAGGGTTTGTCTGGAGGATCACAGCAGTAAACACAGCTGCTTTTGTGTCCTAGTCATATAACAAGGACCGATTGCTCTTTCCTGAAAGCCCAGTTTTAACTGTAAACCTCAGAATCAGGAGGGTTCTTCACTGACCACTGAATAGGACACAGCTTCAAGGGTAGTCAGATCACCCAAAGGAACCCTGCTCTTAGAGGGTTGCCAACATTAGTGTGGAACAAAACCAGATACCAAGTAGTTTATGTCCCCTCAGTTCTCCTTTTACACTAACTGATCTTTCTGTTTCAGCCAAAACAGTCCCAGGAATTACATGGTTTCCTTCTCTTTTTTCTGCTCTTAAAGACTCAATAGTCCACGGAACCAAAAGCCCTGCAAGCTTTTTATATCAATAAGAATGTGAAGATACATTTAGTGAGTATGCCAGTAAATGCTCAGTTTAAGGTCAGAACATAGGAAATTTCAGGTCCAAGTTCACAATAGGAGACTACATTGTCATTTGGTACATTCCCTTTAATCCAATTTCACTTTAAAACTTCCCTACTTAGGAAGCTGTCTCTGCCCTCAACTGATAGATCAGTGCCATTTTCTTGGATCCACAGAAATGCTTCATTCTGCATTGAATGGGATTGCTGACAGAGACCCACAGTCTGATATTATACATAGAGAGACCTTAAAACACCAGCTCTAAACGGGATTTCCCTATGAAATTCTCCCTACCCAAAGAACTCTAGATAGGATAGGAGTCAGGAAGAGTATTATAAATTGAGGGAATTGAGGCCAAAAGGAGAACAATGCCGAGAATCAGGCAGCAGAGAAAGATGATGGAGCCTGCCTTGTTCATACCTCATGAGCTAGGGACAGACAGAAGGGGGAGGAGTACCTCCCCTATCAAGGAACTAGAGAAGAAGAAATGGATAGAAAAAGGAGTCTGAGTGAAACTGGAAGGAAAAGAGGGAGGGAGTAGAAGAGGAAATACAAAGGGAACAAATCGTATTAAGTAAATACATAAGAAAATCTGTGGTCAAGATGATGAAGCATAGAGCTTGTCAGGACTGATGGCTTCTTCTAGGGGGTGGTGCCAGGGTGGGACATGGATGAACTCAGTTTTCTTTAAAGTTTTTTGGCACTGAGACTCTGATCATGATCCAATGTGAAGATGAAAATGCATACTTCAATTGATGTATTTTAAAGAAAAATTTAATGTTACACATTAGTAGGAATTTGAACCTGGGAGCAATGGAAAAAGAGTGTAATGCATGCTATTAGAAATACCCACATAATCAATAAAAGTTATATTTTTGAAAACTTTTACTGAGGACATATCTGTGCATTTAACAAATAATAATGGAATCTGTGTTAGTGTGAAACAAACATGTCAAGGACTAGTGACTTTATTAATGACCAGTTGAAAGAAATACGTGACTATTTTCCTTAACTAAGAGTCATCTCTGGTTTGTGTGCTTTCAGCTGCCCAGATTGAGGCGTGTAGGGCTGCTCAGCCTTTCTCTCAAGCTGTCTACCTGGCCCTTATAATAACTCGCTCCTGAAGCTCTTGCTAGCTATCACCTGTTCAATTATTTTCCCACACAACCCCAAAACACCTAACTCTTGTGATGTAATAATTGCACTTTGATGTCATAATACCATTGTGAATTTGTGAATTCATAATACCATTGTGATGACATACTACCATTGTGATATTATACCACAATCATGTCGTAATAGCATTGTGCTGTCATAATAGCATTGGGATGTCATGATGAATTTTGATTTCATAATGCCATTGTGAAATCATTATAGTTTTGTGATGTTATCATAGCATTTTGATGTCATAATAGCATTGTGATATCATAATAGCATTGTGATTAAAATATCATTATGATGTCATAATAGCATTGTGATGTCAAAATATCACTGTGAAGTCATACCACCATTGTGATAGCATAATACCATTGTGATATATAAATTCCATTGTGAAGTCCCTGGTTGTGAGTCATAATTGTAGTGGGATGTCATAATAGTATTATAATGTCTTCATAGAATTGTGATATCATAATACTATTGTGAAGTCATACTAACATTGTGATGTCATAGTAGCTTTCTGAAGTCATAAAACCATTGTGATAACATATTAACATTGTGATGTCATCATAACATTGTGATGTCATAATAGCTTTGGGATCTCATAACATTGGTGTATCATCATAGCATTAAGATGTCATACCTTTGACTGACTACAACAAGACACACTAAGCAAGTCCTAAATAGTTCTTCCTTCACATATATGTCTATCAAATATTCTGAGCCAGAAGGCTGAAGATTGTTCCCCAATGTGACAGAGAGTTATAGGTGACTATTCAAGGAACAAATTGTTTCTGTCATTTTCTTATATTTTGGAAGCTGCTAACATGCACTTCCTTTTTTTCTCTAGTAACTAATTTTATTCCTTCTCAAGTCTCTGATGGGATTGAAGACCAAATATTTATTCTGCCACAATTAAGCTTAAGTTGTTTAGAATTTAAGAATTGTTTTCATATAGGTAATATCAATAAGGATAAAAGTTAGTTTAGGTATAGAACTCTAAACATATCAAGATAGATAGGATAATCAGATATTTTCTCCTAAGTTGCTAAATACACATGGACTGGACATTACACATGAAGAATTTACCTAAAAGTTTTCATAATTATTATTTTATTGAAAGAAAAGGAGCCTTTTATTGGACTTGAAGGGGAAAATGTTGGTAAAATGTTCTTTTGAAATCTATATTCCTTACCCTTATTCATTCAAATGCAGATTTCTATCCCCCACTTTCTGGTTTCAATACAGATATTGTATTTTGATACTTATTCTATGCATCCTGTCTCAACTTTGTATAAACAGGCTGAAATAAAGTAACTAGCCACACTATTGAGCAAGGAGAGGGGAGGAGCCAAAGGACAGGAAAGAGGGAAGGAGCCAGAGTGCAAGAAATTAGTGGGAGGAAAAAAGGGTTAGGGCAGAGCTAGGAGAGTCACAAGCTAAGAGTGGAACAATAAACTATGTGGAGAATGAACTATTGGGATGAGATATAGCTGTGATATACTAGCATTGTGATGTCATAATACCATTTTGATGTCATATAATTATTAAGACATGAATGTATTGTGATGTCATAATACATTTGTGGTGCCATAACAGCACTCTATTGTCATCATAGCATTGTGATATCATATCATTCTGATGTCCTTATACCATTGTGAACTCATACAGTTATGAAGTCATAATAACATTGTGATGTCATAATAAAATCATGATGTCATAATACCGTTGTAATGTCAAAATAGCTTTTTGCATTCTGATGCTGACATAGCATTGTGATGTCATAACACCATTGTAATGTCATATCATTGTGATGTCAAAATAACATTGTGATGTTCTAATAGTATTGTGATGTCTTGATTTCATTCTGATGCCATTGTGATGTCATAATAGCATTTTCAGGTCATAATTCCATTGATTATTGTCAAAATGGCATTGTGATATGATACCACAATCATCTTGTAATAGCATTTTAATGTCATAATAACATTTTGATGTCATAATATAATTTTGATATGATAGCATTGTGATGTCATATCCTTGTGATGTAATTATAGCATTTTGATGCCACAGTACCATTTTTATGTCATAATTCCATTTGATGTCACAATAGCATTGGGATGTCCTATGATTGTGAAGTTATAAAACCATTGTAATATCATAACATTGTGATGTTATAATAGCACTGTGGTGGCATACCAATGTGATGTCATTATAGGGTTTTAATGTCATGATACCACTCTGATATTATAATGTTATTGTGATGTGAAAACAGCTTTGTAATGTCATAACACCATTGTGATATGACAAAACTCGTGCTGTCAGGATATCATTGTAAAGTCATAATTGCATTGTGAAATCATAATACCATTGGAATGTCATACCGTTGTGAAGACATAAGACAATTCTGAGGTCATAAAACCATTGTGATGTCATACAACAATCATGTTGTAATAGCATTGGGATGTTATAATGCCATTGTGACATCATAATAGCATTTTGAGTTTAGTGCCATTGTGATGTCATACCACAATCATGTCATAAGAGCATTTTGATGTAATACTATTGTGATGTCTAATAGCATTGTTATGTTGTAATAACATTGTGATGCAATTATAGAATCGTGAACTTATAATACCATTGTGATGTCATAATAACACTGTGAAATTATACCTTGGTGATGTCATACTGTTGTCCTGTCATTATATTATTGTGATGTCATTCTCACTTTAAGATGTCACATGAGCATTATGATGCCATAATACCATTGTGAAATAATAATACCTTTCTTATGTATTACCATTGTGATGTCATTATAGGTTTGTGATGTCATGATAGCATTTTTCAGATCATAATGCCATTGTGATATTAAAGTTCCATTGTGATGTCACTGAACAATCATATCATAACAGCATTGTGATGTCATAATACAATTGTGATGTCATACTATCATTGTGATGTCAAAATACTATTGTGATATCATAATAGCATTTTGAGGCCATAATGAAATGGTGATGTCAAAATTCCACTGTGATATCATAATGAGAATAGGAGTTCATAATAGAAGTGTGATCTCATAATAGCACTGGGATATCTTGACACCATTGTTATGTCATAATACCATTGTGATGTCATAATAGCACTGAGATGCTGTGACACAATTGTGATGACATGATATAACTGATATGTAATAATAAAGCTGTAATGTCATAATACAATTGTGATATTGTAATTTCATTGAGATGTCATGGTAGCATTATGATGTCATAATATCTATTACCCCATTGAAATTTCATAATAGAATTGTGATATCATCATAGCATTGTGATGTTCTCATACCATTATTGGCATAATGTTCTTTTAAAAAGTATAGATCTTACCCTTGTTCATTCCAATGCTGATTTCTACCCTCCACTCTCTAGTTTCAATCTTGATATTGCATTGTGATACTTAGTGTAAGTATCTTGTCTCAACATTGTGTAAACAGACCAGAATAAACTACAAGCAACAATATTGAGCAATGGGAGGAGCCAGGGGGCAAGAAAAGAGTGGGAGAAGCCAGAGTGCAGGAAATGAATGCGAGGAGAGAGGGTGAGGGAGAAGAGCTTGAAGAGCAGAGCTGGAGGAGAGATCTTAGAACAGAATGGAGAGAATAAACCAGATATAACACTTAACAAAAAATGGGTAAAATCTAAATATTAGGAAACTATGAGGGCTTGAAGGTTGAGGAGGCAGTAACTATTGATGAGCATTTTGTTCTAAGTTAATCAAATCCACTCTCTGTGTGGTAAAATGGCTATACAGCTGTTTAGGATTAACAGCAAGCAATAATAAAACATGAACCAATAGTAAATATTAATCATCACCTACAACATACCATTGTGAAGCCATTATACAATTGTGACATCATTACACCATTGTGATGTCATGACATTGAGAAAATATATAATAGCATTGTGATGTCATAATAGCATTATGATGTCATAATAACATTATGATGTCATAATAACATTGGAATATTATAATAACATTGGGATGTCATTATAGCATTGTGATGTCATATTATTGTGATGTCATAAACCATTGTGATATCATGATATCATTGTGATGGCATAAATACATTGTAATGATATAATAATAGTACTTGTGGTCATAAAGCCACTATGAATTAAAAATTCCATTGTGATGTCCAACAACAATGATGTTGTAATAGCATTGTGATATCATAATATGATTGTGATATGATAATAATAACATATCATGAAAGCATTGTAGTATCAAAATTGCATTGTTATGTTATATTATTATTGTGATGTTATATTTCCATTGTGATATCATATCATAAGAGATCATAATAACTTTGTGATATCATAATAGCATTGTGATGTCATAATAGCATATTAAATTCATAACATCATTGTGATGTCATAATAGCAGTTTGATATCATTGTAGCATTATGATAATACCATTGTGATGTCATAATAGCATATTAAATTCATAACCTCATTGTGATGTCATAATAGCAGTTTGATATCATTGTAGCATTATGATAATACCACTGTGACATCAAAATTCCATTTTGCTATTATACTAGGTGATTTATTAATGACCTCTTGAAAGAAATATGTGACATTCTTCCTGAACTGAGAGTCTTGGACGCAGGACCTGTCATTTCTAAGTTGTGTGCTTTTAGCTCCCCACATCGAGGCATGTAGGGCTGCTCAGCCTTTCTCTCAAGTAGGCTGTCTACAATTGTGATATCATAATTTCATTGAGATGTCATGGTAGCATTATGATGTCATAATATCTATGTGATATCATAATGGCATTTTGAGGTGATTACCCCATTGAAATTTCAGTTAAAGCCTGAACCTCTTTCTGGCTTTAACCTATTTCATGACATCATTCTCTCTCTCAGCCAATCAGCACCTGATTCTCAGAGCATTGTTCTCCTTATGTCCTCAAATCCCTCAACATATGACACTCATACTACATCCTCTCCTGCAGGCTTTTCAAAGCTCTGAGGGGAGGGAGAATTTCATAGGAAAATCATATTTTGAGTTGGGTGTCTCTCTGTCTATAATATTGGACTGTGTGTCTCTATATGCAATCCCATTTGATGCAGAAGTAAGCATCTCTGTGGATACAAGAACATGACACTGATCTATGAGACGAGGGCAAAGAGCACCATATCTTAATAACAAAAGTTGGGTTTGCTTGAAAATTTCCGTAGGATGCCCTGGCTCCACAACTCAATTAACTGCCAACCAATGCCCCTAGTTTAAGACTTGATTGTTTACAATAGATAGCCTATTGGAACTTTATCCCCAATATTAGGAGACATCCCAATAAGTGAAGACATACCATATTTGTCTTTCTGCATTTCACTTACTTCACCCAGGATGATTTTTCCTGATACCGTCCATTTGCCTGAAAGTAACATGATGTCATTTTCTTAGCTGAAAAATACTCTGTTATGGAAATATTCCACATTTTCCCAAAAGGAGATTGTCAGTGCTGTTCTTAAGAACTTGGAAGTTTCTGGGACTTTAATTATTGTATTAAATGACAAACTATGTTCATTTAGCCTAGAAGTCCCTCCATTTTCTTCCACTTCCTGGTGACTTGAAATGCAATGTCCTCTTGACACTTATCTATTTACAAGTTTAATTCCAGGTGAGGAAAATCAGGGAAGGGTTAGGAGTTATGGCCTTGTTAGGTAATATAATTCCTATTGGAGTTATATTATGAGAGTGTGTGCTTTGAGGTTGATATTCCAACTTGAAAAAAATACGTGACACTTTTCCTGAACTAAGAGTCTTGGACCCAGGAAGTGTCCTTTCTAAATTGTGTGCTTTCAGCTACCCAGATGGAGGCATGTATGTCAGTTCAGCTCTTCTCTCATACAGGCTGTCCATTTGGCCCTTTTCATAACTGGCTCCTGAAAATTTTACTGGATTTCACCTGTTTCATGACATCATTCTGCCTCTCAGACAATCAGTGCCTGAGAGAATCTTGAAGTTTCCATGGAGATGAATAAGCAAACTTTCCTCAGTGTCCAGTATCTCTGATCCTGTGAATAAGTGAATTTTTTCTTGTGAAACCCAAACAGCCTTTTTCTCATCCCTTAATCCAGATCCCACACCATTACTCCTGTTTACCTCTGTGACAATGTCAGGTGGAACATGAAACTTTAATGTTTATTTAACTGTAGAAATTACTAAGTAGGGATGCTTCAATGTGATATGCCTTTAAGGGGAATGTACCAAATGACAAAGTGGTCTCCTACTGTGACCTGAAATTTCTTGGATCTGAAATCGCCTAGATTGTGACTTTGAACTGAGCATTTACTTATGTAATCACTAAATGTACGTTCACATTCTTATTGATATAATAGGCTGGCATGTTCTAGGGATTTCTGGGCTATTGAGTATGTAAGAACAGGGAAAAGAGAATGAAACGAGACAATTCCTGGAACTTGTTTGGCTGAAACTGTAAAAGAATGAGTGTATGTAAAAAAAGAACTGAAAGGCAATTAATTATTTGACAGCTGGTGCTCTTCTACACTAGTGTTGCTAACCCTCTTTAAGCAGGATTGGCTTGGTTCATCTGGATGGATCAGGAGCTGTGTTCTACTCAGTGTTCAGTGAGGAACCCACCTGGTTCTGGGGCCTTCTGGACAGAGAAATGAATCCATGTTATGTGCCTAGGATAAAAAAGCAGTTGTGTTTTATTTAGTGGTGCTCCATACAAACTCTCTACGTGTAGTGTTAGTGCTAGGAGTGATTGTTCAGAGGTTCCACATGAGCTCTGGGGGTCTGAAATAGCTGGGCAACCACTAGTTCATGGCTAGGATTCTCTGCTACATAATGAGATCCTGGAAAGCAAGCCTTACAAAGTAAAACTCTGCCCTCCTTTGGGGAATCTTTTCTCCATGTTAAAAATCATTGTAAAAGTTGTCAACATATTATTTTTATTGAATATTTGGGAATTTCATACACTATACATTACAATGCTCTTCCATTGATCCCATAGTCAAATTCCTACTCATGTGTCAAAATAAACATTTTTTTCTTTAAAATACATCAATTGAAGTATGTGTTGTTCATTTACTCATTAGAACATGATCAGATTCTAAGTGCTAAGTCCCTTGAAGAAACCTGAGTTCATCCTTGTCATGCCCTGGCACAACCCCTAAGAAGAAGCCATTAGTCCTGACGAGCTCTATATTTGCCTTGATGACAGTTTTTCTTATGTATTTATTTATTATGATTTGTTCACTTTCTTTCTCATGAGCTGCTCCCTCCCTTTTCTCCTCCCTGTTCCACCCACCCTCCTTCTTCTACCCTCTTGCACTTTCAATAGATCTCAGTGAGTTTAGGTCCCCCTACCCCTTATATCTGACCCTAAAATATCAGTTCTCATCAACGCTAGCTGCATGGCCTTCCTCTGTGGCCTGAATCTCATGGCATTTTCCTCAAATTGCCTGCAATTTCTTCTGTTTATGACACTCTTCCTGCCTAAATTTCATAGGGAAATCCCATTTAGACCTGGGTGTTTTAAGGTCTGTCTCTCTGCAGAATTTCAAACTATGGGTCTCTGTAGGCAATTCCATTTGATGCAGAAGGATGCATCTTTGTAGATGCAAGATATGATGCTGTTCTATCATTTGAGGGCTGAGAGCAACATATTTTAATAACAACAGCCTGGGTTACTTGAAAATTTCTGTAGGATGGCTTGGCCCAACAAATCAATTAACTGCCACCCAACTGCCATAGTAGAACACTGGTTTGATCACAATTGATGGCCTATTGGAACTTTATCACCCACTCTTAGATGACCTCCTAATAAGTGAATACATGCCATATTTCTCTTTCTGTATTATAGTTACTTCAACAAGGATGATTTTTCCTGGTTCCATCCATCTGCCTGAAAATGCCATGATGTCATTTTTGTTAGCTGAATAATACTCCATTATGGAAATATTCCACATTTTCCCCAAAGGAGCTTATCAGTTCTGTTCTTTACTCCTTGGAAGTTGCTGGGACTTTAATCATTTTATTGAATGATAAACTATCAGGAAAAATATGTTCTTTTAGACTAGAAATTTTTCCATCTTCTTCCACTTGTTTGTGATTTGAATTGCAATGTCCCCTTGAAGCTCATCTATTTAGATGTGGAGTCCCCAGGGAAGAAATGTCTGGGAAGTGTTCAGAGGTATGGCCTTGTTAGATAATAAAATTCCTGTTGGAGTTATAATATAGGAGGGTGCGGTTTGAGGTTGATATGCCAATAAAAGTGACCATACAGATTAGAATCTCTGTCTCTCAGTCTCATTCACTTTATATATGTGTTCTGTTGGTCTCAGTCTATCTTAATCTGTCTTCATATTCTTTCTTTCTCTCTCTGTCTACCTCTCTCTGTCTGCTGCTTGTGGTACAGTATGGAAAGCTTTCAGTTCTCCTGAAGTACTACAACAAGATAACTGCTTGCAGATGAGTACCTAGACGTTCTCTTTAAAAATATGTGCAAGGTCCCAATTAAACACGTAAAACAAAAATATTTGCCTTTGTCAGGGAGCATTCTGCTAATTCAATGACTTAGGGCATATCTGTGCATTTAACAAATAATAACAGAATCTGTGATGATGTAAAACATGCATATCAAGGTCATGTGACTTTAAAAATGGCCACTGAAAGAAATATTTGAGAGCATTCCTGAACTAAGAATCTTAAGTGTCATATCTGAGTTGTGTGCTTTCAGATGCCCAGATTGAGGCATGTAGGGCAGCTCAGCCTTTCTCTCAAGCACACTGTCCACTTGGCCCTTTTAATAACTGGCTCCTGAAACACTTACTGAATTTAACCTGTTTGATGTCATCATCCTCCCTCTCAGCCAATCAGCTCCTAAGAGAATCTTGAAGTTTCCATGGACAAAAGTAAAAAAAAAAGAAAAAAAAAAAACTTTCCTCAGTGTCTAGTATCCCTGATCCTGTGCACATGTGACATTTTCTTGTGAAACACAACCAGCCTTTTTCTCATCCATTTATCCAGATCCCATACCTTTATTCCGTTCAACTCTGTGACAATGTCAGGGAGAAAATGAAACTTCAATATTTACTTAGTTGGACAGCTTCCTAAGTAGGGAAGATTCAAAGTGATGTGGGATTAAGGGAAATGTACCAAATGAAAAGGTGGTGTCCTACTGTGGTATTGGATCTGAAATTTCCTAGGTTTTGACTTTGAACTGAGCAGTAACTGGTGTACTGAATAAATAGACCTTCACATCCTTATTGATATAATAGGCTTGCAGGTTCTAGGTTCCCTGGATTATTGAGACTTTACAAGCAGGGAAAAGAGAAGGAAACCAGACAATTTATGGGACTGGTTTGGGTGAAACAGAGAAAGATCTGTGTATGTAAAAGAGAACTGAGGGAAAATAAACACTTTGACAACTGGTGCTTTTCTACACTAGTGTTGGCAACCCTCTATGAACAGTGATATCTTGGCTGACTGGCTGCATTGTAAGCTGTGTCCTACTCAGTGGTCATTGAGAAATCCTGGGGTTTACAATTAAAACTAATCATTCATTTAGGACAGAGAAATGTATCATTGTTATATGCCTAGGACACAAGAGCAGAAGTTTTTCTTGATGTTGTCCTTCAGACAAACCATCCAAACATGTTAGTCCCAGAACTGCTTGTTCAGTAGTGCCACCTGAGCTCATGTGTAAAGACTAGTTCATGCCTAGGATTCTCAACTACATAATGAGTTCCTGGAAAGCATGCCTTGCACATTCAAACTCTGCCGTCGTTTAGTGGAATCTTTTCTCCTTGTTAAAATTCATTGTAAAAGTTGTCAACATATTACTTTTTTTGATTATGTGGGAATTTCATGTAATTTATGTTAAACTGCTTTTACATTGCTCCCAAGTTTAAATTCCTATCCATGATACACACTAGTTTTTTTTTTCTTTAAAATACATCAATTCTAATATGTGTTGCTCATATACTCATTGGAACATGATCAGAATTTCAGTTCCAAGTCCCTTAAAGAAAACTGAGTTCATCCTTGCCCTGCTGTGGCACCACCCTCAAGAAGAAGCAATCAATCCTTAAGAGCTTTAAACTTAGTCACCTTATGACAGTTTTTCTTATGTATATATTTATTATGATTTGGTGACTTTGTATCCCTGCTGCTGCCCCTTCCCTCTTAACTTTCCAGTGTCACAGACCATCCTTCTTCAACCCTTATGCCCTTTCTCTATTTCCCCGATTGGCGAGGTCCTCCTCCCCCTTATAACTTACCCTACCTTATTGCATCTCAACAAGCCTGGCTGTATCTTCTTTTTCTGAGGCCTGATTCTCAGGGCATTTTTCTCCTTGTGTCTTCAACTCTCTCTACTTATGACACACTTCCTGACTCTTTTCTTGCAACATTCCCAAAGCTCTGTAAGGCTGGGATTTTCACAAGTAAATCCCATTTAGAGCAGGTTGTTTTAAGGTATCTCTCTGTATAATACTGGACTGTATGTCTCTATGCAATTCCATTTGATGCATAAGGGTGTATCTCAGTGGATTCAACATATGACACTGATCTATCAGTTGAAGACAGAGAGCAACGTATTTTAATAACAGCCTGTGTTGTTTTAAAATTTCTGGAGGATGGCCTGGCCCAAAAAAATCAATTAATTGCCACCCAATATCCCTAGTGAAAGAGTAGTGTGGTCCTAAACGATGGCCAAATGGAACTTTATCCCCTAATAATAGGATACCTCCTAATAATTGAATACATACCAAATTTCTTTCTTCATTTTAGTTACTTCACACAGAATGGTTTATCTTGGTTACATCCATTTACCTGAAAATATAATGATGTCATTTTCTTAGCTGAATAATGCTTCCTTATGGAAATATTCCACATTTTCCCCAAAGGAGGTTATCAGTACTATTCTTTAGAACTTGAAAGTAATTGGATCTTTAAACATTGTATTGAATGCAAACTATCAGGATAACTATGTCCTTTTAGCCTAGAATTCCTTCCATCTTCTTCTACTTCCTGGTGATTTTAAATGCAATGTCCCCTGTAAGCTTATCTACTTAACATGTTTAGTCCCCAAGGAAGAAATGTCTGGGAAGGATTAGATGGTATGGTCTTGTTAGATAATATAATTCCTTTAGGAGTGATAATATAGGATGGTGTGCTCCGATGTTGATATACCAATGAAAGTGACCAGACAGAATGGAGTCTCTCTCAGTCTCTGTCACTTTATATCTTTGATTCTGTTGCTCTTTTTTTCTCTATTTCTGAATTTGTCTCTCTAGCACTTTCTCTCTCAGTTTCCCTCATGCTGTCTGCCACTTGAAGATCAATATGAAAAGCTCTCAGTTCTTCTAAAGGACAACAACAAGATGAAATCTTGCTGACATGACATCCTGGATGGTATCTGTAAAAATATAAGCAAGGTCATAATTTAACACTTTTTGTTCAAAGATTTGCCTTGTTCAATTAGTATTTTCACAGTAAGTAATTCACTGACTGAAGACATGCCTGTGCATTTAACAAATAATAATGGAATCTGTCATAATGTGAAAGACACGTGACTTTATTAATGATCACTTGATAGAAATATGTGACACTTTTCCTGAACTAAGAGTCTTGGACACAGGAACTAACATCTCTGGGTTGGGTGCTTTCAGCAGCCCAGTTTGAGGCATGTAGGGCTGTTCAGCCTTTCTATCAAGCACAGTGTCCACTTGGCCCTTTTAATAACTGGCTCTTGAAACTCTTACTGGCTTTCACCTGTTTCATGACATCATTCTCCATCTCAGCCAATCAGCACCTGAGAGAATCTTTAGGTTTCCATCAAGATGAGTAGACAAAAATTCCTTAGTGCCCAGTATCTCTGGTCCTGTGCACGTGACATTTTTTTTTTTTTTTTTTTTTGAAATTCAACAAGCCTTTATTGCATCCCTTTTGCCAGATACCACAACTTTACTCCTATTTGCCTCTGTGACAATGTCAGGTAGGAAATTAATCTTTAATGTTTACTTAATTGGACAGCTTCCTATATAGGGAAGCATCAAAGTGATGTGAGATTAAGTGGAATTTACCGAATGACAAGGTGATCTACTACTGTGGTCATGGATCTGAAATTTACTAAGTTGTGACTTAAAACTCATCAGTTACTGGTGTACTCACTAAATAAACATTCACATTGATATAATTGGTTGTAAGGATCTAAGGTTCTCTGTTTCACTGAGTCTTTAAGAGCATCGAAATCAGTAGGAAACCAGACAATTCCTGGGACTGGTTGGGCTGAAATAGAGAAAGATGTGTCAGTGGAAATGGAGAACTGAAGGCAGGCCTGTTCTACAATAGGGTTTTCAACCCTGTATGAGAGGGTTGCCTTGACTGACTTGTCCAGCTCGGCAGTTGTGTCCTTCTCTATGGTCAGTGAGCAATCCTCCTGGTCCTGGGGTTTACAGTTAAAACTGGACCTTCAGGAAAGAATAATTCTTCCATGTTATATGTCTAGGACAGAAGAAATGCTTTTCACAGTGCCATCAAGCTCATGGGGTCTTAGGTACCTGGATAAACACTAGTTCATGTCTGGGATTCTCTGCTACATATTGATTTTCTGGAAAACATGAATTATAAAGTCACTTTCTTAGCTAAATAATACTCCTTTATGGAAATATTCCACATTTTCCGCAAAGGAGATTGTCAGTCTTGTTCTTTAGAAATTGGAAGTTGCTGGGACATAATCATCGTATTGCATGATAAACTCCACCCTCCTTTAGCGGAATCTTTTCTCCATGTTAAAAGTTGTCAACAGGGAGGCTCAGAAGATGGCAGTGACTAGTGTGCAGCTTAGCTGAAGGGGAGAGGACCTGCAATGTGGAAATTGTTGAGCGAAGGGGCTGATCAACCCAGAACAGAGTTATCTAGACTTCCAAGAAGAAAGAGACTAACCATGATCTGAGTCCATCCAGAATCAGGTCATGGAAGACTCCTCCAGGAGGAGACACCCCAAGAGGTGATCCCCAGCACTTCCCCATACCCAACTTCCTCCTCCTTCTTGGAGAAGGCAGGAGGCATCCAGCAGAATCTGCCACAGACCACACTGTCTGTACCACAGCCCCAATGAAAGCTGCAGCTCCCACAAAAAAAAAAAAAAAAAGGTTTGGGGCTGAGAAAACCCTTTTGGGCACTCCCCCAAGAACAAGAACACCACCATAACCCTGCCCCAGTGGAGCTAAAGGATGGAGAGGTGCACAGTGACTTCGCAGTGCCCAGACCCCAGTGCTGCTGGCTGCTACTAGCAAACAAACTTCAGCTCATGATCTGGGACTCTTGTTGTAAAGAGTTATTGATATTTACTGTTTTTTTTTTTATTTTCTTGTAATGCTGCTGTTAATCCTCAGCAGCTGTTTAGCCAAATCACCACAGAGACTGGGTTTTTTGTTAACCTAGAACTGAAAGGGTTAGGCTAACTTTGTAACCTATATGTCTTCTGAAGCCTATAGTTTTGAGTTTTAGGTCCAAGTTAAGCTAAAGCCTCTTATTACCTTTCCAGAGAGTAAAGGAATGTGACCCTATCTGTGAGGACAGATAGAAAGGGCAAGCAAGCAATGACCTTCACTCAGCAAAAGGAGGACCAGACCCTTGTCCTTGAGATAGCGTTTCTTAACAACGAACCTAGACTTCTTCTGAGTAGCTTTTGACCTCCAGCCAAAAGTCTGTAGCCCCTAATCTTCAGCGATGAGCTAACCACCCCGACCTTAAATTGCAGCTGCATCCACACTTGGCAGGACTGGCCAAGCTTGAGCACCTAAGACTAACCACTTATCTTACTTTATAGCTTCCTCATCCAATCCTAAGTTGCCAAAACTGCAACTTCAAATTTCCCACAATTTTTCTTTTAAAAACCTAAAGGCCTTTGTCTCCCGGTGCCACTCTTTGCTGACCAGCAGGGGTGACCCCATTGTGCAATGGTTAATAAACCTCTTGCTTTTGCAATGAGTCTTGGTCTGGGGGAGTTTCTGGGAAGGGCGCGATCTTAAACTCCTGAGCTGTGAGACCCCAGGTCTTACAAAATCATAGTTCTGGTTCATGTTCCACATTCTCCAATATCTCTCCTCCAGCTCTGCTCTCCATGTGCTCTCCCCTCCTCGAGCTGCTCCTCCTTCTCGCCTCGTCCTGTTCTCTAGCTCCTCCCCTCTTTCCTGTCCTCTGGCTCCTCCCATTGCACAACATTGTATCTAGTTGCTTTATTTGTGTCCTGTTACACAAGAGTTGAGACAGGATGCTTATAGTGAGTATCACAATGCAATATCCAGTTTGAAACCAGAGATTTGGGGGTGGAGAAATCAGCATTTGAATTAACAAGGGTAAGGCATATACATTTTAAAAGAACATTATACCAGCAGACTGTGGTCATTCAACATATCCTGAGACTCTCCCGGGTCCAACACAATAAGGTCTAGCACCAAGTTCTAGCACCAGCAGCCCACCGGCCCCTGGCAGAGAAACCCCGTCTCATGATCTGTTCCCCATTTTTTAACTAGATTATTTTATTTGTTGCTTTTCAATTTGTATAGTTCTTTATATATTCTGGATATTTGTCCTATGTCACATAGAGTCTTGGTGAAGATTCTTTCCTAATTTGTAGGTATTCATTTTGTCTTGATGACAGTGTCCTTTGCTTTACAGAAGGTTTTGAGTTTCATGAGGTTCCATTTACTGATTGTTGCTCTTAGAGCCTGTGCTATCGGTTGGTGTTCTGTTCAGGAAGTTGTCTCCTGTGCAAATGAGTTCAAGGTTCTTCCCCACTTTTTTTTCTAACTGATTTAATGTGTCTGGTTTTATGTTGAGGTCTTTGATATACTTAGACTTTAGTTTTGTGCAGGGTGATAAGTATAGATCTATTTGCATTTTTCTATATGTAGACATCCAGCTAGATCAGGACCATTTGTTGAAGATGCTATCTTTTTTTCCATTTCGTGGTTTTGGCATCTTTGTCAAACTCAGCTTTTTTTAAGTGTGTGGTTTTATTTCTGGGTCTGCTAAAACGTTCCATTGAGCCACCATTCTGTTTCTATGACAGTACCATGCAGTTATTATTACTGTTGCTGTTAATTTTACTACAACTTGAGATAAGGGATGGTGATACTTCCAGAAGATCTTTTATTGTAGAGGATTGTTTCAGCAATTCTGGGTTTCTTGTTTTTCCATATGAAGTTGAGAATTTTTTCTTTCAAGAAAAATGTAAAGAATTGTGTTGGTAATTTGATGGGAATTGCAGTGAATATGTACATTGCTTTTGGTAAGATGGCCATTTTTACTATGTTAAGCATACCAAGCCATGAGCATGGGAGCTCTTTCCATCTTCTGATATCTTCTAATTATTTCCTGAGAGACTTGAACATTTTTTCATGCAAATCTTCGACTTACTTGTTTAGGATCCTACAAAGGTACTTTATGTCTTTGACCAAATACAAGGACACATCAGAGATATCATCTAATATGACCAAGTAGGCTTCATCCCAGGTATTCAGGAGTGGTTCAATATATAGAAATCCATCAATGTGATTCACCACATTAAAAAAAATGAAAGAAAAAAAGAGCACATGATTATTTCCTTATATGTTAAAAAAGCATTGGGCAAAAACCAACCTCCATTAATGTTTAAAGTATTGGACAGATCAAGGATATAAGGAGCATATCTAAATATAGTAAAGGCAATATACAGGAAGCTTATAGCAAACATCAGACTAAATGGAGAGTGACTTAAAGCATTCCCACTGAAATCAGAGACAAGGCAAGGCTACCCATTCTTCTCCATGTCTCTTCAACACAGTTCTGGAAGTCCTTGCTAGAGCAGTAAGACAATTGAAGGAGATCAAAGGGATACAAATCACAAAGGAAGAAATCAAAGTATCACTCTTTGCAGATGATATGATAGTATACCTGAGTGAAAAAAAAAAATTCTAACAGGGAATTCCTACTGCTGATAAACACCTTCAGCAAAGTGGGTGGATACTAAATTAACTCAAAAAAATTAGTAGCTCTCAAGTATACAAAAGACCTGAAAAAGAAAATAGGGAAACAAAAGCAATTATATTATCTAACAAGGCCATACCTCCTAACCCTAACCAGACATTTCCTCACTGGGGACTTCACATGTAAATAGATGGGATTGTACATTGCAATTCAAATCACCAGGAAGTAGAAGAAGATGGAGGAAATTCTAGACTGAAAGAACATGGTTATCCTGAAATTTTTTAAATCAGTAAAGTCATTAATGTCCCAGGAACTTCCAAAGACTAAAGAATAAGGCTGAAAATCTCCTGTGAAAACATGGAATATTTTCATAATGGAGTATTATTCACCTAAGAAAACAAGAACAAGATATCTTCAAGCAAAAGGAAAGGACCAAGAAAAATCATCCTGGGTGAAGTCCCTAAAATATAGAAAAACAACTATGGTAATTATTCACTATGAGGAGGTCTCCAAATAGTGGGGGATTAAGTTCCAATAGGTCATCTATTGTGAGAAAAATCACTCTTCCACTAGGGGGATTGGATGGCAGTTAATTGGGTTGTTGGGCCAGGTCATTCTATGGAAATTGTCAAGCAAACTAGGCTGTTGTTATTAAAATATGCTGCAGTCTGCCCTTATCTGATAGATCAGTGCCATGTTCTTGTATCCACAGATACGCTTCCTTCTGCATCAAATGGGATTGCATATAGATAAACACAGTCTGATATTATGTACAGAAAGACCTTAAAACCCACATTTCTAAATGGGATTTCTCTATGAAATTCTCTCATCAGAGCCCTGGGAAACCTGCAGGTTTGGAGGCAGGAAGAGTGTCACAAGTAGAGGTAATTGAGGACACAGGAGAACAATGCCCTGAGATTCAGGCCACAGAGGAAGAAGATGCAGCCAGCCTTGATAAGACCTGATAAGTGAGGTTCAGAGAGAAGGGGGAAGAGGACCTTCTCTGTCAGGTAACTAAAGAAAGGGCATAATGGTAGAAGGAGGGTGGTTGGGACTGGAAGAAGAATTGGGAGGGGGCAGTAGAGGAGATACAATGTGAACAAATTGTAATAAATTAATACATAAGAAAAACTATGATCAAGGGGATGAAGTATAAGAGCTCTTCAGGACTGATAGCTTCTTCTTGAGGGTGGTAACAGGATGCAGCAAGGATGAACTCAGTTTTCCTTAAGGGACTTGGCACTGAGACTCTGATGTTGTTCCAATGAGTATATGAACAACACATACTTCAGTTGATGTATTTTCAAGAAAAAAAAGATTTAGTGTGTCACATTGGTAGGAATTTGAACCTGGGAGAAATGAAGTGAAATGTATATTATCTGATATTACCACATAATCAATAAAACTAGTATGCTGATAAATTTTACAATGACTTTTAATTTGGAGAAAAGATTCTGCTAATTGAGGGCAGTGTATGACTTTATAAAGCATGCTTTCCAGGAACTCGTTATGTAGCAGAAGACCCTAGCCATGAACTAGTGGTTATCCTCAGACCACATGTTCTCAGGGGGCACCCCTAACAAGCAGTCTTAGCACAATCACAAGAAAAAAGAACACAGCTTCTCTTGTGTCATTGACACATTTTTAACTGTAAATCACAGAAGTAGGAGGGTTCCTCACTGACCACTGAGTAGGACATAGCTGCCTGTCCATCCAGGTCAGCCAAAGCTAACATGCTCATTGAGTTTTCCCAACTCTAGTTGTGAACAGCAACAGCTGTCAAGTAATTTATTGCCCTTCAGTTCTCCATTTTACACTCACTGATATTTCTCTGTTTTTGCCAAAAGAGTCCCTGGAATTTTTAGGTTTCCTTCTCTTTTCCTGCCTCTTAAAGAATCAATATCCTAGGTTTCTCAAGACCCTGGCTGCCTATTTTATCAATAAGAATGTGAAGGTACATTTAGTGAATACACAAATAACTGCTAAGTTCAAAGTCACAACTTAGGAAATTTCAGATCCAGCACCACGTTTGTAGACCACTCTGTTATTTGGTACATTCCTCTTAATCCCACATCACTATGAAGCTTCTGTACTTCCAAAGCTGTCCAAATAAATAAACACAAAAGTTTCATTTTCTACCTGACATTGTCACTAGGTAAACAGGAGTAAAGATGTGGCTCCTAGATGAAGGCTCATTGGGTTTCACATGGAAATGTCATTAGTGCATAGAATCAGATATACTGGACTCTGAGGATAGTTTGTTTACTCACTTCCATGGAAACCTCAAGATTCAATCACGTGCTGATTGGCAGTCTGATGTCATGAAACTAGGGAAAGCCAGTAAGAGTTTCAGGAACCAGTTATTAAAAGTGTCAAGTGGACAGTCTACTTGAGAGAAAGGCTGAGCAGCCCTACATGCCATAATTTGGGTAGCTGAAAGTACACAACACAAAGATGACGGTTCCTGAGTCCAAGACTCTTAGTTCAGGAAAAGTGTCACATATTTCTTTAAAGAGGTCATTAATAAAGTCAACTGTCCTTGACCTGTGACTTTCACACTATCACAGAATGCACTATTGTTTGTTACATGCACAGATATGTCCTCAGTCAGTGAATTACTTACTAGGAAAATGTTTGCTGAATAAGACAAATCTTTGAACAAAAATCGTTTAATTGGGACCTTTCTTATAATTTTACAAAGACCATCCATGATGTCAAGTCAGCAATCAGTCTTCTTGTAGACCTTTAGCAGAACTGAAGGTTTATACAGAACCACAGATGGTATGCAGAGAGAGTGAGACACAGAGAAAGAGCTAGAGAGATTCAGAAATAGACCAAGCCCAACAGAAACAAAGAAAGTGACAGAGACTGAGAGACAGAGACTCCATTCTGTCTGGTCACTTTCATTGGCAATCAACCTCACAGCACACCCTTTTATAATATAACTCCAATAAGGAAATATATTATCTAACAAGGGCAAACCTTATAACACTTCCCTGAATTTTGCTTATTGGGGACTAAACATGTAAATACATGAGCTTCAAGGTGACATTGCAATTCAAATTACCAGAAAGTGGTAGAAGATGGAGAGACTTAAGTCTAAGAGTACATAGTTATCCTGATAGTTTGGCATTCAGTACAATGATTAAAGTCCCAGTAACTTCCATGTTCTCAAGAACAGGATGGACAATCTCCTTTGTGGAAAATGTGAACTATTACCGTAACAAAGTATTATTCAGCTAAGAAAATGACATCATGCTATTTTCAGGCAAATGGGTAGAACCAGGTAAAATCATCCTGGGTTAAGTAACTAAAATATAGAAAGAGAAATATGGTATGTATTCACCTATTAGGAAGCCTCCTAATAGTGGGGGCTAAAGTTCCAATAGTCCATCTATTGTGACCAAACCAGTCTTCCAAATGGTACTGGGTGGCAGATAAGAGTTGTTGGGTCAGGGGATCCTATGGAAAATTTCAAGCCAGCTGGGCTGTTGTTATTAAAATATGTTGCTCTGTGCTCTGAAAGGATATATCAGTGCCATTTTCTTTGAGCCACAGAGATGGGATTGCATACAGAGACCCACAGTCCAATATTGTGCACAGAGAGACCTTAAAACCCACATCTCTAAATGGGATTTCCCTATGAAATTTTCCCTCCTATCAAAGCTCTGGAACCCTGGAGGGGTGGAGACAGGAAGAGTGCCATAAGCAGAGGGAATTGAGGACAGAAGGATGACAATGCCCTGTGAATCAGGCCACCAAGGAAGAAGATGCAGCCAGCCTTGATGAGTCCTGATAAGCTAGGATCAGATTGAAGGGGGATAAGGAACTCCCCTATCAGGGAAGTATAAAAAGGGCATAGGGTTATAAGAAGGAGGGTGGGTGGGAATGGAATGAGAAGAGGGCGGAGGTCACCAGATAGAATACAAAGTGAACAAATTGTAATAAATAAATACATAAGAAAAATATGATCAAGGTGATGAGCTATAGAGCTCTTCAGGACTTGCTGGCCTATTCTTGGAGGTGGTGTCAGGGTGCATAATGCTGAACTCAGTTTCCTTTAAGGGACTTGACATTGAGACTGATTGTGTTCCAATGACTATATATTAATAACACATTCTTGAATTGGTTCATTTTAAACAAACAAACAAAAAAGAAATTGAGTGACAGATGGTTATGAATTTGAATCTGGGAGCAATGTAAAAGGAGGGTAATGTATATTATATAAAATCCCCACATAATCAAAAAATAATATGTTGACAATTTTACAGTGACTTTAAACATGGAAAAAAGATTTCGCTAAAGTAGGACAGATTTTTGACATTGTAAGCCATGCTTTCCGGGAACTCATTATGTAGCAGAGAATCCTAGCCATGAACTAGTGCTTACACAGCTGTCTCAGGACCTATGAGCTCAGGTTACACCTCTGAACAAACAGTCCTGGCATTAAAAATATGTTTAGAGGGTTTGTCTGGAGGACAGGTAGGAAACACAGCTACTCTTGTGCCCTAGGCATGTAACATGCAATAATTTCTCTCTCCAAAATACCCAGGCTTAACTGTAAACCCTAGGACAAGCAGGGTTTCTCAATGACCACTCAGTAGGACATACCTGCCAATCCAGCCAGGTCAGCCTAGGCAACCCTGCACATAGAAGTTTGGCAACAGTAGAGTGAAACAGCACCAGCTGTCAAATATTTTATTGCCTTTCTGTTCTCCATTTATATATGCCAATATTTCTCTGTTTTTGCCAAAAAAGGCCCATTAATTGTCTGGTTTCCTTCTCTTTTACCTGCTCTTAAAGTCTCAATACCACAGGAAACCCTAGACAATCTCAGCCTCTTACATTATTAAGAATGTGAGGGTATATTTAGTGAGGACCCGAGTAACTACTCTGATCAAAGCCACAACCTAGGAAATTTCAGATCCAAAACCACAGTATGAGACCACTTTGTCATTTGGTACGTTTCCCTTAATCCCGCATCACTTCATCATTTTGAAGCTTCCCTAATTAGAAAGCTGTCCAATTAAATAAACATTAAAGTTTGATTTCATACCTGACATTGTCACAGAGGTAATCAGGAGTAAAGTTGTGTGATCTGAATAAAGGGTTGAGATAAAGACCAGTTATGTTTCACAAGAAAAAATTCAGTAGTGTATAAGGTCCACGATACTGGACACTGAGGAAAGTTTGTTTACTCATCTCTGTGGAAATCTCAAGATTCTCTCAGGTGCTGATTGGCTGAGTGGAGAATGATATCAAGAAACAGGTGAAAGCCACTAAGAGTTTGAGAGCCAGTTATTAAAAGGGACAAGAGGATAGTCTGCTTGAGAGAAAGGCTGAGCAGCCCTACATGCCTAAATATGGGAAGCTGAAAGCACACAATGCAGCGACGTCAGTTCCTGTGTCCATGTCTCTTAGTTCAGTTAATATGTCACATATTTGTTTCAAGTGGTTGTGAATAAATTCATGTGTCCTTGACATTTGACTTTCACACTATCACAGATTCCATTATTATTTGTTTCATGCACATGTATGTACTAACCCAGTGAATTACTTACTGTGAAAATGCTCCCTACCAAGGCAAATCTTTGAACAATGATCATTTAACTGGGACCTTGTCTATATTTTCAAAAAGAATATCCATGTTGATGTCATGTCAACAAGCAGTCATCTTCTTGTAGCCTTCAGCAGAACTGAGAGCTTTTCATACTGAACCACAAGCAGCAGAGAGAGAGAGGGAAACAGAGAGAAACAGAGAGAGAAAGAGCTATAGAGACAGATTCAGAAATAGAGAGACTAAGACCAACAGAAACAAAGATGTAAAGTGACAGAGACTAAGAGACACAGACTCCATTCTGTTTGGTCACTTTCATTGGCATATCAACCTCACAGTATGCCTTTCTAAAATATAAATCCAATAGGAATTATATTATCTAAGAAGGTCATACCTCCTAACACTTCCAGACTTTTCCACACTGGGGATTAAACATGTAAATATATAAGTTTCAAGGGGACATTGCAATTCAAATCATCATGAAGTGGAAGAAGATTTCTAAGATAAAAGTTTGTCATTCAATACAGTGATTAAAGTCTCAGCAAATGCAAAAGACTAAAGAACAGGACTAACAATCTCCTTTCGGGAAAATGTGGAATATTTCCATAACAGAGTATGATTCACCTAAGAAAATGACACCACAATGGTAGTATATAATCATAATGCCATTATAATATCACAATGCTATTATGAAAATACAATGCTATTATGACAACACAAAGATATGACCTCACAATGCTATTATGACATCACAAACCTATTATGAAATTACAATGGTGTTATCACAATACCATGATGGCATCACATTACTACGATGACTTCACAATGGTTTTTTTGACATCAGAATGGCATCATGACATTGAAATTTATCAAGACATCCCAATGCTTTGGTGACATCCCAATGGTTTTATGACATCACAATAAAATTATTACAACCATAGACTATTATGACATCACAATGGGTTCATAAGATCAACATGCTATTATGGCATAGCAATGCTATTATGACATCACTATTTTATTATGACATCATATTCCATTTCGAGATAAATGTGGTATGACTTCACAATGGAATTATTACATTACAATGCTATCATGACTTCATGACAACGGTACGACTTTACAATGATATTAGGTAATCTCAATGTTATGAGGACATCAAAAAAGCAATTATTTCATCACAATGGTATGTTAACAGAATGCTATAATGATGTCACAATTCTATTATTTATCACAATGTTGTTATGACTTCACAATGCTATTATAACATTACAATGATATTATGATATCACAATTGTATTATATCACTATGCTATTAAGACATCATGATTGTATTATGACATGTTGTGGTGGGACATAACAATTGAATTGAATTTTGACAACAGAATGATATTAAGAGGTTACAATTCTATTATGAGTACATCACAAAGCTTTTATGACATAATTTTTTATGACATCACAACACAATTATGATATTACAATGGTGTTATGACATCACCATTGTTTTATGAGTTCACAATGCTATGATGAGGTCACAATGGAATTATGATCTCACAATGGTATTTTGACTTCACAATGGTATTATGACATCACCATGCTATTATGATAGCACAATGGTTTTACATCATGTTTGTTGTATATCATCACAATGGAATTTTGATATCAAAATGCTATTATGACTTCACAATGCTAATTCTTTACAATGGTATTATGAAATCAAAATAGTATTAGGGTAGCATGCTATGATGATATTAAAATAGTGTCATGACATCCCAATGGTATTATGACACAGCAATGTTATTATAACATTACAGTGTCATCATAACATCACAATGATACGACATTACAATACTATTATGACATCACAATGCTATGATATCGCAAAGGTATTATCATATCACAATGGTATTATGACATTCCATTGGTGTTATGAGTTCACAATGCTATGACGACATCACAATGCTATTACTAATTCATAATGCTATTATGCTATTTCAATGCTATTACAACATCCCAATGGTATGAAATCACAATGCTATTAGTACATACCAAAGGTATTTCTCATCACAATACTATTATGACATCACACTATAACCTCCCAATGGTATTATGATTTCAGTATGTTATTGACATCACAATGCTTTTATGCTATGGTGTTTTGACTTCACAATGGTGTTATGAATTTACAGTGCTACTATGTCATCACAATGAAATTATGACCTCAAAAAGTTCTGATGACCTTACAATGAACTTATGACATTACAACGGTATTATGACATTTTTGTGGTATGACATCATACTGTAATTTTGACATACAAATTCTGTTATAACTTCACAATGGAATGACTTCACAATGCTATTAAAACATCACAATGTATTATGACATCACAATGCCTTCATGACATCAAACTTCATCATAAAATTCCAATGTTATTATGATAACCCAATGGTATTACAACAGGATTGTGGTATGATATCACAATGGAATTTTGACATAACAATGATATTGTGATATCAAAATGCTATTATGACACATTGCAAAGGTGTTATGACATCTGAATGGTGTTATGAGTCACAATGCTATGATAATATCACAATGATATTATGACATCATAATGCTATCATGATATCTCAATGCTATTAAGACATCAAAAGATTATGACATCCCAGTGCTAATATGACTACATAATGGTGTTATGACTTCACAATAATATGACGTCACATTGCTATTATAAAACCACAATGATCTTATGTCATCAGTATGGTATGATGATATCAACATGGCATTATGACATCAAAACTCACTATGACATCCTAATGCTTTTATGACAGTACTAAACTATTAAGACATGATTATGGTATGACTTCACAATGGAATTATGACATCACATGATATTATTAAATCACATGAGTATCATGACATCCCAATGGTTTTATGATTTCACAAAGGTATTATGACATCACAATGTAATTATGACATCATATTAGTTTTATGACATCACAATGATATTATCATTTCATCATGGTATTATAATATCACAATGTTGTTATGATATCACAACGCTATTATGAAACCAAAAATTTAAGGAATATGAACTAAAGAAAACTGGGACAAGGGCTGGAGAGGAGGCTCAGAAGTTAAGAGCATTGGTTAGTCTTACAGATATCCTTCTTCAATTTCCAACAACCACAACTGACATACTAACATACTGTGCTATATAGTGACTCACAACCATCTATAATGAATTCTGGTACCATCATTCAGGATGCAGGCAGAACATTCTCTATATAATATAATATAACATAATATATAATATAATATAACATCTTATTTACTTAAGTTGTGTGTGTATATATATATATATACACAACTTAAGTAAATAAATTGTTGGTACAAAGTTCTTTTGGAATGTATACAATTTACCCTTGTTCATTTAAATGCTGATTTCTGTCCCCCACTCACAGGATTCAATCCAGAAATTGCACTATGATGCTTGTTCTATGAATCACCTGTCTCAAGTTTGTGTAAACGTGCCACCATTTGTTCTCTGTATTTTCAACCGGATACAATGCTGAGCAATGGAGAAGATAGGGTGGGACATCCTGGTCCATAGTGGGAGGAAGAGGAAGGAAGCAGTGGAGGGGAATTGGAGAATCAGGAGGAGAGGGCTTGGAAACATGTGTAGAGATAGACCATACAAAAGATATGACTAAAGCACGTATAATGAGTGAAATCTGAATGTTAGGAATCTATGCAGTCTTAGAGTTATAGGATGAAATAACTATTGCCCATCATTGTGCTCTAGGTTAATTAAATAAATCCCAGTCTCTGTGTTGTGATTGGGGTATACAGATAGTTTAGGAATAACTGCTGCTTAACTAAAAGATATTTCAAATAGTAAATATTAATAACTATCAACAAATGGCACAAAGCTAATCTAACTGTACAATAAATGACCACCAGTAATCTAAGTATCCAGAGCCTTTGAATCATACTTTAACATCATTTGGTGGGGGGAATAAGCTCTCAGTAATCCAACCCCTATAACCTATACTTAAAACCTAAAAATTCTTAGGTCCATTACTATCTCTTTAAGAGAGACTCTTAAACTGGCCCAGGAGCAAAAGACAGCCTATTGTGGATAGACCTGAGACTTAACATAACAAAACTGGCTGCTGCTATATTCTAACAGGAGGATAAACAAGCCATGGCTCCCTTTTACTGTGGTTGGCTCAGCTCAGCTCAACTCAGCAGCCATGTCTGAAAAGAAAGAAATGCAGGCATACAGACTTCTAGACATTTAGGTCTAAAACTGCATCTAAAATTAATAATAATAATGGCAGAGGGTGTTTTGATCCACTTTGGATTTGTTTTGGTTGTCATAGTAATGAATCTACTTGCAATGTATTTAATGGTGGTGGCTCTCCTGGAGGACTTCTCCAAGAAAGTGAAAGGAGAAAATGGGGAAAATAACCAAGGAATGGACTATTAAGTTACAGACATTAGAAAGGGCACTCTTTCTAATAAATATTAGATTAATAATGGCTAAAATTCAAAGCTCTCTAGCTGCAAGATACTAGTAAACTCTTTCTGGAAAGGGTCCTTCAATTCATTAAAACATCAACTAAATTCCAAAAAAAAAAAAAAAAAAAAAAAAAAACAAAACAATCAACTGGGCTCTATTTTTTACAGCATAACTGACCCAAAACTTAAAATTTTCTTGTCTCTTTGCTTAAATTTCATTTAAAGGCTTTGAGTTACAATTACATTGATTTGAGGAAAAAATATTTGAACAAGTTGATGAAGGCACATGCCTTTGATCCAAATACAAACTAAAAAGAAACAGGTATATCTCTGAGTCCTGGATCAGTCCAATTTACATAACAAAAGCTAGGATGGCAAATCCAGCTGTTTAGCCACTTGCAGAGATAGTCTAAGATTCAAAATGACAAAATTGTCCTTAAGGTTACCATATAAGTTCTTTTTTCTTAATGATAGATGTTATATTCTTACTGTTTTAAAGATTGAATTCACATCAATTTGAGGTTTATATGAGGAGAGATCATCATGTCACAATGCTTTGAAAAGTTCAGCCAATCTCAGAAAGTGGGACATCCATAGAAAAACTGGTGCCAAAAGTCATTTTGGCTTAAGAGATATGTTCTGTTGGTCAGGGTAAGGACCTGAAATTAGGCTGGGAGAAAATCATGCAAAGTGCACGCCTGCCATGTCAAAAAACCTTTTACATGCTGACTAAATTAACATGCCATACTGCTCTGGAAGCTGACTTATCCTTTCAACATGAGATATTTTCAAGTGGGATA
This sequence comes from Meriones unguiculatus, assembly GCF_030254825.1. Classification (NCBI taxonomy): domain Eukaryota; kingdom Metazoa; phylum Chordata; class Mammalia; order Rodentia; family Muridae; genus Meriones; species Meriones unguiculatus. Next base: position 15,714,127 of record NW_026843710.1, on the reverse strand, counting down.
GATATTGGTCATGCCTAATGCAAGACAGACACAGAAGGCTTACAACTGGCAAAGTACACACCAGCCTAGTTAAGTACTGAATACTCAAAAAGAATACTTTATATGTTTAAAAAGCAAAACTGTCCATCCCATATCAAAATGGGCACAAACAAAAGATAGCCAAAAAATGTCAAAACCCAGGTACACGATGCTTACCCTAACTATAAACCTAATCCCTAACCCTAACAATAACCTTAGCCCTAACACTAACCCTAAGCTTATGGTATGCTGACATCACAATGGAATTTTGACATCATAATGGCATTATACCTCAAAATGCTATTATGATATCACTATGGCATTTAGAAATCACAATGATAATATGACATCACAATGGAATTATGACATCACAATGCTTTGATGGCATCACAATAGTGTCATGATATCCCAATGTTGTTATAACATCATAATGTTATTATGACACCAAAATGCTATTACAACATGATTGTTGTATGATATCAATGGAATTTTGCCATGACAATGTTATTATGACATAAAAATACTATTACATCATCACAACACTCTTATAACATCACAATGATATTATGATATCAAAATGGTATTTTGATATCACAATGGTATTATGATATCACAATAATATGACATCCAAATGTTTTTACAATTCACAATGTTATCATTATAGCCCAATGGTATTATGACATCACAATAGTATAACATCCACATACTTTCATAACATCACAATTATATGATATCACAATGGTATTATGACATAACATTGGTGTCATGATATTAGAATGGTATTATGTTATACCAATACTACTATAACATCAAAATACTATTATGACATCACAATGTTATTACGTATTCACAATTATATGACATCATAATTGTATTATGATATAACAATTGCATAATCGCTTCGGAATGGTATTAAACATCACAGTGCTATGATGACAACACAATGATATTATGAAATCACAATGGCATTATGACATCAAAATGCTATTATGACATAACAAGGGTATTTTTACTTCAAAATGGTGTTATGGCATCACAATGGTATTACGACCTAAAAGTTATTATGACATCTAAATGATTTTATAACATCAGAATAATATGACATCACCATGCTATTAGGATATCAAAATCCTGTTATGCCATCACCATGGTATTTTGACATCAGAATGCTATGTTGACATCACAATGGTATTTTGACTTCAAAATGGTTATATGACATCACCATGCTATTAGGACATCACAGTGTTATTATAACATGATTGTGCTATGACATCACAATGGAATTTGGACATCAAAATGCTATTATGACTTCACGATGATATGACTTCACAATGCTATAACTTCACAATGATATTAAGACACACAAAACTATTAGGACTGAAAACATAGTATGACATCACAATACTATTATGACTTCACAATGCAATTATGATATCTCAATTTTATTACAATATCACAATGGTAGGAAATCACAATGCTATTAGGACATCACAAACGTATTTTGATATCGCAATGTTATTATGCCATCACAATATTAAGACATTACAATGCTATTATGACATCAAAATGGTATTATGACATCACCATGCTATTATGAGTTCGCAATGGTCTTACATGATTTTGGTATGACAACACAATGGAATTTTGACGTCAAAAACTATTTTGACCTCACAACTGTAAGACTTCACAGTGATATTAGGACATCCAATGCTATGATGACATCCTAATACTACTATGATATCACAATGGTTAGATGCTGATTTGCTGAGAGGCAGAATGATGTCAAGAAACAGTTGAAAGCCAGTAAGAGGTTCCAGAGTGAGTTATTAAAAGTGCCAAGGGGACAGTCTTTTTGAGAAAAAGGCTGACCACCCTACATGCCTCAATCTGTGCAGCTGAAAGCACACAACCCAGTGACAACAGTTCCTGTGTCCAAGAATCTTAGTTCAAGAAAAGTATCACATATTTCTTTAAGAGGTTCTCAATAAAGTCATGTGCCCCTGACATGTGACTTTCACATTATCACAGATTCCATTATTATTTGTTAAATGCACAGACATGTCCTCAGTCAGTGAATTTACTAGGAAAATGGTCCTTGACCAAGGCAATTCTTTGAACAAATCATTTTTAATTGGGAACTTGCTTATATTTTTACAGAGACCATCTAGGATGTCACATCAGCAAGCAGACAACTTGTTATAGTCCTTCAGGAAATCTGAGAGGTTTTCATACTAATCCACGAGAGGCAAGCAGAGAGAGGGGGACTGAGACAGAAAGAGCTAGAGAGAAATATACAAAATAGTGAGACTGATAAAAACAGAAACAAAGATATAAAGTGAAAGAGACCAAAAGACAGAGACTCCATTTTTTCTGGTCACAATCATTGGCATATCAACATCAAGCACATCTTTCGATAATATAACTCCTATAGGTATTATATTATCTAAAAGGGCCATACCTCCTAACAGTTCTCAGACATTTCCTCACTTCGTATTCCCAATGTTAACAGGTGACATTCAAGGGAAAATTGCAATTCAAACCACCAGGGAGTGGAAGAAGATAGATGGAATTCTAGGCTAAAAGAACATAGTCATTCTGATAATTTGACATTAAATACAGTGATTAAAGTCACAGCAACTTCCAAGGACTAAAGAACAGAACTGACAATCTCCTTTAGTGAAAATGTGGAACATTTCCTAAAAGGAGTATTATTCAGCTAAGAAAATTACATCATATTTTCAGGCAAATGAATGCAACCAGGAAAAATCATCCTGGGTAAAGTAAATAGCAGAAGAAAGACAAATATGTTATGTATTCACTTATTAGTAGGTCTCTTTATAGTGAGGATAAAGTTCCAATACACCATCTATTGTGACAACCAGTCTTCCACTAGGGTAATTAGATGGCAGTTAATTTAATTGTTGGCCCAGGGCATCCTATGGAAATTTTCAAGCAACCCAGGCTGTTGTTATTAAAATATGTGGCTCTCTGCCCTCTACTGATAGATCAGTGCCATGTTCTTGTATCCACAGCTATGCTTCCTTCTGCATCAAATGTGATTGTATACAGAGACACACAGTCTGATATTATGAAGACAGAAAGACCTTAAAACACCCAGCTCTAAATGTGATTTCCCTATGAAATTCTGCCTCCCCTCAGATCCCTGGGAAGCCTGCCATAGAGGAGGAAGGAAGAGTGTCATAAATAGAGGGAATTGAGAACACACAGAGAAAAATGCCCTGAGAATCAGAACTCAGAGGAAGATGATGCAGCCAGCCTTGATAAGACCTGACAAGCTAGGATCAGATAGAAAGGGGAGGAGGACCTAACTTATCAGGGAACTAAAGAAAGGGCATAGGGGTAGAAGAAGAAGTGGCGGTGGGGCTGGTAGGAGAAGAGGAAGTGGGCAGCAGTGGTGATACAAAGTGAACAGATCGAAATAAATAAATACATAAGGTAAACTGTGATCAAGGTGATGAAGTATAAAGCTCTTCAAAACTGATTGCTTCTTCTTGCGGGGAGTGCCAGGGTGCAGGAATGATGAACTCAGTATTTTTTTAAGGGATTTGGCACTGATACTCTGATCATGTTCCAGAACTATATGAATAACACATATTTCAATTGATGTATTAAAAAATTTTTCTAGTGTGATATATGGGTAGGAATTTGAACATAGGAGCAATGACAAAGGAGCGTAATGTATATTATATGAAATTACCACATAATCAATAAAAACAATATGCTGACAACTTTAACAATGACTTTTAACATGGAAAAAAATCCACTAAAGGAAGGCAGAGTTTGAATTTGTAAGGCATGCTTTCAAGGATCTATCCATGAACAAGTGGTTACTTTAGCTACCTCAGATCCCATGAGTTCAGGGAGTAATGAGTTCAGCAGCAATGACCCTAACACAACATTCAGATGTATTGTCTGGAGGACCCCAGAAGGAAACACAGCAGCTCTTATGTCCTAGGCATATAACAATGACCCATTTCACTGTCCTAAAGGCCCAGTTTTAACTGTAAATCACAGGACCAGGAGTATTGCTCACTTACCACTGAGTAGTACACAGCTACCAATCCAGCCAGGTCAGTGAAGGCAACCCTGCTTTTAGAGGTTTGGCATCACTGGTGTGGAACATCATTAGCAGTCAAATAGCTTATTGCCCCTCAGTTTTCCTTTTACAATCAAAGACCTTTCTCTGTTTCAGCCAAACAAGTCCCAGGAATTATCTGGTTTCCTTCTCTTTCCCCTGCTCTTAAAGGGTCAATACACCAGGGAACCCTAGACCTTGCCAGTCTATTATATCAGTAAGAATGTTAAGGTCCATTTAGTCAGCATGCCAGTAACTGCTCAGTTCAAAGTCACAACCTAGGAAATTTCAGAGCCAAGACCACAGTAGGAGACCACGTTATCATCACACAACCCAGAAATGACAGTTCCTGTGTCCAAGAATCTTAGTTTAGGAAAAGGGTCACATGCCCTATACATGTGACTTTTACATTATCACAGATTCCATTATTATTTATTAAATGCACAGATATGCTCTCTGTCATGGAAATATTTGCTGGGAAAATGCTCCCTGACCAAGGTAACTTAATATATATAAGGCTTTTAATTGGGATCTTTCTTATATTTTTACCCAGACCATCCAGGATTTCACGTCAGCAAGCATCTTGTTTTACTCTTCCAGCAGAGCTGAGAGCTTTTCATCCTGAACCACCAGTGGCAGGCAGAGAAGGGGAGACAAAAAGACACACAGAGAGAAGATCTAGAGACACAGATTCAGAAATAAAGACACCAAGACCAACAAAAACAAACAGACAGAGACCAAGAGACAGAGACTCCATAATTTTTATAACATTCATTGCCATAACAACCTCAAATTATGCCCTCCTATAATAGAAATCCAAAAGGAATTATTTTTTTAATATTTTTTAATTTTAATTTTTATCAACTAGACTTTATTCAACTTGTATGCCCCCATAGCCCCTCCCTAAAGGATACATAAAGAACATTCTCACATTCCCTCCCACTTGTCTATGCTTGCCCCTACCCAAGTCAACTAATAGGGGAGGTCCCCCTCTCCTTTCTTCTGATTGTAGTTTATCAGATCTCATCAGGAGAGGCTTCAATACCTTCCTTTATGGCCTGGTATAACTGTTCCCCCATAAGTGTGAGGTGACCAAAGTGAAGGCCAATCAGTTCATATAAGAGGAAGTCCCTATTCCCATGGTATGGAATCCACTTAAACACTGAATTGCCATGGATTACTTATGTGCAGGGGTTCTAGGTTATCTCTATGTGAGGTACTTGGTTGGAGTATGAGTCTCAGAAAAGACCCCTATGCTCAGATTTTTTGGTTATGTTGCTCTAGTAGTAGAACTTCTGGCCTCTCCAGATCTTACTATTTCCCACTTCTTTCATTAGATACCATACACTGCCAAATAGTTGGCCAAATTCTCAGCATCTGCTTGGATAGTATGTAGGGAAGAGCCTTTCAGAAGTCCTCTCTTTGTGGCAGGTTCCTAAATTGTTCACTGTTTTCTCCTTCTTCTGATGTCCATCCTCTTTGTCTTTTGGGATGGGGATTAAACATTTTAGCCAGAGTCCTCCCTCTTGAGTAGTTTCTTTAGGTGTATAGATTTTAGTAGGGTTATCCTGTATTACATGTTTATATGAGTGAGTATATACCATATCTGCCTGTCTGCTTCTGGGTTGCTCACTTAGGATGATCTTTTCCAGTTCCCAACACTGAACTGCAAATTTCATGATTTCCTTGTTTTTTATTGCTGAGTAATTTTCCTTTGTGTAGCTGTACCACAATTTTTGTATCCATTTTTCACTGGGGACATCTGGATTCTTTCCAGGTTCTGGCTATTACAAATAAAGCTGCTACAAATATGGTTGAGCAAATGTCCTTATTGTGTACTTGAGCCTCTTTGGGTATATGCCTAGGAGTGATAGAGCTGGATCTTGAGGAAGCACTATTCCTTGTTGTTTGATTAAGCATCAGATTAATTTCCAGAGTGGTTGTACAAGATTACATTCCCACCAACAGGGGAGGAAGGTCCCCTTTCTCCACAATATCTCCAGCATGTTTTGTCACTTGAAATTTTTATCTTGGCCATTGTGATGTGTATACCGTGAAGTCTCAGGACCATTTTGAATTGCATTTTCCTGATGGCTAATGATGTTGAACATTTCTTTAATTTTTTTTCTCATTTCATATTCCTCTATTGAGAATTTCTGTTGAGTTCTGTTCCCCATTTTTAAATTGGATTGCTTGATTTGTTGCTTTTCAACTTCTTTAGTTCTTTATGTATACTGGATATTAGCCCTCTGTCATATAAAGGTTTGGTGAAGAGTTTTCCCCAATCTGTAGGCTTTTACTTTGTTTTGATGACTGTGTCCTTTACAGGAATTTTTAAGTTTCATGAGATCCCTTTTACTGATTTTTCCTCTTATAGCCTGTGTTGTTGATATTCTGTTCAGGAACTTGTCCCCAATTTTATTTTCACTAATTTAATGTATCTGGTTTTATTTTGAGTTCTTTGATCCACTTGGACTTTAGTGTTGTACAAGATGATAAGTATGGATCTATTTCCATGTTTCTCTATGTAGACTCCAGTTGAACAAGTACCATTTGTTGAAGATGCTATCTTTTTTTCCATTGTATGGTTTTGGCATCTTTGTCAAAACTTAGTTGTCTATAAGTGTATGGGTTTATTTCTTGGTCTTCTCTTCAGTTCCATTAATACACCATTCTGCTTCTATGCCAGTACCATGCAGTTTTTATTACTGTTGCTTTATAGTACAGCTTGAGATCAGGAATGGTGATACCTGAAGAAGATCTTTTATAGAGGATTGTTTTAGCAATTCTGTTTTTTGTTTGTTTGTTTGTTTTTGTTTTTTGTTTTTTCATATGAAGTTAAGAACTTTTTTTCAAGGTCTGTAAAAATTGTGTTGGTAATTTGATGGAACCTGCATTGAATCTACAGATTGCTTTTGGTAAGATGGCCATTTTTACTATGTTAAGCATGCTAAACCTTGAGCATGGAAGATCTTTCCATCTTCTGATATCTCCTTCTAATTCTTTCTTCAGAGACTTAATTTTTTTTACATAAAAGTCTTTGACTTCCTTGGTTGGGGTCATACCAAGGTACTTTATGTCTTTGACCAAATACAGGAACACATCAGATATATCATCCACATGACCAAGTAGCCTTTATCCAAGGTATGCAGGAATGGTTCAATATACAGAAATCCATCAATATGATACACCATATTAAAAAATGAAAGAATAAACACATGATAATCTCTTTAGATGCATAAATCTAAATCCAACTTTCATTCATGTTTAAATTGTTTGAGAGATCAGAAATACAGGAGACATATCTAAAAATAGTATGGGCAATATACATAAAGCCTATAGACAACATCAAACTTAATGAAGAGAAACTTATAGCATTCCCACTGAAATCAGGGACAAGGCAAGACTGACCACTCTCTCCATATCTGCTCAACATAGTCCTGGAAGTCCTTGCTAAAAAATAAAACAATTGAAGGGGATCAAGGGGATACAAATCAGAAAGGAAAAAGGCAACATATCACTCTTTGCAGATATGATACCTGAGTGACCCCCAAATTCTACCAGGGCACTCCCACAGCTGGTAAACACCTTCAGCAATGTGGCTGGATACAAAATTAACTCAAAAAATCAGTATCCCTCCTGTATACAAAAGATTAAAGGGCTGAAAGAAATTAGGAAAACAAAAATAATTATATTATCTAACATGGCCACATGTCCTAACCCTGTCCAGATATTTCATCACTGGGGACTCCTCATATAAATAGATGGGCTTTGAGAGGACATTGCTAATCAAATAACCAGAAATTAGAAGAAAATTCTAGGCTAAAAGAACATTCTTATTCTGAAACTTTGTCAATTCAATGATTAAAGTCCCAACAACTTACCAAGACTAAAGAACAGGACTGACAATCTCCTTCAGGGAAAACATGGAAAATTTCTTTAATGGAGTATTATTCAGCTAAGAAAATGACAACAATACATTTTCAGGCAAATGGATATAACCAGGAAAAATCATCCTGTGTAAAGTAATTAAAATGCTAAAAGACAAATATGATATGTATTCAATTAGGAGTTCTTCTAATACTGGTGGATAAAGTTCTCATAGGGCATCTATTGAAACCAAACCAGGCTTCCACTAGGGGTTTTGGGTGGCAGTTAAATGAGTTTTGAGTTCAGGCCATACTAATTATTTTTTCAAGCCACCCAGGCTGTTGTTTTTAAAATACATTGATCTCTGCCCTTAATTGATACATCAGTGTCATGTTCTTGGTTCCACAGATATGCTTCCTTCTGCATCAAATGGGTTGCATACAGAGACCCACAGTCCGATATTAGGCAGATAGACCTTAAAACACACTGCACTGAATGGGATTTCCTAATGAAATTTTCCCTCCCCTCAGAGCTCTGCTAAACCTGCAGGAGAGGAGGCAGGAAGAGTGTCATAAATAGAGGGAATTGAGGACACAAGTATAACAATGCCCTGAGAATCAGGCCACAGAGGAAGATGATGTATACCATGTCATAAGCTATGATCAGACAGAAGGGGGAGAAGTAACTCTCCTATTATGGAAGTAGAAATTCATAGGGGTAGAAGAAAGCTAGGTGGAAAGGAAGGAGAGGAGGGGGGGAGCAGCAGAGAGGATACAATTTGAACAAATTGTAAGAATAATTTCATAAGAAAAACTGTGATCAAGGTCAGGAAGCATAGTGCTCTACAGAACTAAAATATTCTTCTTTGGGTATTGTCAGGAAGTGGCAAGGATGAACTCAGTTTTCTTTAAGGGACTTGACACTGATACCCTGATCATGTTCCAATGAGTATATGAACAACACATACTTGTATAGATTTATTTTAAAGTGAAAAAATTTAGTGTGACACAAAGATAGGAATTTGAACCTGGAAGCAATGGAAAAGAATTGTAATGCATATTATATTAATTTCCCATGTAATCAATAAAAATGAGATGTTGACAACTTTTACAATGAATTTTAATCTGGAGAAAAGATTCCACAAAAGGTGGGCAGTCTCTGACTTTGTAAGACCTGCTTTCCAGGAAGTATTATGTAGCAGAGAATCCTAACCATGAATTAGTGGTTTCCCAACTACCTCAGACTCCATGAGCTCAGGTGGCACCTCTGAATGATCAGTCCTGGCACTAATGCTATATTTGGAATGTTTGTCTGGAGGACACAGCTGTTCTTGTGTCTGAGGCATTTAACATGGACCCATTTTTCTGTCCTGAAGGCTTAGTTTTAAATGTATAACTTTATACCAAGTGCATTCTTCACTGACCACTATTATGACACAGCTGCTAATTCAGCCAGGTCAGCCAAGGCAACCCTGCTAACAGAGGGGTGGCAATACTACTGTTTAACAGCACCAGCTGTCAAAAAATATCTTGCCCTCAATTCTTTTTTTACACTCATCAATCTTTCTCGGTTTCAGCCTAACCATTCCTAGGAAATGTCCAGTTTGCTTCTCTTTTCCCTGTTCTCAAAGACTCAATACCCCAAACAACCCTAGGATTGGTTTGCCTATTAATGCCAATAAAAATGTGAAAGTACATTTAGTGAGTATGCAAGTAACTGCTCAGTTCTAAGTCAAACCTAGGAAATGTCAGAACCAAGAACACAGTAGGAGACCATTTTCCCTTAATCCCACATATTTTGAAGCTTCCCTACTAAGAATGCTGTTCAATGAATAAACATTAAAGTTTCATTTCTAACCTGACATTGTCACAGAGGTAAAGAGGAATAAAGGTGTGGGATCCTGATAAAGGGATGAGATAAAGGCTTGTTGGGTTTCACAAGAAAAATCCTTGTTAACAGGATCAGAGATACTGGGCACTGAGGAAAGTTTGTTTACTCATCTCTATGGAAACCTCATGATTCTCTCAGGTGCTGATTGGCTGAGAGGGAGAATGATGGCATGAAACAGATAAAAGCCAGTAATAGTTTCAGGAGCCAGTTACTAAAATGGCCAAGAGGACAGCCTGCTGGAGTGAAAGACTGAGCAGCCCTACATGCCTCAATCTGTGCTCAAGTACACAACACAAAGATGTCAGTCCTTGTATCCAAGTCTCTTAGGAAAAATGACACCCATGTCTTTCAAGTGGTCATTAATAAAGTCATGTGTCCTTGACATGTGAGTTTAACATTATCACAGATTACATTATTAGTTGTTGAATGCACAGATATGTCCCCAGTCAGTGAATTACTGAATGAGAAAATGTTCCCTGAAAAAGGCAACTCTTTGAACAAAAAGCATTTATTTGGGACTTTTCTCATATTATTTACAAGATCATCCAGGATATCATGTCAGCAAGCAGTCATCTTGTTGTAGTCCATCAGCAGAACTGATAGATTTTCCATACTGAAACACAAGCAGCAGGCAGAGAGAAGGCCACTGAGAAAGGCAGAGAAATAACTAGAGAAGCAGACTCAGAAATAGAGACCTTATACATGCTTTCCAGGAACTCATTATGTAGCTGAAAATCCTAATCATGAACTAGTGGTTACCAACTACCTCAGACCTCATGAGCTCAGGTGGCACCTCTGAACAAGCAGTCCAGTTACTAACAGTACATTTTAAGGGTTGTCTGGAGGACACAGCTGCTCTTGTGTCCTAGGCCTATAACATGGACCCATTTCTCTGTCTTGAAGGCTCAGTTATAACTCTAAACACCAGTTTCAAGAGGGTTCTTCAATGACCACTGTTAGAACACAGCTGCTGATTCAGCCAGGTCAGCCAAGGCAATCCTGCTAATAGAGTGCTGGCAACATTATTGTATAATAGTAACAGCTGTCAAAAATCTCTTTCCCGAATCTTCACCAACCCTTTATCTGACAGAGGACTCATATCCAGTATATATAAAGAACCAAAGAAGCTGAAAAGCAGCAAATGAAGTCATCCACTTAAAAAATGGGGAACAGAGCTAACCAGAGAATTCTCTGTAGAGGAATACCGAATGGCAGAGAAGCACTTAAAGAAATGCTCAACTTCATTAGCCATTAGGGAAATGGAAATCAAAACAACCCTGAGATTTCACCTTACACCCATGAGAATGAACAAGTTCAAAAACTCAAGTGACAACACATGCTGGAGAGGTTATGGAGAAAGGGGAACCCTTCTCCACTGCTGGTGGGGATGTAAACTTGTACAACTACTCTGGAAATCAATCTGGCACTTTCTCAGAAAACTAGGAATAGCGCTTCCCCAAGATCCAGGCATACCACTCCTAGGCATATATCCAAAAGAGGCTCAAGTACACAAAAAGGACATTTGCTCAACCATGTTTGTAGCAGCTTTATTTATAATAGCCAGAAGCTGGAAACAACCCAGATGCCCCTCAACTGAAGAATGGATACAGAAATTATGGTACATCTATACAATGGAATATTACTCAGCAATGAAAAATAATGAAATCATGAAATTTGCAGGTAAATGGTGGGATCTTGAAAGGATCATCCTGAGTGAGTTGTCCCAAAAGCAAAAAGACACACATGGTATATACTCACTCATATAGACATACAACATAGGACAAACCCACTAAAACCTGTGCATCTAAAGAAACTAAGCAAGAGAGAGGACCCCAACTAACATGTCCAATCCCCATCAGGAAAGGCAAAGAGGATAGACATCAGAAGAAGAAGAAAACAGGAAACAACCTAGGAACCTGCTACAGAGGGCTTCTGAAAGCCAGAAGAAAACAGTAAACAAACTAGGAACCTGCCACAGAGGGCCTCTGAAAGCCTCTGCCCTACAGACTATCAAAGCAGATGCTGAGCCTGATGGCCAACTATTTGGCAGAGTGAATGGAATTTTATGTAAGAAGTGGGAAATAGTAAGAGCTGGAGAGGACAAGGTCTCCACAAGGAGAACAACAGAACAAGAAAATTTGAACACAGGGAACTTCCCAGAGACTCATACTCCAACCAAGGTCTATTCATGGAGATAACCTAGAACCCCTGCACAGATGTAGCCCATGGCAGTTCAGTGTCCAAGTGGGTTACATAGTAATGGGAAGAGGGACTGCCCCTGACATAATCTGATTGGCCTGCTTTTGACCACCTCCCCCTGAGAAGGGAGCAGCGTTACCAAGCCACAGTAGAGGACAATTCAACTACTTTTGATGAGAACTGATAGACTAAGGTCAGAAAGGAAAGGAGAACCTCCCCTATCAGTGGACTTGGGGAGTGGCATGCATGCAGAAAGGGGAGGGAGGGTGGGATCAGGAGGGGAGGGAGGGACTTATGGGGGGATACAAAATGAATAAAGTATAACTAATAAAAAAAGTCAAAAAAATACATTTTCAATAAAAAGAATCTAATCTATAACAAGGGGGATCTTAATAAAGGAGTCAAGAAGAGGTGGAATGGTCCTCAATTGCCTCTAAAAAAAAATCTCTTTCCTTTAGTTCTCATTTTACACTTACCAATCTTTCTCAGTTTCAGCCATACCAGTCCTAGGAACTGTCTGATTTGCTTCTATTTTCCCTCTTCTTAAAGAACCCCAGGGAACTCTAGGCCTGGCCTACCTATTAAATCAGTAAGAATGTGAACATACATTTAATGAAGACTCGATAACTGCTCATTTCAAAGTCACAGTCTAGGACATTTCAGATCCAAGACCACATTATGAGACCACCTTGTCATTCAGTACACTCCCCTTATTCACACATTACTTTGAAACTTCCCTTCTTAGGAAGCTGTCCAATTAAATAAACATTAAAGTTTAATTTCCTATCTGACATAGTCACAGATGTAAACAATAGTAAAGTTTTGAGAGTTGGATAAAGTGATGGGATAAAGGCTAGTTGGGGTTCACAAGAAAAAGTCACATGTACACATGACAAGAGGTACTAGACACTGAGGAAATTTTGTTTACTCATCTCCATGGATACCTTAAGATACTCTCAGGTGATGATTGGCTGAGAGGGAGAATGATGTCATGAAACAGATGAGAGCCAGTAAGTGTTTCAAGAGCCAGTTATTAAAAGGGCCAAGTGGAGAGCCTGCCTGTGTGAAAGGCTGAGCAGCCCTACATGACTCAATCTGGGCTGCTGAAAGCACACAACACAGATATGTCTGTTCCTTTGTCCAAGAATCTAGTTTAGGAAAAGTGTCACATATTTCTTTTAAGTAGTCAGTAATAAAGTCACTAGTCCTTGACATGGGATTTTCATATTATAAGAAATTCATTATTATTTGTTAACTGCACAGACATGTCCTCAGTCAGTGAAAATGCTTTAAAAATGCTCTCTGACCAAGGCAACTCTTTGAACAAAAAGGGGTTAATTGGACTTTGCTTATATTTTTACAGAGACCATCCAAGATGTCACATAACAAGCAGTCATCTTGTTGTCATCCTTCAGCAGAACTTAGAGTTTTTCATACTTAACCAAAAGTGGCAGGCAGAGAAAGAGTGACAGAGAGAGAGAAAGAGCTAGAGAAACATATTCAGAAATATTAAGACTGAGACAGAACAAAACAAAGATACAAATTGACAGACTCCAAGAGACATAGACTCCATTCTGTCTAGTCACTTTTATTGGTGTAATAACCTCTAAGCACACCCTCCTATAATACAACACTTTGTATACCCCCATAACCTCTCCCACCTCCCTCCCAATTTCACCCTTCCTTCCTTTTCACGAATGCCCTGCCCCAAGTACACTGATATGGAAGGTCTTCCTCTCTTCCTTCTGATCCTAGTCTATCAGATATCTTACTCTTTCCCACTTCTTTCAATAGATTCCATGCACTTTGCCCAACATTTGGACATAAGTCTCAGCATCTGCTTTGATAGTCTTAGGGCAGAGCCTTTCAGAGGCCCTCTGGGGCAGGCACCTCTCTTGTTCCATTTTCACTTCTTCTGATGTCCATCCTCTTTGCCTTTTGGGAATGGGATTGAGCATTTTAGTCAGAGTCCTCCCTCTTGAGTAGTTTATTTAGGTGTACAGTTTTAGTAGTTTTATTATATATTATATGTCTATATTAGTGGGTATATTCTATGTGTGTCTTTCTGCTTCTGAGATAGCTCTCTTCCAGCTCCCATCATTTACCTGAAAATTTCATAATTTTCTTGTTTTTTATTGGGGAGTAGTATGGCATTGTATAGTTGTACCACAATTTTTATATCCATTCTTCAGTTGGGGGGTATCTGTTTCTTTCCAAGTTCTGGTTATTACAAATAAAGCTGCTACAAACATGGTTGGGCAAAGGTTCTTATTGTGTACTTGAGCCTCTTCTGGCTATATGCCTAGGAGTGGTATAGTTGAATCTTGAGGAAGCACTATATCTAGTTGTCTGAGAAAGCATCAGAATAATTTCCAGCGTGGTTTTACAAGGTTACATTCCCACCAGCAATGGAGGAGGGTTCCTCTTCTCCACAACATTTCCAGCATGAGTTGTCACTTTCATCTTGGCCTTTCTTATGGGTGGGAAAGTGTAATTTTCAGGGTAATTTTGATTTGCATTTCCCTGATGGCTAATGATGTTGAGCATTTCTTTAAGTATTTCTCTTCCATTCCTTATTTACACTGTATATTAGCCTTTTTTCCCATAGAGGCTTGGTGAAGATTCTTTCCCATTCTGTAGGCATTCATTTTGTTTTGATGCCACTGTCCTTTGCTTTACAGAATATTTTCAGTTTAGTGAGGTCCCATTTACTGATGTTCTTAGAGCCGGTGTTGTCTGTGTTCCCCACTTTTTCTTCTGACATATTTAATGCATTTGGTTTTATGTTGAGGTCTTTGATCCACTGGGACTTTAGTTTTGTGCAGTGTGATCAGTATGGATCTATTTGTACTCTTCTATATGTAGAGATCCAGCTAGACCAGCATCATTTGTTGAAAATGCTATGTTTTTTTTTTTTCCATTTTATGGTTTGACATCTTTCTCAAAACTGAGGTGTCCATAAGTGAATGGATTTATTTCTGGATCCTCTTTTCAGGTCCATTCTGTTTCTATATCAGTACCATGAAGTTTTTATTACATTGAGATCAAGGATGGAGTTGCCTGCAGAAGATCTTTTATTATAGAGGGTTTTTTTTTAGAAATTCTGGGTTTCATTTTTTTATATATGAAGTTGAGAACTTTTCTTTCAATGTATGTAGATAAGTCTGTTGGTATTTTGATGGGAACTGCATTGAATCTGTAGATTGCTTTTGGTAAGATGGCCATTTTTACTGTTAAGCCTGCCAAGCCATGAGCATGGGAGATCTTTCCATATTCTGATATCTGCTTCTAATTCTTTCTTCAGAGACTTGAAAATTTTTTCATCGAAGTCTTTGACTTGTTTTTTAGGTCATACCAAATACATAAAACATATCATCCACTATGAACAAGTAGGCTTCATCCCAGGTATGCAGGGGTGGTTCAGTATATGGAAATCCATCAATGTGTTCCACCATATTAAAAAAAAAATGAAAAAAAAAAGATAATCTCCTTTGATGCTGAAAAGCATTTTACAAAATCCAACATCCATTAGAGGTCACGGATTCAAGGCATTAATATATTTAATATTTAATAAATATATTAAACACAATATACAGAAAGCCTATAGCCAACATCAAATTAAACTGAGTGAAACTGAATGCAATCCCACTTAAATCAGGGACAAGGCTGCCCACTCTCTCCATATCTCTTCAACATAGATCTGGTAGTCCTTGCCATAGCAATAAGAAAATTAAAGGATTTCAACGGGATACAAATCAGAAAGGAAGAATTCAAAGTATCACTATTTGCAGATGAAATGATAATATACCTTAGTGAAACCAAAAATTCTACCAGAGAACTCCTACAGCTGATAAACACCTTCAGCAAAATGGCTGGATACAATATTAACTAAAAACAACAACAAACAAACAAACAAACAAAAAACATCAGTAACACTCCTCTATACTAAAGATAAAAGGGCTGAAAGAAATTAGGGATGTAGGAGAAGATGGAGGGAATTCTAGAGGACATGGCAATTCAAGTCACAAGGAGGTAGGAGAAGATGGAGGGAATTCTAGGCTAAAAGAATGTTTTTTATCCTGAAAATTTGTCATTCGATACAATGATTAAAGTCCCAGGAAATTCCAAGCACTAAAGAACAGGACTTACAATCTCCCTGGGGGAAAACATGGAATATATCCACAAAGGAATATAATTCAGCTAAGAAAATGACAAGATCTTTTCAGGCAAATAGATGGAACCAGGAAAAATCATCGTGGGTGAAGCAACTAAAATGCAGAAAGACAGATATGGTATGTATTTACTTATTAGGAGGTCTCCTAATAGTATGGGATTAAGTTCCAAGACATCTTGTAACCAAACCAGTCTTCCATAGGGGGATTAGATAGCAGTTAATTGAGTTGTTGAGCCAGGGCATCCTACAGAAATTTTCAAGCAATCCAGGCTGTTGTCCTTAAGATATATTGCTTTCAACTGATATTGACCTCAACTGATAGATCAATGCCACGTTCTTGAATCTGCAAAGATGTTTCCTTCTGCATCAAATGGGATTTCATAGAGACCCACAGTCCAATATTATTCAGAAAGAGTCCTTAAAACACTGACCTCTAAATGAGATTTTCCTATGAAATTCTCCCTCCCCTCAGATGAAGGATAGAACTCTCTAGGACTGATGGCTTCTTCTTGGGGGTGGGGCCAGTATTCAGCAAGGATGAACTCAGTTTTATTTAAGTTTTCTGAGACTTTAATTATTTCCAATGAGTATATGTACAACACTTATTGCAATTGATATATTTTACAGAAAAAAAAGAGTGAATGGAATTTTATGTAAGAAGTGAGAAATAGTAAGAGCTGGAGAGGACAGGAACTCCACAAGGAGAGCAACAGAACAAGAAAATTTGAACACAGGGAACTTCCCAGAGACTCATACTCCAACCAAGGACTATTCATGGAGATAACCTAGAATCCTGACAATGCAGCCACTTCTGATGAGAACTGATAAACTAAGATCAGAAAGGAAAGGAGGACCTTCCCTATCAGTGGACTCGGGGAGGGACATGCATGCAGAAAGGGGGTGGGGGAGGGTGGGACCAGAATGGGAGGAGGGAGGGACTTATGGGGGGATATAAAATGAATAAAGTGTAATTAATAAAAGTTAAATAAAAATTAAAAAAATAGTGTGGCACATAGGTAGGAATTTGAATCTGGGAGCAATGGAAAACAGTGTAATATATGCAGTATGAAATTCCCACATAATCAATACAAATAATATGTTGATACCTTGTACAATCATTTTTAACATGGAGAAATTATTTCACTAAAGGAGGGCATAGTTTGATTTGTCAGGAGTGCTTTCCAGGAACTCATTACATAGCAAAGAATCTTTGCCTTGAACTAGTCATTGCCCAGCTATGTCTGACCCCATGAGCTCAAGTTGGCATTTCTGAACAAGGAGACCTGTCTCTATCACTACATTTAGAGCATTTCTCTGGAGAACCACAGCAGGTAATACAGCTGCGTTTGTATCCTAGGAATATAACTCCCACCCATTTCTCTGTCCTGATGGCCCAGTTGTAACAAACAGTAAAGCCCTGGACCAGGAAGATTTCTCACTGATCACTGAGTATCAAGATACAACTACCCATCCAGCTAGGTCAGCCAAGGCAACCCTGCTCATAGAGGGTTTCCACTAGTGTGGAATACCACCAGCTCTCATATCACCTCTTGCCCTTCAGTTTTCCTTGTACAGATACCCATTTTTCTCTATTACAGCTAAACCATTTGCAGGAATTAATCTGGTTTCCTCTTTTCCCTGTTCTTTAAGACTCAATACCCCAGTGAACCCTAGACTCTACCTGTATATTATATCCATAAGAATGTGAAGGTCCATTCAGAGAGTACACTATTAAATGCTTAGTTCAAAGTCACAACGTAGGAAATTTCAGATTCAATGCCACAGTTAGAGACCACCTTCTTATTCAGTACATTCCTCTTTATCCCACATCACTTTGAAGATTCCCTACTTAGGAAGCAGTCCAATTAAATGAACATTAAAGTTTCATTTCCTACCTGATATTGTCACAGAGGTAATCAGGAGTAAAGGTGTGGGATCTAGATACAGGGATGAGATAAAGGCTTGTTGGGTTTCACAAGAAAAAAAATCACTTGTTCAAAGGATCAGAGATCCTGGACACTGAGCAAAGTTTGTTTGCTCATCTCTATGGAAAACTCAAGATTCTCTCAGGTGCTGATTAGCTGAGAGTTCCATGCCATGCAAAAGGTGAAAGCCAGTAAGAGTTTCAGGAGCCAGTTTTTAAAAGGACCTAGTGGAGAGCCTGCTTGAGAGAAAGGCCCTACATCCTCTATCTAGGCAGCTAAAAGCACCCAACACAGAAATGACAATTCTTGTGTCCAAGACTCTTAGTTTAGGAAAAGTGTGAAATATTTCTTTCAACTGTTCACTAATAAATTTACATGTCCTTGACATGTGAGTTTTACATTATCACAGATTCCATTATTAATTGTTAAAAGCACAGATATGTCCTCAGTCAGTGAATTACTGTCAAAATGCTCCTTGAGTAAAGTAATTCTTTGAATAAATATCATTTAATTGGGTCCTTGCTTATATTTTTACTAGACTCTACATAACGTCCCACCAGCAATCACTCATCTTGTGGTAGTCCTTCAGCAGAACTGAGAGCTTTTCATACTGATCCACAAACATCAGGTAGAGAGAGGCAGAATGAGGGTGATAGAAAGAGAAACAGCTAGAAAGACAGATTCAGAAATAGAGAGAACCAGACCAACAGAAACAAATATATAAAGTAACAGATACTGAGAGACACAGACTTCATTATGTCTGATCACTTTAATTGTCATATCAACCTTACAGCACACCCTTCTAAAATATAACTTCAATAGGAATTATATTATCCAACAAGGCCATATCTCCAAACACTTCCCAGACATTTGCTCACTGGGGACTAAACATGTAAATAAATGAACTTCAAGGGGACATTACAATTCAAATCATCAGGAATGGAAGAAAATGGAGGGAGTTCTAGACTAAAATAACATAGTTATCTTGATAGTTTGTCATTAAATAGAATGATTAAAATCCCAGCAAATTCCAAGGACTAAAGAACAGGACTGAAAATCTCCTTTGGGAAAAATATGGAGTATTTCCATAATGGAGTCTTGTTCAGCTAAGAAAATGATATCATGAACAGTTTGAAGAAAATGGATATAACCAGGAAAAATCATCCTGGATGAATAACTAAAATGCAGAAAGACAAATATGGTATGTATTCACTTATTAAGAGGTCTCATAATAGTTGGGGATAAAGTTCCAAAAGGCAGTCAATTGTTATTAAACCACTCTAGCACTAGGGGAATTGGGTGGTAGTGAATTGAGTTGTTGGGCCAGGTCATCCTGGAAATTTTCAAGCAATCCTGCAGTTGTTTTTAAAATATGTTGCTCCCTACCATCAACTGATAGATTAATATCATGTTCTTATATTCACAAAGATACTTCCTTCAGCACCAATTGGGATTATATACAGAGATCCACATTATGATATTATGCAGAGAGAGACCTTAAAACACCCATTTCTAAGTGGGTTTTCCCTATGAAATTTTCCCTCCTCCAGAGCTCCTGGCAGCATGCAGGAGAGGAGGCATGAAGAGTGTCAGAAGTACAGGGAATTAAAGACACATGGAGAAAAATGCTGTGAGATTCAGGCCACACAGGAAGATGATGCAGCCAGCCTTGATAAGACCTGAGAAGCTAGTTTCAGGTATAAGTGTGTGGAGGGCCTCCCCTACAGGGAAACTGAGAATGGCATAGGGGTAGTTGAATGAGGCTGGTGGGGGGACTGAAAGGATAAGGGGAGTGGGCTGCAGACAGGATTCAAAATGAAAAAAATCGTAATAAATAAATATATAAGAAAAACTGTGACCAAGTTGATGAAGTATAGAGCTCTTCAGGATTTATTGCTTCTTCTTGGAGTTGGTACCAGTGTACAGCAAGGATAAACTCATTTTTCTTTAAGGGACATGGCTTGGAGACTCTGATCATGTTCTAATGACTATATGATCAACACATAATTTAATTGATATATTTTAAAGAAGAAATAATTTATTGAGACACATGGGAAGAAATTTGTACCTGGGAACAATGGAAAGGAGTGTAATGTATATTATATGAAATTTCACAAATGCAGTAAAATACGTTGACAACTTTAATAATGACATCAACATGGAGAAAATATTCTGCTAGGAAGGGCAGAGTTTGAGTTTGTAAGGCTTGCTTTTCAAGAACTCGTTATGTAGCAGAGAATCCTAGCCATGAAGTAGTAACCTAGCTAACTCATACACTATTAGCTCAGGTGAAACCTCTAAACAAGCAGTCATGGCATGAACACTACCTTTAAAGGGTTTGTCTGGAGGACCAAACAGGAAACACAGCTTTCTTCTGTCCTAGGTATAAAACAAGGACACATTTTCTGTTATGAAGGAACATTTTTAAATGAAAACCCCAAGACCAGGACACTTCCTCACTGACCACTGAGTAGGACACAGCTGCCGATCGATCTTGGTCAGCCAAGTAAACCATGTTCATAGTGGGTTGGTAAAACAAGTGTGGAAAAGCAACAGTTGTCAAAGAGTTTATTGCCTCTCAGTTCTCCTTTTACACTCACTGACTGTTCTCTCTTCCAGCCAAACCAGTCCCAGGAATTGTCTGCTTTCCTTTTCTTTCCATGATCATAAAGAATCAATAACCCAGGACAACCTCGACCATGCCAGCCTATTATATCAATAAGAATCTGAAGGTATGTTTAGTCAATTTGCCTGCAACTGCTTGGTTCAAAGTCACAACGTAGGAAATTTCAGATTCACAATCTTGTCATTTGTTATATTCCCCTCCTTCCCACATCACTTTGAAGCTTCCCTACTTAGGAAGTTGTACAATTAAATAAACATTAAAGTTTCATTGCCTACCTGGCATTGTCAGAAAGGAAAACAGGAGTAAAGCTACATGGTCTGAATGAAGGGAGGAGGTATTTCTTGGGTATTACAAGAAAAAGTCAAGTATGCACAGGATCAGAAATTCTGGACACTGAAGAATGTTTGTTCACTCATCTCCATGGAAATCTCAAGATTATCTCAGGTGCTGACTGGCTGATAGGGAGAATGATGTCATGAAACAGGTGAAATTCAGTAAGGATTTCAGGAGCCACTTATTAAAAGGGCCAAGGGAACCTGCTTAAGAGAAATGATGAGCAGCACTACATGCCTCAATATGGGCAGCTGAAAGCACACAACCCAGAGATGAGAGTTCCTGTGTCCAAGACTCTTAGTTCAGGAAAAGTGTCATATATTTCTTTCAAGTGGTCATTAATAAATTCACATGTCCTTGACATGTGAGTTTTACATTATCACAGATTCCATTATTATTTGTTAAATGCATAGATATGTCCTCTGCCTATCTCTCAATATTGTGGCTAGTTTTTTTATTCTGGCCTGTTTACACAAAGTTGAGACAGGATGCTTAGAAAAAGTATCACAATGAACTATCCAGATTGAAACCAGAGAATGGGTGGTAGAAATCAGCATTTGAATAAACAGGGATAATGTGTATACATTTCAAAAGAACATTATAACAACAAGGGTATGACAACAACACAATGCTATGAGGACATCACAATGCTATTATGACATCATAATGGGTTCTGACCTAAATATATTTTTTATGACATCATATTTATAGTATGACATCAAAATGTTATCGTAACATCACAATGGTATTATTAATTCACAATGGTATTATTAGTTCACAATGGTATTATGACAACAATATTATGACATCTCAAGTATATTATGACATTACAACTTTATTATGAAATCTCAATGGAATTATGTCATCACAATGGTGTCATGACATCATAGTGCACTTATGATATCACAGTGGTATTATGACATAAAAAGGTTGTCGTAATAGTTAAATGGTATTATGATATCACAATTCTATTATGACTTCACATTGATATTATGACATCACAATGGAATTTTAACATCATAATTTCATTACGACATCAAAAGGTAATTATGATATCACAATACTTTTATGACATTTAAAGTATATTATGATTTCACAATTGTATAATGACATCATAATGCTATTATAATCGCAAAATGGTATTATGAATTCATAATGGTATAAGACATAAATGGTGTATGATATCACAATGGATTTTGATATCAAAATGATATTATGACTTTCTCAGCAGTATGACTTCACAATGATATTAAGACATCACAATGTGATGATGACATCACAATGTTATTAGGACATCACAAAGCCATAATGACATCAAAATTAATCATGACATCCCAATGCTATTATAACATCACAATAGTATTATGACTTCACACTGGTATTATGATATCAATATGTTATTAAGACACCACAATGCTCTAACATCATGATTGTTGTATGATATCACAATGGAATTTTGACCTCAAAATGCTATTATGACTTCACAATGTAGTTATGACATCACATGTTATGATTACATCACAATGCTATTATGACATGATGATTGGGTTATGATATCACAATGGAATGATGACATCACAATTCTATTATGTCTTCACAACTGTATGACTTTACAAAAATATTAGGACATAACAATGCTATGATGACATCACAATGCTATTTATGACCTAAACATACTATTATGACAACACAAATGTATGACATCTAACTATTATGACATCACAATGATATGACATCACAAAGGTTTTATGAAATCAGAATGGTGTTATGACATCTTAATGGTATTATGAAGTAACAATGCTATTATGACAACACAAAGCTATTATGACATCAAAAAGCTTTTATGACATCACAATTGTATGACATCTAATGTTATTATGACTCAAGATGATATGATATCACAATGTATTAGGACAAGACAAAGGTATTTTGACATCCTAAATCTATTATTACATCACAAAACTATGATGACAACAAAATGCTATTATTCTATCACAATGATTTTTATGACTTCACAATGCTACTATGACATTTCAATGCTATTATGACATCACAATTCTATTATGATATCACAATGCTATTATGACATAACAATGCTATTATGCTGTTAAAATATTATGATGACTTCACAGTCCTTTTATTATTCCACAGTTCTATTTCAACATGATTGTGGAATGACAGCACAATAGAATTTGTACATCAAAATGATATCACACCAAATTGTATTATGTCTTCAAAATGCTATTATGACAGCACAAGGCTATTATCATAACACAATATTATTATGACATGATTGTGGTATGACATCACAATGGAATTTTGACACAATGCTTTTATGATATCACCATGTTATTATGACATCACAATGCAATGATGATATCATATGGTACAATGTAACTTTGACATCACAAATGTATAATGACTTCACAATGCTATTTTATCATGACAATGTTTTATCACCTCACAATTGTATTATGACATCACAGTGCTTTTATGCTATCACAAAGGTGTCATTACTTCACAATGCTATTATGGCATTCCAGGGATATTATGATATCACAGTGGTATGATATCCAAATGGTATTATTAAGCCCAATGTTATTATGACATCACAATTATGTTATGACTTCACAATGGTATTATGACTTCACAATGGTATTATTACATCTCAATAGTATGAGGACATCACAATTCCATGAGGACATCCTGATACTATTAATTCAACACAATGCTATGATTAAATCACAGTGCTATTATGTCATCAAATGGTATTAGGACATCCCAATACTATGATGATATCACAATAGTATGAGATTACTATGCCGTGATGAAATCACTTTGGCATTATGACATCCCAATATTATTAAAATATGACATTAGTGATAATATCACATTGGTGTCATGAGATCTCAATGCTATTATGACATTACAATGATATAACATTACAAAGGTTTTATGACATAATAATATTATGAAATCACAATGTTATTATTACAACAATTGATATCATGACATCGCAATGGTTTTATGATTTCACAATGGTATTATGACATCACAATGATATTATGAGCTCACATTATTATTGTGACATCCAAATGGACTTATGATTTCAGCATGGTATTGTAACATCTCAAACTTATTATGATAACACAATTTTAATGAATATTTAATGACACTGAAAATTTAATGAATATGAACTAAAGAAATTTGGGAACATGGCTGGAGATGCAGCTCAGAGGTAAAGAACATTAGTTACTCTTACAGATGTCCTTCTTTAATTCCCAGAAACCACAACGTGGCTCACAAATATTTATAATAAGATCTGGTGCCCTCTTTCAGCATGCAGGCAGAACACTGTATATATATATATATATACATATATATATAGTGTTATATATATATATTTATATATAAATATATATACATTTGTATATATAAATATATATACAGTGGTATATATAAATATATATATATTCACTGGCATATATATTTATATATAAAATAAATAAGTAAATAAATTGTTGATAAAATGTCTTTTTGGAATTACCTATATATACATATTACCTATATTCGTTCAAATGCTGATACCTGTCCCCACTCTTTGGTTTCTATCCAGAAATTGCAATGTGATGGCTTATTCTGCGCATCACCTGTCTCAAGTTTCTGTAAACATGCCACCATTTGTTCTCTGTAGTTTTCAATAAAACAACTAGCTACAATGCTGAGCAATGGAGAGGATAGCAGGGGATGAGAATTGGAGAATCAGGAGACCACATGTAGAGATATGACTAAAAGCACTGATAATGAGTGAAATCTAAATGGTAGGAATCTATGTGGTCTTGGAGGTTTAGGATGAAATAACTATTGCCCAGCATTGTGTTCTAGGTTAATTAAATAATTCACGGTCTCTGTGTCGTGATTTGGGTATACAACTTGTTTAGGAATAACCGCTGCTTAACTAAAATTATTTCAATAGTAAATATTAATAACTATAAACAAGGGCCAAGGGCATTCTATAGAAACATTCAAGGAACCCAGTCTGTTGTTATTAAAATATGCTGTTCTCTGCCCTCAACTGATATATCATTGCCAAGTTCTTGGATCTATAAAGATGCTTCCTTCTTCATCAAATCAAATTGCATACAGAGACCCACAGTCCAATATTATGCAGAGAGAGGCCTTACTACACCAGATATAAATGGGATTTCCCTATTAAATTCTCCCTCCCCACAGAGCTCTGGGAAGCCTACAGGAGAGAAGGCAGGAAGAGTGTCATCAGTAGAGGGAAATGAGGACAGAAGGAGAACAAATCCTTGAGAATCGGGCCACAGAGGAAGATGATGAGACCTGATAATTAGGATCAGATAGAAGTGGGAGGAAGACCACAACTATCAGGGCAAATTTAGAAATTGCAAAGGTGAAGAAGAAGGAGACTTAGTGGGAGTGGAAGAAGATGAGTGAGAGGGCAGCAAAGGGGATACGGTGTAAACAAATCATAATAAATAAAAACATAAGGAAAACTGTGATCAAGGTGATGAAGTACAGAGTTCTTCAGGACTGATGGCTTCTTCTTGAGGTGGTGGCAGCATGCAGGAAGGATGAACTCAGTTTTCTTTAAGGGACCTGGCACTGAGACTCTCATTATGCTTCAATGAGTATATGAACAACACATTCTTCAATTGATGTATTTAATTTTTTTTTTGTCACTCATGGGTAGGAATTTGAACCTGGAGAAAGAGAAAAGTAGTGTAATATATGTTATATGAAATATCCAAATAAGAAAAATAATATGTTGTCCACTTTTACATGGAGAAAAGATTCTGCTACAGCAGGGCAGATTTTGACTTTGTAAGCCATTAACTAGTGTTTACCCAGCCACGTCAGACACCAAGAGGTCAGGTGGCACCTCTGAACAAGCCGTCCTGGTACTATCCCTACAGTTTTTCTGGAAGCTCATAGAAGGAAACACAGCTGCTCCTGTATCTTAGGCATACAACAGAGACATATTTCTCTGTCCTGATGGCACAGATTTAACTCTAAACTCCAGGATCAGGAAGGTACTTCACCGACCACTGAGTAGGATATAGCTGCCAATTCAGCCTGGTCAGCCAAGGCAACCCTGCTCATAGTGGGTTGGCAAAACTAGTGTAAAATAGCACCAGATGTCAAAGAGTTTATTGGCCCTCAGTTCTCATTTTACATACACTGATATTTCTCAGTTTTGGCCAAATCAGGCCCAGAAATTATCTTGTTTCCTTTTCTTTTCTCTGCTCTTAAAGACTCAGTACCACAGAGAATTCAAGATCCTTCCAGCCTATTATATCAATACGAATGTGATGGTACATTTAGTGATTATGGTAGTAACTGCCAAGTTCAAAATGAAAACCTAGGAATTTTCAGATCCAAGACAACAGTAGGAGTTCTCATGTGGTACAGCTCTTTAATCCCATGTCACTTTGAAACTTCTCTATTTAAAAGCTGTCCAATTAAATAGACATTAAAGATTCTTTTACTATTTGACATTGTCACAGAGGTAAACGGGAGTAATGGTGTATGATGTGGATAAAGGTATGAGATAAAGGCTTGTTGGGTTTCACAAGAAGAGGTCACCTGTGCACAGGATCAGAGATCCTGGACACTGACTAAAGATTGTTTGCTCATCTCCATGGAAACCTCAAGATTCTCTCAGATGCTGATTTGTTAAAAAGTAGGATGATGTCATGAAACAGGAAAAGGCAGTAAGAGGTTTGGGAGCCAGTTAAAGGGCCAATTGGACTGCCTGCCTGAGAGAAAGGCTGAAACGCCCTATATGTCTTATTCTGGAACAGCTGAAAGCACACAACCCAGAGATAACAGTTCCTGTGTACAATACTCTTAGTTCAGGAAAAGTGTTACATATTTCTTTCAAGTGGTCATGCATACAGTCATGCATCCTTGACATGTGACTTTCACATCATCACAGGTTCCATTATTATTTACTAAATGCTAAGATATGCCCTCAGTCAGTGAATTACTTACTGTACAACTGCTCCATGTGGACAGCAACTCTTTGAACCAAAAGCTTATAATTGGGACCATGCTTATATGTTTAAAGAGAACATCAAGGATGACACATCAGAAGCACACACCTTTTTTAAGTCCTTCAGCAGAACTAAGAGCTTTTCATACTGAACCACACTGGCAGGCAGAGGGAAAGAGACAGTGAAAGGAAAGACACAATGAGCTAGAGAGACAGATATAGAAAATAGAGAGACCGAGATTGACAAAAATAATAAATAAATAAAGTGACTGAGAGAGACTCCATTCTTTCTGGTCAATTTCATTGGCATATCAACCTCAAAACATACCCTCTTATAACTCCAATAGGAATTATATTATTTATCTAGGCCATACCTCCTAACCCATTCAAGAAATTTCCTCAGTGGGGAATAAACATGTAAATAGATGAGCTTCATTTAGATATTGCAATTGAAATCATTAGGAAGTGATAGAAGATGGAGGGACTTCTAGGCTAAAAGAACATAGTTTATCATTCAATACAATGATTAAAGTCCCAGAAACTTCCAAGTTCTAAAGAACAGGGCTGACATTCTCCATTGGGGAAAGTATGGAATATTTCCATAAAAGAGTATTACTCTGCTAAGAAAATGACATCATGATATTTTCAGGCAAATGGATGAAACCAGGAAAAATCATCCTGGGTGAAGTAACTAAAATGACGAAAGAAAATATGGACTGTATTCACTTATTGGGGGGTCTCCTAATAGTGGAGGATAAAGTTCCAAAAGGCCATCTTTTGTGAACAAACCAGTCTTAAACTTGGTTGATTGGGTAACTGTTAATTGAGTTGTGGGGCCAGGGCATCCTAAGGACATTTTCAAGCAACCTAGGCTTGTTATTTAAATATGTTGCTCTCTGCCTTCAGCCTATAGATTAGTCCCATGTTTATGTATCTAAAGTGATGCTTTCTTCTTCCTCAAATGGGATTCCATACAGACACCCACAATCTGATATTATGCAGAGAGACCTTAAAACACCAAGCTCTAAATGGGATTTCATTATGAGATTCTCCCTCATGTCAGAGCTCTAGAAGCCTCCAGGAGAGAAGGCTGAAAGACTATCATAGGTAGAGGGAATTTAGGTCACAGGAGAACAGTGCCCAGAGAATCAGGCAGCAAGAGAAAATGATGAAGCCAATCTTAATGAGACCTGATAAACTGGGGTCAGATAGAAAGAGGTAATTAGAGAAAGGCATAAGGGTAGAAGAAAGAGGGTGGGACTGGAAGTAGATGAGAGAGGGGGCATCAGAGGGGATACAAAGAGAACAAATCCGAATAAATAAATACATAAGAAAAACTGATCAAGATGATGAAGTATAGAGCTCTTCAGGACTTACAGCTTCTTCTTGGGGGTGGTACCAGGGTATGGTCAGGATGAACTCAGTTGTCTTTAAGGGACTTGGCTATGATCATGTTGCCAATGAGTATATGAACAGCACATACTTCAGTTGATGTATTTTAAAGAAAAAAAAATAGTGTGACACATGGGTATGTATTTGAACCTGGGAGCAATAAAAAAGGATTATTATATATGTTATATGAAATTCCCACATATTCAGTAAAATAATGTGTTGAAAACTTTTACAGTGACTTTTAACATGGAGAAAAGATTCCTCTAAAGGAGGGCTTTTGTTTGCATTTTTATGGCAGGCTCCCCAGGAACTCAATGTAGCAGAGAATCTCAGCCATAAACGTGTGGTTATCCAGCTACCTCAGACCCTGTGACTCTGGCAACACCTCTGAACAAGCACTAACAGTATGTTTAGAGGAATTGTCTCCAGGACCACAGGAGGAAACACAGCTGCTCTTGTATCCTAGGCACATAATGCAGACCTATTTCTCTATCCTGAAGACCCAGGAATAACTGTAAAACACACGAACAAGTGGTTACTCACTGACCACTGGGTAGGGCACAGCTGCTGATCCTGCCAGATTAGCCAAGGCAACCTTGCTCATATAGGGTTGGCAACACTGATCTGGAACAGCACCAGCTGTCAAATAATTTATTGCCCCTCAATTCTCCTTTTTCACTTACAAATATTTCACTTTTTTTCAGCAAACCAGTCCCAGGAATTACCTGGTTTCCTTCTCTTTCCTCTCCTCTTAATATTCCATAACTCAGGAAACCCTAGACCTTGCCAGCCTATTATATCAATATGATTGGGAAGGTACATTTAGGCAGTAAGCCAGTAACTGCTCAGTCCAAAGTCACAACCTAATAAATTTCAGATCCAACATCACAGTAGAAGATCACTTTGTCATTCAGTACATTCTCTTTCATCCCACATCATGTTGAAGCTTGCCTACTTAGGAAGCTGTCCAATTAAATAAATACTAAAGTTTCATTTCCTACCTGATATTGTCACAGAGATAAACAGGAATAAATGTGTGAGATCTGGATAAAGAGATGAGATAAAGACTTGATGGGTTTCACAAGAAAAAGTCACATATGCACATTATCAGAGATATTGGACACTGAGGAAAGTTTGTTTACTCATCTCTATGGAAACCTCAAGATTCTCTCAGGTGCTGATTAGCTGAGAGGCAGAATGATGCCATGCAAAAGGTGAAAGCCAGTAAGAGTTTCTGGAGCCAGTTATTAAAAGGGCCAAGTAGACAGCCTTCTTGAGAGAAAGGCTGAGCAGCCTTACATTCCTCAATCTAGGCCCCTGAACGCACAACACACAGATGTCAGTTCCAGTGTCCAAGACAGGAAAAGTGTTCAGGAAAAGTGTCACATATCTCTTTTAAGTGGTCATTAATAAAGTCACGTTTCCTTGACATGTGAGTTTTACATTATCACAGTTTCAATTATAATTCATTGAATGTACAGATATGTCCTCAGGCAGTGAATTACTTACAGAGAAAATATTCCCTACCAAGACAACACTTTGAATAAAAAGCATGTAATTGGGACCCTGCTTATATTTTTACAGATACCATCTAGTATGTCAGGTCTGCATGCAGTCATCTTGTTGCAGCCCTTCAGCAGAACAGAGATCTTCTCCTACTGAAACACAAGTGGCAATGGAGAGAGAGGGAGAATGACAGACAGAGAGAGAAAGAGGTAGAGAAAGTGATTCAGAAATTTAGAGACCAACACAGACAGAAACAAGAATATAATGTGGCAGAGACTGAGAGACAGAGACTCTATTCTGTCTGGTCACTTTCATTGGCACATCAACCTCAAAGCATACCCTCCTATAATATAACTCCAATAGGAATTATGTTGTCTAACAAGGCCATACCTCCTAACACTTGCCAGACATTTCCTCAACAGAGCCTTAACATGTAAAGAGATGAGCTTCACATTGACATGGCAATTCTAATTACCAGGAAGCGGAAGAAGATGGAGGGAATTCTAGATTAACAGAACATAGATATCCTAACAGCTTGTCATTGAATACACTGGTTAAAGTCCCAGCAAATTCCAAGGACTAAAGAACAGGCGTGACAATCTCCTTTGGGAAAAATGTGGAATATTTTTATAACAGATTATTCTTCAGCTAAGAAAATGACAAGATATATTCAGGGAAATGGATGGAACCAGGAAAAAAAATCCTGTGTGAAGTAATTAAAATGTAGAAAGACAAATATGTATTCACTTATTTTGAGGTCTCCTAATAGGGGCAGAAAAAGTTCCAATAGGCTATCTATTTTGGCCAAACCTGTCTTCCACTAGTGTGATTAGGTGGCAGTTAATTGAGTTGGTGCCGGGACATCCTACAGAAATTTTAAAACAACCCAGGCTGTTGTTATTAAAATACGTTGCTCTCTGCCATGTTCCTCTAACCACAAAGTTGCTTCCTTCTGCATCAAATATGATTGTATCCAGTCCTATAATATACAGAGACCTTAAAACACCCAGCCCTAAATGGGATTTCCAATCAGAGCTCTGGGAAGACTTCAGGAGGGTGGACATGAAGATTGTCATAAAGAAGAGGAAATTGATAACACAAGGAGAACAAAGCCCTGAGTATCAGGACATAGAAGAAGATAATACAGCCATCCTTGAGGAGACCTGATAAGCTAGGGTCAGATAGAAGGGGGAGGAGGACCACCCCTTCCAGGATACTAGAGAAAGAGCATAGGTGTAGAAGAAGGAGAGTGGGTGGAACTGGAAATGAGAAGAAGGATGGACCGGCAGAGGGGATACAAAGTGAACAAAACAAAATAAATAAATACATAAGAAAATTTGTGATCAAGGTGATGAAGTATAAAACTCTTCAGAACTGATGGCTTTCTTTTCTTTGTGGTGTCAGGGTGTGGCAAGGATGAACTCAGTTTTCTTTAAGGGCCATGGAACTGAGACACTAATCAAATTCCAATGAGTATATAACAACACATAATTCAATTGAAGTATTTTACAGAAAAAGAAATTTTTAGTGTGACACATAGGTAGGAATTTGAACCTTGAAGCCATGGAAAAGGAAGGTAATGTATGTTATATGAAATTCCCACATAATCAATGAAAATACTATGTTGACAATTTTTATAATGACTATTAACATGTAAAAAAAGATTCGACAAAATGAGGGCAGAGTTTGACTGTGTAAGCATGCTTTCCAGGAACTCAGTATGTATCAGAGAATCAGAGCCATGAACTAGTGTTTACTGAGATACATCAGACCCCATGAGCACAGGTGGCATTTCTGAACTAGCCCTGGTACAAACACTACATTTAGAGGGGTTTTTTTTTGGTGGGGGGGAGACAGCAGCATGAAATACAGCTCCTCTTGTGTCCGGGGCCTATAACACCAAACCATTTCTCTGTTCTGATGGCCTAGTTTTAACTCTAAACCCCAGGACCAAGAAGATTTCTCACTAACCATGGAGGAAGACACAGCTGCCAATCCAGGCAGGTCAGTCAAGGCATCCCTGCTCATAGAGGTTTGTCAACAGTAATTTTGAACACCAGTTGTCAAAGAGTATATTGCCCCTCATTTATAATTTTACATACATTGATCTTTCTCTGTTTCAGCCAAATCAGGCCCAGGAATTGTCTGGTTTACTTCTCTTTTTCCTACTCTGGAAGACTCAATACCCTAGGGAACCTTAGACTCTGCCAGCCTATTATATCAGTAAGGATTTAAAGGTACATTTAGGAAATATACCAGTAAATGCACAGTTCAAAGTCACAACCATGGAAAATCGAGATCCAAGACCACAGAAGAAGACCACCTTGTCATTCAGTACATTCCCCTTAATCCCACTTCAATTTGAATCTTCAATACATAGGAAGCTGTCTAGTTAAATTAACAATAAAGTTTTTTTTTCCTACTTGAGATTGTCACAGAGGTAAACAGGAGTAAATGTGTGGGATCTGCATAAAGTGATGAGATAAAGGCTTTTTGGGTTTCACAAGAAAATGTCACATGTGAACAGGGTCAGAGATACTGGACACTGAGGAAAGTTTGTGTACTCATCTCCATGGAATACTCAAGAAACTCTAAGGAGTTGATTGGCTGAGATTGAGAATGATGTCATGAAACTGGTGAAACCCAGAGAGAGTTTCAGGAGCCAGTAATCAAAAAGGCTAAGTCGAAAGCCTGCTTAGGAGAATGATGAGCAGCCCTGCATGCCTCAATCTGGGCAGCTGAAATCACACAACTAACAGGTCACAATTCCTGTGTCCAAGACACTTAGTTCAGCAAAAGTGTTACATATTTTTTTAAGTGGTCATTACTAAAGTCATGTTTCCTTGACATGTGACTTTTATGTAATCACAGATTCCATTATTATTTGTTAAATACACAGGTATGTCCTGAGTCACTGAATTACTTACTGGAAAATCCTCCCTGACCAAGGCAATTCTTTGATCAAAAAGCTTTTAATTAGGGCCTTGCTTATAGTTTTACAGAGACAGTCCAACATGTCATGTCAACAAGCATGTTGTAATCCTTGTTGTAATCCTTCAACAGAACTGAGAGCTTTTCATACTGAGCCACAAGCAGCAGGCAGAGAGAGGGAGACAGACAGAGACAGAGAGAGAAATAGCTAGAAGGACAGATTCGGAAATGGAGAGACCTAGACCAACCACAAAAAAAACAAAAAAACAACAAAAAAAAAAACAGTGTAAAGTGACAGAGACCTAGAGAGTCCATTCTGTATGGTCACTCTCATTGGCATATTGAACTCAAAGCACACCCTCCTATAATACAAATCCAATAGGGATTATATTATCTAAGAAGCCCATAACTCCTAATGCTTCCCAGACAATTTCTCAATAGGGATTCAAATTTATGAGCTTCAAGGGGACATTGCAATTCAAATCACCAGGTAATGGAAGAAGATAATCAACTTCTAGGCTAACAGAACACAAAACATAGTTATCCTGTTAATTTTTCATTCAATATAATGATTAAAGTTCCAGCAAATTCCAAGTTTAAAGAACAGAACTTACAATTTCATTCAGGGAAAATGTAAAAGTTCCATAATGGAATATTATTCAGCTAAGAAAATGGCATCATGGTATTTTCAGGCAAATAGATGGAACCAGGAAAAAATCATCCTGTGTGAAGTAAGTAAAATGGAGCAAGATGAATATGGTATGTATTCACTTATTAGGAGATCTCCTAATAGTGGGAGGTTAAGTTCCAATAGGCTACCTACTGTGACCAAAGCAATCTTCGACTAGGGATGGCAGTTAAGTAGGTTGTTGGGCCAGGACATCCTTTTGAAATTTGCAATCAACCCAGGCTGTTACTATTATAATATGTTATTATAATATTATAATTAAAATATGTTGTTATTATTATAATATGTTGTTCTCTGCCCTCAATGGATAGATCAGTGTCATATTCTTGCTTCCAAAGTGATACTTCCTTCTGCATCAAATGGGATTGCATACAGAGACCCACAGTCCGATATTATGTAGAGAGAGACCTTCAAACACAAAGATCTAAATGGGATTTCCCTATGAAATTCTCCCTACCCTGAGGGCTCTGGAAAGCCTGCTGGAGAGGAGACAGGAAGAGTGTCATAAGGAGAGGCAATTGAGGCCACAAGGAGAACAATGGCCTGAGAATTAGGCCATAAAAGATGATGATGCAGCCAGCCTGATGAGAATTTATAAGGTAAGTTCAGATAGAAGAGGGAGGAGGGCCTTCCCTATCATGGAACTAGAGAAATGGCATAGGGGTAGATGAAGCAGCCTGGGTGGGACTGGAAGGAAAGGGGAGGGGCAGCAGAGGGGAGACAAATGAAAAAATAATAATAAATAAATATATAAGAAAACCTGTGATCAAGGTAGTGAAGTATAAAGCTCTTCAGGACTGATGGCTTCTTCTTGGGGGTGGTGCAAGGGTGTGGCAAGAATGAACTCAGTTTTATTTAAGGGACTTGACACTGAGACTCTGATTATGTTCCAATGAATATAAGAAAAATACATACTTCAATTGATGTATTTTAAAGAATAAAGAATTTAGTGTGACACATGGGTAGGAATTTGAATCTGGGAGCAATGGAAAAGGAGTGTAATGTATATTATATATTTCCACATAGTCAAGAAAACTAATATGTCAACATTTACAGTGACTTTTAACATGGGAAAAGATTCTGCTAAATGAAGGCAGAGTTTGACTTTGTAAGGCATGCTTTCTAGGAACTTATTAGGTAGCAGAGAATCCTAGCCATAAACTAGTGGTTACTCAGCTACCTCAGACAACATTAGCTCAGATGGCACCTCTGAACAAGCAGTCCTGGCACTGATACTACTTTTAGAGGATTTGTCTTGAGGACAAGAACAGAAAACACAGCTTATCTTGGGTCATCGATATATAACAGAGATACAAATCTCTGTTCTGAAGGCACATTTTTAACTTTAAACCCTAGGACGAGGAGGGTTCCTCACTGACCACTGAGTTGAACACAGCTGCCGATCCAGCCAGGTCAGGCAAAGCAACTGTGCTTACTGAGGTTTGCCAACACTAATATTGAATAGTTCCATCTGTCAAATCTTTATTTCCCTCATTTCTCTTTTTACACTCACTGATATTTCTCAATTTCAGCTAAAACGGACTCAGAAATTGTTAGGTTTCTTTCTCTTTTCCCTGCTCAGATATATCCTTAATCAGTGAATTACTTCTTGGAAAATGCTCCTTGTGCAAGCTCCTTGTGCTTATATTTTTACAGAGACCATCCATGATATCACTTCAGCAAGCAGTCATTGAGAGATGAAACAATTATTTTTAAAGTTTAAGGCCTGAACTAGCTGGGTGAGGTCCACTAATGCTCTAAGGGGAAGAACCCACCTTAGTGCATTCTTTCCCCACTCACTAGAGATACCCATTTGCTAGGAAACTGGCCCTTCCCTCTAGGAAGGGACACAGATCATTAATGGTTTAGGGACTTTCCTATAGCCAATTAATTAAAAATGCAGCATTTTGACCAATAAATGCTGCCAGGAAGGAATCACCACTGCCTTGGACATGCTGGGAGGGACCAGAATCTTTAAATCATCCATCTATCCTGAGCATGGGGCTCTGGGCTCTCAATGCTTTGGAGTGGGAGGTGTAAGCCCAAGCTGCAGTTTGTAGTGATTTATAATAAAAAGAATCTCTTGTGATTTGAAATGGACTCAGCTCCTGGTGCTGGTCTTTTGGGGTATCATGATATGGGCACAAAATAATTTGGGGGCTCTCCTGGATCCCCAAGACCTTGCAGGACTCGTGAGCCAGAGGATTGGAAGCCCAGGTAAGTGTATATTTTTTTGGCCAAGTTCTATTTCTCTTTTCTGTTCTATGTATTTTTGAGATCTCAAGGTAATATACAGTGAGTGGCCAGGGATTGGTTGTGTCACAGTGCACTGGCTGACATATCGGCATACCAGGGGGGATCTTGGGAGACGTTCTAAATCCCAGTGGGGCAGTACTCCCCAATAGCACTGTGAGGGACACGGGGTACCAAAACCTGTTTGATAGGCCTAGCAAGTGGTCTTTGTTTACCACAGAGACAGGAAGTACTGGTGGAATCTGTTCTTTTGTCTCTGTGTTTCTGGTTGTCTAGCAGCTGCTGAGTGTAAAAAGAAAGTGCTTAAAATGAAAGTGCTGGAGGAAGTAAGTAAAGTTTTGATTTTTTGTTTAAATGTATATATGGCCATCATATTTGTTTTTGACTAATCCTATGCTCTGTAGGTCATGGTTAATATGATAAAAAATAATTGGGTATGTTTAAAGGTTAAATTCATATTTGTTTAAAATGCATATATGTCCCTATGTGTTGATGAGGTCTATAAACACATCTGTTTAAATAGCAACAATATAGGTTGCCACGTGGTATGTGATGTGCCTCACCGACATCTTGAAGTTGCCATGTGGGCTATAATGAGACCACGATGTTGAGATTGTCGTGTGCACTGTAATGTAATCTTGATGTCCACATGGTTTGGGTCAAAAAATAAAAGAGGAGGAACCTTAGTTGAATAATTTTCATTTCATTCTAGATTAATTAGTTATTTTATGTGGGTATTGGTTTTAAAAATTAAATTGTTTGCATTGGTAAATTCTGGATTTAAAATCTGGTTTTGACTTTTAAAATTATGGTTATGCCTTGAGACTTCTCTCCTACAAAAGGGGCACTTTATTTTGATATTGTAAAAGCAGGTTTTAGAAAATGTTTAAATGTTGAAGGCTTTAAAACATTTAAAGTTTTTCAGATATTTTAGACAATGATGTTGGGTAGTCTAACAAAAATTTGAAATAATTTCTCAATTTTTTGGGGGAGAAAAAAATGGTATTTATTTTTTTAGATTTTACTAAATGAAACCAAGCTATATGGTTTGCGGTAATTGAAAAAAAAATTGCAGCTTTTACAATGTATCTTGTGGAGAGCTATTTGTTTGATAAGTTTCTTTGTTTATTGAAAAATATGTTTCTACCCTGGCCTTCACCTTGAGACAGAGAAAAGAGGAAATTTCACCAAGTTCCTTATAATGTCTTCTAAGTACCTTAGAGTATGTTTATATAACTTTGGACCATATCTGCTAAACGGAAGTAATTTTAGAAAAAGACTTTAGCAGTTTCAGAACTTCTTTTGTATTAATACGACTGTTTTGGCTTTGCCTATAAAAAACAAATTGTGGACACTGGGCTCCAGCAGGATCAAGACAGAATGGAAAGGATTTTGATGAGAGTTTTTATGTTTTCTAAAATGCAAGAGAGAGAGAGAACAAGAAATATTAAAGAAAGTAATAGCTTGTCTAAAGTAAGAATGTTTGGTTAAGCCAGAAGAATAAAGCTAGGAACCTGAAGATATATAGAATGTTGCAAAAGGTTAGTGTATGTATAAATAACCAGAGGGTAAATATGATTTGAGAAAGAACTGTATTTAAAAATATGTTGTACTTCATTTAAAGGGCTGGTGATTCTGCATTGGAAAATATTTTCTTATGCTCTTTTAAGGGGGAAGAACTCTGGCTGATAGGTTTGGTGTGGCCAGAATATTTCATATAGTTTAAAATTGTTCTGTACTGTTATGTTATGTGGTTGATTCTAGGGCTTGTTTGGTTACATTGTTAGAACTTTTGCTTATTGTGGATTGTGGATGCTCCACACTGTTTGCTATATCATCATCAGCACCTTAATGCTATGTTTTATTTTGCCAGCCACAGCCTGGGGCAACAGGTGGCTAGCACAGGCATAGCTTGGTTATGACTTGGTTCAAAGATAAAGGGAGTAGAACCATTATAGTTTTGGAGCAATCTTAATTTAGGGCTGCCAGCTGTATTCAGTTTCCTGTTTAGTGCTAAGTTCAACTTTGTCCTTTAAGTTTTTTACTGTTCAATTTTAATGCAAGATTTGATCTCTATAAACTGTATCTTATTAAAAGATTTGCTCTGATTTTAGTTCAGAAAGAGCAGATTTAAAGTTATGCTAACAACTCCAGTTGGTTAAGATGTTGAGCTTTACCTAGAGTCTTTGTTTACTTTTTTTAAGGTTAAGCCTAGGATGGGTATTCATAAAGTTTGTCTATGTAGATCTACTTAAAATACATAGTTCTAAAACATGCATATTAGGAATATGCCAGGATTAGATTACAGCATTCTGTTTTATAGTACACAGTTTAGAGCAGTTGAAAAAGATAGACACAGAGTAACTCAGACATGCTGGCTCTCAAGCTTGCCAGAGCCCCCATAAATATGGCATTTTAGTATGTGTAAGCTTATTGTGACAGAGAGTCCCAAAATCATGGCAGTAGCTCCCCCAAGGTCTCCGAGATTTGGCTTTGCCTTTAAAATCAACAGATGATGGCAACTCTGGATTGTGATATGCTAACCACTGGGTAATACTGCCTCAACTGGCCGGTTGCTAGGCCCAGCCTAAACTTTGGACACCTGGAGATCCATTGTTTCACATTGTGAGAGGCAAGTTGAGGTCACTACTTCATGTTCCTATTTCCACAAAAGCAGTCTCTCATCTTCTGTGCCAAATGGCTGGACTGCCTCTGCTCATGATGCCATAAGGCCACAGGAGCCAGGGACAGTTCCTAAGTGATGGACTAACTCTGTAATTTTAATTGGCACATAGATCGGTATATATAATTTATCCTTTTCAGGTCTCTGATCAGTTTGATGGCTATGCTAAGCTAATGTTAGCTTTGCAGCTAAAGAGCAGACAATTAGAACCACTCATCTCTTTGGTCAGTTTATTACCTAGCTAGAAATACTGGGTACTAGATCTCATATTTTAAAAGAAAAACTGGTTTGCATTGCTCACAGAATTCATGTCAACTGCCTGTGTCTTAAGATATATGGCTGGATAAATAGATAAGGAGTTTAACATTTTAAGTTATATAAATATGAGTTATAAAGTTATAAAAATAATTTAAAACATATTAAAAATATTAGATACTTTAGATTCCACCCCCCCTTTCTACTGTTGAACTTATTTTATAAGATTTCAGAAGTTCAGAGTTTTAATATTAATCAATAAAGTTCTGATAAGTTAATGTAGTGCTAACAGTTTTTTGTTTGTTTGTTTTTTTAGTCACCAGTTCGAGATTTTAATTTTCCGTGGTAGTTTTCTAAACATAGATTTAAAGATGCTTTTCATCATACTAAAAACATCTGTTTAATGTGTATATCTGACCCAAAGCCATAGCCTTTACTATAGTATTCTTAATATCTGCCATTTTGAGATAGACAAGATTTAGGAATATCTTCAACATATCCTTCTCTTTGCTTTGTTAATGACAGTCCAAGCATCCAGGTTTAGCAATAAATCCATGAATGTATTTTTGCCTAACTTTCCAGTGTGAACATGGAGGAGGGGGCTAAAGGTAAATACTGAGTGTATGAAAAATGGCCTAGCTCCATTACTGGCTGATTACCAAAAGCTGTGCACACAGAAGAAGTGTTAGACTTTGAAACTGTGGAGACACTTAAGTTGTTTATAAAGGTTATAAAACAAACAGCTAACTGATATTCAGTGGGATGCAGATTTACCTGTTACTCTCAGAATGTTGTTATATTAGATTTGTTGATATGTTATTTTTCTGAGTTTTTTTAAAATATATATTTCCTTTTGTGTACCAAAAAAATTCATATAGTTTCTGGAAATCAAAAAGTTATATTACCTGTATCTTGCATAGCTCAAGTGGATCCCAGAGGAATTTTTCCCTTGTCTTTAGATTCCTCATTTTCCCATTTAATAGACAAATTTTAACTTCTGTCTCCAGTTTAAATTTGTCTCAGTAGATTTTCACCTGCTTGACTCTGTTCCAGGATCAGCTATGGACTGCAAGCTGAAATCTGGATTTCCTGGAAACTGAACAATTGCTCCTGGCCTTTTTTGGGTGGATCAACTAACCAGATGCTTCTGAGGACTACCCTGTTGCCCAGCCTTTGACTGGCATTTCAGCCTTCCTAGTCTCTGATGCCAATGGTCCTTTGTTAGCACTGCAGCAATTTCATAAGAGGAGACCCTCGTCCTGAAATCCCACCTAGTAGGCTTAAAGGCTATGTCAAAAGGGGCTCCCTGACATTAGCTATTATCTTGGGCATCTGCTAAGCTGAAATGCAACTAATATTGCAGCAACTGGGCTAAAGGCCTAGAGAAAACCTAGAGAGAAAGGATAATAATTCCTCTTGGCTTACTACCCCTATATCCTCCCTGAAGGGACCCCTACTCATTTTGATTTTTATCTTTTGGCCTTGTATTTTAAATTGCTTGATGGTTCTCATGAAAAAAAATATTTGAGAGCAATACACTAATTGTACTCAGATCCCAGTGTAGAAAGGTAAATCTATGAAATACAAAGGGTCATATCTGGAAAAATCTATGAAATACAAAGGGTCATATCTGGAAAAAACAAGATTGGGTCTTCAAATGAAGGGGGGGAATGAGCAGTTATTATTAAAGATTAAGGCCTAAGCAAGCTGGGTGAGGTCTAGTAATGCTCTGAGTGGAAGAACCCACCTTTCCCCACCCATTAGTTGCTAGAAACTGGCCCATCTCCCTAGAGAGGGACACCAGATCATTTATGGTTTGGGGACTTTCCAATACTCAATTAATTAAAAATTCAGCATTTTGACCAATAAATGCTTGTCAGGCAGGAATCGCCCCTGCTTTGGGCATGCTGGGAGGGACCCTAATCTTTAAATCACCCAAC
The DNA here is from genome assembly GCF_030254825.1 of Meriones unguiculatus. Lineage (NCBI taxonomy): Eukaryota > Metazoa > Chordata > Mammalia > Rodentia > Muridae > Meriones > Meriones unguiculatus. Next base: position 15,673,329 of record NW_026843710.1, on the reverse strand, counting down.
TATCCTCAGCAAGGAGCTTTTGGCCCTCACTACTTTGGTGTTAGGGGATGAGACCCCAACTGCAGCTTGTAATGATTTCTAATAAAAAGATCCTCATGTGGTTTACAATGGACTTGGCTCTTGGTGGTGATCATTTGTGGTACCACGATTCTGACACAACACCATCTTGTTATAGTCCATCAGCAGAACTGAGAGCTTTTCAAACTGAAGCACAAGCTTAAGGCTGACAGAGGGAGACAGAGAGAGAAAGAGCTAGAGAGACAGATTCAGAAATGGAGAGACCGAGACCTACAAAAAATATATATAAAGTGACACAGACCAAGACACAGAGACTCCAGTCTGTCTGCTTATTTTTCATTGGCATATTAACCTCCAAGAACACCATCCTAAAATATAATTCCAATAGGAATTCTATGATATATCAAGGCCATTACTCCCAAAACTTGCCAGACATTTGCTCAACTGGGGACTAAATAGATGAGCTTCAAGGGAAATATGAAATTCAAATCACCAGAAAGTGGAAGAACATGGAGGGAATTCTAGACTAAAAAAACATAATTATCATAATAGTTTATCATTCAATACAATGATTAAAGTCCCAGCAATTTTCAAGATATAAAGAACAGGATTGCCATATTCATTTGAGAAAATGTGGAATATTTCCATAAAGGATTATTTTTCAGTTAAGAAAACAACATCATAATATTTTTGGCAAATGGATGGAACCAGGAAAAATCAACCTGGGTGTAATACGTAAAATGCAAAAAGAGAAATATGTTATGCTTTCACTTATGAGGAGGAATCCTAACAGTGGGGGAATAGTCAATCTGTGGTGACAAAACCAGTCTTCCACAAGGGGGATTGTTGACATTTAATTAAGTTGTGGGGCCTGCGAATCCTAACAAAATTTTCAAATAACCCAGGCTGTTATTAAATATGCTGCTCTCTACCCTCAACTGATAAATCAATGCTATGTTCTTGTATTCACAGAGATGCTTCCTTCTGCATCAAATGTGATTCCATATAAATAATCAAAGTCTGACATTATGCACAGAAAGACCTTAAAAACCCACAGGTATAAATGGGATTTCTCTATGAAATTCTCCCTCCCCTCAGAGCTCTGGGTAGCCTCCAGGAGAGGAGGCAGGAAGAGTGTCATAAATAGAGGGAATTGAGGACACAAGGAAAACAATGCCTTGAGAATCAGACTGCAGAGGAAGATGATGCAGCCAACCTTGATGAGACCTGATAAGCTAGGATCAGATAGAAGAGGGAGGAGGACCTCCCCTATCATGGAACCAGAGAAAGGGCATAGGAGGAGGGTAGGTAGGAATGCAAGGAGAAGGAGCAGAGGGCAGCAGTGGGGATACAAACTGACTAAATCATAATAAATAAATACATAAGAAAAATCTGTGAACAAGGTGATGAAGTATAGAGCTCTTCAGGCCAAATGGCTTCTTCTTGGGGATGGTGCCATGGTGAGGTGAGTATGAAATCAGTTTTCTTTAAGGGACTTGGCACTGAGACTCTGGTTATGATCCAATGAGTATATGAACAACACATACTTCAATTCTTGAATTTTAAAGAAAAATTTAGTGTGACACATGGGTAGGAATTTGAACCTGGGAACAATGGAAAATAAGTGTAATGTATATTATTTGAAATTCCCACATAATCAATAAAAATAATGTTGACAACTTTTACAATGACTTTTAACAGGAGAACAGATTCTGGTAAAGGAAGGCAGATTTTAACTTTGTAAGACATGCTTTCCATGAACTCATTATGTAGCAGAATAACTTAGCCATGAACTAGTGTTTACCCAGCTAGCTCAGATACCAGGACCTCAGATTGCACCTCTGAACATTCAGTCCTGGCTCCAACACTATGTTTAGAGGTTATGTCTGGAGGACCACAGCAAGAAACACTGCTGCTCTTGTATCTTAGGCATGTAACATGGACTAATTTCTCTTTCCTGAAGACCCAGTTTTAACTGCAAAAGTTTAGGACCAGGAGGATTGTTCACTGACCACTGAGTAGCACACAGATGCAGATCCAGCCAGGTCAGCAAAGGCAACTCATCTCATAGAGGGTTGGCAACACGAATGTGGAACAGCACCAGCTGTAAAATAGTTAATTGCCCCACAGTTCTCAAATTACATACACATGAATCTTTTGCTGTTTCAGCCAAACATGGCCCAGGAATTGTCCTGTTTCTTTCTCACTGCCCTGTTTCTAAGGAATCAATACCACAGGGAAACCTTGACTCTACCAGCCTATTATTCAATAAGAACATCAGGGGACATTAATGAGTATGTGAGTAACTGCTCAGTTGAAAGTCACAACCTAGGAAGTTTCAGATTCAAGACCACAGTAGGAAACCACCTTGTCATTTGATACATTCCACTTAATCCCACATCACTTTGAAGTTCTCGTACTTAGGATGGTGTCCTACTGAATAAACATTATAGTTCTTTTTCCTACCTGACATTGTCTCAGTGGTAAACAGGAGTAAAGGTGTGGGATATGGATAAAGGGATGAGATAAAGGCTTGTTGGTTTGCATGAGAAAAAAGTCTCATGTGAACAGGATCAGAGATACAGGACACTGACAAAGTTTATTTACTCATCTACATGGAAACTTCAAGAACCTCTCATGTGCTGATTGGCTGAGAGAGAGAATGTTGTCATGCAACAAGTCAAAGGCAGTATGAGTTTCAAAAGCCAGACATAAAACGGGCCAAGTGGATAGCCTGCCTGAGAGAAAGGCTGAGCAGCTACATACCTCAATCATGGCAGCAGAAAGTACACATCCCAGAGATTTCAGTTCCTGTGTCCAAGACTCTCATTTAAGGAAAAATGTCACATATTTCTTTCACGTGGTCATTAATACAGACACATGTCCTTTATATGTGACTATCACATTATACCAGATTACATTATTGTTTGTTAAATGTGCAGATATATCCTCAGTCAGTGAATTAATTACTGGGAAATTGCTACATTAACAAGGCAAATCTTTGAACAAAAAGGGTTTATTGGGACCTTGCTTATATTTTCACAAAAATTATCCGTGATATCACATAAGCAGGCAGTCATCTTGTTGTAGCTTTCAGCAGAATTTTGAGATTTTCATACTGAATCACAAGTGGCAGACAGATAAAAGGGAAAATGAGAGAGACAGAGAGAGGAAAACCTAGAGGGAAAGATTTAGAAATAACAAGACTAAGACCAACAGGATCAAAGATATAAAGTGACAGAGACTGAGAACAGAGACTCCATTCAGTGTGGTCACTATCATTTGCATATCAATATCAAAGCACACCTCCCCTACAGGAATTATATTATCTAACAAGGCCATACCTCCTAACCCTTCCCAGATATTTCATTACTAGTGATTTCACACGTAAATACATGAGCTTCAAGCAGACATTGCAATTCAAATCACTAGGAAGTGGAAGACTTTGGAGGGACTTCTAGGATAAAGGAACATCGTTATCCTGGTATTTTGTCATTCAATACATTGAATACAGTACCAACAACTTAAAGGACCAAAGAGCAGGACTGACAAACTCCCTTGGGGAAAATGAGCAATATTTCCATAAAGAAGTATTATTCAGCTAAGAAAATGACATCATGGAAGAAGGAGGGCAAGATGGCAGCACCAGGACGACTCTCATTCTGACCAGGAGCACAGCAGGATCAGCACAGTGACCACCAGTCAGAACTCATGGCCATAAAACACAAGTGAATGTGTTTTCCAGGGGATAGGATACCCCACGGTGGGTTATTCAATCAGCTTTAACTCACCTGGCTAAACCACAGAAGAGATTCCATTTTTGCCAGGTGTTTGGTCGCCAGCCCAGAGTCACATGCCAGCGTGCTCTGATCACTGTCCCAGACTGAACTGTGGGCACCACAACATCAGAGACAGAGATTTCTAGTTGAGAAATAACCCCACAGTGGAGGAAATGATTGGGACCATCCTTAGGTCACCAAGACATCACCTGGAAAAGACTATGGTTCTGCGGGTGCCAAAGAGCCAGCCCAGAGCCAGAGCCAGGGACCCAGGTGCTGGCACAGAGCCCTGCCTGCATGCCTGATTCACTGCCCCAAATAGAACTGTGGGCTCCAGGGAACCACAGACTGAGTTTCTCTGTCAAGGGCAAATCCACAGAGGGGAAAGGCTGATCTGATCTCAGAGCACTCTGCTGATACGACCACCACAAAAGGGTCTCAGGAAAAGTTACCCAGTTTCAGCAGATGCCCAGGTACCCAATCACCCAAAAGGCAGAAAAGCAGAGCCACATAACTCTGTGCCAGCAGGTTCTACTTGCCATCACAGACAGAAAGGCTATCCCCAAAGCAAAGATTGGGTGTCCCTGTCAGGAGGAAACCTCACAGCAGGGGGGGCTCATTAGGTCCAAAGCTCAGAAAACCCAGCTCCAAAAGACTTTCTGAATTCACGCAGACTCTAGGCTCTAGCCTTCTACTGCAGTCATGAGTGCTGTGCTTACCCACCATTATTGAGTACCAACAGGGCACTGGGGCACACAGCTGCATCATCAGAACTACAAAAGCCAGAGAACCATTACAGCAGTCCTCAGATACTGTGCCAAGGATCTACCAGTTATCCCTAGCTAGACTGACAAAACTGTGGGTACAGACTTGAACATAGTAAAGGTGATATACAGAAAGCCTATAGCTAACATCAAACTCAATGGAGAGAAACTTAAATCATTCCCACTGAAATCAGGGACAAGGCAAGGCTGTCCATTCTCTCCACATCTCTTCAACGTGGTTCTTGAAGTCCTAGCTAGAGCAATAAGACAACTAAAGGAGATCAAGAGGATACAAATTGTAAAGGAAGAAGTCAATGTATCACTGTATGCAGATGATATGATAGTATACCAGAGTGACCCCAAAAATTCTACTATGGAATGCCTACAACTGATTATCACCTTCAGCAAAGTGGCTGGATTAACTCAAAAAATTAACTCAAAAAAAAAAAAAAAATCAGTAGCCTTCCTGTATACAAAAGACAAAAGGCCTGAGAAAGAAAACGGAAAAAACACCCTTCACGATACCCACAGAAGACCTAAAGTACCTTGGCGTTAAAGTTAAAGCATTGTATGAAAAAAATTTCCAGTCTCTGAAGAAAGAATTAGAAGAAGATATCAGAAGATGGGAAGAACTCCCATGCTCATGGCTTGGCAGGATTAATATAATAAAATGGCCATCTTACCAAAAGCAATCTACAGATTCAATGCAATTCCCATCAAGTTACCAACACAATACTTTACAGACCTGGAAAGAAAAATTCTCAACTTCATATGGAACTACAAGAAACCCAGAATTGCTAAAACAATTCTCTACAGTAAAATATCATCTGGAGGTATCTCCATCCCTGGTCTCAAGCTGTACTATAGAGCAACAATATTAAAAACATCATGGTACTGGCATAGAAACAGACCGGTAGATCAATGGAATCAAATAGAAGACACTGGCATAAATCCATACACTTATGGAAACCTGATTTTTGACAAAGATGCCAAATCCATTCAATGGAATGAAGACAGCATCTTCAACAAATGGTGCTGGTCTAACTAGAAGTCTACATGTAGAAAAATGCAAATAGATCCATACTTATTACCCTGCACAAAACTGAAGTCCAAGTGGATCAAAGACCTCAAAATAAAACCAGACACACTAAACCACTTAGAAGAAAAAGTGGGGAATACCTTTGAACTCATTGGCTCAGAAGACAACTTCCTGAACAGAACACGAACAGCACAGGCTGTAAGAACAACAATCAATAAATGGGACCTCATGAAACTGAAAAGCTTCTGTAAGGAAAGGACACTGTCCTCAGAACAAAACGACAGCCTACAGATTGGGAAAGGATCTTCAGCAACCTATATCTGACAGAGGGCTAATATCCAATATATAAAGAACTAAAGAACTTAAACAGCCAAAAATCTAGTAATCCAATTAAAAATGGGATACAGAGCTAAACAGAAAATTCTCTGCAGAAGAATATTGAATAGCAGAGAAACACTTAAAGAAATGCTCAATGTCACAATCCATTAGGGAAATGCAAATCAAAATGACTTTAAGATTTCACCTTACACCCATAAGAATGGCTAAGATCAAAAACTCAAGAGACAACACATGTTGGAGAGGTGTGGAGAAAGGGAAACCCTTTTGCATTGCTGGTGGGAATGTCAACTTGTACAACCACTCTAGAAAAAAAATCTGGTGCTTTCTCAGACAACTAGGAATAGTGCTTCCTCAAGATTCAGCTATACCACTCCTAGGCATATACGCAAAAAAGGCTCAAGTATACAATAAGGACGTTTGCCCAACTATGTTTGTAGCAGCCTTATTTGTAATAGCCAGAAGCTGGAAACAGCACACATGCCCCTCAATGGAGGAATGGATGCACAAATTGTGGTATACCTACATAATGGAATATTACTCAGCAATAAAAAACAAGGAAATCATGAAATTTTCAGGTAAATGGTGGGATCTGGAAAAGATCATCCTGAATGAGCTATCCCAGAAGCAGAAAGAGGCACACGGTGTATACTCACTCATATAGACATATAATATTGGATAAACCTACCAAAATTTATACACCTAAAGAAACTAATCAGAAGGGAGGACTCTTGCTAAAATGCTCAATCCTTATCCAGAAAGGCAAAGAGGCTGGACATCAGAAGAAGGAGAAAAGAGGGAACAAGTCAGGAGCCTGACACAGGGGACCTCTGAAAAGCTCTGCCCTCCAGACTATCAATGTAGATGCTGAGACTTATGGGCAACCTTTGGGCAGAGTGCAGGGAATCTTATGAAAGAAGTGGGAAACCGTCAGATCAGGAGAAGACAGGAACTCCACAAGGAGAGCAACAGAACCAAAAAATCTGAGCACAAGGGTCTTCCTTGAGACTGATATTCCAACCAAGGACTATGCATGGGCATAACCTAATACCCCTGCACAGATGTAGCCCATGGCAGTTCAGTATCCAAGTGGGTTCCATTGCAACAGGAACAGGAATTATCTCTGACATGAACTGAATGGCCTGCTCTTTAATTACCTCCCCTTGACGGGAAAGCAGCATTACCAGGCCACAGAAGAAAATAATGCAGTCACTCCTGATGAGACCTTATTGTCTAGGATCAGAAGGAAGGAAAGGAAGTCCTCCCCTATCAGTGGACTTGGGGAGGGGCATGCATGCAGAGGGTTTAGGAAGGGAGGGATTGGGATGGGGGGAGGGAGAGAACCACAGGGGGGATACAAAGTGAATAAAGTGTAATTAATAAAGAAAAAATATATAACAAAGGTCCCAATTAAATGCTTTTTGTTCCGAGAGTTGCCATGGTCAGCGAGCATGATACAGTAAGTAATTCTCAAGCACAACATTCACTTGGCCCTTTTAATAACTGGCTTCTGAAACACTTACTGGCTTTCACCATTTTTGTGAAATCATTCTCCCTCTCCGAAAATCAGCACCTAAGAGAATCTTGAGGTTTCCATTGAGGTGAGTAAACAAACTCCTCAGAATCCAGTATCTCTGATCCTGTACACAACTGACTTTTATGTATGAAACACAACAAGCCTTTATCTCATCCCTTTATCCAGATAAAAAGAGGTTTACTTCTGTTTACCTCAAGACAATGTCAGGTAGGAAATGAAAATTTGTGTTTATTTAATTTGACAGCTATGTATGGAATATTCACAGTGATGTGGGATTAAGGGGAATGTACCAAATAACAAAGTGGTCTCCTACTGTGCTCTTGGTTCTGAAATTTTGTAGGTTGTGACTTTGAACTGAGCAGTTAATCCTGTACTCACTAAAAGTATCTTCACATTCCTATTAATATCATAGGCTGGCAGGGTCTAGGGTACCCTGGAATATTGAGTCTTTAGGAACAGGGAAAAGAGAAGGAAATCAGACAATTCTTTGAACAGTTTGGGTGAAACAGAGAAATACCTTTGTATTTAAAAGGAGAACTGTGGAGTTGTTCCTGACAGAGAGCACTCACCATCGGGAAGGTGGAAGGCGGAAACCAGCTCCATCTTTAAGGCATAGCATTCCGCAGCTCTCTACAGTTCCCCCTTTTTGTTTTAGATGCATCAGGCAAGAGTAGAGTAGAGTAGTCTGATCTCTGATATTAGAAATAAATTGGGACTTTGTACAGATGTTCATTTAGGTGTCATCCACCCAAAGAGCATCAGACCCGTCCAATACCTTTTTCTCAGAGGCTATTTAAGCTGTGGGCTGGCTTTCCCCGGGGTCCGAGGATTGTTCAATGTTCCTGAATAAACTGCATTGAAAAAAAAAAAAAAGGAGAACTGTGTGGCAATGAACTCTTTAACATATGGTGCTGTTCCACACTACTTTTCGCAACCCTCTATGAGTAGGGTTGCCTTGGCTGACCTCGCTGGAACTGTAGCTGTGTCCTACTCTGAGGTCCTTGAGAAATCCTCCTGGTCATGGGGTTAAAAATTAACACTTGTCAATTAGGACAGAGAAAAGACTCCATGTTATATGCCAGGCCAGAAGAGCAGAGGTGTTTATTAATGTTGTCCTCCTGACAAACCATCTAAGCTTGGTATTAGTGCCAGCACTGATTGTTCAGAAGTGCCACCTGAGCTCATGGGACCTGAGGTAGCTGGGTAACCATTAGTTCATGGCTAGGATTTTCTGCTGTATAATGAGTACCTTGAAAGCTTGCCTTACACAGTCAAACTCTGCCCTCCATTAGCAGAATCTTTTCTCCATTTTAAAAGTCATCATAAAAGTTCTCAACATATAATTTTTATTGATTATGTGGGAATTTCATATAATATACATTACAATCCTTTTTCATTGGTCCCAGATTCAAATTTCTACCCATGTGTCATTTTTTCTTTAAAATACATCAATTGAAGTGGGGAATACCCTAGAACTCATTGGTACAGGAGAAAACTTCCTGAACAGAACACCAACAGCACAGGCTCTAAGAGCAACAATCAATAAATGGGACCTCAAGAAAATGAAATGCTTCTGTAAAGCAAAAGACACTGTCATCAAAACAAAACAACAGCCTTCCAATTGGGAAAGAATCTTCACCAACCCTTTATCTGACAGAGGCCTAATATCCAGTATATATAAAGAACTAAGGAAGCAGAAAAGCAATAAAACAAGTAATCCCATTAAAAAATGGGAAACAGAGCTAAATAGAGAATTCTCAAAAGAGGAACATCAAATGGCAGAGAAACACTTAAAGAAATACTCAACCTCATTAGCCATTAGGAAAATGCAAATAAAAACGACCCAGAGATTTCACCTTACACCCATCAGAATGGCCAAGATGAAAAACTCAAGTGATAACACATGCTGGAGAGGTTGTGGTGAAAGGGTAACCCTCCTCCACTGCTGGTGGGAATGTAAACTGGTACAACCACTTTGGAAGTCAATCTGGTGGTTTTTCAGACAATTAGGATTAGTGCTACCTCAAGACCTAGCATAACTCCTAGGTATATACCCAAGTATATAATACTTGCTCAAGTACACAATAAGGACATTTGTTCAACCATGTTTGTAGCAGCTTTATTTGTAATAGGCAGAACTTGGAAACAACCCAGATGTCCATCAATGGAGAAATGGATACAGAAATTGTGGTATTTTTACACAATGAAATACTACTCAGCAATCAAAAAGGAGGAAATCATGAAATTTGCAGGCAAGTGGTGGGATCTGGAAAAGATCATTCTGAGTGATGTATCCCAGAAGGAGAAAGACAAACATGGTATATACTTGCTTATATAGACCTACAAGATATGGTAAACATAATGAAATCTACACACCGAAAGAAGATAATCAAGAAAGTGGATAAGGGCAAAGATGATCAATCCTCATTTAGAAAGACAAATGGGATGTGCATTGAAGGTATGACAGGAATCTACTGCAAAAGGCATCTGAAAGACTACCTAGCAGTGTTTCAAAGCAGACACTAAGACTCATAACCAAACCCTCAGCAGAGTGCAGGGAATCATATGAAAAAAGGGAAGTTAGTATGATGTGGAAAGGATAGGAGCTCTACAAGGACCAAATATATCCAGGCACAGGGTCTTTTCTGAGACTGACACTAGACCAAGGACCATCTATGGATATAACCTAGAACTTCTGCTTGGATGTGTCCCGTGGTAGCTCAATAATCAAGTAGATTTCCAAAGTAAGGGGAACAAGGACTATTTCTAACAGGATCTCAAGGTCAGGCTCCTTGACTTCCCTCCCACCCCCAGGAGAGGAGCAGCCCTATTAGGCCACAGAGGAGGACTCTACAGCCAGCCCTGTAGATACCTGATAAAACAGGGTCAAATGAAAGGGGAGGAGGTGCTTCCCTATCAGTGGACTTGGAAAGGGGCAGGGAGGATACTAGGGAGGGAGCATGGGGTTGGGGAGGGAATGAGGGAGTGGGATACAGCTGGGACACAGAGTTAACAAAATGTAACTTAAAAGAAAAATAAAATTAAAAAAAAGAACTACTAGAACATTAAAATCCTGTAGATAATAAGCAATAACATTTTTTATAGCTTTTCCTTGTTGAGGAGTTGCAAAAATTAATGCAGAATAGGTATCTAGGCAAACATGTACATATTTTAATTGTTTAAATTCAGGAATGTTAGTAATATGCATTTTCCAAACCTGATTTGGAACCATTCTTTAGGAGTGACTCCCAAATACGGAACAGGCTGAAATTGAGAAAAAGTACTGCAAGCCTTGATCAATCCATATTTAAGTCTCAAGGTTTGACTATTAAGATGATGCATTCTATGGGCATCCAGGGTTCTTCTTATCTGTGAACAATAAACTTTTGTGTCTTTATTGGCCAATGCATTTACCTTAGACAGGGCTCTTGGCAAATTAGAATGAGCCCTCAAATGTCCTATGAAAAAGAGAAAGGTTTTTTGTATCAAATTTTGAATTTTTAAAAATAAAATTCCAGCAGGAGAAGATGTCTGAATTTGATCTGCAGTCTCTAACCTAGGCAAAGACTGAGCTACATATGCACTATCTGTAAAAATGTTCAAAGTCTGATTATTATAACTTTGAAACACAGCCAATACTGCAGATAACTCTGCTATTTGCATAGATATGTTAAACACTTGATTTTTTTTTTATTCTATAAGCATAGGCACCAACACCAGATAATGAACCATCAATAAGTACTGGTAAACTATCAACAATTGGGCTAACTTTTGTTTTAAATGGAAAAACTATGGGCTGCATCTAGAAAAACTAAATTATGTTTTTTTTTTCCTTCTTTTTTTTGTGTGTGTGTGTGCCTCAACAGGTTGGATTCTGTCATAATAAGCTTACATATGTTAAAATGCCATATTTATCAGATCTCTGACAAATCTGAGGGTCAGCATATTTGAGTTACTCTTTGTCTAACTTTATCATCTGCTCTAAACTTCATCCTATAAAACATGATGTTATATTCTCAGTTTTGGCATATTTTTTTCAATGTATGTTTTAGAAGCAAATTTTAGGTAAATCAATAAAGGCATAAATCTTTATGGTTTCCCACTTTAGATTTAACCTTAAAACAAACAAACAAACAAACAAACAAAAAAGTAAACGAAAATATTTTTGTAAAACTCAATCTTGTGCTCAACTATAATCTTACCATGACTGTAAATATGTTCTTTTTAAGCTAAGTCAAAATAAAACTTTGAATTAAACCTAATTTATGAAGGGGCTAGCAAACCTTATGAATCCTATTATATTGTTTTAAAAGTTAACAGCAAAAAATTTTATTTAATATTAAACAGAGAAGTAAACTTAACCTGTAGCCCTCAACAACAACAACAAAAAAGTACTATTCTGGTCATATCAAATCTATAGGCCAGAAGAAACATCATTAAATCATCCATTTAGGTATTGACAGTCAAGCATATATTTTATTTAATGGTTAATGATGATCTGTATATAACCCTGCATAACCCTGGCCTAAAATCAAAGTGTAGTCCTTTTTATTCCTACAAAAGAGCATAAGCAAACATTTTGCATTGAAGTATCTCCAGCCTTTTTAAATGAAGAGCAACCATATTTATAGGTTGTATAGTTTTTTGAGTTAATTTTGTATCCAGCCAATTTTGCTGAAGGGGTTTATCAGCTCTAGGAGTTCCCTGGTAGAATTTTTGGGGTTACTCAGGTATACTATCATAACATCTGCAAATTATGATACTTTGACTTCTTCCTTTCTGATTTGTATCCTCTTTATCTCCTTCAATTGTCTTCCTGCTCTAGCAAGGATTTCCAGAATTATGTTGAAGAGATATGGAGAGAGTGGGCAGCCTTGCCTTGTCCCTGATTTCAGTGGAATTGACTTAAATTTCTCTCCTTTTATTTTGATGTTGGCTATAGGCTTGCTATATATTCCCTTTACTATATTTAGATATGTGCCTTGTATCCCTAATCTCTCCAATATTTAAACATGAATGGTTGTTGGATTTTTTCAAATGTTTTTTTCAGTATCTAAGGAGATTATCAAGTGTTTTTTTTTTTTAAATTTAATATGTTGGATCACATTGAGCCATGGGGGCTCTCCTTCTGGAATCTATGTGTGTGGAGGGGACCCATGAGGGGATCCACACATTCTGGAATCTGTGGGACATGTGTCCAGTAAGGGCTGGTCGAGTCCTGGTATTTGGATATTCTCATTACTCCAAGATGACAACGTTGGATTTCTATGTTCCTTATGTATCTGTGTGTGTGTCTATGCTTATCTGTAGAGTTGGATATTTTTAGACATGAGACAATTTGAATCAACACCTCTGAGTTTGATCCTGGACCATCGGAGTTAAATTCTAGAAAACACTTCTACATTTTATCAGGTATTTTAAAATAGTAACTCTTGGGCAGTCTAATAGAGAACTTAAAACAGTTTCTCCAACTTTTGGGGAAAATTAAAAAAAAAAAACTGGTATTTATGTTATTAATTCTACTAGGTAAAACCAAGCCAACTAAACAAAAAGTGCAGTTATTACAACATATCATGTAAAAACGCCTATAAAAATATGTTGTTCTTCATTTAAAAAGGCTGGAGATTCTTCAATGCATAATGTTTGATTATGTTCTTTTACAAGAAAAATAAAGGATTACAGTTCCATGTTAGGCCAGGGTTATGCAGGATTATATACAGATCTTTGTTAACCATTATATAAAATATATGCCTGGCTACCAGTACTTAAATAAATTATCTAATGCTGTTTCTTTATGGCCTATAGATATGGTATAGCCATTATAGTCCACTTTTGTTGAGGACTACAGGCTAGGTTTTGTTCTCTGTTTAATGTTAAATAAAACTTTTGTCCTTTAATTTTTTGTTGTTAAGTTTTAATACAATGGGATAGGATTCATAAAGATTTGCTAGCCCCTTTATAAACTATGTTTAATTGAAAGTTTTTCATTGATTTTAGTTTAAAAAGAGCAGATTTAAAGTCATGCTAAAGATTATAATTGAGTACAAGATTGATTTTTACCTATTCTCTGTTTAGGTTATTGTTGTTGTTGTTTTGTTTTGTTTTTTAAGGTTAAATCTAAAGTTGGTAAACATAAAGTTTCCCGATATAGATATAGCTAAAATTTGGATCTAAAACATACATTTGAAAAATATGCCAAAATTGAGATTAAAACATTCTGTTATATAGGATGAAGTTTAAAATAGGTGATAAGTGTGGACAAAGATTAACTCAAATATGCTGGCCCTCAGACTTTTCAGAGATCTGATATATATGGCATTTTAACATATGTAAGCTTATTATGACAGGATCCAACATGTTGAGGCACAAAAAATAAAAATAAAATTAATTCTGTTTTTACAGGTGCAACCTATAGTTTTCACATTTAAAACAAAAGTTACCCCACTTGGTGATTCTTTAACAGTATTTACTGGTGGTTCATTATCTGGTGTTGCTGCCTATGCTTACAAAAGAAAAACAATATCTTTTTAAGTGTCTAACTCATCTGCACAAATAGCAGAGTTATCTATAATATTGGCTGTGTTTCAAATTTTAGTAAGTAGTCTTTTTTATAGATAGTGCTTATGTAGCTCAGACTTTCTAACCTAACTTTTTTAGGTTAGAGACTGCAGGTCAAATTCAGACAACTTCTGCTGTAATTTTATTTTTACAAATTCAAACTTTGATACAAAAAGAAAATCCTTTCCCTTTCTATTAGGACATTTGAGGCTCATTCTGATTTGCCAAGAGCCCTGTCTAAAGTAAATGCATTGGCAGATAAAATCACCAAAGTTTACTGTTCACAGTTAAAAAGAGGACAGGATACCCATAATATGCATCATCTTAATAGTCAAACCTTGAGATATAAATATGGATTGAGTAAGTAACAGGCACATATTATAGTCAAGACTTGCAGTAATTTTCCTTAATTTCAGCCTGTTTCGCATTTAGGAGTCAATCCTAAAGGATTAGTTCCAAATCAGAATTGGCCAACTGGATATTAATCCTATTCCTAAATTCAAATAATTAAAATATGTACATGTTTCCCTAGATACCTATTCTCCATTTATTTTTGCCAACCCTCAAGAAGGCTAAGTTGCAAAGAATGGTATTCTCATTGTCTACAAGATTTTAATGTTCTAGGAGTTCCTAAACAATTTAAAACTGACAATAGAACAGCATATACTATCAAATCTTTTAAAAGATTTTGTCAACAGTTTCAAGTTTCTCGTATAACTAAAATATCTTACAATTCTTAAGGACAATACATGGTAGAGCATGCCCACTAAACAATTAAGATTTATTTGCAAAAACACAAAGAAGTGGGAGCTACTCCTCTGGACACCTAAGAATCCTCTTAATCATGTTCTTTTCATTCTGAATTTTTAAAATTTGGATAAGCATGATAAATCTACGGCAGATGAATTTTGGCATAGAGAAACCAAGACATTTTTTGCTAACGTAAAATGGAGGGATTCTTTAACAAATCAATGGCATGGACCCAACCCTGTACTCATATGGGGATAAGGATGTGTCTGTGTTGTTCCACAGGAAAATGATGCAGCTCTATGGCTACTGGAATATTTGCTGCAACAAGTGGTTGAGGAGTTTTCTTCTGACAATGATAATGATGTCAATGAAGACCCCTTCGGTCAAGATGACTGTTTATTAGGTGTAAGTTTATAATCTACCTCTACTCCATTAGGTTTCCTGGAAAGATCCAGAAGTCCTTGTTTATGTCAACAACACTTGGTTGCAGGGTTTTCCTGCTTTTGAAGGAACACAAACAGACTTAAAAATTTCAGATACTTAAAACAGACACTTAAAACAAACACTTAAATTTTCAGAAATAGAGGCCCTCCTCTTAGCTTTACCAGTGAGATAATTCATCAGGACTGCTTATCAGACACCCCTATCCAGGTCATAGCTCGGAATGCCTACTACTCTAAAGTTGGTGGCAGCTCAAGTCTCCCTTTGTAAACAGGCAAAGTGGAACATTGGAGGGATATTATTGCCCCTTAATATGGGAGGTAAGAATGACAGTCTTACATCTCAAATGGGTTACCCACTCTGTGAGAAAGGAGATAAATGTTCTTTTCCTTGACTGATGGTTCCTTGGAAAAGATGCATCTGAGAAACACCCAATATCTACTACTGTGATAATGACCACGAATTTAGAGTCATGGACTGGACTGGTCTATTGTTAAGGGTATTAAGAACTTGGCTTCTGGTAAAGGCAGTCAAAATTTCTTTGCTTCAGAAAATGTTGTTTGTGCTGGAGTTTGGAGGACTTCAAATAAAAATTAGCCAACCTGTGTATGGAAATTGGGGTTTATGTTGGAAAATATAGGCCTCCTCTCTGGGAATGAAGGTACCTTTGCTAAATTAATCAACTATACTTCTTTTTTGGCATCTGTTAATCCTCCTTATTTACTTCTAATTGGAAACATTGTAGTAACATCTTTTAAGAAGAATGATACCTATTCAAGTGAATGTGTATATTACAATCTTACTCATTGTGTTAGTGCTGAAAAGTATTAGTTGTTAAGCAACCTGCTTTTGTTATGATTCCTTTTAGGGTTTCTGATTCTTGTATGATGAAACAGAATTTAATTGGAATCAGGTTCAGAATCACCTTGCTGGTATTTGGTCTAGTAAAAATTTCTCATTGGACATGTTAACAATGAGAAATAAGATCCATGACATAGAATCTGCCAAGAAACCTAGGTTAGAATGGGCCGATACAACCTGGGATATATTTACTAGTCTCAGGATGCTCTTTCTATCCTTTGACTCTGTGGTTAAGTAGGGACTGACAATTGAGGGCCTGGCAGGTATGGGTTTGTTGGCCTGTGCCTGCCTTCCTTAGGTGTTACATTTCCTTCTTCAACAACTTCAATGCATGCAAATGCAGTTGCATGAATTTACATTAAAGTTCTCTAACAATTGATATGCAGACTTACTGGTAAGAATAAAATTGTGGTTTTCTAACCTAAGACAGAGGCTCGTAAAAATATGATCCAAGATCTTGATTACTAGGAAAGAAAAAAAAATGTATATGTAACCAAACTAAGACAGGTTCTCCATAAAGCAAAGAAGGACAAACTGAAGTGGTCTGGTAATTGGAATTCTGCCTCCTGCCCTTGGCAGATGAGGGTATTATCTAAGTTCCATATCTCAGAGACTGTTTTTGTCAATCTCTGGAGGAAGGGTGTTCTGAACCTGTGAAGTTGCTAGCAAGCTCTCTGCAAGTTTGGGAACCAGACAGCAAACTTAGTTTAATCGTGAGTGATTTCCTGGATTCCTTACTAGATGGCACAGATGTGTTGCTACTGTGGAAAAAAAAATTGTTTGTACCCTTTGCTTACAAGTGCTGTTTGCATGTTAAGTAAACTCAGACTTGATCAGGATTTTATCTTGTCTCCATTCTTCACATCTCTTTCTCCACATTTACACTTCCTCTTTCAGGTGGACCCTGTTCTAATAGCCCACAGGATGGTCAGGTTATCTTCCCTTTTCCTTGCTCTTAAAAACTCAATACCCCAGTGAACCCTAGACCCTACCAGGCTATTATATCAATAAGAATGTGAAGGTACATTGACTCAATATGCAAGCAACTGCTCAATTCAAAGTTACAACCTAAGAAATTTCAGATCCAAGAACACATTAGGTACTCCTACTCATTAGGTACATTCCCCTTAATCCTACATTGCTTTGAAGCTTTCCTACTTAGGAAGCTGTGGAATTAAATAAACATTAAGTTTCATTTCCTTCCTGACATTGTCACAGAGGTAAAAAGAAGTAAAGGTGTGAGATCTGTATAAAGGGATGAGATAAAGCTTGTTGGTTTCACAAGAAAAAGTCACATGTGCACAGGATCAGGGACACTGGACATGAGGAAAATTTCTTTATTCATCTCCAAGGAAACCTCAAGGTTAATCTCAGGTGCTGATTGACTGAGAGGTAGAATGATGAGATGAAAAAAGTGAAAGCCAGTAAGAGTTTCCAGAGCAAGTTATTAAAGGGCCAAGTGGACAGCATGATTGAGAGAAAGGCTGAGCAGCCCTACATGCCTCAATCTGGGCAGTTGAAAACACAGAACCCAGAGATGCAAGTTCCTGTGTCCAAGACTCTTAGTTCAGGAAAAAGTGTCATATATTTCTTTCAAGTGGTCCTTAATAAAGTCACGTGTCCTTGACATGTGAGTTTCACATTATGACAGATTCCCTTATTTACTTGTTAAATGCTCAGATATGTCCTCAGTTAGTGAATTACTTAGTAGGAAAATGTTCCGTGACAAAGGCAAATCTTTGATCGAATGTTTGTAATTATGACCTTGCTAAAATTTTTACATAGACCATTCAAAAGTTATGTCTACAAGCAGTCATCTTGTTGTAGTTCTTCAGTAGAACTGAGAGCTTTTCATACTGAACCACAAGTGGCAGGCAGAGAGAGGGTGACAGAGAGAGAATGAGCTTGAGAAACAGATTCAGAAATATTAAGACCTAGACCAACGGAAACAAACATATAAATTGACAGAGACCAAGAGACAAATACTCCATTCTGTGTGGTCACTTTTATTGGCATATCGACCTCAATCCACACCCTCCTGAAAGGCAAAGAGGTATTATATTATAATACCAACAGGAATTATAATTTATAATTTTACATTAGTTTTTATTAATTATACTTTATTCACTTTGTATCATCCCATAAAATCCTATCTCCTCCCCTCCAAATATCAATCCCTCTCTCTTGTCCACTCATGCCCCTCTCCAAGTCCAAAGATAGCAGAGATCTTCCTCTCCTTTCCTCTGATCTCATCAGGAATGGCTATCCTTTCTACTCCTGTGGCCTGGTAGGGATTCTCCCCAACAGGGTGAGGTGATCAAAGTGCAGGCCATTCAGTTCATGTCAGAGGCATTTACTCTTCCCATTACTATGGAATCCCCTTGGACACTGCCATGGGCTACATCTGTGCAGGGGTTCTACTATATCTCCATGCATGGTACTTGGATGGAGTATGAATATCAGGAAAGACCAACATGCTCATGTTTTTTTTTTGGTTCTGTTGTTTTCCTTCTGGAGCTCCTGTACTCTTAGAACTTCCTGTTTCCCACTTATTTCATAAGATTCTATGCACTCTGCCAAACAGTTAGCCATAAGTCTCAGGATCTGCTTTGATAGTCTATAGGGCAGAGCATTTCAGAGACACTTTGTGGCAGGCTCCTAACTTGTTCCATATTTTCTCCTTCTTCTGATGTCCATCCTCTTTACCTTTCAGGATGGGGATTGAACATTTTAGCCAGATTCCTCCATGTTGATTTAGTTATTTTAGATGTACAGATTTTAGTATGTTTATCCTATATTATATGTCTGTATGAGTGAGTATATACTGTGTATGTCATTCTTTATCTGGGATAGCTAACTTCCAGAACCCACCAGTGACCTGCAAATTTCAAGTTTTCCTTGTCCATATTGTGTACTTGAGCTTCATTTAGATATATGCCTAATAATGGTATAGCTGGATCTTGAGGAAACATTATTACCAGTTGGTTGTGAAAGTACCAGATTGATTTCCAGAGTGGTTGTACAAGTTCACATTCCTACCAGGAGTGGAGGAAGTGTTGTCCTTTCTCCACAACCTCTCCAGCACGTGTTGTCACTTGAGTTTTTGATCTTGGCCATTCTGAAAGAGATGAAATCTCTGGGTACTTTTTATTTGCATTCCCTTGATGGCTAATGAGGCTGAGCATTTCTTTAAGCATTTCTCTGCCATTCCATATTCCTCTATTGAGAATTCTCTGTATACATCTATCCCCCCCTTTTTTTAACTGGATTACTTGATTTGTTATTTTTCACCTTTTAATTATATATACTGAAAAATATCCCTCTGTCACATAGAGGGTTGGTGAAGATTCTTTCCCAATCTGTAAGCAGACATTTTGTTTTGATGACAGTGTCCTTTGCCTTATAAAACTTTTCAGTTTCATGAGGTCCCATTTATAGATTGTTGTTCTTAGAGCCTGTGCTGTTGGTGTTTTGTTCAGGAAGTTTTCTCCTGTGCCAATCAGTTCAAGATTGTTCCCCAATTTTTCTTCTGATTTAATGTGTCTGGTTTTATGTTGAGGTCTTTGATCCACTTGGACTTTAGTTTTGAGCAGGCATTTTCCTACATGTAAATATAACTTAGACCAGCACCATTTGTTGAAGCTGTTATCTTTTTATTACTGTATGGTTTTGGCATATTTGTCAAAACTCAGCTGTCCATAAGTGTGTGGGTTTATTTACGGGTCTTCTGTTCGGTTCCTTTGATCCGCCACTGTGTTTCTATACCAGTACCATGTATTTTTATTATTGTTGCTCTATATTATACCCTGAGATCAGAGGTGGTGAACCTCCATAAGATCTTCTATTGTAGAGGATTGTATTAGCAATTCTGGGTTTCTTGTTTGCCCATATGAAGTTGCGGATTTTTCTTTCAATTTTTCTGTAAAGAATTATTGGTAATTTGATGGGAATTCCATGGAATCTGTAGATAGCTTTTCATTTTTACTATGTTAATCCTGCTAATCCATGAGCATGGTAAATTTTTCCATCTTCTTCTAATTCTTTCTTTAGAGACTTGATATTTTTATACAAGTCTTTTACTTGCTTTGTTAGGGTCACACCAAGGTACTTTATATGTCTTTGACCAAATACAAAAATGCACCAAAGATATCACCCACTATTACCAAGTAGGCTTCATCCTATGAATGCAGAGGTGGTTCAATATATGGAAATCCATAAATGTGATCTACCATATTTTAAAAAAATGTAAGAAAAAAAAAGAAAAATGTGATCTACTATTTAACAAATTGAATGAAAAAGGACATATAATAATATCCTTCGATGCTGAAAAAGCATTTAAAGAAATCCAACATACATTCATGTTTAAATTATCGGACATATCTTCCAGGGAACTCCTACAGCTGAGAAACAACTTTAGCAAAGGGGCTAAATATAAAATTAACTAAAAAAAAAAATCAGTAGTCCTCCTGTATACAAAAGACAAAAGGACTGAGAAAGAAATTAGGGAAAAATATATTATCTAACAAGGCCATACCTCCAAACATTCCCAGACATTTCCTAATTGGGGACTATACATGTAAATAGATGGGCTTAGAAGAGTATTGCAATTCAAATCACTAGGAATGGAAGAAGTTGGAGGGACTTCTAGGCTGAAAGAGCACAGTTATCCTGATATTTTGTCATTCAAGACAATGATTAAAGTCCTAGCAGCTTACAAGGACTAAAGACAGGAGTGACAATTACCTTCAGAGAAAATGTAGAATATTTCCATAATGGAGTATTATTCTGCTATGAAAATTACATCAAGATATTTTCAGAAAAATGAAAGGAACCAGGAAAAATCATCCTGGGTTAAGTAATTAAAATACAGAAAGACATATATATTATGTATTCATTTATTAGGAGTTCTCCTAGTAGTGGGGGATAAAGTTCCAATTGGCCACCAATTATAACCAACCCAGTCTACCACTAGGGGAATTGGGTGGAATTTAATTGAGTTGAAGGGCCAGGGTATCGTATGGAAAATTTCAAGTTGCTCTCTACTCTCAACTGATAGATCATTGCCATGTCTTGGTTCCACAGAGATGCTTTCTTCTCATCAAATGGGATTGCATACAGAGATCCACAGTTTAATATTATGCAAAAAGAGACCTTAGAACCCACAGTTGTAAATTGGATTTCCCTCTTAAATTCCCCCTCTCCTCACAGCTCTGGAAAGCCTGCAGGACGGGAGGCTTGAAGAGTGTCATAAGTAGAGGGAATTGAGGACACAAAGAGAACAATGCCCTGAGCACCAGGCTGCAGAGGATGATGATGCATCCAGCATTGGTGAGTCCTGATAGAAAGGGGAGGAGGACCTCCCCTATCAGGTAACTAGAGAAAGGTCATAGAGATAGAATTATGAGGCTGTGAGGGACTGGAAGATGAAGAGGGAGGGGATAGCAATGAGGATACAAAGTGAACAAGTCATAATAAATAAATACACAAGAGAAACTGTGATCAAGGTTATGATGTATAGAGCTCTTCAGGACTGATGGCTTCTTTTTGGGAGTGGTACCAGCGTGCAGCAAATATGATCTCAGATTTATTTAAGGGACTTTCACTGAGAGTCTGATCATGTTGCAGTGAGTATATGAACAACACACACTTGAATTGATATAATTAAAAAAAAAATTAGTGTGACACCTGGGTAGGAATTTGAACCTAGGAGCAATAGAAAAGTAGTATAATGCATATTATATGAAATTCCCACATAAGCAGTGAAAATAATATGTTAACAACTTACAAAATGACACTTAACATGGAGAAAAGATTTCACTAAAGGAGGGCAGAGTTTGACTTTGTAAGGTATGCTTTCCAGAAATTTGTTATGTAGCAGAGAACCCTTGCCATGAACAAGTCATTACCCAGCTACTTTAGAACCCAAGAGCTCAGGTGGCACCTCTGAATAAGCAGTCCTGACACCAAAATTATGTTTAGATGGTTTGTTTGGAATACCACAGCAGAAAACACAGCTGAACTTTGTTCTAGGCATATCACAAGACCCATTTCTCTGTCCTCAAGGATCATTTTTAAATGTAAACCCCAGGACCAGTAGGGTTCCTCACTGACCACTGAGAAGGACACAGCTGCACATCCAGCCAGGTCAGTGAAGGCAAACCTGCTTATAGAGGTGTGCCAACAAAAGTGTGGAACAGTACAAGCTGTCAAAGAGTTTATTGTCCTTCAGTTCTCCATTTACACACACAGAACTTTTTCTGTTTCAGCCTAACCAATCACATGAATTATCTCTCTTCCTTCATTTTTCTCTGCACTTAAAGGATACACCAGGGAACGCTTGACAGTGCTGACTATTACATCAATAAGAATGTGAAGGTACATTTAGTGAGTATGCCAGTAACTGCTCAGTTCAAAATCACAACCTAGGAAATTTCAGGTCCAAGGCCACAGTTGGAGACCACCTTGTCATTGGATACATTCCCCTTTGAAGCTTTCTTATTTACAAAGCTGTCCAATTAAATAAACATTTAAATTTCATTTCCTATATGACATTGTTACAGGTAATCAGGAGTAAAGGTGTGGGATCTGGATAAAGGGATGAGATAAAGGCTTGGTGGTTTCACAAAAAAAAAAAAAGTCACATGTGCACAGAATCAGAGATACTTGAGAGTGAGGTAAGTTTGTTTATTCATCTCCATGGAATCTTCAAGATTCTCTCAGGTGCTGATTGCCTGAGAGGAAGAATGATGTCATGAAACAGGTGAAAGCAAGTAAGAATTTCAGGAGTCAGCTATTTAAAAGGCCAAGTGGACAGCCTGCTTGAGAAAGGATGAGAAGCCCTACATGCCTCAATCTGGGCAGCTGAAAGCACACAACCAAGAGATGACTGTTCCAGTGTCCAAGACTCTTAGTTCAGGAAAACATATTTCTTTTAAGTGTTCATTAATAATGTCATGTGTCCTTGATATGTGTGTTTCACATTTTCACTGATGCCATTATTATTTGTTAAGTGAACAGATATGTCCTCTGTCAGTTAATTACTTACTGTGAAAACACTCCCTTCTCCAGCAAATCTTTTAAAAAAAGCATATAATTGGGACCTTGCTGATATTTTTACAGAGCACATCCAGAACATCAAGTCAGTAAGCAATCATCTTGTTTTAGTCCTTCAGCAGAACTTAGAGCTTTTCATGCTGAACCACAAGAGGAGGGAAGAGTGAGGAAGACAGAGAGAGACAAAAAGAGAAAGTGATAGAGAGATATACTCAGAAATAGAGAGACCTAGACTAACAGAAACAAAGATATGAAATGATCTATTAAGAGAGACTGATTTTGTCAAATGCTTTTTCAGCATCTAAGGAGATCATTATGTGTTTTTTTTTTTCTTTCAGTTTGTTAATGTGGTGGATCATATTGATGGATTGCTATTTATTGAACCACCCCTGCATACCTGGGGTGAAGCCTACTTGGGCATAATTGCCATTTTGATGTGATCTTGTTTTCGGTTTGCAAGTATTTTAAGTATTTCTGCATCATTGTTCATTACGAAGATTGTCCTGAAATTCTCTTTCTTTGTTGGGTCTTTGTGAAGGTTAGATACCAAGGTGATTGTGGCTTCATAAAATGAGTTTGGTAATGATCCTTCTGTTTCTATTTTGTGGAGTAGTTTGAAGAGAACTAGAGTTAGCCCTTCTTTGAAGATCTGGTAGAATTCTGTAATGAGACCATCTGGTCCTGGGCTTTTTTTGGATGGGAGACTTCTAAGGACTGCTTCTATTTCCTTGCAGAATATAGGATGATTTAAAAAGAGAGAGAGAGAGAGACAGATACTTCATTTTAAATGGTCCCTTTCATTAGCATATCAACCTCAAAAGCATACCCTCCTGTAATATAACTCCAATAGGAATTATATTATCTAACAAGGCCATTCATCCAAACCTTTCCCAGAGTGTACCTCACTGTGTATTTCACATGTAAACAGATGAGCAACAAAGGGACATACAATTCAAGTCAACAAGAAGTGGAAGAAGATAGGGAGACTTTTAGGATAAAAGAATATAGTTATATTTATAGTTTCTTATTCAATACAATGATTACAGTCACAGCAACTTTCAAAGAATAAAGAACAAGTTTGACAATCTCCTTTGAGAAAAATGTGAAATGTTTCCATAATGGAGTATTATTCAGCTAAGAAAATGTTATCATGGTATTTTCAGGCAAATGGATAGAACCACAAAAAAATCATCCTGGGTGAAGTAACTAAAAATGGAGAATGAAAATTATGATATGTAGTCACTTATTAGGAGTTTCCTAATAGTGGGGAAAAATATTCAAACAGGCCGTATATTGTCACCAAACAAAGGTATCACTAGATGGTTGGGGGACAGTTAATTGAGTTGTTATACCAGAGCATCCTAAGTAAATTCAACCAACCCATACAATTTTATTGAAATATGCTGCTGTCTGCCCTCAACTGATAGATCAGTGCTATGATCTTTTATCCACAGTTATGCATCCTTCTCTATCAAATGGGATTGCATATAGAGACACACAGTCCGATATTGTGTAGAAAGAGAATTTAAAACACCCAGTACTAAACTGGATTTCCCTATGAAATTCTACCTTCCATCAGTTCTCTGCTAAGCCTGAAGGAGAGGAGGCAGGTAGTGTGTCATAAGTAGAGGAAACTGAGGACACAAGGAGAACAATGCCTTGAGAATCAGGCCACAGAGGAAGATAAAGGAGAGAGCCTAGTTGAGACCTGATAAACAAGGGTCAGATAGAAGGGGTCATTATACCTCACCTATAATGTAACTAGAGACCTGGAATAGAGGTAGAAGAAGTGGTGGGGGTTGGACTGGAATGAGAAGAGAGAGTAGGCAGCAGAGGAGATACAAAGTGAACAAATCATAATGAATAAATACATAAGAAAAACTGTGATGAAGGTGATGAAGAACAGAGATTCTCAGGATGGATGGCTTCTTTTTGGTGGGTTGTTGTCAGGGTGTGGCAAGGATGAACTCAGTTTTCTTTAAGAGACTTGTCAATGAGACTCTGATCATGCTTCAATGAATATATGAACAACACATACTTCAACTGATGAATTTTAAAGAAAAAATATTTTAGTGTGACACATGGGTAGGAATTTGAACCTGGGATCAGTGAAAAAGGAGTGTAATGTATAAAATATGAAATTCCACATAAGCAATAAAAGAATATATTGACAACGTTTACAATGACTCCTAACATGGAGGAAAGATTCTGCTAAAGGAGGGCAGAGTTTCACTGTGTAATGCATGCTGTCCAGAAACTCATTATGTAGCACAGAAACCTTGCCATGAACTAGCTCCCTACTACATCAGGCCCCATGAGCTCTGGTAGCACCTCTGAACAAGCAGTCCTGGCACTATAACTACATTTAGAGGGGTTATCAGGAGGACCACAGCAGGAAACACAGTTGTTCTTGAATCTTAGGACATATTTCTCCATCCTGAATGCCTAGTTTTAACTGCAAACCCAAGGACCAGGAAGATTGCTCACTGATCAAGGAATAGGAAACAGATGCCAAACTAGACAGGTCAGGCAAGGCAACCCTTTTTTTTTTCTTTAATTTTTTTCTTTTTTTTTGATTTTATTATTATTTTTTTTATCAGTTACATTTTATTAACTCTGTATCCCAGCCGTGTCCCGATCTCTCATTCCCTCCCAGTCCTTCCCTCCCTCCCTCATCACCACCGTGCCCCTTTCCAAGTCCACTGATAGGGGGGACCTCCTCCCCATTCATCTGACCCTGTTTTATCAGGTATCTTCAGGACTGGATGCAAAGCCCTCCTCTGTGGCCTAACAGGACTGCTCCTCCCTTAGGGTGTGGGGAGACCAAAGAGCCAGTCATTGAGTTCCTGTTAGAAATAGTCCTTGTTCCCCTCACGTTAGAAAACCAATTGGTTACTGAGCTACCACAGGCTACATCTGAGTGGAGGTTCTATATTATATCCACACATGGTCCTTGGTTGAATGTCAGTCTCAGAAAAGACCCTGTGCCCAGATATATTTGGTCCTTGTGAAGCTCCTATCCTTTCCCCATCACACTAACTCCCCTTCTTTCTTATGATTCCTTGTACTCTGCCAAAGGTTTGGTCATTAGTCTTTGCTTTGAAAACACTGCTAGTTAGAGTCTTTCAGATGCACTCAGTAGACTCCTGTCTGTCATACGTTCAATGCACATCCCATCTGTCTTTCTAAACGAGGATTGATCATCTTACCCCATGTCCGCTCAATTGATTATCTTTTTTAGGTGTATAGATTTCATTATGTTTATCATATCTTATAGGTCTATATAAGTGAGTATATCCCACGTTTGTCTTTCTCCTTCTGGGATATTTCACTCAGAATGATCTTTTCTAGATCCCACCATTTGCCTGCAAATTTCATGATTTCCTCCTTTTTGATTGCTGAGTAGTATTCCATTGTGTAAAAATACCACAATTTCTGTGCCCATTCCTCCGTTGATGGACATCTGGGTTGTTTCCAGGTTTTGGCTATTACAAATAAAGTTGCTATAAACATGGTTGAGCAAGTATCCCTTTTGTGTACTTGAACGAACTTTGGGTATATACCTAGCAGTGGTATAGGTGGGACTTGAGGAAGCACTATTCCTAATTGTCTTAGAAAGCACCAGATAGCTTTCCAGAGTGGTTGTATCAGTTTACATTTCCACCAGCAGTGGAGGAGGGTTCCCCTTTCTCCACAACCTCTCCAGCATGTGTTGTTGCTTGAGTTTTTTATCTTGGCCATTCTGATGGGTGTAAGGTAATATCTCAGGGTCGTTTTGATTTGCATTTCCCTGATGGCTAATGAGGATGAGCACTTCTTTAAGTGTTTTTCTGCCATTCGATATTCCTCTGTGGAGAATTCTCTGTTTAGCTCTGTTTCCCATTTTTTAATTGAATTACTTGGTTTGCTGCTTTTCAGCTTCTTTGGTTCTTTGTATATACTGGATATTAGTCCTCTGTCAGATAGAGGGTTAGTGAAGATTGTTTCCCAATCTGTAGGCAGTCATTTTGTTTTGATGACGGTTTACTTTGCTTTACAGAAACTTTTCAGTTTCATGAGGTCCCATTTATTGATTTTTGCTCTTAGAGCCTGTGCTGTTGGTGTTCTGTTCAGGAAGTTGTCTCCTGTGCCAATGAGTTCTAGGCTATTCCCCACTTTTTTTTCCAATTGATTTAGGGTATCTGGTTTTATGTTGAGGTCCTTGATCCACTTTGACTTTAGTTTTGTGAAGGGTGATAAATATGGATCTATTTTCATTTTTCTGCATGTAGATATCCAGTTGGTCCAGCACCATTTGTTGAAGATGCTGTCTTTTTTCCATTGAATGGATTTGGCTTCTTTGTCAAATATCAAGTATTCATAGGTGTGTGGATTTATTTCTGGGTCTTCTATGTGGTTCCATTGATTGTTTTTTCTGTTTCTATGCCAATACCATGCAGTTTTTATTACTGTTGCCCTGTAGTACAGCTTGAGATCAGGAATGGAGATACCTCCAGATGATCTGTTGTTGTACAGGATCGTTTTGAAGATTCTGGGTTTTTTGTTTCTCCATATGAAGCTTCGAATGTTTTTTCAAGGTCTGTAAAGAATTGAGTTGGTATTTTGATGGGAATTGCATAGAATCTGTAGATTGCTTTTGGCAGGATGGCGATTTTCACAATGTTAATCTTACCAATCCACTAGCATGGGAGATCTTTTCATCTTCTGATAGCTTCTTCAATTTCTTTTTTCAGAGACTTGAAGTTTTACTCAAACAGGTCTTTCACTTGCTTGGTTAGAGTCACACCAAGGTACTTTATGTTTTTAGTGGCTATTGTGAAGGGTGTTGTTTCCCTAATTTCTTTCTCAGCCTTTTTGTCTTTGGTATATAGGAGGGCTTCTGATTTTTTTTGAGTTGATTTTGTATCCTGCCACTTTGCTGAAGGTGTTTTTCAGCTGAAGGAGTTTTCTGGTTGAATTTTTGGGGTCACTCATGTATACTATCATATCATCTGCAAATAGTGACACTTGACCTCTTCCTTTCCAATTTGTATCCCCTTGATCTCCTTTAGTTGTCTTATTGCTCTGGCTAGGACTTCAAGTACTATGATGAAGAGATATGGGGACAATGGACAGCCTTGTCTTGTCCCTGATTTCAGTGGGATTGATTTAAGCTTCTCTCCATTGAGTTTGATGTTAGCTATAGGCTTGCTGTATATTGACTTTACTATCTTTAGGTATGTGCCTTGTATCCCTGATCTCTCCAAGACTTTAAACATGAATGGGTGTTGGACTTTGTCAAATGCTTTTTCAGCATCTAAGGAGATGATCATATGGTTTTTCTCCTTCAGTTTATTTATGTAGTGGATTACATTGATGGATTTCCATATGTTGAACCCCCTTGCATGCAAGGCAACCCTTTTATAGAGGGTTGCAACCCTAGTGTTGACAGCCTTAGCTGTCATAGAGTTAATTGCTTCTCATTTCTCCTTTTACACTCACACATCCTTCTCTGTTTCAGCCACACCAGTGCATGAAATGTCTGGATTCCTACTGATGCTCTTAAAGCCTCAATACAGCAGGGAACCCTAGGCCATGACAACTTATTATATCAATAAGAATGTGAAGATCCATTTAGTGAGTACTTGAGTACTCAGTTCAAAGTCACATCCTATGAAATTTCAGATCCAAGACTACATTATGAAACCACCATATAATTCAGAACAGTTCCAGTGTCCAACACTCTTAGTTCAGGAAAAGTGTCACAAATTTCTTTCAAGTGGTCATTAGAAAAATCATATGTCTTTAATGTGTGACATTCACATTATCACAGAATCCATTAGTTTTTTAAATGCACAGATATGTCTTCTATAATAGAAATATTTACTGGGAAAATGTTCCCTGACAAAGGCAACTCTTTGAACAAAAAGGGTTTAATTGTGACCTTGCTTATATTTTTACAAAGACCATCCATGATGTCATGTCAGCAAGCATTCATCTTGTAGTCTTTCAGTAGAACTGAGAACTTTTTATACTATAACACAAGCAGCAGACACAGAGAGGGAGACAGAGAGTGAAAGAGAGAGAGAAAGGGCTAGAGAGACAGATTCAGAAATAGAGAGAACAGGACCAACAAAAACAAAGATACAGAGTGACAGAGACAGAGAATACATTCTTTCTGGTCACTTTCATTGGCATATCAACTTCAAAGCACACCCTCCTCTATTATCACTTCCAAAGGAATTATATTAATGAACAAGGTAATACCTCCTAAACCTTCACAGACATTTCTTCACTGGGACTAAACATGTAAATAGATAAGCTTCCAGGGGACGTTGCAATTCAAATCACCAGGAAGTGGAAGAAGATGTAGGACTTGTAGGCTAAAAGAAAATAGTTAACCTGATAGTTTGTCATTCAATACAATGTTTAAGGACACAATTACTTCCAAGGTCTAAAAACCAGGACTGAAATTCTACTTTGGGGAAAATGTGGAATATTTCCATAATGAAGTGTTATTCAACTAAGAAATGACATCATGGTATTTTCAGGCAAATGGATGAAACCAGGGAAAATCATCCTTTGTGAAATAATTGAGTGGTTGGGCCAGGGTATCCTATGAGATTTGTGAAGTAATTCAAGCTGTTGTTATTAAAATATGTTGCTATTTCTCCTTAAATGATAGATAAATTGACAACTTTACAATGACTTTTACATGGAGAAAAGATTACGCTAAAGGAGGGCAGAATTTCACTGTGTAAGGCATGCTTTCCAGGAACTCATTATATAGTAGAGAATCCTAACCATGAACTAGTGGCTACCCAGCTACTTCAGACAACATTAGCTCAGTGGCACTTCTGAACAAGCAGTCCTGGCACTAACACTATGTTTACATTGTTTGCCCATAGGTCAACATCAAGAAACAATTCTGCTCTTGTGTCCTAGACATATAATGCAGACCCATTTCTCTGTTCTAAATAACCAGTTTAAATTGTTAACCCAGGACAAGGAGTATTTGTCAATGAACAGTGAGTAGGACACAGCTGCTGATCCAGCCATGTCAGCCAAGGCAACCATGCTCCTAGTGGGTTGGCAACACTAGTGGAGAATAGCACCAGATTTCTAAGGGTTTATTGCCCCTCAGTTATCATTTTACATACACAAATTTTTCTCTGTTTCAGCCAAACTATTTTGAGGAATTGTCTGGTTTTCTTCTATTTTCCCTGCTCTTTAGGACTCAATACCACAGGGAACACTAGACCTTGCCAGCCTATTTATAAATAAGTATATGAAATTACATTGAGTGAGTACAGGAGTAATTGCTCAGTTCAAAGTCACAACTTTTGAGATTTCAGATTCAAGAGCACATTACGAGAATACCTTGTCATTTGATACATTCCCCTTAAAATCCCATAGCACTTTGAAGCTTTCCTACTTAGGTAGCTGTCCAATTAAATAAACATTACAGTTTCATTTCTTCCCTGACATTGTCACAGAGGTAAAAGGAATAAAGTTGTAAGATCTGGATAAAGGGATGAGATAAAGGCTTGTTGGGTTTCAGAACAAAATGTCACCTGTGCAATGGATCAGAGATACTTGAACTTGAGGAAAGTTTGTTCACTCATCTCCATGGAAACACCAAGATTCTCTCAGGTACTGATTGTCTGAGAGGCAGAATGATGTCATGAAACAGGTTAAAGCCAGTTTCAGGAGCCAGTTATTAAAAGGGCCAAGAGGGCAGTCTGCTTAAGAGAAAGGCTGAGAAGCCCTACATGCCTCAATCTGGGCAGCTGAAAGCACACAACCCAGAGATGTCATTTCTTGTGTCCAAGACTCTTGACACAGGAGAAGGGTCACATGTTTCTTTCAAGTGGTCATTAATAATGTCATGTGTCCTTGACAAGTGAATTTTAAATTATCACAAATTCCATTATTATTTGTTAAAAGCACAGATATATCCTCAGTTGGTGAATTACTTAGTTGGAAAACACTGCCCTGACAAAGGCAAATCTTTTAACACAAAGTGTTTAATTGGTACTTTTCTTATATTTTTACAGAGACCATCTAGGTACAGGTCTCAAAGCAGTCATCTTGTTGAAGTACTTTAGGAGAACTGATAGCATTTCATATAGGACCACAAGAGGCAGGCAGAGAGAAGTTGACAGAGAGAGAAAGAGAAAGAGAAAAAGAGTTATAGAGTTAGATTGAGATTGAGAGACAAAGACCGATATAAACAAATATATAAAGTGAAAGAGACTGAGAGACAGAGACTCCTTTCCCTCTGGTCACTTTCATTGGTATATCAAGCTCAAAGCACTTGCACCTATATTATAAATCCAACAGGAATTATATTATCTAACCAGGCCATACTTCTGAACACCTCCCAGACATTTCTTCACTGGGGACTCAACATGTAAATAGATGAGCTTCAAGGGGACATTGCAATTCAAAGCACCAGGAAGGGAAAGAAGGTGGAGGGAATTCTAGCTAATAGAACATACATATCCTGATAGTTTGACAACACAAACTATACAATTCAATTCAATGATTAAAATCACAGCAAATGATGCAGTCTAAAGAACAGGACTGACAATTTCCTTTGTGGAAAATATGGAATATTTTTCAGCTAAGAAAATGACATCATGTTATATTTTGACAAATGGATGGAATCAGGAGAAATCATCCTGTGTGAAATAACTAAAATGCAGAAGGACAAATATGGTATGTACTCACTTCTTTGGAAGTCTCCTAATAGTGAGTGACAAAGTTCCAATAGGCCATCTATTGTAACAAAAGTAGTATTCCACTCATGGGATTGGGTAGCAGTTAATTAATTGATTGGGCCATGCCATCCTACAGAAATTTTCAAGCAACTCAGGTTGTTGTTATTAAAATAGGTTCCCCTTTGCCCTCAAATGATAGATCACTGTCATGTTCTTGCATCCAAAGAGATGCTTCCTTCTGCATTAAATGCAATTGCATATGTAGACCTACATAATGGTGAGAGAGACCTTAACATACCCTGCTCTAAATAGTATTTCCCTTTGAAATTCTCCCTCCCCTCAGAGCTCTGGGAAGTTTGCAGGAGAGCAGGCAGGAAGAATGTCATAAGTAGAGGGAATTGAGGACACAAGGAAAACAATACCCTGAGAATCAGGCTGCAGTTAAAGATGATGAAGCCACCCTTGTTGATACCTAATTTACTAGGGTCAGATTGAAGGTGGAGGAGGACATTCCTTATCAGGGATCTGGAGAGAGGGCATAAGGGGTAAAACAAGGATGGTGGCTGGAAGCAGAAGAGGGGAAGTAGCAGAGGAGATACAAAGTAAACAAATTGTAATAAATAAATACATGAGAAAAACTGTGATCAAGGCAATGAAGTACAGAGCTCTTCAGGACTGATGGTTTCTTCTTGGGGGTGATGTCATGGTGTGGCAAGGATGAACTCATTATTCTTTAAGGGGCTTGGCACTGAGACTCTGATAATGTTCCAATGAGTAAATGAAAAACACATTTTAAAATTGATTTATTTTAAAGAAAAAAAATTAGTGTGACACATCGGTAGGAATTTGAACCTGGGAGCACTGGAAAAGGAGTGTAATGTATGTTGTATAACACTCCCACATAATCAATAAAAATAATATGTTGACACCTTTTACAGGGACTTTTAATATACAGAAAACATTCCACTAAAGGAGCGCAGTTTTACTTAGTAAGGCATTCTTTCCAGGAATTCATTATGTAGCAAGGATCCTAGCCATGAACTAATGCTTACCCACTACTTCAGGTAGCACAGGTACCCATGAAGTAGAGGTTACCCTTTTACCTCAGACCCCATGAGCTCTTTGGCACCTCTGAACAAACATTCCTGGCACTAACACTACATTTAGAGTGTTTGTATGGAAGACCACAGAAGAAAAACAGCTGTTATTTTGACCTAGGCATAAAACAGGGACCCATTTCTCTGTCCTGAAGGCCCAGAGTTAACCTCAGGTCCAGGAGGGTTCCTCAGTGGTAACTGAGTAGGAAATAGTTGCCTATCTAGCCATGTCAGCCAAGGCAACCATGCTCATAGCGGGTTGGTAAAACTAGTGTGGAACAGAACCAGCTGTCTAATAGTTACTTGCCCCATAGTTCTTTTACATTCACCAATCATTCTCTGTTTCAGTCACACCAGTCCCAGGAATTGTCTGGTTTCCTTCTTTTTCTGTTCTTAAAGACTCAATAGCCCAGGGAACCCTAGATCCTGCCAGGCTATTATATTAATAAGAATGTGAAGTTACATTTAGTAGTATGCCAGTAGTATGCCAGTTCAAAGTCACAACCTAGGAAATTTCATAACCAAGGCCACAGTAGGAGACCACGTTGTCATTCAGTACATTCACCTTAATCCCACATCACTTTGAAGCTTCCCTACTTTGGAAGCTTTCCAATTAAATAAACATTAAAGTTTCATTTACTACCTGAGACAGTCACACAGGTAAACAGGAGTAAAGGTATGGGATCTTTACTCACACAAATGGACATATGGATGAGATAAAGGCTTGTTGGATTTCCCAAGAAAATGTCACATGTACACAGGATCAGAGAAAATAGACAATGAGGATTTATTTTTTTAACTCATCTTCATGAAAACCCCAAGATTCTCTTAGGCCTGAATCCTTGAGAGGCAGAATGATGTAATGAAACATGTTAAAGCCAGTAAGTGGTTCAGGAACCAGTTGTTAATAGGGCCAAGTGAACAGACTCCTTGAGAGGAAGGCTGAGCAGCCCTACTTACCTCTGGGCAGCTGAAAGCACAATACTCAAGAGATGAAAGATCCTGTGTCTAAGTCTCTTAGTTCAGGAAAGTGTCACATATTTATTTCAAGTGGTCATTTATAAAGTCATGTGTCCTTGACTTGTGAGTTTCACTATGTCAGAGATTCCATTGTCATTTGTTAAATGCACAGATATATCCTAAGTCAGTGAATTACTTACTGTGAAAATGCTCTTGACAAAGGCACATTTTTGAACAAAAAGCATTTAATTGGGATCTTGCTTATGTTTTTTACAGAGACCATCTAGGATGTCACACAGCAACATTCATCTTGTTATAGCGCTTCAGCAAAAATGAGAGCTTTTCACACAGAACCACAAGGGACAGGCAGAGAGTGAGTGTCAGAGAGAGACAGAGAGAGAAAGAGCTAGAGATACAGATTCAGAAATAGAGAGACCTGTACCAACAAAAACAAAGATAAAATGTGACAATGACCGAGAGACAGAGACTCCATTCTATGGTCACTTTCATGGCCTCAAGGCACACCCTCTCATAAGGTAACTTCAAAGGAATTATAATATTTTATATTTATTTTTAATTAATTACACTTTATTCACTTTGTATCCCCAATAACTCCCTCACCCTCTCAATCTCACCTTCATTTTCCCTTATCCACCATGCTGCTCCCCAAGAAAATTGATAGGGGAGAACTTCTTCTCCTTCCTTCTGATGCTAGTCTTCAGATCTCAACAGGAGTGTCTACATTTTGTTTCTCTGTGGCTTGGTAAGGCTGATCCCACATCAAGGTGAGGTGATCAAAGAGCAGGCCAATCAGTTCATGTCAGAGGCATTCCTTGTGCCCATTACTATAGAAACCCCTTGGACACTGAATTTCCATGGACTACATCTGTGCAGGGGTTCTACGTAATCTACATGCATGGTCCTTGTTTGGAATATGAGTCTCAGGAAAGACCCCTTTGCTATATATTTTTTTGTTCTTTTGCTCTCCTTGTGGAGCTCCTTTACTCTACAGATCTTATTATTTCCTACTTCATTCATTAGATTCTTTCAATGCACTTTGCCCGTGAGTTGGCCTTAAGTTTCAGCATCTGTTTTGATAGTCTGTAGGGTAGAGCCTTTCAGAGGCCCTATGGGAAAGGCTACTAACTTATTCCCTGTTTTCTCTTCCTTCTAATGTCCATTCTTTTTGCCTTTAAGGATGGGGATTGAGCATTTTGGCCACAGACGTTCCTCTTGATTAGTTTCATTATGTATACAGATTTTAGTATGTTTATCTTATATGTCTGTGAGTATACACCATATGTGTCATTCTGCTTCTGGAATAGCTCACTCGGATTGACCTTTTTCAGTTGCCACCATTTCCCTGCAAATGTCATGATTTTTTTTTGTTTTTGTTTTTTATTATATATATATCTATATTATATATATTATATGATATACAATGATTGTATAGATGTATATCATTGTATAGATGTACCACAATTTCTGTATATATGTTTCAGTTGGGGTTGGGGTGCATCTCGGTTGATTCTAGCTTCTGGCTATTGCAAATAAAGCTGCTAAAAACATGGTTGAGCAAACGTCCTTAATGTGTACTTGAGCCTCTTTTGGATATTTGCCTAGGAGTGGTATGGCTGGATCTTGAGGAAGTGCTAGTCCTAGTTGTCTGAAAAAGATCCAGATTGATTTCAAGGGTGGATTTAAAACTTTACATTCCCACCAGCTGTAGAGGAGGGTTCCCCTTTCTCCACAACTTCTCCAGAATGTCTCGTCAGTTGAGTTTTTGATGTTGGCCATTCTGATGGGTGTAAGGTGAAATGTCAGGGTCATTATGATTTGCATTTCTAATGCTATTGGCTAATGAAGTTGAGCATTTCTTTAAGTGTTTCTCTGCCAATTGATATTGCTCTGTCGAGAATTTTCTGTTTACATCTGTTCCCCCTTTTTTAATTTGATTACTTGATTTGTTGCTTTTCAACTTCCTCAGTTCTTATATATACTAGATATTAGCCCTCTGTCACATAGAAGTTTGGTGAATTTTTTTTTTACCAATATGTAGGCATTTGTTTTGTTTTGATGATAGTTTCCTTTACTTTACAGAAGCTTTTCAGTTTCATGAGGTCCCATTCACTGCTTGGTGCTCTTAGAGCCTGTGCTGTTGGTGTTCTGTTCAGGAAGTTGTCTCCTGTGCCAATGAGTTCAAGGCTCTTCCCTACTTTTACTTCTAACCAATTTAATGGGTCTAGTTTTAAGTTGAGGTCTTTTATTCACTTGACTTTACAGGCTGATAAGTATGGATTTATTTGCATTTTTTTACATGTAGACATCCAGGTAGAACAACACTAGTTGTTGAAGATGCTATCTTTGTTTCCATTTATGGTTTTGGCATCTTTGTCAAAACTTAGGTGTCCTGAACTGTGTGGGTTTATTTCTGTTTCTTCCATTTGGGTCTGTTTATCCACCATTCTGTTTTTATGCCAGTACCATGCAGTTTTTATTACTGTGGCTCTATAAAATGCTTTGAAATCAGGGATGGAGATACCTCTAGAAGATCTTTTATTGGCAAGGGTTGTTTTAGCAATTCTGGGTTTCTTGTTGTTCCATATGAAGCTGAGAATTTTTCTTTTAAGGTCTGTAAAGAATTGTATCAGTAATTTGATGGGAATTGCAATGAATCTGTATATTGCTTTTGGTAAGATGTCTACTTTTACAATGTTAAGCCTGCCAAGCCATGAGCATAGGAGATCTTTCCATCTGCTGATATCTTCTTCTAATTCTTTCTTCAGAGACTTGAAATATTTTTCATACAAGTCTTTGACTCCCTTGGTTACTTTATGTCTTTGACCAAATACAAGAACACATAAGAGATAGCATCCACTATGACAAAGTAGGATTCATCCCAGATATGCGAGGGTGGTTCAATATATGGAAATCAATCAATGTGATCCACCATATTAAAAAAAGAAATAATAAAAACCCCACAAGATAATCTACTTAGATGCTGAAAAAGCATTTGACAAAATCCAACATCCTTTCATGTTTAAAGTTTGGAGAGATCAGGGATACAAGCACAGACCTAAATATAGTAAAGGCAATATTATAGCAAGCCTATAGTCAAAATTAAACTAAACAGAGAGAAACTTATAGCAATCCCACTGAAATCAGGGACAAGGCAAGGTTGCCCACTCTCTCCATATCTCTTTATCACAGGTCTGGAAGTCCTTGCTAAAGCAATAAGACAACTGAAGTAGATTGAGGGGATACAAATCAGAAAAGGACAAAGTCAAAGAATCACTGCTTGGAGATTTTATGATACTTAGTTACTTCAAAAATTCTACCAGGGAATTCCTACAGCTCATAAAAACCTTCAAAAAATGGCTAGATAAAAAATAATGCAAAAATATCAGGAGCCCATCTGTATACAAAAGATAAAAGGCTGAGAAAGAAATTAGGGAAATAAAATGAATTATATTATCTAACAAGGCCATACCTATTAACACTAACCAGACATTTCCTCAGGGGACCCTACATGTAAATAGATGGCCTTAGAGGGGAGATTGGAATTTAAATCACCAGAAGTAGAAGATGGACTGACTTCCAGGCTAAAAGTACATTGTTATCCTGAAAGTATGTCATTCAATACAATGATTAAAGTCCAGGCAAATTCCAAAGACTAACGATCAGGACTGACAATCTCCTTTGGGGAAAATGTAGAATGTTTCCATAACAGAATATTAGTCAGCTAAGAAAATGACAACGTGATATTTTCAGGCAAATGGATGGAACCAGGAAAAATCATCCTGTGTGAAATAACTAAAATGCAGAAAGACAAATATGGTATGTGTTTACTTACTGTGAGGTCTGCTAATAGTGGGGGATAAATTTCCAATAGGCCACAAACATCATCAGAGATACTGGACACTGAGCAATGATTGTTTACTCATCTCCATGGAAACCTCAAAATTTTTCTCAGGTGCTGAATGGCTGGAGGTTGAATGATGTCATGGAAAAGGTGAAAGCCAGAAAGAGTTTCAGGAGTCAGTTATTAAAAAGGCCAAGTGGACAGCCTACTTGAGAGAAAGGCTTAGCAGCCCTACATGCCTCAGTCTTGGTAGGTGAAAGCAATCAACCCAGAGATGACAGTTCCTGTGTCTAAGACTCTTAGTTCAGGAAAAGTGTCACATTATTTTTGGAGTGGTCATTAATAAAATCACATAACTTTAACATTATTACTGATTCCATTAGGATATGTCTTCAGTCAGTGAATCACTTACTGTTGAAATGCTCCCTGACCAAGGCAAATCTCTGAACAAAAAGCGTTTAACTAGAAACTTGCTTATGTTTTTACAGAGACCATCAGGATGCCATGTTAGCAAGCAGTCAACTTATTGTAGTCCTTCAACAGAACAGAGAGCTTTTCATAATGAACCACAAGTAGCATTCACAGAGGGGGGGTGGTACAGAGATAGAGCTAGAAAGAGCTAGAGAAACAGATTCAGAAATAGAGAGACTAAGACCAACAAAAACAAAGATATAAAGTGACAGAGACTGAGAGACAGAGATTCCATTCTGTCTGGTCACTTTCATTGGCATATCAACCTCAAAGCACACCTCCTCTAGTATAAATACAAAAGGAATTATATATTTTTAAAATG
The DNA here is from genome assembly GCF_030254825.1 of Meriones unguiculatus. Lineage (NCBI taxonomy): Eukaryota > Metazoa > Chordata > Mammalia > Rodentia > Muridae > Meriones > Meriones unguiculatus. Next base: position 15,634,779 of record NW_026843710.1, on the reverse strand, counting down.
TTTATTAATTACTCTTTATTCATTTTTCATCCCCCCCAAAAAACCCACTTCTCCCCTCCCAATTCCACCTTCTGTCCCCTTTCTCCATGCATGACCTTCCCCAAGTCCACTGATACAGGAGTTCTTCTCTTTCTTTCTGATGCTAGAATATTTATCTCATCAGGAGTGGCTGCATTGTCTTCCTCTGTGCTGCTCCCCCAACAGGGTGAGGCAATCATAAAATAGGCCAATCTGTTCATGTCAGAGGCAGTCCCTGTTCCTATTACTTTTGAACCCTCTAGGGCACTGAACTGCCATGTGCTACATCTGTGCAGGGGTTCTAGGTTCTCTCCATGTATGGTAGGTACTTGGTTGGAATATGAGGAAAGACCCCTGTACTCAGATTCTTTTTTGGTTCTGTTGTTATCATTGTGGAGCTCCTGTCCTCTCCACATCTTACTATTTCCCACTTCTTTCATTTGATTCCATGTACTTTGCTCAAAAGCTGGCTATAAGTCTCAGCATTTGCTTTGATATTCTGCAGGGCAGAGCCTTTCACACACCCTTTAGGAAAGGTTCCAAACAAGTCTTCCCTGTTTTCTCCTTCTTCTGATGTTCATCCTCTTTGTCTTTCAGGATCAGGATTGAGCATTATTTTAGGCAGAGTCCTCCCTGTTCTTAAATATACAGATTTTAGTAGGTTTATCTTATATTATGTCTTTTAGTGAGTATATACCGTGTCTTTTTGTGTCTTTTTGTTTCTGGAATTGCTCAGTCAGGGTGATCGTTTCTAGTTCCCACCATTTAATTGCCTATTATATCAATAAGAATGTGAAGGTATTATATATCTGTTAGTAACTATATACTGTGTGTTTTTCTGCTTCTGGATCAAATTAGGATGACCTTTTCTAGTTCCCACCATTTATGAGCCTATTATATCAATAAGAACATGAAAGTACATTTACTTAGTATTGCAGTAACCGCTCAGTTCAAAGTCAGAACCTAGGAAATTTCAAATCCAAAACCACAGTATGAGACCCCCTTGTCATTTTATATGTCACCTTAATTCCATATCACTTTGAGGCTTCCCTACTTACCAAGTTTTCCAATTAAATAAACATTAAATATTCACTCCTTACCTGATATTATCACATAGGTAAATAGTAGTTAAGGTGTGGAATCTGCATAAAGAGCTGAGGTAAAGTCTTGTTGGGTTTCAGAAGAAAATGTCAAGAGTTCACAGGATCAGAGATCTAGGACACTGAAGTAAGTTGGTTTGCTCATCTCCATGGAAACATCAAGAATCTCTCAGTTTATTGATTGGCTGAGTTTGAGAATGATGTCATGAAACAAGTGAAAGCCAGCAAGAGTTTTAGGAGCCATTTATTAAAAGGTCCAAGTGGACAGCCTTCTTGAGAAAAAGTCTGAGCAGCCCTACATGCCTCAAACTGGACAGCTTACAACACATATCCCAGAGATGACAGTTCCTATGTCCAAGACTCCTAGTTCAAGAAAAGTGTCACATTTTCCTTTCAAGTGGTCATTAATAAAGCCACATGTCCTTGACATATGAGTTTCACATTATCACTGATTCCATTATTACCAGTTAAATGCACAGATATTGTCCTCAGCCAGTTAATTACTTCCTGGGAAAATGCTCCTGGACTAAGGCAAATCTTTGAATAAAAAAATTTAATAGGGACCTTGCTTATATTTTTACAGAGACCCTCCAGAATGTCACACCAGCAAGCAATCATCATGTTGTAGTCCTCCAGGAGAACTGAGAACTTTTCAGACTGAAAAACAAGCAGCAGGCAAAAAGGAAAATAGCTAGAGAGACAAAGAAAGAGAGAGACCGAGACTAATAGAAACAAAGATATAAAGTGACAGAGACTCCATTCTGTCTGGTCACTTTCATTGGCATATCAACCTCAAATCACATCCTCATAACCCTTCTCAGACATTTTCTTACAGAGACTCAACATGTAAATAGATGAGCTTCAAGAAGACATTACAATTCACATCATCAGGAAGTGAAAGAAGATGGAGGTACTTCTAGGCAAAAAAAACATAGTTATCCTGAAAGTTTGTCATTCAATACAATGATTAAAGTAACAGCAATTTCCATTGACTAAAGACAATCTCCTTCAGGGAAAATGTGGAATATTTCTGTAATGGAGTATTAATTCAGCTAAGAAATTGACATCATGATATATTCAGGTAAATGGATGGAACCAGGAAAAATCATCCTTGGTGAACAAACTAAAATGCAGAATTGCAAATATAGTTTGTATTCACTTATTAGGAGGCCTCCTAATATTGGGGTATAAAGTTTCAATGGGCCATCTATTGTGACAAAACCAGTCTTCCACTAGGGGAATTGGGTGGCAGTTTTTTTTATTCAGGGGCCAGGGTATCTTAAGGAAATTTTCAAGCAACCCAGGCTGTTACTATTAAAATACATTGCTCTCTGCCCTCAAGTGATAGTCAGTGCCATGCTCTTGCATCCAAAAAGATGCTTCCTTATGCATCAAATATGATTGTATACAGAGACCCATAGACCAATATTATACAGACAGAAACCTTGAAACACCCAGCTCTAAATGGGATTTCCCTATGAAATTCTCCCTCCCAGCAAATCTCTGGGAATCCTGCAGGAGAGAGGGCAGAAAGAGTATCATAGTTAGAGAATATTGAGGACAGAAGGAGAACTAAACCCTGAGATTCAGACTGCAGAGGAAGATGATGCAGCAGGCCATTATGACACCTGATAAGGAGGGCAGATAGAAGGGGGAGGAGGACCTCCACTATCACAGAACTTTAGAAAGGTTCTAAGTGTAGAGTAGGTCTGTGCGTGGCACTGGGAGAAGAAGAGTGATGGGGACAACAGAGGGGATACAATGTAAACAAATCATAATAAATAAATACATAAGAAAAACTGTGATCAAGGTGATGAAGTATAGAGCTTTTCAGGGCTGATGTCTTCATTTGGGGGGTAGTGTCAGGGTGCAGCAAGGATGAACTCAGTTTTCTTTAACGGATCCACGACCACAGTAGGAGACCACATTGTCATTGGATATATTCCCCTTAATCCCACATCAATTTGAAGTTCCTTACATAGGAAGCAGAATAATTAAACATTCAATTTTCATTTCCTACATGACATTGTCACAGAGCTAAACAGGAGTAAAGGTGTGTGATCAAGATAAAGGGATGAGATAAAGGCTTATTCGGTTTCACAAGAAAAGTCACATGTGCACAAGATCAGAGATTCTGGACACTGAGGAAAGTTTGTTTTGTCATCTCCATGGAAACTTTGAGATTATCTCAGGTTCAGATTGGCTGAGAGGGAGAATGATGTCAGGCAAAAAAATGAAAGGTAGTAATGGCTTCAGGAGCCACTTATTAAAAGGATCAAATGGACAACGTGCTTGAGAGAAATGCTGTGCAGCCCTCCATTCCTCAATCTGGGCAACTGAAAGCATACAACTCAGAGATGAAAATTCCTGTGTCCAAGACTCTTAGTTCAGGAAAAGTATCATATATTTCATTTAAGTGCAGATTAATAAAGTCACATGACTTTCACATTATGACAGATTTCATTATTATTTGTTAAATGCACAGATATGTCCTCCGTCAGTGAATTACTTACTGGGAAAACGCTTATGACCAACTCTTTGAACAAAAAGTGTTTAATTAAGACCTTGTTCATATATTTACAGAGACCATCCCTGATGTCAAGTCACCAAAGCAGTCGACTTGTTGTAGTCCTTGAGCAGAACTGAGAGCTTTTCATAGTGAACCACAAGTGGCAAGCAGATCTAAAGAACGGGACTGACAATCTCCTTTGGGAAAAATGTGGAATATTCTCATAACGGAGTATTATTCAGCTAAGAAAATGATGTCATGATACCCTCAGGCAAATGGATGGAACCAGAAAAATAAATCATCCTTGGTGAAGTAACCAAAATGCAGAAAGACAAATATGGTATGTATTCACTTCTTAGGAGTTCTCCTAATAGGGGGAATAAATTTCCCATAGGAAATCTATTATGACCAAGCAAGTCTTTCATTGGGTGTCAGTTAACTGAATTTTTGGGAAAGCCCATGTTAAGGAAAATTTCAAACAACCCAGTCTGTTGTTATTAAAATATGTTTTTCTCTGCACTCAATTGATATATCAGTGCCATGTTCTTGTACACACAGAGATGCTTCCTTCTGCATGAAATGGGAATGAATAGAGACTCACAGTCTGATATTTTGCAGAGAGAGACCTTAAAACACGCATCTCTAAATGGGATTTTTCCTATGAAATTCTCCCTACCCTCAAAGCTCTGGGAAGTCTGCAGGAAAGGAGGCAGAAATAGTGTGATAAGCAGAAGAATTGAGGACAAAAGGAGAACAATGCCCTCCTAATTAGACTGCAGAGGAAGATAATGCATGTAGCCTTGATAAGACCTGTTAAGCTAAGGTAAGATAGAAGGAGGAGGAGTTTCTCTGGAATCAGGGAAATAACAAAAGGGTATAGCGGCTTAAAAGGAGGGGGGGTGGGACTTGAAGGAGAAGATGGAGGGGTCAGTACAGAGGATACAATGCAAAAGAATCTCAGTAAATAAATACATAAGAAAATCTGTGATCGATGTGATCAAATATAGAGCTCATCAGGACTGATGGTTTCTTCTTGAAGATGGTGTCAGGGTACAGCAATGATAAACTTAGTTTTTTAAAGGAAATTGGCACTAAGACTCTGATCATGTTTCAATGAGTATATGAACAACACATACTTCAATTGAGGTATTTTAAAGAAAAAAAAAAAGTGACACATGAATAGGATTTGAACCTGGGATCACTAGAAAAAGTCTGCAATGTATATTATATGAAATTTTCACATAATCAGTAAAAATAATATGTTGACCATTCTTATGATGACTTTAACATGGAGAAAGATTGCACAAAAGGAGGGTAGAGTTTTAATGTGTGAAGCATGCTTTCTAGGAACTCATTATGTAGCAGGGAATCCTAGCTATGAACTAGTACTTACCCAGCCTTGCTCAGACCCAGTGAGCTTAGATGGCACCTCTGAACAAGCAGTCCTGGCACTAAACTACATTTAGAGGGTTTTTCTGGAGGATCACATCAGGAAACACAACTGCTCTTAGTCCTAGTCCTAGTCCTAGCCAATTGTATTGGTCGTGAAGGCCCAGTTTTAATTGTAAACCTCAGAATAAGGAGGGTTCCTCATTGACCACTGATTAGGACACACCTTCAGTTCCAGTTAGACCAGCCAAGGAAACCCTGCTCATAGTGGGTTGCTATCACTAGTGTGGAACAACACCAGCTGTCAAATAGTTTACTTCCCCTCAGTTCTCCATTTACACTAAGCGATCTTCCTCTGTTTCAGCCAAAATGTCCCAGGAATTACGAGGTTTCCTTCTCCTTTCACTGATCTTAAAGAAAAAATAGCCTAGGGAACCCAAACCACTGCGAGCCTATTATATCAATAAGAATGTAAAGGTCCATTTAGTGAGTACACAAGGAACTGCTCAGTTTAAAGTCACAGCATAGGAAGTTTCAGATCGAAGACCACAGTAGAAGATCACCTTTTCATTTGGTACATCCCCTTAATCCCATATCATTTTGAAACTTCCCTAAGTAGAAAGCTGTCCAATAAAATAAACATGAAGGTTTCATTTCCTACTTGACATTGTCACAGATCACAGGAGTAAAGTTGTGAGATCTGGATAAAGGGATGAGAAAAAGGCTTGTTGGATTTCACAAGACAAAGTCACTTGTGCACAGGATCAGAGATAATGCCACTGAGGAAAGTTTGTTAACTCATTTCCATGGATACCTCAAGATTCTCTCAAGTGCTGAATGGCTGAGAGGGAGAATAATGTCATGAAACAGGTGAAAGCCAGTGAGAGTCAGTTATTAAAGGGCCAAGTGGATAGCCTGCTTGAAAGAAAGGTTAAGCAGCCCTACATTCTCAATCTGGGTAGCTGAAAGCACACAACACAGAGATTACAGTTCCTGTGTCCAAGACTCTTAGTCCGGGAAAAGTATCATATATTTCTTTCAAGTGGTCATTAATAAAGTCACGTGTCCTTGTCATGTGACTTTCACATTATTATAGATTACATTATTATTTGTTAAATGCACAGATATGTCCTCAGTCAGTGAATTACTTTCTCTAAAAACGCTCCCTGACCAAGGCAAATCTTTGAATAAAATGTGTTAAATTGGTACCTTGCTTACAATTTTACAGACACCATCCAGGATGTCCCATCAGCAAGCAGTCATCTTATGGTAGTCTTTCAGCAAACTGAGCACTTTTCATACTGAACATAAGCAGCAGGCAGAGAGAGGGAGTCTGAGAGAGAAAGAGCTAGACAAACAGATTCAGATATAGACAGACCTACACGGAAACAAAGATATAAAATGAGAAAGAGAGACAGAGACTCCATTGAGTTTGGTCACTGTCATTGGTATATCAACCTCAAAGCACACATTCCAATATAACATAACATAATTACATTATCTAACAAGGCCATACCATCTAATCTCTCCCATATATTTCCTCACTGTGGAATAATCTTGTAAATAGAAGACGCTTACACTTACTGAGAGACAGAGACTGCACTCTGTCTGGTCACATTCATTACCATTACAACCTCAAAGCACACCCTCATATATTTTAACTCCAATAGAAATTATATTTTCTAACATAGACATAACTCCTAACCCCTCCCAGACATTTATTCACTGGGGATTCCACACAAGTATGGAATGTGCTCACTTATTAGGCGATATCCTAGTAGTAGGGGATAAAGTTCCAATAGGCCACCTATTATGACAAAACCAGTCTTCCACTAGGGGGATTGGGTGATAGTTAAATGAGTTGTGGGTTCAGGGCATTATTTGGAATTTTTTAAGCATCCCAAACTGTTGTTATTAAAGTATGTTGTTTTCTGCCCTCAACTGATAGATCAATGCCATGTTCTTTCATCCACAGAGAGTCTTCTTTCTGCATCAAATGGAACTGCATATATAGAACCTCAGTCTAATATAATGAAGAGAGAGAGAGAGAGAGAGATCTTAAAACACCCATATCTAAATGGGATATTGCCTATAAAGTTCTCCCTCCCTGAAGAGCTCTGAGAAGCCTGCAGAAGAGTATCATAAATAGAAGGAATTGAGGACAAAAGGAGAACAATGCCCAGAGAAGCAGGCCTCAGAGGAAAATGATGCAGCTAGCCTAGGTGCAACCTGATAAGCTAGGGTCAGATAGAAGGGAGAGTAGGACATTCCCTATCAGGGAACTAGAGAAAGGACATAGGGGTAAAGGAATGAGGGTGGGTGGGATTGGATGGAGAAGATGGAGTGGGCAGCAGAGGGGATACAAAGTGAACAAATCATTATAAGTAACATATAATATAGAATAAACCTACTAAAATCTGTACACCTAAAGAAACTAATCAAGTGGGAGGACTCTTGCTAACATCCTCAATTCCTATCCAGAAAGGCAAAGAGACTGGACATCAGAAGAAGGAGAAAAGAGGGAACAAGTCAGGAGCCTGATACAGAGGACCTCTGAAAAGCTCTGCCCTGCAGACTATCAATGAAGATGCTGAGACTTATGGGCAACATTTGGGCAGAGTGCAGGGAATCTTATGAAAGAAGTGGGAAACAGTAAGATCTGGAGAGGACAGGAACTCCACAAGGAGAGCAACAGAACCAAAAAAATCTGAGCACAGGGGTATTTCCTGAGACTGATACTCCAACCAAGGACTATGCATGGACATAACCTAAGACCCTTGCACAGATGTAGCTCATGGCAGTTCAGAATCTAAATGGGTTCCATTGTAATAGGAACAGGGACTGTCTCTGACATGAACTGATTGGCCTGCTCTTTGATTACCTCCCCATGAGGGGGAAGCAGGATTACCAGGCCAGAGAAGAAGTCAATGCAGCCATTCCTGATGAGAACTAATTGACTAGGATCAAAAGGAAGAAAAGTAGTCCTCCCCTATCAGTGGACTTGGGGAAGTTTATGCATGCAGAGGGTGGAGGAAGAGAGGGATTGGGATGGGGGGAGGGAGAGAACCAAAGGGAGGATACAAAGTGAATAAAGTGCAATTAATAAAGAAAAAAAAAAAGAAAATGAAATCATGGTATTTTCAGGCAAATGATGGAACCAGGAAAATTCATCCTCCGTGAAGTAACTAAATTGCATACAAACAATATGGTATGTTTTCACTTATGAGGCAGTCTCCTAATAGTGGGGTTTAAAGTTCCAATAGACCATCTATTGTGACTAAACCAGGCTTCCACTAGGGGAATTGAGTGGTAGTTAATTGAATTGTTGGGACAGGACATTCTATGGAAATAGTCCAGCAACCCACTCTGTAGTTATTAAAATATATTGCTCTCTGCCCTCATATGATAGATCAATGCCATGTTCTTACAATTACTGAGATGCTTCCATATGCATCAAATGAGACTGCATACAGATACCCATCATCCGATAATATGCAGAGCAAGACCTTAAAACACCTAAATGGGATTTCCCTATGAAATTCTCCATTCAAGTGGAGCTATTTGGAAGCATGAAGGAGAGGAAGTGGGAAAAGTGTCATAAGTAGAGGGAATTGAGCACACAAGGGGAACAATACCCTGGGAATCAGGCTTCAGAGGAAGATGATGCAGCCAGCATTGATGAGACCTGATAAACAAGGGTCAGATAGAAAATTGAGGAGGATCTCTCCTATCAGTGAACTAAAGAAAGGGCAAAGAGGTATTAGAAGGAGGGGGTGGTAATTGAAGTGAAGAATGGGGGCAGCAGAGGATATAAAATGGGAACAAATCATAACAAATATATACTTAAAATAACTGTGATCAAGAAGATGAAATATAGCGGTCTTCAGGACTCAGACATTTTTCTTAGGGGTGTGCCTGAGTGTGGCGAGGAAGAACTCAGTTGGCCATAAATCTCAGCATTTGCTTTGAGAGGCTGCAGAGCAGAGCCTTTCAGAGGCTCTCTTTGGCAGTCACCTAACTCCTTCCCCATTTTCTACTTCTGAAGTGTATCCTCTTTGCATTTCAGAATGGGGATTGATATTTTTTAAGCAACCTCCCTCTTGATTAGTTTCTTTAGGTGTACTGATTTTAGTAGCTTTATCATATATTATATGTTTATATGAGTGAGTATATACTGTATGTGTCTTTCTACTTCTGGGACAATTCACTCATGATGATCCTTTCCAGTTCCCACGCATTACTTGCAAATTTCATGATTTCCTTTTTTTTTTTATTGTTGAGTAATATTCCATTGTGTAAATATACCACAATTTCTGTACCCATTCTTCAGTTGTGGGGCATCTGGGGTTGATTCCAGATTCTGGCTATTATAAATAAAGCTGCTATAAACATGATTGAGCAAATGTCCTTATTTTGTACTTGAGCCTCTTTTGGATATAGGTAGGAATGTTATAGCTGGATATTGAGGAAGCTCTATTTCTAGTTGTTTGAGAAAGCATCAGATCAATTTCCAGAGTGATTTTACAAGGTTCTTTTCCCACCAGTAGTGGAGGAGTGTTCTTCTTTGTCCATAATCTCATCAGCATGTGTTTTCACTTGAGTGTTTGATCTTGGCTATTTTGATCAGTGTAATGGGAAATCTCAGTTTCATTTTGATTTGTAATTTCCTGATGGCTTATAAAGTTGAGCATTTGTTTAAGTGCTTATCTTCCATTCAATATTCCTCTATCAAGAATTCTCTGTTTAGCTCTGTACTCCATTTTTTAATTGAATTACTTGATTTGTCGCTTTTAAACTTCTTTTGTTCTTTATATATACTGAATAATAGCCTTCTGTCACATAGAGGCTTGGTGAAGCTTTTTTCCCAATCTGTAGGCATTCGTTTTGTTTTGATGACACTGTCCTTTGCTTTACAGAAGCTTTTCAGTTTCATGAGGTCCCATTTACTCATTGTTTCTCTTGGAGCCTGTGCTCTTAGTGTTCTGTTCAAGAAGTTGTCTCCTGTATCAATGAGTTCAAGGCTCTTCCCCAATTTCCTTCTAACCAATTTAATGTGTCTGGTTTTATGTTGTAGTCTTTGATCCACTTGGACTTTACTTTTGTGCAGGGTGATAATTATGAATCTATTTGCATTTTTCTACTTGTAGATATCCAGTTAGACCAGCAACATTTGGTGAAGATACTATTACTTTTTCTATTTTTTTCTAAAATCAGTTTTCCATAAGTGTGTGGGTTTATTTCTGGGTCTTCTATTATGTTTCATTGATCCACCACTCCGTTTCTATGCCACTACCATACAGTTTTTATTACTGTTGCTCTATAATACAGATTGAGGTCAGGGATGCAGATACTTCTAGAAGATCTTTTACTGTAAACCATTGTTTTACCAATTCTGAGTTTTTTGTTTTTCATTTGAATTTGAGAATTTTTCTCTCAAGTTCTATAAAGAATTTTGTTTGTAGTTTGATGGAAATTACATTGAATCTGTAGACTGCTTTTAGTAAGATGGCCATTTTTACAATATTAAGTCTGCCAAGCTATAAGCATGGGAGATCTTTCATTTTGCTGATATCTTCTAATTCTTTCTTCAGAAACTTGAAGTTTTTTTCATTCATATCTTTGACTTCCATGCTTAGGGTCATATGAAGGTGCTTTATGTCTTAGACTGAATATAAGAACACATAAAAGATATCATCCATTGTGACCAAGTAGGCTTTATCCCAGGTATGCATGGGTAGTTCAATACATGGGTATCCATCAATATGATCCACCATATTAAAAAATGAAAACAACAACAACAACAACATGATAATCTCCATCTTTAGATGCTGAAAAAGCATGTTTCAAAATCCAACATTCACTCATATTTAAAGTATTGGAAAGATCAGGGATACAAGGCATATACCTAAATATAGTAAAGGCCATAGAACAAGCCTATGCCAACCATCGAAATAAAGGGAGAAAAAGATAAAGCAATCCCACTGAAATCAGCGACAAGCGAAGGCTGCCCACTCTTTCCATATCTTTTCAACAAAGATCTGGAAGTCCTTCCTAGAGCAATAAGACAAATGATGGAGATCACGGGGATAGAAATAAAAAATTAGTCAAATTATCCCTATTTGCAGATGATATGATAGTATACCTGAGTGATCTCAAAAATTCTACCAGGGAATTTCCTACAGCTGACAAACACCTTCAGCAAAGTGGCTAGATAAAAAATTAACTCAAAAAAATCAGTAGCCCTCCCGTATACAAAAGATAAAAAGGCTGAGAAAGAAATTAGGGAAACAAAGGAATTATATTACCTAACAAGGCCAAACCTCCTAACACTTCCCAGACATTTCCTCTCTTGGGACTCCACATGTAAATAGATGGGCTTCTAGGGGACATTGTAATTCAAATCACAAGGAAGTAGAAGATGGAGGGAATTCTAGGCTAAAAGCAAATTGTTATCCTTAAATTTTGTCAATCAATATAATGACTAAAGTCCTAACAACTTCCAAAGACTAAAGAAGATGAATGACAATCATTCCAAATGTGGAATATATCCATAATGGAGTATTATTCAGCTAAGAAAATGACATTATAATTTTTCAGACAAATGGATAGATACAGGAAAAATCATCCTGGGTGAAGTAACTAAAGTACAGAAAGAGAAATATGGTTTGTATTCACTTATTAGGAAGTCTTCTAATAGTGGAGGATTAAGTTCCAATAAGTCATTTATTGTGTCAAAGCCAGTCTTCCACTAGGGGAATTGGATGGCAGTTAATTGATTTGTTAGGCCAGGATATCCTACAGAAATTGTCAAGCAACCTAGGCTGCTGTTATTAAAATATGTTCCTGTCTGCCCTCAAATGTACAAAGATCTGTGCAAAGATGCTTCCTTCTGCATTAAGTGGGTTTGCATATAGAGACCCACAGTCCGATATTATGCAGAGAGACCTTAAAACATCCAACTTTAAATCGGATTTCCCTAAGAAATTCTACCTTCCCTCAGTTCTCTGCTAAGTATGCAGGGGACAAAGAAGAAAGAGTGTCATAAGTAGATTCAATTGGTTACACAAGGAGAACAATCCCCTAAGAATCAGGCTACAAAAGATGATGCAGCAATCCTTGTTGAGACCTGATAAGCTAGGGTCAGATAGAAGGGGGAGGAGGCCCTCCCCTATCAGGACACTAGAAAAAAAGGCATAGAGATAGAAGCAGGAGGGTGATGGTTCTGGAAAAAAAGAGGAAGAGAGCAGCAGTGGGGATACAAAGTGAACAATTTGTAATAAATAAATATGTAACAAAAACTGTGAACAAGGTCCTGAAGTATAGAGATCTTCAAGGGATCTTCTTCATTTTCTTCAAGGGACTTGGTACTGAGACTCTGATCATTTTCCAATGAGTAGATGTAACAACGCTTACTTTAATTGATGTATTTTAGAGAAAAAAAATTAGTTGACATTTAGGTAGGAATTTGAACCTGGGAGCAATGGAAAAAGGAGTGTAATAAAGGTAAGATGAAATTCCTATATAATCAATAAAAATAATATCTTCAAAACTTTTACAATGACTTTTAACATGAAGAAAATATTGCACTAAAGAGGGTAGAGTTTGATTTTTAAAGGCATGCTTTCTAGAAACTCATTATGTAGCAGAAAATCCTAGCCACGAACTAGTATTTACCCAACTACATGAGACCCAATGTGCTCAGATGGCCCCTCTGAAAAACCAGTCCTGGCACTAACATTATATTTGAGGGTTCAGTTCATATGGAGGACCACAACAGGTCACAGAGTGGCTCTTGTATCCTAGGCAGATAACACCAAAATATTTCTCTGTCCTGATGACCCTATTTCAACTGTAAAACCCAGGACTAGAAAACTTTCTAACTGATCACTGAGTAGGATACAGCTGCCCATCCAGCCAGGTCATCCAAGCCAACCCTGATCATAAAGGGTTGGCAACCCTAGTGTAGAACAGCACAACTGTCAAATCCTTTATTGCCCCTCAGTTCACCTTTTATTTTATTTTATTTTTTCTTATCAGTTACATTTTATTAACTCTGTATCCCAGCTGTATACTGCTCCCTCATTCTGTCCCAATCCCACCCTCCCTCCCTCAACTCCACCCTGCCCCTTTCCAAATCCACTGATAGGGAGAGACCTCCTCCCTATAAAAGATCCTGTTTTATCAAGGGACTGCTCCTCCCTTGGGGGTGGGGAGGTCAAAGAACCAGCCATTGAGTTCCTGTTAGAAATAGTCCTTGTTCCACTTACAATGGAAACCAATTGATTACTGAGCTACCACAGGCTACATCCAATCAGAGGTTCTAGGTTATATCCATACATGGTCCTTGGTTGAATGTCAGTCTCAGAAAAGACCCTGTGCCCAGATATATTGGTACTTGTAGAGCTCCTATCCTTTCCCCATCAGACTAAGTCCCTTCTTTCATATGATTCCCTGTACTCTGCCAAAGGTTTGGTTATGAATCTTTGTATCTGCTTTGAAAACACTGCTAGAGTCTTTCAGATGCCTTCAGTAGACTCCTGTCATATGTTCAACACACATCCCATCTGTCTTTCTAAATGCGGATTGATCATATTACTCCATGTCTGCTCTCTTGATTATCTTTTATAGGTGTATAGATTTCATTATGTTTCTCATATTTTATAGGTCTATATAAGTGAGTATATCCCATGTTTGTCTTTCTCCTTCTGGGATATTTCACTCAGAATGATCTTTTCTAGATCCCACCATGTGCCTGCAAATTTCTTGATTTCCTCCTTTTTGATTGCTGAGTAGTATTCTGTTGTGTAAAAATACCACAATTTCTGTATCCATTCCTCTGTTGATGGACAGCTGGGTTGTTTCCAGGTTCTGGCTATTACAAATAAAGCATCTATAAACATTGTTGAGCAAGTATCCCTTTTGTGTACTTGAGCAAAATTTGGGTATATACCTTGCAGTGGTATAGCTGTGTCTTGAGGATGCAATATTCCTAATTGTCTGAGAAAGTGCCAGATAGATTTCCAAAGTGGTTGTACCAGTATACATTCCTACCAGCAGTGGAGGAGAGTTCCCCTTTCTCCACATCTCTGCAGCATGTGTTGTCACTTGAGTTTTTCATCATTTTTCATTCTGATGGGTGTAAGGTGAAATCTCAGGGTCTTTTTGATTTGCATTTCCCTAATGACTAATGAGGTTGAGCATTTCTTTGTTTCTCTGCCATTTAATATTCCTCCATCAAGAATTCTCTGTTTACCTCTGTTCCGCATTTTGTAATTGGATTACTTGGTTTGCTGCTTTTCAGCTTTTTTAGTTCTTTGTATGTACTGGATATTAGTCCTCTGTCAGATAAAGGGTTAGTGAAGATTCTTTCCCAATCTGTATGCAGTCATTTTGTTTTGATGAAGGTGTCCTTTGCTTTACAGAAACTTTTCAGTTTCATGAGGTCCCATTTATTGATTGCTGCTCTTAGGGCATGTGCTGTTGGTGTTCTGTTCAGGAAGTTGTCTCCTGTGCCAATGAGTTCTAGGTTTTTCCACTTTTTCTTCTAACAGATTTAGAGTATCTGGTTTTATGTTGAGTTCTTTGATCCACTCAGACTTTAGTTAAGTACAGGGTGATAAATATGGATCTATTTTCATTTTTCTGCATGTAGACATCCAGTTGGACCAGCACCATTTGTTAAAGATGCTGTCTTTTTTCCATTGAATGGTTTTGGCTTCTTTGTCAAAAATCGAGTATTCATAGGTGTGTGGGTTTATTTCTGGGTCTTCTATGCGGTTCCATTGATCCTCATTTCTGTTTTTATGCCAATACCATGCAGCTTTTATTACTATTGCTCTTTTTTTTTTTTTTTTTAGTTAATTTTGTAACTGTCCACTTTGCTGAACATGTTTATCAGCTACAGGAGTTCTATGGTAGAATTTTTAGGGTCCTCAGGTATACTTTTATATCATCTGTAAATAGTGATAATTTCACTTCTTCCTTTTCAATTTGGATCCACTTGATCTCCTTCTACTGTGTTATTGCTCTAGCAAGTACTTCCAGAACTATGTTGAAGAGATATGGAGATAGTGGGCAGCATTGCCTTGTCCCTGATTTCAGTGGGATTGATTTAAGTTTTTCTACATTGACTTTGATGTTAGCTACAGGCTGGCTGTATATTGCCTTTACTATGTTTAGATATATGCATTGTATCCCTGATCTCTCCAATACTTTAAACATGAATGGACTTTGGATTTTGTCAAATGCTTTTTCAGCATCTAATGAGATTTTCATGTTTCTTTTTTCAGTTTGTTAATATGGTGGATCACATTAATGCATTTCTATATATTAAACCTCCCCTGCATAACTAGAATGAAGCATACTTGGGCATAGTGGATGAAATCTTTGATGTGTTCTTGTATTTGTTTTGCAAGTATTTTGTTGAGTATCTTTGCATCAATGTTCATGAGGGAGATTGGCCTGAAATTCTCTTTCTTTGTTGGGTCTTTGTGATGTTTAGGTACCAAGGTGACTGTGGCTTCATAGAATGAGTTTGGTAGTGTCCCTTCTGTTTCTATTTTTTGGAATTGTTTGAAGAGAACTAGGGTTAGCTCTTTTTTGAAGGTCTGGTAGAACTCTGTGCTGAAACCATCTGGTCCTAGGGTTTTTTTGGATGGTAGAGTTTTGATGACAGCTTTTATTTCCTTAGGAGATATAGGACTATTTAATTGATTTACCTGTTTTTGATTCAGCTTTGGCATGTAGAAACAGTCAAGAAAATTGTACATTTCATTTAGATTTTCAAATTTTGTGGCATATAGTCTTTGGGAGTAAGACCTAATTATTGTTTGGATTTCTTCAGTATCTGTGGTTATGTCCACCTTTTTGTTTCTGATTATGTTGATTTGGATAGTTTCTCTCTGCCTTTTAGTTAGTTTGGCTAAGGGTTTGTCTTTCTTGTTGATTTTCTCAAAGAACCAGCTCTTGGTTTCCTTGATTCTTTGAATTGTTTTATTTGTTTCAGATTTATAAATTTCAGAACTGAGTTTGATTATTTCCAGCTGTTAACTCCTTTTTGGTGTGTCTGCTTCTTCTTTTTCTAGGGTTTTTAGGGTGAGCCATTAAGTTGCTTGAATTATCTGTCTCCAATTTCTTTTTGAAAGCACTTAGTTTTATGAACTTTCCTCTTAGCACTGCTTTGAATTTGTCCCACAAGTGTGGGTATGTTGTGCCTTCATTTTCATTGAATTCTAGGAAGAATTTAATTTCTTTCTTTATTTCTTCTCTGACCCAGTTGTCATTTAATATCAAGTTGTCCAGTTTCCATGTATGTGTAGGCTTTTTGCTATTTCTGGTTTTTTTTTTTTTTTTTTTTTTTTTTAGGTCAGCCTTTATTCCACTGTGCTCAGATAGGATATAAGGAATTATTTTAATCTTCTTGTATCTGTTGTGGCTCACTTTGTGACCAACCATATAGTCTATTTTGGAGAAGGTTACATGAGATGATTCATGACCTTAGTTAGAGACATTGTTTCTTTTTTTTAATTTCTGTTTTGTTGACCTGTCTTTGGTTGAGAGTGGGGTGTTGAAATCTCCCACTACTAATGTGTGGGGATCTATGTGTGGTTTAAGTTTTATCATTGTTTTTTTTATAAATGTGGGTGCCCTTGTATTTGGGCCAGAGATGTACAGGATTGTTATGTATTCCTGGTAGAATTTTCCCTTGATGTGTATGAAGTGTCCTTCCCTATATCTTTTGAATAATTTTGGTTGAAAGACTATTTTATCAGATTCTAGAATGGCTACTGCTGCTTGCTTCTTGGTCCATTTGCTTGGAAAGCTGTCTTCCAACCCTTTACCCTCAGGTAATATCTTTGTGAATTAGGTGTGTTTTTTCAGTGCAACACATTGCTGGGTCTGTTAGTCTGTGTCTTTTTATTGGAAAATTGAGTCCATTGATGTTGAGAGACATTAATGAGCAGTGGCTGTTAGAGCCTTTGAGTTTGATTTTGTCTGTGGTAGTAAGTTTGTATGCTTTGTTGCTTTTTGTTCTGTAGTGAAGTTAATTCTTTCCTATGTTTTCTTGAAAGTAGCTAGTTTTATTGGATTGCATTTTTCTTTTTAGTGTCTTCTGTAACACTGGATTTGTGTGTAGGTATTGTTGAAATTTATTTTTGTCATTGAATAACTTGTTCTCTCAGTTTATGATGACTGAGAGCTTTGCTGGGTATAGTAGCCTTTGCTGACATCTGTATTCTCTTAGGGCCTTCATGTATTCACACAGACCCTTTTGGCTTTAATAGTCTCTGTTGAGAAGTCAGGTGTGAGTCTGATGGGTTTGCCATTATATGTTACTTGGCCTTTTTGTCTTGCAGTTGTTAGTATTTTTCTTTGTTCTGTGTACAATCTGTTTAGATTATTTTGTGGTGGGAGGAGGTTCTTTTCTGATCTAATTCATTCGGTGTTTCTGTCGGCCTCTTGTATTCTTATTGGCCTCCCCTTTAAGTTGGGGAAATTTTCCTTAATGATTTTGTTGAAAATATTTTCTGGGCCTTGGAGAAGGGAATCTTCTTTTTCCTCTATTCCTATTATTCTTAGTTTTGTCTTTTTATGTTGTCTTGAAATTCTTGACTGGTCTGTGTCAGGATTTTTTTGATTGAACATTTTCATTGACAGATACATTTATTTCTTCCATCATATTGTCCATAAATGAGATTCTTTCTACTGTCTTTTGTAGTCTATTGATTATGCTAAACTCTGTAGTTCTTGTTTTCTTCCCTAAGTTCTTTCTCTTCATGATTTCCTCCATTTGTGTTTTCTTTAATTTCTCCAATTCTATCTTCATAACTTGAGCTGTTTTGTTGATTTCCTTCACCTGTCTGACTGTATTTTCCTGTTTTTCCTTCATTTCTTCAGCTTTTTGTTTGAACAATCCTGTGTTTCTTTTATTTCTTTCAGTGATTTCATTATTTCCTCTCTAAAGTTCACAGATTGTTTGGCTGCAACTCCCTGTATTTTATGGATGGTCATGATGTGTTTTTCTTTATCCTCTTCTATTTCTTTACGGATGGTCATAATTTGTTTTTATCATCCTCTATATCTTTATGTATGGCCATAATCTATTTGGGTTTATCTTCCTCTAGGTCTTTATGCATTTTATTTTATTTTTCCCCTGTTATGCTCTTCATGAGCATTGATGTTAGGTTATCTTTTGAATTTCAATTATGCTGGGTTGTGCAGGGCTACTTGCCCCTGGATAACTGGTTTCTGGAGATGCTATATTTCACTGTCTTTTGTTGGCTGAGCATTTACACTAGCCTCTACCAATTGGGCTATCTTAGGTGTTTGGAGTTAGTTTCTGGTGGTTCCTAAAATCCTGTGGTGGCGAGAAATCCCTTGGCAGGAATATGGTTTTTCCTGAAGAAAGCCTCCTCAACTTCTTGGGTATGGTCACTGTATGGCTGGTGTTTTTCAGGAGTTGCCACTGCTCTTCTCAGGGTAGAGACCTGAGTGGTAACTGTGGTCCTTGTTAGTTGGGAGGGCTCTCCTCTCTCCCAGACATGTCCTGGAGACAAATGTCCTGCGTCTGTGTTTCTTGCTGTAAATTTAGTGAGCTGCTACTGTAACCTGGGTTTCCAGTGGTTTGTTAGGGATAACTGTTTGCTCCTTGGAGCTATATCTCATGGTTTATCTTGGGGATCCAAGGCTCCTGTAGGTCTGAGGTTGGGGCTCTGTGCATCAGTACCCACACAGTAATCTGTGGCAGGTGCTCTCTTGGTAGCAGCAGGCTAGCTGGTGCATAATAGGTCCCTGGGTTGGGCCGGTCTCTGGGATCTTTTCCAGAGATATACTGTGTTGACTAAGTTGGTCCCATTTGCTTTTTACCCTGTGAGAATTTCTCCTGACAGGGACTCCAAGTCTCTGGTGCCCTGGGGTGCACAGTTATGTCTGTGAGGAATAGTTGGTGAAGAGCAGGGCTCTGGGATGGCGGCACACATTTGCTTCTCTGTGGGAACTTTTCCAGGGATATACTGGATGACCTAATTGGATTCCGTTTCCCTCCTTCCTTGTGAGGTTTACTCCCAATAGGGATTCCCAGTCTCTGTTGCCCTGGGGTGCACAGCTCTGTCTGTGATGAAGAGCTGGGTGCACAGCAAGTCTCTGTGCTAGCTGCTAGTGCCTAGTTCAGTGATGGCTGCTTGCGCATGCCATTCTGCAAGACCTTATTCAGAGAAAGACTGGGTGAACCATGGCCAGTAAAGTTTCCTTCTTACTTGTGGGTTTGTCTCACGACTGGCACTCTCAGTCTCTGTTTTTGTGCCCACAATTCAGCCTGGGAAGGTGATCAGGACATGCCAGGAATGTGGCTCAGGTCTGGTGACCTAGTGCCTGCTCGACCTGGGATCTCTTCTGGGTTCTGCATGGGTTACCTGAGAGTGGACCGGACTGTTTCCCATGCCGTGGGGGTTTTGTCTCGACTGGGAAACATGATCACTGTTCTTTTAGGGTCCAGAGTTCAGGCTCTTGGTCACCATTCAGAAAATGCTGTCCTGCTCCTCAGATGCAGTGTTCTCCTGGCTCTGCCATCTTGTCCTTCTCTATTATTATTTGTTAAATGCAAAGATATGTCCTCAGTCAGTGAATTACTTATTGTGAAAAAGCTTCCTAACCAAGCCAACTGTTTGAACAAAAAGTGTTTTGTTGGGACCTTACTGGTATTTTAACACAGACCATCCATGATGTCATCTCAGTTTCAGTCCTTCAGCAGAATTGAGAGATAGTCAGACTGAACCACATATGACAATGAAGAGAGAGGGAGACTGATATAGAGAAAGAGCTAGAGAGATAGATTCAGAGGTAGAGGGACCAAGAATAACAGAAACAAAGATATAAAGTGACAGAGACCAAGAGACAGAGACTCCATTGTGTACGATCACTTTTGTTGGCATATCAATCTCAAAGCACACCCTCCTAAAATTTAACTACAATAGGAATAATATTATCTCTCAAGGGCATACCACTTAACCCTTGCCTGACATTTCTTTACTGGGGAATCTACATGTAAATAGAGAGCTTCAAGGGGACATAGCAGTTCAAATCAACAGGAAGTGGAAGAAGATGCAGGGATTTCCAGGCTAAAAGAACATAGTTTATCATACAAAAAAAAAAAAAAAAAATATTAAATCCCCAGCAAATACTAAGGTCTAAAGAAAAGTACTGACAATCTCCTTTTGGGAAAATGGGGAATATTTCCAAAATGGAGTATTATTCTTTTTTTTTTTTTTCAATGCAGTTTATTCAGGAACATTGAACAATCCTCGGACCCCGGGGAAAGCCAGCCCACAGCTTAAATAGCCTCTGGGTAGCCAACCATGGCGTGCCACGGGGGCAATGCAGATAGGTCCACATACATGGAAGCAAGCCAGATCCTCGGCCTTAGCCAAATGTGGAGTTGTTCGTGACAGAGAGCACTCACCATCGGGAAGGTGGAAGGCGAAAACCAGCTCCATCCTTAAGGCATAGCATTCCGCAGCTCTCTACAGTTCCCCCTTTTTGTTTTAGATGCATCAGGCAAGAGTAGAGGTCTGATCTCTGATATTAGAAATAAATTGGGACTTTGTACAGATGTTCATTTAGGTGTCATACACCCAAAGAGCATCAGACCCATCCGATACCTTTTTCTCAGAGGCGGGACCTGGGGCATCAACCCGCATGCAATCAGACATGCTCTTCTCTGGGTCGAAAGCGGCTGACCCTGAGTGCAGTGCTTAGCCTCGCATCCTGAGCGTATCATTTTAGCTTTTTATGGTATCCAACCATGCTTGGGGAGAATGTCCTGCTTCAATGGCTGTAAAGGCCTGAATGATCATGGCTGCATCACACTGTTGTGAGACTCTAATCTTGCATATATACCACAGGCAAACCAAGGAGACCAACACCAGAAGGCCTGCTAACACTCCCATGCCCGCCCATTCCTTCAGATGATTCATGGCTGCAGCAATCCATGTTGATAATCCTGTGGCTAGTCCTGCGTCCACTCCGGTAGAATTTACTGTGACAATGGCCACTCTCAGCTGCTCCATCGTAGTATCGAATTCTCCAGTCCAATTACCTAAAATATAGCTCGACAATTGTTTAGACAGATTTGCAACACAGGAAAAAAAAAAAAAACAGACACATTAAATCGGCTTGAAAAAAAAGTGGGAAATACCCTAGAACTCATTGGTACAGGGGAAAACTTCCTGAACAGAACACCAACAGCACAGGCTCTAAGAGCAACAACCAATAAATGGGACCTCATGAAACTGAAAAGCTTCTGTAAAGCAAAGGACACCATCATCAAAACAAAGCGACCACCTACAGATTGGGAAAGAATCTTCACCAACCCTTTATCTGACAGAAGACTCATATCCAGTATATATAAAGAACTAAAGAAGCTGAAAAGCAGCAAACCAAGTAATCCACTTTAAAAATGGGGAACAGAGCTAAACAGAGAATTCTCTGTAGAGGAATACCGAATGGCAGAGAAGCACTTAAAGAAATGCTCAACCTCACTAGCCATTAGGGAAATGCAAATCAAAACAACCCTGAGATTTCACCTTACACCCATGAGAATGGCCAAGATCAAAAACTCAAGTGACAACACATGCTGGAGAGGTTGTGGAGAAAGGGGAACCCTTCTCCACTGCTGGTGGGAATGTAAACTTGTACAAGCACTCTGGAAATCAATCTGGCGCTTTCTCAGACAACTAGGAATAGCGCTTCCTCAAGATCCAGCCATACCACTACTGGGCATATATCCAAAAGAGTCTCAAGTACACAAAAAGGACATTTGCTCAACCATGTTTGTAGCAGCTTTATTTGTAATAGCCAGAAGCTGGAAACAACCCAGATGCCCCTCAACTGAAGAATGGATGCAGAAATTGTGGTACATCTACACAATGGAATAATACTCAGCAATGAAAAATAAGGAAATCATGAAATTTGCAGGTAAATGGTGGGATCTGGAATGGATCATCCTGAGTGAGTTGTCCCAGAAGCAAAAAGACACACATGGTATATACTCACTCATATAGACATACAACATAGGACAAACCCACTAAAACCTGTGCATCTAAAGAAACTAAGCAAGAGAGAGGACCCTAACTAAAACGTCCAATCCCCATCCAGAAAGGCAAAGAGGATGGACATCAGAAGAAGAAGAAAACAGGAAACAACCTAGGAACCTACCACAGAGGGCCTCTGAAAGCCTCTGCCCTTCAGACTATCAAAGCAGATGCTGAGCCGGATGGGCAACTGTTGGGCAGGTGAACGGAATTTTAGGAGTATTATTCTTTTAAGAAAATGAAATCAAGATAATTCAGGCAAATTGATGGAATAGGTGAAGTAACTACAACGTAGAAAGACAAATATGGTGTGTTTTCATTTATTAGATGGTCTCCTAATAATGGGGGATAAAGTTCCAATAGGCCAACTATTGGCACCAAACCAGAGTTCCACTAGGGGGAGTGGGTGGCTGCTAATTGAAATGTTGGGCAAGGGCGTCCTATGGAAATTTTAAGCAACCCAGCTTGCTGTTATTAAAATATGTTGCTCTCTACCCTCAACTGATAGATTGTGCCATGAGACCCACAAACCGATATTATGCACAGAGGGAGACCTTAAAAAAACTAGCTCTAAATGGGATTTCCCTATGAAATCCTCCCTTCTTTCAGAGCTCTGGGATGCCTGCAGGAGAGGAGGCAGGAAGACTGTCATAAGTAGAGGCAGTTGAGGACACAAGGAGAACAATGCCCTGAGAATTAGGCTGAAGATGAAGATGATGCAACCAACCTTGATGAGACCTGATAAACTAGGGTCAGTTAGAAGGGTAGAAGGACCTACCCTGTCAGGGAAGTAGAGAAAAGTCATAAAAGTAGAAGAAGGAGGGTGGATGGTACTGGGGAGAAAAGGGAATGGGGAGCAAAATGGATACAAAATAAACAAATCATAATAAATAGAAAAGAAAAACTGTGATCAAGGTAATGATTTATAAAGCTCTTCAGGCCTGATGGCTTCTCCTTGGGGGTAGTGCAAGGGTACAGCAAGGATGAATTCATTTTTTTTAAGGAAATTGACACTAAGACTCTGATCATGTTCCAATGGGTAGATGAACAACACATACTTCAATTGATGTATTTTAAAGATAAATATTTTAGTGTAACCCATGGTAGGAATTTGAATCTGGAGCAATGGAAAAGGACTGTAATGTATAATATATGATATTCCATCATAACCTATAAAAATAATACGTTGACAACTTTTATATTCCACTAAAGGAGGGCAGAGTTTGACATTGTAAGGCATTCTTTCCAGGAACTCATTATGTAGCAGAGAATCCTGGCCATGAGCTAATTTTTACCTTGCTTATCTCAGACCCTATGAGCTGAGGTTTCACCTCTGAATGAGCAATCCTGGAAGTCACACTACCTTTTGAGAATTTGTCTGTAGAACCACAGCAGTAAACTCAGCTGCTTTTATGTCCTAGGTATTTAACACTTCTATGAACCACTTCTCTGTCCTGATGGCAGAATTTTAACTGTAAACCCCATGAACAGGAGGAATGCTCACTGATCACTTCATAGGACAAAGCTGATGATCCAGCCAGATCATCCAACCCAAACCTATTCATAGAGGTTTGGCAAAACTAGTGTGGAACAGCACCAGCTCTGAAATAATATGTTGCCCCTTAGTTCTCCTTTTACACTCTCAGGACTTTCACTGGTTCAGACAAACCAATCAAGGGAATTGTCTGGTTTCCTTCTCTTTCCCTTGCTCTTAAATATTCAATAACTCAGGGAACCTTAGACCCTGCCAGCCTATTATATCAATAAGAATGTGAAGATACATTTAGTGAGTAATGGAGTAACTGCACAGTTCAAACTCAAAACCTAGGATATTTCAGATCCAGCATCACAGTAGGGAATCACTTTGTCATTTGGGACATTCTCCTTAACCCCACATCACATTTTAGCTTCCCTACTTATGAAGCTGTCCAAATAAATAAACATTAAAGTTTTATTTTGTACCTGACATTGTCAAAGAGGTAAACAGGAATAAATGAGTGGGATCTGGATAAAAGGAGGAGATAAAAACTTGATGGGTTTCACAAGTAAAAAGTCACCTGTGCACAGGAACAGATATACTGGACACTTAGGAAAGTTGTTTTACTCATTTCCATGGAAACCTCAAGATTCTCTCAGGTACTGATTGGCTGACAGGGAGAATGATGTCACAAAACTGGTAAAAGCCAGTAAGAGTTTGAGGAGCCAGTCATTAAAAGGACCAAGTAAACAGCCTGCTTCAGAAAAAGGCTAAGCAACCCTATATGTCTCAATCTGGAAAACTGAAAGCACAACCCAGAGATGTCAGTTCCTTTTTCCAAGACTCTTAGCTCAGGAAAAGTGTCACATATTTTTTTTAGGTGGTCATTAATAAAGTCAAGTGGCCTTAATATGTGACTTTCATATTATCTCAGATTTCATTATTATTTGTTAAATGTACAGCTATGTTCTCAGTGAATTACTTACTTGGAAATTGTTCCCTTAACAAGGCAACTCTTTGAACAAAAAGCATTTCTTTGGGACCTTGTGTATATTTTTAGAGAGACCATCCAGGATATCACATCTGCATTCATTCATCTTGTTGTAGCCCTTCAGCAGAAATGAGATCTTTTGCTACTAAACCAAAATTGGCAATGAAGAGAAAGGGAGACTGACAAAGACAGAGAGAGAAAGAGGTAAAGAGAGACATTCAGAAATAGAAAGACCAACACTGGTAGAAATAAAAATATAAAGTGACAGAAACTGAGAGATGGAGACTTCATTCTGTCTGGTGACTTTCACTGGCACATCAACCTCACAACACACCCTACTATAATATAACACCAATAGGAATTGTATTATCTAACAAGGCCATACCTCCTACTACTTCCCAGACATTTCCTCAACAGAGACTCAACATGTAAACAGATGACCTTCACATGTACATTGCAATTCAAATCATCAGGAAGTGGAAGAAGATGGAGGAACTTCTAGGCTAAAAGAACATATTTATCCTGATAGTTTGTCATTCAATACAATGATTATTATCCCAGAAAATTCTAAGGACTAAAGAAGAGGACTGACAATCTCCTTTGGGGAAAATGTGGAATATTTCCATAACAGAGTTTCTTCAGGTAAGAAACAACAAGGAATTTTCAGGCAAATGGATAGAACCAGGAAAAAAACCATCCAGGATGAGTCAACTAAAATGCAGAAAGACAAATATGTTATGTATTATTTATTTTGAGGTCTCCTATTAGGGGTAGATAAATTTCCAATAGGCCATCTATTTTGAACAAACCTGTCTTCAACTAGGGTGATTGGGTGGCAGTTAATTGAGTTGGTGCCAGGGCATCCTACAGAAATTTTAAAGCAATCCAGGCTGTTGTTATTAAAATATGTTGCTCTCTGCTCACAATTGATAGATCAGTGCCATGTTCTTGGATCCACAGAGATACTTCCTTTTGCATCAATTGGGATTTCATACAGAGACCCACAATCCAGTATTATGCAGAGAGAGAGAAAGAGAGACCTTAAAACACCCAGCCCTAAATGGGATTTCATTATGAAATTCTCCCTCATGTCATTCTCCCTAGGAAGCCTGCAGAAGAGGATGGAGGAAGACTGTTATAAGTAGAGAGAACTGAGGACACAAGGATAAAAATACCCTAAGAATCAGAACACAGAAGACAATGCAGTCATCCTTGATGAGACCTGATTAGCTAGTGTCAGATAAAAGGGGGGAATAGGCCCTTGTCTTTCAGTGAATTAGAGAAAAGATATTAGGGGTAGAAGAAGGAGGGTGGGTTGGACTGGAAGGGGAAGAGGGAGTTTGCAGAAGAGGGTATACAAATCATAATAAATAAATTCATAAGAAAACCTGTCATCAAGGGGATGAATTATCAAGCTCTTTATTACTGAGGGATTCTTATTGGGGGTGGTGCCAGGGTGTGGCAAGGATGTACTCAGTTTACTTTAAAGGACTTGGCACTGAAACTCTAATCATTTTCTAATTTTTATATGAACGACATATAATTGAACTGATGTATTTTAAAGAACAAAATCTTTAATATGAAACATGGGTAGGAATTTGAACATGGGAGCAACAGAAAAGGAGTGTAATGTATATTATATGAATTTGCTACATAATTAATAAAAAATAGTATGTTCACACCTCTGCAATCTAACTGAGAAACCTAGCTATTATCTAGTGATTATCCAGCTACCTTTGACTTCAAGAGCTCAGTTGGCACCTCTGAAATAACAGTCCTGTCACTAACACTATATTTAGCGTGTTTGTCTGGAGGACAACAAGAAGAAACACAGCTGCTCTTTTTTTCCTAGGCATATAACACTGACACATTTCACTCTCCTGAAGGCCCAGTTTTATATGTAAGTGCCAGAACAGGAGGGTACCTCACTGACTTCTGAGTAGGACATAGTTACCCATCCACCCTGCTCAGCCAAGGCAACCCTGTTCATAGAGGTTTGGCAACAAGAGTGTGGAACAGAACCCACTGTCAAATATTTCATTTCCCCTCATTTCTTCTTTTACATTCACAGGTTTTCTCTTTCAGCCAACCAATCCCAGAAATTGTCTGGTTTCTGAAAGGGTCTGGTAATTGCAAATCTGCCTCCTGGCCTTTGCAAATGTGTATGCCATCTAAGTTCCATTTCTCAGAGTCTGTCCTTGGAATTGTATGGTTTCTTTCTATTTTCCCTGCTCTTAAAGACTCAATACCCAAGGTAACCCTAGACACTGCCTACCTATTATATCAAAAATGTTGTGAAGTTACATTTAGTGAGTACGTGAGTAACTGCTCAGTTCAAAGTCCTAGATTTCCTGAAATCTAGGAAATTTCAGATCCAAGACCACAGTAGGATACAACCTTGTCATTCAGTACATTCCCCTTAATCCCAATCACTTTGAAGCTTACCTACTTAGGAAGGTGTCCAGTAAAATAAAGAGTAAATTTCTATTTCCTACCTGACATTGTCACAGACATAACAGAAGTAAAGGTGTGGGATCTGAATAAAGAGATGAGATAAAGCCTTCTTGGGTTTCACCAGAAAAAAACCTCAACTGATTAATCAGTGCTATGTTCTTGTATCCACAAAGATGCCTCCGTCTGCATCAAGTGGGATTGCACAGATAGACCCACAGTCTGAAATTATGCAGAGACAGACCTTAAAACACTCAGCACTAAATGAGATTTCCTATGAAATTCTCCTTTCCCTCAGAGCTGTAGAAAGCCTGCAGGACGGGAAGAGTGTCTTAAGCAGGAGGAATTGAGGACACAAGGACAAAAATACCCTGTGAATCAGTTTGGAGGAAGATGATGCAGCCAGACTTAATGAGACCTAATAAGCTAGGGTCAGAAAGGAGGGCGAGGAAGACCTCCACTTTTAGTGAACTAGAGAAAGGACATAAGGGTGGAAGAAGGATACTGGATGGGCCTGGAAGGTGAAGAAGGAGAGAGCAGCAGTAGGGATTCAAACTGAACAAATTATAACAAATAAATACATAATAAAATCTGTGATCAAGGTGATGATGTATAGAGCTCTTCAAGACTGATGGCTTCTCCTTGGGGGTGGTGCCACGATGCAGAAAACATGACCTCAGTTTTCTTTAAGGGATTTGGCACTGAGAATCTGATCATATTCCAGTTACTATGTGAACAAAACATACTTCAATTGATGTATTTTAAAAATAAATTGACACATGGCTAGGAATTTGAACATGGGAGCTTTGGAAAAGAAGTGTAGTATATGATATGACATTCCCACATAGGCAAAAAATAATAATATGTTGACAACATTTACAATGACATTTAACCTGTTGAAAAGATTTCTGCTAAAGAAGCACAGAGTTTGACATTGTGAAGCATGCTTACCAATAACACATTATGTAGCAGAGAATCCTAGCCATGAACTAGCAGTTACCCAGTTACCTCAGACCCCATGAGCTTAGATGGCACCTCTAAACAAGCAGTCCTCTCACTAACTCTGCATTTAGAGGGTTTGTCTGGAGGACCATTGCAGGAAACACAGCTGTTCTTGTGTCCTAGTCATATATAACAGGCCCATTTCTCTGTCCTCAAGGCCCAGTTTTAACTCTAAACCCCAGGTCTATAAGGGTTCCTCACTGAACAATGAGTAGGATACAGCTACCATTCCAGCCAGGTTAGCCAATGCAACCAGGCTCACACAGAGTTGCCAACCTAGTGTGGAATAGCACCAGCTGTCAAATACTTTATTGGTCTTTAGTTCTTCTTTTATATATCAATCACTCTCTGTTTCAGCCAAAAGAGTCTGATAAATTATATGGTTTCTTTCTCTTTTCCCTGCTCTTAAGGACTCAATGCACCAGGGAACCCTAGGTCCTGCCAGCCTATTATATCAATAAGAAAATGAAGGTACATTCAGTGAGTGCACAAGCAACTGCTCATTTAAAATCACGTCCTAGGAAATTTCAGATCCAATATCACATCAGGAGACAACCTTGTCATTCGGGTACATTCTCCTTAATCCCACATCACTTTGAAGCTTCCCTACTTAGGAAGGTGTCCAATTAAATAAACATTAAAGATTCATTTCCTAGCTGACATTATCAAAAAGGTAAAAAGGAGTAAGGGTGTGGGATCTGCATAAAGGAATGAGATTAAGGCTTGTTGCCTCTCACAAGAAAAGTCACATGTGTACAGGATCAGAGATACTGGACACTGCAGAAAGTTTGTTTACTCATCTCCAAGAAACCTCTAGTTTCGCTCAGTTGCTGATAGGCTGAGATGGAGAATGATGTCAAGAAACAGGTGAAAGCAGGTAAGAGTTTCAGGAGCCAGTCATTAGTGAGGCCAAGTGGACAGCATGCTTGTGAGAAAGGATGAGCAGCCCTACATGCCTCAATTTGGTCAGCTGAATGTACAGGAAACACAAATGACAGTTCCTGTGTCCAAGACTCTTATTTCAGGAAAACTGTCACATATTTCTTTCAAATGTTCATTAATAAAGTCACTTGTTCCTTGACATGTGAGTTTCACATTATCATAGTTTCCATTTTTTGTTAAATGCACAGGTATGTCCTCAGTCTAAATTTCACACTGCGGAAATGGTTTTGGAGCAAGGCAACTCTCTGAACAAAAAGTGTTTAATTGGGACCTTGCTTATATTTTTACAGAGACCATCCATGATGACACATCAGTAAGCAGTCTTCTTGTTGTAGTCTCTCAGCAGAACTGAGAGCTTTTCATTCTGAACCAAAAGCTGCAGGCAGAGATAGGGAGAAAGGGAAATAGCTAGAGAGACAGAATCACAAATAGAGAGACAGAGATTGACAGAAACCAAGATATATAGTGGCAGACACTGAGAGATAGAGAGTCCATTCTGTGTGGTCACTTTCAATGCCATATCAACCTCACAGCAAACCCTCCTATAATATAATAACAATAGGTATTATATTATCTAATAAGGCCATAACTCCTAATCCTTCCCAAACATTTCTTTACTGGGGTCTGCACATGTAAATAGAGGAGCTTAAAGTGGACATTGCAATTCAAATCACCAGGAATGGAAGAAGGTGGATGGAATTCTAGGCTAAAAGAACGTAGTTATATTGATAGTTTCTCATTCAATACTATGAGTAAAGTCTCAGCAATTTACAAGGACAAAAGAACTGGACTGACAATCTCCTTTGAGGAAAAAGTGGAATATTTCCATAAAGGAGTATTATTCAGAAAATGACATCATTATATTTTCAGGCAAATGGATGGAACCAGGAAAAAAAATTATCCTGGGTGGAGTAACTAAAATGCAGAAATACAAACATGGTATGTATTCACTTATTAGGAGGTCTTTTAATAGTGGGGGATAAACTTCTAATAGGCCATCTATTGTGACCAAACACGTCTTCCACTAGAGTGATTGGGTGGCAATTAATTGAGTTCTTGGGTCAGGGCATCCTACCAAATTTTCAAGCAATCCAGGCTGTTGTTATTAAAACATGTTGCTCTCTGCCCTCAACTGATAGATCAGTGCTATGTTCTTGTCTTTACAGCGATGCTTTTTTCTACCTCAAATTTGATTGCATGCAGAGACTGAAGTACGATATTATGCAGAGAGAGACCTTAAAACACCCAACTCTAAATAGGATTTCATCTCCCCTCATAACTCTGGGAATCCTGTGGGAGAAGAGGCATGAAGAGTGTCATAAGTAGAGGGAATTGAGGACACAAGGACAACAATGCCCTAAGAATCAGGCTGTGAAGGAAGATGATGGAGAAAGCCTTGTTGAGGCATTATAAGCTAGGGTCAGTTAGAAGGAGGAGCAGCACCTCCTCTATCAAAGAATTGGAGAAAGGGCATAGCTTTAGAAAGAAGAGCCTGGATGGTACTGGAAAAAAAAGAGGGAGTCGGCAGCAGAGGAGATACAAAGTGAACAAATCATAATAAATTAATACATAATAAAAGCTGTGACAAAGTATAGAGATCTTCAAGACGGATAGCTTCTTCTTGAGGGTAGTAAAAGGGTCCGGCAAGGATGAACTCAGTTTTCTTTAAGGAACTTGGCACTGAGACTCTGATCATGTTCCAATGAATACATGAACAACATGTACTTGAATTGGTGTATTTTAAAGGAAAAAAAAAGTGTGACACATGGGTAGGAATTTGAACCCTTTGTTGTGTGTACATCATTTCATACAGCCACAGGAATGTTTTGGCAACATAATCCCCTGTTGTAGACTCATCTCTCCACCTCTCCCACTAAGATTCTCACCTCTTATACTACTTTGGTTGCAGAGCTCATCCTTTTGGGATGCAGACAAAACCATCATTTTTTTTTTTTTGGCAAAGATCCTAATAAAATAATACTGCCCTATTCTAAACATCAGTTAGAATATCTCACATAAACTACCAATATGTGGCACATTGTCTCTTCTTCCTTTTCTGGAATCATTGATAACCATTATCCTGCTAACAAATTACTTCAATTTATTAAAACCCACCCTTTCTCTTTTTTTTAATTTTATTTTATTCTTATCAGTTATATCTTATTAACTCTATATGCGAGCCGTGTCCCACTCCCTCATTCCTTCCCAGTCGCTCCCTCTCGCACTCATCTCCACCGTGCTCTTTACGAAGTCCACCGATTGGGGGGGGACCTCCTTCCAATTCATCTGATCCTGTTTTATCAGGTATCTTCAGGACTTGCTGCAAAACCCTCCTCTGTGGCCTAACAGGACTGCTCCTCCCTTGGGAGGTGGGGAGGCCAAAGAGCCAGTCATTGAGTTCCTATTAGAAATAGTCCTTGTTCCCCTCACTTTCAGAAACCAATTAGTTACTGAGCTACCACAGGCTACATCTGAGTAGAGGTTCTAGGTTATATCCATACATAGTCCTTGGTTGAATGTCAGTCTCAGAAAAGACCCTGTGCCCAGATATATTTGGTCCTTGTGGAACTCCTATCCTTTCGCCATCAGACTAACTCCCCTTCTTTCTTATGATTCCCTGTACTCTGCCAAAGGTTTGGTCATTAGTCTTTGCTTTGAAAACACTGCTAGTTAGAGTCTTTCAGATGCACTCAGTAGACTCCTGTCATATGTTCAATGCACATCCCATCTGTCTTTCTAAATGAGGATTGATCATCTTACCCCATGTCCGCTCTCTTGATTAGCTTTTTTTTTAAGTGTATAGATTTCATTATGTTTATCATATCTTACAGGTTTATATAAGTGAGTATATACCCTGTTTATCTTTCTCCTCCTGGGATATTTCACTCAGAATGATCTTTTCTAGATCCTACCATTTGCCTACAAATTTCATGACTTCCTCATTTTTGATTGCTGAGTGGTATTCCATTGTGTAAAAATATCACAATTTCTGTACCCATTCCTCCTTTGATGGACATCTGGGTTGTTTCCAAGTTCTAGCTATTACAAATAAAGCTGCTATAAACATGGTTGAGCAAGTATCCCTTTTGTGTACTTGAGCAAAATTTGGGTATATACCTTGCAGTGGTATAGCTGGGTTTTAAGGAAGCACTATTCCTAATTGTCTTAGAAAGCACCAGACAGATTTCCACAGTGGTTGTACCAGTTTACATTCCCACCAGCAGTGGAGGAAGGTTCCCCTTTATCCACAACCTCTCCAGCATGTGTTGTCATTTGAGTTTTTCATCTTGGCCATTCTGATGGGTGTAAGGTAATATCTCAGGGTCATATTGATTTGCATTTCCCTGATGGCTAATGAGATTGAGTATTTCTTTAAATGTTTCTCTGCCATTCGATATTCCTCTGTCGAGAATTCTCTGTTTAGCTCTGTTCCCCATTTTTTAATTGGATTACTTGGTTTGCTGCTTTTCAGCTTTTTTAGTTCTTTTTATACTGAATATTAGTCCTCTGTCAGATAAAGGGTTAGTGAAGATTCTTTCCCAATCTGTAGGCAGTTGTTTTGTTTTGATGATGGTGTCCTTTGCTTTACAGAAGCTTTTCAGTTTCATGAGGTCCCATTTATTAATTGTTGCTCATAGAGCCTTTGACACCCTAAAACTAATAAAAATTATGCCACATTTATGTGGAAAAACCTTCTCACTTTAAAATAGAAAGACCCAGACCCAGTCATTATCTGGGGTCGAGGATCAATGTGCCTCTTTGACACCGAGGAGAGAGCAGCTAGATGACTACCAGAAAGGCTGGTAAACAAATAGACACCCCTTCCTCTAAACAGAAAAAAGAAAATAGAGCCATCCAGAAACAAATGATGTACTCCTGAAATCCAGCGTGGTGAGCCCCCCTGAGATCCTTCTATTTTCTTTACAGATGAGAACACTTTGGGTGATATTTCTCAGAGTAATGATGCAAAGTCAGAGGTGATTACAGACCAGAACAATGTCCACTAAATATACTTGGGAAATTCCTGGAGAATATAGTGAGGTATATTACACACAATCCCAAATCACTTCTGATACTGAGTGATACCCAGGCGTGTCCTTTCATGCCTCTGAGTCACTCTTCACCTGTGAACAATGTGAATCGGCAATTGGGCTTTATGCCTACCCAGGTTATAATAGAGTTAAAGGATGTGGCATTGCCAGAGATTTCACTGAGCCTCCTGGGGATGTGAAACCTCAGTTGTAATTGCCGCCAGTAGCAAGGCACACCTTAATAGTGATGATTACAATATGATAACTATTACAACTAAGACTGATATTAACTCCTGAAAATCACATTCTTATTTAACAAACACCTTTGACAGGCTAAGATGGTCCTCAAGCTGGCAGCAGCTCCAGATCCCCATCTTAAAACTGTCTTTCACTTCTAAAGAAAAACAAAAATCAGTTCCCTGGCATTGGGGCTTCACTTGGGACTTACACCTATACTACAGTTGTGCCAAGAATGGTCCAGGAGTTATAATTTACATAACCTTTAGGAAAGAATCAGCTATTCCACCAATAGCTATTGGGCCTAATCCTGTCTTCACCTCACCCGCAAGAAAAATGTCATTCAGTACATTCCCCTTAATCCCACATCTCTTTGAGGCTTCCCTACTTAGGAAGTTGTCTAATTAAATAAACATTAAAGTTTAATTTCCTACCTGACATTGTCACAGAGGTAAACAGGACTAAAGGTGTTGGGTATGGATAAAAGGATGAGATAAAAGCTTCTTGGGTTTCAGAAGAAAAAATTTATGTGTGCACAGGATTAGAGATACTAGACAATGAAAAAAGTTTGTTTACTCATCTTTATGGAAACCTCAAGATTTTTCAGATACTGATTGGTTAGAAGCAGAATGATGTCATGAAACAGGTGAAAGCCAGTAAGATTTTCAGGAGCCAGTTATTAAAAGGACCAAGTGGATAGTGTGCTTGAGAGAAAGGCTAAACAGCCCTCCCTGCTCAATCCAGGCTGCTGAAAGCACACAACTCAGAGATGTCAGTTACTGTGTCCAAGACTCTTAGTTCTGAAATGTGCCACATATTTCTTTCAAGTGGTCATTAATAAAGACACATGTCATTGACTTGTGATTTTCACATCATCATGTATTCCATTATTGTTTGTTAAATGCACAGATATGTCCTCAGTCAGTGAATTACTTACTATGAAAGGGCTACTTACGAAGGCAAATCTTTGAAAAAAAGACTTAAAATGGGTACTTGATTATATTTTTACAAAGACCATCCCTGATGTTACTTGAGCAAGCCCCAAATTCATCTTGCTGTAACCTTGAGTAGAACTGAGAGCTTTTCATTATGAACAATAAGCAGCAGGCAATAAGCGAGGGAGACTGATAGAGACAAAGAAAGAGAAAGAGCTAGAGTGATGTATTCAGAAATAGAGAGGCCAAGAACGAAAGAAACAAATATATAAAATTGACAGAAACATAGAGACAAAGACTCCATTTTGTCTGGTCACTTTCATTTGCATATCAACCTGAAAACACACCCTCCCATAATATAACTCCAATAGGAATTATGGTATCTAAGAAGCCCATACCTCCTAACACTTCCCAGATTTTTCCTCACTGGGGACTCCATATGTAAATAGATGAGCTTCAAGTGGACTTGCCATTCAAATCACTAAGAAGTGGAAGAAGATGGAGGGACTTAGGGGCTAAATGAACACAGTAATATTGATACTTTCTCGTTCAAAACAATGATTAAAGTCCCAGCAACTTCCAAGTTCTAAAGAAAAGGACTGTCAATCTCTTTTTGGGAGAATGTGAAATATTTCCATGAAGGAATATTATTCAGCTAAGAAAATGACATCATGATATCTTCAGGAAAATGGATGGAACCAGGAATGATCATCCTGGGTGAAGTAACTAAAATGCAGAAAGAAAATATGGTATGTGTTCACTTATTAGGGGGACATAAAGTAACAACAGGCAATGTAAATGTGACCAAATGAACCTTCCACTAGGGGGATTGGGTTTCAGTGAATGGAGCTGTTGGCCCAGGCCATCCTACAGAAATTTTCATGCAACCCAGGCAGTTATTATTAAAATACACTGCTCTTTGACCTCAACTGATTGATCATTGCCATGTTCTTCTATACAGAGAGATGCTTCCTTCTGCATCAAAAGAATTGCATACAGAGACCCAAAGTCTGATATTATGCAGAGAGAGACCATAAAACACCCATCTCTAAATGGGATTTCCCTGTGAAACTCTTCCTCCCCTCAGAGCTCTGGCAAGCCTGCAGGAAAGGAGGCAGGAAAAGTGTTATAAGTAGAGGAAATTGACTACACAAGGAGAACAATGCCCTGACAATCAGACTGCAAAGGATGCTGATGGCTGCCAACCTTGATGAGACCTGATAAGCTAGGTTCAGATAAAAGGATGAGGAGGTTCTCTCCTATCAGGGAACTAGGAAAAGGGAATAAGGGTAGATGTAGGAGGCTGGGTGGCACTCAAAGGAACAGGGGAAAGGGCAGCAGAGAGGATATAAAGTCAACAAATCATAATAAAGAAATGAGAAAAACTGTGATCAGGGGGATGAAGTACAGAGCTCTTCAGCACTAACTGCTTCTTTTCCAAGGTGGTGTCAGGGTGTGGCAAGGATGAACTCAGTTTTATTTTTAAGGGACTTGGCACTGAGGCTCTGATCATGCTCCTCCCTGACAACAGAGTAGGACACAGCTTTCTTAAGAGGAAATCTGAGCAAGACTACATTTCTCAGTCAGGGCAGCTGGTAGCACACAACACAGAGATGACAGTTCCTGTGTTCAAGATTCTTAGTTTAGGAATATTGTCAAATATTTCTTTCAAGAGGTCTTTAAATTCACCTGGTATGACAGCAAAATGGAATTTTGACCTATCAATGGTATCATGACATCACAATGCTATGATGACATCACAATGGAGTCATGACATCAATATGCTATTATGACATCACATAGATATTATGACACCACAATGGTTATGACATCACAATGCTATTTTGATATCACAGTGCTATTATGACCTCATATGATATGATATCACAATGGAATTTTAACATCACAATTACATAATAGAACAATGCAAAATGACATAACAATGCTATCATGACAGCACGGTATTGTTATCATATTACAATCGTATTATGACATCACATTTCTATTATGACATCATTGTGTCACATCACATGGAATTTTGACTTCACAGTGGCATTATGACCTCCAAATACTATTATAGCATCACAATGCTGTTATGAAATCCCAATGATATCATGATATCACAATGGTATTATGACATCACAATTTTATGATGACATCCCAATGGTATTATGACATAACAATGTTGTCATTATAGCCGAATGGTATTATGACATTTCAATGCTATTTTAACATCACAATGCTATTATGACCTCACAATGCTATTATGAGATCAGAATTCTATTATATCTTCATAATGATATGACATTGCAATTGTGTTAATGATATCACAATGGTATAATGGCTTCATAATGTTATGTTTTAGGAAATGATTAATATTTACTATTAGTTTATTTTTTTATTAATGCTTGCTGTTAATCAAACAGTTGTATAACCAATTCATTACACAGAGACTGGGTTTATTTAGTTAACTTAGAATACAATGCTGGTCAATAGTTAATCCCTCCTAAAACTTCAAGCCTCCATAATTTCTTAACATTTAGATTTTTACCATTATACTTGCATTTTGTGAAATCTTAGGTCTGGTTCATTCTCTCCACGCTGTTAGATCTCTCCTCCTGCCCTGCTCTCCGTGCTCTGCTCCCCCACCCTTTTTCCTCCCACTCATTTCTTGCCTTCTGGCTCCTCCCATCACTCAATATTGTGGCTAGTTGCTTTATTCTGGCCTGCTTACACAAAGTTGAGACAAGATTCTTAGACATTCTTATCACAATGTAATATCTGGATTGAAAAAAGAAAGTAAGGGGTAAATGTCAGCATTTGAATGAATGAGGGCAAGGTGTATACATTTCAAAAGAACATTATAACAACAATGGTATGACAACAATGCTATAATGACATCACTGTGCTATTATGACATCACAATGGGTTTATGACCTCAAAATATTATTATGACATCACAATGGTATTATTAATTCACAATACTATTATGACATCACAATGATATGACATCCAATGGGATTTTAATTTTACAATGGTTTTATGAGATCACAATGCTATTATGACACACAAAGTTGTCATGACATTCCAATGCATTTATGGCATCACAATGTATTATGAAATCATAATGCTATTCCAAAATAATTGTGGTATGACATCACAATGGAATTTTGACATTGCAATGACATTATTACCTAAAAACACTATTACATCATCACAATGGTCTTATAACATCACAATGATATTATGCTATCACAATGGTCTGATAATATCACAATTGTTTGACATCCAAATGCTATTAAAACATCACAATAGTATCATGATATCACAAA
The DNA here is from genome assembly GCF_030254825.1 of Meriones unguiculatus. NCBI lineage: Eukaryota > Metazoa > Chordata > Mammalia > Rodentia > Muridae > Meriones > Meriones unguiculatus. The sequence goes on along the minus strand of NW_026843710.1, from coordinate 15,597,278 downwards.
GGTTTTATGAGATAACATTCGTGTCATGATATCCCAATGGCATTATGATATCCCAATGATAATATAATATCACAATACTATTATTACATCAAAATGCTATCATGGCTTCACAGTGATATTATGACATCACAATGGCATAAACACTTCACAAATGTATTACAACATCACAGTGCTATGATGACAACACAAAGCTATTATGACATCACAGCAGCAATATGGCATCAAAATGATATTATGACATCATAGTGGTATTTTGACTTCAAAATGGTATTATGAAATCACAACTCTATTATGACATCACAATTATAATATGGCATCACAACTTTATTATGACATCTCAATGGTTTTAGATCATCACAAGAGTGTAATGGCTGTTATGACATCACCATGGTATTACGACACCTCAATTATATTATGACATCAAAATTCTATACAATAGTATTACAAAATGATTATGGTATGTAATCACAATAAAATTTTGACATCACAATGGCATTATGACCTCAAAAGTGTATTATGACATCACAATGGTCTGACATATCAATGTTATCATGATATCACAATTGTTTTCAGATGTCACAATGTTTTGATATCACAATGCTGTTCTGACATCACAGTGGTATTATGACTTCAAAATGGTATTATAGTATTACCATGCTATTAATACAGAGGTATTACAATAAGATCTTGCTATGATATCAAAACATACTTTTCACATCAAAATTCTATTATGAATTCACAAGGGCATTATTTCAAAATGCTATGATGACATCACAATGCTTTGATGACATCACAATGCTTTGATGACATCGCAATTGCTATCACAATGGCATTATGACATCAAAATTTAACATGACATCCCGATGCTCTTCTGAAGTCAAATGCTATTACGACATGATTGTTTTATGACATCAAGAAGGAATTATGACAATCACAATATTATGACATCACAAATCTCTTATAATATTACAGTGCTATTATGACATCACAATGTTATTATACCTCAAAATATTATTATGGCATCATAATGATATAACATTGTAATGGTTTGATGAAAACACAATGCTATTATGGCTTCACAATATTATTATGATATATCAATACTAATACATTAAAATGATATGAAATAACAATGCTATTACAACATAACAAAGATATTATGACATCATAATACTATTATGACATTACAATGATATGTTGTCCAAATGTTATTAAGATTTCACAATATTATTATGACATCACAATTCTATTATGGCATCACAATGCTTGATGGCATCACAATGCTCTTATAACACGATTATTATGATACTACAATGGAATTATGGTATTACAAAGACTTCACAATGAGATTATGACATCTCAATGCTATTATGACTTTAAAATGCACTTGTGACATCACAATGCTCTTTTATCTAAATCTATTATATCACAATGATAGGAAATCACAATGCTATTATGACATCACAAAGGTATTTTAACATCACAATGCAAGTATGACATTAGAATATTATGACTTCCCAATGTTATTATGATTAAACAATTTTATTATAACATCAAAATGCTATCATGACTTTTCAATGATACCATGAAATGATTGTGTTATGACATTACAATGTAATTTTGAAATAAAAATGCTATTATGACTTCACAACAGTAAGATTTCACAATGATATAAGGACATCTAACGCCATGATGACATCATAATGCTATTATGACATCACAATGGTATCATGGCATAAAAAATTCATCATGTCATCCCAATGTAATTATGATAGCACAATTGTTAGGTACTGATTGGCTGAGAGGGAGAATGATAATCTAGGGTCAGATAGAAGCTGAAAAGGACCTCCCTAATTAGAGAAATAGAAAAAGGGAATAGGGATAGAAGAAGGAGGCTGGATGGGACTAAATCAAGAAGAGGGAGGGGGCAGCAGAAGGGACTCAAATTAATAATAAATAAATACATGTCACATGTGCACAAGATCTGAGAAACTGGACTCCAAGGAAGGTTTGTTTATACATCTCCATGGAAACCTCAAGATTCTCTCAGGTGCTGACTGGATGAGATGGAGAATGATGTCATGAAACAGGTGAAAACCAGTAAGAGTTTCAACAGCCAGATATTAAAAAGGCCAAGTGGACAATGTGCTTGAGAGAAAGACTGAGCAGCCCTACATGCCCCAATGTGTTCAGCTGAAAGCACAATACCCAGATGATAGTTCCTATGTCCAAGACTGTTAATTCAGGAAACAGGTTACATATATCTTTCAAGTGGACATTAGTGAAGTGAAGTGCCCTTGACAAGTCAGTTTCACATTATCACAGATTCCAGTATTGTTAAATGCACAGATATGTCCTCAGTCAGTGAATTATTTACTGAGAAAATGCTCCCTGACCAAGGTAGTTCTTTGAACAAAAATAGTTTAATTGGGACTTTGCTTATATTTGCATGAAGACTATCAATGATGTCACATTAGCAAGCAGTCATCTTATAGTACTTCAGCAGAACTGAGAGCTTTTCATGCTTAAACACAAGGGGCAGGCAGAGAGAGGGTGACAAAGAGAGTAAGAGCTTGAAAAACAGATTCGTAAATAGAGACACAAAGACTGACAAAAACGAAGATAAAATTTGACAGACTGAGAGACAGATACTCCATTCTGTCTGGTCACTTTCATTGGCATATCATCCTCAAAGCATACCCTTCTATAATATAACTCCAATAGGAATTATATTATATCACCAGTCCATATCTCCTAACTCTTCCTTGATATTTTCTCAATGGAGACTCCACATATAAATAGATGAGCTTCAAGGAAACATTGCAATTCAAATAACCAGGAAGTGGAAGAAGATCAAGAGATTTTAAGGCTACAAGAACATAGTTATCCTGATAACCCCAGCTACTTCCAAGGTCTAAAGTATAGGACTGACAAACACCATCCGGGAAAATGTGGAATATTTCCATAATGGAGTATTCTTCAGCTAAGAAAATGACATCATGATCTTTTCAGGCAAATGGATGGAACCAGCAAAAATCATTATGGGTAAAGTAAATAAAATGGAGAAAGACAAATATGGTGTGTATTTACATATTAGGAGGTCTCCTAATAGTGAGGGATGAAGTTCCAATAGGCCATCTGTTCTGACCAAATCAGTCTTCCACTAGGGGAATTGGGTGGCAGTGAATTGAGTTTTTACACCAATGTATCTTATGGAAATTTTCAAGCAACCCAGGTTGTTGTTTTTAAAATATGTTGCTCTCTGCCCTCAACTGATACATCAGTGCCATGTTCTTGTAACCACAGAGAATCTTCCTTCTGCATCAAACGGAATTGCATACAGAGACCCACAATCTGATATTATGCACAGAGTGACCTTTAAATACCCAGGTCTAAAGGAATATCCCTATGAAATTCTCCCTCCCTTCAGAGCTTTTGAAATGCTGCATGAGAGGAGGCAGGGAGAATGTCCTAAGTAGAGGAAATTGAGGACACAAGGAGAACAATGCCCTGAGAATCAGGCCACAGAGGAAATCGATGCAGCCAGCCTTGGTGAGACCTGTTAAGCTAGCCTCAGATAGAACAGTGAGGAGTACCTCCTCTATCAGGGAACTAGCTGAAGGGCATAGGGTTAGAAGAAGGAGGGTGGGTGGAACTGGAAGGAGAAGAGGGATGGGATTCAGCAGAAGGGATTCAAAGTGAACAAATCATAATGAATAAAATACATAAGAAAAACTGTGACGAAGAATAGAGCCTACAGGACTGATGCCTTCTTTTTTGTGGGTGGTGACAAGGGGCAGTAAGGATGAACTCACTTTCCTTTAAGGGACTTGGCACTGAGACTCTGATCATGTTCCAATGAGTGTATGAACAACACATACTTCAATTTCTATATTTTAAAGACGTGTAGGAATTTGAAAAGGGGCAGTTGAAAAGGAGTGTAATGTATATTATAAAATTTTCCTACATAAGCAATAAAAATAATATGTAAACAACTTTATAATGACTTTTAACATGGAGAAAAGATTCTGCTAAAGGAGGTCAGAGGTTGCCTTTGTAAGGCATGCTTTCCAGGAACTCATTATGTAGCAGAGAATCCTCACCATGAACTAGTGGTTATCCAGCTACCTCAGATAGCAAGAGCTCAGGTGGAAACTCTGAACAAGCAGTCCTGTCACTAATACTACATTTAGAGGGTTTGTCTGGAGAACCACAGCAGGAAACACAGTTGCTCTTGTGTCCTAGGCATTTAACATGGATCAGTTTCTCTCTACTGAAGGCTCAGTTTACAGTTAAGTAAACCCCAGGAACAGAAGGATTTCTCAGTGTCCACTGAGTAGGACACAGCATCTGGTTCAACCTTGCTCATACAGTTTTGACAACACTATTGTGGAAGAGTAGCATCTGTCAAATAGTTTTTTGCTCCTCAGTACTCCTTTTTTAAATCTTTTTAATTTTTATTATTAGTTGCTTTTCATTAACTCTGTATCCCAGCTATATCCTGCTCCCCTATTCCCTCCCAACCCCACTGTCTTTCCCTCATCTCCTCACTGCCCCTTTCAGAGTCCACTGGATGGGGAAGATCTTATCCCCTTTCATCTGACCCTGTTTTATCAGGTATCTTCAGGACTGGCTGCAAAGTCCTTCTCTGTGGCCTACCAGGACTGCTGCTCCCTTGGAAGGGTGGGGAGGTCAAAGAGCCTGCCATTGAGTTCCTGTCTGAAATAGATGCCATTTCCCTTACTATGCAAAATCAATTGGTTACTGAAGTATCAAGGGCTACAGCTGAGCAGAAGTTTTAGGTTATATCCATACATGGTCCTTAGTGGAGTATCAGTCTCAGAAAAGACACATGTGCCCAGACATATTTGGTCCTTGTGGAGCACCTATCATTTACACATCATACTAACTCCCCCTTCTTTCATATGATTCCCTCCACTCTGCCAAATGTTTGGCTATGAGTCTTAGTATCTGCTTTGATACACTGCTAGGTAGAGTCTTTCAGAGGCCCTCTGCGGTAGGCTTCTGTCCTGTTATTGTTTTCTGCTATGGCCAATGCACATCCAATTTGTCTTTCTCAGTGAGAATTGATCTTTGTATCCTGGTCCTCTTTCTTGTTTATCTTATTTAGGGGTATAGATTTCATTATGTTTACCATATCTTATAGGTCTATAAAGTGAGTATATACCATGTGTGTCTTTCTCCTTCTGGGATGTCTCACTCAGAATGATCTTTTCTAGATCCTACCATTTGCCTTCAAATGTCATGATTTCCTCGTTTTTGACTGCTGAGTACTATCCCATTGTGAAAAAAAAAATTCTGTATCCTTCCTCTGTTAATGGACATCTAGGTTTTTTCCAAGTTCTAGCTATTACAAATAAAGATGCTACAAACATGGTTGAGCAAATGTCCTTGTGTACTTGAACAAATTTTGGGTATATGCCTAGAAGTAGTATAGCTTGGTCTTGAGGAAGCATTATTCCTAATTGTCTGAGAAAGAGCCAGATTGATTTCCAAAGTGGTTGTACCAGTTTACATTCCCACCAGGAACGGAGCACCTACATTCATAAGTGAAACATTATTAAAACATAAATCACATACCAATCACAACACCTTAATAGTGGGAGACTTAAACGCCTAACTTTTACCAAGGGACAGATCATCTAGACAGAAGCCAAATAAGGAAATAAAGGCACTTAGAGAATCCTAAATAAAATGGATATAATAGATGCCTAAAGAACTTTCTAACCAAACTCAAAAGAGTATACCTTCTTTTCAACACCTCATGGAACCTTCTCCAAAATAGACCATACATGGTTGGTTACAAAGCAAACCTCAACAGACACAAGAAGATTGAAATATTCCCTGTATTCAGACTGACCACCATGGACTAAAGCCAGACCTCAACAAAAATGGAATTAGAAAAAAATCTATAAGCACATGGAAACTGAACAACTTGCTGCTCAATGACAGCTGAGTTAAGGAATAAATAAAGAATGAAACAAAGGACTTCCTAAAATTCAATGAAAATGAAAAGACAACATACCCTACTCTAATTTATGGGACACAATGAAAGTAGTGCTCAGAGGAAAATACATAGCACTAAGTGCCTTCAAGAAGAAATTTGTGACATCTCATTCAAGCAACTTAATGGCCCAACTGAAAGCCCTAAAAAACGAAAGAAAGAAATAGAAATACCCAAGAGGAGCAGACAGCTGGAAATAATAAAATTCAGGGTAGAAATCAATCAATTAGAAACAAATAAAAGTATTCAATGAATCCATGAAAGAAACAAAGTGACAGAGACTGAGAGACAGAGACTCCATTCTATCTGGTCACTTTCATTGGCATATCAACCTCAAAACACAACCTCCTATAATAAAACTCAAAGAGGAATTATATTATCTAACAAGGACATACCTCCTAACCTTCCCCAAATATTTCCTCTTTGGAGATTCCACATGTAAAAAGATTAGTTTCAAATGAACATTGCAGTTCAAATCACCAGAAAGTGGAAGAAGATGGAAGGACTTTGAGGCTAAAGAAAATCCTTATTCTGATAGTTTGTCATTCAATACAATGATTACACTTCCAGCAACTTCATAGTTCTTCAGAATAGGAGTGAAAATCTCCTTTAGGGAAAATGTGGAATATTTCCAAAATGGATTATTATTCAGCTAAGAAAATGACATCATGATATTTTCAGACAAATAGATGGAACCAGGAAAAGTCATCATTGGTGAAGTTACTAAAATGCAGAAAGACAAATACAGTATGTAATCACTTGTAAGTGGGCCTCCTAATAGTGAGGGATAAAGTTTCATTAAAGATATCTGTTATGACCAAACCACTCATTCACTAATGATATTGGTGACAGTGGATGGAGTTCTTGGGCCTGAGATTCCTGTGGAAATTTTCAAGAAACACATGCTGTTGTTATTGAAATATGTTACTCCCTGTCCACAAGTGATTGATCAGGGCAATGTTCTTGTATCTATGGAGATGCTTTCTTCTGCAACAAATGGGATTGCATACAGAGACCCACAGTCCTATATTATGCACAAAAATGCCTTATAACACACAGATCTAAATGTGATTTCCTTATGAAATTCTCCCTCCCCTTAGAGCTCTGGGAAGCCTGCCGGAGAGGAGGCAGGAAGAATATTATAAATAGAGAAAATTGAGGACACAAGGAGAACAATACACTGAGAATCTGAATGCAGACGTAGATGATGCAGCCAGCCTTGATGACACCTAATAATCTAGGGTCAGTTAGAATGAGGGGGAGGATTTACCTTTTAAGGGGAATTTTAGAAAAGGCAGAGGGTTAGAATGAGAGGGTAGGTTGGACTGGAAGGAGAAGAAAAAGCGGGCAGCAGATAAAATGTGAAAAAAATCGCAATAAATGAATGCATAAGAAAAACTGTGATCAAGGGGGTGAAATATAGAGCTCTTCAGGACCAGTCGTTTCTGTTGGGGGGTGGTCCCAGGGTGTGGCTAAGATGAACAAAGTTTCCTTTAAGGAAATTGGCACTGAGACTCTAACCATTTTTCAATGAATTAATGACAAACATATACTTGCATTGATGTAATTTAAAGAAAAAAAAAACTATTTTTACTGTTATACATGGTTATAAATTTGAACCTGGGAGCAATGAAAAAGTAGTGTAATGTATATTATATGAAATTCCCAAGTAATCAATGAAAATAATATATAGACAACTTTTCCAATGACTTTTAACCTGAATAAGAGATCCCACTAAAATATGGCCGAGTTTGACTTTTAAGGCATGCTTTCCAGAAACTCATTATGTATCAGGCAATCCTAGCCATGAACTAATGGTTACCCACCTACCTCAAACACCATGAGCTCAGGTGTCACCTCTGAACCATCAGTCCTGGCACTAACACTATGTTTAGAGTGTTTGTCTGGAGGACCACAGCTGGAAACACAGCATATCTTGTGTCATAGGCATATAACAGGACACATTTCACTCTCCTGAATGACCATTTTTTACTTTAAACCCCAGGACCAGGAGGCTTGCTCACTGCTCACTGAGTAGGACAGAGCTACGGATAAAACCAGCTCAGCCAAGCGAAATCTGCTCATAGCGGGTTAGCAACACAAGTGTGAAACAGCACCAGCTGTCAAGTATCTTATTGCCCTTCAATTCTCCCTTTATACTCACCAATCTTTCTTGGTTTGATCCAAAACAAGGATTGTCTAGTTTCCTTCTCTTTTCCCTACTCTTAAAGACTCAGTACCCAAGGGAACCCTAGACACCAGTAGCCTATTATATCAATAATAATGTGAAGATACATTTAGTGTGTACAGGAGTAACTGCTCATTTCAAAGTTACAACCTATGAAATTTCAGATCAAAGACCACAGGAGGAGACCACCTTGTCATTTGGTACACTGTCCTTAATCCCACATCATTTTGAAGCATCCTTACTTAGGAAGCTTTCATAGTAAATAAACATTAAAGTTTCATTTCCTACCTGATATTGTCACAGAGGTAAACAGGAGTAAAGGTATGGGATTTGGATAAAGGATGAGGTAAAGGCTTGTTGGATTTCACAACAAAGACACATGTGCACCTGACCAGATATACTGGAGATTATGGAAAGTTTGTTTACTCATCTCTGTGGAAACCTCAAGATTCTCTCAGGTGCTGATTGGCTGAGAGCAAGAAAGAGGTCATTTAACAGTCAAAAGCCAGTGTATTATATCAATAAGAATGTGAAGGTACATTTAGTGAATGTATGAGTAATTGCAAAGTTCAAAGTCACAACATAGGAAATTTCAGATCCAAGACCACAGTTGGAGACCACCTTGTCATTTGGTACATTCACTTTAATCCCATATAACTTGGAAGAATCCTTATTTAGGAAGCTGTCCAATTAAATAAACATTAAAGTTTCATTTCCTACCTGACATTTTCACAGAGGTAAATAGGAGCAAAGGTGTAGGATCTGGATGAAGGAATGAGATAAAGGCTTGTTGGATTTCACAAGAAAAAATCATGGGTGCACAGGAACAGAGATACTGGACACTGAGGAAAGTTTGTTTGCTCATCTCCATGCAAACCTCAAGATTCACTCAGGTGCTAATTGGCTGAGAGGGAGATTGATGTCATGCAACAAGTGAAAACCAACAAGAATTTCAGGAGTCAGTTATTAAAAGTGCCAAGTGGAAAGCCTGCCTGAGAGAAAGCCTGAGCAGCCCTACATTTCTCAATATGGACAGCAGAAAGCACACAACCCAGAGATGACAGTACCTGTGTCTAAGAGTCTTAGTTCAGGAAAAGTGCCACTTATTTCTTTCAAGTTGTAATTAATAAAGTCACCTGTCCTGGACATGTGACTTTTACATTATCACAGATTCCATTATAACTTGTTAAATGCATAGATATATTTTCTGTCATGGAAATAATTACTGGGAAAATGCTCCCTGACCAAGACAACTCTTTGAACATAAGCTATTCAATTGGGACCTTGCTTATAATTTTAGACAGACCATCCAGGATGCCACATCATCAAGCAGTCACCTTGTTGTAGTCCTTCAGGAGAGCTAAGAGATTTTTATACTGAACCACAAGTGGCAAGCAGAGAAAGGGAGACTGAAAGATACAGAGAGAGAAAGAGGTAGAGAGACAGATTCAGAAATAGAGAGACCAAGACCAACAGAAACAAAGATACAAAGTGACAGAGACTGAGAGACAAAGACTCCATCTCTTTGGTCACTTTCATTGCCTTATCAACCTCAAAGTATACACTCCTATAATATATCTCCAAAAGGAATTATATTTTTAATATTTTTATTTTAATTTTTATCAAATACACTTTACTCAACTTGTATACTCCCATAACCCCTCTTCTCTTCCATTCTCATATCCTCCCCCACATGTCCATTCATGTTCCACCACAAGTCCACAGATAGGGGAGATCTTCCTCTCATTATTTCTCATCGTAGTCTATCAGATCTCATCAGAAGTGGCTGCATTGTCTTCCTTTGTTGCCTGATAAGACTGCTCACCCATCAGGGTGAGGTAATCAAAGAGCAGATCAGTTCATGTCTGAGGCACTCCATATTCCCATTAATGTAGAATGCACTTGAACACTAAACTTCCATGGGCAATATCTGTGCATGGGGTTTTAGCTTATCTCCATGCATGATGCTTGGTTGGAGTATGAGTCTCAGGAAAGATCCCTGTGCAGAGATTTTTTAGTTCTGTTGCTCTCCTTCTGGAGATCCCTTTCCTCTTCAGATCTTACTAATTCCCACTTCTTTCATTAGATTCCATGCATTCTGCCCAACATTTGGCCATAACTCTCTGCATCTACTTTGATAGGTCTACAGGGCAGAGCTTTTTAGAGGTCCTCTGTATCAGGCTCCTTGACTTGTTCTCTCTTTTCTCCTTCTTCTGATATCCAGTCTCTTTGCTTTTCTGGATAGGAATTGAGGCTGTTAGCAAGAGTCCTCCCACTTGATTAGTTTCTTTAGGTGTAGAGATTTTAGTAGGTTCATCTTATATTGTATGTCTATATGAGTGAGAATATAGCATGTGTGTCTTTCTGCTTCTGGGTAGCTCACTCAGAATAATCTTTTCCAGGTCCCACAATTTACCTGCAAATTTCATGATTTCCTTGCTTTTTATTGCTGAGCAATATTCCATAGTGTAGATGTACCACAATTTCCATATGTGGAAATACAGAATTGCTGGGGGGCATCAGGGTTGTTTTCACGTTCTGGCTATTAGAAATAGAGCTGTTACAAACATGGTTAAGCAAATATTCTTATTGTGTACTTGAGCCTCTTTTGGTTATATGTCTAGGAGTGGTATAGTTGGATCTTGAGGAAACACTATTCCTAGTTTTCTCATACAACACTAGATTGATTTCCAGAGTGGTGGTATAAGTTTACATTCTGACAAACACTGGAGGAGGGCTCCCCTTTTTCCACAACCTCTCCAGCATGTGTTGTCACTTGAATTTTTAACCTTGGCCATTCTGATGGGTATAAGGTGAAATCTCTGGGTCCTTTTGATTTGCATTTCCGGAGGGCTAATGACATTGTTCATTTCTTTAATATTTCTCTGCCATTCAATATTCCTCTTTCAAGAATTCTCTGCTTAGCTATGTTCCCCATTTTTTTTACTTAGATTATTTGATTTGTAGCTTTTCAACTTTCTTGGTTCTTCATATATACTGAATATTAGGCCTCTGTCACACAGAGGCTTGGTGAAAATTCTTTCCCAATCTGTAGGCATTAGTTTTGTTTTGATGACAGTTTTCTTTATTTTACAGAATTTTTTCTGTTTCATGAGGTCTCTTTTTATAGATTTTTGCTCTAGAGTCTGTGCTGTTGGTATTCTGTTTAGGGAGTTGTCGTCTGTGTCAATGAATTCAAGGCTCTTCCCCAGTTTTTCTTTTCACCGATTTAATGTTTCTTGTTTTATTTTGAGGTCTTTGATCACTTGGACATTAGTTTTGTGCAGTGTGATAAGTATGGATCTATTTGCACTTTTCTACATGTAGACAATCAGTTGGACCAGAACCATTTGTTGAAGATTCAATCTATTTTCCATTGTATGGTTGTGGCATCTTTATCAAAATTCAGGGGTCATTAAGTGTGTCGGTTGGTTTCTGTTTCTTCTATTCAGTTCCATTGATCCATCATTCTGTTTCTATGTCAGTTCTATGCAGTTTTTATTACTGTTGCTCTATAGTACAACTTGAGATCAGGGATGGTGATACCTCCAGAAGATCTTTTATTGTAGAGGATTGTTTTAGCAATTCTGGGTTTCTTATTTTTCCATAAGAAGTTGAGAACTTTTTTTTCAAGGTCTATAGAGAATTGTGTTAGTAATTTGATGGAAATTGCATTGAATCTGTAGATTGCTTTTGGTAAGATGGCCATTTTCAGTATGTTAATTCTGACAAGCCATGAGCATGGGAGATCTTTCCATCTTCTAATATCTTCTTCTAATTCTTTCTTCAGAAACGTGAATTTTTTTTTTCATACAAGTCTTTGACTTCCTTGGTCAGGGTCACACCAAAGTACCTTATGTCTTTGAGCAAATTCAAGAACACATCAAAAATGTCATCCATTATGACCAAGTTGGCATCATCCGTGGTATACAGGGGTGGTTCAGTATAAAGTAATCTATCAATATTATCCACAATATTAGAAAAATGAAAGGAAAAAAAAAAAAACACATGACAATCTCCTTAGATGCTGAAAAAGCATTTCACAAAATCCAAACTCCATTCATGTTTAAAGTATTAGAAAGATGAGGGATACAATGCACATATCTAAATATAGTAAGGGCAATATATAGCAAGCCTATAGCCAACATCCAGCTAAACTGAGAGAAAATTACAGCAATCCCATTGAAATCAGAGACAAGTTAAGGCTGCCCACTCTCTCCATATCTCTTCAACATAGTAAAGGAAGTCGTTGCTAGAGCAATAAGACAATTGAAGGTGATCAAGTGAACAGAAATCAGAAATGAAGAAGTCAAAGTATCATTATTTGCAAATGATAAGATAGCAAACCTCAGTGACCCCCAAAGTTCTACATGGGAACTCCAACAGCTGAAAAACACTTCAGCAAACTGACAGAATACAAAATTAACTCAAAAAAATTCAGTAGCCCTCCCGCATACAAGAGATAAATTGGCCAAAAAAGAAATTGGGGGGGGGGAGCCAAGATGGCAGCACCAGGAGAGCTCTGTGTCTGAGAAGCAGGACAGCACTCTCCGTGCCGTGACCAGGAGACTTAACTCTGGGCCCTAAAACCACAGCAGTCATGTTTCCCAGGTGAGGGGATGCTCCCACAGCGTGGGAAGCAGTCGGGTCCACTCTCGGCTGCCCAGCCAGAACCCGGGAGAAATCCCAGGTAATGCTGGCTTTGGGTCTCTGGACTGGAGCCATACACCTGCGTGTCCAGATCACTTTCCCAGGCTGATCGGTGGGCACAAGGGTGCCTGAGACTGGGAGTTCCAGTCACAAGAAAACCCCACGGGGAAGCAAAGTTGCCAGTCTGAACAAGGGTCACCAAGTCTTTCCCTGGAAGGTCTTGGTGACCAGGGGTACCCAACACCATCAAAACAAAGCTTCCACTGTACAGAGAGCTGCGCGCCCAGCTCACAAGTAGAGATGAGCTGCGCGCCCCACTGCAACAGGGACTAGGAACCTGTGTCTGGAGAGGGCCCCACAGGGAAGTAAGAAACCATGCTGCTGGGGTCACCTAGGCTTTGCCTGGGGAATGTCTAACAGACAGCAGATGGCAAACAGGCAAGTATGCCCAGCCATCACAGAACTGGGCCCAAGCAGGGAACACAGAGATATTGTGAACCCAGCTTCCGCAGACTAACAGGTGTGTGCACACTCTACCAGCCCAGAGGCCTGCTTTGTATCAACTACTCCTTACAGACAGAACTGTGTGGCCCAAGACACCAGAGTCATAGAGTCACTGTCTGGAGAAACCCTCACAAGGAACAAGGAATGAAGCAAAGGGGATGAACTTAGGCAACCCAGTATATCCCTGGAAAAGGTCCCACAGACTGGTCAAACCCAGGGAACTGCTGTGCCATAGATAGCCTGCTGTTACCAGAACAGCAGTACTCACCCACCAGAGATTACCTCTTGGGTTCTGGGGCACAGAGCCCCAACCTCAGACCTACAAAAGACCGAGAACCCTGAGATCAACCCCCAGATACTTCTCCAAGGGGCAACCAGTTATCCCTAACAAAACTGACCAAACCATGGGACACACAGGTTACAGCAGCTGATCACTAAATTTACAGCAAGAAATCCAGAAGGAGGGCAGCTGTCTCAAAGACTTCCCCTGGTGAAAGGAGAGCCCTTTGACTAATCAGGAACCACAGTTACCACCCAGGTCTCTATGCCTCAAGTGAGCTGTAGAAACTCCTGAAAAACACCTGACATCCAGTGACTATACCCAAAAAGCTGGGAAGGCTTCCTTCAGGAAAAAGCATCTTCTTGCCAAAGGGATTCTCTCCACTACAAGAGTCCAGGAACAACCAGAAACACAATTCAAACAACTAAGATAGCCCAATGGGTAGAGGACAGCATAAAAGTTCAACCAACGAAAGGCAGAACAATATGGCATCTCCAGAACCCAGTTATCCAGGGGCAAATAGCCATAGACACCCCAGCATAATTGAATTTCAAGGAGATGACCTAACATCTATGCTCATGAAGAAGATAACAGAGGAAACAAATAAAATACGAAAAGAATTAGAGGAAGCTGCAGCCAAACAGTCTGTGGCCTTTAGAGAGGAAATGCTTAAATCACTGAAGAAAATAAAAGAAACAGTGGATTGTTCAAACAAACAGCTGAAGGAGTAGAAGGAAAAACACGAAAATACAGTCAGACAGGTGAAGGAAACCAACAAAATAGCTCAAGACCTGAAGATAGAATAGGAAAAATTAAAAAAAACACACAAATGGAAAAAACTGTGGAGAGAAAGAACTTAGGGAAGAAAGCAGGAACTACAGAGGTTAGCATAACCAATAGGCCACAAGAAATGGAAGAAAGAATCTCAGGATCTCAGGTGTGGAATATACAATTGGAAGAAATAGATGTATCTGTCAAAGAAAATGTTAAATCTAAAAAATTCCTGACACAGACCATCCAAGAAATCCAAGACAACATAAAAAGACAGAACCTAAGAATAATAGGAATAAACAAAGAAGAAGATTCCCTGCACAAAGGCCCAGAATATATTTTCAACAAAATCATTGAAGAAAATTTTCCCAACTTAAAGGAGAGGCCAATAAGAATACAAGAGGCCTATAGAACACCCAATAAATTAGACCAGAAAAGAAAATCCTCCCACCACATAATAATCAAAACCGTAAGTATACAGAACAAAGAAAAAATACTAAAAGCTGCAAGAAAAAAGGGCCAAGTAACATATAATGGCAAACACGTTAAAATCACACCTGACTTTTCAACAGAGATTATGAAAGACAGAAGGGCCTGGACGGATATCATGCAGAACCTAAGAGAACACAGATGTCAGCCCAGGCTACTATACACATCAAAACTCTCAGTCCTCATAGACCGAGAAAACAAGATATTCAATGACAAAAACAAATTTCAACAATACCTGCAAACAAATCCAGCATTAAAGAAGACACTAGAAGGGAAAATACAACCCAAGAAAACTAGCTACATTCAAGAAAACACAGGGAAAAAAAAAAGAAAACACAGGAAATAAATAACCCTACTACAGTTAAACAAAAAGCAACCAAGCACACAACCGTATGACCACATCCAACATCAAATTCAAAGGATCTAACAGCCACTGGTCATTAATCTCTCTCAATATCAATGGACTCAATTCTCCAATAAAAAGACACAGACTAACAAAATGGATGCATAAACGAAACCCAGTAATCTGTTGTATACAAGAAACACACCTAAGTCACGAAGATACATATTACCTGAGGGTAAAGGGATAGAAGACGGCTTTCCAAGCAAATGGATGCAAGAAGCAAGCAGGAGTAGCCATTCTAATATCTGATAAAATAGACTTTCAACCAAAATTAATAAAAAGAGATGGGGAAGGACACAACATACTCATCAAGGGAAAATTCCACCCAGGAGACATCACAATACTGAACATCTATGCCCCAAATACAAGGGCACCCACATTTGTGAAAGAAACATTGATAAAACTTAAACCACACATAGATCACCACACAATAATACTGGGAGACTTCAACACCCCACTCTCAACAAAGGATAGGTCAAGTAAACAGAAATTAAACAAAGAAACAATATCTCTAATAGAGGTCATGAATCAAATGGACCTAACAGACATTTACAGAACCTTACACCCAAACACAAAAGAATTTACCTTCTTCTCAGCACCTCATGGAACCTTCTCCAAAATAGACCACATAGTTGGTCACAAAGCAAACCTCAATAGATACAAGAAGATTGAAACAATCTCTTATATCCTCTCTGATCACCATGGAATAAAGCTGAACCTCAATAAAAACAGAAATAGCAAAAAGCCTACACCTATACGGAAACTGAACAACTTGCTACTAAAAGACAGCTGGGTCAGAGAAGAAATAAAGACAGAAATTAAAATCTTCCTAGAACTCAATGAAAATGAAGACACAACATACCCAAAATTGTGGGACACAATGGAGGCAGTGCTAAGAGGAAAGTTCATAGCACTAAGTGCCTTCAAGAAGAAATTTGAGACAGTGCATTCAAGCAACTTAATGGCTCACTTAAAAACCCTAGAAAAAGAAGAAGCAGACACACCAAAAAGGAGTAGACGGCTGGAAATAATCAAACTCAGGGCTGAATTCGATCACTTAGAAAAAAATAAAACAATTCAAAGAATCAATGAAACCAAGAGCTGGTCCTTTGAGAAAATCAACAAGATAGACAAACTCTTAGCGAAGCTAACTAAAAGGCAGAGAGACACCATCCAAATAAACAAAATCAGAAATGAAAAGGGGGACATAACTACAGATATTGAGGAAATCCAAGCAATCATTAGGACTTACTTCAAAAGTCTATACGCAACAAAATTTGAAAATTTAAATGAAATGGACAATTTTCTTGATCAATTCCACTTACCAAAACTAAATCAGGACCAGGTAAATCAATTAAATAGTCCTATATCCCCCAAGGAAATAGAAGCAGTCATTGAAAGTCTCCCATCCAAAAAAACAAGCCCAGGACCTGATGGTTTCAGTGCAGAATTCTACCAGACATTCAAAAAAGAGCTAATTCAGTTCTCTTCAAACTGTTCCACAAAAGAGAAACAGAATGAACATTACCAAACTCATTCTATGAAGCCACAGTCACCTTGGTAACTAAACCTCACAAAAACCCAACAAAAAAATAGAACTTCAGGCCAATCTCCCTCATGAACATTGATGCAAAAATAGTCAACAAAATAGTCACAAACCGAATATAAGAACACATTAAAGATATCATCCAAGATGACAAAGTAGGCTTCATCCCAGGTATGCAGGGGTGGTTCAACATAAAGAAATCCATCAATGTGATCCACCATATTAACAAACTGAAAGAAAAAAAAAAAACATGATAATCTCCCTAGATGCTGAAAAAGCCTTTGACAAAATCCAACATCCATTCATGTTTAAATATTGGAGAGATCAGGGATACAAGGCACATATCTAAACATAGTAAAGGCGATATACAGCAAACCTATAGATAACATCAAACAGACCTGAGAGAAACTTAAAGCAATCCCACTGAAATCATGGACAAGGCAAGGCTGCCCACTCTCTCCATGTCTCTTCAACATAGCTCTGGAAGTCCTTGCTAGAGCAAAAAGACAGTTGAAGGAGATCAAGGGGATACAGATTGGAAAAAAAGAAGTCAAATTATCAATCTTTGCAGATGATATGATAGTATACATGAGTGACAAAAAAACTCTACCACGAACTTAAGGAAACAGCACCCTTCAAAATAGCCACAAATGACATAAGGTACCTCGGAGTAACCCTAACCAAGGAAGTCAAAGACTTGTATGAAAAAAATTTCCAGTCTCTGAAGAAAGAATTAGAAGAAGATATCAGAAGATGGAAAGATCTCCCATGTTATGGCTTGGCAGGATTAACATAGTAAAAATGGCCATCTTACCAAAAGCAATCTACAGATTTAATGCAATGCCCATCATATTACCAACACAATTCTTTACAGACCTGGAAAGAAAAATTCTCAACTTCATATGGAATAACAAGAAACCCAGAATTGCTAAAACAATCCTCTACAATAAAATACCTTCTGGAGGTATCTCCATTCCTGATCTTAAGTTGTACTATAGAGCAACAGTTTTAAAAACTGCATGGTACTGGCATAGAAACAGAATGGTGAATCAATGGAACCAAACAGAGGTCCCAGAAATAAACCCACACACTTATGGACACCTGATCTTTGACAAAGATGCCAAAAACCATTCAATGGAAAAAAGATAGCATCTTCAACAAATGGTGCTAGTTCAACTGGTTGTCTACATGTAGAAAAATAAAAATAAATCCATACTTATCACCCTGCACAAAACTGAAGTCCAAGTGGATCAAAGACCTCAACATAAAATCAGACATATTAAATCCGCTAGAAAAAAAAAAAAAACAAACAAAAAAAAACTGGGGAATACCCTAGAACTCATTGGTACAGGAGAAAACTTTCTGAACAGAACAGCACAGGCTCTAAGAGCAATATTCATTAAATGGGAACTCATGTAACTGAAAAGCATCTGCAAAGCAAAGGACACAGTCATCAAAACAAAGAGACTGCCTACAGATTGGGAAAGAATCTTCACCAACCCTTTATGTGATAGAGGACTCTTATCCAGTATATATAAAGAACTAAAGCAGCTGAAAAGTAGTAAACCAAGTCATCCACTTAAAAATTGGGGAACAGAGCTAAACAGAGAATTCTCTGTAGAGGAATATCGAATGGCAGAGAAGCACTTAAAGAAATCCTCATCCTCATTAGCCATTAGGGAAATGCAAATCAAAACAACCCTGTGATTTCAATGCAATTCCAATGGCCAATATCAAAAAGTCAAGTGACAACACATGCTGGAGAGGTTGTGGAGAAAGGGGAACCGTTCTCCACTGATGGTGGGAATGTAAACTTGTACAACCTCTGGAAATCAATCTGGCGCTTTCTCAGACAACTAGGAATAGCACTTCCCCAAGATCCAGCTATACCACTCCTGGGCATATATCCAAAAGTGGCTCAAGTATACAAAAAGGACATTTGCTCAACCATGTTTGTAGCAGCTTTATTTGTATTAGCCAGAAGCTTGAAACAACCCAGATGCCCTTCAACTGAAGAATGGATGCAGGAATTTTGTTCAATCTATACAATGGAGTATTACTCAGCAATGAAAAATAAGGAAATCATGAAATTTGCAGGTAAATTGTATGACCTTGAAAGGATCATCCTGAGTGAGTTGTCCCAGAAGCAAAAAGACACACATGGTATATGCTCACTCATATAGACATACAACAAAGGACAAACCCATTAAAATCTGTGCATCTAAAGAAACTAAGCAAGAGAGAGGACCCTAACGAAAAGGTTCAATCCCAACCTGAAAGGCAAAGATGATGGACATCAGAAGAAGAAGAAAATAGGAAACAACCTAGTATCCTTCTACAGAGGGCTTCTGAAAGCCAGAAGAAGAAAATAGGAAACAAACTAGGAACCTACCACAGAGGGCCTCTGAAAGCCTCTGCCCTGCAGACTATCAAAGCAGATGCTGAGCCTGATGGGCAACTGTTGGGCAGAGTGAATGGAATTTTATGTAAGAACTGGGAAATAGTAAGAGCTGGAAAGGACAGGGTCTCCACAAGGAGAGCAACAGAACAAGAAAATTTGAACACAGGGAACTTCCCAGAGACTCATATTCCAATCAAGGACTATTCATGGAGATAACCTAGAACGCCTGCACATATGTAGCCTATGGCAGTTTAGTGTTCAAGTGGGTTACACAGTAATGGGAAGAGGTACTGCCCCTGACATAATCTGATTGGCCTGCTCTTTGATCACCTCCCCCTGAGAGGGGAGCAGCCTTACCAGGCCACAGTAGAGGACAGTGCAGCCACTTTTGATGTGAACTGATAGACTAAGATCAGAAAGGAGAGGAGAACCTCCCCTATCAGTGGACTTGCGGAGTGGCATGCATGCAGAAAGGGGAGGGAGGTTGGGATCAGGAGGGGAGAAAGGAGGGGCTTATGGGGGGGATACAAAATGAAAAAGTGTAATTAATAAAAAATGTAATAAGTAATAAAAAAATAAAAACAAAAAAAAAGATATTAGGGAAATGAAAGTGATTATATTATCTATCAAGGCCATACATCCTAACCCTTCCCAGACATTTCCTCACTGGGAATTAAACATGTAAATTGAAGAGCTTCAAGTGGATTTGCAATTCAAATCACCAGGAAGTAGAATAAAATGGAGGGCCTTGTAGGCAAAAATAACATAGTTATCCTGACAGTTTGTCATTCAATATAATGATTAAAGTCCCATCAACTTCCAAGGACTAAAGAACAGGACTGACCATTTCTTTGGGGGAAAATGTGGAATATTTCCTCAAGGGAATATTTTTCAGCTATGAAAATGACATCATGATATTTTCAGTCAAATGATTGGATGTAAAAATAATCATCCTGTGTGATGTTACTAAAATGCAAAAAGACAAATATGGTATATATTCAGTTATTAGATGGTCTCCTAACAGTGTGGGGAAAAGTTCCAAAAGGCCATTGAATAAATAAATCTTCTACTAGGGAGATTGGGTGGCAGTTAATTGAGTTGTTGGGACAGGGTATCCTATGCAAATTTTCAAGCAACCCAGGCTGTTGTTTTCAAAATATGTTACTCTCTACCCTCAACTGATAGATTATTGCCATGTCCTTGTATCCACACAGATGATTCCTTCTTCATCAAATGGAATTACATACAAGGCCCACAGTCTTTTAATATGTAGAGAGAGAGAGAGAGATACCTTAAAACACTCAGCTTTAAATGGGACTGCCCTATGTAATTCTCCCTCCCCTCAGACCTCTCTGAATCTGCAGGAAAGAATGCTGCAAGACTGTCATAATTAGAGGGAATTGAGGAGAACATGCCCTGAGGATCAAGCCTCAGAGAATGATGATGCAGCCAGCCTTGCTGAGACCTGATGATCTAGGGTCAGACAGAAGAAGGAGGAGGACCTACCCTATCAGGGAAGTAGAGAAAGGGCATTACAGTAGAAGAAGTATGGTGGGTGGAATTCGAAAAATGGGAGGGTGCAACAGAGGGGATACAAATTGAAGAAATTGTAATAAATAAATACATAAGAAAAACTGTGATCAAGGCCCTTCAGGACTGATGGCTTCTTCTTGGGAGTGTTGCCAGTGTATGGTAAGGATAAACTCAGTTTAGTTTAAGGGATGTGGCTCTGGGATTTTCTTCATGTTCCAAAGAGTATATGAACAAAGCATAGTTGAATTGAAGAAAAATTATTATTATTATTTATATTATTTTAGTGTACCATATGGGTAGGAATTTGAACCTCGGAGTAATGGAAAAGGAGTGTAATATGTGTTAAATGAAATTACCACATAAACAATGAAAATATCATGTTCACAACATTTACAAAGACTTTTAACATTGAGAAAAATTTCCTTTAAAGGAGCACAGAGTTTGACTTTGTAAGGCATGCTTTCCAGGAATTCATTATGTACCAGAGAATCCTAACCATGAATTAGTGGTTACCCAGCTACCTCAAACCCCATGAGTTCAGGTATGATATCCCAACAAGCAGTCCTGGCACTAACACAATGTTTAGAGGGTTTGTATGGAGGACCACTGAAAGAAACACAGCTCCTCTTTTATCCTAGGCATATAACATGGACTCATGTCTCTGTCCTGAAGGCCCAGTTTTAACTGTAAACCCCAGGACCAGGAGGATTACTCACTGACCACTAAGTATTACACAGCTCTCAATCCAACCAGGTACTCTAAGGAAACCCTGCTTATAGAGTTTTGGCATCAGTAGTGTGGAACATCATTAGCAGTCAAATAGTTTATTGCTGCTCAGTTCTCCTTTTACATTCACACATCTTTCTCTTTTTGAGCCAAACAAATCCCAGGAACTGTCTGGTTTTCTTCTCTTTTCCCTGCTCTTGAATAATCAATACCCCATGGAACCCTAGACCCAGCCAGCCTATTTCAATAAGCATGTGAAAGTACATTTAGTGAGTATGCAAGGAACTGCTCAGTTCAAAGTCACATCCTAGGAAATTTCAGATCCAAGACCCCAGTAGGAGACCACATTGTCATTCTGTACATTCCCCTTAATTCCAAATCACTTTGAAGCTTTCCTACTTAGGAAGCTGTCTAATTAAATAAACATTAAATTTTGATTTCCTACATGACATTGTCACAGAAGTAAACAGGAATAAATGTGTGGGATCTGGATAAAGTGATGAGATAAAGGCTCATTGGGGTTCACAAGAAAAAATCACAGGTGCACATGATCAGAGATACTGGAAACTAAGAAAAATTTGTTTACTCATCTCCATGGAAAAGTGAAAATACTTTCAGGTGCTGATTGGATGAGAGAGAGAATGATGTCTTGAAACAGGTGATAGCCAGTAAGGGTTTCAGGACCCAGGTATTAAAATTGTCAAGTAGACAGCATGCTTGAGAGAAAGGCAGAGCATGCCTATATGCCTCAATCTGGGCATCTGAAAGCACACAATGCAGAGATAACAATTGTGAATAGACTCTTAGTTTAGGAAAAATGTCACATATTTCTTTTAAATGGACATTAATAAAGTCATGTGTCCTTGACATGTGACTTTCACATTATCACTGATTCCATTATTAATTGTTAATTGCACAAATATGTCCTAAGTCAATGAAATACTTACTGGGAAAATGCTCCCTGACCAAGGCAACTCTTTGAACAAAAACATTTAATTGGGACTGTGCTTAAAATTGTTTACAGAGACCATCCAGGATATGATGTCAGCCAGCCATCATCCTGTTGTAGTCCTTCAGCAGAACTGAGAGATTTTCATCCTGGACCACAAGAGGCAGGCACAGAGAGGGAGACTGAGAGAAATAGAGAAAAACTAGAGAGACAGATTGAGAAATAGAGACTTTGACTGAAAGAAACAAGGATATACATTGACAGAGACCTAGAGTGACTCTATTCTGTCTAGTCACTTTAATTTGCATATCATTTTCAAAGCACAACTTCTTCCAATATAACTCCAATAGGAATTATATTATCTAAAAAGGCCATACTTCCTATCCCTCACCAGACATTTCCTCACTAGGGACAAAACAAATAAATAGATAAGCTTCAAGTGGACAGTGTAATTCAAATCCCCAGGAAGTGGAAGAAGATAGAATGACTTCTAGGCTAAAAGAACACAATTATCTTGATACTTTCTCATTCAATACAATGATTAAAGTCCCAGCAACTTCCAAGTTCTAAAGAACAGGACAGTCAATCTCCTTTGGGGAAAATGTGAATATTTTCAATAATGGGTATTATTTAGCTAAGAAAATGACATTATGTTATTTTCAGACAAATGGATGGTACCAGGAAATATCATCCTATTTGAAGTAAATAAAATGCAGAAAGACAAATAGGGTATGTATTCACTTATTAGGAGGTCTACTAATAGTGGTAGATAATGTTCCAATAGGTCACCTATTGTGACTAAACCAATCTTCCACTAGAGAGATTTTGTGGCACTGAATTAAGTTGTTGGGCCAGCACATCCTACAAACATTTTTAGGCAACCCAGGCTGTTGTTAATTAAATATGTTGCTCTCTGCCCTCAACTGATAGGTCAGTGCCATGTTTTTGTATCCACAAAAATGGTTCCTTCTGCCTCAAATGGGATTCCTTTCAGAGATGCATTTGTATGTAACTGTATTAATATTTACTATTGATTTATCTTCTGGTAATGCTTCTGTTAGTCATAAAAGCTGCATACCAAAATCATCACACAGAGACTGGGTTAATTAGTTAACCTAGAACACAATGCTTGGCAATCCTAAACATCCAAGCCTTCATAGTTTACTAACATTTAGATTTCAACACATTATACGTGCTTTTAGTGATATATTAGGTCCAATCCTTCTCTCCATGTGGCCATTCCAAGACCTTTCCTACAGCTCTCTCTTCTAACTCTCTCTCACCCCTTCTCCTCCCCCTCATTTCCTTCCCTCCAGCTCCTCCTCTCTTTCCTGTCCTCTGGCTCCTCCCTTTGCACAACATTGTGGCTAGTTGTTTTATTTTGGCCTGTTTACACACAGTTGAGACAGGATTCTTAGAATAAGTTTCAAAATGAAATTTCCAGATTGACAGCAGAGAGTTGGGGGAGAAATCAGCATTTGAATGATTAAGGATAACGTGTATACATTTCAAAAGAACATTATACCAACATTTCCCCCTTTAAGTCCAATAACAGGCTCCTTTCTTTTAATACAATAATAGTTATGAAATTATGAAAACTTTTAGGTAAAATCTGCATGTGCAATGTCTAGTCCATATGTATTTAGCAACTTAGGAGAATTATCTCATCTCTCTTGACATGTTAAAAGTTCTACACCTAAATTAACTTTTATCCTTATTGGTATTATCTATAAGAAAGGGTTTCTTAACTTCTAAACAACTTAAGTTTATTTGTGGCACTATATCTATTTGGTCTTCAATCTCATCAGAGTTGAGAAGGAATTAAATTTGTTTTTAGAGTAAATAGGAATTGCATGTTAGCAGCCTCCAAAAAATAAAAATAATGACAGAAACTGTTTGCTGCCTGAACAGTCACCCATAACTCTGTGTAACTTGGACCAACATCTTCAGCCTCTGGCTCAGAATATTTGACAGACATATATGTGAGGGAAGAACTATTTAGGACTTGCTTACCCTGTCTTGGCAGAACACAGCAGATGACTTGTCCTGCATTTAATCTTGTCCATTTTTGGCAGAATTTTTCTGTTGTGAAGGAAGGGTATTTTCTTTAGTCAACTGGTTTGTTTGCCACATTTGTTGACAACTCCATATGGAGGTTCTTCAATGCTCATTGTCTTTGAGTCAGGATGCTGCCAGGAAATGACTTGTCACATTTTCAAAGAATCCTAAAAATAATAAGGACCCTTTAAAATGCCATATTCTGTAAGTCTCTGAAGGTTTGAAGACTACCTATCTTTATATTATTGGTCTGTCTACAAAATCATATCTATCTGTTACCCCTAGGATGTATACTCCTGTGATAAATTAAACTAGTGTCTGGCATGAGTATGAGTTGAATAACTAGCAATCAACTTGCATACCTAATATCCTAACCATTTTTTAATAGCAGTTTAAAAGTATTGGAAGTAACCTTGACTTCTACCAATATACTAAAGCAATGTATCAAGAATACTTATTTTGCATCAATACACAAATCCTATTCCAGAGTTAAAATTAACCTTGAGAATAACAAATAAAACCGTAAATTGAGTAGATTCAATAATCTACCTTTTTTTTCTATTCCTAAAATATATCCCTGTATATTCCATGTTTCACTTTCAATAAGAACATTAATAACAAACATCTCCCAATTACAATAAAATTTCATAGTCATAGCAAACAACCAAAAACATACCCAACCCCCTTTAAGGAAAATTACAGGATTTCTTCTAGCTGACATTTTGGACATATAGAAATCTCGCAGGGGGCCAAAATAAAATTGGAAAAAAATTGGTTCATGAAGCAAGCAATAGCATTTGTGGTCAAGTCTTTGAATATTGAGATATTTCAGGCTTAATAAGAGTCTTCTTTGGAACAATCTGAAATGCTGGGCTAATTAGGATTAGTAGCTTCCTTCAAAGATCTTTTGGGAGCAGGCTTTGATGAGAAACAGCAATTGAAGCAGTTGAGGCAGGAACAGGAAGAATGCTGGAATATGCAAGATGCTGGAACAGATGTATCATTGTCTCAGCATGCTGAAAATGATTCTGTTATTTTGATCCAGCATCTCTGTTGTCCAGTTCTTTTGTTCTGCAAACATATAATTTCTCACAAGCATTATAGTGCTCTAAAATTATGAATATATGAGATATGCAGGATGAACCTAAACTTTAAGCGAATTTTATCTATGCAATTAAAAGATTAACATAATACATTTTGAGGATATTATAGCCAAGGATTATTGGCCAATATTGTTGGGATTCTGGAGACATATTTTATGTCTCAGTTTTAGAGTTGTTCCCATGTAAAGGGATCAGAACAATATAAATTACTATTTTTATAGAAAATACAATCATTTTCATCTTGAAATCAAAACAAGGTTGAATAGATTTGGGTTCTTATGTGCCTGTTGTATTAAGCCAAGCTGCTACCTATTTACCTAGAGAAACCTCCCACTACAGAGAAAAGCTGGTTGCCTTGAGCAACACATGTTTCAAATAACTTTACGTAAACTCCTTTTTAATTTAGAGTATAAACATACTGTAGGTATCTTATATCTGTTTAGAGTTTAGCCCCAGATATTTATATATATTGTAGCTATTTGTCCTATCCCCCCCTTTTTTTTATAGAATGGGCAGTTATGCCTTTATAGCCAAACTTTATTTTAATTTTCTTTTACAATTAGCATTTGAAAATACCCTAGGCATCTTCTACCTGGGCTTTACATGGAGAGTGGCTGTTTTTCGGCTTGCCCCTTTTTTAGACAGGATGGGCAGTTATGCCTTTATAGCTGAACTTTATATAAACTCTCTTAGCATTAGCATTTAAGTATATCCCTGAGCATTTTGTATCTCGGTTTTTACATTGGTTTTGGCTATCTTTGCCTTGCCTCCTTTTTGATATGGGATAGACAGTTTTGTTCATTAAACATATGAATATAATTTTTGAGTTTTTAGGACTAAAGTAGGTTGACATGTACTTTGCCATCTTTAAGCCTCTTGTGTCTTTTTTACATATGCATGACCAACATTTTTCCCCTGTGAAAATGTTTCACGTTTAAAAGGATAAGGCAGTTTTCAGAGCAGTGTGACGACATCTCTCTTTACATAAACCTAAAATTTATGTAAATCCAGCCTTTAGACCAGTAAGGATACAATATCTATTATTAAGAAAAAAGAATGTACATGGTAACTTTAAGTTTACCATTTGAGTCTTAGACTAACTCCGTAAATGGTTAAACAGCAGGAGTTAACATCCTGGTTTTTATTATGTAAATTACCTTGATGCTGAACTCAGATACAGGCCTGTTTCTTTTTACTTTGTGTTGGAAAGAAAGGCATATGCCTTCACTCACTTGTTCATATGCGTATATATATGTATATATATGAACATATATATGTATATATGTATATTTATTTATATATATTCATATATATATACCTTTTTTTTTCAAATCAGTATCAGTGTAACTCAAAGCCTTTAAATGAAAATCAATCAAAGAGACAAGAAAATTTTAAGTTTGGGGTCTGTTGTGCCAATTTATGCTGTTACAAACAAAGCACAGTTGGTTATTTTAGTTGAGATGTTTCATTAAATTGGAGGACCCTTACTAGAAAGAGCTGACAAATATATTGCAACCAGAGAGCTTTGAATTTTAGCTGTTATTAATTTAATTCCTAAAATGAGTGCCCTTTTTCTGGTCTGTAACTCAGTATTCCAAACCTTGCTTTTTCTTCTTCATTTTCTCCTTCTACTTTCTTGGAGAAGGCATGGGGAAGAACCAAGACCATTAAATATACTGCAAACAGATCTGTTACTGTGACAGCCAAATGAAGCCAAAAGGGATTAAAATAACACCTGCCATGGCAATTCTTTATTTTATTTTATTTTAGGTGTACTTTAGGCCAAACTCTGACTAGAGGGTTATCTGCCTCCAGTTCCTTTCTTTCCTGCCATGGCTGTGGAGCTCAGTCAGTTGAGCCAGCCACAGTATGAAGGAGACATACTTGTTTACCCCTTAGTTAACCTGCAGCAGCAGGCAGTTTTGTTAAGTCTTATGTCTGCAAACAGAAGGCTGTCTTTTGATCCTGGACTGTATTAAGAGTCTCTCTTAAAGACACAGTAATAGATCTGGGAGTTTTTAGGTTTTATCACTGGGAGCTTATTCCCCTACCAAATTATGAAATAATATGATTTAAGGAGTGTGGATACTTAGATTAGTTGGGTGCCATTTGTTGTAGATGATGATTAATATTTACTAACAATTATATTTTAGTAATGCTGATGTTAATCCGAAATAGCTGTACACCCAAATCATCACACAGATACTGGATTTATATAGTTAACCAAGAACAAAATGCTGAGCAATAGTTACTCCATCCTAAAAGTCCAAGCCCTCAGACTTTCCTAACATTTAGTTTTCACCACATTATACTTCCTTTTAGGCCCAGTCCACCCCTCCATGTGGCCATTCCAAGACTTTTCCTAGAGCTCTCTCTCCTAGCTCTCTTCTCATCCCTTCCCCCCCAATCATTTCCTTCTCTCTGTCTACTCCCCTTTTTCCTGTTCTCTGGCTCTTCTCTTTGCACAAAATTGTGTCTAGTTGTTTTATTTTGGCCTGTTTTCACATACAGTTGAGACAGGATGCTTAGAATAAATATCAAAATGCAATATCCAGATTGAAACCAGAGACTGTGAGGGGAGGAGAATTCAACATTTGAATGAACAAGGGTAAGGTGTATACATTTCAAAAGATTATGCCAAAAACACCCACAGTCCAATATTACACAGACAGAGACCTTAAAACTCCCAGCTCTAAATGGGATTTCCTTGTGTTTCATAAGAAAATGTCACAAATGCAAAAGAGATACTGGACACTGAGGAAATACCTTCATGGAAATCTCAATATTCTCTAGTTGCTAGTTGTCTGAGAGGCAGAATGATGCAATGAAACAGTTGAAAGCTAGTAAGAATTTCAAAAACAGTTATTAAAAGGGCCAAAAGGACAGCCTGCTTGAGAAAATTCTGAGCAGTTTTACATGCCTCAAACTGGGCAGCTAAAAGCACACATCTCAGAGATGACAGTTTCTGTGTCCAAGACTCTTAGTTCAGGAAAAGTGTAACTTGTAATTAATAAAGTCACTTGTCCTGGATATGTGACTTTCACATTATCACAGATTCCACTATTATTTTTTAAATGCACAGATATGTCCTCAGTCACTGAATTACTTACCAAGAAAATGCTCCCTGACCAAACAAATCTTTGAACAAAAAGCATTTAATTGGGTCCTTGTCTTTAGTTTTACAGAGACCATCCAGGATGTCATGTCAGCAATAATCATCTTGTGGTAGACCTTCAGCAGAACTGAGAGTTTTTATACAACAAGCAGCAGGCAGAGAAATGTAGACAGAGATAGAAAGAGCTAGAGAGACAGATTCAGAGAAGTACAGACAGAGACCAACAGAATCAAACATAAAAAGTGACAGAGACTGAGAGACTGAAACTCTATTCTCTCTGGTCACTTTCATTGCATATCAATCTCAATGAACACCCTCCTATAACATAACTCCAATAGGAATTGTATTATTTAACAAGGCCATACATTATAACCCTTTCCTGACATTTGCTTACTGGGGACCTAACATGTAAATTGATAATTTTGGGAGACATTGCAATTTAAAACATAGGAAGTGGAAGAACATGGAGGGACTTCTAGGCTAAAAGAACATAGTTATCAAGATAGTTTTTCATTCAATAAAATGATTAAAGTTTCAGCAACTTCCAAGGTATAAAGATGGGACTGACAATCTTTGGCGAAAATGTGGAATATTTACTGAATTCTTAACTGAATAAAGAAGCATCATTCAGTTAAGAAAATGACAGCATGATATTTTCAGGGAAATGGATGGAATCAGAAAAAAACATCCTGGGTGAAGTCCCTAAAATTTAGAGAGGCAAATATGGTATTTATTCACTTATTATGAAGTCTCCTAATTGTGGGGGATAAATTTTCAATAGGCCATCTATTGTGACCAAACAAGTGTTTCAATATCGGAATTTAATTCTTTGGCCAGGGTATCATACAGAAATTTTCAAGCAACCCAGGCTATTGTTATTTAAATATATTGCTCTCTGCCATCAACTGATAGATCAGTGCCATAATCTTGGATCCACAGAGATGGGATTTCATGCAGAGACCCACAGTCCGATATTGTGCAGAGAGAGACCTTAAAACACCCAGCTCTAAATGGAATTTCCCTATGAAATTCTCCCTCCCCTCAGAGCTCTGGGAAGCCTGCAGGGGAGGAGGTAGGAAAAGTGTCATAAGTAGAGGGAATTGAGGACACAAGAAGAACAATGCCCTGAGAATCAGGCTGTAGAGTTAGATGATGCAGCCAGTCCTGGTGAGACCTGAAAAGCTAGGGTCAGATAGAAGGGGAAGGAGGAACTTCCCTATCATGGAACTAGAGAGAGGGCAAAGGGTTAGAAGAAGGAGGTTGTGTGGGTCTGGAAGGAGAAGAGTGAGGGGCAGCACAGGTGATACATAGTGAACAAGTCATAATAAACAAATATGAAAGAAAAGCTGTCATCAAGGGGATGAGGTATAGACCTCTTAAGGACTGATGATTTCCTCTTGGAGGTGGTTGCAGGGTACAGCAAGGATGAACTCTGTTTTCTTTAAGGGACTTGGACTGAGATTCTGATCATGTTCCAATGAGTAGATGAACAACACATAATTGAATTGGTGTATTTTAAACAACAACAACAAAAATTAGTGTGACACGTGCTTGTGAATTTGAATCTGGTAGCAATTGAAAAGGAGTGTATTGTATATTTTATGATATTCCCACATAATCAGTAAAATTATATGTTGTCAACTTATGGAATGACTATGAAAATGGAGAAAATATTCCGCTGAACAAACATTAACACTACATTTAGAGGGTTTGTCTGGAGTACCACTAAAGGAAACACAGCTGCTCTTGTTTCATAGGCACATATTGTGGACCCATTTATCTGTTGAAGGCCCAGGTGTAACTGTAAACCCCAGGACCAGGAGGATTGATCAATGACCACTGAGTGGGACATAGCTTGCTGGAGAGAAAGCATGATCAGCCCTACATACATCAATCTGATCAAGCTGATAACACACTACACAGCATTGATAGTTCCTGTCCAAGACTCTTAATTCAGGAATAGTGTCACATATTTCTTTTAAGAGGTCAGTAATAAAATTGCCTGGAATGACAGAAAAATGGAATTTTGACATCACAATGCTAGTATGACATCTCAATGGGGTTATCGTCTCAATATGCTATTATAACATCACATTGATATTATGACATCACAATGCTATTATGATATCACAATGGTGTTATGACCTCATATGGTATGATATCACAGTGAAATTATAACATCACTATAATAATATAACATAGCAATGCACTTATGACATCACAATGCTATCATGGAATCACATTTTGTTATATCAAAATCATGGCATCACAGTGCTATTAGACTTCATTGTGGTATGACATCACAGTGCAATTTTCACTTCACAGTGGCATTATGATCTCAAAATACTTTTACATCATCACAATGCTTTTATTACTTCACAATGATATCATATCAGAATGCTAAAATGAAATCACAATGTTATTTTGAAATCACAATGCTAATATGACATCACAATGTTATTATATCATCACAATGACATGACAACACAATTGTGTTATGACATAAAAATAGTATAATGGCTTCACAATGGTATTATGTTGTAGGTGATGATTAATATTTACTATTGCTTTACCTTTTTTTTTAATGCTTGCTGTTAATTCTAAATAGTTATATAACCAATTCACCACAGAGAGACTGGGCTTATTTAATTAACTTAGAACACATGCTGGTCAATATTTACTCCCTGCTAAACCTTCAAGCCCTCATAGTTTCCTAACATTTGGATTTTACCCATTATATTTGCTTTTTGTGAAGTCTTAGGTCTGGTTCATTCTCTCCATGCTTTTGCAATATCCTTCCTCCCACTATACAAGCTCTGCTCCCTTGCCGTCTCTCCTCCCTACTCCCTATCATTTGATGCCATCTGACTCCTCCCTTCACTCAATATTGTGGCTAGTTGATTTATTCTGGCCTGTTTACACAAAATTGAGAAAGGATGCATAGAATAAGTAACACAATGCAATATCCCAATAGAAACCAGAGAGTGAGCAGTATAAATCAGCATTTGAATGAACAAGGGAAAGATGTATACATTTCAAAAGAACATTATACCTGTAATGTTATGACAAATCACAAGGCTCTGATGATATCACAATGGTATTATGACATCAAAATTGGGGTTATGACCTCAATATGCTTTTATGACATCACAAGGATATTAAGACGTCACAATGCTATTATGACATAAATTTATTATGACATCTCAGTGGTATTATATCATCACAATGATGTCATGATATCTCAAAGCTATTATGACATCACCAGTCTATTATGGCTTCATACTGTCATTATGACATCACAGTGGAATTTTGAAATCACAAATTCATTATGATCTCAACATGCTATTATGATATCACAGTGACACTTTGACATCATAACGATAGTATGACTTCACAATTGTATTATGATACCACAATGCTATTCCAATATCATTGTGGAGTGACATCACAATGGAACATTTGACAGCACAATGGCAGTATGACCTGAAACATAGTATTATGACATCACACTGCTCATATGAAATCACAACAGTATTATTTTTTCACAATGGTATTACGACATCACAATGCTCATATGACATCTCTTTGCTATTATGATACCACAATGATATAATGACATGACAATGGTACAACATCACAAAGGTATTATTTCACAGTGCTACTATGACATCACAATGGTATTTTGACTCCACAATGCTATTATGATATCCCAATGTTATTATGACATCACAATAGTACAACGAAACACTATTACAACATGATTGTGGTATGACATCACAATGAAATTTTGACATCACAATGGCATGATGACATTAAAATGTTATTACAACATGATTGTGGTATGTAAATCATAATTCTATTATGACTTCACAATTTTTCAAAAATCTCAAAGGTATTATCACAACACAATTGTATGACATCACAAAGCTATTATGATTTTACAATGCTAATATGAAATCACCATGGTATTATGACATCACAATGGTATTACATCATCACAATGCCAATATGACAACACAATTCTTTGTGACACCTCAATGCTATTATGACTTCACAATGGAATGATATTTCAATAGTATGACAACACAATAAGATGACATCACAATACTTTTATTTCATCTCAATTATTTTATGCCATCAAAATTTTATTATGACAATAATTTTTTTTCAATGCAGTTTATTCAGGAACATTGAACAATCATCTGGCCCTGGGGAAAGCCAGCCCACAGCTTAAATAGCCTCTGGGTAGCCAACCCCAGTGTGTGAAGTGGGCAATGCAGATAGGTCCACATACATGGAAGCAAGCCAGATCTTCAGCCTTAGCAAAATGTGGAATTGTTCCTGACAGAGAGCACTCACCATCGGGAAGGTGGAAGGCAGAAACCAGCTCCATCTTTAAGGCGCAGCATTGCATCTCTCTACATTTCCCCCTTTTTATTTTAGACGCATCAGGTCTGATCTCTGATATTAGAAATAAATTGGGACTTTGTACTGATGTTCATTTAGGAGTATTCCACCCAAAAAGCATCAGACCTGTCTGATACCTTTTTCTCAGAGGCAGGACCTGGGGCATCAACCCAAATGCAATCAGACTTGCTCTTCTCTGAGTCGAAAGTGGCTGACCCTGAGTGCAGTGCTTAGCCTCGAATCCTGAGCATAACATTTTAGCTTTTTATGGTAGCCAACCATGCTTGGGGAGACTGTCCTGCTTCAATGGCTGTAAAGGCCTGAATGGTCATGGCTGCATTACTCTGTTGTGAGACACTAATCTTGCATTTTTACCACAGGCAAACCAAGGAGACCAACACCAGAAGGCCTGCTAACGCTCCCATGCCCGCCCATTCCTTCAGATAATTCATGGCTGCAGCAATCCATGATGATAATCCTGTGGCTAGTCCTGCGTCCACTCTGGTAGAATTTACCGTGACAATGGCCACTCTCAGCTGATCCATCGTAGTATCGAATTCTCCAGTCCAATTACCTAAAATATAGCTCGACAATTGTTTAGACAGATTTGCAGCACGGGAAAAATTCTCATATTGTATGCTAGTGACACAAAGTCCAGCATACTTCCATTGACAGCCAAGTTGTGTGATTTGCCATAGGGTAACAATTTGCTCCTGCACGAGGTCAATCCTCTGATTGAACACCATCAAGCTTCCTTTTAGTTGAGCATTAATTCCTTTTTGTACATCTAAGGCATGAGGTACATTAGCTAAAAGATTATTCAGGGTCTGAGCAGATTGCACAGTATGACTCATGGCTAATGCCACAGTGGTAGCTCCAACAGCCGCCAAGGAGATGGCAGTAACAATGGTGGCTGTAGTTCCAAGATCCCTTTTCTGTCTGAAGAGAGTCATAGCATGAGGGGCATCAATGGGCACAGGCACCCAGCAAGGCATGCGAGTAACTAGGGAATACCTAAATTCACTAGCATTCCAGCATTGGGCAAAAAAGCAAGTATCATTACCACAATTACTTAGTTCTATCTGGCTAATAATGAATAAAAATGGGGGTTATAAACAAACAGGTGTGGGCTTATAGGAAATATTATGAGAAGCCTTAACCCCCTCATTGGAACATCCTGCATCAGTTCTAGAACTAGCAGTGGTGGAGTCCGAGGTCTGAGTAGGTTCAGAAGACCATTGCCCCCAGGGGTAGGACATGCTCCATGTAAATTGACTAACTACATGTTTTCCTCCACTTTTGAAAGTCCTTTGAGGTTCTTAAATTATTTTTCCCCTTTTTTTAATTTTTCATCATTTACACTTTATTCATTCTGCATCCCCCCATAAGCCCCTCCCTCCTCCCCTCCCAAGCCCACCCTCCCTCCTCCCTCTGCTTGCATGCCACTCCCCAAGTCCACTGATAGGGGAGGTTCTCCTCTCCTTTCTGATCTTAGTCTATCAGTTCACATCAAAAGTGGCTGCATTGTCCTCTACTATGGCCTGGTTAGGCTGCTCCCCTCCAGGGGGAGGTGATCAAAGAGCAGGCCAATCAGATTATGTCAGAGGCAGTTCCTCTTCACATTACTATGTAACCCAATTGGACTCTGAACTGCCCTGGGCTACATCTGTGCAGGGGTTCGGGGTTATCTCTATGAATAGTCCTTGGTTGAAGTATGAGTCTCTGGGAAGTTCCCTGTGTTCAAATTTTCTTGTTCTGTTGCTCTCCTTGTGGAGACCCTGTCCTCTCCAGCTCTTACTATTTCCCAGTTCTTACATAAAATTCCATTCACTCTGCCCAACAGTTGCCCATCAGGCTCAGCATCTGCTTTGATAGTCTGTAGGGCAGAGGCTTTCAGAGGCCCTCTGTTCCTAGGTTGTTTCCTGTTTTCTTCTTCTTCTGATGTCCATCCTCTTTGCCTTTCCAGATAGGGATTGGACATTTCAGTAAGGGTCCTCTCTCTTGTTTAGTTTCTTTAGATGCACAGGTTTTAGTGGGTTTGTCCTATGTTGTATGTCTATATGAGTGAGTATATACCATGTGTGTCTTTTTGCTTCTGGGATAACTCACTCAGGATGATCGTTCCAGATCCCACCATTTACCTGCAAATTTCATGATTTCCATATTTTTCATTGCTGAGTAATATTCCATTGTGTAAATGTACCACAATTTCTGCATCCATTCTTCAGTTGAGGGGCATCTGGGTTGTTTCCAACTTCTGGCTATTACAAAGAAAGCTGCTACAAACATGGTTGAGCAAGTGACTTTTTTGTGTACTTGAGCCTCTTTTGGATATATGCCCAGGAGTGGTATGACTGGATCTTGAGGAAGCGTTATTCCTAGTTGTCTGAGAAAGCGCCAGATTGATTTCCAGAGTGGTTGTACAAGTTTACATTTCCATCATCAGTGGACAACCTCTCCAGCATGTGTTGTCACTTGAGTTTTTGATCTTGGCCATTCTCATGGGTGTAAGGTTAAATCTCAGGGTTGTTTTGATTTTCATTTCTCTAATGACTAGTGAGGTTGAACATTTCTTTAAGTGCGTCTCTGCCATTCGGTATTCCTCTACAGAGAATTCTCTGTTTAGCTCTGTTCCCCATTTTTTAAGTGGATTACTTGGTTTGCTGCTTTTTAGCTTCTTTAGTTCTTTATTTATACTGGATATGAGTCCTCTCTCAGATAAAGGGTTGGTGAAGATTCTTTCCCAATCTGTAGGCGGTTGCTTTGTTTTGATGACTGTTTCCTTTGCTTTACAGAAGCTTTTCAGTTTCATGAGATCCCATTTATTGGTTGTTGCTCTTAGAGCCTGTGCTGTTGGTGATCTTTTCAGGAAGTTTTCTCCTGTACCAATGAGTTCTAGGGTATTACCCACTTTTTTTTCAAGCCAATTTAATGTGTCTGGTTTTATGTTGAGGTCTTTGATCCACTTAGACTTCAGTTTTGTGCAGGGTGATAACTATGGGTCTATTTTCATTTTTCTACATGTAGACATCCAGTTGAAACTGCACCATTTGTTGAAGATGCTATCTTTTTTCCATTGAATGGTTTTGGCATCTTTGTCAAAGATCAGGTGTCCAAAGTGTATGGATTTATTTCTGGGACCTCTGTTTGGTTCCATTGATTCACCATTCTGTTTCTATGCCAGTACCATGCAGTTTTTAAAACTGTTGCTATATAGTACAACTTAACATCAGGGATGGAGATATGTTCAGAAGATATTTTATCCTAGAGGATTATTTTAGCAATTCTGGGTTTCTTGTTATTCCATGTGAAGTTGAGAATTTTTCTTTCCAGGTCTGTAAAGAATTGTGTTGGTAATTTGATGGGAATTGCATTGAATCTGTAGATGGCTTTTTGTAAGATGGCCATTTTTACTATGTTAATCCTGCCAAGCCATGAGCATGGGACATCTTTCCATCTTCTCATATCTTCTTCTAATTCTTTCTTCAGAGACTTGAAATTTTTTTCATACAAGTCTTTGACTTCCTTGGTTAGGGTTACTCCGAGGTACCTTATGTTATTTGTGGCTATTGTGAAGGGTGTTGTTTCCATAATTTCTTTCTCAGCCCTTTTGTCTTTTGTATACAGGAGGGCTACTGATTTTTTTGAATTAATTTTGTATCCGGCCACTTTGCTGAAGGTGTTTATCAGCTGTAGGTGTTCCCTGGTAGAGTGTTTGGGGTCACTCTCATATACTATCATATCATCTGCAAATAGTGATAATTTGACTTCTTCCTTTCCAATCTGTATCCCCTTGATCTCCTTCAACTGTCTTATTGCTCTAGCAAGGACTTCCAGCACTATGTTAAAGAGATATGGGGAGAGTGGGCAGCCTTGCCTTGTCCCTGATTTTAGTGGGATTGCTTTAACTTTCTCTTCATTTAGTTTATAGGCTTGCTGTATATCACCTTTACTATGTTTAGATATGTGCCTTGTATCCCTGATCTCTTCAATATTTTAAACATGAATGGATGTTGGATTTTGTCAAATGCTTTTTCAGCATCTAGGGAGATTATCATGTTTTTTTTTTTCTTTCAGTTTGTTAATATGGTGGTTCACATTGATGGATTTCCCTATATTGAACCACCCCTGTATACCTGGGATGAAGCCTACTTGGTCATAATGGCTAATATCTTTGATGTGTTCTTGAATTCGGTTTGTAAGTATTTTGTGAAGTATTTTTGCTTCAATGTTCATAAGGGAAATTGGCCTGAAATTCTCTTTCTTTGTTGAGTCTTTGTGAGGTTTAGGTACCAAGGTGACTGTGGCTTCATAGAATGAGTTTGGTAATGTTCATTCTGTTTCTCTTTTGTGGAATAGGTTGAAGAGATTTGGTGTTAGTTTTTCATTGTAGGTCTGGTAGAATTCTGCGCTGAAGCCATCTGGTCCTGGGCTTTTTTTGGATGGGAGACTTTCGATGACTGCTTCTATTTCCTTGGGGGATATAGGACTATTTAATTGATTTACCTGGTCCTGATTTACCTTTGGTAAGTGGAATCAATCAAGAAAATTGTCCATTTCATTTAAATTTTCAAATTTTGTTGCATATATACTTTTTAAGTAAGTCCTAATGCTTGGAATTCTTCAGTGTTTTTAGTTATGTCCCCCTTTTCATTTCTGATTTTGTTAATTTGGATGGTGTCTCTTTGCCTTTTAGTTAGCTTGGCTAAGGGTTTGTTGATCTTGTTGATTTTTTCAAAGAACCAGCTTTTGGTTTCATTGATTCTTTGAATTGTTTTATTTATTTCTAATTGATTGATTTCAGTCCTGATTTGATTATTTCCAGCTGTCTGCTTCTTCTTGGTGTGTCTGCTTCTTCTTTTTCTAGGGTTTTTAAGTGAGCCATTAAGTTGCTTGAATGCACTGTCTCAAATTTCTTCTTGAAGGCACTTAGTGCTATGAACTTTCCTCTTAGCACTGCTTTCATTGTGTCCCACAATGAAAGTTTGGGTATGTTGTTTCTTCATTTTCTTTGATTTCTAGACTTTAATTTCTTTCTTTATTTCTTCTCTGACCCAGCTGTCATTTAGTAACAAGTTGTTCAGTTTCCATGTGTGTGTAGGCTTTCTATCATTTCTGTTATTGTTGAGGTCCACCTTTATTCCGTGATGATCAGACAAGATAAAAGGGATTATTTCAATCTTCTTGTATTTGTTGAGGCTTGCTTTGTGACCAACTATATGGTCTATTTTGGAGAAGGTTCCATGAGGTGCTGAGAAGAAGGTAAATTCTTTTGTGCTTGGGTGTAAAGCTCTGTATATGTCTGTTAGGTCCATTTGATTCATGACCTCTGTGTGAGACATTGTTTCTTTGTTTAATATCTGTTTTATTGACCTGTCCTTTGTTGAGAGTGGGGTGTTGAAGTCTCCCACTATTAATATGTGGGGATCTATATGTGGTTTAATTTTTATCAATGTTTCTTTAACAAATGTGGGTGCTCTTGTATTTGGGGCATAGATGTTCAGGATTATGATGTCTTCCTGGTGGAATTTTCCTTTGATGAGTATGTAGTGTCCTTCCCCATTTCTTTTTATTAATTTTGGTTGAAATTCTATTTTATCAGATATTAGAATGGCTACTCCTGCTAGCTTCTTGGTTCCATTTGCTTGGAAAGCAATCTTCCAACCCTTTACCCTCAGGTAATATCTATCTTTGTGTCTTAGATGTGTTTCTTGTATGCAACAGATTGCTGGGTTTTGTTTAAGTATCCATTCTGTTAATCTGTGCCTTTTTATTGGAGAGTTGAGTCCATTGACGTTGAGAGAGATTAATGACCAGTGGCTGTTAAATCCCTTGGTTTTGATGTTGGCTGTGGTCATACGGTTGTGTGCTTGGTTGCTTTTTGATTAACTGTAGTAAGGTTATTTATTTCCTGTGTTTTCTTGGAAAAAAACTTTTTTTTTTTTTTTGGTGGTTGTATTTTCCCTTCTAGTGTCTTCTGTAATGCTGGATTTATTTGTAGATATTGTTGAAATTTGTTTTTGTCATTGAATATCTTGTTTTCTCAGTCTAGGGTGTTTGGCGGGGTATAGTAGCGTGTGCTGACATCTGTGTTCTCTTAGGGTCTGCATGATATCCGTCCAGGCCCTTCTGGCTTTCATAGTCTCTGTTGAAAAGTCAGGTGTGATTCTAATGGGTTTGCCATTATATGTTACTTGGCCTTTTTCCCTTGCAGCTTTTAGTATTTTTTCTTTGTTCTGGATACTTACTGTTTTGATTATTATGTGGCAGGAGGATTTTCTTTTCTGGTCAAATTTGTTGGGTGTTCTGTGGGCTTCATGTATTCTTATCGGCCTCTCCTTTAACTTTGGGAAATTTTCTTCAATGATTTTGTTGAAAATATTTTCTGGGCTTTGGAGAAGGGAGTCTTCTTTTTCCTCTATACCTATTATTCTTAGGTTTTGTCTTTTCATATTGTCTTGGATTTCTTGGACAGTCTGTGTCAGGAATTTTTTGGATTTAACATTTTCTTTGACAGATACATTGATTTCTTCCATTGTATCTTCTACACCTAAGATTCTTTCTTCCATCTCTTGTAGTCTGGTGCGTAGCAACTGTTTGTGCCTGTGTCTGGAGCATAGCTGAGTGATGAAGGCTCGGCCCCGCTGGTCTTTGCTAGACTTTTTCCAGGGAAGGATTGGTGATTTAAGTCAGTATAGTTTCCTTCCTTCCCCGTGGATTCTCTGGAGACAGAGAATTTAGTCTCTCTCTCTCTCTCTCTCTCTCTCTCTCTCTCTCTCTCTCTCTTTGTCCTGTTGTGCACTGCTTGGTCTCTGTCAGCTGGCTGGCTGCAGAAACTGCCTGTGTCTGGAGCACAGCTGAGTGATGGCGGCTCAGTCTCTGCCTTTCCGGCCTAAACTGGTAATTTTTCTGAGACTTTTTCAGAGTGGGGTGCTCAGTGTTGGCTCAGTGCTCTGATATCAGAACAGAAGTTTTCCTCCCTGTGTGTTTGCTCTGGACAGTGAAACTCAATTGCTGGTGCCCTGGTGCCCACAATTCTATCTCAGGCGGGGGAATCAGGTGTGCAGGGCTTTGTGCTGCAGCCTGGATCTCCAGCTCTGGCTCTAGGCTGGCTCCTGGGGTGCCAGTGGAACCCGAGTCTTTTCCAGGGGATATCTTGGTGACCTAAGGTTGGTCCCAATCGTTTCCTGCACCATGGAGTTATCTCTCGACTGAAAATTCCAGTCTCTGATAGTGTGGTGCACATGGTTCAGTCTGGGACCATGACCAGAGACACTGGCTTGTGGCTCTGGGCTGGGGCTGGGGCTGGTGTCCAGCAGCCAAGAGTCTGGGAACCAGGATCTCTTCTGTGGTTTACCCAGGTGAGTTAAAAGCTGATTGAATCCCCCACCGTGGGGTATCCTCTTACCTGGGAAACACAATGACTCTGTTTTATGGCCGCGAGTTTTGATTGCTGGTCACTGTGCTGATCCTGCTGCTGCTCCTCAGAATGAGAGTCCTCCCAGCACCACCATCTTGCCCCTCCTTCTGTGTTGTGTGTTTTCTGCTGCCCAGATTGAGGCCAGACTATGTAGGGCTGCATAGTCTTTCTCATAAGCAAGTTGTTCAGTTGGCCTTTTTAATAAGTGGCTTTGAAACTCTCAATCTCTTTCATCTGTTTCATGACATCATTTTGCCTCTTAGCCAATTAGCACCTGAGAGAATCTTCAGGTTTCCATGGAGATGAGAAAACAAACTTTCCTCAGTGTCCAGTAACTCTTACACTGTGCACATCTGATATTTTCTTATGAAACCCAACAAGTGTTTATCTCATCCCTTTATCAAGATCCCACACCTTTACTCCTATTTACCTCTTTGACAATGTCAGGTAGGAAATGAAAATTTAATGTTTATTTAATTGGACACTTCCTAATTAGGCAAGCTTCAAAGTGATGTGGGATTAAGGGTAAGGTACCCAATGACAAAGTCTCCTACTGTGTTCTTGTATCTGAAATATCCTTGGTTGTGACTTTGAACTGAGAAGTTACTCACATACTTACTAAATGGACCTTATATCCTTATTGATATAATAGGCTAGCAGGGTCTAGCATTTCCTGGGCTATTTTAAGAGCAGGAAAAGAGAAGCAAACCAGAAAATTCCTGGCACGTGTTAGGTAAAACAGAGAAAGATCAGTGTATATAAAAGGAAAACTGAAAGGCAATAAATTCTTTGGCAGCTGGTGCTGTTCCACACTATTGTTGCCAACCCATTGCCTTGCCTGACCTGGCTGGATTATCGGCTCTGTCCTACTCAGTAGTTAGTAAGCAATCCTTCTGATCCAGTTGGTTAAGTTGAAACTGGGCTTTCAGGACAGAGAAATGTGTCCATGTTATATGCCTAAGACAAAAAAGCAACTGTGTTATCTGCTCTGGTCCTCCAGACAAACCCTCTAAACATAGTATTAGAGTCAGGACTGCTTGATCCAAGGTGCCCCCTGAGCTTCTGGGGCCCCTTCTGAGGGAACTGGGTAACACTAATTTATGGCTAGGATTCTCTGATACATAATGAGTTCCTGGAAAGCATGCCTTACAAAGTCAAACTCTGCACTCCTTGAGAGGAATCATTTCTCCATGTTATAAGTCATTATAAAAGTGTTTAACCTACAATTTTTATTGCTTATGTAGAAATTCCATGTTTTATACTATGTTTTCATTGTTCCCAGGTTCAAATTCCTACCCCTGGCACAACAACTCAATTAACTGCCAACCAATTCCACTATGGGAAGTCTTGTTTGGTCACAAGAGATGGCTACTGGAATTTTATCCGCCACTATTAGGAGACATCCTAATAAGTAAATATACACTATATTTCCATTTCTACATTTATTTACTTCGTCAAGGATGAATTTTCCTGGTTCCATTTTTTTTTTGCCTGCAAATATCATGATGTCATTTTCTTAGATAAATAATACTCTATTATGGAAAGATTCCATGTTTTCCCAAAAGGATATTGTCGGTACTATTCTTTCATACTTGGAAGTTGCAGGGACTTTACTCATTATATTGAATGAGAAACTTTCAGGATAACTTTGTTCACTTACCCTATAAGTCCCTCCATCTTTTTCCACTTCTTGGTGATTTGAATTGCAATATCCGCTTAATCTTATCTATTTACATGTTATTTACCCAGTGAGAAAATGTCTCTGAAGGGTTAGGAGGTATGACCTTGTTAGATAATATAATTCCTATTAGACTTACAATAAAGGAGAGTGTGCTGTGAGGTTGACATGCCAATGAAAGTGACTAGGTAGAATTGAGTCTCTCTCTCTCAGTCTGTCAATTTGTATATTTGTTTCTGTGGTCTTGATCTCTCTATTTCTGAATCTGGCTCTCTTGCTCTTTCTCTCTCTGTGTTGGTCTGTCTCCCTCTCTCTGCCTGCAGCTTGTGGTTCAGTATGAAAAGCTATCAGTTCTGCTGAAGGACTACAAGATGATCACTGCTTGCTGAAGTGACATCTTGGATCCTCTCTATAAAAATATAAGCAAGTTTTCAATTCAACATTTTTTGTTCACATAATTGCCTTGATCAGGGATCATTTTCACAGTAAGTAATTCACTCACTGAGGACATATTATCAAATATTAAAGGAACCTGTGATTAAGTGAAACTCATAGGTCAAAGATACCTATTATTTAATGATCACTTTAAAGAAATTGTGATGCTTTTCCTGAACGAAGATTCTTGGATACAGAATCTTTGATCTCTGGGTTGTGTGCTTTCAGCTGCCCAAATAGCAGCATGTAGGGCTACTCACACTTTGTCTCAAGCAGGCTGTCCACTTGGCCCTTTAAATATATGGCTCCTGAAACTTTAACTGGCTTTAACTTGCTGCTTGACATCATTCTTCCTCTCAGCCAATCAGTACCTGAGAGAATTTTGAGGTTTCTCTGGAGATGAGTAAACAAACTTTCCTCAGGTCCATTATCTTTGATCCTGTGTCCAAGTGACCTTTTCTTGTGAAACCCAACTATCCTTTATCTCAACCCTTTATCCAGATCCCACACCTTTACTCCTGTTTACCTCTGTGACAATATCAGGTAAGAAATGAAGATTAAATTTTTATTTAATTGGACAGCTTCTAAGTAGGGAAGCTTCAAAGTAATGTGGGATTAAGGAGAAAGTACAGAATGAAAAGGTGGTCCTTTATTGTGTTCTTGGAACTGAAATTCCTAGGTTTTAACTTTGAATTGAGCAGTCATTCATGTACGCACTAAATGTATCTCCACATTCTTATTGATATAATAGGCTAGCATGGCCTGGGTTTCTCTGGGGTACTGAGTCTCTAAGAGTAGGGAAAAGAGAAGGGATCCAGGTAATTCCTGGGCCTGCTTTGGCTGAAAGTTCAGTGTCTGTAAAAGGAAAACTGAGGGGCTGTAAACTCTTTCACAGCTGGTGCTGTTTCACAGCTTTGTTTACAACCTGGTATGAGCAGGTTTGCCTTCATTGTCCTGGCTGGATTGGAAGCTGTGTCCTTTTTAGTGGTCAATGTGGAACCCTCGTTGTCCTAGTGATTGCAGTTAAAACTGGGCCTTCAGGACAGGAAAAGGTCTGTGTTATATTCCTAGGACAGAAAAGATGTGTTTCCTGCTGTGGTCCTGAAGACAAATCTTCTAAACATGGTGTTGTTCCAGGACTGCTTGTTCAGAGG
Source organism: Meriones unguiculatus (assembly GCF_030254825.1). Classification (NCBI taxonomy): domain Eukaryota; kingdom Metazoa; phylum Chordata; class Mammalia; order Rodentia; family Muridae; genus Meriones; species Meriones unguiculatus. The sequence goes on along the minus strand of NW_026843710.1, from coordinate 15,553,443 downwards.
TGCCACATGAGCTCATGTGGTCTGAGGTAGTTGGGTAACCACTAATTTTTGGCTAGGATTCTCTGTTACATAATGAGTTCCTGGAAAGCATGCCTTACAAGTAAAACTCTGCACTACTTTAGCAGAATCTTTTCTCTATGTTAAAGGTCAATGTAAAAGCTGTCAAGATTTATATTTTTATTACTTATAAAAATATAATGTGATATACGTTACATTCATTTTCCTAGCTTCAAATTCCTACTATGTTTCCCACTAATATTGTTCTTTAAAATTCATCAGTTTTAAGATGTGTTGCTTATATGCTCATTAGAACATTATTATATTTTCAGTGCAAAGTCTCTTAAAGAAAATTGAGTTCTTCCTTGTTGCACACTGACATCACCCAAAGAAGCCATCATTCCTGAAAAGCCCTATACTTCATCTCCTTGATCAGAGTTTTTCTTATGTATTTATTTATTATGATTTATTCACTTTGTTTTCCCTTTGATGCTCCCTCTTTTTTTCTTCCAGTTCTTCCTACAGTCCTTCTCCTACCCTTAGGCCCTTTATAAACTTCTGTGATAAGTGATGTCCTCATCCCCCTTCTAACTGACTCTAGCTAATCAGGTCTCATCATGGCTGGCTATATCATCTTCCTCTGTGGTCTGATTCTCAGGGTTTTGTTCCTGTGTCCTCTAATTATGTGGGTCTTATGTAAGTTCCATGTCTTGTGTCTTGTTCCTTGTCCTGTAGTCTTCCTAGAGCTCTAAGAGGAGGGATAATTTCATAATGTATGTTTTAAGTTCTCTCTCTGTATAATAACCAACTATGGTTCTCACTATGCAATCCAATTTGATGCAGAAGTAACATTGCACTGATCTATCTTTTGGGGGAGAGAGCAACATATTTTAATAACAATATCCTGGGTTGCTGGAAAATTCCCGAAGGAAGCCCTGGACCCACAACTCAATTAACTGACACCTGATCTCCCTCAAGGGACACTGGTTTCTTCACTTTATCCCTCAATATTAGTAGATCTCCTAATAAGTGAATACATAACATATTTGTCTTTTTGCATTTTAGTTACTTCACCCAGGATGATTTTTTCTAATTCCATCATTTTGCCAGAAAATATGATATCATTTTATTTGCTGAAGAATCCTCCATTATGGAAGTATTCCAAATTTTCCCCAAGGAGTTTGTCTGTCATGTTCTTTAGTCCTTGAAGGGTGCTGGGACTTTATTAATTGTATTGAATGACAAACTTTCCAGATAACTATGTTCTTTTAGCCTAGAAGTTCCTCCATTTTCTTCCACTTCTGGTGATTTGAATTCCACTGTCCTCTTTAAGCTAATCTATTTACATGTGGGTTTCCCCAGTAAGGAAATGTCTGGGATGGAATAGGAGGCATGCCACTGTTATATAATTTAATTCCTATTGGAGTCATATTATAGTAGGGTTTGCGGTGAGGTTGTTTTCTCAAAGAAAGTGACCAGACAGAATGGGGTCTCTGTCTCTCAGTCTCTGTCACATTATATCTTTGTTTCTGTTGGTCTAGGTCTCTCTATTTAGGAATCTGTCTCTCTAGTGCTTTCTCCCCAGTGAGTAAATATCTGGGAATGTGGGATTAAGGGGACGTGTCGAATAACAAGGTGGTCTCTTACTGTGGTCTTGGATCTAAATTTTCTTGGGTTGTGACTTTGAACTGAGCAGTTACTAGTATACTGACTAAATGTATCTTTATATTCTTATTGATATAATACAATGGCAGGGTCTAGGGTCTGGGGTAATGAGTCCTTAAGAGCAGGGAAAAGAGAAGGTAACCTACAAGTCCTGCAGGCTAGTCTAACAGGGTCCACATGAAAGAGGGATTGTAAATGGGGGGAAAGAGATGAGATGAATGAAGACAAGAAAAATTCCTGATCAAGTCTCAGTTTACTGAACATGCAACAGTGCATAAAAAACAAAGGGTACAAGGAATTTTTTTTCACAATAGCAATACATCTGTGCCACCTGGCAAGGCATCCAGGATTTCACTCAGGTTTGTTCTCTGTTTCCCAAGGTTGTAGGGAGCTTGCTATCTACTTATCAGGCTCAGAACACCCTACTTGCAGAGACCACCAAGGACAGTCACTGAGACATGGAACTTGCATAAGACCCACATCTGCCATGGCAAAGAGGCAGAATTACAATTACTAGACTCCTTCAGTTTTTCCTTCTTTATTTTATGGAGAGCCTGTCTTAGATTGGAAAAATGTGCATTTTTCCTTACTCATCATCAAGGTCTGGGATGCAATTTTTATGAGCCTCTGTCTTAGGTTGGAAAAACCACTATTTTACTCTTACATGTAATTGACTTACCTCCATATTAAATGAGGTTGTTAGAGATCTTTATTTTCAATTCATGCAACTGCATTTGTATGCATTGAAGTTGTTGAAAAAGTAACTGTAGCACAAAAGGAATGCAGGCACAGGCCAACAAACCCATTCCTGAAAGTATCAGTCCCCACTTAAGCACAGAGTCAAAGGATGGAAAGCACATCCTAAGGCTACTAAATATATCCCAGGCTGTATTGGCCAATTCTAACTTTGGTTTCTTGGCAAATTGTATATTATGGATCTTATTTCTCATCTTTAACATATCCAATGAGAAGTTTTTGCTAGACCAAATACCAGCAATGTAATTCTGAACCTGAGTCCAATTAAATTCTGTTTCATCATACCAAGAATAAGAACTCTTAACAGGAATCATAACAAAAGCAGGTTGCTTAACAACTAATACTGAAAGAGTATTATTATTAGCACTACCACAATTATTAAGATTGTAATACATACATTCAATTGAATAGGTATCATTGTCCTTAAAACTTCTTACTACAATTTTTCCAAGTAGCAGTAAATAAGGAGGATTAACACATGCGAAAACAGAAGTATACTTGAATAATTTAGCAAAGCTGCTTTTATTCCCAGAGAGAATACCAATATATCCCAACGCATCCCCCAATTTCCATACATAGGTTTGCCAATTTGAATTTGAATTTCTTCAAAGTCCAGCACCAAAGTATTTTTCTAAAACAGATGCAAAATTCTTAATGCCCTTGAGGATAAACCAGTCCAGTCCATGACTGTAAATACAGGGTCAGAGTCCAAGGAGTAGATGGTGGGCATTTATCTGATGCATCGTGTCCAAGGAACCATCAGTGGAAGACAGGTATGTTGATCCCTTTTCTCAAAGGGTGGGTAACTCATTGGAATTGTAAGACTGTCATACTTAACTCCCTGAGGAAGGGACAATAATATCCCACCAATGTTCCCCTCTGCCTGTTTCCAAAGGGAGTTTTCAGCTGCCTTCTCAACATTAAAGTTGTAGGCATTCCGACCTATGACCTAGACATGGGACACTGGTAAGCTGTCCTGATAATTACTCTCTCTGTTAAAACAAAGAAGATGATCTCTCCCTATTCCTGAAAATTTAAGAGTCTGTTTTACTTGTTTTCCTTCAAAAGCAGAAAAACCCTAAAACCAAGCATTGTTGACATAAACAAGGACTTCTGGATCATCCTAGGAAACTGGATGTGGTACAGATGAATTAGCAATGTAAGCCCAATCAACAGTCATAAAGACTGGAGGGGTCTTCATTGTAATCATTATCGTTAACAGGAGAAAACTCTTCGTCCACTTGTCATGCCAGATTTTCCAGTAGCCATTGAACTGCATTAATTTCCTGTGGAAAAGACAAACAGATCCTCATCCCCATGTGAGTATAGGGTTGGGTCCATGCCATTGATTTGGTAAAGGATTCCTGCATTTTACTTTAGCAAAATTTTCTTGGTTTCTCTGAGCCAATATCTATCTGCTGCAGATTTACCATGCTTATCCAAATTTTAAATATTCAGAATAAAAACAACATGGTTATAATGATTCTTAGGTGTCCAGGGAAGTAGCTCACCCTTCCTTATTCCTTCTAAATAAATCTTAATTGTATAGCGGGTATGTTCTAACATGCCTTGTCTTTGAGCATTGTAAGTTATTTTAGTTATATGAAAAACTTGAAACTGTTGACAAAATCTTATAAATGACTTGCTAGTATATCCTGTACAATTGTCCAGTTTGAATTGCTTAGGAACTCCTAAAACATTAAAAGCCTGTAGACAAGGAGAAATAACATTCTTTTCAGCTTTTCCTTGTTGAGGCATGGCAAAAATAAATCCAGAATAGGTATCTAGGCAAACCTGTATATATTTTAATTGTTTAAATTCAGGAATATGAGTAATATCCATTTGCCAAAACTGATTTGGAAACCATCCTTTAGGATTGACTCTCAAATGAAGAACAGGGTGAAATTGAGGACAAGTACTGCAAGCCTTAACTATACTACAGGCCTGTTCCTTAGTCAATACACACTTAATTCTCAAGGTTTGACTATTAAGATTATGCATATTATGAGCATCCTAGGCTCTTTTTAACTGTGAACAATATGCTTTGGAGATTTTATATAGCAATGGATTTCCTTTAGAGAGGGGTCCTGGCAACTTAGAATGAGCACTCAAATGTCCTATAAAAAAGGGAAATTTTTTTTTGTATCAAATTTTGAATTTGTAAAACTAAAATTCTAGCAGGAGATGGCTGAATTTGACCTGCATTCTTTAACCAAGGCAAAAACTGAGCTACATATGCACTATCTGTAAAAATGTTCAAAGACTGCTTTTTAAAACTTTGAAACACAGCCAATACTTCACATAACTCTGCTATTTTCATAGAGTTGTTAATCACTGGAAAATATATTGTTTTTCTTTTATAAGCATAGGCAGCAACACCAGATAATGAACCATCAGTAAATACTGTTAATATAGCAAGAAATGGGCTAACTTTTGTTTTAAATGGAAAAAATATAGGATGCCCCTATAAAAAATGAATTATTTTTTTTTGCTTGTGTGTGTGTGTGTGTGTGTGTGTGTGTGTGCAACCATTTGGATTCTGTCATAATAAGCTTATATATGTTAAAATGCCATATTTATTTCATCTCTGACAAATCTGAGGGCCAGCATGCTTGAGTTACTCTTTGTCTACCTTTATCATCTGCTCTAAACTTCATCCTATAAGACAGGATCTTGTTATCTTGGTTTTGGCATACTTTTTCTTTAAATATATTTTTTAGAACCAAATTTTAGGTATGTTTATATAGGAAAACTTTATGGTGACCCATTTTAGATTTAACCTTAAAAAACAACCTAAATGAAGAGACTAGGTAAATCTCAATCTTGCACTTAACTATAATCTTTAGCATGACTTTAAATATGCACTTTTTAAGCTAAAATCAAAACAAAACTTTTAATTAAACATAATTTATAAAGTGGCTAGTAAATCTTATTAATCCTATCATATTGTATTAAAACTCAATAGCAAAAAATTAAAGGACAAAAGTTTTATTTAACATTAAACATGGAAGTAAATTTAACATGTAGCCCTCAGCAAAAATGAACTATTCTGTCCATACCAAATCTATAGCCAAGAAAGAAACAGCATTAAATCATTTCATTACTAGCAACAAGGCATATATTTTATATAAAAGTTAACAATGATATGTATACAACCCTGCATAATCCTGGGCTAACATGGAAGTGTAGTCCTTTTTTCCCTGTAAAAGAGCATAAGCAAACATTTTGCATTGAAGAATCTCCAGGCTTTTTAAATGAAGAACAACATATTTTATAGTTATTTTCTTAAAGGATATATTGTAATGACTTAAGTTTTGTTTAATTGACTTAAACGTCATGGCTTGGTTCTACTTTGTAAACTTAATAAAATAAATATCAAGGTTTTTAATTTCCCCCAAAGGGTTGAGAAACTTTTAATTTCTTTGTTAGACTGCCCATGGGTTATATTTTTTAATTTTATTTTTTTCTTATCAGTTACATTTTATTAACTCTGTATCTCAGCCATGTCCCACTCCCTCATTCCCTCCCAGTTCCAAGCTCCCTTCCTCATCTCCACTGTGCCCCTTTCCAAGTCCACTGATGGGGGGGATCTCCTCCCCATTCATCTGATCCTGTTTTATCAGGTATCTTCAGGACTGGCTGCAAAGCCCTCCTCTGTGGCCTAACAGGACTGCTCCTCCCTTTGGGGGGTGGGGAGGTCAAAGAGCCAGTCGTTGAGTTCCTGATAGAAATAGACCTTGTTCCCCTCACTATGGGAAACCAATTGGTTACTGAGCTACATCTGTAGCTGGTTACAGGCTACATCTGAGCAGAGGTTCTAGGTCATATACAATACCTGATAACTTTAGAATATTTTATAGAATTTAACTCTGATGGTCCAGGACCAAACTCAGAGTTGTTGCTTCAAATTTTCTCATGTCTAAAAATATCCAAGTCTACAGATAAACCTACACACACAGAGAGAGATACATAAGGAACATAGAAATCTGACATTGTCACCTTGGAGTAACCATAATACCCAAGTACAGGGACTTGACCAGCCCCTACAAGTACCACAGACTCCAGAAGGAGTGGAACTCCTCATGGGTCCTCTCCACACACATATATTCCAGAAGGAGGAGAGGCCCTGTGGCCCTTTCCACAGCTTCCAGATGGAAAACAGACACCAGTAGCCTTCTTATTGAACAGAATATGATCCCAATGACCCTCTCTCCTGTTCCCAAAAGAGTAGAACCTTTCTGGTCCCTTTTCTGAGAACTGGAACATCTTCCAGATATCATCTACCAGATTGGAAACTTCCCAATTTCCCAGACCTCACGAGCAAGGGAACAAACCAAAATCTGAAACGAAAACAAAAGCTGGCAGACAAAATCGACAACAACAACAAAAAATAGAGACAAAGACAAAAAAATAAAAATAAACACAGTACCTGCTTTTAAAACATTAAAATATTTAATTTTTTTCCCAAACCTGTTTTTGTAATATTAAAACAAAGCATCCCCTTAGGAATGAAACCATAAAGCACATTTATAATTTTAAAAATGAAAACCAGACATTAAAATTTCCAGTGCAAACAATCCAATTTTATTATTATTATTATTATTATTATTATTATTATTATTATTATTTTGTAATTTTAATTTCCCTAATTCCCTTAATACATGAACTGGTTCCCTTTCTAATTGGACTTTCTCTTGGAGAACAGTAATACCATCCTGCAGTGGTCCCATTTCTCCCTCCACATTTGGCAGGGAAAGCCACAGGGGCAGAGGGCACAGGAGGACAGTCTGAATTATGAGACTTGGCAGTTTCTTCCTCTGAGTTCATTTCATCCTCACTATCTAGATCTTAAATTATTTTCTGCTCTCAAATTACTCAAACCTGTATGAGCTCCTTTATGAATATTTTCAATAACCTTAGAAGTCCTTTTTTCTGCCCATTTGGCTGCTCTAATTTCCCCAAGTAATTCTTTACCTTGTGAGATTTCTTTTCCCAAGTCTCCAGATTGATCCTACCTTTAACTGGGAACCAGGAAGAAACTTCATTTACAAACTAAAGGGTATAAGGATGTTTCTTCCAATTCCTCACCTTTATTAGCATTGACTTTAAATTCGTCATTAACATCTCCCTTATATGTCTCTGTCCCATGATTTCACTGCCTGCCTACCTTGTCTTCCTCCCTGGAATGGGTGGTCATCAAGAAGTACATTTTTTTCTTACACATCCAGAGCTCCAAAAACCAGCCTTTCCCATGTTACCCCTCATTTTCAAGGTCCCTTGTTCTTGTGCCAACTAACCCATCCTTCAGGCTTGTCTAAAAGTTTTGTATGTGAGATTAATATTTGCTAACAGTTATCTTTAATAAACCTTGCTGTTAATCCTAAACAGCTGTATAAGCAAATCACCACAATGACACTGGCTTTATTTAGTTAACCGAGAACACAATAGTGGGTAATTGTTACTCCCTCCTAAACCTCCAATCACACAATAGTGGGTAATTGTTACTCCCTCCTAAACCTCCAATCCCTCATAATTTCCTAACTTTTAGATTTTACCCATTATATTTATTTTTGGTGAAACATGTCCAGTCCATCTCCACATAGTTCCGAGATTTGTCCTCCAGCTCTCTCTCCAAGCTCTCTCACCCTTTTCTCTCACTCCTATCCTGCCCTCTGGCTCTTCCTCTCTTTCCTGTCCTCTGGCTTCTCCCTTTGTACAACATTGTGGCTAGTGGTTTTATTTTGGCCTGTTTATCACAATGCAATATCCGAATTGAACCCAGAGACTGGGGGTGGGGGGAGAAATCAGTATTTGAATGAACAAGGGTAAGGTGTATAAATTTCAAAAGAATATTATACCAAAATTTCCCCCTTTAAATCCAATAAAAGGCTCCTTTTCTTACAATGCAATAATAATTATGAAATTATGAAAACTGTTACGCAAAATCTACATGTGCAATATCCAGTCCATTTGTATTTAGCAACTTAGGAGAAAGTTATCTGATTATCCTATCTATCTTGACAAGTTAAAAGTTTTAGAGCAAAATTAAATTTTATCCCTTTTGGTATTTTTCTGCCCAGTTCACAAACCTCAAAAGACCAGAAATAACTAGATTCTGCTGTAAATACATGAGGTTCATTTTATTACAAACTACTAGCTGCAGCTTGTGCCCACATCCCCCACCACAGAAGAGGTGGGAGCTGAGAGCCACATGCTCAGGTTAGTTGTATGATTTAAGGATTCTGGTCCATCCCAGCATGCCCAAGGAAGGGGTGATTTCTACCTGGCAAGCATCTATTGGTCAAAATGCTACATTTTTAATTGATTGGTTATAGGAAGGTCCCCATACCATTAATGATCTGGTGTCCCTTCCTAGGAGGATGGTACCTTTTCCTAGCAACTGTATCTCTAGTGGGTGGGGAAAGAATGCAGTAAGGCAGGTTCTTTCCCTCAGGGCATTCCTGGGCTTCTCCACCCAGCTAGTTCAGGTCTTAAACTTTAATAATATCTGCTGATTTTTAACCTTTTGGTCTCTCAGGTATTACCTATATGAAAGGATTTCTTAACTTCTAAACAACTCAGGCTTGATTGTGGCACTATAACTTTTTGGTCTTCAACCCCATCAGAGACTTGAGAAGGAAATAAAATCAGCTGTTAGAGTAAATATGAAGTGCATGTTCACAGCCTACAAAAAATAAAAATTAACAGAGATGGTTTGCTGCCTGAATAGTCACTCATATAACTCTTTATAACATTGGAACATCATCTTCACCTTTCAGGCTGAGAATATTTGACAGATGATATGTGAAGCAGGAACTATTTAGGGTTTGCTTACCCTGTCTTGGCAGAGTTCAACAATCAATTTGTCCTGCATTTAAGCTTGCACTTTTTTGGCAGAATTTGTCTGTTGTGAAGCAAGTGTAATTTCTTTACTCAAGTGGCACTTTTTTTGCCACATTTGTAGCCATCTCCATATGGAGATTCTTCGATGTTCGTTATCTTATTTCAGGTATGTGGGGTGCTGCCAGGAAATGAGTTGTCTTATTGTCAAAGAAACTTTAAAATAATAAAGACACTTTTAAATGCCATAATCTGTAGGTCTCTGAAATTTTTGAAGACTACCTATCTTTAGGTAATTGATCTATCTACAAAACTGCATCTATCTGTTAAACATAGAATGTATACTCCTATGATAAAATACACAAGTGTCTGACATGACTATGAGTTGACTAAGTACCAATTAACTTGCATTACCTAATACCCTAACCATTTCAATAACAGTTTAAAAATATTGGAAATAACCGTGAATTTGTATCAATATTTTAAAGCTTATACCAATGTATCAAAAGTAGACTTAGTTTTTCATCAATGTACAAAATCCTTTACCAATGAGTTAAAAATAACCTTATTTGAGAATAACAAATAAAACCCTAAGTTGAGTAGATTCAATAATCTACCTTTTTTCTATTCCTATAAGATATCCCTGTATATTCCTTGTTTCACTTTGAATAAGACCATTAATAATAAACATCTTCCAATGACAATAAAATTTTGTAGCCAGAGCAAACAACCAAAAACATACCCAACCCCCTTTAAGGAAAACTGGACACCATTCTCATGAATATCCTGTAGCTGACAATTTGGACATGTAGAAATACTGTAGGTAGCCCAAATACAATTGGAAAAATGGTCAAATAAAAAACAATAACATTTGTGGTCTAGTCTTTGAATGTTGAGAATTTTTAGGATTAATAAACATCCTCTTTGGGACAGTCTAAAATGCTGAACCTATTAAGATTAGTAGCTTTTGGGCTGGAGAGATGGCTCAGCCATTAAAGGCTAGGCTCACAACCAAAAATATAAGATTAGTAGCTTTCTTCAAAGTTCTTTTGGGAGCAGGCTTTGATGAGAAACAGCAATTGAAGAAGTTGAGGCAAGAATAGGCAGAATGCTGGATCATGCAAGATGCTGGAATAGATGTGTCAATGTCTCATCATGATGAAGAATGATTCTGTTAGGTTTGATCCAGTATCTCTGGTGTCCAGCTCTTTTGTTCTGCAAACATGTAATTTTTTACAAGCATTATAGAATTATAAAATTATGAATGTAAGAGTTGTGTAGGATGAAACTAAACTGTAAGCCAGTTTAATATATATCAATTAAAAGGTTAACATAATACATTTTAAAGATATTATAGCCAAGGATTTATTGGCCAGGTATTGTTCACATTTTGGCTGGAGGCACATTTTTATGTCTCATTCAGTTTTAGAGTTTCCATGTAAAGAGATTAGAAATATAAGTTACTGTTTTTATTGTACATACAATCATTATCATGTTGAAATCAAACAAGGATAGATCAAAATATCCTTTTGGGCTCTTGCATGCCTGTTGGGCTCTTGCAAGCTGGTTGCCTGGATCAATAGAAAACTCATGTTTTAAGTAAACTTTATATAAACTCCTTTAAAAATTCAGAATATAAGCATACCATAGTTGTACCTATTTTGAGGTTTATATTTTTATATATATTGAATCTATTTGTCTTATCCCATTTTTATATAGAATGGGTAGTTATGCCTTTATAGCCACACTTAATATTAACTCCCTCTTACCTTCAGCATTTAAGCATACCCTTGTACCTGGGCTTTAGATTGATATTGGCTATTTTTTGGCTTTCTCCTTTTTTATACAGACTGGACAGTTATGCCTTTATACCTGAACTTTATATAAACTCTGTTAGCATTAGCATATAAACTCTGTTACCCTTAGTGTTAATTATATTCTAGGCATCTTGTACCTGGATTTTTATATTGGTTTTGGCTACTCTCTGGCTTGCCATCTTTTTGAGATGGGATGGACAGTTTTGATTTTTAAACATATGAATATAATTTTTGAATTTTTAAGACTAAACTAGGTTGGCATGTACTTTGCCATTTTTAAGCATATTGTATCTTTTTTACATAGGGATAATGAACTATTATTTCATGTTTAAAAGCATATGGCAGTTTCCACATCACTGTGACATTATCTCTCTTTATGTAAACCTAAAAATGATGTAAATCCCACTTTTAGATCAGTAAGGACATAATATCTATCATTAAGAAAAAAGAATTTACATAGTAACCTTAGGAAAACTTTGTCATTTTGAATCTTAGAGTATCTCTGCAAATGTCTAAACAGCAGGAGTTGCCATCCTGGCTTTTATTATGTAAATAAAATTAATCCTGAACTCAGAGATCTGCATATTTTTTTTAATTGTTGTTTTTATTAATTGCATTTTATTCACTTTGTATCACCCCTTAAGCCCCTCCCACCTCTCCTCTGATCCCACCCTCCCTCTCCATTCTTCAAGCATGCCCCTCCCCAAGTTTACTGATAGGAGAGGTCCTCCTCTCCTTCCTTCTGTTCTTAGTCTATCAGATCTCATCAGGAGTGGCTGCATTGTCATATTGTGTGGTCTGGTAAGGATGCTCCCCCTTCAGTGGGAGGTGATCATAGAGCTGGCCAATTAGATTATGTCAGAGGCAGTCCCTCTTCCCATTACTATGTAACCCACTTAGACACTAAACTGCCATGGGCTACATCTGTGCAGGGGTTCTAGGTTATCTCCATGCATGGTACTTGGTTGGAGTATGAGTTTCTTGGAAGATGCCTGTGTTCAAATTTTCTGGTTCATTTGCTCTCCTTGTGGAGTTCCTGGCCTCTCCAGATCTTACTATTTCCCATTTCTTTCATTAGATTCCATGCACACTGCCCAGCAGTTGGCTATAAGTTTTAGCTTCTGATTTGATAGTCTGTAGGGCAGAGACTTTCAGAGGCCATCTGTGGCAGGTTCCTAACTCATTTTCTGTTTTCTGCTACTTCTAATATCCATCCTCTTTGCATTTTGGGACAGGGGTTGAGCATTTATTCACGGTACTCCCTCTTGATTAGTTTCTTTAGGTGTACAGATTGTAGTAGGTTCATTCTTTATTATATGTCTATATGAGTGAGTATATACTCTGTGTATTTCTGCTTCTGGGAGTGCTCACTCTGGATGATCTTTCCAATTCCCACTATTACCTTAAAATTTCATGATTTCCTTATTTTTCATTGCTGAGTAATATTCCATTGTGTAGATGTACCACAATTTCTTAATCCATTTTTTAGTTGAGGGGCATCTGGGCTCTTTCCAGCTTCTGGCTATTACAAATAAAGCTACTACAAAATGTGGTTGGCCAAATGTCCTTATAGTGTACTCGAACCTCTTTTGGATATATGCCTAGGAGTTGTATGGCTGGATCTTGAGGAACCATTATTCCTGGTTGTCTGAGAAAGCACCAGATTGATTTTCAAAGTTGTTATAGAAGTTTACATTCCCACCAGCAGTGGAGGAAGAAAGTTTCCCTTTCTCCACAGCCTCTCAAGAGACAATTTCTGTATCCATTCACAGTTGAGGGGCATTTGGATTGATTCCAGGTCTGGCTATTACAAATAAAGCTGCTACAAACATGTCTGAGCAAATATCTTTATTGTGTACTTGAGTCCCATTTTGATATATGTTGTGTTGATATATAGGTTGTGTTATAGTGGGATTCCTAGTTGTTTTAAAAAGCACCAGATTGATTTCCAGAGTGGTTGTACACGTTATATTCCCTCCAGCATTGGAGAAAGGTTACCTTTTGTCCACAACCTCTCCAGCATGTGTTGTTACTTGAGTTTTTTACCTTGGCCATTCTGATGGGGGTAAGGTGAAATCTCAGATTCCTTTCATTTGCAATTTCCTAATAGCTAATAACACTGCACATTTCTTTCAGTGTTTCTCTGCCTTTTGATATTCCTCTATCAAGAATTCTCTGTTTAGATCTGTTCTCCATATTTTAATTGGATTACTTGATTTGGTGTTTTCTCAACTTCCTTACTTCTTTATATATACTGAATATTAGCCCTCTGTCAGATAAAAGGTGGAGGAAGATTCCCAATATGTAGGCATTTGTTTTGTTTTGATGAATGTGCCCTTTGCTTTCAGAAAGCTTTTCAGTTTCACGTGGTCCCATTTACTGATTTTTGCCTGTGCTGATCGTATTCTTTGAGGAAATTGTCTCCTGTGCCAATGAGTACAAGGCTTTTTCTTCCAACTGATTTAATGTGTCAGGCTATATTGTGATGTCTTTGATCCACATGGACATTAGTTTTGTGCAAATAGTGGATCTCTTTGCATTTTTCTACATGGAGACATCCAGTTACACCAGCACCATTTGTTGAAGATGCTGTCATTTTCTATTGTGTGGTTTTGGAATCTTTGTCAAAGCTCAGGTGTCTTTGATCCACATGGACATTAGTTTTGTGCAAATAGTGGATCTCTTTGCATTTTTCTACATGGAGACATCCAGTTACACCAGCACCATTTGTTGAAGATGCTGTCATTTTCTATTTGTGGTTTTGGAATCTTTGTCAAAGCTCAGGTGTCCATAAGTGTGTTGGATTATTTCTGGATCATCTATTGGTGATCCACCTTTCTGTTTCTATGAAAGTACCACACAGTTTTTATTGCTGTTGCTCTAAAGTACAGCTTAAGATCAGGGATGGTGATACCTCCAGAAGATCTTTTATTCGAGAGCATTGTTTTATTAATTCTGGGCTTCTTGTTTTTCCATATGAAGTTTTGAATTTTTCTTTCATTTTTTTCTGTAAAGATTTGTGTTGGTTATTTGATGGGAATTGCATTGAATTTTAGATTGCTTTTGGTTAGTTGGCCATTTTTACAGTATTAAATACCTGAAGCCATGAGCATGGGAGATCTTTCCATCTTCTGATATCTTATTCTTACTCTTTCTTCAGAGACCTGAAAGTTTTTTACTTAGAAGTCTTTGACTTGCTTGGTATGATTATACCAAGGTACTTTATGTCTTTTGTGGCTTTGTGAATTGTGTTGTTTCCCTAATTTCTTTCTCATCCCTTTGTCTTTTCTATATAGAAGGGCTACTGATTTTTTTTTTTTTTTTAGTTAATATTGTATCCTGCCACTTTGCTGAACATGTTTATTAGTTGTAGTAGTTTGCTGTTAGAATTTTTGGGGTCACTCAACATACTATAATTCCATCAGAAAATAGCAATACTTTGACTTCTTTCTTTTCAGTATCCTGTTAATCTCCTTAAATTTTTAAATTGCTCTAGCAAGGACATGTAGAACTATGTTGAAGAGATATGGAATGAGTGGGCAGCCATGCCTTGTCCCTGATTTCAGTGGGATTGCCTTAAGTTTCTCTATGTTTAGTTTGATGATGGCTATAGGATTGCTGTATATTGCATATGGGATTTTGTGAAATGCTTTTTCAGCATCTGAGGAGATTATCATGTGTTTTTTTTCCTTCAATTTGTTAATATGGTGGATCACATTGATGAATTTCCTCATATTGAACCACCCCTGCAGACTTGGGATGAAATCTACTTGGTTATGGTGGATGATATCTTTGATAAGTTCTTGTATTTGTTTTGCTTTTTTTTTTATTTTTACATCAATGATCATAAGGGCAATTGGCCTGAAATTCTCTTTTCTTGTTGAGTCTTTGTGAGGTTTAGATACCAAGGTGACTATGGCTTCATAGAATGAGTTTGGTAGTGTTCCTTCTGTTTCTATTTTGTAGATTTCTCTGAAGTGAACTGGAGTTAGCTCTTCTGTTAAGGTCTGGTAGTCCTAGGCTGAATCTATCTAGTCCTAGGTCGTTTTGCATGGAAAATTTTTGATGACCGCTTCTACTTCCTTAGGGTATATAGGACTATTTAATTGATTTACCTGGTCTTGATTCAGCTTTGGTAAGTGGAATCGATCAAGAAAATTGTCCATTTCTTTTAGATTTTCAACTTTTGTGAAATATAGATTTTTGAATTAAGTCCTAAAGATTATTTGAATTTCCTCAGTGTCTGATGTCAGGTCCCCCTTTTTTCAGTTCTGATTTTGTTGATTTGGATGGTGTCTCTCTGCCTTTTAGTTAGTTTGGATAAGGGTTTGTTTGTCTTTTTCATTTTCTCAAAGAACCAGCTCTTGGTTTCATTGATTCTTTGAATTGTTTTATTTCTTTCTAATTTATTGATTTCAATGATGTGTTTGGTAATTTCCTGCCATCTGCTCCTTTTTGGTGTTTCTGCTTCTTTTTTTTTTTTTTTCCTAGGGTTTGGAGATCAGCCATTAATTTGCTTGAATAAGATGTCTCAAATTACTTCTTAAAGGCACTTGGCACTATGAACTTTCCTCTTAGGACTGCTTTCATTGTTTCCCATAAGTTTGGATATGTTGTGCCTTCATATTCATTGAATTCTTGGAAGACTTTAATTTCTTGATTTCTTCCCAGACCCAGCTGTCATTTGGTAGCAAGTTGTTCAGTTTCCATGTGTGTGTATGTTTTTTGCTATTTTTGTTGATGTTGAGGTCCAGCTTTATTCCATGATGGTCAGATAAGATACAAGGGATTATTTCAATCGTTTTGTATCTGTTGATGCTTGCATTGTGACCTATGGTCTATTTTGGAGAATGTTCCATGAGATGCTGAGTTAAAGGCAAATTCTTCTGTCATTGGGTCTATTGTTCTCTAAATATCTGTTAGGTCCATTTGATTCACTACCTCTGTAAGAGACATTGTTTCATTGCTTAAGTACTGTTTTGTTGACCTGTGTTTTCTTGATTGTGGAGTGTTGAGGTCTCCCACTATTAATGTTTGGGGATATATGTGTGGTTTAAGTTTTATCAGTGTTTCTTTTACATTTGTGGGTGCCCTTGTATTTGGGGCGTAGATGTTCTGAACTGTGATTTCTTCTTGATGATGTTGGAATTTTTCCTTGATGAGTATGAAGTGTCCTTGCCTATCTCTTTTTTATTAATTTTTGTTAAAAGTCTATTTTCTCAGCTATTAGAAAGGCTACTCCTGCTTGCTTATTTGGGTCCATTTGCTTGGAAAGCCAGCCCTTTACACTCAGGTAATGTTTATCTTTGTGACTTAAATGTGTTTCTCTATGCAACAATTTCTAGGTCTTGTTTATGCATCCATTCTGTTAGTCTGGGTCTTTTTATTGGAGAATTGAGTCCACTGCTACTGAGAGAGACTAATGACCAGTGGCTGTTTGATCCTTCAATTTTGATGTTGGCTGTGGTAATAAGTTTGTGTGCTTGTTTGGTTTTTGCTTTACTCTAGAAAAGTTAATTTTATCCAGTGTTTTCTTGAAAGTAGCTAGTTTTCTTGGGTTGTATTTTTTTTTCTTCTAGTATATTCTTTAACACTAGATTTGTATGTAGGTATTGTTGAAATTTGTTCCTGTCATTGAATATCTTGTTTTCTCTATCTATGAGGATGGAGAGTTTTTCTGGGTATAGTAGCATGGACTGACATCTCTGTTCTCTTAGGGCTTGCATGATATTCATCCAGGCCTTTCTGGTTTTCATAGTCTCTGTTGAGAAGTAAGGTGTGATTCTCATGGGGTTTGCCATTATGTTACTTGGCCTTTTTCTCTTGCATCTTTTAGTATTTTTCTTCTTCTTTTTTTTTTGTGAATTTACTTTTTTGATTATTAGGTTGTGTGAAGGTTTTCTTTTCTGGACTAATTTACTGGATGTTATGTAGACCTCTTATATTCTTATTGGCCTCTCCTTTAAGTTGGAGAAATTTTCTTCAATGATTTTGTTAAAAATATTTTCTGGGCCTTGGAGGAGGGAATCTTTTTTTCCCTCTATTCCTCTTATTCTTAGGCTTTGTCAATTAATTTTTTTCTTGAATTTCTTGGATGGTCTGTGTCAGGAAATTTTCATATTTAGCATTTTCTTTTAAAGTTACTTTGATTTCTTCCATTTTATTTTCCACACCTAAGATTCTTTCTTCCATCTCTTGTAGTATATTGGCTATGCTTACCTCTGTAGTTCCTGTTTTCTTCCTTCAGTTTTTCTCTCCACAATTTCTTCTTAGTTTTTTCTTTAATTTCTCCAACAAAAATATGGAACGCTACATAAATTTTCATGTCATCCTTAAGAAGGGATCGTGCTAATTTTCTCTGTATTGTTCCAATTTTGATATATTTGCTGCCTAAGTGAGCACCACATATTTCTTTCAAATGGTCATTAAGAAAGTCACATGTACTTGAATTCTGAGTTTCACATTATCAGAGATTCAATTATTAATTGTTAAATGCACAGATATGTCCTCAGTCAGTGACTTATTTTCTGTAAAAATACTCCCTGAACAAGGCAAGTTTTTGAAGAAAAAGTGTTTAATTGTGACATTGCTTGTATTTTTAAAGAGACCATCCATGATGTTAAGTCAGCTTGCAGTCACCTTGTTGTAGTCCTTCACCAAAACTGAGAGCTTTTCATACTGAACCACAAGCAGAAGCCAGAGAGGAGACTGAAAGAGACAGACAGAGAGATCTAGAGAGACATATTCAGAAATAGAGACCGAGGCCATCAGAAACAAAGATATAAAATGACAGAGACCTAGAGACAGAGATAGCATTCTGTCTGGTCACTTTCATTGGCATATCAAGCTTGAAGCACACCCCCCTATAATAAAAATTCCAAAACAAATTATGTTTTTTAATATTTTTATTTTAATTTTTATTAATTAAACTTTATTCACTTTGTTTTCCCCCATAAAACCCCACATGCTGCCAAGCCCACCTTCCATCCCCATCCTCCACACATGCCCTCCACAAGTCCACTGAAAGGGGAGGGCTTCCTCTCCTTTGTTCTGATCCTTATCTATCAGATCTCATCAGGAGTGGCTGTATTTCCTTTTTCTGTGACCTAGTAAGGCTGCTACCACATCAGGGTGAGGTGATTAAAGAATAGCCCAATCAGCTCATTTCAGAGGCAGTCCCTCTTCCCATTATTATGGAACCCACATGGACACTGAACTGCCATGGGCTACATCTGTACAGAGGTTCTAGGTTTTCTCCTTATATGGTACATGGTTGGAATATGAGTTTCAGGAAAGATCCCTGTGCTCAGAATTTTTTTTTTTATCTCCTTGTGGAGCTCCTGGCCTCTCCAGCTTTTTCTAGTTGCCACTTCTTTCATTAGATTCCATGCACTCTGCCCAGGAGTTAGCCATATGTTTCAGCATCTGCATTGATAGTCTGCAGGGCAGAGCCTTTCAGAGTCCCTCTGTGGCAGGCTCCTGACTTGTTCCATGTTTTCTGCTACTTCTGATGTCCATCCTTTTTGCCTTTTTGGATGGGGATTAAGCATTTTAGCCAGACTCCTCCCTCTTGATTAGTTTTCTTTTGATGTACAGATTTTAGTAGATTTATACTATATTATATCTATATGAGTGAGTATATGCCATGTGCCTTTCTGCTTCTGGGATAGGACATTCAGGATGATCCTTTCTAGTTCCCACAATTGACCTGCAAATTTTATAACTTTCTTTTTTTTTATTTTTGAGTTATATTCCATTGTGTAGATGTATCACAATTTCTGTATCCATTTTCACTTGGGGAAGGGCATCTGGATTGTTTCAATTGTCTAGCTATTACAAATAAAGCTGCTACAGATGTGGTTGGGTAAATGTCCTTATTGTGTACTTGAGGTTCTTTTGGATATATGCCTAGGAGTCATATAGCTGGATGTTGATGAAACATTATTCCTAGTTGTCTGAGTAAGTGCCATATTGATTTCCTGAGTGGTTGTACAAGTTTACATTCCCGCCAGCAGGGAGAAAATTTCCATTTTCTCCACAGTCTCTGTAGCATGTGCTGTCACTTGAGTTTTTGATCTTGGCCATTCTCTTAAGGTGTAATCTTACATAGTTGTAAGGTGAAATATCAAGGATGTTTTGATTTGCATTTCCCTGATGGCGAATGATGTTGCACATTTCTTTCAGTGTTTCTCTGCCGTTCATTTTGTTGCTTTTCAACTTCTTTAGTCTTTTACATATACTGGATATTAGCCTCTGTCATATAAAGGGTTTATGAAGAGTCTCAATCTGTAGATATTTGTTTCTTTTGTCCTTTGCTTTACAGAAGCTTTTCAGTTTCATGAGGTCCCATTTACTGATTGTTGCTCTTAGAGCCTATGCTGTTGCTGTTCTGTTCAGGAAGTTGTCTCCTGTGCCAATGAATTAAAGGCTCTTTCCCACTTTTTCTTCAAACCAATTTAATATATCTCTTTTTAATTTGATGTCTTTGATTCACTTGGACTTTAGTTTTGTGGAGGTGATAATTATGGATCTATTTGCATTTTTCTACATGTAGACATCCAGTTAGACCAGCACCATTTGTTGAAGATGCTATCTTTTTTCCGTTGTATGATTTTTGAATCTTTTTCAAAAATCAGGCGTCCATAAGTGTGTTTGTTTCTGGGTTGTTTGATCAGTTCCATTGATCAACCATTTTGTTTCTATGCCAGTACCATGCAGTGTTTATTACAGTTGTTCGATAGTATAGTTTTCCTCCAGGAGATCTTTTACTGTTATGGAGTATTTTAGAAATTCTGTTTTTTTTTTTCTTTCTTTCTTTCTTTTTTTCTTTTTCCATATGAAGTTGAGATTTTTTCTTTCAAGTTCTGTAAAAAATCCTGTTGGTAATTTGATGGGAATTGCTTTAAATATGTAGATTGCTTTTCATAAGATGGCCATTTTTCTTTTTATTTATTTTATTATATTTTTCTTTATTAATTACAGTTTATTCAGTTTGTATTCCCCCATGGTTCCCTTCCTCCTCCTATCCCAATCACTTCCTTCCTCCACCCTCTGCATGCATGCACCTCCCCAAGTCCACTGATAAAGGAGGACTTCTTTCCTTCCTTCTTATCCTAGTCAATTGTCAATTAGTTTTCATCAGGAGTGGCTGCATTGTCTTCTTCTGTGCCCTGTAATGCTGCTTCCCCATCAGGAGAAGGTAATTAAAGAGCAGGCCAATCAGTTCATGTCAGAGACAGTCCCTGTTACTATCACAATGAAACCCACTTGGATACTGAACTGCCATGGGCTACATCTGTGCAGGGGTTATCTCCATGCATAGTCCTTGGTTGGAATAGCAGTCTCAAGAAAGACCCCTGTGCTCAGATTTTTTGGTTCTGTTGCTCTCCTTGTGGAGTTCCTGTCCTCTCCAGATCTCACTGTTTTCCACTTCTTTCCTAAGATTCCCTGTGCTCTGCCCAAAGGTTGCCCATAAGTCTCAGTACCTACATTGATAGTCTGAAGGGCAGAGCTTTTCAGAGGTCCTCTGTGTCAGGCGCCTGACTTGTGCTCTCTTTTCTCCTTCTTCTGATGCTCAGCCTCTTTGCCTTTCTGGATAGGAATTGAGCATTTTAGCAAGAGTTCTCCCTCTTGATTTTTTTTAGGTGTACATATTTTAGTGGGTTTATCCTATATTATATGTATATATTAGTGAGTATATACTGGGTTCATCCCTTTGCTTCTAGGATAGCTCTAGGATGACCTTTTCCAGATCCTAACATTTACCTGCAAATTTCATAATTTCCTTGTTTTGTTTTATTATTGGTGAGTAATACTCCTTTGTGTAGATGTACAAGATTACATTCCCCCAGCAGTGGAGGAGGGTTCCCCTTTCTCCACAACCTCTCCAGCATGTGTTGTCTCTTGAGTTCTTGATCTTAGCCATCCTGATGGGTGTAAGGTGAAACATTAGGGTTGTTTTGATTTTCATTTCCCTGATGGCTAATGAGGTTGAGCATTTCTTTAAGTGTTTCTCCACCATTCGATATTCCACTGCAGAGAATTCTCTATTTAGCTCTGTACCTCATTTTTTAAATTGGATTATTTGATTTTTTGCTCTTTAACTTCTTTAGTTCTTTATATATACTGGATATTAGCCCTTTGTCAGATATAGGGTTGGTGAAGATCTTTTCCCAAT
Source organism: Meriones unguiculatus (assembly GCF_030254825.1). NCBI lineage: Eukaryota > Metazoa > Chordata > Mammalia > Rodentia > Muridae > Meriones > Meriones unguiculatus. The sequence goes on along the minus strand of NW_026843710.1, from coordinate 15,532,191 downwards.
CTGTAGACTGTTGTTTTTTTCTGAGGACAGTATCCTTTACTTTACAGACGCTTTTCAGTTTCATGAGGTCCCATTTATTGATTGTTGATCTTAGAGCTTGTGCTGTTGGTGTTCTGTTCAGGAAATTGTCTCCTGCACAAATGCGTTCAAGGGTATGCCCCACTTTTGAACCTAACCAAGCAAGTCAAAGACTTGCATGAAAAAAAATTTCCAGTCTCTGAAGAAATAATTAGAAGAAGATATCAAAAGATAGAAAGTTCTCCCATGCTCATGGCTTGGCAGGATTAACATAGTAAAATAGCCATCTTACCAAAATCAATCTACAGATTCAATGCAATACCCATCAAATTACCAACACAATTCTTTACAGACCTGGAAAGCAAAATCCTCATCTTCATATGGAACAACAAGAAACCCAGAATTGCTAAAACAATTCTCGATAGTAAAAGATCTTCAGGAGGTATCTCCATCCCTCATCTCAAGCTGTACTATAGAGCAACAATACTAAAAAACTGCATGGTACTGGCATAGAAACAGACTGGTGGATCAAGTGAATTGACTAGAAGACCCAGAAATAAACCCACACACTTATGGACACCTGATTTTTGACAAAGATGCCAAATCCATTCAATGGAAAAAAGACAGCATCTTCAACAAATCGCGCTGGTCTAACTGGAGTTCTACATGTAGAAAAATGCAAATAGATCCATACTTATCACCCTGCACAAAACTAAAGATCAAAGACCTCAACATAAAACTAGACACACTAAATCACTTAGATTGCCAATTTTTAATGTTAAGCCTGCCAAGCCATAAGCACGAGAGATATTCCATCTTCTGACACCTTCTAATTCTTTCTTCAGAGATTTGAATTTTTTTTTCATACAAGTCTTTGGCTTGCTTGGTTAGGGTCATACCTATGTCTTTGACTGAATATAAAAACACATAAAAGATATCATCCACTATGACCAGTAGGCTTCATCCCAGGTATGCAAGGGTGGTTCAATATATGGAATTCCATCAATGTGATCCACCATATTAACAAACTAAAAAAAAAAAAATCTGGTAATCTTAGATACTGAAAAAGCATTTGACAAATCCAACCTCCATTTATATTTAAAGTATTGGAGATATCAGGGATATAAAGCATATAACCAACATCAAACTAAACAGAGAAATTCAAAGCAATCCAACTGAAATCAGGGACAAGGCAAGGCTGCCTGATCTCTCCAAATCTCTTCAACATAGTGACTGGATACAAAATTAACTCAAAAAATAATAGCCCTCCTGTATACACAAGATAAAAGAGCTGAAAAAGAAATCGGGGAAACAAAAGATAATATATTGTCTAACAAAGTCAACCTCCTAACCATTCCCAGACATTTCCTCACTGGTCACTAAACATGTAAATAGATGAGCTTCAAAGGGATTTGAAATTCAAAACATCCTGAAGTAGAAGTAGATGGGTAGACTCCTATGCAGAAAGAATAGAGTTATGCTGATAGTCAGTCATTAAATACAATGATTAAAATCCCAACAAATTCCAAGGATTAAAGAACAAGATTGAAAATATTTTGGGGGAAAATTTGGAATATTTTTATAATGGAGTATTATTCATCTAAGAAAATGACATTATGATATTTTCAGGCAAATTGTTGGAACAAGAAAAATCATCCTTGGTCAAGTTACTAAAATTCAAAAAGACAAATATGGTATATATCACTAATTAGGAGGTCTCCTAACATTGTGGAATGTTCTTAAAGGCAATAGTTTTTCCATCCTAAACATCCAAGTCCTTATAGATTCCTTCCATTCATATTTCACTTGTTATATGTGCTTTTAGTCATATTTTAGGTACAGTCCATCTCTCCACATGGTTCCAAGACATCTCCTGATTTTCCACCTCTCCTCCCCTGCTTCCTTCCTATTCCTGCTACTTTAGACCAGGGTATCTCACCCTATCCTCTAAATTGCTCAGCATTTTAGCTGGTTGTTTTATTGAAAATACAGAGAACAAATGGTGACATGTTTACACAAACTTGAGACAGGTGATACATAGAATAAGCTTTACAGTGGTATTTCCATGACACATTTGAATGAACAGGATAAATTATATAGATTACAAAATAACATTGTATAAACAATTTACTTAACACACACACACACACACACACACACACACACACATATACAGTTTTGTGCTGACATGCTGAAAGAGGGCACCAGATCTCATTATATATGGTTGTGAGATATCATGGGGATACTGGAAATTGAAGAAAGACATCTGTAACAGTAAACAGTGCTCTAAACCTTTGAGCCTCATCTCTAGCCCTAGGTCCAATTTTCTTTAGTTCATATTCCTTAAAATATCGGTGTCATAATAGCATTGTGTTGTCTTAACAATGTGTGCTGTTATAATGTCATCGTAAATCATAATACCATTGTGTTGTCTTAACACCATTGTAAAATCATAAAATCATTGGGATGTCTTGATACTAATTTGATGTAATAATATCATGGTGATGTCAAAATAACATTATGATGTCATAAAACCTTTCTAACATCATACCATTTTAATGTCATAATAGCCTTGAGATTTCATGACAACAAGGTGGTGTCATTATGATCAGGATGTCATAATGAAATTGTGATGTCATAATACCAATGTGATGTCATCATACCATTGTGGTGTGATATCATACTACTGTTTTGATTCCATCATTGCATTGTCATATCATAATAGCATGGTGATATCATAATACCATTGTGATGTCATCCTAGCATTGTAATGTCCTAATATTGTGGTGTCATAAGACCATTGTGATATCATAATACCATTGTAATGTCATGAGAGCATTGTGATATCAGCATAGTATTATGGTGTGGTAATGCCCTTTTGATATCATAATAGCACTGTGATGTCATCAAAGCATTGTAAAAAATAATATTGTGATGTCATCATCGTTTTGTGATGTCATGATAGCATTGTGATATAACGGTAGCATTGTGATGTTATAATAGCAGTAGGATGTCATAATACCACTGTGATATCTTCATAGCTTTGTGATGTCATAATAGCATTTTGAAGTCAGAATACCATTGTGATCTCATAATAGCATTGGGATATCATAAAGCATTAAGATATCATCATAGGATTATGATGCTATAATTCAATTATGATATTATACCATATGATATCATTATTGTTTGTGATTTCATAATAGGATAGGGATATCATAAGATTTTTGTGATATCATAATCCATTGTTATGTCCTCATAATATTGTGATGTCAAAATACCATTGTGAAGTCATAATACCATTGTGATATCAAAAAACCATTTTGATGCTAGTAAATTTAGGTATGCCCTGGTTACTCACATGCCTCACTGCGTGCCTGTGCCCATTGATGCCCCTCACACTATGACTCTCTTCAGACAGAAAAGGGATCTTGGAACTACAGCCACCATTGTTACTACCATCTCATTGGCGGCTGTGGAGCTACCACCGGGACATTAGCCATGAGTCATACAGGACTGACTGCTCAGACCCTGAACAATCATTTAGCCAAAGTAGCTCATGCCTTAGTTATACATAAAGGAACTAATGCTCAACTAAAAGGAAGCTTGATGATGTTCAATCAGAGGATTGACCTCGTGCAGGAGCAAATTGTTACCCTATGGCAAATTGCTCAACTTGTATGTCAATGAAAATATGCTGGACTTTGAGTCACTAGCATATAACACGAGAATTTTTCCTGTGCTGCAAATCTGTCTAAACAATTGTCGAGCTATATTTTAGGTAATTGGACTGGAGAATTCGATACTACGATGGAGCAGCTGAGAGCAGCCATTGTCACAGTAAATTCTACCAGAGTGGACGCAGGACTAGCCACAGGATTATCATCATGGATTGCTGCAACCATGAATCATCTGAAGGAATGGGCGGGCATGGGAGCATTAGCAGGCCTTCTGGTGTTGGTCTCTTTGGTTTGCCTGTGGTATATATGCAAGATTAGAGTCTCACAACAGTGTGATGCAGCCATGATCATTCAGGCCTTTACAGCCATTGAAGCAGGACATTCTCCCCAAGCATGGTTGGATACCATAAAAAGCTAAAATGTTATGCTCAGGATGCGAGGCTAAGCACTGCACTCAGGGTCAGCCGCTTTGGACCCAGAGAAGAGCATGTCTGATTGCATGCGGGTTGATGCCCCAGGTCCCGCCTCTGAGAAAAAGGTATCAGATGGGTCTGATGCTCTTTGAGTGGATGACACCTAAACGAACATCGGTACAAAGTCCCAATTTATTTCTAATATCAGAGATCAGACCTCTACTCTTGCCTGATGCATCTAAAACAAAAAGGGGGAACGGTAGAGAGCTGTGGAATGCTATGCCTTAAAGATGGAGCTGGTTTCCGCCTTCGACCTTCCCGATGGTGAGTGCTCTCTGTCACAAACAATTCCACATTTGGCTAAGGCTGAGGATCTGGCTTGCTTCCATGTATGTGGACCCATCTGCATTGCCCACGTGGCACGCCTGGGTTGGCTACCCAGAGGCTATTTAAGCTGTGGGGTCCGAGGATTGTTCAAGGTTCCTGAATAAACTGCATTGAAAAAAAATAAATAAAAATAAAATTTTAAATTAAAAAAAAAAGAAAGAGTCAAGGAAAAATAAATTAACTTAAAATGGAAATTAATATTGTTTAGTAGGTAAGAAAAAAGTGTTGACTAGAACACTTTCTTTATTGGTAAAAATAATTTTACTAATTGTTCACATTAAAATGTTTTATTGCTGTTTAAAAAAAGCATTTTGATGATAAAATAACATTGTGATGTCATTATACCATTGTGATGTCATAATTTCATTTTAATATTATATGATATGATGTCATTGCATTGTGATGTCATCATAGCATGGTAATCTCAAATAGGATTGTGATCTCATCATAGCATTGAGATATCCTATTATCATTGTAAAGTCATATCTTTTTGAAGTCATGATAGCATTGTAATGTCATAATTCAATTGTGATGTCATAACAAAATCATGTCATAATAGCATTGTGATGTTGTAATATCATTGGGACTTCTTAATAGCATTGGGATGTCATGATGTTAATAGCATTGTGAAGTCATCAGAGTATTGTGATGTCCTAATATCATTGTGATGTCATACCACAATCATGTTGTGATATTCTAATAGCATGGTGAGGTTATAATCAAATGTGAAGTCATAAAACCACTGTGATGGCATAAAACTGTGATGTTAAAATAGTATTGAAGTGACATCATGATGGCATTATAGCATTTTGATGTTTTATTACCACTATAATCTTATAATACCATTGTGATCTCACAATACCATTGTGATATGATAATACTCATGTGATATCAGGATAGCATTGACATGTCATAATTGCATTGTTGTGTTATAATATTATTGTGATGTTATAAATCCATTGTGATATTATTCTATATGATGTCATAATAGCAGTGTGATGTCCTACTTTCATTGTGAAGTCATAATAGCACTGAGATGTTGTGGAGAGCTGAGACTCAGACGCCACTAGATGGCGTTGACATTCCACCCTCAAAACTGTAAACAGCCTCCAGTACACATGCGAAAATTGCGTAAGCACGCTAAGCACGCTGGGCCCGAGTCATCAGGCGGGGTAAAGAGTGAGCAGCCAATCAGGGTATTGACACGTCACTTAGGTGCGACCCGGGCTTATATAAACAGCACCACATCGGTGCTCTCTCTCTCCTCTCCTCTTTTCATCGTGAGACTCTAATAAAGATTTTGTTGCGGGAGGATCCTTGTGTCCGCGTGTGTTTCTGCTGGCCAGACAATCACGTGGCTCCCAACATCTGGTGCCGAAATCCGGGAAAACCACCGGTACCGAGGAGAGCGCCCGTTTGCCTGGAGGAATTCAGAAACCACAACGTTGAGGTTTGTCCTGAGAGACATGTTCGATCTCGATTTATCTCGTTTCTCATTTCGGCTAGCAGAAGCCCTTATGGCCTTCCCTGCTGTGATAGCTGCCATAGCTCTCCTTTTTTTGGTTTCGTGCAAACTTGAGGGCTGCCTCGGAAGGAAAGGGATTAGCAAAAGGCTAAGGGTAGGGGAGATGTGAGACAAAATGCCAGAAACAGGACGTGAAAGATTAGGGGCCCCAATAGATAGAAATAGAGACGTCTCTAAGAAAAAAAGATGTGGATGTTAAAGCCACGGAAGTGAGAGGTAAGGGAAAGAATGCCCTGGAATTTGAGCAGCTATATCCCTCAGGCAAAGAGGACTTGGAGGGGGAAGCAGCCTGCTATGAGGAAAAACGATACCATCCGGATGAGCGGCCATTACTATTATATCAAAAGCAAAGTAGTATGAGGAACAGGAAGGGCGCACTTTCTCAGTCGGCCACTCCCGTTGTCTCTAGTGCTCTCCCATCCTACACCGGGAGGCACTGTCCTGATTCCTTCTTTTCAACGGAAGACAGACACAAAATTTTTCAGACTTTTCCAGTATTTGAAGATGTGGAGGGAGGCCGTGTCCACATGCCTGTAGATTACCCTCTAGTCAAGGAACTGGCAGAGTAAGTTAATAAGTACAGGGTGGATGCTAATTTCACAATTATGCAGCTTGAGAGGCTAGGCTCTACAGCAATGACCCCAAATGATTGGAAGACTGTAGTGAAAGGTGCCCTCCCTAATATGGGAGTGTATTTGGAATGGAAAGCCCTATGGTATGATGGCTGTCAATCCCAAGCTAGGGCTAATGCCAATGCAGAAGACAATCAACGACGCTGGACATTTGAGCTACTAACAGGACAAGGTCCGCATGTCCAGCAAGACAGATTATGATTGGGGAGTGTATGGCCAAATATCTGCTGCTGCAATTAAAGCATGGAAGGCCCTTTCAAAGAAGGGTGGGACCGAGGGCCATTTAACAAAAATTATCCAGGGTCCTCAGGAGTCATTCCCAGAATTTGTGGCCAGAATGATGGATGCAGCAGGCAGGATATTTGGAGACCCGGAAAGGGTACGGCCAATGATAGAACAACTGGTGGATGAAAATGCTTCACCAGAATGTAAGGCAGTCATTACCCCCAGAAGGAACAAAAGACGGACAGACTGGATACAGGTTTGCCGAGGACTCGGAGGCCCACTTACCAACACTGGCCTGGCGGCAGCCATATTACAAAACAATAACGGCCCAAGTTCTGAAAATAATAAAGTTTGTTTTAATTGTGGCAAAATGGGTCATTTTAAAAGAGACTGTCGTGTGTCTATGCAAAAGAATGTTCCTGGACTTTGCCCTAAGTGTAAAAAGGGCAATCACTGGTCTAATGAATGCTGTTCAAATAGAGATATTCAGGGAAAGCTTATCCAGCATGAAACCCCCCCTGATGAGAGGAATGAAAATATTCCAAAAAACGGATTTCAGGGCCCCAAGTCTAAGGGCTTCAGAAAAAATAGGACACAGACAGACAACAGGAGGGCTTATCCATCTGTAGAACGACAAGAGGAGCAGCAGGCCTTTACCTCCGTTCCACCTCCCAATTCTTATTAATGCCACACATGGGGGTGCAACCTGTCCCAGTGGAGTTTGAAGGTCCCCTGCCTGAAGGAAGTATCAGTCTTATTTTGGGTCGCTCCTCTCTCACTTTAAAAGGACTTATGGTCCATCCTGGAATTTTAGATCAGGATTTTACGGGACAGCTCCAGGTGCTTTGTTCCTGCCACCAAGGCGTATTGTCTATTTCTCCTCGAGATAGGATAGCTCAATTAGTCCTCCTCCCAAGTCTTCATGACTGTTTTCCATCTAACGAAACACCAAGGGGCGCAAAAGGACACGGTTCCACAGGAACAGACTTTGCTCATTTGGTAGTTGATCTTAAGACCAGGCCTACCTTACAATTACAAATAGAAGGAAAAGGTTTTACTGGTATTTTGGACACAGGGGCTGATAAAAGCATTATTTCTTCTACCTGGTGGCCTAAGGCATGGCCTGTTACACAATCATCCCACTCCTTACAAGGGTTGGGATATGAGGCCAGCCCTGCAGTTAGTTCATGTTCTTTGAGGTGGCAAGCACCGGAAGGTTAAACAGGAAGTTTCATACCATATGTTCTTCCTTTCCCTGTCAATCTCTGGGGAAGAGATATTTTGCAGGATTTAGGATTAGCATTGACCAATGAGTACTCTCAACAAGCAATTGATATAATAAAAAGGATGGGTTATAAGGAAGGAAAAGGCCTTGGTAAACAGGAACAAAGGAGATTGCACCCGATTTCACAGGAAAATAATACAGGAAAACAAGGCCTGGGTTTTCATTAACCGCCATTGAGGGTTCCATGCCCATATCTTGGCTCACAGAGGAAGCCGTATGGGTTCCTCAATGGCCCCTTTCCTCTGAAAAGCTAGAAGCCGCTACAAGGCTGGATAAAGAACAGGTACAGCTTGGTCATTTGGAACCATCTACTTCCCCCTGGAATACACCTATTTTTGTTATAAAAAAGAAATCAGGAAAGTGGAGGCTTCTCCATGACCTGAGGGCTATTAATGCACAGATGTGATTATTTGGAACAGTGCAACGAGGCTTGCCTCTGCTTTCAGCCCTGCCTAAGCAATGGAGAATTATAATAATAGACATCAAGGATTGTTTTTTCTCTATTCCATTGTGCCCAAGAGACAGACAGAGATTTGCCTTTACCCTACCTGCTGTTAATCATCATGAGCCAGACCAAAGATATCAGTGGACAGTTCTACCTCAAGGCATGGCTAATAGCCCCACCATGTGTCAATTGTATGTACAGATGGCCCTTAAACCAGTTAGACAGCAATTTCCTTCCTTGTTGCTGATTCATTATATGGATGATATTCTCTTGTGCCATGAGGAGTTAGCCATCTTACAAGATGCGTATCCTTTGTTGCAAAAAACCCTGCAACAATGGGGATTGCATATTGCCACTGAAAAGGTCCAAATTTCAGAGGTAGGTTCCTTTCTAGGGACTGTTATTTATCCAGAACGAATAGTCCCTCAAAAAATAGAAATTCGCAGGGATCATTTACATACCTTAAATCATTTTCAAAAACTATTAGTTGATATAAATTGGCTTCGGCCGTTTTTAAAGATTCCTTCTGCTGAATTGAAACCCCTATTTGATATTTTGGAAGGGGATGCTCATATTTCTTCACCCAGAGCCTTAACACCACACCGGCTGCAAGCCACGCCCTGCAAGTGGTAGAAAACGCTTTACAGGATGCCCAATTAAAACGTGTAGATGAAACTAAGACCTTTGACCTGTGTGTCATTAAAACTAAACATTTACCAACTGCTGTCTTATGGCAAGATGGACCCTTAGTGTGGGTTCATCCCAATGCTTCTCCTACAAAAATTATTGAATGGTATCCAGATGCAGTCGCTTAACTCTCACTTCGTGGGTTAAAAACAGCCATTACATACTTTGGGAAGGAGCCAAAGTCTTTAATAGTGCCTTATACGGCTCACCAAGTTCAGGTATTAACTGCTACCTCTGATACTTGGGCAGTGCTAGTTACCTTCTTTAGTGGTTTAATTGATAATCATTACCCAAGACATCCTATTTTACAATTTGCTTTAACTCAGGAGGTAGTCTTCCCACATGTAACGTCCCAAAAACCAGTTCAGGATGGACTGGTAGTTTATACAGATGGGTCAAAAACAGGAATAGGAGCTTATGTGGTTAATAATAAAGTTGTTTCTAAGCAATATCATGAGACCTCGCCTCAAATTGTGGAATGTTTAGTAGTGCTAGAAGTTTTGGAAAAATTTCCAGGTCCTTTAAATATTGTTTCTGATTCTAGTTATGTGGTAAATGCAACCAAAATCTTAGAGGCTGCTGGATTAATTAAAGCATCTAGCAAGCTTGCAAAAATTTTTCAAAGGATTCAGTTTGCCTTAATTACCAGAAGATCCCCTGTTTTCATTACACTTATTAGGGCTCATTCCGGTCTACCGGGGCCCATGTCCCATGGAAACGACCTGGCAGATCGAGCCACAAAGATGATTGCATTTGCCCTCCTTTCAAATTTAGAATTGGCTAAGGAATTTCATAAAAGGTTTCATGTTACAGCTGAGACATTGCGTCATCGATTTGACATAACTAGAAAAGAAGCTAGAGATATTGTTACCCAATGTCAAAATTGTTGTCAGTTCTTACCTATGCCTCATGTTGGGATTAATCCCAGAGGAATCTGTCCACTACAAGTGTGGCATATGGATGTTACCCACATTTCATTTTTTGGTAAATTTCAATATTTACATGTTTCTGTTGATACTTGCTCTGGAGTTATGTTTGCTTCTCCCCTGACTGGAGAAAAGGCAGCCCATGTTATTCAACATTGCCTAGAGGCATGGAGTGCCTGGGGAAAGCCCAAAATTCTAAAAACTGACAATGGGCCAGCCTATACTTCTCAAAAATTTAGACAGTTTTGTCATCAGATGGAAATAACCCATCTAACCGGTCTCCCATATAACCCTCAAAGTCAGGGTATTATTGAACGTGCTCACCACACCCGAAAATCCTACTTAATAAAACAAAAGGGAGGAGTCCAGGAGGCTCTGCCCTCAGTGCCACAAGTGACCATTTCCTTGGAACTCTTCACACTCAATTTTTTAAATTTGGACAGTCAAGGCCATTCGGCGGCTGATCGCCACTGCTCAGGGCCTAATAGGCCCAAGGAAATGATCAATTGGTCAGTGGAAAGGCCCAGATCCTATTTTAATAAGATCCAGGGGAGCTGTCTGTGTTTTCCCACAGGAAGAAAACAATTCATTCTGGGTACTGGAGCGCCTCACGCAAAAGCTCGTGACAGCTGAAGATGATCTTTCAACAGATATACCTGCTACTGCTTGAAGAATCAAGGGCGGCGAGGATGACCACTAATTCTACTCGAGTGGATTCATTGCCCACTGATGGCTTATTACCCTGGGTTTCTTCCGCCTTTTCTTACTTTAAGATTGGGTGGGGGTTGGAATGTTTGGTGCAGCACTATGTCATGGCTTAGTATTTTTACTCTGGTTGTTCTGCAAACTCAATACCCAAAACAAACATGACTAGGTTGCAATCGCGCAAGAACTAGCAGCCTTGGAACAAGGATCATCTCCCAAAAATTTGGTTATCCATGTTAAAAAATTAAAACAGACTGTGACACTCAGTCGATGCACCTCAGGGGTTTTACCCAGTGCACTGAGTCGATGAGTGATCCAAGTCTCAATGTTTGCCTTTGCCTAAGCGGCTATGGTACCTAAATAGGAGAATGACAGCCCTTGCACTCCCTGGAATTTTATTCCATTGCATGGGAATGGGTGTCACCTCCTTCGTTAATCTTCTCCCTTAGCCCCTGCACCGAGAGGACTTGTTTCCATTGCACCTGGTGGGGTAAGGAAGTAATCTAAAGCTCTTGATCGTTTACTCCCCAAAGAAGGAGTTCGCTTGATTGAGCTTAGGGCCCTCTTGTACCGTGCTTATATAGGCTTTAAGGCAGTTTTCATTTATTAAAACAAAAGGGGATGTGGAGAGCTGAGACTCAGATGCCACTAGATGGCGTTGACATTCCACCCTCAAAACTGTAAACAGCCTCCAGTACACATGCGAAAATTGCGTAAGCACGCTAAGCACGCTGGGCCCGAGTCATCAGGCGGGGTAAAGAGTGAGCAGCCAATCAGGGTATTGACACGTCACTTAGGTGCGACCTGGGCTTATATAAACAGCACCACATCGGGGCTCTCTCTCCTCTCCTCTTTTCATCGTGTGACTGTAATAAAGATTTTGTTGCGGGAGGATCCTTGTGTCTGCGTGCATTTCTGCCGGCGAGACGATCATGCGGCTCTCAACAAGATGTCATGACACTGTTGTAATAACATAATGCAAGTGAGATGTCATAATAAACTTTTACTGTCATAGTAGCATTGTGATGTCATAATATCAATGTGATGTCATAATAGAATTGTGATCTCATAATACTATTGTGAAGTCATAATAGCATATGAGTTAATAATACCATTGTGCATATACTCATTGGAATTTGTTCAGAGTCTCAGTGCCAAGGCCATTAAAGAAAACAGAGTTCATCCTTACCACACCATGTCACCACCCCTAAGAAGAAGAAGAAGAAGACATCAGTCCTGAAGACCTCTATACTTCATCACCTTAATCACAGTTTTACTTATGTATTTATTTATTATGATGTGTTCACTTTGTATCCCTTCTGCTGTCCTCTCCTTCTCCTTCCAGTCCCACCCAGCCTCCTCCATCTACCCCTATGCCCTTTCTGTAGTTCCCTGATAAGAGAGGCCTTCCTCCCCCTTCTGCCTGACACTAGCTTATCAGGTATCACCAAGGCTGGCTGCATCATCTTCCTGTATGGCCTAATTCTCAGGACATTGTTCTCCTTGTGTCTTCAATTGTCTCTAATTATGACACCCTTCTTGCCTCCTCTTCTGTAAGCTTCCCAGAAATCTGAAGTGAGGGTGAGTTTCATAGTGAAATCCCATTTAGAGTTGGGTGTTTTAAGGTCTCTCTTTCTGCATAATATCAGACTCTGGATCTGTGTATGCAATAGCATTTGATGCAGAAGGCAACATTTCTGTGGATGCAAAAACATGGCACTGATCTTTCAGCTGAGTGTAGAGAGCAACATATTTTAATAACAACAGCCTGTGTACTTGAATATTTCTGAGAATAGCCTTTTCCAACATCTCAATTAAAAGCCACCAAATTCTCCTACTGGAACACAAGGAAGGTCCCAATAGGTGGCCTATTGCAACTTTATCCCCCACTTTTAAGAGACTATCTAATAAGTGAATACATATCTGTTTTTGTCTTTCTGCATTGTAGTTACTTCACCCAGTATGATTTTTCCTGGTTCCATCCATTTGCCTGATATATCTTGATGTCATTTTTTTTTTTTTTTTTTTTTTTTTTTTTTTTGCTGAATAATACTTTGTTATGGAAATATTCCACGTTTTTTCCCAGAGAAGATTGTCAGTCCTGTTCTTTATAATTTGGAAGTTGCTGGGACTTTAATCATTGTATTTTATGACAAACTATCAGGATAACTATGTTCTTTTAGCCTTGAAATCCCTCCAACATCTTTCACTTCCTGGTGATTTGAATTGCATTGTCTGCTTGAAGCTCTCTATTTACATGTAGAGTCCCTAGTGATGAAATGTATGTGAAACATTAGGACTTATGGCCACGTTAGATATTAAAATTCCTATTGAGGTTATATTATAGGAGGGTGTGCTTTGAGGTTGATGTTCCAATGAAAGTGACCAGACAGAATGGATTCTTTTCCTCTCAGTCTCTCAGTCTCTGTCACTTTAAACTTTGTTTCTATAGGTGTTGTTATCTTTATTTCTAAATCTTTCTCTCTATCTCTATCTCTCTTATCTCTATCAGTCTCCCTCTCTCTTCATTGCTGCATGTGGTTCAATATGAAAATCTCTCAGTTCGTCTCAAATTCTACAAAAAGATAACTGCTTGCTGACAGGACATCATGGATGGTCTCTGTTAAAATATAAGCAAGGTCCTAATTAATAGGTTTTTCTGAATTTTTCTTTCCAGGTCTGTAAAGAATTGTGTTGGCAATTTGATGGGAATTACATTAAATCTGTAGATTGCTTTTGGTAAGATGGCCATTTTTACTATGTTAATCCTGCCAAGCCATGAGCATGGAAAATCTTTTTACCTTCTGATATCTTCTACTATTTCATTCTTTAGAGACTTGAAATTTTTCTCATACAAGCCTTTGACTTGCTTGATTAGGGTTACACCAAGGTACTTTATGTCATTTGTGGCAATTGTGAAGGGTGTTGTTTCTCTAATTTCTTTCTCAGCCCCTTTGTCTTTTGTATACAGGAGTGCTACTGATTTTTTTGAGTTAATTTTGTATCTGGCCACTTACCTGAAGGTGTTTATCAACTTTGTATGGAATAACAAGAAACTAAGAATTGCTAAAACAATCCTCTACAATAAAAGATCTTCTGGAGGTATCTTCATCCCTGATCTCAAGCTGTACTATAGAGCAACAGTTATAAAAACTGCATGGTACTGGCATAGAAACAGGATGGTGGATCAATGGAACTGAACAGAAGACCCAGAAATAAACCCACACACTTATGGACACCTGATTTTTGACAAAGATGCCAAAACCATACAATGAAAAAAAGATAGCATCTTCAACAAATGGTGCTGGTACAACTGGATGTCTACATGTAAAAAAATGAAAATAGATCCATACTTATCACCCTGCACAAAACTGAAGTCGAAGTGGATCAAAGACCTCAACATAAAACCAGTCACATTAAATCAGCTAGAAAAAAAAGTGGGGAATACCCTAGAACTCATTGGTACAGGAGAAAACTTCCTGAACAGAACACCAACAGCACAGGCTCTAAGAGCAACAATCAATAAATGGGACCTCATGAAACTGAAAAGCTTCTGTAAAGCAAAGGACACAGTCATCGAAACAAAATGACTACTTACAGATTGGGAAAGAATCTTCACCAATCCTTTATGTGACAGAGGACTCATATCCAGTATATATAAAGAACTAAAGAAGCTGAAAAGCAGCAAACCAAGTAATCCACTTAAAAAATGGGGAACAGAGCTAAACAGAGAATTTTCTGTAGAGGAATATGGAATGGCAGAGAAGCACTTAAAGAAATACTCAACCTCATTAGCCATTAGGGAAATGCAAATCAAGACAACCCTGAGATTTCACCTTACACCTATGAGAATGGTCAAGATCAAAAACTCAAGTGACAACACATGCTGGAGAGGTTGTGGAGAAAGGGGAACCCTTCTCCACTGATGGTAGGAGTGTGAACTTTTACAACCACTCTGGAAATCAATCTGGCACTTTCTCAGACAACTAGAAATAGCGCTTCCTCAAGATCCAGTCATACCACTTCTAGGCATATACCCAAAAGAGGCTCAAGTACACAAAAAGGACATTTGCTCAACCATGTTTGTAGCAGCTTTATTTGTAATAGGCAGAAGCTGAAAACAGCCCAGATGCCCCTCAACTGAAGAATGGATGCAGAAACTGTTGTACATCTATAAAATAGACTATTACTCAGCAATGAAAAATAAGGAAATCATGAAATTTGCAGGTAAATGGTGGGACCTGGAAAGGATCATCCTGAGTGAGTTGTCCCAGAAGCAAAAATTACACAGATGGTATATACTCACTCATATAAACATACAACATAGAATAAACCCACTAAAATCTGTATATCTAAACATACTAAGCAAAAGAGAGGACCATAACTAAAATTTTCAATCCCTATCCTGAAAGGCAAAGAGGATGGATATCAGAAGGAGAAGAAAACAGGAAACAACCTAGGAAACTGCTACAGAGGGCCTCTGAAACCCAGAAGAAGAAAACAGGAAACAACCTCAGAACCTGCCACAGAGGGCCTCTGAAAGCCTCTGCCATGTAAACTGTGAAAGCAGATGCTGAGCCTTGATGGCCAACTGACATGCAGAGTGAATGGAATTTTATGTAAGAATTGGGAAATAGTAAGAGCTGGAGAGGACAGAAACTCCACAAGAAGAGCAACAGAACAAGAAAATTTGAACATAGGGAACTTTCTAGAGACTCACTCCAACCAAGGACTATTCCTGGAGATAACCTAGAACCCTGACAATGCAGCCACTTCTGATGAGAACTGATAGACTAAGATCAGAAAGGAGAGGAGGACCTTCCCTATCAGTGGACTTGGGTAGAGACATGAATGCAGAAAGGGTGGGGTTGGATCAGGAGGAGAGAAGGGAAGGGCTTATGGGGGGATACAAAATGAATAAAGTGTAATTAATAAAAAAAGAGCTTTTTGTTCAAAGAGTTGCCTTGGTCAGGGAGTATTTTCCCAATAAGTAATTCACTGAGGACACACCTGTTTATTTAACAAATAATAATTGTATCTGTGATAATGTGTAACTCACATGTCAAAGGAACCTGACTTTATTAATGACCACTTGAAAGAAATATGTTACAATATTCCTGAATTAAGTGTCTTGGACACAGTAATTGTCATCTCTGGGTGGTATGCTTTCAGCTGCCCAGATTGAGGCATGTAGGGCTTCTCAGCCTTTCTCCCAAGCAGGCCATCCACTTGGGCCTTTTATTAACTGGCTCCTGAAACTCTTACTGGCTCTCACCTTCTTTATGACATCATTCTTCCTCTCAGCCAATCAGCAGGTGATAGAAGACTGAGATTTCCATGGAGTGAAGTAAACAATCTTTCATCAGTGTCAGTACCTCTGATACTGTTCACACCTGACTTTTTCTTGTGAAACCCAACAAGCCTTATCTCATTCCTTTATCCAGATCCCACACATTTACTCCTGTTAACCTCTGTGACAATATCAGGTAGGAAATGAATCTTTAATGTTTATTTAATTGGACAGTTTCCTAAGTAGGGAAGCTTCAAAGTGATATAGGATTAAGGTGAATATAAGGAATGAATGACAAGGTGGTCTCATAATGTGGTCTTGGATCCAAAATTACCTAGGTTGTGACTTAGAACTGAGCTGTTACTTGTGTACTCAATAAATGTACCTTCACATTCTTATTGATATTATAGGATAGCAGATATTAGGGTTTCCTAGGATATTGAGTCTTTAAAAGCAGGGACAAAGAAAAAGAAAAGAAAAAAAGATACTTAAATTCAAAAATTTCTACTTGAATTACTGGCTTGTGTTTCATTTTTTAAAAAAAAACCTCATTAATTTTAGTTTAGGATTAGTACAGAATTTCTAAAATGGTCCAATATATGTTTCTATCATTTTGTATTCTGTGTATAGATAATTAGCAGTTACTGCTGGGTCACCAATAGTGCATTATTGTCTCATGAAGGAGAGAGATAAAAACACTTCCCTTTGTAGTCATTCAAAAAGAAAAAGAAAAAAGAAAAAGAAAACAAGCGGGTGAAAGAGAAGGAAACCCGGGATTCATTTGGCTGAAATAAAGAAAGATCTGTGAGTGTCAAAGGAGAACTAACGGGCAATAAACTCTTTAAGAGCCTGTGCTCTTCCACACTAGTTTTCCCAACCCTCTATGAACAGGTTTGCATGGGTGATCTGGCTGGATTGGCAGCTGTGTCCTACTCAGGGATCAGTGAGGAACTGTGCTGGTCCTGGGGTTTAAAGTTCAAACTTGGCCTTCAGGACAGAGAAATGTGTACATGTTATAGGTCTAGAACAGAAGAGCAGTTGCTTTTCTTGCTGAGTTCCTCAAGACAAACATGTAAATGTAGTGTTAGTGTGAGGACTGCTTGTTCAGAGGTGCCACCTGAGCTCATGATGTCTGAGGTAGCTGGGTAAACACTAGTTTATGTCTAGAATTCTCTGCTACATAATGAGTTCCTGGAAAGCATACCTTACAAAGTCAAACTCTGTCCTCCATTAGTGGAATCTTTTCTCCATATTAAAAGTCATTGTAAAAGTTGTCAACATATTATTCTTTTGATTTTGTGAGAATTTCATGTAATATACATTACACTCATTTTCTATTGCTCCCAGGTTCAAATTCCTACCCATGTATCACACTATTTTTTCCCTTTAAAATACATCAATAGAAATATGTGTTATTTATTTATTCATTGGAACTTGATCAGATTCTCAGTGACATGTCCCTTAAAAAATAACTGAGTTCATCCTTTCTACACCCTGGTACCACCCCAAGAAGAAAACATCAGTCCTGTAGAGCCCTATACTTCATCACCTTTATCACAGCTTTTCTTAAATATTTACTTATTACAATTGGTTCATTTTGTATCCCCTCTATTGCCTACTCCCCTTCTCCTTCCAGTCCTACCCAGCCACCTTCTACTACCCCTGTGCTTTTCTGTAGTTCCCTGATAGAGGAGACTGTCCTCCTTCTTCTATCTGAACAGAGCTTATCACATCTCTTCATGGCTGGCTAGATCATCTTCCTCTCTGGCCTGAATCACATGCATTTTTTTCCATGTGTCAATTCCCTCTATTTATGACACACTTCCTGGCTTCTCTCCTGCAGGATGCCTAGAGCTCTGAGAGGAGGGAGAATTTCATAAGGAAATTCCATTCAGAGTTGGGTGTTTTAAGGTCAAACTGTCTGCATAATATCTGACTGTGAGTCTCTGTATGCAATCCCATTTGATGCAGAAGGAAGCATCTCTGTGGATCCAATAACATGTCACTCATCTATCACTGGAGGGCAGGGAGCAACATATTTTAATAACAACCGACTGGGTTGCTTGAAAATTTTCATGGAATGTCCTGGACCAACAACATATTTCACTACCACACAATTCCCCTTTTGGAAGAGTGGTTTGATCACAATAAATTGCCTTTTGAAACTTAATCCCCAATATTAGGAGACCTCCTAATAAGTGAATACATACCATATTTGTCTTTTTGCATTTTAGTTACTTCACCCAGGATGATTTTTCCTGTTTCCATCAATTTGCCTCAAAATGTTCATGATGTCATTTTCTTAGTTGAATAATACTCCATTGTGGAAATAATCCACATTTTCCCCAAAGGAGATTGCCATTCCTGATCTTTAGACCAAGGAAGTTGACTGGACTTCAGTCTTTTTAATGAATGAAAAAAAATATATATCAAGATAAGTATGTTCTTTTAGCCTAGAAGTCCCTCTATCTTCTTCCACTTCCTGGTAATTTGAATTGCAATGTCCCTTTGATGCTCTCTATTTACATGTGGAGTCCCCAGTGAGGAAATGTCTTGTATAGATTAGGAGTGATGATCTTTTGGATAATATAATTCCTGTTGGAGTTATAATATACGAGGGTGTGCTTTGAGGTTGATATGCTAAGCAAAGTTACCAGACAGAATGGAATCTCTGTCTCTCAGTCTTTGTCATTTTATATATTTCTTTATTTAAGCCTTGGTCCCTCTATCTTAATCTGTCTCTCTAGTGCTCTCTCTCTCTCTCTTTTTCTCTCTCTCTCTGTCAACCTCTCTCTGCCTGCCACTTTTGGTAAAGTATGAAAAGCTCTCAGTTCTCCTGAAATACTACAACACAATGACTGTTTGCAGAAGTATTCCTAGATGGTCTCTGTAAAAATATAAAAAGGTCCCAATTAAACCCATTGTGTTCAAAGATTTACCTTTGTCAGCGAGAGTTTCCCCTCACAATAATTCACTGAATAAGGACATGTCTGTACATTAAACAAATAATAATGGAATCTGTGATAATGTGAATCTCACATGTCAAAGATACATGATTTTATTAATGACCACTTTAAATATGTGCCAATTTTTCTTGTAATGACTGGCTCCTGAATCTCTAACTGGCTTTCACCTGTTTCATGATATCATTCTCCCTCTCAGCCAATCAGCACCTGAGGGAATCTTGAGGTTTCCATGGTGATGAGTAATCAAACTTTCCTCAGTGTCCAGAATCTCTGATCCTGACTCACTTGTGTTGTGAGCCGCGTGGTCGTCTCACCATCAAGAACTCACGCGAACAACAGGATCCTTCTGCAGCAAGCTTTATTTCAGTCAGATGATGAAAGGAGGAAGACACCGAGTCCCCGAAGTGGCACTGTTTATATAAGCCCTGCTCACACCAATGTGGTGTGAGATGACCTATCATCCCCTGATTGGCTGCTCACCTATCACCCCATATGACGCCCCGGGCTGGGCTCGTGAGGACGGTTGTCCAAAGGTCATAATGGTCATAACGTTTTTGAGGGTGGAAGCCACCACCATGGCAACCAAACCCCGGCTCTCCACATCTCCCCCTTTTTTATTTTGTTTGAACAGTAAGCTTCCTACTGTCAATACAGCATTATGCCAGAAAGCCAACGTCTGAGCCTGGTGGAAGGCAATGCTTCAGCCGTTGCCTGTCATTGGAGCAACCTCCTCACTGTGAGGCTGTCCTGTCTTAGGTCGGTGAAGACTTATTTGCACTCTTCCGTCACTGACTTTCCAGATCGTTTGGCAAGAGAAAAATTGTGATTTACACCCATCCCTGTGCAATGGGAAACATCCCCAGGGAGTGCAAGGGCTGTAAATCCAGATTGTGGCATGTGCTTGCAAAGACAGAAGCAACCTTGTCAAACATTAATTTTTCAGCATGGATAAGCAAATATCGGGGGAGGTGCCTTGTTCCAGAGCGGCTAGCGCCTGTACGATCACCACCTTGTCACATTTTTGTTGGGTTTTGAGTTTGCAGAACAACAAGAGGACAAATATTAAACCACAGCACAGGGCAGCGCCAAACATCCCAACGCACACCCATTCCTTAAAATAAGAAAAGGCGGAAGAAGCCATCTGTGAGCGATAAATCCACTCAAGTAGAATGGTCGCCACCGCCACCCTTAGCTCTTCGTTTCTTCAAATCCTTCTGACCAATTTCCTGCAAGATATAGGGACAATTTCCTGGACAAATTAGCAGCTCGGGTAAGATTTTCATATTGTACACTGGTAATACAAAGTGCTCCTATTTTTCTTTCACATCCTAATTGAGCCAATTGAGATAAAATATCTATTCTTTCTTCCACAAGATTCAGACGCTGGTTAAGAACTATCAATCTGCCTTTTAATTGTGCGCTAGCAGATGCATGAAGGTTTATGGCTTCAGCCACACCTGCCGACAATTGATTTACTGTTGTGCTTGTTTGGACTGAATTTGCCATTGCCAAGCCGACTGCAGTCAGCGATGGCAGTAACAACGGCTGTGGTGATGCCAAAGTCTTTCTTCTGTCTAAACAGGGAGAGGGTGGATGGAGTCTCCACAGGGATTGGGATCCACTGCAGGACTCTAACAACCAGGGCACGAGCGTAATGCCTGGCATTCCAATATTGCGAATACCAGCATGTCTCATTGGTACAATTTCTAAAAGAATTATTGGACAAAACAAGTAAAAAAGGGGAATAAACACAGACAGGACTAGGCAGAAAAACCGTCTGATTTGTATTGGACGAGAAAAATTTAGGAAAAAACAATGAGTTATGTCTGACTGGCATAGGCTTCGGGAATGCAGAAAAAATGGCCCAACGTTGTACCCCCACAATACTAGGAACCTGATTTAGAAGGATCCAAGCAAGAACTGGAATTAGTTGCAGGTATATTCGTTGAAAGATCATCTTCAGCTGCCGTGAGCTTTCGCGTGAGGCACTCCGGTACCCAGAATGGATTGTTTTCTTCCTGTGGGAAAACGCAGACAGCTCCCCTGGATCTTATTAAGATAGGATCCGGGCCTTTCCATTGACCAGTCAAGACATCCTTCCATTTGACCATTTCCTTAGGCCTATCAGGCTCTAAGCAGTGGCGATCAGCCGCCGAGTGGCCCTGACTGTCCAAATTAAAAAAAAAAAAATTGAGAGTAAAGAGTGCCAAGGAAACAGTCACTTGTGGCACTGAGGGCAGAGCCTCCTTGACTCTCCCTTTTTGTTTTATTAAGTAGGATTTTAGAGTGCGATGAGCACGTTCAATAATACGCTGTCCCTGAGGGTTATATGGGAGACCTGTTAGGTGGGTCACTCCCATTTGATGACAAAACTGTCCAAATTTCTGAGAAGTGTAGGCTGGCCCATTGTCAGTTTTTAGAATTTTGGGCTTTCCCCAGGCACTCCATGCCTCTAGGCAATGTTGAATAACATGGGCTGCCTTTTCTCCAGTCAGGGGAGAAGCAAACATAACTCCAGAGCAAGTATCAACAGAAACATGTAAATATTGAAGTTTACCAAAAAATGAAATGTGAGTAACATCTATCTGCCACACTTGTAGCAGACAGATTCCTCTGGGATTAATCCCAACATGAGACATAGGTAAGAACTGACAACAATTTTGACATTGGGTTACAATATCTCTAGCTTCCTTTCTAGTTATGTCAAATCGATGACGCAGTGTTTCAGCTGTCACATGAAATTTCTTATGAAACTCTTTAGCCAATTCCAAATTTGAGAGGAGGGCAAATGCAATCATCTTTGTGGCTCGATCTGCCAGGTCATTTCCATGGGACATGGGTCCCGGTAGACCTGAGTGAGCCCTAATATGTGTAATAAAAACAGGGGATTTTCTGATAATTAAGACAAACTGAATTTTTTGAAAAATTTTTGCAAGATGGCTAGATGCCTTGATCAATCCAGCAGCCTCTAAAATTTTGGTTGCATTTACCACATAACTAGAATCAGAAACAATATTTAAAGGACCTGGAAATTTTGTCAAAACTTCTAACACTACTAAACATTCCACAATTTGAGGCGAAGTCTCATGGTATTGATTAGAAACAACTTTATTATTAACCACATAAGCTCCTACTCCTGTTTTTGACCCATCTGTATAAACTACCAGTCCATCCTGAAGTGGTTTCTGGGACGTTACATGCGGGAAGACTACCTCCTGAGTTAAAGCAAATTGCAAAACAGGGTGTCGAGGGTAATGATTATAAATCAAGCCACTAAAGGAGGTAACTAGCACCACCCAAGTATCAGAGGTAGCAGTCAATACCTGAACCTCATGAGCTGTATAAGGCACTATTAAGAACTTTGGCTCCTTCCCAAAGTATGTAATGGCGGCTTTTAACCCTCGTAGTGCAAGTTGAGCAACTACATCTGGATACCATTTAATAATTTTTGCAGGAGAAGCATTGGGATGAACCCACAATAAGAGTCCATCTTGCCATAATACAGCAGTTGGTAAATGTTTAGTTTTAATAACACAGAGGTCAAAGGTCTTAGTTTTATCTACACGTTTTAATTGGGCATCTTGTAAAGCATTTTCTACCACTTGCAGGGTGCGGCTTGCAGCCAGTGTTAAGGCTCTGGGTGAAGAAATATGAACATCCCCTTCCAAAATATCAAATAGGGGTTTTAATTCAGCAGAAGGAATCTTTAAAAATGGCCTAAGCCAATTTATATCACCTAATAATTTTTAAAAATCACTAGGGACAACAGGAGCAGCCGATCGAGAAAGTGCACGCTTCCTGTTTCTCAGTAGTGGCCGCTTATCAAGGTGGATCCAGGTGGTATTGTTCTTCCTCATAGCAAGCTGCTTCTTCCTCTGACCCCTCGCAGGGACTTAACTCCTCCGACTCAGAATTGCCAATTTCTAAAGCCTCTAGTTTTTTTGTCGGATAGAGAGGCTCCTTTTTAGATTTTTTCTTCTCCTTATCATGTTTCTCTCCCAGGGCGTTCTTTCCCTTGCCTTTCACTCCCGCGGCTTTACTGTCTGTGGAAGGGTCTTTATCCTTAGGGACATCTTTGGAAACATCCATCCTTCCTGTGGCTTTAACATCTGCAGAAGGGCCTTTTTTTCTTGAGACGTCTTTATTTCTATCCATTGGGGCCCCTAATATTTTGTCACATTCTGTTTCTGACATGCTGTCTTGTATCTCCTCTAACACTCCCTTAGTGCCTACTCTTAGCTTTCCGTTAATTTCTTTCCTTTCGAGGTCACCCTTAAGCTTGTACAAAACCAAAAGAAAGAGGACGAGGGCAATGGTCACAACAGAGAAAGCAATAAAGGCTTCTGCTAGCTGAAGTGAAAGATGAGATAAATCAAGACCAAACATGCCTCTCAGAACTTATCTCGCTGCTGCAGTTCTGAATCCTCCCTGCGAACGAGGCGTCTCCTTGGCACTGGCGATGGCAGGTTCCCGGGTTTTGGCACCAAATGTTGCGAGCCGCGTGGTTGTCTTGCCAGCAAGAACGCACGCGAACAACAGGATCCTTCTGCAGCAAGCTTTATTGCAGTCAAACGATGAAAGGAGGACAACCCCGAGTCCCCGAAGTGGCACTGTTTATATAAGTCCTGCTCGCACCAAAATGGTGTGAGATGATGTATCATCCCGATTGGCTGCTCACCCATCACCCCATATGATGCCCCGGGCTGGGCTCGTGATGATGGTTGCCCAACGGTCATAACGGTCATAATGGTTTTGAGGCTGGAAGCCACCACCATGGCAACCAAACCCCGGCTCTCCACACACTTGACTTTTTCTTGTGACACCCAACAATCCTTTATCTCATCTCTATCCAATCCCATACCTTTACTCCTGTTTACCTCTGTGACATTCTCAGGTAGGAAATGAAACTTAAATGTTTATTTAATTGGAAGACTTCCTAAGTAGGAAAGCTTCAAAATGAAGTAGGATTAAGAGGAATGTACAGAATGACAATGTGGTCTCCTACTGTGGTCTTTGATCTGAAATTTTGTAGGTTGTGACTTAGAACTGAGCAGTTACTGTTGTATTCACTAAATGTACCTTCACATCTTATTGATATTATAGGCTGGCAGTGCCTAGGTTTTCCTGCTGTAGAGTCTTTAGGAGCAGCGAAAACAGTAGGAAACCACACAATTCCTGGGACTTGTTTGGCTGAAACAGAGTAAGATGATTGAGTGTGAAAGCAGAACTGAGGAGCAATAAAATTTTTTACAGCTGTGGCTGTATGACACTAGATTTGGCAACCATCAATGAAAGGGTAACCTTGACTGCCCTGTCCATTTCAGCAACTATGTGCCAATCTGAGTAATCCTCCATGTCCTGGGGTTTACAGTTAAAACTTGGCCTTCAGGACAGAGAAATGAGTCCCTGTTATATGCCAAGGACATAAGAACAGCTGTTTCCTGCTGTGGTCCTTTAGACAAACCTGAATAGCATGCCTTACAAAGTCAAACCCTGCCCTCCATTAGCAGAATCATTTTTCCATGTCAAAAGTCATTGTAAATATTGTCAACATATTATTCTTTTGATTATGTTGGAATTTCATACAAATAATATTACAGTACATATACATTGCTCCCAGGTTCAAATTCCTACACATGTGTCACACTAAAATATTTTTTTCTTTAAAATACATCACTTGAAGTAAATGTTGTTCATATATTCATTGAAATATGATCAGAGTCTCAGTGGCAAGTCCTTAAAGAAAACTGAGTTCATCCTTGTTGCAATCTGACGCCATCCCCAAGAAGAAGGTATCAGTCCTGTGGAGCTCTATACTTCATCACCTTGATCACTGTTCTTCTTATGTGATTATTAATTAAGTTTTGTTCATTTTATATCCCTTCTGCTGCTGCCTACTCTAATCATTCCAGTCCAACCCACTCTCCTTAATCTACCACTATTCCTGTTCTCTAGTTCCCTGATAGGGGAGGCACTTCTCTCCCTTCTATATGACCCTAGCTTATCAGGTCTCATCAAGGCTTTCTGTATCATCTTCCTCTGTGGCCTGATTCTCAAGACATTGTTCTCCTTGTGTCCTCAATGCTCTGTACTTATGACACTCTTCCTGCCTCCTCTACTGGAGGTTTCCCAGAGCTTTGAGGGGACAGAGAATTTCATAGAGAAATGCCATTTAGAGCTGGGTGTTTGAAGGTCTGCATAATAAAGGACTGTGGGTCTCTGTATACAATACCATTTGATGCAAAATGAAGGATCTATGTGGGTATAAGATCATGGTACTGATCTATCAGTTGAGGGCAGAGAGCAGCATACTTTAATGAAATCAGCCTGGGTTGCTTGAATTTACTTAGGATGCCAAGCCCAAAAACTCAATTAACTGTCACCCATTCTGCTTAGCAGAACACTGGCTTGGTCACAATAGATGGCCTATTGGTACTTTATCACACAATATTAGGAGACTACCTAATAAGTGAATACATACCATATTTTCCATCTACATTTTAGTTACTTCACCCAGGATGATTTTCCTGGTTCCACCCATTTGCCTGAAAATATAATGATGTCATTTTCTTAGCTGAAAAACATTCTCTTATGGAAATATTCCACATTTTCCTCAAAGAATATTGTCAGTCCTGTTCTTTAGTCCTTAGAAGTTGCTGGGACTTTAATCATTCTACTGAATGAAAAACTATCTAGATAACTATATTCCTTTAGCCTAGAAGTACCTTCATCTTTTTCCACTTCCTGGTGATTTGAATTGCATTGTTCTCTTGAAGCTCATCTATTTACATATGGAGTCCCCAGTAAGGAAATATCTGGGAAGTGTTAGGAGGTATGGCCTTATTAGATAATATAATTCCTATTGGAGTTATATTGTAGGAGTGTATGCTTTGAGTCTGTTATGTCAGTGAAAGTGACCTGACAAAATTGAGTCCCTGTCTCATGGTCCTTATCAGTTTAAATCTTTGTTTCTGTTGATCTCAGTTCTCTCTATTTCTGAATATTCTCTCTAGCACTTACTCTCTCTGTCTCTCTCAGTGTCCCTCTCTCAGCCTGCTGCTTTTGGTTTAGTATAAAAACTTCTCAGTTCTGCTGAAGGATTACAACAAGTTATCTCCTGGCTCACTTGACATCATGGTTCATCTCTCTAAAAATTAATCAAGGTACCAATTAAAACCTTTTTATTTAAATATTTGCCTTTGTCAAGGAGCATTTTCAAAGTAAGTAATTCACTGAGTAAGGGCATATCTGTGCATTCAATAAATAATAAAGGAATCTTTGATAATTGTGAAGCTCACATGTCAAGGCCACCTGAATGTTTAATGAACAGTTGAATTAAATATATGACCATTTTCCTTAACTAAGAATCTTGGACACAGGAACTGTCATCTCTGGATTGTGTGCTCTCAGCTGCCCAATTTGACACAGATCTGCTCAGCCTTTCTCTCAAGCAGTCTGTCCACTTGGCCCATTTAATAACTGGCTCCAAAAACTCTTACTGGCTTTCACCTGTTTCTTGACATCATTTTCCCTCTCAGCCAATCAGCATCTGAGAAAATCTTGGGGTTTCCATGGAGATGCATGAACAAAATTTCCTCAGTGTCCAGTATCTCTGACTGTGTGTACATATGACTTTATCTTCTGAAACCCAGCAAGTCTTTATCTCATCACTTTATCCAGATCCCACACCTTAACATCCTGTTTAGCTCTGTGACAGTCAGGTAGGAAATTAAATTTTAATCTTACTTTTTTAATTGGGCAGCTTCCTAAGTAAGGAAGCTTCAAAGTGATATGGGATTAGGGGGAATGTACCGAATGATGAGGTGGTCTCCTACTGTTGTCTTGGATCTGAAATATCCTAGGTTGTGACTTTGACCTGAGCATTTACTGGCATACTCACTTAATGGACCTACATATTTTATTGATGTAATAATTTGGCAGGGTGTAGGTTCTCCTGGTTTATTTACTCTTTAAAAGCAGGGAAAGAAAATGAGACAACTCCTGGGACTGGTTTGGCTGAAACAGAGAAAGGAAATGAGTGTAAAAAGAGAATTGAAGGGCAATAAAATCTCTGACAACTATTGCTTTATACCACACTTGTTTTGCCAACCCTCTGCAAGCAGGGTTTTCTTGGCTGACCTGGCTAGATGTGCAGTTCTGTCCTACTCAGTGGTCAGTGAGGAACCCTCCTTGTCCTGGGGATTTCACTTAAAAATTTTTCCTTCAGGACATATAAATGGGTCAGTGTTATATGCCTAGGATACAAGAGCAGCTGTGTTCCTCCTGTGGTCCTCCAGACAAATCCTCTACATGTAGTGTTCATGCCAGGTCTGCTTGTTCAGACGTGTCATCTGAGCTTATGATGTCAAAGGTAGCTGAGTAACCACTTCTTCATTGCGCGCATTCTCTTTTACATAAAGAGTTCCTGGAAAGCATGCCTTACAAAGTCAAACTCAGACATTTTTAGCAGAATCTTTTCTTCAAGTTAATGTCATTATTAAAGTTGTCAACATATTTTATTGCTTTTGTGGTAATTTCATATAATCTAAATTATATTTCTTTTCCATTGCTTCCAGGTACAAATAGCTTCCCATGTGTGTTAGGAAATGTGCATCTGTGAAGATAACACGATGGGTTCACAAATCACACCATGAGACTGGTTCCACATGGGAGGTTTATTAGGGGAAGGGAAAAGAGGTCGAAGAGAGAAGAGGCAGAAGGGGGGGGGACTCCAGGTGTTCTCTTATTTGGTGACCCAGGGCATGTGCAGGTAGTTCCAGGTGGTCAGCATGTGGTCTGGTGTCTTCACAAATCCCTGATAACTGGTTTGTCAGGTCCCTTGGGGCTGGCTGTAGAGATGCCTGCTTACTGATCCCAACATTTCTCCCTTTTTGTTTTGTTAAAAAGTGAGTAGTCAGAAGAGGTGATGGTGGGGAAAGGGCACAGGGAATACTTTTGCTCTTCAATCTACTTCCTGCTGATTAGGGGCGTTGTCCTTCTTGGGGTACAGCTGGTCCCCACCATTGCAGTCATAGTCATCTGGCTTTGTGGGTAGAGGTTGATAATCCTGTAAGAGTAACTGATTAATGGTTTGGCTAGAGATTTTTTGCATTTGTTTTCAGGAGAATGTAGAGAGTAAGTTAATTAAGCAAGGCAGAAAAAGCAAAAGCAGAAAGAGTAGCACGAGAGCTAAGATAAGGGGCAGAATCCATTCCATATGGGATTCTAAAAGGCCCAAGAGCTAGATGCCTCCAGCTCTTCCTTTTGTTTTTGTAAATCTGTCTGGAGTTGCTGGTTTTTGTCCTTTACTATACCAGACTGGTTGACATAAAAACAGCATTCCTTCTAGAGGAAGAGGCAAAGGCCACCTTCTTTAGCTCTGAGGAGATCCAATCCACATCAGTTTTGAAGTTCTACTGCTGCCAGCGAGTCAATCTGTCCTTGGAGGGTTAGTATTGTCTGAGCCATTTTTTGGAGGTCCTGGATGAACTGGGAAGAAAGCTGATAGTACAAAGTTAGTGAGGTGACTAATCCTTCTGTTCTGGTCCCTAGAGATACCTTGATTCCTGCAACAGCCAGCAGGGGTAGTATTTGAATTGCCCTCTTCCCCTGCTGGGCAGCTTTTGAGTCCACAACCAGGATTGGTAGGGGCTCTCTTTCATTTATCACCTCCAGCTCAGGGAAGAGGAGTAGCAGAGCTCAAACTCCTGAACAACAAGCAGACAGACAATGGTATACATGAGTGCCACAAAGAATCAAGATGTTATTGGCGGTAGGGCATTGGGGTTGGGATGAGGTTTCAAGGATTACAGTTTTATTACAGTCTAAGGAACTTAGCATAACTACAAAGTGTGTCCCAGATGCCTTGAAACTGCTTGCCATGCCAAAGAGGGTGATATGAGAAAGGAAGGGGGTTGTTGCAACATCAGAGTCAGGACAATTAGTAAATGGTGAAGTGAGGTTGCGTGACATAATCACTGCAGAGGCTATAAGTGATACCTCTGACTTGATCCCCTGTGGCACACACAGCCAGCAAGCTTTAAAATGGCCCAGTTGGGTCACATTAAGGAGCTTGTAGGCCAAGGTCAGAGTCTAAAGTAGGAGATTAAATGACAGGTTTGTGTTATCCATGAGAGGGGATGTTAGAGAGGTAATAATCTTAGAGAAGGGTTTAATTATCTTTTCTTCTTCTCCCATTCCCAGATTTTGTGTAATTGGGACATATTTTTTCTGGCTATGGATAGTACTTATCAGTATATTGGGTGTGTAGAGGCAGTACAGTTTTCCAAGGACACCTGCTTCCCATCTGGCATCCCATGGGTCTTAAATGTATAAGTAGAGGTCTTTTTATACAGGTGAAGGAGCTTCCTCTGTGCTGGTGAGTGGATTTGGCAAGACCAGTATGGGCATCCATCTTTGGATTGTCAGGTCTATATTTTTGATAGATATGCTACAGGTGCAAAGGAGGGTCCCAATTGGTGGCCCAGGGCCCAGAGGGCATATCCCTCTTTTTCTGTTATATAAAGTGAGAAGGGACAGGTTAGGTCTGGAAGATGTAAGGCTGTGTCCTCAAGAAGAGCCTTTTGGAACCTCTGAAAAGGCTTAGTAAAAGGTTTTAGAAGGAGTTCATGCAAAGGACCTAACACAGCCACCTCATATAAGGGATAGGCAAGAAGGAAAATGGAGGGGCCCCAGGACCATAAGAAATCGGCCATTCCCAGAAACGTTAATATTTCTTCTTTATTAGAGGAAACTACCAGCGGCTGTATTAGGTCTTTTCTGTCTAGGGTGATACCCTTGATGGTTGGAGTTATTGTTAGTCCCAGGTAAATGACCTTAGGAGTGGATAGCTGGACTTTGGAGGGTGAGATTCAATAGCCCCTGCTGGATAGGAAATTTAGAAGAGCAGAAGTGTTAATTTGGTTAACTTGTAGGAATGGGCTACAGAGGAGAAGGTCATCTACATACTGTATAAGTTTAGATTTATGGAGAGATAAGGAGAGTAGATCAGAGACTAGGGCCTGGTCTAAAAGATGTGGGCTGTCCCAGAATCTCTGGGGTAAAACAGTCCAGGTAACCTGAGTAGAGACCAGGGTGTCAGGGTCAGTCCAGGTGAAGGCAAAGATATTTTTGACTGCGTGTATAAGGGAATGGAGAAAAATAAATCCTTGAGATCCAGAACTGAGAAATGGGAAGTGCCTGAGGGAATAGTGGAGAGGAGGGTATAAGGGTTAGCTACAACAGTGTAGAGAGGAATGACTGCAGAATTTAGTAGGTGGAGATCTTGAACCAGGCAAAAGGTTTCATTGGGCTTTTTAACTGCGAGGATGGGGGTGTTAAAAGGAGAGAAAGTGGGGCAGAGGAGTTTTTTTCTTAGAAGGTCAGAGATAATAGGCTTAAGTCCCCTAAGACTCTTAAGAGAAAGAGGGTATTGAGCCTGAACAATATACCAATATACCGGGTGGGGTCGAGTCTTTTAATGGCTAAGGGGGAATGGTGCCTAGCCACAGAGGGGTTTTGGATATCCCAGACTTGGGGGTCCACTTGAGAGGCTCTTAAGGGAAGTGACATGTTAGAACTGATAGGTAAGGTGGCTAGGATGAGGAGGAGAGAGGATTCTGGCAAGCTTTGGCTCAAGAGTATGGGTGGAATAAAAGAAATAGAATCTCCTACTTTGGCTAAATAGTCCTTTCCCATTAGGGGAACTGGACAGGCTGGCGTTACTAAAAAGGAATGAGTCAAGGGAACTCCCCTAAAAACACAATTAAGTGGTGGAGTCTGGCAAGGCTGGCAAGGCTGTCAGCCTCCCATGACAATAGAGGAACTACAAGGAGAGATTGGTCCCCAGTACTTCATTATGACTGAGTAAGTTGCCACTGACTGGCCCAGTCAGGCTCCTGTCGTCCTTGGGAGAATAAGGCTTTGGACAGGAAGACATGGTTTTGGCGAAGAATTGACATACAGAGACACCTTGATGGTTTTGACTCTGCTGCAACTTTACTGAAATCAAGCTAGTATTTTTATACAAAAGGCACCTTAAAATTGGCATACTTCCCAGAACATTCAGACTTTTACCAAGAATACAAAGTTTACATTTTAACTCAAAATGCAGTCAAACATAAAGCAGTACCCACAAGTAATCTTGGCCTAAAAACTTTTTGATCAGAGCTAAGAAAGGAAAAGAAACCTCTAATATAGTTTCATTATTGCTAACCAGTGAAGAGGAAAGTCAGGAGCTAAGTCAGATGCCTGCCAAAGTCCCTCTCTATATCAAAATCTAACTACACCTTTGTCAACCCTCCTCCCATATGTCCTGCCCAAGATTTATAATCTTCCCTAGGATCAAGGCACTGAAGGAAGGGGGAAACTCCCGCCAGCTGCACCTCTCATGCTATTATTTCTTAAGAAGGAGCCTATTATTATTTCACTATTCTTAATGCCTATTAATACTAAATCTAATTCATTACTTTCCTTAAGCTTATTTTTTATTAAAGCCTTTAACAATCTACTACTGACAATTTTTTTTATAAAGTTAGTTGTGCTGTCTCAGGTGTCACAGAGAAAGATCAAAGAATTCATTATTCCAGCCCCAGAGCCACAACTGAAGAAGCGTAATAATCTCAGAACGCATCCCTTTTCCAAGTGGATGAGTTTGCCAGGGACCTTCCAGGGGGCTTATTCCAGAGAAATCATATCCCCCTGCCCTGTAGCTTATGCTAGTATAAGCTATGCTATAGCTTATGCGACACTGGTGTGGGTATAGCAGTAAGTGGCTCTGGTGTCCACAAGGGAGGAGATGGCATCATAATTACATGTGGCTCACTGTTAGTGATGACAGTGGTTGGGTCAAGGGAACCTTGGCACTTTCAGTCATCCACAGTCAGGCCTAGGATTGGCTGGAGGGCAATCTGGGAGTGATGCTCCCATATCATGGGAGAAACAGTGTCAGTCAACACCCCAATGTCCCTCTTGGTGGCATTTTGGACATGGCCCTGGTGGCTTTTGGGGGATAGGGCAAGTCTTGGCCCAGTGACCTTTTTGAACACATTTGAAACAGGGATCCAGTGATCCTTGTGACTTAGAAGGCAAGGGAGCCTGGGTAGTAGCCAAGACTGGTTGGATGGCCTGGGCCAGCATTTGGTATTTTTGTCTGTGGACTTTTTCATCTCTCCCATGGAACACCTTAAAGGCCAGAGCTAAGACTTCTGCCTGCAGAGTCAGAGGTCCCTGGATTTAAGCTTAGCCCTGATGTTAGGGTAACTTTGGGAGAAGAAATAGTTCATCAAGAGTTGTCTGCCCTCCATACTTTCAGGGCCTAGATTCATGTGTTGTAAGAGAGTCTTTGTAAGGTGCTCTAGGAATTGAGACAGGTATTTATTTTTGTCCTGGATGATCTCCTGGAGCTTTTTATAATTAACTGGCTTAAGGGCAGCCCTGCTGAGACCAGCTAGAAGGCAGGTTGTAAACTGATACCTAACTAGAATGCCTCCCGGGGTATTGTAATTCCAATGTGGATCTTTGTTGGGTACCTCCTCAGCTCCAACAGGGTGTGAAGTATTTGTTTGGTGAACCTCATCTGCATGCCTTCTAGCCTGTTCCAAACTCACCTGTGTTCCTCAGATAATAGGTTATTGGAAAGGATCATATAAATAACATGGAAGGTGAGCCTATAAGATTGAGTGAGATATTGAAATTCTTTAATAAAGCTAGCAGGATTAGAGGTATAGAATCCTAATATCTTTTCTACTTGAGAAAATTCAGTTAATGAGAAGGGAACGTGCACCCTAATTAAGCCGTCTATACCTGCCACTTCCCTCAAGGAAAGGATTAGAAGGGGGCATATGTTGAGTAGAGGTATCAGACTTTGCTATAGAGTGGGAATGGATTGTAGATGGGCTGATAGTTGGTGGGGTGAAAGTGGGTGCCAGAGTGCTGGAGAAGGGAGAGAGGGTTTTGGAGAAACTGAAGGAGAGGAAGAAAGAGTAGAAGGGGAAGGAGAAGGATCAGGAGGGTGTGAGGATTCTTGAGGAGCAGGAGGGGGAGAGGATGGGGTAGGCACCTGAGGTTGTGAAGATTCTGGAGAGACAGCAGGTTGATGGAGGCAGGGTAGAGCTTCATCCACTGAGTCAAAGTAGAGAACTCTTCAGGCCAGATTTTATGATTAGGAAGAGTTGAGTGGGAGAACAGGAGAAGCAGAAAGGAGGTTTCCAGAGGAGAAGAAAGCTTGAATGTAGGGTACCTCCTTCCATTTACCAGATTGCTGACAGTAATTAAGAAGATCCCTTAAGATATTGGGATTTAATGTGCCATTAATCATCCAATTTGGACCCTTACCTAAAGAGTATGTAAGCCAAGTTTTATTACAGAGGCTTTTGAGTTTGGACATTTTTAACTGCGGTTTCAAATGCAAAGTCTTAAAATTCTCCAGAAGACATCCCAGTAGAGAGACTGAAGTGACAGGCTGGATCTGGGCATTACCCATCGGGAGTTGAGAGAGACATGACCTTCTAAAGGCTACCCAAAAGAAGGTGAGACTCTAACAAGAAGTGTCCTTCCTGATCCAATAGCCTGTCAGCTTTTGGCCAGGGACCAGGGCACAATGCCAGAATGCAAGGCCAAGAGCACACAGCTGCCTAGCTAGGTCTTCCCATGAGTGAGGAAGTCGAGAGAAAAATTCGAGAGAGAGAGAGTTGAGTGAGCAAGAGGGAAGGAGAAGAGACAATGTGGGACAGGGAGAGCTCTCCCAGGGAAAACTGAGGCCCTAATAGAGATGGGGTCTAGCAATAGGGATCAACTGTGGTCAGTAAAGGCTGTATTTGGGGGTTCCTGTGCTTTAAAAAGCAGTGGGAAGGTGCTGGACTCTCAAAAGTCATTCTTGCCCAGAGAAACATTTATGCTGACCAAAAGGGAAACTCACCAGTCCTTCCAGTGTTGGATGCCTTGGTAGTGATCTGGTAACCTGAAAGTGCAGATCTCAGGTGGGTTTGGAGCAAAATAGGTCTCCAGCAACCCTGGTGAGGTGACTGTACTCCCACTCATGTGCTCACTGGAGCGAACATGTCCGGGCCAAAATGCACAAATGTTAGGAAATGTGGGTCTGTGAAGATTATATGACAGGTTCACAAATCACACCACAAGACTGGTTCCATGTGGGAGGTTTATTAGGGGAAGGGAAAAGGGGTCTCAGAGAGAAGAGGCAGAAGAGGCAGAAGAGTGGGGAGCTCCAGGAGTTCTCTTATACGGTGACCCAGAGCATGTGCAGGTAGTTCCAGGTGATCAGCACGTGGTCTGGTGGCTTAACTAATGCTGGATAAATGGTTTGTCAGGTCCCTTGGGCTGGCCATAGAGATGCCGGCTTACTGATCCCAACAATGTGTCTCACTATTTTTTTTCTTTAAAATACATCAAGTGAATTATGTGTTGTTCATATACTCATTGGAACATGATCAGTCTCCATATCAAGTCCCTTAAAGAAATGAGAATTCATTGTTACCTCACCCTGGTACTGTACACCCCCAATAAGAAGCCATCAGTCCTGAAGAGCACTGTACTTCATCAACTTAATCACAGTTTTTCTTATGTATTTATTTATTATGATTTGTTCACTTTGTAT
This sequence comes from Meriones unguiculatus, assembly GCF_030254825.1. Lineage (NCBI taxonomy): Eukaryota > Metazoa > Chordata > Mammalia > Rodentia > Muridae > Meriones > Meriones unguiculatus. Next base: position 15,497,394 of record NW_026843710.1, on the reverse strand, counting down.
CCCCTGTGCAGCCCACTCCCTCTTCTCCTTCCAGTCCCATCCACCCTCCATCTTCTAACCCTATGCCATTTCTCTAGTTCCCTGTTTGGAGAGGTCCTCCTCCCCCTTCCATCTGACACTAGCTTATCACATCTCATCAAGGCTAGCTGAATAATCTTCCTCTGTGGCATGATTCTCAGGGCATTGTTATTCTTTTGTCTTAATTCCATTTAAGCTCAGGAGTTCATGTCAGAAACAATTCCTGTCCCCGTGACTAGGGAACCCACTTGGATACTAAGCAACCATGAGCTATGTCTGAGCAGAGGTTGTAGGTTATATCCTTGCATGGTCCTTGGTTGGATAAACAGTCTCATTGAAGACCCCTGTGCTCAGATATATTTGGACCTGTGGGGCTCCCTGTCCCCTCTAGGATTGCTCTAAAGGTAGGATTCACATCGTTTTAGGTTTATGTAAAGAGAATAATGTTACACTGCTCTGAAAAATTCCTTATCCTTTTAAATGTGAGCCATTTTCACAGGGTAAAATGTTGATCATGCCTATGTAAAAGAGACACAAGAGGTTTAAAGATGGCAAAGTATATGCCAACCTAGTTTAATCCTAAAAACTCAAAAATTATTTCATGTGTTTAAAAAACAATATTGTCAATCCTATATCAAAAAAAAGGGGGGGGGGAAGTCAAAGATAGCCAAAACCAATGTAAAATCCAGGTACAAGATGCCTAGGAAATACTTAACACTAAATGTAAGAGAGTTTATATACTAATACTAAGAGAGTCTAAATAAAGTTCAGCTATAAAGGCATAACTGTCCACTCTGTATAAAAATGCAGCAAGCCAAAAAATAGACACTATCAATGTAAAGTCCAGGTACACGATGCCTAGGATATAGTTAAATGCTAAGGGTAAGAAAGTTTACATGCTAATGCTAATGGAGTTTATATAAAATTCGTCTATGAAGGCATAACTGACCAATCTGTATAAAAAAAAAAGGGCAAACCAAAAAATAGCCAATATCAATGTAAAGCCCAGGTACAAGATGCCTAGGGTATGCTTAAATGCTAAAGGTAAGAGGGGGTTTAAATAAAGTTTGGCTATAAAGGCACAATTACTCATTCTATAAAAACAAGGGAATAGGACAAGTAACTACAACATATATTAAATTCTAGGGCTAACCCTCTAAATAGGTACAAGATACCTATGGCATGCCTACATTCTACATTTAAAAGTAGGTTATATAAATTTACTTAAAAATGCATTTTCTATTGCTCAAGGCAACCAACTTGTCTCTCTAATGGGAAGCTTCTCTGGTGAAATAGGCAGCAACATGGCCAAATACTACAGGCATGCAAGAGCCCAAAAAGATATTTTAATCTCTCCAACCTTGTTTTGATTTCAACGTAATAATAATGGTAACATATTGCTCTCATCTCTTTACTTGGGAACCACCCTAAAACTGAGACATAAAATGTGTCTCCAGCTAAAAACTTCAACAATACTTGGCCAATAATTCCTTGGCAATAATATCCTCAAAGTGTATTATGCTAACCTTTTAATTTGCATAGATAAAATTGGCTTACAGTTTAGATTCATCCTGCCCATCTCATATATTTTAATTTTAAAACTATCATGCTTTTGAAAAATTATATATTTGCAGAGCAAAAGAACTGGACAGCAGAGATGCTGGATCAAACCTAAGAGAATAATTCTTCAGCATGCTGAGACATTGACTCATCTGTTCCAGCATCTTCTGTGTTCTGTCATTCTACTTGTTCCCACCTAAACTGCTTCAATTGCTGTTTCTCATCAAAGCCCGTTTCTCATCAAAGTCTCAAAAACCTTTGAAGAAAGCTATTAATTTTACTTGGTCCAACATTTTAGACTGTTCCAAAGAGGACTTTTATTAAGCCTGAAGTTTCTCAACATTCAAAGACTGGGCCACAAATGTTATTGCTTGCTTAATTAAATGTTTTTTCCCCAACTTTATTCGGGCCCCCTACAGGATTACTACATGTCCAAAATGTCAACTAGAAGAAATTCATGAGAACAGCATCCAATTTACCTTAGTTGGTTAGGTTTTGGTTGTTTGCTATGGCTATGAAATTTTATTGTCATTGGTAGATGTTTATTATTAATGGCTATTCAAAGTGAAACAAGGAATATACAGGGAAATCTTATAGGAATGGAAAAGAAGGTAGATTATTGAATCTACTCAATTTACAGTTTTATTAGTTATTCTCAAATTAGGTTAATTTTAACTCTAGTACAGGATTTTGTATATTGATTCAAAAATAGTTCTATTTTTGATACATTGGTATAAGATTTGGTATATTGATACAAATTCAAGGTTACTTCCAATACTTTTAAACTGGTATTAAATACTGGTTAGGGTATTAGGTAATGCAAGTTATTTGCTGGTTATTGAACCCATCGTCATGACAGACACTAGTCTAATTTATCACAGGTGTATACATCCTAGGTTTAACAGATACATATGATTTTGTAGACAGATCTATTTATTATATAAAGATAGGTAGTCTTCAAAAACTTCAGAGATCTATAGAATGTGGCATTTAAAAATATTTTTATTTTAAAAATTATTTGACAATGAGACAGGTCATCTACTGGCAACACCCTGTCTGCCTGAAAGAAGACAATGAGCATCAAAGAACCTCCATATAGACATGGCCTCAAATGTGGCAATCGAGCCACTTGGATAAAGAAAATACCCTCACTTCTCGACAGAAAAATTCTGCCAAAAATGAGCAAGCTAATACAGGACAAGTTGACTGATGAACTCTGACAAGACAGAGTAAGCAAGTCCTAAGTAGTTCCTGTTTTACATATATGTCTGTCAAATATTCTGAGCCACAAGGCTGAAAATGATGCTCCAACTTTATAGAGTTATGGGTAAGTGTTCAGGTAGCAAAATGTTTCTGACAATTTTTTTTATATCTTGGAAGCTGCTAAGATGCACTTCCTATTTACTCAAGTAACTAATTTTATTACTTCTCAAATCCAGAGATTTATTGGGTTAAAGGCCAAATACTCATAGTACCACATTTAGGATTAAGTTGTTTAAAAGTCAAGAAATCCTTTCATATAGGTAGTATCAATAAGGATAAAAGTTAATTTTGGTATAGAACTTTTAACTTGTCAAGATATATAGGATAATCATATAGTTTCTCCTAAATTGCAAATGCACATAAACTAGACATGGTGAATGTAGATTTTATCTAAAATTTTCATAATCATTATTGTATTGAAAGAAAAGGACCCTTTTATTGAACTTAAAGGTGGAAATGTTGGTATAATGTTCTTTTGAAATGTATATACCTTACCCTTGTTCATTCAAATGCTGATTTCTCCCCCCACTCTCTGATTTCAATCTGAATATTGCATTGTGATAATTATTCTCAGCATCCTGTCTCAAATGTGTGTAGACATTACAAAATAAAACTACTAGCCACAATGTTGGGCTAAGGGGAGAGCCAGAGGATGGGAAATAGCTCGGGAGCTAGAAAGCAGGAAATGAGTTGGAAGAGAAAGGGCAAGGAGAGCTTGTAGTGGAAGCTGGAGGAGAGAGCTTGGAGGACTTGAAGCATGAACCAGACCTAAGATATCACTAAAAGCAAGTATTATGTGGGAAATCTAAATTTTAGGAAACTAGAGGGCTTGGAGTTTTAGGTGGGAGTAATTATTGTCCAGCATTTTGTTCTAGATTAACTAAATAAACCCAGTCTCTGTGTGGTGATTTGGTTATTCAGCTGTTTTGGATTAACAACAACTTTACTAAAAGGTGAATCCATAGTATATATTATTAGATTCTTACAACAGCTACCTGACTTTATTAATGGCTACTTGAAAGAAACTAAGTTTAACAGAACTAAGAGTGTTGTACACAGAAAATGTCATCTCAGGGTTGTGTTCTTTCAGCTGCTCAGATTAAGTCATGTAGTGCTGCTCAGCCTTCTTTTCAAGCACTTTGTCCATTTGGCCCTTTTAACAATTGGCTTCTGAAACTCCTAATAGCTTTAACTTGCTTCATGACATCATTCTCCCTAGCAGTCAATCAGCACCTAATAATTGTGATGTCATAATAGCTATGGGATGTCATCAAAGCAAAATTCCATTGTGATACATACCACAATCATGTCACCAAAGCATTATAAAGTCATGATAGCAGTGTGATGTCATCAAAGCACTGTGATGTCCTAATTCCATTGTGATGTCATAACACAATCATTTTATACTATCATTGTGATGTCCTAATAGTAGTGTCTTCATATGATGGTGATATTATAAAATTATTTTGAAATCATAATATAATTGGGATGTCATACCACTGTGATTTTATCTGAGCACTATGATGTTATAATATCATTGTGATATCATAAGAGTATTGTGATGTCACAATAGCATTGGCATGTTCTATCATTGTGAAGCCATAAAACCATTGTTATGTGATAAAACTGTGATATATAATAGTATTGAGATGAAATATGAATGTGATGTGATTATAGCATTTTGATGTCATAATACTACGGTGATGTTATATTGCCATTTTTATGTCAAACAACATTGTGATGTCATAATAACATTGTGATATGATAATACTCATGTTATGTCAGAATATCATTGTCATTTCATAACTGCAATATTTTGTTATATTACTAATGGGTTGTTATAATTCCATTGTGCTATCATATCATATAATGACATAAAAGCAGATATCCTAACAGCATTTTGAAGTCATAATAGCACTGAGATTTCATGACACGACTGAGATGACATAACACCATTGAGATGTCATATAAAAATTGTGATGTCATAATACAATTGTGATATCATAATATATTTGAGATGTCACAAAAACATTGTTATGTCATATCATTGTGTTGTCATATACCGCTGATGTGTTACAACATTGTGATGTCAAAAATACCGTTGTGATGTCATGATAGCATTGCGAAGTCATAATAGCATTGTGAAATAATAATACTATTGGGATGTCATACCATTGTGAAGACATAATATTGTGATGTCATAATACCATTGTGATGTCAAAATAGCATTTTGAGGTCATAATTCCATTATGATATCATACCACAATAATGTCATAATAGCATTTCAACAATTTCTGTATCCATTTTTCCATTGATGGACATCTAGGTTGTTTCCAAGTTCTGGCTATTACAAATAAAGCTGCTATAAACATGGTTGAGCAAATATCCCTTTTGTGTACTTGAGCTAAGTTTGGGTATATACCTAGCAGTGGTATAGCTGAGTCTTGAGGAAGCACTACTCCTAATTGTCTGATAAAGCGCCAGATAGATTTCCAAAGTGGTTGTACCAGTTTACATTCCCACCAGCAGTGGAGGAGGGTTCCCCTTTCTCCACAACCTCTCCAGCATGTGTTGTCACTTGAGTTTTTCATCTTGGCCATTCTACTGGGTGTGAGGTGAAATCTCAGGTTCGTTTTAATTTGCATCTCCCTGATGGCTAATGAGGTAAGTGTTTTTCTGCCATTCGGTATTCCTCTGTCGAGAATTCTCTGTTTAGCTCTGTTTCCCATTTTTTAATTGGCTTACTTGGTTTGCTGCTTTTCAGCTTCTTTAGTTGTTTGTATATACTAGATATTAGTCCTCTGTCAGATAAAATGTTAGGGAAGATTCTTCCCAATCTGTAGGCAGTCATTTTGTTTTGATGACGGTGTCCTTTGCTTTGCAGAAGCTTTTCAGTTTCATGAGGTCCCATTCATTGATTGTTGCTCTTAGAGCCTGTGCTATTGGTGTTCTGTTCAGGATGTTGTCTCCTGTGCCAATGAGTTCTAAGCTGTTCCTCACTATTTCTTCTAACAGATTTAGAGTATCTGGTTTTATGTTGAGGTCTTTGATCCATCTTTGATCCACTTGGACTTTAGTTTTGTGCACGGTGATAACTATGGATCTATTTTCATTTTTCTGCATGTAGACATTCAGTTGGACCAGCACCATTTGTTGAAGATGCTGTCTTTTTTCCATTGAATGGTTTTGGGTTCTTTGTCAAAAATAGAGTATTCATAGGTGTGTGGGTTTATTTCTGGGTCTTCTATGTGGTTCCATTGATCCTCCTTCCAGTTTTTATGCCAATACCATGCAGTTTTTAGTACTGTTGCCCTGTAGTACAGCTTGAGATCAGGGATGAAGATACCTCCAGATGATCTGTTGTTCTACAGGATCGTTTTGGAGATTCTTGTTTTTTTGTTTCTCCATTTGAAGCTTGGAATCTTTTTTTCAAGGTCTGTAAAGAATTGAGTTGGTATTTTGGTGGGAATTGCATTGAATCTGTAGATTGCTTTTGGCAGAATGACCATTTTCACAATGTTAATCCTACCAATCCATGAGCAATGGAGATCTTTCCATCTTCTGATATCATCTTCAATTTCTTTCTTCAGAGACTTGAAGATTTTTTTCAAACAGGTCTTTCACTTGCTTGGTTAGTGTCACCCCAAGGTACTTTATGTTATTAGTAGCTATTGTGAAGGGTGTTGCTTCCCTGATTTCTTTTTTGGCCCTTTTGTCTTTGGTATATAGGAGGGCTTCTGATTTTTTTGTTTTGAGTTGATTTTGTATCCTGCCACTTTGCTGAAGGTGTTTATCAGCTGGAGGAGTTCTCTGGTTGAATTTTTGTGGTCACTCATATATACTATCATATCATCTGCAAATAGTGACACTTTGACCTCTTCCTTTCCAATTTGTATCCCTTTGATCTCCTTTAGTTGTCTTATTGCTCTGGTTAGGACTTCAAGTACTATGTTGAAGAGGTATGGTGAGAGTGGGCAGCCTTGTCTTCTCCCTGATTTCAGTGGTACTGATTTTAGTTTCTCTCCATTGAGTTTGATGTTGCCTATAGGCTTGCTGTATATTGCCTTTACTATGTTTAGATATGTTCCTTGTATCCCTGATTTCTCCAAGACTTTAAACATGAATGGGTGTTGGACTTTGTCAAATGCTTTGGAATTGCAATGTCCACTTGAAGCTTGACTATTTACATGTAGAGTTCCCAGTGAGGAAAGGTCTGGTTAGGGTTAGGAGGTATAGACTTGTTAGAATGCATAATTCCTTTTGTTTCCCTAATTTCTTTCTCAGCCTTTTATCTATGTATACCTGAGGACTACTGATTTACTTGAGTTAATTTAATATCCAGCCACATTGCTGAAGGTGTTTATCAGCTGTAGATGTTCCCTGGTACATGTTTGGTAGGTAAATGTTATGCAGATAACATATGATATACACACAGTGATACTTTGATTTTTTTTCCTTTCCTATTTGTATCCCCTTGACCTCCTTCAATTGTCTTATTGCTCTAGCAAGGACTTCCAGAACAATGTTGAAGAAATATGGAGAGAGTGGGCTGCTTTGCCTTCTCCCTGATTTCAGTGGGTTTGCTCTAAGTTTCTCTCAGTATACTTTGATGTTGGTTATATGCTTGCTCTATGTTGCCTTTACTATATTTAGATATGTGCTTTGTATCCCTGATATCTCCAATAGTTTAATAATGAATGTATGTTGGATTTTGTCAAATGCTTTTTTAGCATTTAAGGAGATTATCATATTTTTTTTTCCTTTTTTAATATGGGGGATTAAATTGTTTGATATCTGCATATTGAACTCCCCCTGCATACCTGGGATGAAGCCTACTTAGTCATAGAGGATGGTATCTTTCATGTGTTCTTGTATTCAGTCAAAGACATAAAAGACCTTGGTAGGGCCCTAACCAAGAAAGTCAAATACTTGTATGAAAAAAAATTCAAGTCTCTTGAGAAAGAATTAGAGGAAGATATCAGAAGATGTAAAGATCTCCTATTCTCATGGTTTGGCCATCATACCAAAGGCAATCTACAGATTCAATGCAATTCCCATCAAATTACCAATACAATTCTTTACAGACCTTGAAAGAAAAATTCTCAATTTCCTATGGAAAAACAAGAAACCCAGAATTGCTAAAAAAAAAAATCATCTCAATAAAATATCTTCAGGAGGTATCTCCATCCTTGATCTCAAGCTGTAGTATAGAGCAATAGTAATAAAAAGTGCATGGTACTGGCATAGAAACAGAATGGTGGAGTAATGAAACTGAATAGAAAAAGAGAAATAAACGCACACACTTATGGACACCTGAATTTTGACAATGGTACCAAAACCATACAATGGAAAAAAGATAGCATCTTCAACAAATGGTGCTGGTTTAACTGTATGTCTACATGTAGAAAAATGCAAATGAATTCATACATATCAGCCTGCACAAAACTAAAGTCCAAGTGGATCAAAAACCTCAATATAAAACCATTGAATCAGTTAGAAGAAAAAGTGGGGAAGAGCCATGAACTCATTTGCACAGGAGACAACTTTCTCAAACAGTACAGGCTCTAGTTTTAGTGCCAGGACTGCTTGATCTAAGGTGCCACCTGAGCTCATGAGGTTTAAGGTAGCTGAGTAACAATAATTCATAGGTAGGATTCTCTGCTACATAATGAATTTCTAAAAATAATGCCTTACAAAGTAAAAATCTACCCTCCTTGAGAAGAATCTTTTCTCCATGTTTAAAGTCATTATAAAAGTTATTAACCTATAATTTTTTATTGATTATATGGGAGATTCATATAATATACTAGTTTTCCATGCTCCCATGTTCAAATTCCTTCCCGTGAGTAAGAGTAATTTTTTTTTAAAGTACATGAATTCATGTATGTGGTTTTCATCTACTCATTGAAACAGGATTAGAGTTTCAGTGCAAAGTCCCTTAAGGAAACACGAGTTCATCCTTGCCATATCCTGAGATTATCCCCACAAAGAGGCCATCAGTCCAGAAGAGGTCTATATGCCAACACCTGCACACTGTCGCCATAGAAGCATAAGCTACAGGGCAGGGGATATGCTTTCTCTGGAAATTCGCCCCCTGGAAGGTCCCTGGCAAAATCATGCCACTTGGAAAAGAGACGTGTTCTGGGATTTCTACGCTTTTTCAGTTATGGCTCTGGGGCTGGAATAATGAATTCTTTGATTTTTCTCTGTGACTCATGTAATAGTACAACTAACCTTATAAAGAAATTTATCATTATTAGATTGTTAAAGGCTTTAATAAAAATAATAAGTTTAAAAAGTAATAAATTAGATTTAGTATTAATAGGCATTAAGAATAGTGAAAAAATAATAGGCTCCTTCTTAAGAAATAATAGCATGAGAAGTGCAGCTCATGAGAGTTTCCCCTCCCTTCAATGCCTTCTTTCTAGGGAAGATCATAAATCTTTAGCAGGACATATGGGAGGATGTTTAACAAAGGTGTAGTTAGATTTTGATATAGAGAGGGACTTTGGCAGGCCTCTGACTTTCCTTTTCATTGGTTAGCAATAATGAAACTGCATTTAATGTTTCTTTTTTAATCTTTGTTTGCTCTGATCAAAAAGTTTTTAGGCCAAGATTACTTGTGGGCACTGCTTTAGGTTTGACTGCATTTTGAGTTAAAATGTAAACTTTATATTCTTGGTGAAAAGTCTGAATGTTCTGGGAAGTATGCCAATTTTAAGGTGCCTTTTGCATAAAAATACTAGCTTGATTTCAGTAAAGTTGCAGCAGAGTCAAAACCATCAAGGTGTCTCTGTCTGTCAATTCATTGCCAAAACTGTGTCTTCCTGTCCAAAGCCTTGTTCTCCCAGGGATGACAGGAGCCCGACTGGGCCAGTCCATGGCATCTATACTTCATCATCTTGATCACAGTATTTCTTATGTGCTTATTAGTTGTGATCTCTTCACATTGTATCTTCTCTGCTGCCCCCTCCCACTTCTCATTCCAGTCCTAATTACCCTACTTCTTCTAACCCAATGCCCTTTCTCTATTTCCCTGAGATGGGAGGTCCACCTCATCCTCATATCTGACCCTAGCTTATCATGTCTCATCAAGGCTGGCTGCATCATATTCCTCTGAGGCCTGATTCTCCTGTTCTCCTTGTGTCCTCAATTCCATCTAATTATGATACTCTTCTTGCATCCTGCATGCTTCCCAGAGCTCTGAGGGGAGGGAGAATTTCATAGGGAAATCCTGTATATTGGCATTATTAGATATGTGCCTTGTATCCTGATCTCTCTAATACTTTAAACATGAATGAATGTTGGATTTTGTCAAATGCTTTTCTGGCATTTGAGGAGATTATCATGTGATTTTTTCTTTCAGTTTGTTAATATGGTGGATCACATTGATGGAAATCCATATATTGAAACTGGGATGAAGCCTACTTGGTCATATTGAAAAATATCTTTGTCATTTTGTTATATTTGGTGAAAGACAATGTACCTTAGTGTGACCATAACCAAGGAGGTCAAAGACTTGTATGAAAAAAAAATTTCAAGTCTCTGAAGAAAGAATTAGAAGAAGATATCAAAAATTGGAAAGATCTCCTATGCTCATGTCTTGGCAGGATTAATGTAGTAAAAATGGCCATCTTACCAAAACCAATCTACAGATTTAATGCAATTCCCATCAAATTACCAACACAAATCTTTAAAGACCTTGTAAGAAAAATTCTCAGCTTCATATGGAAAAACAAGAAACCCAGATTTGCTAAAACAATCCTCTACAATAAAAGATCTTCTGGAGGTATCTCCTTCCCTGTTCTCAAGCTGTACCATAGAGCAACAGTAATAAAAACTGCATAGTACTGTCATAGAAACAGAATGGTAGATAAATGGAACTGAAGAGAAGACCCACACTTATGGATACCTGAGTTTTGTCAAAGATGCCAAAACCATACAATGGATAAAAGATGGCATCTTCAACAAATGCTGCTGGTGTAACTGGATGTCTACATGTAGAAAAATGCAAATAGATCCATATTTATCAGCCTGCACAAAAGTAAAGCCCAAGTGGATCAAAGACCTCAACATAAAATCAGACAGATTAAATCAGTTAGAAGAAAGAGTGGGAAAAAGCCTGGAACTTTTTGGCACAGGAGAAAACTGCCTGAATAGAACACCAACTGGGTAGGCTCTAAGAATAACAATTAGTGGGACTTCATGAAACTGAAAAGCTTCTGTAAAGCAAAGGACACTGTCATCTAAACAAAACGAATGCCTAGATTGGGAAAAAATATTTACCAAGCCTCTATGTGACAGAGGGCCAATATCCAGTATATATAAAGAACTAAACAAGTTGAAAAGCAACAAATCAAGTAATTCAATTTAAAAATGGGGAACAGAGCTAAACAGAGAATTCTCAATGGAAGAATATCTAATGGCAGAGAAACACTTAAAAAATGCTCACCTTCATTAGAGATTTAGGAAATGCAATTCAAAACGACCCTGAGATTTCACCTTATACCCATCAGAATGTCCAAGATCAAAAAAAGAAGTGACAATACATGCTGAAGAGATTGCAGAAAGTAAAACCATCCTACCCTGCTGGTGGGAATGTAAACATGTACAACCACTCTTGAAATCCATCTGGTGCTTTCTCAGACAACTAGGAATAGCTCTTCCTCAAGATCCAACTATACCACTCCTAGGCATATATCCAAAATAGCCTCAAATACACATTTGCCCAAACATGTTTGTATCAGCTTTATTTGTAAGCGAAACCTGGAAACAAACCATGTGCCCCCCAACTGAAAAATGGATACAGAAATTGTGTTAAATCTACACAATAGAATATTACTCAACAATAAAAAAGAAGGAAATCATGAAATTTGCAAGTCAGAAGTGGCAACGGGAAATGATCATCCTGAGTGAGCTATCCCAGAAGCAGAAAGACGCACATGGGCACATGTTATATACTCACTCATATAGACATATAATATAGGATAAACCTACTAAAATCTATACATCTATAGAAATTAATCAAAAGGAAGACTCTGGCTATAATAATCAATCCCCATCCCAAGGCTGTAATCCTGAGGAGGAGGTGATCAGAGAGCCTGTTCATGATATCAGACTGTGAGTCTCTGTTTGCAATCCCTTTTGATGCAGAAAGTGAACATTGCACTGATCTATCATTTGAGGGCAAGGAGCAACATATTTTGAAAACAACAGCCTGGGTTGTTTGACAATTCCTGTATGATGCCCTGGCCCAACAACTCAATTAGCTGCCATCTAATCGACCTAGTGGAAGACTGGTTTGGTCACAATAGATGCCTTATTGGAATTTAATCCCCCACAATTACGACACATCCTAATCATTATATTGAATGAAAAACTTTGAGAATAACAATGTACTTTTAGTCTAGAAGTCCCTCAATCTTCTACTTCCTGTTGATTTGAATTGCAATGTCCCCTTGAAGTCCATCTATTTACATGTTGAGTGCCCTGTGAGGAAATGTCTGGGTAGGGTTAGGAGGTATGGTCTTGTTAGATAATATAATTCCTTTTGTGTCGCTGATTTCATTCTAAGCCCTTTTACTCTTGTATATAGGAGGCTTACTGATATTTTTGAGTTAATTTTGTATCCAGCCACTGTGCTGAATGTGTTTATCAGCTGTAGGAGTTCCCTGGTAGAATTTTTGGTTTCACTCAGGTATACTATCATTTCATCTGCAAACAGTGATACTTTGACTTTTTTTTCTGGTTTGTATTCCCTTCATCCCCTTAAATTGTCTTATTGCTCTAGCAAGGACTTCCAAAACTATGTTGAAAAGATATGGAGAGGGTGGGCAGCCTTGCCTTGTCTCTGATTTCAATGGGAATGCTTTAAGTTTCTGTCCATTTAGCTTGATGTTGTCTCTATGCTTGCTCTCTCTGAGCCACATCTCCAGCCCTGGTCCTAATTTTCTTTAGTTCATATTCCTTAAATTTTCGGTATCATAATAGCATTGTGATATCATAACAACTTTGTGATGTTCTAATACTATACTATTCAGAATTCATAATGCCATTGTGATGTCATATTCCCATTGTGATGTCATAATAGCATTGTGATGTCATAACAGTATTGTGATAGCATAATACAATTTTGATATCAAAATTCTATTGTGATATCATACCACAATCATGTTGTAATTGTATTGTGCTGCATAATGGCATTGGGATGTCATGATAAATTTTGATGTCATAATGACATTGTGATATCATTATAGCATTTTGATGATATTATAACATGGTGACATCATAATAGAATTGTGATGTCATAGTAGCATTGTGATGTCATATTATCATGTCACAAAGCATTGTAATATCAAAATAGCATTGTGAGTCATAACACTATTGTGATAGCAAACCATTGTGACATCAAAATTCCAGTGTGATGTTATACCACTATCATGTCTTAATAGAATTGAGAATTGTGCTGTCATAATAACATTAGGATGTCATGATGAATTTTGATGTAATGATGCCATTGTGATTTCATAATAGCAATGTGATGTCCTAATATCATTGTAAAGTCATACTAGCATTTTGAAGTCAAAATTCCATTGTGATGTCATACTACAATCATGTTTTGATATCATTGTGATATCATAATAGCATTTTGTTGTCATAGTAGAATTATCAGGTCATAATAGCATTGTGATTTCTTATCTTTTTGAAATTGTAATATCATTGAAATATGATAATAGCATAGTAATGTTATAACACCATTGGGATGTCATAACACTATTGTGATATCTGATCATTGTTTTGTCATAACTGCATTTAAATATCATACCATTGTGATGTCATAATAGCATTATAATATCCAAATCACATTGTGATCATCATAGCATTGTGATGTCATACCTCAATCATGTCATAATATCTTTGTGATGCTATAATAGCATTGGGATGTATTGTTGAATTTTGATGTCATGATGCCATTGTGCTGTCCTTATAGCATTGTGATGTCCTATATGACTGTAAAGCCTTACTGTTGTGAAGTCACAATAGCATTTTTATGACAAAAATCCATTGTGATGTAATAACACAATCTTGTCATAATATTGTCATGTCATAATAGCATTCTGATGTAATATTAACATTATGAAGTCATACTACCATTCTCATGTCATAAGAGCATTGTGAAGTCATAACGCCATTGTGATAGCATAATAGCATTGTGTTGTCATAATACCATTTTGCAGTCATTATAGCATTATGACATCAAAATACCATGTGATATCATAATAGCATTTTACATCATAATACTATTGTGATTTCATAATAGCATTGAGATGAAATACCTTTGTGATTGCATAGTATCATTGTTGTGTCGTAATAGTATTTCATAATTCCATTGTGATTTCATGAAACTATCTTATAGTAATAGTATTGTCATGTTGTTTTAGCATTGTGATGTCAAAATTCCATTTGATGTCATACCACAATTATGTCATAATAGCATTGAGGTGTCATCCAATTGTGATATCATAATAGCATTGTGATGTCATAACATTGGGATGTCATCATAGCATTAAGATGTCATACCTTTACCAGACTCCACCAAGAAACATTAAGCAAGTCCTAAATAGTTCCTCCCTCCTTCACCTATATGTCTGTCAAATATTCTGCGCCAAAAAGTTGAAGATGGTGCTCCAATGTTACAGAGAGTTATGGGTGACTGTTCAGGCAACAAACTGTTTCTGAAATTTTGTTTTTTATTTTTTGGAAGCTGCTAACATGCAACTTACTATTTACTTACTTACTTTACTTACTATTTACTTTAGTAACTAATTTAATTCCTTCTCAAGTCTCTGACAGTGTTAAAGACCAAATAGTTATAGTGTCACAAAAAAAACTTAAGTTGTTTAGAAGTTGAGAAATGCTTTCATAGTCAATTTAGGTATAGAACTCTAAACTTGTCAACATAGATAGGACAATTGGATACTTTCTCCTAAGTTGCTACATACACACAGACTGTACATTGCACATGTAGATTTTTCCTTAAAGTTTTCATAATTTCATAATTATTGTTGTATTGAAATTAAAGGAGACTTTTATTGAACTTAAAGGGGGAAATGTTGGTAAAATGTACTTTGGAAATATATACACCATAGACTTGTTCATTCAAATGCTGATTTCTACCCCCTACTCTCTGGTTTCAATCCGGATACTGCATTTTGATAGTTATTCTAAGAATCCTGTCTCAACTCTGTGTAAACAGGCCAAAATAAAGTAACTAGCCAGAATGTTGAGCAAAGAGAGGGTAGGAGCCAGATGACAGGAAAGAGCAGAGGAGCCAGAGTACAGGAAATGAGTGGGAGGAAACAAGGGCAAGGGCAGAACTAGGAGAGCTGAGATGGAAGGGGAAGTAGGAATAAATGGAGAATGAACCAGAATTAAGGTTTTACAAAAATCTTAATTTTTGTAAGTGAAAAAAGTAAGTGAAATGGGTAAAATCTAAATGTTAGGAAATTATTAGGGTTTGGAGGTTTAGGAGGGAGTTAACTATTGGCCAGCATTGTGTTCTAGGTTAACTAAATAAAATCAGAATCTGTGTGGTGATTTGGTTATACATCACTAGAGGATTAACAGCAGCTTTACCATAAGATATATCAAAAGTAAATATTAATCGACACATACAACAGAGATGTCATACAATTGTGATATCATAAAAGCATTGTAATGTCATTATTCCATGTGATATACATAATACCATTGTGATGTCATAATAGCATTGTGGTGTCATAATACCATTATGAACTCATCCATTTGTGAAGTCATAATAGCATTGCAATGTTATAATAACATTGCTTAGTCATAATACCATTGGGATGTCATGATACTAATTTGATGTCACCATAGGATTGTGGTATCTTAACACTATTTTTTTTTCAATGCAGTTTATTCAGGAACCTTGAACAATCATCTGACCCTGGGGAAAGCCAGCCCACAGCGTAAATAGCCTCTGGGTAGCCAACCCCAGCATGCCACGTGGGCAATGCAGATAGGTCCACATACATGGAAGCAAGCCAGATCCTCAGCCTTAGCCAAATGTGGAATTGTTCATGACAGAGAGCACTCACCATCGGGAAGGTGGAAGGCGGAAACCAGCTCAATCTTTAAGGCGTGGCATTACGCAGCTCTCTACAGTTCCCCTTTTTTTTGTTTTAGACGCATCAGGCAAGAGTAGAGGTCTGATCTCTGATATTAGAAATAAATTGGGACTTTGTACTGATGTTCATTTAGGTGTCATCCACCCAAAGAGCATCAGACCTGTCTGATACCTTTTTCTCAGAGGTGGGACCTGGGGTATCAACCCGCATGCAATCAGACATGCTCTTCTCTGGGTCAAAACCGGATGACCCTGAGTACAGTGTTTGTTTATATCCCCCATTTTTATTCATTATTAGCCAGATAGAGCCAAGTAATTGTGGTAATGATATTTGCTTTTTTATCCAATGCTGGAATGCTAGTGAATTTAGGTATGCCCTGGTTACTCGCATGCCTCGCTGGGTGCCTGTGCCCGTGGATGCCCCTCACGCTATGACTCTCTTCAGACAGAAAAGGGATCTTGGAATTACAGCTGCAATTGTTACTGCCATCTCATTGGCGGCTGTTGGAGCTACCACTGCGGCATTAGCCATGAGTCATATTGTGCAGACTGCTCAGACCCTGAATAATCTTTTAGCCAATGTAGCTCATGCCTTAGATGTACAAAAAGGAATTAATGCTCAACTAAAAGGAGGCTTGATGGTATTCAATCAGAGGATTTACCTCGTGCAGGAGCAAATTAACAGTATTCTAATGTCATAATAACTTTGGATGTCAAATAATATTCTGATGTCACAATAGCATTGTGATATCATGTCATTGTGATGTCCTAATACCATTTTGAATTCATACTGTTATGAAGTAATAATAGCATTGTGATGTTATAATAATATTGCAATGTCATAATAGCTTTCTGATGTCATGTCAAAATTACATTGGGATGTCATACCATAATCATGTCATAATAGTATTGTGATGTCATAATAGCATTGGGAAGTCATGAATAATTTTGATATGATGCCATTGTGATGGCATGATGCCATTGTGATTTCATAGTAGCATTGGGATGTCATCACAGCATTGTGAAGTAATAGCTTGGGAAGTCGTCATAGAATTTTGATATTAAATATCCATTCTGATGACATACCACATCCATGTTGTAATACCATTGTGATATAGCATGGTGATGTCAAAATATCATTATAAAGTCATAATGCCATAGTGATGCCATAGTAGTATTGTAATGTTATAATAGCATGGCGAAGTCATAAAATTATTGTGATAGTGTCATAATAGCATTGTGATATCTTCATAGCTTGACATGTTCTAAAACCATTGTAAAGTCATACCTTTGAGAAGTCATAATAGAATTGTACTATCATATCAAAAAATGTTGTCATAGCATTGTGATGTCATCATAATATATTGATGTCATAATGGCATTGTGATATCATATAATTGTGAATTTGTAATACCATTGAGATATCATAATAGCATTATGAAGTCATAATAACATTGTGATATCAACACTATTGTAATATTATATCATTGTGATGTCAAATAACATATAAATATCATAGCATTGTGATGTTATAATTTATTATTGAGGTCAAAATAGCATTGTGATATCATTATAAAATTAGCATAGAGATGTCATATCTTACGATGTCATAATTCATTATTGAGGTCATAATAGCATTGTGATATAATCATAGAAATGAGATGTCATAATATTGTAAATTCATAAAGTTGTGAAGTCATAATAGCATTGTAAGTCATAGTTCCATTGTGATATCATAACACAATCATGTCATATACAATTGTGACATCATATCATTATGATGTTATAATAGCATTGAGATATAATAACAGCATTGTGAAATCATAATAGAATTCTGATGCCATATTACCATTGTGATATCACTACAGAATTGAGATGTCATACCATTGCCATATCATAATAGCATTGTAATGTCATAATAGAATTGTGAAGTCATAACACAATTGTGACATCATAATAGTATTGTGATGACTTAATACCATTTTGCGGTCATAGAGCATTGTGATGTCATAATAACACTGTGATATCATGATGGCATTTTGACATAATAATATCCTTTTGAGGTCATAATAGCACTGTGATGTCATAATAGCATTGTAATATCAAATCCCATTGTGTTGTCCTAACACAATCATGTCATAATAACATTATAATGTCATAATAGCATTGTGATGTCATAATACCATTGTGAACTCACCCTGTTGTGAAGTCATAATAGCATTGTGATGTTATAATAGCATTGCTTTGTAATAATACCATTGGTATGTCATGACACCATTTTGATGTAATCATAGCATTGTGACATCTTAACAAGACTATGATGATACAATACTTTCGTGATGTCATATTAAGCATTCTGATGTCATAATAGCATTGTTATTTCAGAATAGCATTGGAATGAAATGATGTATATTGACGTCATGATGTCTTTGTGATGTGTTAACAGCATTGTGATGTCAAAATACCATTTTGAGGTCATGATTGCATTGTGAAGTCAAAATAACATTGTGAAGTCCCCAAACCATTGAGATGTCATCATACCATTGTGAAACCATACACCACTGTGATGTCATATGATTGTGTTTTCATAATATCATTTAGATGTCATCCCACTGCAATGTCATGATAGCTTTGTAATATCATAATAGAATTGTGATGTCATAATACCTTTGAGGTGTCATAATTCCATGTTGAGATCATAATTCATTTTGAGGTTATAGTAGCCTTGTGAGGTCATAATAAAATTATGAGGTCATAATAGCTTTGTGATGTCATATAAGCATGATGTTAAAATTCCACTGTGATGTCATACCACAATTATTTTATCATATCATTATGATATCATTATAATATTATTGTGATATCATAATAATGTTGTGAAATCACAATATGGGAAAGTTCATAGCACTAAAGTGCCTTCAAGGAGTAATTCAAAACATCTCATGCAAGCAACTTAATGGCTCACTTAAAAGCCCTAGAAAAACAAAGAAGCAGACACACCAAAGAGGAGTAGATGGCTGGAAATAATCAAACTCAGGACTGAAATCAATCAATTAGAAACAAATAAAACAATTCAAAGAATCAATAAAAACCAAGACTGGCTCTCTTGATAAAATTAACAAGGTAGACAAGACCTTTGCCAAACTAACTAAAAGTCAGAGAGATACCATCAAAATCAACAAAATCAGCAATGAAAAGGGGACATAACTACAGACACTGAGGAAATCCAAACAATCATTAGGACTTACTTCAAAAGTCTATATGTCACAAAATTTGAATATCTAAAAGAAATAGTCAATTTTCTTGTTCGATTCCACTTACCAAAGCTGTATCAAGAACAGGTAAATCAATTAAAGACTCCTATATCCCCTAAGGAAATAGAAGTGGTAATCAAAAGTCTCCCATCCAAAAAAAGCCCAGGGCCAAATGGTTTCAGCACAGAATTTTACATATTTTAATAACCACAGCATCTGTAGCTTGAAATTTTCCAAAGGATGCCCTGGCCCAACATCTCAATTAACTGCCAACCAATCCCCATAGTTGAAGACTGTTTTGATCCCAATAGATGGCCTATTTGAATTTTATCCCCCACTATTAGGAGACCTCCTATTAAGTAAATATATAAAATATTTGTCTTTCTGCATTTTAGTTATCTTACCTAGGATGATTTCTCCTGGTTATCAATTTGCCTGAAAATATCATGATGTCATTTTATTTCACAGAATTATACTCTGTTATGAATTAATCCAAATTTTTCTCAAAGTAGATTGTCATTCCTGTTCTTTTGTCCTTGGAAGTTGCTAGGACTTTAGTCATCGTATTGAATGACAAATATTCAGGATAACTATATTTTGTTTTTTTTTTTTAGCCTAGAAGTCCCTCCATCTTCTTCCACTTCCTGGTGATTTGAAATACAATGTAAACATGTAGCTCATCTATTTAAGAGTGGAGTACCCAGAGAGGAAATGTCTTGTTATGGCCTTGTTAGATAATATAATTCCTTTTGGAGTTATATTATATAGGAGGGTGTGCTTTGAGGTTGATATGACGATAAAATGGATCAGACCTAATAGAGTCTCTTGGTCTCTTTCACTTTATATCATTTTTCTGTCAGTCTTGGTCTATTTCTGAATTTGTCTCTCTATCTCTTTCTCTCTTTCTCTGTTTCTGTCTGCCTCTCTCTGCCTGCCACTTTTAGTTTCAGTATGAAAAGATTTCAGTTCTGCTGAAGGACTACAGCAAGATGAAAGCTTACTGACTTGACATCCTAGATGGCCTCTGTAAACATATAAGTAAGGTACCAATTAAATGCTTTTTCTTCAAAAATTAGCCTTGGTCAGGGATGGTTTTCTCTGTAATTAATTCACTGACTGAGGACATATCTGTGAATTTAACAAATAATAGTAGAATCTGTGATGGTGTGAAATCCACAAGTCACGGACACATGGCTTTTTTAATGACCACTTTAAAGAAATATGAGACACTTTTCCTTAACTAAATCTTCAACAAAGGGACAGTCATCTCTAGGTTGTTTGCTTTCAGCTAGCCAGACTCAGGCATGTAGGGCTGCTCAGCCTTTCTCTTAACCACATTGTTTACTTGGACCACTTAATATCTGGCTCTTGAAACTCTTACTGGCTTTCACCTGTTGCATGACATCATTCTCCCTCTCAGCCAGTCAGCACCTGAGATAATCTTGAGGATTCCATGGACTCGAATAAGCAAACTTTTCTCATTTTCCAGTATCTCTGTTCCTGTGATTCTTTCTTGTGAAACCCAACAAGCCTTTATCTCATTTCTTTATTGAGATCCCACATGTTTACTACTGTGTATCTCTGTGACAATGACAAAAAGGAAATTAAACTTTAATGTTTATTGAATTGGATAGCTTCCTAAATGGGGAATCTTCAAAGTGATGTTGGATTTAGGGGAATGTACCAAATGACAAGGTGGGATCCTAGTGTGATCTTGGATCTGAAATTTCCTAGGTTGTGACTATGAACTGAGCAGTTACTTGTGAAATCACTAAATGGAACTTCACATTTTTATTGGTATAATAGGATCTCAGGGTTCAGGGTTCCCTAGGGTATTGAGTCTTTAAGAGCATGGAAAGGAGAAGGAAACCAGATAATTCCTGGCACTGGATTGGCTGGAAGAGAGAAAGATCAGTGTACATAAAAGGAGAACTGAGGGGCAATAGACTCTTTGACAGATGGTGTTATGCCACACTAGTTTTGGCAACCCTCTATGAGCAGGGTTGCCTTGGCTGACTAGACAGGATTGGCAGCTGTGTTGTACACAGGGGAGAGTGAACAATCCTCCTGGTCCTGGGTTTTAGAGTTAAAACTGAGCCCTGAGGACAGTGAAAGGTGCCATGTTGTGTTGTATGCCTAGGACACAAGAGTAGCTGTGTTTCCTGCTGTGGTTCTCCAGACAAACCCTCTGCATGTAGTGTTAGTGCAAGGACTGATAATTTAGAGATGCCACCTGAGCTTTTGGGGTCTGAGGTTACTGGATGAACACTAGTTCATGGCTCGGGTACTCTGCTACATAATGAATTCCTGGAAAGCATGTCTTACAAGTCAAACTTTGCCGTCCTTAATGGGAATGTTTTCTCCAAGTCATTGTAAAAGTTGTCAACATACTATTTTTATTGATTATGTAATAATTTCACGTAACATACAATACGATCCTTTTCCATTGTTTCCAGATTCAAAATCCTTCCCATGTGTCACACTAAATTTTTTTTTCTTTAAATTACATCACTTCAAGTACGTACTGTTCATCTACTCACTGGAACATGAACAGAGTCTCAGTGCCAAGTCCCTTAAAGAAAACTGAGTTCATCCTTGCCACCCTCTTTTACCACCCCCAAAAAAGAAGCCATCAATCCTGAAGAGCTCTATACTTCATCACCTTGATCACAGTTTTTACTATGTAAAATTAATTTATTGCGATTTGTTTACTTTGTATCTCCTCTGTTGCCCCCTTCCTCATCTCCTTCCATTACCACCCAGGCTCCCTTTCTTACAGCTATGCCTTTTCTCCAGTTCCCTGATAGTGGAGGTTCTTCTCCTCCTTCTAGCTGACTCTAGCCTATCAGGTCTCATCAAGGCTTGCTCCATCATCTTCCTCTGCAGTCTGATTCTCAGGGCATTGTTCTCCTTGTGTCCTGAATTCCCTCTCATTCTGACATTCTTCATGCCTCTTCTCCTGCAGGCTTCCCGGTGCTATAAGGGGAGGGGAAATCCCATTTAGAACTGGGTGTTTTAAGGCCTCTCTCTGCATAATATTTTACTTGGGTTTCTGTATGCAAGCACATTTGAGGCAGAAGAAAGCATTTCTGTGTAAACAAGAATATCACACTGATCTATCAGTTGAGGGCAGAGAGAAACATATTTTAATAACAAGAGTCTGGTAGGATGCACTGGCCCAACAAATCAATTAGTTGCCACACAGTCCCCCTAGTGAAAGGCTGGTTTGGTCACAATAGATGGATATTGGATCTTTATCTTAGTAGACCTCCTAATTAGTGACTACATACCATGTTTGTCTTTCAGCATTTTAGTAACCCACAACGATTGTGCCTGGTTCCATCGATTTTCCCGAAAATATCATGATGTCATTTTCTTAGCTGAAAAATACTCCTTAATGGAGATATTTCACATTTTACCCAAAGGAGATTGTCAGTCCAGTTCTTTTGTCCTTGGAAGTTGCTGGGACTTTACGCCTAGTATTGAATGAGAAACTATTAATATAACTATGTTCTTTTAACCCAGAAGTCCTTCCATCTTCTTCCAATCCTGGTGATTTGAATTGCAATGTCATTTTTAAGCTCCTCTATTTACAGGTGGAATCTCCAGTAGAGAAATGTCTGGGAAGGGTTAGGATTTATGGCCTTGTTTGGTAATGTAATTCCTATTGTAGTTATATTATAGAAGGGTTTGCTGTGAGTTTGATAGGCCAATGAAAGTGAGCACACAGAATGGAGAGATAAGAGATCTCTCAGTCTCTGCCACTTTATATCTTGGTTTCTGTTGATCCCTCTCTCTCTATTTCTGATTCTATTTCTCTAGCTCTTTCTCTGTCTCCCTTTCTCTGTCTGCAGCTTGTGGTTCAGTATGAAAAGCTCTGTTATGCAGAAGAACAACAACAAGATAACTGCTTATTGACGTGCAATCTTTGATGGTCTTTTTAAACATATATGAAAGGTTCCAATTAAATGCTTTTTGTTCAAAGTGTTGCATTGGTCACGGAGTATTTTCCCAGTAAGTAATTCACTTACTGAGGTCATATCTGTGCATTTAACAAACAATATTATCTGTGATAATTTTAAACTAACATGTCAAAGACAAGTAACTTTATTAATGACTACTTTAAAGAAATCTGTCACACTTTTCCTGAACTAATAGTCTTGGACACAGGAACTATCATCTCTTTGACCTGTGCTTTCAGCTTCCCAGATTGAGCCATGTATGACTGCTCATCCTTTCTCACACACACTGTCCACTTGGCCTCATTAATAACTGACTCCTGAAATTCTAACTGGCTTTCACCTATTTCTTGACAACATTCTCCCTCTTGGCCAATCTTTACCTGAGAGAATCTTGAGATTTCCATGGAGATGATTAAACAAACTTTCCTCAGTGTCCAGTATCAATGATCCTGTGCACATGCGACATGTTTTTTTTTTTTTTTTTTTTTGGGAAAACCAACAAGCCATTATCTCCTCCCTTTATTGAAATCCCATACATTTACTCCTGTTTACCTCTGTGACAATGTCAGGTAGGAAATGAAACTTTAATGTTTATTTAATTGGAGAACTTCCTAAGTGGGAAGCTTTAAAGTGATGTGGGATTAAGGGGAATGTACTGAATGACAAGGTGGTTTCTACTGTGTTCTTATATCTGAAATATCCTTGGTTGTGACTTTGAACTGAGCAGTTACTCACTTACTAAATGTACCTTCACATTCTTATTGACATAATAAGCTGGCAGTGTCTAGGGTTCCCTGAGGTATTGAGTCTTTAAGAGCAGGAAAAGAGACGCAAACCAGAAAATTCCTGGGAATTGTTAGCTGAAACAAACAAAAAAAAATCAGTGTACATGAAAGTAGGACTAAGGGGCAATAAACTCTTTGACAGCTCATGATGTTCCACAGTATTGTTGCTAACCCTCTATGAGCACAATTGCCTTGGCTGACTTAGTTGGATTTGAAGCTCTGTCCTACTCTGTAGTCAGTAAGCAACCCTCTTGATCCAGGGGTTTAAAGTTAAAACTGGGCCTTCAGGACAGAAAAATGGGTCCATGTTATATGTATAGGGCAGAAAAGCAGCTGTGTTTCCTCCAGTAAACCCTCTAAATATAGTGTTACTGCCATGATTGCTTGCTGAGAGGTGCCACCTAAGTTCATGGGGTCTAAGGTAGCTGGGTAAACACTAGTTTACATCTAGGATTCTCTGC
Organism: Meriones unguiculatus; assembly: GCF_030254825.1. Lineage (NCBI taxonomy): Eukaryota > Metazoa > Chordata > Mammalia > Rodentia > Muridae > Meriones > Meriones unguiculatus. Next base: position 15,472,944 of record NW_026843710.1, on the reverse strand, counting down.
TATATAATGAGTTCCTGGAAAACATGCCTTACAAAGCCAACTCTGCAATCCTTGAGAGGAATCTTTTCTCCATATTAAAAATCATTTTTTAAAGTTGTCAACCTATTATTTTTATTGATTATGTGGGAATTTCATATATATTACTTTTCCATTTCTCCCAGGTTCAAATTCTTTCCCATATGTCACAGTAATTTTTTTCTTTAAAATAGATCAATTCAAGTATGTGTTTTTCATCTACTAATTGGAATATGATCAGAGTCTTAGTGCAATGTTCCTTAAAGAAACCTGAGTTCATCCTTGTCACAACCTAGGACCACCCCCAAGAAGAAGCTATTAGTACAGAAGAGCTCTATTCTTCATCCCCTTGACCACATTTTTTCTTATGTATTTATTACAACTTATTTACATTGTACTCCTTCTGTTCCCCCTTCCTCTTCTCCTTCAAACCAACATACCCTTCTTCTTCTACTCCTAGGACCTTTCTAGAGTTCCCTGATAGGAGAGGTCCTCCTCCCCCTTGTATCTGACCCTAGCTAATCAGGTCTTTACATGTCTGGTTATATCATCTTTCTCTTCAGCCTAATTCACAGGGCATTGTTCTCCTTGTGTACTCAATTGCCTCTACTTACGACACTCTTCCTGCTTCCTCTCCTGCAGACTTCTCAGATTGCTGAGGGAAGGGAGAATTTGATAGGGAAATACCATTCATTGCTGGGTGTTTTAATGTCTGTCTCTGCATAATATCATACTGTGAGTGTCTGTATGCAATCCTATTTGATGCAGAAGGAAGCATCTCTGTGGATACAAGAACATGGCATTGATCTATCATTTAGGGCAGAGAGAAACTTATTTTAATAACAACAGCCTGAGTAGTTTGAAAATTTCCATGGAATACCCTGGTGCAATAACTCAATTCATTGCCACCCAATCAAGACTAGTTTGGTCACAAGAGATAGCCTGTTGGAATTTTATCCAGCACCATTAGAAGACTTCCTAGACAGTGAATACATGACATATTTCTCTTTCTACATTTATTTACTTCACCCAGGATGATTTTTCCTGCTTCCATCAATTTGCCTGAAAATATCATGATGTCATTTTCTTATCAAAATAATACTTCCTTATGGAAATATTCCACATTTTCCCCAAAGGAGATTGTCAGTCCTGTTCTTTAGAACTTGGAAGTTGTTGTGACTTTAATCTTTGTATTGAATAACAAACTATTGATTTACTATGTTCATTTAGCATAGAAGTCCCTCCATCATCTTCTGCTTCCTGGTGATTTCTATTGCAATGTCTCCCTGAATCTCAACTATTTACATTTTTAGTCCCCAGTGAAGAAATGTGTTTCAAGAGGGGTAGGAATAAGGGCTTTGTTAGATAATATAATTCAATTAGCGTTTTGATATAGGATGGTGTCCTTTGAAGTTGATATGCCAATGAAAGTGACCAGACAGAATGGAGTCTCTGTCTCTGGGTCTCTGTCATTTTGTATCTTTTGTTCTGTTGGGCTCAGTCTCTCTATTTCTGAATCTGTCTTCCTCTTTCTCTGTCTCTGTATGTCTCCCTCTCTCTGCCTGCTACTTCTAGTTCATTATGAAAAGCTATTAGTTCTGCTGAAAGACAACAACAAGATGATTGCTTGCTGGCATGACATCATCGATGGTCTCTGTAAAGATATAAGCAAGGTTCCAATTAAATTGTTTTTGTTCAAAGAATTGCCTTCTTCAGAAAGAATTTTCAAAGTAAGTAATTCACTGACTGAGGACATACATGTGCATTATCAAATACTAATGTAATCTGTGATAAGGTGAAACTCACAGGTCAAACACACATGTGAGTTTTTATTGATCACTTGAAAGAAATATATGTCATTTTTCCAAAACTAAGAGTTTGGACACAGGCTCTTTCATCTCTGGGTTTTGTCCTTTCTTTTTTTTAATTTTATTAATTGCACTTTATTCTCTTTGTATCGCCCCATAAACCCTTCCCTCCTCCCCTCCCAATTCCACCCTCCCTCCCCAAATTAACACATGCCTTTCCCCAAGTCCACTGATAGGGGAGGTTCTCCTCTCCTTCCTTCTGATCTTAGTCTATGAGATCACATCAGGAGTGTCTTCGTTCTCATCTTCTGTGGCCTGGAAAGCCTGTTCCCCCCTCAGGGGGAGGTGATCAAAGAGCAGGCCAATCAGATTATGTCAGAGGCAGAACTTGTTCCCATTACTATGGAGACCACTTGGACACTGAATTGCCATGGGCTACATCTGTGCAGGGGTGCTAGGTTATCTCCATGCATAATACTTGGTGGGAGTATGACTCTCAGGGAGACCCTTGTGTTCAAATTTTCAGGTTCTGTTACTCTCCATGTAGAGTTCTTGTCCTCTCTAGATCTTATTATTTCCCACTTCTTACATAAGGTTCCATACACTCTGCCCAACAGTTTGTCATAAGTCTCAGGAACTGCTTTGATAGTCTGAAGGGCAGAACCTTTCAAAGGCCTTCTGTGGCAGGTTCCTATCATGTTTCCTGTTTTCTTCTTCTGATGTCCATAATCTTTGCCTTTCAGGATGGGGATTGACTGTTTTAGTTAGGGTCCTCTCTCTTGATTAGTTTCTTTAGATGTACAATTTTAGTAGGTTTATACTATATTACATGTCTATATGAGCAATTATATACCATGTGTCTTTCTGCTTCTGGGACAGCTCACTCAGGATGACTCTTTCCAGGTCCCACTATTTACCTGCAAATTTCATGTTTTCCTTTTGTTTTTTTTTTCATTGCTTAGTAATATTCCATTATGTAGATGTACCACAATTTCTGCATCCATTCCTCATTTGAGGGGTACGAGGGTGGTTTCCAGCTTCTATTAAAAATAGACCTACTACAAACATGGTTGAGCAAATGTCCATATTGTGTACTTGAGCCTTGTTTGGATATATGCCTAGGAGTGGTATGGCTGGATCTTGAGGAAGTCTTATTCCTAGTTGGTTGAGAAAGTGCCAGAATGATTTCCAGTATAACAGAGGGCTAATATCTAGTATAAAGAACTAAAGAAGCTGAAAAGAGGCAAACCAAGGAATCCAATTAAAAATTGGAGAACAGAGCCAAACAAAGAACTCTCTGTAGAGGAATATTGAATGCCAGAGAAACACTTAAAGAAATGCTCAATGTGATTTGCCATTAGGGAAATGCAAATCAAAATGACCTTGAGATTTCACCTTACACCCATCAGAATGGCCAAGATGAGAAACAACACATGCTGAAGAGGTTGTGGAGAAAGGGAAACCCTCTTCCCATGCTGGTGGGAATGTAAAGTTTTACAACCACTCTGGTTTTGTGCTTTCAGTTGCCCTGAATAAGGCATGTAGGGCTGCTCAGCCTCTCTCACAAGAATTTTGTCCACTTGACCTCATTAATAACTGGCTCCTGAAACTCTTACTGGCCTTCACCTGTTTCTTGACATCATTCTCCCTTCTAGCCAATCTGTACCTGAGAGAGTCTTGAGGAAAATGAGAAGGAAACCAGAAAATTTCTTAGACTGGTTTGGCTGAAACAGAAAGATTGATGTGTGTAGCCGAGAACTAAAAGACAATAAATTATTTGACAGCCGGTGCTGTTCTACACTAGTGTTGAGCAAGGTTGCCTTGGGTGCCTAGACTGGCAGTTGTGTCCTACTCAGTGGTCAATGAGGAACCCTCTTGTTCCTAGGGGTTACAGTTAAAACTGGGACTTCAGGACAGTGCAATGTGTCTGCTGTATGTCTAGGACAAAAGAGCAGGTCTGTTTCTTGCTATGGTCCTCCAGACAAACCCTCTAAATGTAGTGTTAGTGCCAGAAATGTTTGTTTAGAGGTGCCACCTAAGCTCGTGGGGTCTGAGTGAGTTGCCTAACCACTAGTTCATGGCTAGGATTCTGTGATACAAAATGAGTTATTGGAGAGCATGCCTTACAAAGTCAAACTCTGTCCTTCTTTAGCAGAAATTTTTTCAACATGTTAAAAGTCATTGTAAAAGTTGTCAACATATTATTTTTATTGCTTATGTGGGAATTTCATATTATGTACATTACACTCCTTTTCCAATGCTCCCATGTTCAAATTCCTATCCATGTGTCAATTTTTAAAAATATATCAGTTGAAATATGTGTTCTTCATATACTCATTGGAACATGATCAGAGTCTCAGTGCCAAGTCCCTTAAAGAAAACTGAGTCATACTTGCTACATAATGGCATTGCCCCAAAGAAGAAGTCATCAGTCATGAAGAGCTGTATACATCATCCCCTGTCAAAACATAAGCAAGGCCCAAATGAAATATTTTTGTAGAACATGTTGCCTTGATCAGAGAACATTTTCCAAGTGAGCAATTCACTAACTGAGGACATATTGGTGCATTTAACAAACAATAATGGAATCTGTGATAATGTGAAAGTCTCATGTCAAGGACAGGTGACTTTATTAACGCCCACTTGAAAGAAATACGTGACAGTTAGTCTTGGACACAGTAACTGTCATCTCTCTGTTGTTGCCTTTAGCTGTCCAAACTGAGTCATGGAGGGCTGACCACCCTTCTCTCCAGCAGGCTGTCTATTTGGCCCTTTTAATAACTGGTTCCTGATACTCTTACTGGCTTTCACCTATTTCATGACATCATTCTCCCTCTCAGCCAATTTGCACTTGAGAGAATCTTGAGGTTTCCACAGAGATGAATAAACAATATTTCCTCGGTGTCCTGTATCTGTTATTCTGTGCACATGTGACATTTTCTTCTGCAAACCAAAAACCTTTATCTCATCCTTTAATCCAGATCCTGCAACTTTGCTAATCTTTAACTCTATGAAAATGTTAGTTGGGAAATGAAAATTTAATATTTAATTGGAGAGTTTCCTAAGTAGGGAAGCTTCAAAGTGATTTTGGAATAAGGGGAAAGTACCCAATAACAAGGTTGTTTTGGATATAACATTTCCTAGGTTGTGATTTTAAACTGAGCAGATACTCTTGACTCACTAAATGTACCTTCACATTCTTGTTGACATAATAGGCGGCAGTGGCTAGGGTTCCCTATGGTATTGAGTTTAAGAGCAGGGAAAATAGAAGGAGACCAGACAATTCCTGGGACTGGTTTGGCTGGAACAGAGAAAGATTATTGAGTGAAAAAGGAGAACTAAGGGGAAATAAAATATTTGACAGTTTGACTTCTTCCTTTATGATTTTTATCCCTTCTATCTCCTTGATTTGTCTTACTGCTCTAGCAAGGACTTCCAGACTATGTTGAAGAAATATCAAGAGAGTGGGAAGCATTGCTTTGTCTCTGATTTCAGTGTGATTACATTAAGTTTCTCTCTGTTTAGTTTGATATAGTTTCTCTCTGTTTAGTCAGCTATAAGCTTGCTCTATATTGCCTTTACTATGTGTACATATGTGCCTTGTATCTCTGATCTCTCCAATATTTTAAATGAATGGATGTTAGACTTTAACAAATGCTTTTTCAGCATCTAAAGAGAATGTGTGGTTTTTTCTTTCATTTTTTAATATGTTGGGTACATTGAAGAATATACATATATTGAACAACCCCTGCATAGCTGGGATTGAGCCTACTTGTGTTCTTGTATTCAGGTATTCAGTCAAAGACATAAAGTACCATGGTATGACCATAAGCAAGCAACTCAAAAAGTTGTATGAAAAAATTTTCAATTCTTTGAAGAAAGAATTAGAAGAAGATATCAGAAGTTGGAAAGATCTCCCATTCTCATGGCTTGGCAAAATTAACATAGTAAAAATGGTCATCTTAACAAAAGCAATATACAGATTCAATGCAATTCCCATCAAATTACCAACACAATTCTTTATAGACTTGAAAGAATAATTCTCAACTTCATATCAAAAAATAAGAAACCTAGAATTGAAAAAACAATCCTCTATAATAAAAGGTAGTCCAATCTATCTCCATCCATGATCTCAAGCTGTTTGATACAACAACAGTAATAAAAACTGAATGGAACTGGGGTAGAAACAGAATGGTGGTTCAATTGAAATAAATAGAAAACCCAAAAATAAACTCACAAACTTATGGACACCTGATTTTTTACAAAAATGCCAAAACCATACAATGGAAAAATATATCATTTTCAACCAATTGTGCTGGTATAACTATATGTCTACTTGTAGAAAAAGGAAAATAGATCCATACTTATCAGCCTGCACAAAACTAAAGTCTAAGTGGATCAAAGATCTCAACATACAACCAGGCACATTAAATTGGTTACAAAACACGTGAGGAAGAGTCTTGAACTCATTGTGACAGGAGACAACTTCCTAAACAGAACACCAACAGCAGAGGCTCCAAGAGCACCAATGAGTAAATGAGACCTCATGAAACAGAAAAGCTCCTGTAAAGGAAAGGACACTGTCATCAAAACAGAAGGAATGCCTACAGATCGAGAAAGAATATTTCCCAAGCTTCTATGTGACAGAGGTCTAATATCCAGTACATATAAAGAACTAAAGAAGTTGAAAAGCAACAAATCAATTAATCCAATTAAAAAATGGGGAACAGAGCTAAACAAGTAATTTTCAATAGAAGCAGAAACACTGAAAGAAATGCTCACCATCATTAGCCATTAGGGAAATGCAAATCAAAACAACCCTGAGATTTCACCTTATACCCATCAGAATGGTCAAGATCAAAAGCTCAAGTGACAGCACATGCTGGAGAAATTGTGGACAAAGGGGAACCTTACTCCACTGATGTTGGGAAAGTAAACTTGTACAACCATTCTGAAAATCAATCTGGTGCTTTCTCAAACAACTAGGAATAGCACTTCCTCAAGATTCAGCTATCCACCTCTAGGCATATTTCCAAGAGGCTCAAATACACAATAAGGACATTTGCCCAAACATGTTTGTAGCAGCTTTATTTGTAAAAGCTAGAACCTGGAAAAAAAACCAGATGCCCCATTACTGAAGAATGGATACAGAAATTGTGGTACATCTACACAATGGAATATTTCTCAGCAATTAAAAAAAAAAACAAACAAATCTTGAAAATTGCATGTTAATTGTTGGAACTGGAAAAGATGAGTGAGTGATCCCAGAAACAGAAAGACACACATGGTATATACTCACTCATATGAACATATACTATAGGATAAAATTACTAAAATCTTTACACATACAGAAACTAAACAAGAGGCAAGACTCTGGCTTAAATGATCAATCCACATCCTGGAAGGCAAAGAGAATAGGCATCAGTAAAAGGAGAAAACAGGCAACAAGTTAGGAGCTTGCCACAGAAGGCCTCATAAAGGCTCTGCCCTAAAGACTATCAAAGCAGACACTGACACTTATGGCCAACTGAGTTCATTCTTGTTGCACTCTGGGAGACCCCCAGGTACTAACCATAAGTCCTGAAGAGCTTTACACTTCATCATCTTGATCACAGTTGTTTTTTTTTATGTATGCATTTATGATTTGTTCACATTTTATTTCCTCTGCTGCCCCCTCATTCTTCTCCTTCCATTACCACCCCCCTTCTTTTTGTAACCCTAGGCCCTTGTTCTAGTTCCCTGACAGGGGGGTATCCTCCCCCTTCTATCTGACCTGAGCTTCTCAGTTCTCACCAAGGCTGGCTGCATCATCTTCCTCTAGAGCCTGATTCCCACCAGGTCATTGTTCTCCTTTTGTCCTCAATTCCCTCTACTTTTGACACTCTTCCTACCTCCTCTCCTGCATGCTTACCATAGCTCCGAGTGGATGGAGAATTTCATTTCAAAATTCCATTTAGAACTGGCTGTTTTAAGGTCTCTCTCTGCATATCAGACTATGGGTATCTGTATGCAATCCCATGTGATGCAGAAGGTAACACCTCTATGAATCCAAAAACATGGCATTGATCTATCAGTTGAGGGCACAGAGCAATGTATTTTAATAACTACAGTGTGGGTTGCTTGAAAATTTCCATAGAATGCTCTGGCCCAAAAACTCAATTAACTGCCACCCAAATCCCCTAGTGGAACCCTGGTTTGATCACAATAGATGGCCTATTTGAACTTTAACCACCACTTTTAGGAGACCACCTCATAAGTAAATACATACCATATTTGTAGTATGTAGTAAGTAGTAAGGACATATCTGGGAAGGTTTAGGATGTGTGGCCTTGTCAGGTAATGTAATTTCTATTTGAGTTATATTGTAGGAGTGTGTGCTTTGAGGTTGATATGCAAATGATTGTGACCACACTGAAAGGCGTCTATGTATCTTTATATTATTGATCTTATTGGTCTTGGTCTCTTTACTTTGAATCTGTCCCTCTAGTTTTTTTCTCTCTCAGTCTGCCACTTGTGGTTTAGTATGAAATCTTACAGTTCTGATGAAAGCTACAACAAGATGACTGCTTGCAGACATAATATCAGGAATGGTCTTTTTCAAAATATAAGCAAGTACTCAATTAAACTCTTTTTGTTTAAAGATTTCCCATGTTAAGGCAGCAATTTCCCAGTAATTAATTCACTGACTATAAACATATCTGAGCATTTAACAAATTATAATGGAATCAGTGATAATGTGAAACTGACATGGCAAGGACAAGATACTTTATTAATGACCACTTGAAAGAAATATGTGACACTTTTCCTGAACTAACAGTGTTGGACACAGGAACTGACATCTCTGGGTTGAGTGCTTTCTGCTGCCCAGATTAAGGCATTTAGGGATGCTCAGCCTTTCTCTCAAGCAGGCTGTCTATTTGGCCCTTTTAATAAATGGTTATTGAAAATCTTACTGCCTTTCACCTGTTTCTTGACATCATTCTTCCTCTTAGCCAATCAGCACATGAGAGGCTCTTGACGTTGCCATGAAGGTGAATAACAAACTTTTCTCAGTGTCTTGTATCTCTGATCCTGTGCATATATGACTTGTTCTTTTGAAACCCAGCAAGTGTTTATCTGATCTCTTTATCCAGATCCCATACCTTTTACTCCTGTTTACCTCTGTGACAATATCAAGTAGGAAAAGATATTTTACTGTTTATTTAATTGGACAGCTTCCTAAATGAGAAAGCTTAAAAGTGATGTGGGATTAAGGGGAATTTGCAGAATGACAAGGTGGATTCCTATTGTGGTCTTGAATCTGACATTTCCTAGGTTGTGCCTTTGAACTGAGCAGTTACTCATGTAATCACTAAATGTACCTTCACATTCTTATTGATATAATGGGCTGACAGGGACTAGGTTTCCCTGTGATAGTGACTCCTGAAGCAGCAAAAAGAGAAGGAAACAAGACAATTCCTGGGCCATCTTTGGTGGAAACTGCAAAAAATATTTTTATATGTAAATTGAGAACTGAGGGTTTGACAGCTGGTCCTGTTTCACACAAGTGTTGCCAACCCTCTATGAGCTTGTTTGCCTTGGCTGATGTGGCTGAATCTGCAGCTTCTTCTAAAATTGCTTAAGTGCTGATGTAGGACCATTGGCATCAGGGGTAGGAAGGCTGAAATGCCAGTCAAAGGCTGGGCAATGGGGCATTCCTCAGAAGAATCTGGTTAGTTGATCCACCAGAAGAGGCAGGGAGCAAACATGTCAGATTTCAGGAAGTCCACATTTCAGCTTGCAGTCCATAGCTGATCCTGGAACAGAGTCAAACAGGTGAAATCTGCTAGATTTAGATGGGAGACAGAAGTTAAAATTTTCCTATTAAATGTGAAAAGTGAGGAATCCCAAGACCAGGGAAAAACTCCTCTGCCATATCCAGGTCATATAACTTTTTGATTTCCTGAACCTCATATGAATATTTTGGTACACAAAAGAAAATATATTAAAAAAAAAAAAAAAACAAACAAAAAACTAGAAAAGTAACATGTCAGCAACATTCTGAAAGTAATGGGTAAAATTGCATCCCACTGAATGAGTATCATTTAGCTCTTTGTTTTATAACCTTTATAAACAACTTAAGGATGTCCACAGTTTGGAAGTCTAACACTTCTTCTGTAGGCACAGCTGTTGGAAATCAGCCAGTAATGGAGCTAGTCCATATTTTGTACACTCAGTATCTACTTTTACCCCCATCTCCATGTTCACATGGGAAGTTAGGTGAAAATACATTCATGGATTTATTGCTAAACCCTGGATGCTTGGACTTTCCTTAACAAAGCAAGAGAAGAAATATGTTTAAGATATTCCTAAATCCTGTCTACCTCAGAAATGGCAGATATTAAGAATACTATAGTAAAGGCTATGGCTTTGGGGTCAGATATACACATTAAAAAGATGTTTTTAGCATGATGAGAAACACCTTTAAATCTATGTTTAGAAAACTACCAAAGAAAATTAAAATCTCAAGTTGGTGACTGAAAAGTAAGCAGTTAGTGCTCAATTAACTTATCAGAACTCTATTGATCAATGCCAAAACTTTGAACTTCTGAAATCTTATAAGTACAACAGGAGTAAGGGGGGTGTGGAATATAAAGTATCTCAAAATTTTAATATGCTTTAAATTATTTTTCTATTTTTACCTCATATTTATATACCTTAAAACATTAAACTCCTTATCATTTTATCCAGCTATATATCTTAAGACAAAGGCAACTGACATGAATTCTGTGAGCAAGGCAAACCTGTTTTTCTGTTTTTTTCTTTTTTTTTAAATTTTTATTAATTACACATTATTCACTTGGTATCACCCCATAAGCCCCTCCTTCTCCCTTCCTGATCTTACCCTCCCTTTCCCTTCTTCATGTATGCTCCTCCCCAAGTCCACTAATTGGGGAGATCCTCTTCTCCTTCCTTCTGATCTTAGTCTATCAGATCACATCAGAAGTGGCTGCATTGTCATCTTCTGTGGCCTGGTAAGGCTGCTTCTGTTTTTCTTTTTAAGTAAGAGATCTAGAACCTAGTAGTTCTAGCTAGCTAATGAACTGACCAATGAGCTAACAGTGGTCTAATTGTCTGCTCTTTAGCTGCAAAGCTACCATTAGCTTAGCATAGCTTTCAAAGTAACCAGAGACCTGAGAAGGATAAATTATATATACCAATCTATGTGCCAATCAAAATGAATGAGATGTCTAGTTAGTCCATCCCCTAGGAAGTGTCCCTGGTTCCTGTGGTCCCCTGGCATCATGAGTAGAGGTAGTCCAGCTGTTTGACACAAAAGATGAGAGACTGCTTTTGTGGAAAGAGGAACATGAGAGATTGACCTTACTTTCCCTCTTGCATTGTGAAATAATGGCTCTGTAGGTGTCCATGGCTTTGTCCACAGTTTAGGCTGGGCTCTAACAGTGGGCCATTGAGGCAGTATTGCCCAATGGTTAGCATAGCACAATCCAGTGTAGCCATCATCTGTCATACTCAAATCTTCTTAGAGGTCTTGGGGGAGCTACTGCCAGGATTTTGGGACTCTGTCACAATAAGCTTGCACATGTTAAAATGCCAGATTCATCAGATCTCTGACAAGCTTGAGGGGCAGAATGTCTGAGTTACTCATTGTCTATCTTTATCAACGGTTCTAAACTGTGTCCTATAAAACAGAATGCTATAATCTAATTCTAGCATATTCCTAAGATGCCTGTTTTGGAACTATATATTTTAAGTAAATCTACATAGGCAAACTTTATAGTTACCCATCTTAGGCTTAACTTTAAAAAACCTAAACAAAGACACTAGGTTCAAAGTCAACATTTTAACCAACTACAGTTGTTAGCATAACTTTAAATCTGCTCTTTCTGAACTAAAATCAGAGCAAACCTTTTAATCAGATACAGTTTATAGAGAAGTTAGCAAATCATGCTGATCCTACCACTTGCAATAAAAGTGAACAGTAAAAAGCTTAAAGGACAAAAGTTGCACTTAGCACTAAACAGGTAACTGAATACAGCTAGCTGCCCTAAACAAAGATGGCACCAAAACAATGATGGTTCTACTCCCTTCATCTCTGAACCAACATGGTGGCTTAGCCACCTGATGCCACAGCTCTGGCTGGAAAAATAAAACATACCATTAGGTACTGAAAGCAAACACTGTGGAGCATCCATAATCCCTGATAACAAAAGGTTCTAACATTGTAACTAAACAAGCCCCAGACCCAACCACATAACAAAATTTTAAACTGTATTAAATATTTTGGCCACACCAAACTGATCAGCCAGAATTCTTCCCCCTTAAAAGAGCATGAGAAAACATTTTGCAGTGCAGAATCACCAGCCTTGAAATGAAGTACAGCATATTTTTAAATACAGTTCTTTCTCAAATCATATTTACTCTCTGATTATTTATACATACACTAATCTTTTGCAATATTATATATAACTTCAGGTTCCTAGCTTCATTCTTCTGGCTTAACCAGACATTCTTACTTTAGACAAGCTATTCTTTTCTTTAATACCACTTGCTCTCTCTCTAATTTTTAGAAAACATAAAAAACTCTCATCAAAATCCTATCCATCCTGACATGATCCTGCTGGAGCCCAGCATCCACAATTTGTTTTTTATAGGCAAAGCAAAAACAAGTCATATTAATACAAAAGAAGGTCTGAAACTGCCAAATTCTTTTTTTTTTTTTAAATTACTTCCATGTAGCAGATGTGGTCTAAGGTTACATAAACAAACTCTAAGGAATTTAGAACAAATTTTAAGGAACTTGATTAAAATTCTTTTTTTCTCTGACTCAAGAAGAGGACCAGGGAGGATACATTTTTTTTTTTCAACAAACAAAGCAGCTTAACAAACAAACAGCTCTCCACAAGATACACTATGAAAACTGTAATTTTCTCAATTAGTGCAAACCATATGGCTTGGTTTCATATAGTATAATTAATAAAATAAATACCATTTTTTCTCCCCAAAATGATTGAGAAACTGTTTCAAATTTTGTTAGACTGCCCAAGATCATTGTCTAAAATGCCTGATAAACTTTAAACATTTTATAGCCTTAAACATTTAAACATTTTCTAAAACCTGTTTTTGCAATATCAAAATAAAGTACCCATTTTTGTAGGAGAGAAGTCTCAAGGCATAACCATAATTTTAAAAGCCAAAACCAGATTTTAAAACCAGAATTTAACAGTGCAAACTATTTAATTTTTAAAACTAATACCAACATAAAATAACTCATTAATCTAGAGTGAAACAAAAATTATTTGACTAAGGTTCTCTTTTCTTTTTTCACACCCAAACCATGTGACCATCAAGATCATATTGCAGTGCACTTGGCAATTTCAAGATGGTGGTGAGGCACATCATGTACCACCTGGCAACCTATAAGTTGCTATTTAAACATATTCCTTCATAGACCTCATAAACACATAGTTACATATATATTTTTTAAACAAGTCTGAATTTAAACTTTAAACATACCCAATTATTTTTGATCAATTAACCATGACCTACAGAGCATAAGATTAGTCAAAAACAACATGATAGGCATTACATAAATTTAAACAGAAAGACAAAACTTCCTCCAGCACTTCTTTTTAAGTGCTTTATTTTCTCACTGGAGATACAGTTGCTAGGAAACTGGCCCATCCCCTTAAGGAGGGACACCAGATCATTAATGGTTTGGGACCTTCCTATAGCCAATCATTTCAAAATGTAGCATTTTGACCAAAAGATGCTTGCCAGGCAGAGATCTCCCTGCCTTGGGCATGTTTGGAGGGACCAAAATCTTTGAATAACCCAACTAACCTGGGCACAGAGCACTCTGCTCCCACTGACCAAGACTCCTGCACCAAGACTCCAGGAACCTGACCTGGAGTTTTTTTATGCTGGCCTTAAGTGTCTAAATGTCTCTGTACAATGTCTGTATGTGCAGTACTTTGTTCTCTATTCTGAAAATTCCTCAGAGCTCGGGGTGTCAGTATCTGGGTAGCAAGACATGATCAATGTGATCAAACTGGTGGTCACAGCTACCGAAATTCAGGGGGACACCTCTGGCTTCATCAGTATTTTGGTGGGTAATCTGTCTAGTCTGTTTTGTTTTTTTAGTGTGTCTGTTGGGAGTGAAATCTTTAGACCTTTGCCAGACACACTTCCAACATGGAGGAGCAGGTTGAGCTTGTACTCCCAGCTCCAGGGCAGGGCATAGTTACCCCTCCACACTGTAAACTCTGGAAGGCCTTCTCTCACAGGTCCAGACTGGCTGGTCCAAGTGAGCACCACTAGGTGTCTCCTGGGGCATCAGGGCCCATGCCTCCTGCACCCACTGGGTGTAGCAGCAGGAGGAATCACTATGTTGGGCCTGCCTCAGAAGAATCAGTTTTGGTCCAGGAAATTTGGACAGCTGGGTTTTTTTTTTTGTTTTGTTTTGGTTTGGTTTTTTTTTTTTTTTTTTTTTTTTTTTTGTCTCAATGTCTATGCAGTATTTGTTTGTTTTTGTATGTATGGTCATCATGTCTGTCTTTGATTATTCTCATGCTCTGTGGGTCATGGTTAACATGATCAAAAATAATTGGATATGTTTAGGTTAAATTCAAACTTGTTTAAAAATAAATATGTGTGCTTATGTGTTTATAAGATTAATAAACACATATGTTTAAAGGCAACAATATAGCTGCCACGTGGTATGGCTCTGCCATCTTGGTAGCCACATGTTTCCTTCTAGATTAAAAGGAAGGATTATTTTAAATTGGCATTGGCTTTAGAGATTGGATTGTTTTCACTGGTGAATTCTGGTTTTAAAATCTGGTTTTGATCTTTACAATTATGGTCATACTTTGTGACATTTCTCTCCTACAAAAGGGTTACTTAATTTTAATATAGCAAAACAGGTTATAGAAAGTGTTTAAATGTTCAAGGCTATAAAATGTTTAAAGTTTATCAGGCATTTGGGTATGACAATGATCTTGGGTAGTCTAACAGAATTTTTAAAAGTTTCTCGATTCTTTGCAGGAGAAGCAAAAATAAATAAATAAATAAATAAGTACATAAATAAATAAATAAAACATTGGTGCTTATTTATTTTACTAAATAAATCTAAGCCATATGGTTTGGACTAATTGAGAAAATTGCAGTATTACAATTGTATCTTGTGGAGACTTGTTTGCTTGTTAAGCTTCTTTGTTTATGGGAAAATATGTTCCCACCCTGGTCTTCACCTTGAGACAGAGAAATAAGTAAGTTTCACCAAGTTTCTTAAAACTTGTTCTAAATTCCTTAGAGTTTGTTTATGTGATCTTGGACTACCATATCTGCTATAGGAAAGTAATTGTAGAAAAAGAATTTGGCAGTTTCAGAACTTCTTTTTATATTAATGTAATTTGGTTTTGCTTTGCCTATAAAAAATAAATTGTGGTCACTGGCCTCCAGCATGATCATGTCAGAATGGAAAGGATTTTGGTGAGAGGTTTTATTTTTTATGAATCCAAGGGAAAAAACAAGTGATATTTAAAAAAATAAATAAATAAATTGTCTAAAATAAGAATGTCTGGTTAAACCAGAAGAATGAAGCTAGGAACCTGAAGGTATATATAGAATGTTGCAGAAGGTTAGTGAAAGTATTATAAAAAGCCAGAGTTAATATGATTTGAGGAAAAATGTATTTAAAAATATGTTATAATTCATTGAAAAGGCTGGTGATTCTTCCATGCAAAATGCTTTTTTTGTGCTTTTTTAAGGCTGATAGGTTTGGTATGGCTAGAATAATTCATATAGTTTAAAATTGTTCTGTACTATTCTGTTATGCAGTGGGTTCTAATATTTATTTGATCATAATGTTATGACTTTTGGTTATGGGAGGTAACAATGCTATCAGTAACCCTTAATGGCTATGTTTGGTATTGTCAGTCACAGCCTATGCTAACACATATCTAGCTGCCATGATGGTTCTGGGATAGAGGGTGGAACTGTTTTTTTTTTTTTTTTTTTTTTTGCTGCCATATTTGTTTAAGGCTCCCAGCAGAGTTCAGTTACAGGTGGCCAGCTGCCATGCTGGAACAGAGGTAAAGATGGTAGAGCCATGAGTTTGTGATTATCTTTGTTTAGGGTCTCAGTTATGATCAGTCATCTGAACTAAGTGCACTTAGTGCTAAGTGCAAAGCTTTTTACTGTTCAATTTTAGTGCAAGATTTGCTAGCCTCTTTATAAACTGTACCTGATTAAAAGTTTTGTTTTACTTTTAGTTCAGAAAGAGCAGATTACTATTCTAAGTTAGCTAAGTTATGCTAAACACTGCAGTTGAGCCTTATCTAGTCTCTTTGTTTAGGTTTTTTTTAAAGTTAAGCCTAGGCTACTTAAAATATAGTTCTAAAAATGCATTTTAGGAATATGCCAGAATTAGAGATTACAGCATTCTGTTTTATAGGACAAAGTTTAAAGCAGATGATAAAGACAAAGAGTAACTCAGATATGCTGGCCCTCAAGCTTGTCAGAGACCTGATGAATCTGGCATTTTAACATGTGTCAGTGTATTGTGACAGAGTCCCAAAATCCTGGCAGTAGCTCCACCAAGGTCTCCGAGAAGATTTGGGCACTACTGATGATGGTGACCCCAAATTGTGGTATGTTAACCACTGGGCAATACTGCCTCAACTGGCCCACTTCTATGGCCCAGCCAAAACTGTGGACAAAACCATGGACACCTGGAGAGTCATTATTTCATATTGTGAAAGGCAAGGTGAGGTCAATCTCTCATGCTCCTCTTTCCACAGAGGCAGTCTCTCATATGTGCCTGGCTGGACTGCCTCTGCTCATGATGCCAGACCACAAGAGCCAGAGACACTTCCTAGGGGATGGACTAACTAGACATCTCTGTCATTTTGATTGGCACAAGGATTGGTATATTTATTTATCTTATATTTTATTCTTCTCAGGTCTGATTACTTTGATTGCTAGGCTAAGCTTATGATAGCTTTGCAGGTAGAGAGCAGAGAATTAGATCCACTGTTTGCTCATTGATCAGTTCCTTAGCCAGTATAAACTACTAGGTACTAGATCTCTTATTTCAAAAGAAATACAGGTTAACCTTGCTCACAGAATTTATGTCATCCCCCTGTGTCTTAAGATAAATAAATGGATATAAAATATGTAGGTTAGTAGGGTCTGAGGAGATAGAAGTTTAGATCATAAAAATCTAGAGTATTATTTGATCTGGAAAAATGTTTTGAAGCAATATACTGATGGTACTCAGATCCCATTGCAAAAAAGTAAATCTATAGGATTCAAGGGGTCATATATGGAAGACCCAAGATTAGGTCTTCAAATAATAATGAGAATGGGGGAATAAGAGACCAAAAGATTAAAAATCAGCAATTATTATTTAAGTTTAAGGCCTAAACTATCTGGGTGAGGTCCATTAATACCCTGAGTTGAAGAACCTGCCATACTGCATTCTTTCCTCACTCACTAGAGATACAGTTGCTAGGAAACTGGCCCATCCCCCTAAGGAGGGACAACAGATCATTAAAGGTTTGCGGACCTTCCTATAGCCAATCATTTCGAAATGTAGCGTTTTGACCAAAAGATGCTTGCCAGGCATGAATCGTCCCTGCCTTGGGATGATTGGCATGTTGAGAGGGACTGGAATCTTTGAATCACCCAACCAAGCTGGGAATAGTGGGCTCGGCTCCCACCACTTTGGCAGTGGAGGGGTGTGGGCCCAAGCTGCAGCTTGTAATTTACAATAAAAAGAACCTAGTGTATTTACAGGGGTGTCTGTTTATTCCTGGTCTTTTGGGGTTTGTGAACTGGGCAAAACAACTTACCAGTGAAACATAGAGAAAAAACAAGAGATTCCACCAGTACTTCCTGTCTCCATGGGAGCAACCCACTTTCTAGGACTATCAAACCGATTTGGGATCCCATGTCCCTCACAGTGCTATTGGGGAGTACTTCCCTGCTGGGATCTGGGAGGTCTCCCAAGATCCCTGTGGCCTCAGTCTGCTGGTTTGTCCGCCAGTGTACTGTGACACTACCAATCACTGCCCACTCACTGTATACTACTTGAGATTTCAAAAATACACAAATTAAAAGGATAGAACTTGGCCAAGAAAAATGAGCTTACCTGAGCTTCTGATCCTACAGCTCAAGAGTCCTGGGAGGTCTTGGGTATCCCGGACCAAGACCTGTTATACGTGAATCATGATACCCTCAAATACTACCACCAGGACCCGTGTTTGTTTCAAACCACATGAGGATATTTTGTATTATAAATCATTATAAGCTGCATCTTGGGCTCACATCAAAAACCACAAAAGCAATGAGAGCCTGGAGCCCCATGCTCAGGTTAGTTGTGTGATTTAAAGATTCTGGTCCCTCCCAGCATGACCAAGGCAGGGGCAATTACTGCCTGGCAAGCATCTATTGGTCAAAATGCTGCATCTTGAATTGATAGGAAGGTCCCTAAACCATTAATGATCTGGTGTCCCTCCCTTGGGGGATGGGCCAGTTTCCTAACAACTGCATCTCTAGTGAATAGGGAAAGAATGCAATATGACAGTTTCTTTTCCTCAGGGCATTAATGGACCTCACCCAGCTAGTTCAGGCCTTAGACTTTAATAAAAACTGCTGATTTTTAATCTTTTGTTTTCACAATGACTGCTTGCTGTAGTGACATCATGGATTTTCTCTGTAAAAATATACATATAAAAATATGTACTGAATGTACATAGGGGAATGTACCAAATGACAAGGAGACTTGATCTCCTTCCATTGTCTTACTGCTCTAGCAAGGGCTACTAGAAGTGTATTAAAGAGATATGGAGAGAGTGGGCAGCCTTGCCTTATCCCTGATTGCAGTGGGATTTCTTTAAAAAAAATTTAAGGTCCTAATTAAAAGCTTTTTGTTAAAAGATTTGTTTGCTCAAGGAGCATTTTCCAGTAAGTAATTCACTGATTGAAGATATATCTGTGCATTTAACAAATAGTAGTGGAATCTGTGATAATGTGAAATTAAATGTCAAGGACACATGACTTTATTAATAAGCACTTGAAAGAAATATGTGACATTTTTCCTGAACTAAGAGCCTTGGAAACAGGAACTGTTGCCACTGTGTTGTGTGCTTTCAGGTGCCCAGAATGAGGCATGTACGGCTGCACAGCATTTCTCATGCAGGCTGTACACTTGGCCCTTTTAATAAATGGCTCCTAAAAATCTTACTGGCTTTCACCTGTTTCATGACATTCTCCCTCTCAGCCAATCAGCACCTGAGAGAATCTTGAGGCTTCCATGGAGATTAGTAGAAAAAACTTTCCTCAGTGTCCAGTATCTTTGATCCTGTTCAGAATTTTTTTCTTGTGAAACTCAACAAGCCTTTATCTCATCCCTTTATCCAGATCCCACACCTTTACCCCTGGTTACCTTTTTGACAATCTAAGGTAAGAAATAAAACTTTAATATTTATTTAACTGGACAACTTCCTATGTAGGGAAGCTTCAAAATGATGTGGGATTAAGAGGAATGTACCAAATGACAAGGTGGTCTTCTTCTGTGGTAGTGGATCTGAAATTTTCTAGGTTGTGACTTTGAAATGAGCAGTTACTCCTGTACTCACTAAATGTACCTTTACATTTTTATTGTTATAATAGGTAGGCAAGGTCTAGGGTTTCCTAGGATATTGAGTCTTTAGAGCAGAGAAAAGAGCAGAAAACCTAACAATTCCTGAGACTATTCTGGCTGAACTAGAGAAATATCAGTTGGTGTAAAGGAGAACTGAGGGGCATAAAGTATTTGACACCTGGTGTGGCTCAACGATATTGTTGACAAACCTCAATGAGCACAGTTGCTTTGGCTGACCTGACTGGATTGGCAGCTGTGTCCTACTCAGTGGTCAGTGAGGAAACCTCCTCATCCTGGGGTTTACAGTCTTCCACTTCCTGGTGATTTGATTTGCAATGTCCACTCGAAGCCCATCTAATTACAGATGGAGTCTCCAATGAGGAATTGTCTGGTTAGTGACAGGAGGTATGGCCTTGTTAAATAATATTTTTCCCCTAATTTCTTTTTCAGCATTTTTATATTATGTATACCGGAGGGCTACTGATTTTTTTTAAGTTAATTTTCTATCCAGCTACTTTGCTGAATATGTTTTTCAGGTATTGGAGTTCTCTGGTCAAATTTTTGGGGTCACAGTCAGATATACTATCATATCATCTGCAAGTAGTGCTACTTTGATTTCACCCTTTCCAATTTGTATTCTCTTGATCTCCTTCAATTTTCTTACTGTGCTAACAAGGGCTCCTAGAAGTATGTTAAAGAGGTATGGAGAGTGTGAGCAGCCCTGCCTTATCCCTGATTGCAGTGGGATTTCATTAAGATACTCTTCATTTAGCTTAATGTTGCCTATAGGATTGCTGTATATTTTATTTACTATATTTAAATATGTGCCTTCTATCTCCTATCTCTCCAATACTTTAAACATGAATGGATGTTGGATTTTGTCAAATTCTTTTTCAGCATCTAAGGAGAATATCATGTTTTTTTTTTCTTTTATTTTTTTTTTAATATGGTGGATCACCCCTGCATAACTGAGATGAACCCTACTTGGACATAGTGGATGATATCATTGATGTGTTCTTATATTTGGTCAAAGACATAAAGTAATTTGGTATGACCCTAAACAACCAAGTGAAAGTCTTGTATGAAAAAAATTCAAGTCTCTGAAGAAAGAATTAGAAGGAGATATCAGAAGTTGGAAAGATCTCACATTCTCATGGCTTGCCAGAATTACCATAGTAAAAATAGCCATCTTACTAAAAGAAATCTACAGAGTAATGCAATTCCCATCAAATTACCAACACGATTCTTTACAGTCTATGAAAGAATAAATCTCAACTTCATATGGATAAACAAGAAACCCAAAATTGTTAAAACAATCCTCTACTATAAAAGATCTTCTGTTAGCTACATCCCTGATATCAAGTTGTATTATAGAGTAATAGTAATAAAAACTGCATGGCACTCACATAGAAACAGAATGGTGGATCAATGGAACCAAAGAGAAGACACGAAAATAAACTACATACTTATGGACACCTAAGTTTTGACAAAGATGCCAAAACTATACTATGGAGAAAAGATAGCATCTTCAACAAATGCTGCTTGTGTAACTGGATGTTTACATGTAGAAAAATGCAAATAGTTCCATTCTTAACAGCCTGCACAAAACTAAAGTCCAAGTGGATCAAAGACCTCAACATAAAATCACACACATTAAATCTCTTAGAAATAAAAGTCGGGGAAAGCCTTGAATTTATTGCCACAGGAGACAACTTCCTGAATATAACATCAACTTGACAGGCTCTCAAAGCAACAATCAGTAAATGGTGACTTATGAAATGGAAAAGCTTCTGTAAAGGAAAAGATGCTGTCATCAAAACAAAAGGAATGCCTACAGATTAGGGAAGAATATTTCCCAAGCCTCTATGTGACAGTGGTCTAATATCCAGTACATATAAAGAACTAAAGAAGTTGAAAAGCAACAAATCAAGTAGTCTAATAAAAAATTGGGGGACAGAGCTAAACAGAGAATTTTCGATAGAGGAATATCGAATGGATGAGAAATACTGAAAGAAATGCTCACAGTCATTAACCATTAGGGAAATGCAAATCAAAATGACCCTGGGATTTCACCTTACACCTATCAGAATGGACAAGATCAAAACCTCAAATGACAACACACACGCTGTAAAGATTGTGGACAAAGGGGAACCCAAAACTTCTGGTGTGAATGTAAACTTGTATAACCACTCTGGATGTCAATCTGGTGCTTTATGAGACAACTAGGAATAGCACTTCCTGAAGATCCAGGTATACCATTCCTAGGCATATATCCAAAATAGGCTCAAGTACACAATAAGGACATTTGCTCAGCCAGATTTGTATCAGCTGTATTTGTAATAGCCAGAATCTGGAAAAAAAAAAAACAATAAAAAAAAAAAAAAACAAACAACAGAAAATACAGATGCAGCCCAACTGAAAAATGGATACAGAAATTGTGGTATATCTACCCAATGGAATATTATTTAGAAAAACAAACAAACAAACAAACAAAAAACTAGGAAAACATGAAATTTACATGTCAATGGTGGGAACTGAAAAAGTTCATCCTGAGTGAAAAATCCCAGAAGCAGAAAGACAAACATGGTTTAAAATCACTCATGTACACATATAATATAAGATTAATCTACTAAAATCTGTACATCTAAAGAAATTAATTAAAATGGAGGACTCTGGCTAAAATGCTCAATCCACATGTTGAAAGGCAAAGAGGAT
The DNA here is from genome assembly GCF_030254825.1 of Meriones unguiculatus. Lineage (NCBI taxonomy): Eukaryota > Metazoa > Chordata > Mammalia > Rodentia > Muridae > Meriones > Meriones unguiculatus. Next base: position 15,450,756 of record NW_026843710.1, on the reverse strand, counting down.
GGAAATTAGAATGAGAAAACAGGGAACAAGTTAGGAGCCTGCCATGGAGGGCCTCTGAAAGTCTATGCCCTATGGACTATCAAAGCAGATCCTGAGACTTATGGGTAACTGTTGGGAAGAGTGCATGGAATCTAATGAAAAAAGTGGGAAATAGGAAGATCTGGAGAGGACAGGAGCTCCACAAGGAGAGCAACAGAACAAAAAAAAAAATGAGCACAGGGGTCTTTCCTGAAATTCATACTCTAAACAATTAGCAGGCATGGAGAAAACCTTGAACTCCTGCACAGATGTAGCCCATGGTATTTCCCTATCCAAGGGGCTTCCATAATAATAGGAACAAGGACTGCCTCTGACGTGAACTGATTTGTCTGCTCTTTGATCATCTCACCCTGATGGGGGAGCAGCCTTAGCAGAAGTCTTATTACAGAGGAAGACAATGCAACCACACCTGATGAGATCTGATAGTCTAGGATCAGAAGAACGGAGAGGAAGACCACACCTATCAGTGGAATTGTGGAGGGGCATGCATAGAGAAGGGAAAGGAAATGTGTAAAGGAGGAAATGAAAGGAGGAAATATGAGCATACAAACTTTCCTCAATGTTCAGTACCTCTGATCCTGTGCACAATTTACTGTTTCTTATGAAACCCAACAAGCATTTATCTCATCCCTTTATCCAGATCCCACATATTTACTCCTGTTTACCTCTATGACAATATGAAGTATGAAATGAAACTTTGATATTATTTAACTGGACAGTTTCCAAAGTTGGGAAGCTTCAAAGTGAGGTGGGATTAAGGGAAATGTACTGAATGACAAGGTATTCTCCTACTGTGGTCTTGGATCTGACATTTCCTAGGTTGTGACTTTGAACTGAGCAGTTACTAGTGTACTCACTAAATGTACCTTCACATTCTTGTTGATATAATAGGCTGGCAGGCTCTGGGGTAGTTTGTCTGTAAGAGCAGAGAAGACAAGGAAACCAGACAATTATTGTGACTGGTTTGGCTGAAACAAAGAAAGATCTTTGTATGTAAAAGGTGAACTGGGAGGCAATAAACTCTTTTACAGCAGGTGCTGTTCCACGCTAGCATTGCCAATCCTCTATGAGCAGTGTTGCCTTGGCTGATCTAGCTGGATCAATCGTTGTGTCCTACTCAGTGGTCAGTGGGCAATCTTCCTGCTCCTCGACTTAACAATTAAAACTGGTCATTTAGGATGGAGAAATGGGTCCCTGTTATATACCAAGGATACAAGTGCACAAGTGTTTCTTGTTGTATTGCAGACAAATGATCTAAACATAGTGTTATTACCAGAACTTCTTGTTCAAAAGTGTCACTGTGTTCTGAGATATCTGGGTAACCACTAGTTCATATCTAGGATTCTCTGCTACATAATGAGTTCCTGAAAAGCATGTCTTACAAAATCAAACTCTGCCCTCCTTTAGTGGAATTTTTTCTCCATGTTAAAAGTCACTGTAAAAGTTGTCAACATATTATTTTTATTGATTATGTGTGAATTTCATATACTATACATTATACTGCTTTTCCATTACTCCCAGATTCAAATTCCTACCCATGAGTCATACTATTTTTTTTTTCTTTAAAATACATTAATTCTATTATGTGTGGTTCATATAGTCATTGGAACATGATCAGAGTCTCAGTGCCAAGTCCCTTAAAGAAAACTGAGTTCATCCTTGCCACATTCTAACACCAACCCCAAAAAGAGGCCATCAGTCCTAAGGAGCTTTATAGTTCATCACATTAATCACAGTTTTTCTTATATTTTTATTATGATTTGATAACTTCATATCTCCTCTGCAACCCCCTCACTATTTTCCATCCAGAGTCACCCACCCTCATTCTTCTACCCCTATGACCTCTCTGTAGTTCCCTGATAGGGGAGGTCCTCCTCATTCTTCTATCTGACCCTAGTTTGTCATGTCTCAACAATGCTGACTACATATTCTTATTCTGTGGCCTGATTTTCAGGTAATTGTTCTCCTTGTGTCCCCAATTTCCTCTACTTACACACTCTTCCTGCCAACTCTCTTGCAGGCTTCCCAGATCTCTGAGAGGTGGGAGAATTTCATACAGAAATCCCATTTAGAAAAAGGTTGCTCTCTCTCTTCATATGATCAGATTATGGGTCTCTATATGCAATCCCATTTGATGCAGAAGGAAGCATCACTTTGGATACAAGATATGACACTGATCCATTATTTGAGGGCATAAAGAAACATATTTTAATAACAATAGCCTGGGTTGCTTGAAAATTTCCATAGGATGTTCTGGCCCAACAAATCAATTAACTGCTACCCAATCCCCTTAGTGGAAGATTGGTTTGGTCACAATAGATGGCCTATTGTAACTTAACCCTCACTATTAGGAGACCTCCTACTAAGTGAATACATACCATATTTGTCTTTCTGCCTTTTAGTAACTTCACCCAGGATGATTTTTCCTGGTTCCATCCATTTGCTTGAAAATATCATGATGTTATTTTCTTATCTAAGTAATACTGCCTTATTGAAATATTCCACATTTTCCCCAAAGGTGATTGTCTGTCCTGTTCTTTATTCCTTGAAATTTTCTGGGATTTTAATCATTGTATTGAATGACAAACTATCAGGATAAGTATGTTCTTTTAGTCTAGAAGTCCCTCTATCTTCTTCTACTTCCCAGTGATTTGATCCCCTTGAAGGTCATTTTTACATGTTGAGTCCTCAGTGAGGCAATGACTGGGAAGTATTCTGAGGCATTGCATTGTTAGATAATATAATTCCTTTTGGATTTGTATGATATGAGTGTGTGCTTTGAGGTTGATATGCCTGTGATTTTGACCAGACAGAATGGAGTCTGTCTCTCAGGCTCTGACACTTTCTGTATTTGTTTATGTCAGTCTCAGTCTCTCTATATGAATCTGTTTCTCTAACTCTTTCTCTCTCTCTCTCTCTCTTTCTCTCTCCCTCTCTCTCTCTCTCTTTCTCTGTCTACTTCTCTTTGCCTGATTCTTGTGGTACAATATGGAAAGCTCTCAGCTCCCCTGAAGTAACACAAGAAGACTGCTTGCAGATGTGTATCTAGATGGTCTCTGTAAAAGTATAAGCAAGGTCCCAACTAAACAGCTTGTGTTCAAAAATTTGCCTGTGTTGGGGAGTGTTTTATACTAAGTAATTCACTGACTGAGGACATATCTGTGCTCTTGGCAAATAGTAACAGAATCAGTGATAATGTGAAATTCACATGTCAAAGACATGTGACTTTCATAATGACCACTTGAAAGAATTATGTGACACTTTTCCTGAACTAAGAGTCTTGGAAACAGAAATTGTCATCTCTGGGTTGTGTGATTTCAGCTGCACAGATTGAGGCAATGTAGGGCTGTGCAGCGTTTCTCTCATGCAGGCCCTTTATGTCCCCTTGGCCCTTTTAATAACTGGCTCCTGAAACACTTACTGGCTTTCACTTGTTTCATGACACCATTCTGCCTCACAGTCAATGAGTGCATGAGAGAATCTTGAGGTTTCCATGGAAATGAGTAAACAATCTTTCCTCAGTGCCCAGGAGCTCTGATCCTGTACACAATTTTCTTTTTCTTGTGAAACCCAACAAGCCTTTATCTTATCCTTTTACCCAGATCCCACTCCTGTTTGCTTCTGTGACAATGTAAGGTAGGAAAAAAAACTTTAATATTAATTTCATTGGACAGGTTCTTTAAGCAGGGAAGATTCAAGGTAATGTGGGATTAAGGAGAATGTACCAAATGACAAGGTGGTCTCATAATGTGGTCTTGGATCTGACATTTCCTAGGTTGTGACTTTGAACTGAGCAGTACTCAAGTACACACTAATTGTACTTTCTCATTCATATGTATATAATAGGCCTGCAGGGCCTGCCCTCCTTTAGTGGAATCTTTTCTCCAGGTTGAAACCAATTGTAAAGGTTGTCAACATATTACTATTTTTTATTGTGTGGTAATTTTATATAGTATATATTATACTAGCTTTCCATTGCTCCTATGTTCAAATTCCTACCCTTTAGTCACTAAAATTATTTTTTCTTTAAAACATAGTATATACTCACTCATATAGACATGTAATATAGGATGAACCTACTGAAATGTGTACATCTAAAGAAACTAATCAAGAGAGAGGACCTTTACTAAAATGCTCAATCCCCATCCAAAAGGCAAAGAGGAAGGCCATCAGAGGAGGAAGAAAACAGGAACAGCCTGGGAACCTGCCACAGAGGGCCTGTAAAAGGTTCTGCCCTGCAGACTATCAAAGCAGATGCTGAGACTTATGGCCAAATTTTGGGTAGTGTGCATGGAATCTTATGTAAGAAGTGGGAAATAGTAAGATCTGGAGATGTCAGGAACTCCACAAGGAGAGCAACAAAACCAGAAATTTGAACACAGGGGTCTTCCCAGAGACTCATACTCCAACCAAGTGCCATAAATGGAAATAACCTAGAACCCCTGCAAGATGTATCCCATGGCATTTTAGTGTCCAAGTGGGTTACATAGTAATGGGAAGAGGGTCTGCCTCTAACATAAACTGATTAGCCTGCTCTTTGATCTACTCCCCCTGAGGGGGAAGCAGCCTTACAAGGCCACAGAAGATGACAATGCAGCCACTCATGATGAGAGCTGATAAACTTAATCAGAAGGAAAGAGAGGAAGACCTCCCCCATCAGTGGACTTGGGGAGGGGCATGCATGCAGAAGGGGAAGGGAGGGTGGGATCAGGAGGGGAGGAGGGGGGGATTTTGGGGGGATACAGAGTTAATAAAGTGTAATTAATAAAATAAAAAAGAACAAATTTACAGTTAACCTGACATGTCTGGCTCTTCATCTTTAGGGTGGGGTTCTGAAGCAAATTGGCTAATAAACTTGTTCCTAACAGAAAAAAATACATAATTTTAATATGTGTTTTTCTTATATTCACTAGAACATGATCAAAATCTCAGTGCCAGTCCCTTAAAGAAAATTGAGTTCATCTTTGCTGCACCCTGACACCACCCCCTAGAAGAGACCATCAGTCCTGAAGAGCTCCATACTTCTCTTTGATGACAGTTTTTCTTATGTATTTATTTATTTATTAGGATTTAACTTTGTATCCTCTCTACAACCCCCTCCCTCTTCTCCTCCTAATCCCACCCAACCTCCTTCTTCTACTCCCTGATAGGGGCCATGCTCCTCCCCCTTCTATCTTACTGTAGATTCTCACATGTCAAGAAGGCTGACAAAGAAGTTTGTGGCCTGATTCTCAAGGCATTGTGTATCTTGTATCTTCAATTGCCTCTACTTATGACACTCTTCCCACCTCCTCTCCTATGGGCTTAGCAGAGAACTAAGGGAAGGGCAGGGATAATTTCATAGGGAAATCCCATTTAGAGCTGGGTATATTAAGATCCCTCTCTGAATAAGATTGGACTGTGGTTCCTATATGCAATTCATTTGATGCGGAAGGAAGCATCTCTGTGGATAGAAGAACATGGAACTGATCTATCATTTGAGGGCAGAGAGCACCATATTTTAATAACAACAGCATTGATTGCTTGAAAATTTGCATAGGATGCACTGGCCCAACAACTCAATTAACTGACACTAATCCCTATAATGGAAGAATGATTTGTTCACAATAGATGGCCTTTTAGAACTTTTTCCACACTGTTAGGAGACCTCCTAATAACACAATATATACCATATTTGTCTTTCTGCATTTTAGTTACTTCACCAGGATGATTTCTCCTGGTTCCATCCATTTGCCTGAAAATATGGAATGGGGAGTCTTTGTTGGTCTCTGTCTCTTTTTATGTTTGTTTCTGTTGGTCTCGGTTTCTTGATTTCTGAATCTGTCTCTAGCTCTTTCTCTCTCAATATCTCTCAGTCTCCCTGTCTCTGCCTACTGCATGTGGTTCAATATGAGAAACTCAGTTCTGCTGAAGGACTACAATAAGATGACTAACTGCTTGCTGATGTGACATCCTGGATGGTCCTTAAAATACAAGCAAGGTGCCAATTAAATATTTTTGTACAAAGAATTGCCTTGGTCAGGAAACGTTTTGCCTATAAAGTAATTCACTGACCAAAGACATATGTGGGCATTTAAAAAATAACAATAAAATCTATGATAAAGTGAAACTCACATGTCAAGGACACCTGACTTTATTAATGAACTCTTGAAAGAAATATGTGACACTTTTCCTGAACTAAGAGTCTTGGAAACAGGAACTGTCATCTCTGGATTGTGTGCTTTCAGCTGCCCAGATTGAGGCATGAAGGGCTGCTCAGCCTTTCTCCGAAGCAGGCTGTCCACTTGGCTCTTTTAATAAATGGCACCTGAAAATCTTACTGGCTTTCACCTGTTGCATGACAGCATTTTCCAACTCAACCAATCAGCACCTGAGAGAATCTGGAGGTTTCATGGAGATGAGTAAAAAAAAAAACCTTTTCCTAAGTGTTCACTATCTCTGATCCTCTGCACATGTGACTTTTTCTTGTATAACCAAACAAGCCTTTATCTCATCCCTTTATCCAGATCCCAAACCTTTGCTCCTGTTTACCTCTGTGACAACCTCAGGTAGGAAATTAAACTATAATATTACTTCATTTAATTGGACTGCTTACTAAGTAGGGAAGATTTAAAGTGGTAATGGATTAAGGGAAATGTACTGAATGACAAGGTGGTCTCATATTGTGGTTTTGGATCTGAAATTTCCAAGTTGTGACTTTGATCTAAGCAGTTATTTGTGTACTCCTTAGTGGACCTTCACCGTGTTATTGATATTATAGGATGGCAGGGTCTAGAGTTCTCTGGGATAATTAGTCTTTAAAAGCAAGGAAAATAGAAGGAAAACAAAAGTCCTGACACTGGTTTGGCTGAAACAGCTAAAGATCAGTGCATAGAAGAATAGAACAGTGGGGCAAAAAACTATTTGAAAGATAGTTCTCTTCCACATTAGTGTTGCAACCCTCTATGAACAGAGTTGCCTTGTCTGACCTATCTTGATTGGCAGCTTTGTCCTACCAGTAGTCAGTGAGCACTCCTTTTGTTCCTGAGGTTTACAGATAAAAACGGTCTTTTAGGACAGAGAAATAGATTGTGTTATATACCTAGGACACAAAAGCAGTTGTGTTTTCTGCTGTGGTCATCCAGACACACCCTCTGAATGTAGTGTTAGTTCCAGGACTGCTTGTTCAGAGGTGCCACCTGAGCTCATGGAGTCTGAGGTAGCAGGATAAACACTAGTTCCTTGCAAATATTCTCAACTATATAAAGAGTTCTTTGAAAGCATGCTTTACAAAGTCAAACTCTGCCCTCCATTAGCAGAATGTTTTCTCCATGTTAAAAGCCATTGTAATTTCATAACAGAAACATTAAACTCCTTTTCCATTGATCCCAGGTTCAAAATCCTAACTTTGTGTCACATGAAAAAAAATTTTTTAATGCATCAATTAAATTATGTGTTGTTCATCTACTCATTGGAACATGATCAGAGTCTCAGTGACAAGTTTCTTTTGTTTTTCACATTGTCCTGAACGTATATTTTATTTTAATATAAGATTTACAAATTTCCTTGAGTGATAGATAATAAATTTAGGTATATCACAATCTTGTAACAATAACCAACTACATATAATTAACATTTTAAAAACTTCAAATTTTAACTCTCCTTATAAGGAGAGTGACAAGTTTCTTAAAGAAAACTGAATTCATCCTTGCTTAACACTGGCACCACTCCCAAGGAGAAGCCATAAGTCCTGAAGAGCTCTATCCTTCATCACCTTGATCACAGTTTTTCTTAAGTATTTATTTATTAGGATCTGTTCCCTTTGTATCACCTCTGCTGCCTGCTCTCTCTTCTTCTTCTAGTCCCACCCACTCTCCTTCTTCTACACCTTTTTCCTTTCCAAAATTCCCCTGATAGGGGAGGTCTTCATTCCCCTTCTTTTTGACCCTAGCTTATCAGTTCTCATTGAGGCTGGCTGCATCATCTTCCTTCTTCATCCTGATTTTCAAGACGCTGTTCTCCTTGTGTCTCAATTCTGTCTACTTGTGACACTCTTCCTGACTCCTCTCTGCAGGCTTCCCAGAGCTCTGAGGTGAGGGAGACTTTCATAGGGAAATCCCATTTAGATCTGGGTGTTTTAAGTTCTCTCTGTGCATAATATTGTACTGTGGGTCTCTGTATGCAATCCCAATTGATACAGAAGGAAGCAACACTATGGATACTAGAACATATCCCTGATCTCTCAGGTGAGGGCAGACAGCAACATACTTTAATAACAAGAGCCTTGATTTCTTGAAAATTTCTATAGGATGCCCTGGTGCAACAACTCTATTAACTGCCACCCAATCCCCCTAGTGGAAGACTAGTTTGGTCACAACTGATGGCCTTTCAGAACTTTATTTCCTACTATTAGGAGACCTCCTAAAAAGTGAATACATACCATATTTGTTTTTCTGCGTTTTAGGTACTTCCCCCAGGATGATTTTTCTTTGTTTCATCCATTTGCCTGAAAATGTCATAATGCCATTTTTTTTAGCATAATAATACTTCTTCATGGAAATATTGCATATTTTTCCTAAAAGAGATTGTCAGTCCTGTTCTTTAGAACTTGGAAGTTGCTGGGACTTTAATTATTATATTGAATGAAAACCCACAGAATAACTACATTCTTTTAGCCTAGAAGTCCCTGCATCTTCCTCCACTTCCTGGTGATTTGAATGCAATATCCCCTTGAAACTTTTCTATTTACATTTTTAATCACCAGTGACTAAATGTCTTGGAAGTGTCCATATAAAATTGATTCTCTGTGTCTCAGTCTCTGTCACATCAGTTGGTTAAGTCTCTCTATTTCTAAATCTGTCTCTCTAGGTATTTCTCTCTCTGTCTCTGTCTCTCTCTGTTTTCCTCTCAGTTCTGAAATGCTCTTAGTTCTGCTGAAGGACTATACCAAGATGACTCTTTGCTGACATGCCATGTTGTTTGGTCTCTGTAAAAATATAAGCAAGGTCTCAATTAAATGATTTTTGTTCAAAGATTTGCTGTGTTTTGAGAGCATTTTCCAATAAGTAATTCACTGACTGAAGACATATCTGTGCATTTAAAAAATAATAATAGAATCTGTGATAACATCAAAGTCATATGTCAAGGAAACATGACTTTAATGACCACTTGGAAGAAATATGTTACACTTTTCCTGAACTAAGAGTCTTGGACACAGGAAATGTCATCTCTGTATTGTGTGCTTTCAGCCTCCCAGATTGAGGAATGTAGTGCTGCTCAGCCTTTCTCTGAAACAGGCTATTAATTTGGCCCTTTTAATATCTGGCTCCTGAAATTCTTATTGGCTTTTACCTTTTTCATGACATCATTCTCCCTCTTAATGAATCAGTACCTGAGAGAATCTTGAGGTTTCCATGGAGATGAGCAAACAAACTTTCCTCAGTGTCCATATCTAGGATCCTGTGCACAGGTGACTTGTTCTTTTATAACCCAACAAGCCTTTATCTCACCTTTTAATAACATCACACAGATTTACTCCTGTTTCTCTTTGTGACAATGTCAGGAGGAAATGAAACTTAAATGTTTATTTCATTGGACAGCTTCCTTAATAGGGAAGCTTCAAAGTGTTGTGGGATTAAAGAGCTGCAGAAAATGACAATATGGTCTCTTACTGTTGTCTTAGATCTGAAAATTCCTAGGTTGTGATTTTGAACTCAGCATTTACTCCCATTCTAACTAAATGCACCTTCACATTGTTATTGATATAAGAGTCTGGCAGGGTCTAGCCTTTCCTTGGTATTGAGTCTTTATGAGGACAGAAAAAAGAGAGAAACCAGACAATTCCTTGGCCTGGTTTGGCTGATATAGAGAAAGATCTTTGTGTTGAAAAGGAGAACAGAGGGACAATGAAGTATTTGACAGCTGATGTGTTCCACACTAGTGTTGCCAAACATCTATGGGCAGAGTTGCCCTGATTGACCTTGCTGGATAGGCAGTTCTTTACTACTCAGAGGTTATTGAGAAACCCTCCTAGTCCTGGGATTTACAGTTATACCTGGGCCTTCAGGACAGAGAAAAGTGTCTGTATTATAAGCCTAAGACACAAGAGCAGCTGTGTTTTCTCATGTGGTCCTCCAGACAATCTCTCTAAATGTAGTGTTAGTACTAGGACTGCTTGTTCAGAGTTGCCACCTGTCAGTATCCCTCTCTCTTCATTGCTGATTGTGGTTCAGTAGGAAAAGATATCATTTCTGGTGAAGGACTTAAACATGATGATGTGTGCAATGTGATATTCTGGGTGGTTTCTGTAAAAATATAAGCAAGATCCAAATTAAAGGCTTTTTGAAGAGTTGCCTTGGTCAGGGAAAATTTTCCCAGTAAGTAATTCATTGACAGAGTACATATCCGTGCATTTAACAAACAATAATGGAATCTGTTATATCCTGTTCCATTGTCAATGTTAAATTGCTTAGGAACTCCTAGAACATTAAAAGCCTGTAGAAAATGAGCAATAACATTCTTTGTAGCTTTTCCTGTTTTAGGAGTGGTAAAAATAAATCCAGAATAGGCATCTAGGCAAATATGTACATATTTTAGTTTTTTAAATTCAGGAATATGAATAATATCCATTTGCCAAACCTGATTTGAAGCCAATCCTTTAAGATTTACTCAAAATGAGGAACAGACTAAAATTGAGGATAAGTAGTGCAAGCCTTGACTATACTATGGGCGTGTTCCTTAGTCAACACATATTTAAGTCTCAAGGTTTGACTATTAAGATGATGCATATTATGGGCATCCTGGGCTCTTTTTAACTGTGAACAGTAAACTTTGGTGGCTTTTCTGCCAATACATTTTCTTTAGACAGGGGTCCTAGCAAATTATAATGAGCCCTTAACTGTCTTATAAAAAAGGAAATTTTTTTAATCAAATTTTGAATTTGTAAAAATAAAATTCCAGCAGGAGAAGATGTCTGAATTTGACCTGCATTCTCTCACCTAAGCAAAAACTGAGCTACATATGCACTATGTGTAAAAATGTTCAAATAAAAAACTTTGAAAGAGAGCCAATACTGCAGAAAACTAGGATTTCTGCAGATGTGTTTGAAACTTAAAAATATATTGTTTTTCTTTCATAAGCATAGGCAGCAACACCAGATAATGAACCATTATTAAATACCATTAAACTATCAACAATCGGGCTAACTTTTGTTTAAAATGGAAAAACTATAGGTTACACCTATAGAAACTTAAATAATTTGTTTTTCTGTGCCTCACCAGTTTGGGCTCTGTCATAATAAGCTTACATATGTTTAAATGCCATTTTTACCAGACCTCTGACAAGTCTGAGTGCCAGCATATTTGAGTTACTCTTTGTCTACCTTTATAATCTGCTCTATACTTTATCCTATAAAACATGATATTACAATTTCAATTTTGGTATATTTTTCAAATGTATGTTTTAGAACCAAATTTTAGGTAGATCTACAGAGGCAAACTTTATCGTTACCCATTTTAGATTTAACCTTAAAAAAGAAGAGAAAAGAAGAAAAACCTAAACAAGGAAACGAGGTAAAACTCAATTTTGTACTCAACTATAATCTTTAGCATAACTATAAATCTGCTATTTTTAAACTAAAATCAAAGTAAAACATTTAATTAAACCTAATTTATAAAGGGGCTAGCAAATCTTATCAATCCTATCATATTGTATTAAAACCTAACAGCAAAAAATTAAAGGACAAAAGTTTTATTTAACATTAAATGGAGAACTAAAATTAGCCTGTAGCCCTCTACAAAAAATGAGCTATTCTGCTTTAGCAATATATAGGCCAGAAAGAAGCAGCATTAAATCGTTTATTTAGGTACTGGCAGCCAGGCATATGTTTCTTATAAGGGTTAACAATGATCTGAATATTATACTGCATAACCCTGGGCTAACATGGAACCACAGTCCTTTTTTTCCTGTGAAAGAGCATAAGCAAACATTTTGCATTGAGGAATCTCCAGCCTTTTAAAATGAAGAACAACATATTTTATAGTTTTTTACATGATATATTGTAGTAACTGAAATTTTTGTTTAATTGGCTTAAACAGCATGGCTTGGCTTCACTTTGTAAACTTAATAAACTAAATACCAAAGTTTTTTATTCTTCCAAAGTGTTGAAAAACTGTTTTAAGTTCTTTGTTAGACCACCCAAGGGTTACTATTTTAAAATACCTGATAAATTTTAAAATGTTTAGAATTTCACGTCAATGGTCCAGAACCAAACTCAGAGGTGTTGTTTCAAATTGTCTCATTTCTAAAAATATCCAAGTCTACAGATAAACATATACACACAAAGAGATACATAAGGAACATAAAAATCTGACATTGTCACTTGGATTAACCAGAATACCCAAATACCAGTACTGACCAGCCCCTGGACAGAAGACACACAGATTACAGAAGGAGTGGATACCTTCATGTGTCCCCTCCACACACATAGATTCCTAAAGAGCCTGTTCCACAGATTACAGATGGAGAGCTGGCTCCAGCAGCCCTCTTCTTATACAGAATAAAGTCCCAGTAACCCTCTCTCCAGGTCCCAATTGGAGTAGACCCTTTATGGGCCTCTTCCATGGGAATTGGTGTGTCCTGTGCATTCTCTAGACCAGATTGTAAACTCTACAAGTTTCCTATACCTTGTGAGCAAACCAAAACAGAGGCAGCTAGAAACAAGAAATGCAGAGACAAAGACAAAAACAATTGAAGTATCTGCTTTTTAAATATTTAAATATCTTTCTTAAATCTGTTTTTGTAATAGTAAAACAAAGCATCATCTTTAGCAGTGAAATCATAAAGCACATTTATAATTTTAAAAGTGAAAACCAGATTTTAAAATTTACCAGTGCAAAAAATTCAATTTTATTAATATTGTTGTTTTACTTTTATTATTATTTTGTAATTTTAATTTCACTTATTCCCTTAATAACTGAACTTGTTCCCTTTCTAATTGGACCTTCTCTCAGAAAACCATAATAGCCTCCTGCAGTGGTTCTGTATCTCCTACACATGTGTCAGGGAAAGCCATGGGGACAAAGGGCTCAGGACGCCAGTCTGAATTATGAGACATGGCAGTTTCTTCCTCTGACTTCCTGGGACTGGTTTCCCTGAAAAAATGAAATATCTGTGAATGAAAAAGGAGAACTGAGTGACAAGATATTATTTGAGAGCTGGTGCTATTACACACTAGTGTTGCCAACCCTCTATTAGCAAGATTGCCTAGGTTGATCTGGCAGGAATGACAGCTGTGTCCTACTCAGTGGTCAGTGAGGAACCCTCCTGTTCCTGTGGTTTAGAGTTATTCCTGAGCCTTCAGGACAGAAAATTGGGTGCAAATTATATGCCTAGGACACAAGAACAACTGTGTTTCCTCATGTGGTCCTCCAGACAGTCCCTCTAAACGTAGTTTTAGTGGTTGTTCAGAGGTGCCATCTGAGCTCATGGGATCTGAGGTAGCTGGGTAATCACTACTTCATGGCTAGGATTCTCTGCTACATAATGAGTTCCTGGATACCATAACTTTAAAGTCAAACTGTCCCCTCCTTTAGCGGAATCTTTTCTCCATGTTAAAAGACATTGTAAAAGTTGTCAACATATTACTTTTACTGAATATGTGGGAATTTCATATAACATACATTACAATACTTTTCAATTGCTCCCAGATTCAAGTACCTACACTTTGTCACACTAAGAATTTGTTTTTATTTTATTTACATCAATTGAAGTATGTGTTGTTCATATGCTCATTGGAACATGATCAGAGGCTCATTGCCATGTCCCTTAAAAGAACAAACAACAACAACAACAAAAATAAAACACTAAGTTCATTCTTGCTGTACCCTGGCCCCACCCCAAAGAATAAGCCATAAGTCCTGAAGAGCTCTATACTTCATCACCTTGATCAGTTTTTCTTATATATTTATTTATTATGATTTGTTCCTTTTGTATACTCTCTGCTGCCCCCTCTCTCTTCTTCCAGTCACACTCACCCTCCTTCTTCTACCCTTACGCATTTCCCTTATTACTCCTTTGTATCTCAGCCTAGCTTATCAGGTCTCATCAAGGATGACTTAATCATTTTATCCTGCATCCTCATTCTCAGGGCATTGTTGTCCTTGTGTCCTCAATTCCCTCTACTTAGGACACTCTCCCTGCCTCCTGTCCTGGAGGCTTCCCCGAGCTCTGAATTGAGGGAGAATTTCATAGGGAAATTCCATTTAGAGCTGGGTGTTTTAAGGTCTCTCTATGCATATCAGACTATAGGTGTCTGTATGAAATCCCATGCAATGCAGAAGGTAGCATCTCTATGAATCCAAAAACATGGCATTGATCTATCAGTTGAGGGAACAGAGCAATATATTTTAATAACCACAGCCTGGATTGCTTAAAAATTTCTGTAGAATGCCCAGGCCCAAAAACTCAATTAACTCCCACCAAATCCCCCTAGTGGAAGACTAGTTTGGTCACAAAAAAAAGACCCATTGCAACTTTATCCCCCACTATTAGGAGACCTCCTAATAAGTGAATACATACCATATTTTCTTTCTGCATTTTAATTGCTTCACCCAGGATTATTTTTTCTGGGTTCATCCATTTACCTGAAAATATAATGATGTCATTTTCTTAGCTGAAGAATACTTCCTTATGAAAATATTCCAAAACCTCAAGATTCTTCAAGGTGCTGGTTGGCTAAGAGGGACAATGATGCCATGCAAAAGGTGAAATCCAGTAAGAGTTTCAGGAGCCAGTTTTTAAAAGGGCTAAGTGGACAATCTGCTTGAAAGAAAGACTGAGCAGCCCCACATGCCTAATATAATAAATATAATATAATATAATATAATATAATATAATATAATATACATTACACTTGTTTTCCATTGTTTCCAGGTTCAAATTCCTATCATGTGTGACACTAACAATTTTTATTTCTTTAAAATACATCAATTCGGGGGAGGGGCAAGATGGCAGCGCCTGGAGGACTCTCATTCTGAGCAGCAGCACAGCAGGATCAGCACAGTGACCAGCAATCAGAACTCTCGGCCATAAAACAGAGTCATTGTGTTTCCCAGGTTAGAGGATACCCCACGGTGGGGGATTCAATCAGCTTTTAACTCACCCGGCTAAACTGCAGAAGAGATCCCGGTTCCGACAGACGCTTGGCTGCCGGCCACCAGCCCTAGCCCCAGCCCAGAGCCACAAGCCAGTGTCTCTGGTCATGGTCCCAGACTGAACCATGGGCAACACACTAACAGAGACTGGAATTTTCAGTCGAGAGATAACCCCAGGGTACAGGAAACGATTGGGACCGGCCTTAGGACACCCAGACATCCCCTGGAAAAGACTCAGGCGGGTTCCACTGGAACCCCAGGAGCCAGCCCAGAGCCAGAGCTGGGGACCCAGGTTCCTGCACAGAGCCCTGCCTGCCTGCGCGCCTGATTCGCCGCCGGAGATATAAATGGCGGGTCTGATCTCAGAGCACTCAGCTCACCCCCAACCTGAAAAGGTCCCCGGAAAATTACCCAGCTTTGGGAGGCACTCAGGCTCCCAAAAGCCGCAAAGGCAGACACAGGCAGTTTCTGCGCACCAACAGCTGGCAGAGACTGAGCCGCCATCACACAGCTGTGCTCCAGGCACAGGCAGTTTCTGTGGCCAGCCAGCTGGCAGACACTGAGCAGTGTGCACCAGGGCAAAAAAAGACACTGGGAGTCCGTGTCTCCAGAGAATCCATGGGGAAGGAAGGAAACTGTACTGACCTAAATCACCCAATCCTTCCCTAGAAAAAGTCTAGCAGTCTAGTGGGGCTGAGGCGCCAGCACTCAGCTGTGCTCCAGACACAGGCACGAACAGTTGAGGCGTGCCTGATGTCCAACTGGATCACAGCAGCTGATCATTAAATTTGCAACAAGAAACCCAGAAACAGGGCAGCTGCCCTCAGGACTTCCCTGGGTGAGAGGAGAACCCTCTTGACTAACAAAGACCACAGTTACCACTCAGGTCTATATCCCTGAGGTGAGCAACTCCTGAAAAAACACCAGCCATTCAGGGACTATACCCAAAAAGCTGAGAAGACATCCTTCAGGAAAAACCAGCTTTCTGGAAAGGGGATTCTCTCCACCACAGGATCCCCAGGAACCACCAGAAAATAACCCCAAACACCTAAGATAACACAATGGGTAGAAGCCAGCGTAAAAGCTCAAACAACAAAAGACAGAGCAATATGGCATCTCCAGAACCCAGTTACCCAGGGGCAAGTAGCCCTGGACATCCCACCATAACTGAAATACAAGAAGATGACCTAACAAGTATGCTCATGAAGATGATAACAGAGGAAACAAACAAGATTCATAAAGACATAGAGGAAGATAAAATCAAACAGAATATTGCCATCCGTAAAGAAATAGAGGAAGGTGCAGCCAAACAGTTTATGGCCATCAGAAAGGAAATGCTAAAGCACTGAATGAAATAAAAGAAACAGAGTTGAAGGAACTAAAAGAAAAACAGGAAAGTACAATCAGACAGGTGAAGGAAGTAAAGAAAACAACTCAAGACCTGAAGATAGAATTGGAAAAATTAAAGAAAACACAAATGGAAGAAATAATGGAAAGGAAGAATCTAGGGAAGAAAACAGGAACTACAGAGGTAAGCATAACCAACAGACTACAAGAGATGGAAGAAAGAATCTCAGGTGTAGAAGATACAATGGAAGAAATCGATGTATCTGTCAAAGAAAATGTTAAATCCGAAAAATTCCTGACACAGACCGTCCAAGAAATGCAAGACAATATGAAAAGACAAAACCTAAGAATAATAGGTATAGAGGAAAAAGAAGACTCCCTTCTCCAAGGTACAGAAAATATTTTCAACAAAATCATTGAAGAAAATTTCCCCAAGCTAAAGGAGAGGCCAATTAGAATACATGAGGCCTACAGAACACCCAACAAATTCGACCAGAAAAGAAAATCCTCCCGCCACATAATAATCAAAACAGTAAGTATACAGAACAGAGAGAAAAAAAATACTAAAAGCTGCAAGGGAAAAAGGCCAAGTAACATATAATGGCAAACCCATTAGAATCACACCTGAGTTTTCAACAGAGACTATGAAAGCCAGAAGGGCCTGGACGGATATCATGCAGACCCTAAGAGAACACAGATGTCAGCCCAGACTACTATACCCCGCAAAACTCTCAGTCCTCATAGATGGAGAAAACAAGATATTCAATGACTAAAACAAATTTCAACAATACCTACAAACAAATCCAGCATTACAGAAGACACTGGAAGGGAAAATACAACCCAAGAAAGCTAGCTACATTCAAGAAAACACAGGAAATAAATAACCTCACTTCAGTAAAACAAAAAGCAACCAAGCACACAACCTGATGACCACATCCAACATCAAAATCAAGAGATCTAACAGCCACTGGTCATTAATCTCTCTCAACATCAATGGACTCAACTCTCCAATAAAAAGACACAGATTAACAGAATGGATACGTAAACAAAACCCAGCAATCTGTTGCATACAAGAAACACACCTAAGACACAAAGATAGACATTACCTGAGGGTAAAGGGTTGGAAGACGACTTTCCAAGCAAACGGACCCAAGAAGCAAGCAGGAGTAGCCATTCTAATATCTGATAAAATAGACTTTCAACCAAAATTAATCAAAAGAGATGGGGAAGGACACTTTATACTCATCAAGGGAAAATTCCACCAGGAAGACATCACAATCCTGAACATCTATGCCCCAAATACAAGGGCACCCACATTTGTGAAAGAAACATTGATAAAATTTGAAGCACATATAGACCCCCACACATTCATAGTGGGAGACTTCAACACCCCACTCTCAACAAAGGACAGGTCAACAAAACAGAAATTAAACAAAGAAACAATATCTCTGACAGAGGTCATGAATCAAATGGACCTAACAGACATTTACAGAACTTTACAAACAAAGAGAAAAGAATTTACCTTCTTCTCAGCACCTCATGGAACCTTCTCCAAAATAGACCATATAGTGGGTCACAACCAGATGACCACAAAGCAAGCCTCAACAGATACAAGAAGATTAAAATAATCCCATGTATCTTGTCTGATCACGATGGAATAAAGCTGTACCTCAACAATAACAGAAATAACAAAAAGCCTACACACACATGGAAACTGAACAACTTGTTACTAAATGACAGCTGGGTCAGGGAAAAAATAAAGAAAGAAATTAAAGTCTTTCTAGAAATCAATGAAAATGAAGACACAACATACCCGAACTTGTGGGACACAATGAAAGCAGTGCTAAGAGGAAAGTTCATAGCACTAAGTGCCTTCAAGAAGAAATTCAAGACAGCTCATTCAAGAACCCTAATGGCTCACTTAAAAACCCTAGAAAAAGAAGAAGCAGACACACCAAGAAGGAGTAGATGGCTGCAAATAATCAAACTCAGGGCTGAAATCAATCAATTGGAAATAAATAAAACAATTCAAAGAATCAATGAAACCAAGAGCTGGTTCTTTGAGAAAATCAACAAGATCGACAAACCCTTAGCCAGGCTAACTAAAAGGCAGAGAGACACCATCCAAATCAACAAAATCAGAAATGAAAAGGGGTATATAACTACAGACACTGAGGAAATCCAAACAATCATTAGGACTTATTTCAAAAGTCTATATGCCACAAAATTTAAAAATCTAAATGAAATGGACAATTTTCTTGATGGATTTGACTTACCAAAGCTGAATCAGGACCAGGTATATCAACTAAATAGTCCTATATCCCCCAAAGAAATAGAAGCGGTCATCAAAAGTCTCCCATCCAAAAAAAGCCCAGGACCAGATGGCTTCAGTGCAGAATTCTACCAGACCTTCAAAGAAGAGCTAACACCAATTCTCTTCAAACTATTCCACAAAATAGAAACAGAAGGAATATTACCAAATTCATTCTATGAAGCCACAGTCACCTTGGTACCTAAACCTTACAAAGACTCAACAAAGAAAGAGAATTTCCGGCCAATCTCCCTTATGAACATTGTTGCAAAAATACTTCATAAAATACTTGCAAACCGATTCCAAAAACACATCAAAGATATTATCCACTATGACCAAGTAGGCTTCATCCCAGGTATGCAGGGGTGGTTTAATATACGGAAATCCATCAATGTGATCCACCATATTAACAAACTGAAAAAAAAAAAACCACATGATAATCTCCCTAGATGCTGAAAAAGCATTTGACAAATCCAACATTCATTCATGTTCAAAGTATTGGAGAGATCAGAGATACAAGGCACATATCTAAACATAGTAAAGGCGATATACAGCAAGCCTATAGCCAACATCAAACTGATCGGAGAGAAACTTAAAGCAATCCCACTGAAATCAGGGACAAGACAAGGCTGCCCACTCTCTCCATATCTCTTCAACATAGTACTTGAAGTCCTTGCTAGAGCAATCAGACAGTTGAAGGAGATCAAGGGGATACAAATTGGAAAGGAAGAAGTCAAAATATCAGTATTTGCAGATGATATGATAGTATACGTGAGTGACCCCAAAAACTCTACCAGGGAACTCCTACAGCTGATAAACACCTTCAGCAAAGTGGATTGATACAAAATTAACTCAAAAAAATCAGTAGCCCTCCTGTATACAAAAGACAAAAGGGCTGAGAAAGAAATTAGGGAAACAACACCCTTCACAATAGCCACAGCTGACATAAGGTACCTCAGAGTAACCATAACCAAGGAAGTCAAAGACTTGTATGAAAAAAATTTCAAATCTCTGCAGAAAGAATTAGAAGAAGATATGAGAAGATAGAAAGATCTCGAATGCTCATGGCTTGGCAAGATTAATATAGTAAAAATGGCCATCTTACCAAAAGCAATCTACAGATTCAATGCAAGGCCCATCAAATTACCAACACAATTCTTTACAGACCTGGAAAGAAAAATTCTCAACTTCATATGGAATAACAAGAAACCCAGAATTGCAAAAACAATCCTCTACAAAAAAAGATCTTCGGGAGGTATCTCCATCCCTGATCTTAAGTTGTACTATAGAGCAACAGTTTTAAAAACTGCATGGGACTGGCATAGAAACAGAATGGTGGATCAATGGAACTGAACAGAGGACCCAGAAATAAACCCACACACTTATGGACACCTGATCTTTGACAAAGATGCCAAAACCATGCAATGGAAAAAAGATAGCATCTTCAACAAATGGTGCTGGTCTAACTGGATGTCTACATGCAGAAAAATGAAAATAGATCCATACTTGTCACCCTGCACAAAACTGAAGTCCAAGTGGATCAAAGACCTCAACATAAAACCAGACACATTAAATCGGCTTCAAAAAAAAGTTGGAAATACCCTAGAACTCATTGGTACAGGGGAAAATTTCCTGAACAGAACACCAACAGCACAGGCTCTAAGAGCAATAGTCAATAAATGGAACCTCATGAAACTGAAAAACTTCTGTAAAGAAAAGGACACCGTCATCAAAACAAAGCAACCTCCTACAGATTGGGAAAGAATCTTCACCAACCCTTTATCTGATAGAGGACTCATATCCAGTATATATAAAGAACTAAAGAAGCTGAAAAGCAGCAAACCAAGTAATCCACTTAAAAAATGGGGAACAGAGCTAAACAGAGAATTCTCTGTAGAGGAATACGGAATGGTAGAGAAGCACTTAAAGAAATGCTCAACCTCATTAGCCATTAGGGAAATGCAAATCAAAACAACCCTGAGATTTCACCTTACACCCATGAGAATGGCCAAGATCAAAAACTCAAGTGACAACACATGCTGGAGAGGTTGTGGAGAAAGGGGAACCCTTCTCTACGGCTTGTGGTAATGTAAACTTGTACAACCACGCTGGAAATCAATCTGGCGCTTTCTCAGACAACTAGGAATAGCGCTTCCTCAAGATTCAGCCCTACCACTACTGGGCATATATCCAAAAGAGGCTCAAGTACACAAAAAGGACATTTGCTCAACCATGTTTGTAGCAGCTTTATTTGTAATAGCCAGAAGCTGGAAACAACCCAGATGCCCCTCAACTGAAGAATGGATGCAGAAATTGTGGTACATCTACACAAGGAATATTACTCAGCAATGAAAAATAAGGAAATCATGAAATATGCAGGTAAATGTTGGGATCTGGAAAGGATCATCCTGAGTGAGTTGTCCCAGGATCAAAAAGACACACATGGTATATACCTACTCATATAGACATACAACATAGGACAAACCCACTAAAACCTGTGCATCTAAAGAAACTAAGCAAGAGAGAGGACCCTAACAAAAATGTCCAATCCCCATCCAGAAAGGCAAAGAGGATGGACATCAGAAGAAGAAGAAAACAGGAAACAACCTAGGAACCTACCACAGAGGGCCTCTGAAAGCCTCTGCCCTTCAGACTATCAAAGCAGATGCTGAGCCTGATGGGCAACTGTTGGGCAGAGTGAATGGAATTTTAGGTAAGAACTGGGAAATAATAAGAGCTGGAGAGGACAGGGTCTCCACAAGGAGAGCAACAGAACAAGAAAATTTGAACAGAGGGAATTTCCCAGAGACTCATACTCCAACCAAGGACTATTCATTGAGATAAACCAGAACCCCTGTACAGATGTAGCCCAGGGCAGTTCAGAGTCCAATTGGGTTACATAGTAATGTGAAGAGGGACTGCCTCTGACACAATCTGATTGGCCTGCTCTTTGATCACCTCCCCCTGGGGGGGGGGAGCAGCCTTACCAGGCCATAGTAGAGGACAGTGTAGCCACTTTTGATGTGAACTGACAGACTAAGATCAGAAAAGAGAGGAGAACCTCCCCTATTAGTGGCCTTGGGGAGTGGCATGCAAGCAGAGGGAGGAGAGAGGGTGGGATTGGGAGGGGAGGAGGGAGGGGCTTATGGGGGGATGCAGAACGAATAAAGTGTATTTGATGAAAATTTACAAAAAGGGAAAAAATAATTTAAGAACCTTAAATGACTTTCAAAAGTGGAGGAAAACATGGAGTTAGTCAATTGGCATGGAGCACGTCTCGCCCCTGGGGGCAATGGTCTCCTGAACCTACTCAGACCTTGGACACCACCACTGCTAGTTCTAGAACTGATGCAGGATGTTCCAACGGGGGGGGGGGGGTTAAGGCTTCTCATAATATTTCCTATAAGCCCACACCTGTTTGTTTATATCCCCCATTTCTATTCATTATTAGCCAGATAGAGCCAAGTAATTGTGGTAATGATACTTGCTTTTTTGCCCAATGCTGGAATGCTAGTAAATTTAGGTATGCCCTGGTTACTCACGTGCCTCACTGGGTGCCTGTGCCCGTTGATGCCCCTCACGCTATAACTCTCTTCAGACAGAAAAGGGATCTTGGAACTACAGCCACCATTGTTACTACCATCTCCTTGGCGGCTGTTGGAGCTACCACCAGGGCATTAGCCATGAGTCACACTGGGCAGACTGCTCAGACCCTGAATAATCATTTAGCCAATGTAGCTCATGCCTTAGTTGTACATAAAGGAATTAATGCTCAACTAAAAGGAAGCTTGATGGTGTTCAATCAGAGGATTGACCTCGTACAGGAGCATATTGATACCCTATCGCAAATTGCTCAACTTGGCTGTCAATGAAAATATGCTGGACTTTGAGTCACTAGCATATACTATGAGAATTTTTCCTGTGCTGAAAATCTGTCTAAACAATTGTCGAGCTATATTTTAGGTGACTGGACTGGAGAATTCGATACTACGATGGAGCAGCTGAGAGGGCCATGGTCACAGTAAATTCTACCAGAGTGGACGCAGGACTAGCCACAGGATTATCAACATGGATTGCCGCAGCCATGAATCATCTGAAGGAATGGGCGGGCATGGGAGCGTTAGCAGGCCTTCTGGTTTTGGTCTCCTTGGTTTGCCTGTGGTATATATGCAAGATTATAGTTTCACAACAGTGTGATGCAGCCATGATCATTCAGGCCTTACAGCCATTGAAGCAGGACATTCTCCCCAAGCATGGTTGGATACCATAAAAAGCTAAAATGATACGCTCAGGATGCGAGGCTAAGCACTGCACTCAGGGTCAGCCGCTTTGGACCCAGAGAAGAGCATGTCTGATTGCATGCGGGTTGATGCCCCAGGTCCCGCCTCTGAGAAAAAGGTATCAGACGGGTCTGATGCTCTTTGGGTGGATGACACCTAAATGAACATTGGTACAAAGTCCCAATTTATTTCTAATATCAGAGATCAGACCTCTACTCTTGCCTGATGCATCTAAAACAAAAAGGGGGAACTGTAGAGAGCTGTGGAATGCTATGCCTTAAAGATTGAGCTGGTTTTCGCCTTCGACCTTCCCGATGGTGAGTGCTCTCTGTCACGAACAATTCCACATTTGGATAAGGCTGAGGATCTGGCTTGCTTCCATGTATGTGGACCTATCTGCATTGCCCACGTGGCACGCCTGGGTTGGCTACCCAGAGGCTATTTAAGCTGTGGCCTGGCTTTCCCCAGGGTCCGAGGATTGTTCAAGGTTCCTGAATAAACTGCATTGAAAAAAAAAAAAAATACATCAATTCAACTGTGTGTGGTTCTTTTATTTATTGGACCATGATTAGAGTCTCAGTGCCAAGCCCCTTTAAAAATTTTTTTTTTGATCCTTGCGACACACTGGCACCACTCCAAAGGGAAGCCATCAGTCCTGTAAAGTTATGTAATTCATCACCCTTAATACAATTTTTCTTTTGCATTTATTATGAACTGTTCAATTTGTATTCCCTCTGCTGACCCTCACACTTCTCCTTCCAGCGCCATACAGCCTCTTTCTTCTACTCAGTGCTCTTTCTCTAGTTCCTTGATAGGGGATGTCCTCTTTCCCCTTATATCTGACCCTAGGTTATCATGTCTCATTAAGGCTGGCTTTCTCATCTTCCTCTGTGGCCTGATTCTCAGGGCATTGTTCTCCATGTGTCCTCAATTCCCTAACAGCAGCACTACCAGAAGATAAATCAATAGTAAATATTAACAGTCACATACAACAGGGTCTCTGCAAGGAATCCCATATGATACAGAAAGAAGCATCTCTGTGGATCCAAGAACATGGCACTGCTCAATAAGTTGAGGGCAGAGAGCAACATATGTTAATAACAACATCCTGGTGGCTTCAAAATTTCCATAATAATCCCTGGCCCTACATCATATTTTACTGGCCCCCAATACCCCTAGTGGAAGAATGATTTGTTCACAATAGATGGCCCATTGGAACTTTACCCTCCACTATTAGGAGACCTTCTAATTAGTGAATACATAACATATTTGTCTTTCTGATTTTAGTTACTTCACTCAGGATGATTTTTCCTGGTTTGATCCTTTTGCCTAAAAATATCATGATGTTATTTTATTAGCTGAATAATACTCCATTAATGAAGTATTCTACTTGTTTCAAAAGGAAATTATAAGTCCTGTTTTTTTTTTTTTTTTTAGAATTTCATGGTTGCTGGTACTTTGATCATTGTATTGAATGAAAAATTATCAAGATAACAATATTCTTTTACCCTAGAATTCCCTCCATCTTCTTCCACTAACTGCTGATTTGAATTGCAATGTCCCCTTGAAACTCATCTATTTTGATCTTTAGTCTCCAGTAAAAAAAAATGTTTGGGAAGGGTAAGGTGTTATGACCTTGTTAGATACTATAATTACTATTTGAGTTATATTTTAGGAGGCTATGCTTTGAGGTTGACATGCCAATGAAAGTGAGCAGGCAGAATGGATTCTCTGAGTCTAGGTCTCTGTCAATTTTAATCTTTGTTTCTATTGGTTTTGATTTCTCTACTTATGAATCCATCTCTCTAGTTCTTTCTCTCTATACCACTGTCTCACTTTCTCTGTTTTGTTCATTATGAAAAGCTCTCAGCTCTGATTAAGGACTACAACAAGATGACTGCTTGCTCACATGACATCCTGGATGTTTTCTGTAAAAATATAAGGTCCCTTTCGAATGCTATATGTTCTAAGAGTTACCTTGGTCAGGGAGTGTTTTCATAGTAAGTAATTCATTGTCTGAGGACATATCTGTGCATTTAACAAACAATAATGGAATCTGTAATAATGTGAAAGTCATATGTTAAGGACATGTGAATTTGTTAATGAACATTGGAAAAAAAATATGTGACACCTTTTCTGAATTAAGACTCTTGGAAACAGGAGCTTTTATCTTTGGGTTGTACGCTTTCAGCTGCCCAAATTGAGGCATGTAGGGCTGCTCAGCCTTTTTCTCAAGCAAGCTGTCCACATGGCCCTTTTAATACCTGGCTCCTGATACTCTTACTGGCTTTCATATGTTTCATTACATCATTCTCCCTCTCAGCAAATCTGCATGTGAGAGAATCTTGAGGTTTCCTTAAAGACGAGTAAACAAACTATTCTGTGTCCAATATCAGTGATCCTGTGCACACATGACTTCTTGTTGTGAAACCCAACAAGCCTTTATTTCATCCCTTTATACATATCCCACACTTTTACTCCTGTGTACCTTTTTGACAATGTCAGGTAGGAAATGAAACTTTAATGTTTATTTAATTAGACAGCTTCCTAAGTAGGGAAGCTTCAAAGTTATGTGGGATTAAGGGGAATGCACTTAATGACAGGTAGTCTCCTATTGTGGTCTTGGATCTGAAATTTCCTCCTAGGGTGTGGCTTTGAACTGAGCATTTACTTGCATACTCAAAAAAATGTACATTCACATTCTTATTGATATAATAGGATGTCAGGGCCTATGGTCCCTGTGGTATTCAGTCTTTAAGAGCAGGAAAAGAGAAGGAAAACAGACCATTCCTGGGACTGGTTTGACTGAAACAAAGAAAGATCATTTAGAATAAAAGAAGAAGTGAGGGGCAATAAACTATTTGACTGCTAGTGCTATTTCACATTAGTAGGAGTTACCATATAGAATATGGTGTTCAGTGAGATATACTATCATCTCATATGCAAAGAGTGATACTTTGACTTCCTCATTTCACATTTCTATCCCCTTGACATACTTCAAATGCTTTATTGTTCTAGCAAGGATTTCCAGAACTATGTTGGATAAGGAGAGAATGGGCAGCCTTGCCTTTTCACGGATTTCAGTAGAATTGCTTTAAGTTTCTCTCCATTTATTTTGATATTGGCTATAGGCTTGCTGTATATTGCCTTCACTATATGTAGATATGTGCCTTGTACCCCTGATCTCTCCAATGACTGAAACATGAATGGATGTTGGATTTTTTTTTCAGAAGCTTTTTCAGCGTATAAGGAGATTATCATGTGGATTTTTTCTTTCTGTTTGTTAATATGGTGGATCACAGTGATGTATTTCTGTATATTGAACCACCGCTGCATAGCTGGGATGAATCCTACTTGGATATAGTTGATGATATCCTTGTTGTGTTCTTTTATTTGGTCACAGCCATGAATTACCTAGCTGTGAGCCTAAGCAAGCAACTCAAAGATTTGTCTGAAAAAAAAATTCAAGACTCTAAACAAATAATTAGAAGAAGATATCAGAAGACAGAACGATCTCCCATGCTCACAGCATGGCAGGATTAACATAGTAAAAATGGCCATCTTACCAAAAGCAATCTACAGATTCAATGCAATTCCCATCAAATTACCAACACAATTCTTTACAGACTGTGTAAGAAAATTTCTCAACTTCATATGGAATAACAAGAAACCTAGAGTTGATAAGCCAATCCTCTACAATAAAAGATCTTCTGGAGGTAACTCCAGCCCTGATCTCAAGTTGTACTATAAAGCAACAATAATAAAAACTTCATGGTCCTGGCATAGAAACAGAATCAATGGAACAAAATAGAAGACCCAGAAATAAACCCACACACTTATGAAGACCTCAGTTTTCAGAAATATGCCAAAACCTTACAATGTAAAAAAAAAAAAAAAAGATAGCATCTTCAACAAATGGTTATGGTCTAACAGGGTATCTACATGTAGAAAAATGCAAATAGATTCATACTTATCAGTCTGCATAAAAGTAAAGTACAAGTGGGTCAAAGATGTCAACATGAAAGCAGACACATTAAATCAGTTACAAAAAAAGTGAGGCACAGCCTTGAACTCATTGACCCAAGACATAAATTCCTGAACAGAATACCAACAGTACAGGCTCTAAGAGCAAGAAACAGTAAATGGGACCTCATGAAACCATAAAGCTTCTGTAAAGCAGAGGACATTGTCTTCAAAACAAAATGAATGCCTACTGATTGGGAAAAAAATCTTCACCAATCCTCTATGTGACAAAGGGCTAATATCCAGTATATATAAAGAACTAAACAAGTTGAAAAGCATCAAATCAATTAATCCAAATAAAAAATGGGGAACAGAGCTAAACAGATAATTCTCCATAGAGGAAAAGAAACACTTAAAGAATAACTCACCTTCATTAGCCATCAGGGAAATGCATTTCAAAAGGACCCTGAGATTTCACCTTACACCCATCAGAATGGCCAAAATGAAAACTCAAGTGACAATGCATGCTGGAGAGATTGTGGACAAAGGGGAATCCTCCTCCACTTCTGGTGGGAATGTAAACTTGTGAAACCCTCTTGAAATTAATCTGGAGCTTTCTCAGACAACTAGGATTAGTGTTTCCTCAAGATTCAGCTATCTACCTCTAGGCATACATCCAAAAGAGGCTCAAGTTCACAATAAGGACATATGCCCAACCATGTCTATACAGCTTTATTTGTAATACCTCAAACCTGGAAACAACCCAGAACCCCCTACCTACCCAACACCGACTATAAAATTGATACAGAAATTGTGGTACATCTACACAATGGAATATTACTCAGCAAAAACAAAACAAAACAAAACAAAAAAACAGGGAAATCATGAAGTAGTCAATGGTGGGAACTGGAAAAGATCATCCTGAGTGAGCCATTCCAGAATAGAAAGACACACACTCACTAAGATAGATATAATATAAGATAACCTCCTAAAATTTGTACACTTAAAGAAATTAGCCAGAGGGAGGACTCTCGCTAAAATGCTCAATCCCCATCCTGAAAGACATCAGAAGAATGAAAAAACAGGCAACAAGTTAGGAGCCTGCCACAAAAGACCTCTGAAAGGCTCTGCCCTGCAGACTCTCAGAGCAGATGCTGTGACTCACAGCCAACTATTGGGCACAGTGCATGGAATCTAATGAAAGAAGAAGGAAATAGTAAGATCTGGAGAAGACAGGAGCTCCACAAGGAGAGCAACAGAACCAAAAAATTCTGAGAACAGGGGTCTTTCCTGAAATTCATACTCCAACCAAGTACCATGCATGGAGATAACCTAGAACCCCTGCACAGGTGTAGCCCAATGCAGTTTAGTGTCCAAGGGAGTTCCATAGTAATGGGAACATGGACTGCCTCTGACATGACCTTATTGACCTCCTCTTTGAAAACCACACCCTGATGGGGGAGAAGCCTTAATAGGCTACAAAGAGAGACATTGCAGCAACTCCTAATGAGATCTGATAGACTACCATCAAAAGAAAGGAGAGCATGAACTCCCCTATCAGTAGACTTGCAGAGGGTCATACATGGACAAGGCAGATGGATTTGGGGATTGGGAGTGGAGGTAGGAGTGGTTTATGTGTGGATATGAATGATTAAAGTGTAAATAATAAAAATTAAAATAAAAAAATATAATTCCAAGATCCCTTTTCTGTCTGAAGAGAGTCATAGCGTGAGGGGCATCAATGGACACAGGCACCCAGTGAGGCATGCGAGTAACCAGGGCATACCTAAATTTACTAGCATTCCAGCATTGGGCAAAAAAGCAAGTATCATTACCACAATTACTTGGCTCTATCTGGCTAATAATGAATAAAAATGGGGGATATAGACAAACAGGTGTGGGCTTATAGGAAATATTATGAGAAGCCTTAACCCCTCGTTGGAACATCCTGCGTCATTTCTAGAACTTCTTGGTTTGCCTGTGGTTTATATGCAAGATTAGAGTCTCACAACAGTGTGATGCAGCCATGATCATTCAGGCCTTTACAGCCATTGAAGCAGGACATTCTCCCCAAGCATGGCTGGATACCATAAAAAGCTAAAATGATACGCTCAGGATGCGAGGCTAAGCACTGCACTCAGGGTCAGCCGCTTTGGACCCAGAGAAGAGCATGTCTGATTACATGCGGGTTGATGCCCCAGGTCCCGCCTCTGAGAAAAAGGTATCAGACGGGTCTGATGCTCTTTGGGTGGATGACACCTAAATGAACATTGGTACAAAGTCCCAATTTATTTCTAATATCAGAGATCAGACCTCTACTCTTGCCTGATGCGTCTAAAATAAAAAGGGGGAACTGTAGAGAGCTGCGGAATGCTATGCCTTAAAGATGGAGCTGGTTTCTGCCTTCCACCTTCCCGATGGTGAGTGCTCTCTGTCACGAACAATTCCACATTTGGCTAAGGCTGAGGATCTGTCTTGCTTCCATGTATGTGGTCCTATCTGCATTGCCCACGTGGCACGCCTGGGTTGGCTACCCAGAGGCTATTTAAGCTGTGGCCTGGCTTTCCCCAGGGTCCGAGGATTGTTCAAGGTTCCTGAATAAACTGCATTGAAAAAAATATATAATTCCGTTTGGTGTAATGTTATAGGAGGGTGTCTTTGGAGGCTGATTTGCCAATAGAAGTGACCAGATAAAATGGAATATCACTCTCTCAGTCTCTCTCAATTTATATATTTGTTTCTGTTGGTCTTGGTCTTAATATTTCTGAATATGTTTCTTTAGCTCTTTCTCTCTCACTCTCTCTGTCAACCTCTCTGCATATGTCACTTGTAGTTCAATATGAAAAGCTCTCAGTTCTGCCAAAGGACTACAACAAGATGACTACTTACAGACATGACATCCTGGATGGCCTCTGTAAAAATTTAAGCAAGATTCCAATTAAACACATTTTGTTCAAAGAGTTGCTTTGTCAGGGAGCATTTTCCCAGTAAGTAATTCACTGACTAAGGACATATCAATGCACAGATATGTCCTTAGTCAGTGAATATGTACAATTAATTAATTAATTAATTAATTTGTAAAAATAATAATTTGTACATGTCAAGTAGTGACGTTATTAAAGACTACATTAAAGAAATATGTAACACTTTTGCTGACCTAAGTGTCTTGGAAACAGGAGTTGACATTTCTGGGTTGTATGCCTTCAGCTGCCCTTATGGAAGCAGGTAGGGCTGCTGAAACTTTTTTTTTGAAAGCACAGTGTCCACTTGGCCCTTTTAATAACTGCCTCCTGAAACTCTTATTGGCTCTCACCTGTTTCATGACATCATTCTGCCTTTCAGCCAACCAATACCTGAGAGAATCTTGTGGTTTGCTCATGGAGATGAGTAAACGAACTACTCAGTGTCTAGTATCTGTGATTCTATGCACACATGACTTGTTCTTGTGAAACCTAACAAGCCTTTATCTCATCCCTTTATCCAGATTCCACACCTTTACTCTTATTTAACTCTGTGACAATGTCAGGTACTATTGAATGGGACACCTTTCTAAGTAGGTAAGCCTCAATTGATGTGGGATGAAGGGGAATGTACCAAATGACAAGGTGGTCACCTACTGTGGTATTGGATCTGAAATTTTCTAGGTTGTGACTTTGAACTGAGCAGTTACTGGCATACTCACTAAATATACCTTCACATTCTTATTGATATAATAGGTAGGCCAGGCCTAGGGTTCCCTGGGGTATTGAGTCTTTAGAGCAGGCAAAAGAGAGGATAACCAGATAATTTCTGGGCATTGTTTGGTTGAAACAGAAAGATCTTTGAGTTTAGAATGAGAAATGAGGGGCAATGAAGGATTTGACAGCTAGTGTTGTTCCACACTAGGGTTGCCAACCCTCTATGTGCAGGGTTGCCTTGTCTGACCTGGCTGGATTGGCAGCTGTGTCCTACTCAGTGGTCAGTGAGAAATTCTCTTTGTCTTGTTTTACAGATGAAACAGAGAGATATATCCATATTATATTCCTAGGACACAAGAGTAATAGTGTTTCATGCAGTGGTTCTCCAGGCAAATGCTCCAAAAGTATTGGTAATGCCAAGATTGCTTGTTCACAGATGCCACCTGAACTCATGAGGTCTGAGGTAGATGGGTTCATGACTAGGATTCTCTGTTACATAATAAGTTCCTCGAAAGCATGTCTTACAAAGTCAAACCGTACCTTTCTTTAGTGGAATCTTTTACATTACACTCCAGTTCCATTCCTCCCAAGTTCAAATTACAACCATGTATCACATTTTTTTTTCCTTTAAATACATCAACTGAACTATGTGTTGTTCATATACTCATTGAAACAATATCAGAGTCTTAGTGCCACATCCCTTAAAGATAACTGAGTTCATCCTTTCTGTACACTGGTACCACCCCCAAGAAGAAGCCATCAGTCCTGAAGAGCTGTATGATACATCCCAGTGATCAATTTTTATATATATTCATTACATATTGTTTGATTTGTGTCTCCTCTGCTGCCCCCTCACCTCTCCTTGCTGTCCTACCCACCCTCCTTTTTCTAGTCCTATGACCTTTCTCTAGTTCCCAGATAGGTGAGGTCCTTCTTGTCCTTCTATCTGTACCTAGCTTATCAGATCTCACCAAGGCTAGCTGCATGAACTTCCTCTGTAGTCTGAATCTCAGGGCATTGTTCTCCTTGTGTTCTCAATTCCCTCTCATTATGACACTCTTCCTGTTTCCTCTATTAGAGGCTTCTCAGAACTCTGAGGGAGAATTTCATAGGCAAATCCCATTTAGAGCTGGCTGTTTTAAGGTCTCTCTGTCTCCATAATATTGGACTGTGTCTGTATGCAATCCCATTTGATGCAGAAGGAAGCATCTCTGTGGACAGAAGAACATGGCAATGATCAATCAGTTGAGGGCAGAGAACAGCATATTTTAAGAACAACAGCCTGGTTGCTTCAAATTTTCCGTAGGATGCCCTGGCCCAACAACTCAATTCACTGCCACCCAATCCCCATTGTAGAAAACTGGTTTGATCACAATTAGATGGCTTATTGGAACTTTTCCCCACATTATCAGGAGACCTCCTAATAAGTGAATACATACCATAGTTGTCTTTCTGAATTTTAGTTACTTTACCCAGGATGATTTTTCCTGGTTTCATCTATTTTCCTGAAAATATTATGATGTCATTTTCTTAGCTGAAAATATTCCATTATGGAAATATTCCAAATTGCCCCAGAGGAGAATGTCAGTCCTGTTCTTTAGAACTTGGAATTTGCTGGGACTTTAATCATTGTAATGAATGAAAAAGTATAAGGTTAACTATGTTAGCCTAGATGTCCCTCCATTTTCTTCCACTTTTTTTTGTGATTTGAATTGAAATGTCCCCTTAAAGCTTACCTGTTTTGATGTTGAGTCCCCAGTGAGGAAATATCTGGGAAGGGTTAGGAAGTACGGCCTTGTTAGAAATATAATTCCTATTGGAGTTATATTTTAGGAGGCTGTGCTTTGAGGTTGATATGCAAATGAATGTCACCAAACAAAATGGGTTTCTGTCTCTCACTCTCTGTCAATTTATATCTTTGTTTCTTTAGGTATATGTCTCTATTTCTGAATCTGTCTCTCTAGCTCTCTCTCTTTCTCTTTCAGTCTCTCTCTCTCTCTCTCTGCAGCTTTTGGTTCAGCATGAAAAGCTCTCAGTTCTGTTGAAGGACTAATACAAGTTGTCTGCTTGCTGATGTGACATCATGGATAGTCTGTAAAAATATAAGCAAGGTCCCAATTAAACACTTTTTGTTAAAAAATTTACCTTGGTCAGGGAGGGCTTTCCCAGTAAGTAATTCACTGACTGAGCACATGTCTCTTCACTTAATAAATAATATTGGAATCTGTGATAATATGAAAGTCACATGTCAAGGACACTGGACCTTACTAATAACTAATTGAAAGAAAATGTGACATATTCACTGAACTAAGAGTTTTGGACACAAGAACTATCATCTCTGTGTTGTGTGCTTTCAGCTTCCCAAATTGAAGCATGTAGGGCTGCTCAGCTTTTCTCTACAGCAGGCTTTCCACTTGGCCCTTTTAATAATTAGATCCAGAAAATCTTACTGGCTTTCACCTGATTCATGACAACATTCTCTCTCTCAGCCAATCAGCATCTAACCATTGTGATATCATTATAGTATTGGGATGTCATGATGAATTTTGATGTATTGATGCCATTTTGATGCCATAATAGCATTGTGAAGTCTTACTGTTGTGAAGTCATAATAGTTTTTTTATTTCAAAATTCCATTGTGACATCATAACACAATCATGTCGAAATATGATTGCACAGTCATAATAGCATTGTGATATCATAATAACATTGTGAAATCATAATATCATTGGGATATCATAATATTATACTGTCATAATAGAATTCTGACGTAAAAATACTTTGTGATGTCATAATAGCATTGAGATATCATAATAGCATTGTGCTATCATAAGAGCATGAATGATCTTGTAATGAAATAATACCATTGAGATGTCTTAGTATCATTTGAAAGTCATACTGGTGTGAAGTAATAATAGCATTGTAATGTCATAATTCCATTGTGATATCATAACATCATGTTGTAAGGGCATTGGGATGTCATCAAGCATGATGATGTCCTAATATCATTGTTATGTCATAATGTCATTATGATGTCATAATAACATTGTGTTATTGTAATTCATTAAGATGCCATAAAATTCTGATATCATAATCGTATTATGATGTCATAATACCTTTGTCATGTTATAATACCTTTGCATTGTGATTTCATACCACTGCAATGTTATAATAGGATTGAGATATCATAGTAGCATTGTGATGTCAAAATATCTGTGATTCTCAATTTTCCTTTGTGATGTCATAAAACAATCATGTATTAATAGCATTTGACATCGGAATAGCATTGGGATGTCATGATGTATTTTGATGTCATAATGCCATTGTTACAGTATAATCAAATCAAGATGTCATAATACTATTGTGATGTCATCAGAGCATTATGAAGTCATACTGTTGTGAAGTCATAATAGCATTTTGATGTCAAAATTCCATTGTGATGTCATAGCACAATCTTGTATTATCACTGTATTAATAGCTTGGGGATATAATAATTCCATTTGAATTCATAATACCATTGTGATGTCAACATCGCATTGTGATGTCATATCATTGTAATGTCATAATAGCATTGTTATGTCATAAAATAATAGCATTGTGAACTCTTATCATTGTAAAGTCATAATATAATTTTGATGTAAAAAAATCCATTGTGATGTCATACCACAATCATGCTGTAATACTACCTGTGCTATCATAATAGCATGGAGATGTCAGAATACCATTGTGAAGTCTTAATACCATTGTGATATCATAATAGCCATGTGATGCCATACATTTTGGATGTCATCATAGCATTGTGATGTCATAATATCATTATGATGTCATCATAGTATTATGATCTCCTAATAAAGTGTGATGTCATAATAGCATTGTGAAGTCATAATAGCAGTGTGGTGTCATAATTCCATTGCAATGTCATAATACTATTGTGATGTCATAAGAGCATTTAGGTGTCATATCAGGTTGATGTCATGATTGCGTCAATATGATATAAGACCAATGTATAGTTATAACTTTGTAACATCATAAAAGAATTTTGAGATCATAACAGCATGTGATGTAATATCATTGTGATATCATATCATTCTGCGGATATTATAGCATTGGGATGACTTACCATTGCATGTTATAATTCCATTAGTCGTAATTGTTTTTTATTTCAAAATACCATTGTGATATCATAACACAATCATGTTGAAATTCCATTGCAAAATCATAATAGCCCTGTGTTATCATAATGCCACTTTGATATTATAATAGCATTGGAATGTCATACTACTGTGTTGTCATAATAGCATTGTATTTTCATAATACCAGTGGTAAATCATAACAACGATTTTATTTTATAAAACCATTGTGATGTCATTAAAGCACTTATATGTGATAACACCTTCATAATGACATAATACATGTGAGATGTCATTATAAATTTTTGATGTGATAATACTATTTTGATGTGATTGTATCAATAAGATATAATGCCATTGTGATATTTAATAGTGTTTTGATGTCATAATGCCCTTGACATGTCATAATACCACTGTGATGTCATAATATGCTTATGATGTCATAACTGCATTTTCATTAATAATACCATTTGATTTCATAAAGCCATTGTAAAATCATAATACATTTGTGATGTCATAACACAATTGGGATGGCATATCATTTTGATCTCATAATACCATTGTGATTTCAAAATACCATTGTGATGTCATAATTATATTGGAATGCCATACTATTTTGATGTCATAGTAGCATTTTGATGTAATGTAATAATATCACTTTGATGTCATAATATCATTGTGAAGTCATAAACCATCGTAATATAATAAGATTTTGATGTCATAATGCCATTTTGAGTTCATAATGCTATTGTGATTTCAAAATTCCATTGTGATTTCATACCACAGTCAATTGGAAATAGCTTTGTGATGTCATATTTCCTTTGGGATGTCTTGACATCATTATTATTTCATATTATTATTTCATAATGCGTTGTGATGCAATAAAAGCAATGAGATGTCTTGCGCCATTGTTAGGACATAATACCATTGAAATGTCATAATAAAGTTGTAATGTCATAATACTATTGTGATGTCATAATAGCATTTTGATGGCATAATGCCTTTGTGATGTCATAATATCATCATGATGCCCTGTCATTGTGATGTCATAATATCATTGAGATGTCAGACCATTGTGATGTCACAATAGACCTTTGAGGTCATAATGTCATTTTGATGTCAAAATTCTATTTTGATTACATACCACAATCATATTTAAATACCATTGTGATATCATAATAGCTTTGTAATGTTATAATATCATTGGAATGTTATAATACCATTGGGAAATCATAATACCATTATGATGTCATAAGAGAACTGAGAAGTCATGAGATAATTTTGATGATATAAAACCATTAAGATGTCCTAATAAAGTTGTGATGTCATATTACGTTGTGATGTCATAATATAATGACGATGTCATTATACCACAGTGATATCATAAGAGCACTGCAATGTCTTTACACAATTGTGAGGACATAAAATTGTTGAGAGGTCATAATAAAGTTGTGATGTCATATTACAAATATGATGTCATAATATATTTGTGATGTCATAATACCATTGTGAAGTCAAAATACCATTGTGAGGTCATAATAGCATTTTTATTTCATATTGCCACTGTGTTGTCATCATAGTACTGTGGTGTTGCAATAAAGTTTTGAAGTGATTATGGCATTGTGATATCCTAATACCATTGTAATGTCGTACCATTGTGAAGATATATTAGCATTGTGATATCATAATATTATTCTGATGTTATAATAACATTGTGATATCAAAATGCCATTGGGATATCATAACACAAATGTTATGTCATAATACCATTTTGATATCATAATAGCATTGAAATGTCAGACCATTGTGATGTCATAATAGATTTTTGAGGTCATAAAGCTACTGTGATATCAAAATTCCATTGTGATGTCATACAACAATTATGTTGGAATAGCATTATGGTGTCATAATAACATTGTGACTTCATAAAATTATTGATATGTCATGAAAACTTTGTGCTGTCATAATAGCATTGTGATGTTCTAATACCATTGTGATTTCATAAAACTGCTGTGAAATCGACCATTAGATATCATAACAGTGAGCTGTCATAATAGCATAGTGATATCCTAATTGCATTGTTATATTATTATTTTGATGTTCTACTTGCATTGTGATAACATACCATCTGCTATAATAATAGCATTGTGATATCATATCTTTGTGATGTCATAATAACATTATGATGTTATAATATTGTGATATCACAATAGGATTGTAATGTCATATAATTGTGAAGAATAAAATCATTGTAATTTCATAATAGCATTGTGGTGTCATATAATTGTGAGGTCATAAAATCATTGTGATATCATAACATTGTGATGTCATACTTGCATTGAGGTGACATACTTTGTGAAGTCCTTATAGCATTTTGATGTCATAATACCATTGTGATGTTATAATGGCATCGTGATGTTTTCAAAACAACATTGTGATGTCATAATGCTATGATGATATAAGTCTCAGGTGATGTCAGGATCACATTGGGATGTCATAATTGCATTGTTATGTTATATTTTTGTGAGGTTATAATTTCATTGATATTATACCATATGATGTCATAATATCAGGGTGATATCTTAATAGCATTGTGAAGTCATAATAACACTGAGATGTCATGACACAACTGAGATGACATAACACCAATATGATGTCATAAAAATGGTGATGTCTTAATACAATTGTGATAGAATAATATAATTGAGATGTCATAAATGTATTGTGATGTCATATCATTATGTTGTCATGATAACATTGATATGTATGTCATATGAGCAATGTGATGTCATAAACCTATTTTTCAGGTCATAAAAGCATAGTGTTGTCAAAGTTCCATGTCGTGTCACTCCACAATCATATCAGAATAGCATTGTGATGTCATAATAAAATTGTGAAATAATACTATCATTGTGAAACCAAAATGCCAATGTGATATCATAATAGAATTTGGGGTCTTAATGAAATTTCTATTTTAAAATTTCACTGTGATGTCATAATCACACTATGAAGACATAATAGAATTGTGATGTAATAATACCATTGAATATCATGACACCATTGTTAGGTCATAATACCATTGTGATGTCATAATAACACTGATATGTCATGACACCATTGTGATGACAAAATACCTTTGATATTTCATGATAAAGTTGTGATGTCATAATATCATTGTGATATCATAATATCAATGTACTGTCATAATAGCAATGTGATCTCATAATATCTTTGTGAAGTCATAATAGCATTTTGAATTAATAATACCATTGTGATGTCACAATAGCATTTTGATGTCATAATAGCATTTTGATGTCTTGATAGAATATTGAGGTCATAACCCTACTGTGATTTCATAATAGCATTGTGATGTCAAAATTACACTGTGATTTTTCCTAACATTGTAGGTATAATGTCTTTTTGAAATTCATACACCTTACCTTTGTTCATTCAAATGCTGATTTATACCCCGCACTCTCTAATTTCAATCCAGATATTGCATTATAATATTTATTCTATGCATCCTGTCTCAAATTTGTGTAAACAAGCCTGAATAAAGGAACTAGTCACAATGATGAGTGATAGGAGGAGCCAGAGGCCAGGAAATGAGTGAGAGGAGACAGGGCGAGCAAGCAGAAATTGGAGAGCACAGCAGGAGGAGAGATCTTGGAACAGCATGGAGAGAATGAACCAGACCTAAGCCTTTACAAAAATCAAGTATAATGGGTAAAATCTAAATGTTAGAAAACTATGAGGGTTTGATGTTTTAAGAAGGAGTAACTATTGACCAGCATTGTGTTTTAAGTTAACTAAATTAACCCAGTCTCTATGTGGCAAATTGGTTATATAGCTGTTTAGGATAAACAGCAAGCATTAATAAAATATAAACCAATATTAATGAATATTAATCATCACCTACAACATACCTTTGTTAAGCCATTATACTATTGTGATGTCATAACACCATTGCAATGTCATATCATTGTGAAGATATAATAGAATTGTGATGTCATAATAGCATTGTGATGTCATAATAGCATTGTGATGTTATAATACATTTGGATGTCATACACCATTGGCATATCATGACAACATTGTTATATCATCGTATCATGTTGATGTAATAATACCATTGGGAGGTCATCATAGCATTGTGAGGTCTTACTTTTGTGATGTCATAATACCTTCTGATATTATGATATCATTGTTATGTCACAAAAACATTGTGGTGTTACAGTAGTATTTTGAAGTCATAATGCCACTTTGAACTGAATATTCCATTGTGATGTCATACCACAATGATGTCTTAATAGCATTGTGATGCCATACCACAATGATGTCATAAAAACATTGTGATGTCATACTGCATTGTTATATTATTATTGTGATGTTATAATTCCATTGTGAATTCATACCATTGGAGGTCATAATAGCATTGTAATATCATGATACCATTGTGATGCATAATTCCATTGTGATGTCTTAATATCAATGTGATGTCATAATAGTATATAGATGTCATAACCCCATTGTCATGTCATAATAGCATTGTGATATCATGATAGTATTGTGA
The DNA here is from genome assembly GCF_030254825.1 of Meriones unguiculatus. Taxonomy (NCBI): domain Eukaryota; kingdom Metazoa; phylum Chordata; class Mammalia; order Rodentia; family Muridae; genus Meriones; species Meriones unguiculatus. The sequence continues at coordinate 15,411,305 of NW_026843710.1, read as the reverse complement.
TGATACCATTGTGAGGTCAAAATTCCATTTTGCTGGCATACCAGGTGATTTTATTAATGAGCAAAATAAATATGTGACAATATTTCTAAACTAAGAATTAGACAGGAACTGTCATCACTGGGTTGTTGTTTATCAACTACCCAGATTGAGGTATGTAGGGCTGCTCAAGCTTTCTCTCAAGCAAGCTATGTCCTACTCAGTGATCAGTGAGGAAACCTCCTGGTCCTGGGAGGGTTATACCTAGGCCTTCAGGTCAAAGAAATTGGTCCATATTATAGGAGTAGGACAAAAGAGCAGCTGTGTTTCCTTCAGTGGAAACAAACCCTCTATATGTAGTATTAGTGCCAGGACTTCTTGTTCAGTGGAATCTTTCCTCCATTTTCACAGTCATTATAAAAGTTGTCAACATATTTTTTACTGATTATGTGGGAAGTTAATATACAATACAGTCCATTTCCATCGCTCCCAGCTCAAATTCATAACCATGTGTCAGACCAAATTTTTTTGTTTAAAATGCACCAATTCAAGTATGTGTTGTTCATATATTCATTGGAACATGATCACAGCCTCAGTCCAAGTCCCTTAAAGAAAACAGAGTTCATCATTGCTGCACCCTGCACCCACCTCCAAGAAGAGGTCATCAGTCCTGAAGAGGTTTAGACTTCATCCCTGGCATATTGATTCTTTAAGAGCATGGAAATAAAAAGGAAAACAGACAATTACTGGGATTCCTTTGGCTGAAACAGATAAGATGGGTATATAGAAAAAGAGAACTGTGGGGCAATAAACTATTTGACAGCTGTTGCTGTTCCTTATTAGTGTTGGCAATGAGCAGGATTGCCTTGGTTGACCTGGATGGATCAGCAGTTGTATCCTACCTGGTAGTCAGTGATCAATCCTTCTAGTCTTGGTGTTTACAGTTAAAACTAGGCCTTCAGGAAAGAGAAATGGCTCAGAGGTGCCACCTGAAATCATGGGTCTGAGTTACCTTAGTAACCACTACTTCATGGCTAAGATTCTCTGCAACATAATGAATTCCTGGAAAGCATGCCTTACAACATCAAACTCTGCCCTCCTTTATAAGAATCTTTTCTCCATGTTAATAGTCATTGTAAAAGTTGTCAACTTATTATTTTTATTCTTTATATGAGAATTTCATGTAATATACAACATCCTCCTTTTCCATTGCTTCCAGCTTCAAATTCTTACCCATGTGTTGCATTATTTTTTTCTTTAAAATACATCAATTTTAGTATGGGTGGTTCATATATACATTGGAATATGATCAGATTTTCAGTGCCAAGTCCCTTAAAGAATATTGAGTTCATTCTTGTAGTACTCTGGCTCCAAACCCAAGAAGAAGCCATCAGACCTGAAGAACTGTATACTTCATCACCTTTATCACAGTTTTAATTATATATTTATTTATTACATTTTTATTCAATTTAAATCCTCAATGCTGCCCCCTCCCTCTTCTGCTTCAGTCCCACACACTGTCCTTCACCTACCCCTATGCCCTTTTTCTACTTTCCTAAGAGGGGAGGTCCTCCTCCCCCTTCTAACTGACTCTAACTTATAAGGACTCATCAAGGCTGGCTGCATTATCTTTCACTATTACTTGATTCTCAGGGCATATTTCTCCTTGTGTCCTGCATTGCTTGTATTTACGACACTCTTCCTGCCTCCTCTCCTGTGGACTTCCCAGAGATCTGAGGGGAGGGAGAATTCAGGGGAAATCCCATTTTGAGCTGGGTGTTTTAAGGTCTCTCTCTGCATAATAATGGACTATGTGTCTCTATAAAATTCCATTTAATGCAGAAGGAAGCTTCTCTTTGGATGCAAGAACATGGCACTGATATATGAGATGATGACAAAGAGCAACATATTTTAATAATAACAGCCAGGGTTGCTTGAAATTTTCCATGTGATTCTCTGACACAACAACTCAATTAACTGACACCCAATCTCCTTAGTGGAAGACTTGTTTGTTCCCCACAGATGACATATTGGAACTTTATCCCCCACTATTAGTAGACCTCCTCATAAGTGAATACATAGCATATTTATCTTTCTGCATTTAAGTTACTTTGCCCAGGATGATTTTTCCTTGTTTGATTTGCCTGAAAATAACACAATGTCATTTTCTTAGCAGAATAATACTCTATTATGAAAATATTCCACATTTCCCCAAAGGAGATTGTCAGCTAGAAGTTTCTGGGGCTTTAATCATTGTGTTGAATGATAAACTATCAGGATAAGAACATTCTATTATCCTAAAAGTCCCTCAATCTTTTTCCACATCTTGGTGCTTTGAATTGCAATATCCCCTTGAAGCTCATGTATTTACTTGCAGAATCTCCAGTGAGGAAATAGTTGGGAAAGGGTAGGATGTATGACCTTTTTAGATAATGTAATTCCTATTGGAGTTATATTATAAAAGGTATGCTTTGAGGTTGATATGCCAATTAAAGTGACCAGACAAAATGGATTCTCTCTCTAGGTCTCTGCCAATTTATATATTTGTTTTTGTTGGTCTTGGTCTATCTATTTCTGAATCTGTCTCTCCAGCTAATTTCTCTCTGTCTCCCTCTCTGTCCCTACCTCTTGTGGTTCAGTATGAAAAGCTTTCAGTTCTGCTGAAGAACTACAACTAGATGACTGCTTACAAATGTGAAGTCCTGGTTGGTCTCTGTAAAAATATAAGCAAAGTCCCAATTATACTCTTTTTTTCAAAGATTTACCTTGATAAGGTAGCATTTTCCCAGTAAGTAATTCACTGACAGAGGACATATCTATGCATTTAACAAATAATAATGGAATCTGTCATAATGTGAAACTCATATGTCAAGGAAATGTGACTTTATTAATAACCGCTTAAAAGAAATATGTGACACTTATCCCGAAGAGTCTCAGACACAGGAACTAACATTTCTGTGTTTTGTGATTTCAGCTGCCCATATTGATGAATGTAGGGCTGCTCAGCATTTTCTCAATCAGGCTGTCCACTTGGCCCTTTTAATAACTGGCTCCTGAAACTCTTACTGGCTTTCACCTGTTTCATGACATCATTCTCCCTCTCAGCCAATCATCACCTGAGAGAATCTTGAGGTTTCCATGGAGATGAATAAATAAACTTCACTCACTGTCCATTATCTCTGATCCTGTGCATGTGTGAATTTTTCTCGTGAAACCCAAAAAGTCTTTATTTCATTCCTTTATTCATGTTTACCTTTGTGACAATGTCAGGTAGGAAATGAAACTTTAATGTTCATTGAATTGAACTTTTTCCTAAGTAGGGAAGGTTCAAATGATTAAGGGGATTAAGGGGGATGTACTGAATGACATGTGGTCTCCTACTGTGGTCTTGGATCTGAAATTTCCTAGGTTGTGACTTTGAACTAAGCAGTTACTCTTGTACTCACTAAATGAACCTTCACATTATTATTGATATAATAAGCTGGCAGGGTCTAGGGTTCTCTGGGTTATTGAGTCTTTAAGAACAGGGAAATTAGAAGAAAAACAGATAATTATGGGGACTGGTTAGTCTGAAACAGAGAAATTTCTGTGAGTGTAAAAGGAGACCAGAGGGTCAATAAAGTATTTGACAGCTAGGGTTATTCCTCGCTAGTGTTGGCGACCCTCTATGAGCAGGGTTGCCTTGGGTGACATGCCTGGATCAGCAGCTGTGTCCTACTCAGTGTTCAGTAAGGAACCCTCCTGGTCCCGTGATTTACAGTTAAATATGGTCCTTGAGGACAGAGAAATATTTCTGTGTTATATGCCTAGCTCACAGAGCAGATGTGTTTTCTTCTGTGACATTCCAGACAAACACTCTAAATGTAGACTTAGCACAGGACTGCTTGATTAGAAGTGCCACCTTATCTCATGTGGTCTGAGGTAGCTGGGAAACCACTAGTTCATGGTAAATATTCTCTGCTACATAATGAAATCCTGGAAAGCATGCCTTACAGTGCCATACTCTGCCCTCCTTCAGCGGAATCTTTTCTCCATGTTAAAAGTCATTGTAAAAGTTGTAAACATAATATTTTTATTGCTTATGTCAGAATTTCTTATAATATGCATTATACTCCTTCTCTATTGCTCCCAGGTTCAAATTTTTAACCATGTGTCACACTATTTTTTTTTCTTTCAAAAAATCAATTCAAATATGTGTTGTTCATATACTCATTGCAACATTATCAGAGTCTCAGTGGAAGTCCCTTAAAGGAAACTGAGTTCATCCTTGCTGCTCACTGATACCACCCCCAAAAAGAAGCCATCATTCCTAAAGAGCTCTCCTAACTTCAAAATGTTGATCAGTTTCCCTTTTGTATTTATTTATTATTATTTGTCCACACTGTATCCCTTCTGCTGCCCCCTCCCTCTTCTGCTTTCACTCCCACTGGCACTACTTCTTCTTCCTCAGTGTCCTTTCTCTAGTTCACTAATAGGGGAGGTCCTCCTTCCACTTCTATCTGACCCTAGCTTATCAGGTCTCACCGGAGCGGGATGCATCATCTTCATCTGAGGCCTGATTCTCAGAACATTGTTCTCCTGTGTCCTCAATTCCCTCCACATATGACACCTTCTTGCCTCCCCTCCTGCAGGCTTCCCAGAGATTTGAGGGGAAAAGAATTTCATAGGGAAATCCCATTTAGAGCTCTCTGTTTTAAGGTCTCTCTGAATAATATCAAACTGTGTGTCTCTGTAGGAAATATAATTTGATGCAGGAGGAAACATCTCTGTGGTTCAAGAACATGGCACTGATCTATCATTTAAGGGTAGAGAGCAACATATTTTAATAAAAACAGCCTGGGTTGCTTGAAATTTTATATAGGATGCCCTGAGGTCCCAACTCAATTAACTGCCACTCAAAGTTCCTAGTGGTAGACTGGGTTGGTCACAATAGATGGCCAAATGGAACTTTATCCCCCTCTATTAGGAGAACTCCTCATAAGTGAATACATAATGTATTTGTCTTTTTGCATTTTAGTCACTCACTCCAAGATGATTTCTCCTGGTTCTATCTTAAAATATCAAGATGTCATTTTCTTAGCTGAATAGTAATCCATTATGGAAATATTCCACTTTTTCCATGAATGAGATTGTCAGTCCTGTCTTTAGTCCTTGGAAGTTGCTGGGACTTTAATCATTGTATTGAAAGACAAACTATCAGGATAGCTATGTTCTTTTAGCCTAGAACTCCCTCCATTTTCTTCCATTCCTGGTGATTTGAATTGCAATCACCCATGTATTGAAGCCCACCTGTTTACATGTATAGGGCCCAGTGAGGAAATATCTGGGAATGTTTGGAGGTATGGCCTTGTTAGAAAACATAATTTCATTTGTTTCCCTAAGTTTTTCTTGACATTTGGTCCTTTGTATATGGGATGGCTTATTATTATTATTATTATTATTATTATTATTATTATTATTATCTAGTTAATTTTGTATCCAGCCCATTGCTGAAGGTGTTTATCAGTTGTAGGAGTTCCATGGTAGAATTTTTGGGGAACTCAGGTATACTATCATACCATCTGCAAATATTGATAGTTTGACTTCTTCCATTCCTATTTCTATAACCTTGATTTTCTTCAATTGTCTTATTGCTCTAGCAAGAACATCTATAATTATGCTGAACAGATATGGAGAGAGTGGGCAGCCTTGCTTTGTCCCAGATATCAACGGGAATGCTTTAAGTTTCTCTACATTGCTTTTGATGTTAGCTAAAGGTATTCTGTATATTGCCTTTACTGTATTTAGTTATGTGCCTTGTATCCAGGATCTCTCCATATACTTTAAACATGTACAGATATTGGACTTTGTAAAATGCTTATTCAGCATCTAAGGAGATTTTCATATATATATATATTTTTTTCTTTCAGTTTGTTAATACGGTGGATTCTCTTGACGGATTTTCACATATTGACCACTCATGCATACTTGGGGTGAAGCTTACTTGGTCATAGTGAATGATATCTTTGATGTGTTCTTGTATTCAGTCAAAGAAATAAAGTATCGTGGTGTGACTCTAACGAAGCATGTCAAGGACTTGTATGGAAAAAAATTCAATAATTTGAAGAAAGAATTAGAAGAAGATATCAGAGAATGGAAAGATCTCCCATTCTCATGGCTTGGCAGAATTAACATAGTAAAAATAAATGGCCATCTTACCAAAATCAATCTATAGATTCAATGCAATTCCCATCAAATTACCAACACAATTCTTTACAGACCTTGAAAGAAAAAATTTCAAATTCATGTTGAAAAACAAGAAACCCAGAATACATAAAACAATAGTCTACAATAAAAGATCTTCTGGAGGAATCTCCATCCATGATCTCAAGCAGTAGAGAAACAGTATGAAAAACTGATGTTTCTGGCATAGAAACAGAAACGTGAATCAATGGACCTGAAAAGAGAAGACCCAGAAATAAACTTAAACACTTACGGACATTTAAGTTTTGACAAGGATGCCAAAACCATTTAATGGAAAAAGATAGCATCTTCAACAAATGGTGCTGGTTTAACTGGATGTCTACATGTAGAAAAATGCAAATAGATCCATACATATCATCCTGCACAAAACTAAAGTCCAAGTGGATCAAAGACCTCAACATAAATCCAGACACATTAATTGGGTTAGAAGAAAAAGTGGAGAGGAGCCCTGAACTCATTGGTACAGGAGAAAAAGTCCTGAACAGAACATCAGCAGCACAGGTTCTAACAGCATAAATTAATAAATTGGACCTCATGATACTGAAAAGCTTCTGTAAAGCAAAGGACACCATCATCAACACAAAATGAATGCCTACAGATTTTGAAAAAATCTTCATCAAGCCTCTATGTTACAGAGGTCTAATATCCAGTATATATAAAGAATTAAAGAAGTTGAAAAGCAACAAATCAAGTAAGCAAATTTAAAAAATGAGGAGCAGACTAAACATAGTATTCTCAATAGAGGAATATCAAATGGCAGAGAAACACTTAAAGAAATGTTTAATGTAATTAGTCATCAGGGAAATTCAAATCAAAACTATCCTAAATTTCACCTTACACTATCTCAATGGCTAAGATCAAAAACTCAAGTGACAACACATGCTACAGAGGTTTTGGAACAAAGGGAATCCTCCTACACTTCTAGTGGGAATGTAAACTTGTACAACCACTCTGGAAATCAACTGACACTTTCTCAGATAACTAAGAATAGCACTTCCTCAAGATCCAGCATATATTCAAAAGAGGCTCAAGTACACAATAAGGACATTTGCCCAACCATGTTTGAAGAAATTTTATTTGTAACTAGTAGAACCTAGAAACAACACAGATTCCCCTCAACTGAAGAATGTATACAGAAATTGTGGTACATCTATACAATGGAATATTACTCAGCCATGAAAAATAAGGAAATCATGAAATTTGAAGGTAAATGGTGGGAACTGGAAAAGATCTTCCTGGGTGAACTATCCCAGGAACAGAACGACACACACAGAATATACTCACACATATAGACACATAATATGGGATAAACCTACAAAAATCTATACACCTAAATAAAATAATCAAGAGGGAGGACTCTGGCTAAAATGCCCAATAATCATCCTGAAAGGCAAAAAAGAATGGACATCAAAAGAAGAAATCAGGGAACAAAGTAGGAACCTGCCCCAGAGAGTCTCTGAATGGCTTTGCTCTGCAGACAATCAAAGAAGATGCTGAGACTTATGGCCAAATGTTGGGTGGAGTGTATGGAATCTAATGAAAGAAATGGGAAATACTAAGATATGGAGAGGACAGGAGCTCCACATGGAGAGCAACAAAACAAAAATTCTGCACACAAGAGTCTTTCTTGAGACTATACTCCAAGGAAATACTATGCATGGAGATAGTCAGAATCCCTGCACAGAAGTAGACCATGGCACTTCATTGTTCAGGTAGGTTCCATACTAACAGGAACAAGGACTGCCTCTGACATGAACTGGTTGGCCTACTCTTTAAAAACCACACCCTGAATGGTCAGCAGCCTTAACAGGCCACAGAGAAAGACAATGCAGACACTCCTGATGAGATCTGATAGACTAGGATCAGAAAAAAAGAAGAGGAAGACCTCACCTATCAGTGGACTTGGGGAGGACCATGGGTAGACAAGGGTGAGATTGGGAGGAGAGGATGGAGAAGTTTATGGAGGAATACAAAGTGAAATAAAATGTAATTAATAAAATTTAAAATGCAAAGTATTAAAATGCATAATTCCTTTGGGTGTTATTTATAGGAGGGTGTACTTGAAGGTTGATATGCCAATAAAAGTAGCTAGACAAAAAGGAGTCTATTTCTGTCTCTGTCAATTTGTATCTTTGTTTCTGTCAGTCTCAGTCTTAATATTTCTGAATATGTTTCTCTGGGTATTTCTCTCCCTTGCTCTTTCTATCACCCTCTCTCTGCCTGCTGCTGTGGTTCAGTATGAAAAGCTCTCATTCTGCTGAAGGACTACAAGATGTGACAACCTGGATGGTCTCTGTAAAAATATAAGCAAGCAGCCAATTAAACACTTTTTCTTCAAAGATCATCCTTTGTTAGGAAGCATTTTTGCAGTAAGTAATTCACTGGCTAAGGAGATATCTGTGCATATAACAAATAATAATGGAATCTGTCATAATGTGGAACTCACATGTTGAGCACTGGTGACTTTATTAAAGACCACTTGAAAGAAATATGTGACACTTTTCCTGAACTAAGAGTCTAGGAAACAAGAACTGTCATCTCCAGGTTGGATGCTTTCAGCTACCCAGATTGAGGCACGTAGGCCTGCTCAGCCTTTCTCTAAAGCAGGATGTCCACTTGATCCTTTTAATAATTGGCTCCTGAATCTCTTACTGGCTTTCACTTTTTGCATGGCATCATTCTACCTTTCAACCCATCAGTACCTGAGAGAATCTTGAGGTTTCCATGGAGATGAGCAAACAAACTTTCTTCAGTGCCCAGTATCTCTTTTTCTATGCACACAGTATCTCTTTTTCTGTTACTTTTTCTTGTGAATCCCAACAAGCTTTTATCTCATCCCTTTATCCAGATACCACATCTTTACTATTGTTTGGCTCTGTGACAATGTTAGATAAGAAATGAAACTTTAATGTTTATTAAACTGGACATTTTCTTAAGCAGAGAAGCTTTAACGTGATGTGGGATTTAGGAGAATGTACCAAATGACAAGGTGGTCTCCTACGGTTGTCTTGGATTTAAAATTTCCTAGGTTGTGACTTTGAACTGAGCAGTTACTGATGTACTCACTAAATGAACCTTCACATTCTTATTGATATAATAGGCTGTCAGGGACTAGGGTTCCCTGTGTTATTGAGTCTTTAAGAGTAGTAAAAAAGGAAGGAAAGCAGACAGTTCCTGGGACTTGTCTGGCTGAAACAGAAAATGATCTGTGTATGTAAAAGGAGAACTGAGAGGCAATAAACTATTTGACAACTGGTGCTGTTCTATCCTAGTTTTGCCAACCCATTATGAGCATAGTTAACTTGGACAATTGGGCTGGATTTTCAGATTTATACTACTCAGTGTTCAATATGGAACCCTCCTGGTGCTGTTGCTTACAGTTAAAACTGGGCCTTTAGGACAGAGTAATTGTTCCATCTTATAAGCTTAGGAAACGAGAGCAACTGTATTTCTAGCAGTGTTCCTCCAGACAAAGCATCTAACAGTAGTGTTAGGGCCATGACTTCTGGTTCAGTGGTGCCAGCTGAGCTCATGCGATTTGAAGTAGCTGGCTCACCACTAGTTCATAGATAGGATTCTCTGCTACATATTGAGTTCCTCGAAAGCATGCCTTACAAATTCAAACTCTGCACTTCTTTAGTAGAATCTTTTCTCATGATAGAGACATAATAAATATTGTCATCATATTACTTTTAATGATTATGTGGGAAATTTATACACTCCTTTTCCATTGCTTCCAGGTTGAAATTTCTATCCATGTGTCACATTATTTTTTTTGTATTAAAACATATCAATTGAAGTATGTATTGTTCATATACTCATTGAAACATGATCAGATTCTCAGTGCTATGTTCCTTAAACAAAACTGAGTTCATCTTTGCTGCATGATAATACCCCTCAGAAGTGGTAGCCATCAGTCCTGAAGGCTCTACAATTCATCACATTGATAAAAGTTTGTCTTATGTTTTTCCTTATTGTGATTTGTTCACTTTGTATCCCCTCTGCTACCCCTTCCTTCTTCTCCTTCCAGTCTCACCCAGCCTCCTTCTTCTACCCCTATTCTTTTTCTCCAGTTTCCTGATAGGTGAGGTCCTCCTTCCCTTCTATCTAACCATAGCTTATCAGGTCTCATCAAGGCTGGCTGCATCATCTTCCTCTGGGGTCAAATTCTCAGGCCATTGTATACCTTGTGTCCTCAATTCCCTCTAATTATGACATTCTTCCTGCCTCCTCTCCTTCAGGCTTCCCATGGCTCTTTTGCGAGGGAGAATTCCATAGGGAAATCTCTTTAAGAACTGTTTTTTTTTTTTTTTTAAGGTCTCTATCTTCATAATATTAGACTGTGGTTCTCTGGATACAATTCCAACTGATACAAAATGAAGCATCTCTGTGGATGCAAGAACATGGCATTAATCTCTTAATTAAGGGCAACAGCAACATATTTTAATAACAACAGCTTGGGTTAATTGAAAATTTTCATATGATGCCCTGGCCCCACAGCTCAATTAACGGCCACCCAATCCCATAATCAAAAACTGGTTTCGTCACAATGGATGGCCTATTGGTACCTTATCCCAGATTTTAAGAGACTCTCTAATAAGTGAATACATACTATATTTGTCTTTCTGCATTTTAGTTTCTTCAACCAGGATGATTTTTCCTGATTACATCCATTTGCCTGAAAATACCAAGATGTCATTTTCTAGCTGAATAATACTTTGTTATGGAAATACTCCACATTTTCCCAAAAGGAGATTGCTGGTCCCTTTATTTAGTCTTTGGAAATTGCTAGGCCTTTAGTCATTGTATTGAATGAGAAACTTTCAGGATAACTATGTTCTTTTAGCCTAGAAGATCCCGCAATTTTTTTCCACTTCCTGGTAGTTTGAATTGCAATTTTCCCTTTAAGCTTTTCTATTTATAAGATTAGTCCCCAGTGAGAAAATGTCTGTGAAAAGTTAGATTGTATGGCCTTGTTAGATAATGTAATTCCTTTTGGAGTTATATTATAGGATGGTGAGCTTTGAGATTGATATGCCAATGAAAATGACCACACAGAAGGGAGTATCTGTCTCTTGGTCTCTGTCACTTTATATTTTAGTTTTGTCTGTCTTGGTCTCTCTATTTCTGAATCTGTCTGTCTAGCTAATTCTCTCTCAGTCTCCCTCTCTCTGCCTACCAGTTATGATTCAGAATGAAAAGCTCTCAGTTCTGCTGAAGGAAAACAACAAGATGAATGCTTACTGACATGACATCCTGGATAGTCTCTCTAAAATATAAGCAAGGTCCCTATTTAACGCATTTTGTTCAAAGAGTTACTTGTTCAGAAAGCATTTTCACAGTAAATAATTCACTGACTGAGAACATATCTGTGCATTTAACAAATAATAATGAAATCTGCAATAATGTGAAAGTCATATGACTTTATAATGACCACTTGAAAGAAATATGTGACACTTTTCCTGAACTAAGAGTCTTGGACACAGGAACTGTCATCTCTGGGTTGTGTGCCTTCAGCTACCCAGACTAAGGCATGTAGGCTACTCAGCCTTTCTCTCAAGCATGCTCTTCACTTGGCCCTTTTTAATTACTGACTCCTGAAATTCTCACTGGTTTTCAACTGTTGCATGACTTTGAACTGAGAAATTACTCCCATTCTCACTAAGTGTATTTTCATATTCTTATTGATATAATAGGCTAGCAGAGTCTAGGGTTCCCTGGGGTATTGAGTCTTTAATAGCAGGGAAAAGAGAAGGAAAGTGGGTAATTCCTGGGACTAGTTTGGGTGAGACAGAGAAAGAACAGTGAGTGTAAAAGGAGAAGCGAGGGGCAATAAACTATTTGACAGCTGGTTCTGTTCCACACTACTGTTGCCTTGGCTGACTTAGCTGGATGGGCAGCTGTGTTATCCTCAGTGGTCAGTGAGGAACCCTCTTGGTCCGGAGGTAAACAGTTAAAACTGGGTCTTCAGGACAAAGTAATGGGTCCGTGTTACATGAATAGGACACAAGAGCAGCTGTGTTTCTTGCTGTGGTCCTCCAAAAAAAAAAAAAAAAAAAAAAAAAAAAACCTCTAGAATAGTTCAGCATCAGAACTGCTTGTTCAGAGGTGCCAGCTGAGCTCATGGTGTCTGAGGCTGGCTGGGTAACTACTAATTCATGGCGAGGATTCTCTGCTGCATAATGAGTTCCTGCAACGCATGCCTACAAAGTCAAAATCTGCTCTCCATTTGTGGAATCTTTTCTCCATGTTAAAAGTTATTGTAAAAGTGAACAACATATTATTTTTACTGATTATATGAGAATTTCATATAATATACATTACAGTCTTTTTCCAATGATCTGGGGTTCAAATTTCTACCGATGTGTCACATTTTTTTTTTCTTTAAAATACCTCAATTGAAGTATGTGTTGTTTATATACTCATTGGAACATGATAAGAGTCTCAGTGCCAAGTCCCTTAAAGAAACTGAGTTTATGCTTGCCACAACCTGGACTACCCTTAAGAAGAAAGCATCAGTACTGATGAGCTCTTTATTTTATCACCATGATCACAGTTTTTCTTATGTATGTATTTATCAAAATTTGTTCACTTTGTATCCCCTATGCTGCCCCCTCCCTCTTCTCCTTCATGTCCCCCATCCTTTTTAATTTAAGCCCCTATGTCCTTTCTCTAGTTCCCTGGTTTGGAAGGACCTCCTCCCCCTTCTATCTAACCCTAGCTTATCAGGTCTTATCAAGGCTGGCTGCATCATCTTCCTCTGCAATCTGATTCTCAGGGCATTGTTATTCTGTCCTCTACTTATCTCATTCTTCCTGCCTCTTCTCCTACCACCTTCCAAGAGCTCTAAGGGGAGGGAGAATTTCATAATGAAATCCCATTTAGAGCTGGGTTTTTTAAGGTCTCCCTCTGCATAATATCAGATTGTGGGTCTCTATACATTCCCATTTGATGCAGAAGGAAGCATCTCTTTGTGTACAAGAAGATGCCCCTAATCTATTAGTTGAGGGCAGAGAGCAATCTATTTTAATAACAACAGCCTGTGTTGCTTGAAAATTTTCATAGGATGCCCTGGTCTCACAACTCAAGTCACTCCCACCCAGTCCCCTTAATTGAAGACTGGTTTTGTCCTATTGGAACTTTAGCCCCCATAATTAAGAAATGCCTTAATAAGTGAATACATACCAAATTTGTCTCTCTTCAGTTTTATTTACTTTACTCATGATTTTTTTTCCTGGTTCCATATATATGCCTCAACTTCGATGTAATTTCTTAGCTGAATAATACTCCGTTATGGAAAAATACCACATTTTCCCCAAAGGAGATTGTGACTCCTGCTCTGTAGAACTTGGAAATTGATGGGACGTTAATCATTGTATTGCATGACAAATTAACAGAATGACTATGTTCTTTTAGCCTAGAAGTCACTCCATCATCTTCTTCTTTCTGGTAATTTGAATTGCCATATCCCTTTGAAGCTCATCTATTTACATGTTGAGTCCTCAATGAGAAACCTTCTGGGAATTGTTAGGAAGTACGGCCTTGTTAGATAATATTATTCCTTTGGAGTTATGTAATAGAAGGTTGTGCTTTGAGGTTGATATGCGAAAAGGACCGAGAGAATGGAATATCTTTCTCTTGGTCTCTCTCATTTATATCTTTGTTTGTGTTGGTCTCATTCTCTCTATTTCTGAACTTGTCTCTCTAGCTCTTTGTCTCTCTGTCTCTCTGTCTCCCTCTCTCTGACTCTCTGTCTCTCTCTGCCTTCCCCTCTCTGGCTGCTGCCTGTGGTTCATTATGAAAAGCTCTCAGTTCTACTGAAGGACTATAAAAAGATGAGTGCTTGTTGACATGACATCATGGATGGTCTCTGTAAAAATATAAGCAAGGTCCCAATTAAACACTTTTCATTGAAATATTTGCATTGGTCAGGGAGCATATTCACAGAAAGTAATTCACTTACTGTGGACATTTCTGTTCATTTAATCAATAATAATGGAATTTGGGATAATCTGAAAGTCACAAGTCAAGGACCCGTGACTTTATTAATAAACACTTGAAAGAAATATGTGACACTTTTCCTGAATTCAGAGTCTTGGATACAGGAACTGACATATCCAGATTGTGTATTTCCAGCAGCCCATATTGAGGCATGTAGGGCTGCTCATCCTTTTCTCAAGCAGACTGTGTACTTGTCCCTTTTAATGACTGGCTCCTGAAAGGATTACTGGCTTTCACCTGTTTCATGATATCATATTACTTATCAGCCAATTAGCACCTGAGAAAATTTTGAGGTTTCCAAGGAGGTAAGTAAACAAACTTTCCTCAGTGTCAGGTATCTCTGATCCTGTGCACACTTTACTTTTATTGTAAAACCCAACAAGCCTTTATCTCATCCCTTTATCTAAGAGCCACAACTTTACTCCTCTTTATGTCATGACAATGTCAGGTAAAAAATGAAACATTTGTGCTTATTTAATCGGACAGTTTCCTAAGTAGGAAAGCTTAAAAGTGATGTGAGATTAAGGGGAATGTAAAAAATAACAATGTGGTCTCCTACTGTGGTCTTGGATCTGAAATTTCCTAAATTGTGACTTTGAGCTGAAAAGTTACTTGTGAACTCACTAAATGTAACTTCACATTCTTTGTGATATAATAGGTATGTGGTGTCTAGAGTTAGCTGGGATATTGAGTGTTTAAAAGCAGGAAAAAGAAAAGAAACCCTAACAATTCCTGGGACTGTTTTGGCTGAAATAGAGAAATATCAATGAGCATAAAAGGAAAACTGAGAGGTATAATGTATTTGACAGCTGGCAATGTTCAGCACTAGTGTTGGCAAACCACAAAGAGCATGGTTTCTTTAGCGACCTGGCTGGATCAGGAGCTATGTCCTACTCAGTGGTCAGTGAGGAACCCACCTTGTCCTGGGATTTAGTTTAAAATATGCCATCAGGACAGGCTAATGGATCCGTGTTGCATACCAATGACAGAAGAGAAGCTGTGTTTCCTGCTCTTGTCCTCCAGAAAAACTTTCTAAAGGTAGTGTCAGTGCCAGGATTGCTTGTTCAGATGTGCCATCTTAGCTAATGGGGTCTGAGGTAGCTGGGTAACCACTAGTTCATGGCTACTATTCTTTGCTACATAATGAGTTCCTGGAAACATGCCTTATAAAGTCAAATTCTGCCACCCTTTAGCAGAATCTTTTCTCCATGTTAAAAGTCATTGTAAAAGTTGTCAACATGTTAATTTTATTTGATTATGTGGGAATATCATAAAATAAACATTACCATCTTTCCATTACTCCCAGGTTCAAATTTCTACCCATGTATCACACAAAATTCATTTCCTTTAAAATGTGTCAATTAAAGTATGTATTTTTCTTATAATCATTGGAACATGATCAGAGTCTCACTGTCAAGTCCCTTAAAGAAAACTGACTTCATACTTGCTGCACACTGTCACCACCACCATGAAGAATCCTTCAGTCTTAAGTATAGAGAGTTCTATACTTCATCAACTTGATCATAGTTTTATTATATATTTATATATTTATTATGATTTGTTCATTTGTATCTTCTTTGCTGCCCATTCCCCCTATCCTTCCTGTCCCACCCACCCTTCTTCATCTAACTCTATGCCCTTTATCTAGTTCCATGACAGGGAAGCCCTCCTCACCTTTCTATCTGAAGCTAGCTTATCAGGTCTCATGATGCTGGCTCTATCATCTTCTTCTGCAGCCTGATTCCAAGGACATTGTTCTATTTGTGTCCTCAATTCCCTCTACCTATGACACTCTTTCTGCCTCATTCCCTGAAGGCTTCCCCAGAGCTCTGAGAAGGAGAATTTCATAGAAAAATCCTATTTAGAGCTGGGTGTTTTAAGGTCTCTCTCTATGGCTAATATCGGACTGTGGGTCTCTGTATGCAATCCCTTTTGATGCAGAAGAAAGCATCTCTGTGGATCCAAGAACATGGCACTGATCTATCAGTTGAGGGTAGAGCAACATATTTTAATAACAACAGCCTGGGTTGCTTGACAATTTCCATAGGATGCCCCGGCCCAATAACCGAATTAACTGCCATCCAATCCCCCTAGTGGAAGACTGATTTGGACACAGTAGATGGCCTATTGAAACTTTATCCCCCACTATTAGGACACCTCCTAATATGTAAATACATACCATATTTATCTTTCTGCATTTTAGTTACTTCACTCAGAATGATTTTTCCTGGTTTCATTCATTTGCCTGAAAATATCCTATTGTCATTTTCTTAGGTGAATAATACTTCATTATGGATATATTTATTCAAATATTGTATTATATATATTCAAATGGATATATTTCAAGGATATTTTTATTCCTGTTCTTTAGTCTTGGAAGTTGGTGGGACTTTAATCATTGTATTTAATGACAAATTTTCAGAGTAACAATATTCTTTTAGCCTAGAATTCCATCCATCTTCTTCTACTTCCTGGTGATTTGAATTGCAATCTCCCTTCAAAGTCAATCTATTTACAGGTGGAGTCCCCAGTGAGGAAATGTCTGTTTAGGGTTAAGAGGTATGGACTTGTTAGATAATATAATTTCTTTTGTTTCCCTGATTTTTTTGTCAGGCCTTTTGTCTTTTTATATCAGTGGGCTACTGATTTTTTTTAGTTACTTTTGTATCCAGCCACCTTGCTGAAGGTGTTTATCAGCTGTAGGAATTCGCTGGTAGGTTTTTGGCAGTCACCCAGGTATACTCTCATTATCATGTGCAAATAGAGATACCTTGACATCTCCCTTTCTTCTTTGTATTCCCTTGATCTCCTTTAATTGTCTTATTGCTCTAGCAAAGACTTCTAGAACTATGTTGACTAGATATAGACAGAGCAGGCAGCCTTTACTTGTCCCTGAATACAGTGGGATTGCTTTAATTTTCTCTATTTAGTTTGATATTGGCTATAGGCTTGATGTATTTTGCCTTTACTATATTAAGATATGTGCCTTGTATCCCTGACCTCTCCAATACTTTAAGCATGAATGGATGTTGGATTTTGCCCAGTGTTTTTTCAGCATCTAAGGAGATCATCATATGTTTTTTTTTTTTCCTTTCATTTTTTCAGTATACTGGATCACCTTGATGGATTTCCATTATTTGAAATATCCTTGCATACCAGGGATGAAGCCTATTTAGTCATATGGAAGATATTATTGAGGTGGACTTGTATTTGGTCAAAGACATAAAGTGCATTTGGATGACACAAACCAAGCAAGTCAAAGGCTTGTATGAAAAAAATTTCAAGTCTCTGAAGAAAGAATTAGAAGAAGGTATCAGAAGATGGAAAGATCTCCCATGCTCATGGCTTGGCAGGCTTAACATTGTAAAAATGGCCATCTTATCAAAACCAATTTACAGATTCAAAGCAATTCGCATCAAATTACCAACATGATTTTTTTACAATCTTTAAAGAAAAATTCTCAACTTCTTATGGAAAAACAAAAAACCCAGAATTGGTAAAACCATCCTTTACAATAAAAAATCTTCTGAAGGTGTCTCCATCCCTGATCTCAAGCTGTGTTATAGAGCAACAGTAATAAAAACTGCATGGTACTGACATAGAAAAAGAATGGTAAATCAGTAGAACCAAAGGGAAGCACCAAAAATAAACTTAAACACTTATGGACACTTAAGTTTCAACAAAGATTCCAAAACCATATAATTAAAAAAGATAACATCTTCAACAAATGGCTTTGGTCTAACTGAATATCTACATGTAAAAAAAAATGCAAATAGATCCCTACTTATCACCCTACACAAAACCTAAGTCCAAGTGGATCAAAGACCTCAATATAAAACCAGACACGAGATTCCAAGATGGCAGCGAGCAGAGAGCACCATTTTGGAGAGGCAGAAGACACGAATCTCCGGAATTGGTGAGTGGAGTCAATCAAAGCTAGAATTTGGACTGTGGGGCTTTCTAAAGGAGAAGGGCCACCACAGAAACGTGGAGTGCTAGTAGATTTAGATCGGGCACAGACTTCTCCGGGAAGGAAATGGGGCGCCTCCCTTGCCCCGGCCTCCCCCGGGGAAACCCGCCCACAGCACCAGGCAGCTGAGCACAAAGCTCACATCCAGGAGATCAAGGCAGCAGAGACAGTGCTCCGGGCCCCTTACAACAGCAGTCTGCTGTAACCACCCAATGAACACCCAACCCCTCCTGGGACACTTCCCACTCAGGGCCCTCCCCCATCCCGCTGACTTGATCCCACGGCTTAGAAGGCAGCAGGAAGTGCAGCGGACCTCAGCCCCAAGCGGCCAGAGCGCAATAACCCTAGAAACCTCCTCACAGGAGGAGCGCAGGCCCAATCACAGAGCTCCAACCACTGAGTGCTAACCACAGAGACTCAGATCCACAATACAATTCTTCCTGGATACCAAAGCCGCAAAACTCAGTGCCTGGGACCCCAGACGGGTGGAGGCAGGAAGGCAGGGCTCCAGACCCCGCAGCCATAGCGGAGAGCAGTAACGACCTGCTGAATGCCACCACTCAGAGGAGAACACACCCCACCTAGGGCCCTCTCACCGAGCTCTTGACCCATGGAACACACTCCCCACTACCACCACCACCCGGCTCTGCAGGAGTGCATGCACCGCTGAAACTCTATACCGCCAGAGCGCACACCCAATACAGTGCTAGCCATAGAGACTGAGACCCACAGTAAAACCTGTCCCAGATCTCAAGCCTGCAAGTGGCAGCACTGACTACACAGGGCTGCCCAGCCAGTGACTGTATGGGCCATCCAAACCCTCAGTGGCAGAAAAACAGCTGAATAGACACTAAAGACCAGCAGACTGGTAAAATCAATACACGCACGCATTCTTCAACAGCGCTTGCGATCCCTTAGCGCCTGCAACAACTTCAGTGCCAGCAAAGCACCCCTCTCATACACTGAAGGCCTCTTCATTCACCAACACCCTGTCCCTTAGGACACACCACAAGCACACGCTCAATCACACGCTACCCTGCATTTGCCTTTCTGCGCCTGTGAACTTTCCTTCTACAGGTATAGCTGAATAACCAACGCACACACTGAAACCACTAGACCTCACTAGACCTTCATTCTCCTGAAGAATTCTCCAGATACCAGAGAAAAACCAGTCTGACCTGCAGAATCCAGGAACAGACAGTGAACACGACAGATAACCAAATGGCCAGAGGTCGGCGAAAGAACACAACCAATGCAAATATCATGGCTTCACCGGCAACCTCCAAAATTATTGGACACTCCAACTCAGCAGAAACAGAAAAAGAAAATGATTTTAAAGCTATGATTATCCAGTTATTTGAGACACATAAAGAGGAAACCAAAAAATCTCTCAGAGAAATAGTCATAGAGATTCAAACAGTTAAAGAGGATACAAAAAAATCCCTTAAGGATTTGGCCTCCCACATAGAAACAAAGACAAACGAAGTGAATGAAGAAGCTCTTAAAGAAACACATGCAAATATAGCCAAACAATTGGAGGCAGAAACAGAGGCACTAAGAGAGGAAACAAACAAAAAAATAGAGTCCATCTTGGAGACACAGGAATCCACACTCAAACAGATGAAGGAAATGTTGCAAGACATGAAAAAAGAATTAGAATCAATAAAGAAAACATAAACTGAGAAAATCCTGGAACTGAAGAACTTAGAGAAAAGAGAAGGAATCTCAAAGGTAAGCATCACTAATAGAATTCAAGAGATGGAAGAGAGAATCTCCAGTGCTGAAGATACACTCACAGAAATTGATACTTCTCTCCATCAATGTAATCCACCACATAAACAAACTGAAGGAGAAAAACCACATGATCATCTCCTTGGATGCCGAAAAAGCATTTGACAAAGTCCAACACCCATTCATGTTTAAAGTATTGGAGAAATCAGGGATACAAGGCACATACTTAAACATAGTAAAGGCAATATACAGCAAGCCTACAGCCAACGTCAAACTCAATGGAGAGAAACTTAAATCAATCCCACTGAAATCAGGGACAAGACAAGGCTGCCCACTCTCTCCATATCTATTCAACATAGTACTTGAAGTCTTAGCCAGAGCAATAAGACAAATAAAGGAGATCAAGGGGATACAAATCAGAAAGGAAGAGGTCAAAGTGTCACTATTCGCAGATGATATGATAGTATACATGAGTGACCCCAAAAATTCAACCAGAGAACTCCTTCAGCTGATAAACACCTTTAGCAAAGTGGCTGGATACAAAATCAACTCAAAAATATCAGAAGCCCTCCTGTATACCAAAGACAAAAGGGCTGAGAAAGAAATTAGGGAAACAACACCCTTCACAATAGCCACTAATAACATAAAGTACCTTGGGGTGACACTAACCAAGCAAATGAAAGACCTGTTTGAGAAAAACTTCAAGTCTCTGAAGAAAAGAAATTGAAGAAGATATCAGAAGATGGAAAGATCTCCCATGCTCATGGATTGGTAGGATTAACATTGTGAAAATGGCCATCCTTTCAAAAGCAATCTACAGATTCAATGCAATTCCCATCAAAATACCAACTCAATTTTTTTCAGAACTTGAAAAAAAGATTCTCAGCTTCATATGGAGAAACAAAAAGCCTAGAATCTCCAAAACAACCCTATACAACAACATATCATCTGGAGGTATCGCCATTCCCGATCTCATGCTATACTACAGAGCAATAGTAATAAAAACTGCATGGTATTGGCATAGAAACAGAAAGGAGGATCAATGGAACCGAATTGAAGACCCAGAAATAAACCCACGTACCTATGAATACTCAATTTTTGACAAAGCAGCCAAAACCATTCAATGGAAAAAAGATAGCATCTTCAACAGATGGTGCTGGTCTAATTGGATGTCTACATGCAGAAAAATGAAAATAGATCCACATTTATCACCCTGCACAAAACTAAAGTCCAAGTGGATCAAAGACCTCAACATAAAACCAGATACACTAAATCTGTTAGAAGAAAAAGTAGGGAACAGCCTCGAACTCATTGGCACAGGAGACAACTTCCTGAACAGAACTCCAACAGCACAGGCTTTAAGAGCAACAATCAATAAATGGGACCTCATGAAACTGAAAAGCTTCTGTAAAGCAAAGGACACCGTCATCAAAACAAAATGACTGCCTACAGATTGGGAAAGAATCTTCACCAACCCTCTATCTGACAGAGGACTAATATCCAGTATATATAAAGAACTAAAGAAGCTGAAAAGCAGCAAAACAAGTAATCCACTTAAAAAATGGGTAACGGAGCTAAACAGAGAATTCTCTGTAGAGGAATATAGAATGGCAGAGAGACATTTAAAGAAAATGCTCAACCTCATTAGCCATTAGGGAAATGCAAATCAAAACGACCCTAAGATTTCACCTTACACCCATCAGAATGGCCAAGATGAAAACCACAAATGACAACACATGTTGGAGAGGTTGTGGAGAAAGAGGAACCCTCCTCCATTGCTGGTGGGAATGTAATCTGGTACAACCACTTTGGAAGTCAATATGGCGCTTTCTCAGACAATTAGGAATAGCGCTTCCTCAAGACCCAGCTATACCACAGTTAGGCATATACCCAAAATTTGCTCAAGTACACAATAAGGACATTTGCTCAACCATGTTTGTAGCAGCTTTATTTGTAATAGCCAGAACCTGGAAACAACCCATATGTCCATCAACAGAGGAATGGATACAGAAATTGTGTATTTCTACACAATGGAATACTACTCAGCAATCAAAAAGGAGGAAATCATGAAATTTGCAGGCAAATGGTTGGATCCAGAAAAGATCATTCTGAGTGAAGTATCCCAGAAGGAGAAAGACAAACATGGAATATACTCACTTATATAGACCTAAAAGATAGGATAAACAAAATGAAATCTATACACCTAAAGAAGATAATCAAGAAAGCAGACATGGGGTATGAGGATCTATCCTCATTTAGAAAGACAAATGGGATATGCATTGAATGTATGACAGGAGTCTACTGCAGAAAGCATCTGAAAGACTCTACCTAGCAGTGCTCCAAAATAGATACTAAGACTCACAACCAAACCTTCGGCAGAGTGCAGGGAATCATATGAAAGAAGGGGAGTTTGAAGTGGAAAGGATAGGAGCTCCACAAGGACCAAATGTATCTGGGCACAGGGTCTTTTCTGAGATGGACACTCAACAACAAAGATCATGAGAGGATAAAACCTAGAACCTCTGCTCGGATGGGACCCGTGATAGCTCAGTAATCAATTGGTTTCCCATAGTAAGGGGAACAAGGACTATTTCTAACATGAACTCAATGACTGGCTCTTTGACCTCCCCACCTCCCAAGGGAGGAGCAGTACTGTTAGGCCACAGAAGAGGACTTTGCAGCCAGTCCTGAAAATACCTGACAAAAGGGAGTCATATGAAAGGGGAGGAGGTCCTACCCTATCAGTGGACTTGGAAAGGGGCAGGGAGGAGATAAGGGAGGAAGGGTGGGATTTGGGAGGGAATGAGGGATACAGCTGGGATACAGAATTAACAAAATGTAACTAATGAGAAAAATAAAATTATGGAAAAAAAAGAATAAAAAAAATTAAAAACAACAACAACAACAACAACAACAACAAAAAACAGACACATTAAATTGGGTAGAAGAAAAAGTGGGGAAGAGCCTTGAAATCATTGGCACAGGAAACAAGCTCCTGAATAAAACACCTAAAACATAGGATATAAGACCAACAATGAGTAAATGGGACCTCATGGAACTGAAGAGCTTCTGGAAAATCCTTCAGTCTTAAAGAGTTCTATACTTCATCAACTTGATTATAGTTTTATTATATATTTATTTATTATGATTTGTTCATTTTTATCTCCTTTGCTGCCATCAAAGAAAGCAAAGACTGTCATCAAAACAAAAGGAATGCCTACAGATTTTGAGAGAATCTCCACCAATCTTCTATGTGACAAAGGACTTTTATCCAGTATATATAAAGAATTAAAGAAGTTGATTAGCAACAAATAAAGTATTCCAATTTAAAAAGGGGAACAGAGCTAAACAGAGAATTCTCTATGGAGGAATATTGTATGGCAGTGAAACATTTAGAGATGTGCTCAATGTCATTAGCCACCAGGAAAATGAAAATAAAAATGGCCCAGAAATTTGCACACATCAAAATGGCCAAGTTCAAAAACTCAAGTGACAACACATGCTGGATTGTGGTCAAAGGGGAACAGTCCTCATTGCCAGGGGAAATTTAAACTTGTATAACCACTCTGGAAATCAATCTAATGCTTGGAAAAGTGCTTTCTCAAGATTCAGATATCCACCTCTAGTCATATATCCTAAAGAGGCTCAAGTACACAATAAGGACATTTGCTCAACCATGTGTGTAAAAGCCAGAATTTGATTAATTACAGTTGTGGGATCAAAGGGAACACAAAGGAAGGTAGGTCAGCAGTGGCTAGCTCCTGAGGAAACTTCTAAAATGGGAGATATGAAAGTTGGAATGGTGAAGGAGTGTAGACACTGGACAGGCAGCTCTATGCTGAGTTTCTAATGGAAGCATGGAAAGCACCAGCTGGAGAGTCTGTACCTATGTGTCAGCATGATTTATTCATGTCTTTATTTTCTAAAAATCTTCACTTGGCTGTATGGAACCTATGAGTGGAATCTGAAACTCTCCTGACTATAGTTAGGTATTGTTTGTTATTCTGTCTTTGTTCAAACTTAGTGTAATGCTTTTATTTCTTTATATAAAAATACATTTTTGGCTACCTTGATTAGATAGAAGAAAGTGTTATTGGAGTCAGAGCCTCACTGTGTATTCCTTTGCATTGTAGGCAGCTCTAAAAAGAACAACAAAGATGCTAAGTGTTTCCTCAACAAAGGCGAGTACCAACAGGCATGAGATGATTCACCCTTGGAATCAAGGATGGGTGCTAAGTAGAAAAATAACTTGCGGTTTTCTTTGTAACTTGCATCTTCTCTAATATCAGCAGGCAAGGCCATCCATCATCGAGGGATAAAGTACATTATGTACCTTGCTCAAGCTGGCAGAGTTAATGAAAGGATGAACAGGGATTTGAACTTAACTCTGACCAAATGAAGGGCATCTTTTCTTCATGTCTCTTTGTTCAGCTTTTTTGTTGTTCAGAGAAAATGAAAAATGGGGAAAAAAAGACAAAAGCCAAAATACAAAATGTACCCACCTTGCTACTTAATATAGCTCTTATAATACTTCTTACTAATTTCTTTCTGTGTTTCTGTCTTTGGTATAGAGAAATGTTGCTGATCTTTGCATGTAAATTTTGTACTCTGAACTCAATGGCAGGGTCTTTGACCTCCCCACCCCCCAAGGGAGGAGCAGTCCTGCTATGCCACAGAGGAGGACTTTGCAGACAGTCATAAAGATACCTGATAAAACAGGGTCAGATGAAAGGGGAGGAGGTCCTCCTCTATCAGTGGACTTGGAAAGGGGCAGGGAGGAGATGAAGGGGGTAGAGTGGGGATGGGAGGGAATGAGAGAGTGGGATACAGCTGGGATACAGAGTTAATAAAATGTAAATAGTAATAATAATAATAATAATAATAATAATAATAATATTAATAATAAAATGGTACTCTGAAAAAAAAGCCAGAATTTGAAAAAAAAAAAAAAAAAAAACAGGATGCCCCCTCAACTGAAGAATGGATACAGAACTACTTCTGGAACATCTAAGCAATGGAATAATACTCAGCAATGAAAAACAAGAAAATCATGAAATTTGCAGGTAAATGGTGGGAACTGGAAACTATCATCCTGAGTGAGCAATTCCAGAAGTTGAAAGACACATATGTAATGGACTCACTAATGCAGACATAAAATATAGGATAAAGCTACTCAAATATATACACTGAAAGAAACTAATGATAAGAGAGGACTCTAGCTAAAATGCTCAGTCTCCATTCTAAAAGGCAAACATGATAGACATCAGAAGAAGGAGAAAATAGGGAACAATTAAGAGCCTGCCACAGGGGACCTCTGAAAGGCTCTGCCTTGCAGACTATCAAAGCAGAGGCTGACACTTATGGCCAACTGTTGGGTAGAGTGCATGGAATCTAATGAAAGAAGTAGGAAGTAATAAGATCTGAAGAGGACAGGAACTCCACAAGGAGAGCAACAGAACCAAAAAATCTGAGCACAGGGGTCTTTCCTGAGACTCTTACACCAACCAAGTACCATGCATGTTGATAACCTAGAACACTTGCACAGGTGTTGCCCATGGATATTCAGTGTCTAAGGAGCTTCCAAAATAATGGAAACAGGGACTGTCTATGACATGAACTGATTGTCTTGCTGTTGGTCAACTCACCCTAATAGGGGAGCAGGCTTACCAGTTCACAGAGAAAGACAATGCAGCCACATGATGAAATCTGATAGCCTAGGATCAAAAGGAAAGAGAGGAAGATCTCCACTATCAGTGTACTTGTGGAAGGGCATGCTTGGAGAAGAGGGAGGAAAGATTGAAAGGAGGAAATGAAAGGAGTAACTATGAGGAAACAAATTTTCCTCAATGTCCAGTATCTCTGATCCTGTTAACATTTTTTTTTGTGAAACCCAACAAGCCTTTATCTCATCCCTTTATCCAGATCCCACACCTTTACTCCTGTTTACCTCTGTGACAATATGAATTACAAAATGAAACGTTAATATTATTTAACTGGACAGTTTCCTAATGTGGGATTCAGGGGAATGTCCTGAATGACAAGGTAGTCTCATAATGTGGTCTTGGATCTGAAATTTGAACTGAGCAGTTATTCATGCACTCACTAAATGTACCTTCACATTCTTGTTGACATAATAGGCTGGCATGGTCTAGGTGTTCTGGAGGTAGCGCACCTTTAAAAGCAGTGAAAAGACAAGGACTGGGACTGGTTTGGGTGAAACAGTGAAAGATATGTTTATGTGAAAGGGGAACTGAGGGGCAATAAACTCTTTGACAGCTTGTGTTGTCACACACTAGTGTTGGCAAACCTCTATGAGGAAGGTTGCCTTGGCTGACATGGTTGGATTGGCAGCTGGGACCTACTCAGTGGAAAGTAAGCAATCCTTCTTGTCCTGGGGTTAACAACTAAAACTGGTGATTTAGAACTGAGAAATGGTTCCCTGTTATATGCTGAGGACACAGGAGCAAAAGTGTTCCTTGATGTTGTCCTCTAGACAAGCCATCTAAATATAGTGTTAATACCAGAACTGCTTTTTCAGAAGTGCCACATGAGTTCAAGGGAGTCTAAAGTATCTAGATAACCAATAGTTTATGGATAGGATTCTCTGCTGCGTAATTAGTTCCTGGAAAGCATTCCTTACACAGTCAAATTCTGCCATCCTTTGGCGGGATATTTTCTCCATGTTAAAAGTCATTGTAAAAGTGGTCAATGTATTATTTTTATTGATGATGTGGGAATTTCCTATACTATATATTATTATGCTTTTCCAATGCTCCCATTATTTTTAAATACACCAATGCAAGTATGTATTATTCATATACTCATTGGAACATGATCAGAATCTCAGTGCCAACTCTTTTAAAGAAAACTGAGTTCATCCTTACCACACTCTGACACCAACCCCAAGAAGAAGCCATCAGTCCTGAAGAGATTTATACTTCACCACTTTCATAACAGTTTTTTTAATGTATTTCTATATTACGATTTTTAAATTTTGTATCCCCTCCACAGCCCCCTCCCTCTTCTCCTTCCAGTCCCACCCACAATCCCTCTTTTACCTCCATGCCTTCTCTCTAGTTCCCTGATAGGGGAGGCCCTCCTCTACCTTCAAACTACCCTATTTTATCAGGTCTCAACAAGGATGGCTGCATCTTCTTCTATTGCCTGATTCTCAGGGCATTGTTCTCCTTGTGTCCTCAGTTGCCTCTAACTATGACACTCTTCCTGCCTCCTTTCCTCCAGGCTTCCCAGAGTCTGAGGGGGGGAGAAATTCATAGGGAAATCCCATTTAGATATGGGTGTTGCAAAGTCTCTCTCTGCCTAATATTGGACTATGAGTCTCTGTATGCAATCACATTTCATGCAGAATGAGGAGTCACTTTGGATGCAAGAACATGACTCTGATCTATCATTTGAGGGCAGAGAGCAACATATTTTAAACTAATAACCTGGGTTGCTTTAAAATTTCTGTAGGGTGCCCTGGCACCTACTCAATTAATCACCCAATCACCCTAGTGTCGGTTTGGTCACAATTAGATGCCTTATAGGAACTTTAACACCCACTATTAGGAGACCTCCTAAAGTGAATACATACCATATTTGTCTTTCTGCATTTTAGTTACTTCACATTGGAAGATTCTATGCATTTACCTGGTTCCATGCATTTACCTGAAAATATCTTGTCATTTTCTTAGATGAATAATACTCCCTATGGAAATATTCCTCATTTTCTCCAAAGGAGATTGTGAGTCCTCTTCTTTAGTCCTTAGAATTTGCTAGGACTTTAATCATTGTATTGAATGAGAAACTATCAGGATAACTATGTTCTTTTAGCCTAGAAGTCCCTCAATCTTTTTCTACTACCTGGTGATTTTAATGTCAATGTCCTCTTGAAGCTCTTCTATTTACATGTTGATTGAGTCCCCAGTGAGAAAATGTCTGGTTAGTGTTAGGAGGTATGGCCTGGTTAGATAATATAATTCTTATTGGAGTTATATTATAGGATGGTGTGATTTGAGGTTGATATGCCAATGAAAGTGACCAGACAGAATGGGTCTCTGTCTCTCTGTTTCTGTCATTTTACATCTTTGTTTCATATGTCTAGGTGTCTCTATTCCTGAATCTGTCTTTCTAGCTCTTTCTCTCTCTGTTTCTTTCAGGCTCCCTTTCTCTGCCTTCCACTTGTTGTTCAGTAGGAAAAGCTCCCAGTTCTGCTGTAGGACTACAACAAAATGTCTGCCTGCTGATGTGGCATCATGGATAGTCTGTGTTAAAATATAAGCACGGTCCCTATTAATATCTTTGTTTAAAGATTTGCCATTTCAGGAAGTGATTCTCAGTAAGTCATTCACTGAGGACATAAATGTGCACTTAACAAATAATAATGGAATCTGTGATAATATGAAAGTCACATGTCAAGGAAAAGTGACTTTATTAATGACAACATGAAAGAAATATGTGACATATTTCTTGAACTAAGAGTCTTAGTCACAGGAACTGTTATCCCTGTGTTGTGTGCTTTCATCTACCCAAACTGAGTCATGTAGGGCTGCTCAGCCTTTCTCTCAAGCAGGCTGTTCACTTGGCCGTTTAAATAACTGGGTCCTGAAACTCTTACTGGATTTAAATTGTTTCATGACATCATTCACCTTCTCCACCAATCATTACCTAGCCATTGTGATGTAATATTAGCATGGAGATATCATAATACCATTGTAAATTCAGAATACCATTGTGAGGTCATATTACCATTGTGAAGTCATAAGAGCATTGTTTAGCCATAACACCATTGATTAGCATAACACCATTGTGATATCAAAATTCCATTGTGATGTCATACCACAAACATGTCATAATATGATTGTGCTGTCATAATTACATTGGGATGGCATGATGAATTTTGATGTCATAATGCCATTGTGATATCATTTTAGCATTGTGATGTCATCATAGCATTGTGATGTCATCATAACATTGTGATGTCATAAAAGCATTGTGTTGGAGTAATAGCATTGTAATGTAATAATAGTTTTGTGAAGTCATATTAACATTGTGAAATCATAAAACCATTTGGATGTTATAACCTTGTGATATCATAATAGCATTTGGAGGTCAAAATACCTTTGTGATGTTGTAATAGCAGTGTGAATTTGTATCATTGTGATGTCATAATATTATTTTTTGGTCATAATAGTATTGTGATGTTAAAATAGCACTGAGGTGTCATAATAGCATTGTGATATCAAAATTTCATTGTGATGTCAATCTCAATCATGTCTAAATAGAATTGTGCTTTCATGATAGCATTGGAATGTCATGATGAATTTTGATGTCATAATAACTTTTTGATGTCATAATATCATTGTAATGTCATGTAGTTGTGATGTCATGATGGCATGTCATAGCACCATTGTGATAGCATAAGAGCATTGTCATGTCATAACAACATTTTATGGTCATAATATCATTGAGATGCCATAGTACCATTGTGCCATTATATTACCATTTTGTGGTTATAATAACATTGTGATGTTATAATAGCATTGTGATGTCAAAATCCCTTTGTGATGCAGTAATAGCATTTGATTTCACATCACTGTTATGTCAAAATAGCATTGATATATCATCATTACATTGTAATATAATACCATTGTGATGTCATATTACTTTTTTGCAGTCATAAACCATTGTAATAAAATAATAGCATTGTGATGTCATAATACCACTTTGAAGTTCTAATAGTATTATGAGTTCATAACAGAATTGTGATATCATAACATTTTAATGTCATAATAACATTTTGAAATCATAACATCATTGTGATAGCATAATAGCATTGTGTTTTCATAAAACCATTTTGTGGTCATAATGGCGATTGATGTCATAATACTATTGTGATATCTTTATAGCAGTGCGATATCATAATAACATTGTGATATCAAAATTCTATCATGATGTCATACCACAATCATGTCTTTATTGCATTGTGATCTCATAACAGCATTAGAATGTCATGATGAATTTTGATGTCATAATGCCATTGTGATATCATCATACCATTGTGATAACATAACACCATTGTGCTTTCATAAAAGCATTGTGATGTCATATCAATGTGAAGTTGACAAAAACCTTTGTTTTGTCATAATAGATTTGTGATGTCATAGTAGCATTGTAATGTCATAATAGCAATTTAATTTCATAAAGAATTGTGATGTCATAGCATTGTGATATCGTAATAGAATTGTGATGTCATAGCACAATCATGTTGTAAAGCTTTTTGTTGTCATAATACCATTGGGGTACACTGATTAATTTTGATGTCTTGATGCCACTGAGAAGTCATCACAGCATTGTGATGTCATTACATTATTGTGATTTCCTATATGATTGTAAAGTCTTGCCGTTGTGAATTCATAATAGGTATTTGATGACAAAATTGAATTGTGATGTCATATGACAATCATGTCATAATGCCATTGTGATGTCATAATAGCACTATGAAGTCATAATAGCATTGGGATATCATAATACAATTGTGATGTCATATTATGATGTCATAATAGCATTTAGCTGTCATTTAGATGTCTTACCATTTTTATATCATATTGACTTTTTTAAGTCATAATAACATTGTAATGTCTTAATAACATTGTGATATAATATTACCATATTGAGGTCATAATAAAATTGTGATATCATAATATTGTGATGTAATAATAGCATTGTGATGTCATAATAACATTATGATGTTGTAATAGCTTTGTGATGTCATAACAAAATTTTGCAGTCATGATAGCATTGTGAGTCATCATAGCATTGTGATGGAGTAATAAAATTGGAATGTCTTCATAGCATTGTGATGACAAAATTACATTGTGATGACATACCAAAATCATGCATTAAGAACACTGTGATAGCATAATAGCACTGTGATGTCATCCTAGCATTATGATGTCATGACGACATTATAATGTCATAATTTCATTGTGATTTCATAATAGCATTGATATGTCATACCTTTGTGTTGGCATAATAGCATTGTTCTGTCTTAATAGCATGTGATTTCATAATTCCATTGTGATGTCATATAAATATCTTATAGTTAATTGTATTGTGATATTGTTATAGAATTGTGATGTCAAAATTCCATTTTAATGTCATTCAAAAATCATGTAGCTTTGTGATATCATAACATTAGGATGTCAGCATAGCATTAAGATAGATGTAATACCTTTACCGGATTCCTCCAAGACGTACTAAGCAAGTCCTAAATATTTCCTCCTTCACATATATGTCTGTCAAGTATTCTGAGCCAGAAGGCTGAAGATGGTGCTCCAATGTTACAGATAGTTATGGGTGACTGTTCAGGTAACAATTTTTTTTGTCAATTTTTTTTGGAAGCTGCTATCATGCAACTTACTATTTACTCACTTTACTTAGTTTACTTCCTATTTACGCTAGTAACTAATTTCATTTCTTCTCAAGTTTCTGATGGGGTTGAATACCAAATAGTTATAGTGCCACAAGAAAGCTTAAGTTGTTTAGAAGTTAAGAAATGTTTTCATATAGGTAATACCAAGGAGTATAAAAGCCAATTTAGGTATAGAACTCTAAACTTTTCAAAATAGGATAATTTGATACTGTCGCCTAATTTGCTAAATACACATGGACTGGACATTGAACATGTAGATTTTACCTAACAGTTTTAATAATTTCATAATTATAAAACAATTATAATTGTATTGAAATTAAAGGAGTCTTTTATTGGATTTAAAGGGGGAAAGGTTGGTAAAATGTACTTTTAAAATATATACAGCTTAGGCTTGTTCATTCAAATGCTGATTTCTACCCCTGACTATTTGGTTTCAATCTGGATATTGCATTTAATACCTATTTTATGCATCCTGACTCAAGGCCAATATAAAGCAACTAGCCACAATGTAAAGCAAGGAGAGGGGAGGAGCCAGAATACAGGAAATGAATGGGAGAAAAAAAAGGGGGGAGGGCAGAGAGGGGAGAGATAAGCTGTGTGAGGAACTAGGAAATATGTGGAGAATGAACCAGAATTAAGATTTCACAAAAACGTAAGTGAAATGGATAAAATTTAAATGTTAGGAAACTATAAGGTTTTGGAGGTTTAGGAGGGAGTAACTATTGGCCAGCATTGTGTTCTAGGTTAACTAAATAAAACCAGAATCTGTGTGGTGATTTGGTTACACAGCTCCCTACTTTGACAGCAGGTTTTCCAGATGATGTATCAAATGTAAATATTAATCGAAACATACAACAGAGGCGTCTTACCATTGTGATATCATACTAGCATTGTTATGCCATAATACCATTGTGATGTCATAATGCCATTTTGAAGTCATAATAGCACTGAGTACATGGAATCTAATGAAAGAAGTGGGAAATAGTAAGATCTGGGGAGGACAGAAGTGCCGCAAAAGGGCAACAGAAACAAAAACTCTGAGCACAGGGGTCATTTCCTGAGACTTATACTCCAACCAAGTACTACGCATAGAGATAACCTAGAACTCCTGCACTGTTATTGCCCATGGCACTTCAGTGTCCAAGTGGATTCCACAGTAATAGGAACAGGGACTGCCTCTGACATGAACTGATTGGCCTGCTCTTTGATCACATTACCCTGATGTGGGAGTAGCCTTACCAGGCCACAGAGGAGTTCTGATAGACTAGGATTTGAAGTAAGGAGAGGAAGTCCTCCCCTATCAGTGCACTTGGGGAGAGGCAAGCATGGAGAAGGACAAAGAAAGATGGGCTGGTGAGGGGAGATGGGGGGGTTATGGAGAGATACAAAGTGAATAAATTGTAATTAATAAAAATTTAAATAAAAATGTTAATATAATTCCTTTTTGATTTATATTATAGGAGGGTGTGCTTTGAGTTTGATATGGCAATGAGATTGACCAGACAGAAGAGAGTCTCTATCTCTCCATCTCTGTCAATTTATATCTCTGTTTCTGTTGGGCTTGGTCTCTATATACTTTAATCTGTTTATCTAGCCCTTTCTCTGTCTTACACTCTCTGTTTCCCTCTTTCTGTCTGCTGCTTGTGTTTCAGTATGAAAAGCATTCAGTTCTGCTGAAGGAAAACAACAAGTTGACTGCTTGCTGACTTGAAATCAGGATGCTCTCTGTAAAAATATAAACAAGGTTCCAATTACACACTTTTTGTTCAACGACTTGCCTTGGTCAAAGAGCATTTTCACAAGAAGAAATTCACTGACTGAGGGCATATCTGTGCATTTAATCAATAATAATGAAAACTGTGATAATGTGAAAGTCACCTGACATTATTAATGACCACTTGAAATATGTGACATTTTTCCTGAACTAATAGTCTTGGACACAGGAATTGTCATCTCTGGGATGTGTGCTTTCAGCTGCCCAGATTGAGGCAGGTAGGGCTTCTCAGCCTATATCTCAAGCCACGTGGCCCTTATAATACTTGGTTCATGAAACTCTTGCTGGATTTCAGCTGTTTCATGACATCATTCTCCCTCTCAGCCTGAGAGAATCCTGAGGTTTCCATGGAGATAAGTAAACAAACTTTTCCCAGTGTCCAGTGTCTTTGGTCCTGTGAGCACGGATTTTTCTTGTGAAACCGAAGAATCCTTTATCTCATCTCTTTATCCAGATCCCACACCTTTACTCCTGTTTACCTCTGTGACAATGTCAGGTTTGAAATGAACCTTCAATGTTTATTCAGTTGAACAGCTTCCTAACTAGGGAAGCTTCAAAGAATGTGAGATTAAGGGAAATGTACTGAATGACATGGTGGTTTGCTACTGTTGTCTTGGTTCTGAAATTTCCTAGGTTGTGACTTCGAACTGAGCAGTTACTAGCATACTCACTAAATGTACCTTCACATTTTTATTGATATAATAGGCAAACCACCCCTAGCACTACTTAGGGTACTGAGTTTTTAAGAATAGGGAAAAAAGAAGTGAACCTGACAATTCCTATGAATGGTTTGGCTGAAAGTGATAAAGATCAGTGAGTGTAAAGGGAGAATTGAGGGCAAGCTATTTCTTGACAGCTGGTGCTGTTAAATACTAGTGATGCCAACCCTCTATTAGTATGGTTGTCTTGGCTGACCTGGCTTTATGGACAGTTGTGTTCTAACAGTGGTCAGTGAAGAACCCTCTTGGTACTGGGTTTTACAGTTAAAACAGAGCCTTCAGGATAGAGAAATGGTTCCATGTTTTAGATCTAGGACACAAGAGCACCTATGTCCTCCAGAAAAACTCTCTCAATGTAGAATTAGTGCCAAGACTGATTGTTCAGAGGTGCCAATGAGCTTTGGGGTCTGAGGTACCAATGTAACAACTAGTTTATGGTTAGGATTCCCTGCTACATAATGAGTTCCTAGAAAGCATGCCTTACAAAGTCAAACTCTGCCCTCCTTTCGCGGAAAATTTTCTCCATGTTAAAAGTCAGTATAAAAGTTGTCAACATAATCTTTTTATTGATTATGTGGGCCTTTCATATAACATACATTATACTCTCTTTCCATTGTTCCCAGGTTCAAATTCTTACCCATGTGTCACACTATTTTTGTCCCATCCATTAAAATACATCAAGTGAGGTATATATTTTTGATATACTCATTGAAACATGATCAGAGTCTCAGTGCCAATTCCCTTAAAGAAAACTGAGTTTATCCTTGCCACACCCTGCCACCACTCCCAAGAAGAAGCCACCAATACTAAAGAGCTCGATACTTCCATCACCTTGATCACAGTTTTTCTTATGAATTTATTTATTACGATTTGTTCACAGTTTATGCAGATTGCTGCTACCTCCCTCTTCTCCTTCCAGTCCCACACACCCTCCTTCTTCTACCTCTATACCCTTTCTCTATTTCCCTGATAGGGGAGGTTGTCCTTCACCTTCTCTCTGACCCTATTTTAACAGATCTCATCAAGGCTAGCTGCATCACCTTCCTCTGCAGCATGATTCTCAGGGCATTGTTATCCTTGTGTCCTCAATTGCCAATACTTATGAAATTCTTCTTACATTCTCTCCTTTAGGCCCCTCAGAGCTCTGAGGAGACGGAGAATATTATAGGTAAATTCCATTTACAGCTGGCTGTTTTAAGGTCTCTTTTGTGCATAATATTGGACTGTGGGTTTCTGTATGCAATCCAATTTGACGCAGAAGGAAGCGTCTCTGTAGATAGAAGAACACCGCAATGATCAATCAATTGAGGGCAGAGAGCAGCATATTTAATTTAATTTAATTTTATTTTATTTTTTATTTTTATTTTTCTCATTAGTTACATTTTGTTAATTCTGTATCCCAGCTGTATCTCTCATTCCCTCCCAAATCCCACCCTCCCTCCCTCATCTCCTCCCTGCCCCTTTCCAAGTCCACTGATAGGGGAGGACCTCCTCCCCTTTCATATGACTCCCTTTTGTCAGGTATTTTCAGGACTGGCTGCAAAGTCCTCCTCTGTGGCCTAACAGGACTGCTCCTCCCTTGGGAGGTGGGGAGATCAAAGAGCCAGTCATTGAGTTCCTGTTAGAAATAGTCCTTGTTCCTCTTACTATGGGAAACCAATTGATTACTGAGCTATCACGGGTCACCTCCAAGCAGAGGTTCTAGGTTTTATCCTCTCATGGTCTTTGTTGTTGAGTGTCCATCTCAGAAAAGACCCTGTGCCCAGATATGCTTGGTCCTTGTGGAGCTCCTATCCTTTCCACATCAAACTCCTCTTCTATCATATGATTCCCTGCACTCTGCTGAAGGTTTGGTTATGAGTCTTAGTATCTACTTTGGAGCACTGCTAGGTAGAGACTTTCAGATGCTTTCTGCAGTAGACTCCTGTCATACATTCAATGCATATCCCATTTGTCTTTCTAAATGAGGATAGATCATCATACCCAGTCTCCGATTTCTTGATCATCTTCTTTAGGTGTATAGATTTCATTATGTTTATCATATCTTTTAGGTCTATATAAGCGAGTATATTCCATGTTTGTCTTTCTCCTTCTGGGATACTTCACTCACAATGATCTTTTCTAGATCCCACCATTTGCCTGCAAATTTCATGATTTCCTCCTTTTTGATTGCTGAGTAGTATTCCATTGTGTAAAAATAACACAATTTCTGTATCCATTCCTTTGTTGATGGACATCTGGGTGGATTCCAGGTTCTGGCTATTACAAATAAAGCTGCTACAAACATGGTTGAGCAAATGTTCTTATTGTGTACTTGAGCAAATTTTGGGTATATGCCTAGCAGTGTTATAGCTGGGTCTTGAGGAAACGCTATTCCTAATTGTCTGAGAAAGTGCCAGATTGACTTCCAAAGTAGTTGTACCAGTTTACATTCCCACCAGCAATGGAGGAGGGTTCTCCACAACCTCTCCAGCATGTGTTGTCATTTGAGTTTTTCATCTTGGCCATTCTGATGGGTGTAAGGTGAAATCTCAGGGTCGTTTTCATTTGCATTTCCCTAATGGCTAATGAGGTTGAGCATTTCTTTAAGTGTTTCTCTGCCATTCTATATTCCTCTACAGAGAATTCTCTGTTTAGCTCCATTCCCCATTTTTTAATTGGTTTGTTGCTTTTCAGCTTCTTTCGTTCTTTATATATACTGGATATTAGCCCTCTGTCAGATAAAGGGTTGGTGAAGATTCTCTTCCAATCTGTAGGCAATCGCTTTGTTTTGATGATGGTGTCCTTTGCTTTACAGAAGCTTTTCAGTTTCATGAGGTCCCATTTATTGATTGTTGTGAGAGGGCCCTAGGTGGGGTGTGTTCTCCTCTGAGTGGTGGCATTCAGCAGGTTTCAGCAGGTTGTTACTGCTCTCTGCTGTGGCAGCAGGGTCTGGAGCGCTGCCTATGCCTATTGGATCCAGACACTGAGCTTTGCGGCTTTGGTATCCAGGAAGAATTGTACTGTGGATCTGTGGTTAGCGCTCAGTGGTTGGAGCTCTGTGATTGGGCCTGTGCTCCTCCTGTGAGGAGGTTTCTGGGGTTATTGCGCTCTGGCTGCTAGGGATGTGAGCTCTGCTGCACTTCATGCTACTGTCTAGCCTCGGGATTGCGTCAGCGGGATGGGGGAGGGGATGCTCCGAGGGTCCGGAGGGCCCTGAGTGTCCTGAGTTGGGCTGGGTGGGACTTGTGTCCAAGGAGGGGACAGGTGTTCAACAGGTGGTTATAGCAGACCGCTGCTGTAAGGGGCCTGGAGCACTGTCTCTGCTGCCTTGATCTGGATGTGAGCTTTGCACTCAGCTGCCTGGTGCTGTGTGCAGGTTTCCCGAGGGAGGCCTGGACAAGGGAAACACCCTATTTCCTTCCTGGACCTGAT
The DNA here is from genome assembly GCF_030254825.1 of Meriones unguiculatus. Lineage (NCBI taxonomy): Eukaryota > Metazoa > Chordata > Mammalia > Rodentia > Muridae > Meriones > Meriones unguiculatus. The sequence continues at coordinate 15,374,043 of NW_026843710.1, read as the reverse complement.
CTAAATCTACAAGCACTCCACACTTTTGTGGTGGCCTCTCTCTTTTAGAAAGCCCAAAAGTCCAAATTCTAGCCAATTAAGGAGATTCATGTCTCTGTCTCTCCAAAACGGTCTGCTCTGCTCGCTGCCATCTTGGAGTCCATGGGCAGCATATTTTAAAAACAGCAGCCTGGGTTGCTTGAAAATTTTCATAGGATGCCCTGGCCCTTACAGCTCAATTCACTGCCACCCAGACCCCTAGCAGAAAACTACTTTGGTCACAATTAGAAGGCCTATTGGAACTTTTTCCAAAACTGTTAGGAATCTTCTTAATAAGTGAATACATATCATATTTGTATTATTGCATTTTAGTTACTTTACCCAGTATGATTATTCCTGGTTCCATCCATTTGCCCGAAAATATCATGAGGTCATGTTTTCAGGAGAATAATACTCCATTATGGAAATATTCCACATTTTCCCCAAAGGATATTGTCAGTCCTGTTCTTTAGAACTTGGAATTTGCTCAGACATTAATCATTGTATTGAATAACAAACTATCAGGATAACTATGATCATTTAGCCTAGAATTCCTTCCATCTTCTTCCATTTCCTGGTGATGTGAATTAAAATGTCCCCTTGAAGTTCATCTGATGATGAGCTTCATCTGATGATGAGTCCCAGAAGGAAATGTCTGGCAAGGGTTAGGAAGTATGGCCTTGTTAGATAATATAATTCCTATTGGAGTTATATTGTAGGAGGGTGTGCTTTGAAGGTGATATGCCAATGAAAGTGACCAGACAGAATGGGTCTCTGTCACTTTATATCTTTGTTTCTATAGGCATTGGTCTCTCTATTTCTGAATGTGTCTCTCTAGTTCTTTCTCTCTCTTTCTCTCTGAGTCTCCCTCTCTCTGCCTGCTGCTTGTCATTCAATATGAAAAGCTCTCATTTCTGCTGAAGGATTACCACAAGTTGTCTGCTTGCTGGTGTGACATCATGGGTAGTCTCTTAAAATATAAGCATGATCCCAATTAAACGCTTTTTGTTCAAAAAGCTTCCTTGGTTAGGGAGTGTTTTCCCAGTAAGTATTTCACTGACTGAGAACATATCTCTGCAGTTAATATGTAATATTGGCATCTGTGATAATATGAAAGTCACATGTTAGGGACATGGGACTTTATTAATGACCTCTTGAAAGAAATACGTGACAGATTAACTGAAGTAAGAGTATTGGACACAGGAACTGTCATCTCTTTTTTGTGTGCATTCAGCTGCCAAGATTGAAGCATGTAAGCAGCTCAGCCTTTCTTTCAAGGAGGCTGTCCACTTGGTGCTTTTAATAACTGGATCCTGAAACTCTTAGTGGCTTTCATTTTTTTCATATTATTCCCCCTCTCATCCAATCAGCATCTAACCATTCTGATATCATAATAGCACTGAGATAACATGATGAATTTTCATGTCATGATGCCATTGTGATGCCATAATTGTATCGTAATGGCATCATAGCATTCATTGCATGTTGAAATATCATTGTGAAGTCTTAGAGTTGTGAAGTCATAATAGATTTTGATTTCATAATTCTATTCTGTTGTCATAACATGATGTCAATCATGTCAATCATGTTGAAATACCTTTTCAAACTCATAATAGCATTGTGATGTCATAATAATATTGTGAAATCATGATACTGTTGGGATGTTATAATATTGTAATGTCATAATAGAATTATGATGTCAAAATACCTTTGTGATGTCATAATAGCATTGTGATTTCATATCATTGTGATATCATGATAGTATTGTCATGTCTTAATAGCATGAGATATCACAATACCATTGTAAATTTATCATAGAATTGAGATGTTTTAATATCATTGAAAATTCATACTGTTGTGAAGTCAGAATAGCAGTGAAATTTTATAATTCCATTGTGATATCATAACACAATCATATTGTAAGAGCATTGTGATGTCATCAAGCATTGCAAAATCATAATATTGTGATGTCATAATATCATTGTGTTGTCATAATAACATTGTGAAATCGTAATACCATTATGGAATGTCATAACATTGTAATGTCATAATACTATTATGAAGCCATAATACCTTTGTGATGTTGTAATAGCATTGTGATTTCATATCATTGTAATGTCATAATAACATTGAGATATCAGAATAGCATCGTGAATCAATAATAGCATTGTGATGTCATAATTCCATTGTGATGTCATAATAACATTTTGAGGTCATAATAGTGTTGTGATGTCATACTGTTATTATGACTGTCAAATTTCCTTTGTGATGTTATAAAACAACCATGATGTAATAGTACTTTTATGTCACATCCATTGTGATGTCATGATGAATTTTAATGTCTTAATGCCACTGTCATAGCATAATTGTACTGTGATGTCATCAGAGCATTTTGAAGTCATATAGTTTTAAAATCATAATATCATTTTGATATAAAAATTCCATTGTGATGTCATAGCACAATCTTGTAATACCACTGTATTAATAGCTTGGTGATTTCATAATACCATTTTGAATTCATAATACTATTGTGATGTACACATAGCATTGTGATGTCATATCATTGTGATGTCATAATGGTCTTGTGATGCCATACCCTTGTGATGTCATCATAGCATTGTAAGGCCATAATACCATTATGATGTTCTAATATCACTGTGATGTCATAATTTTTTAATCATCATATAATTGTGAAGTCATAAAACCATTTGAAATCATAATAGCAGTGTGATATCATAATACTATTGTGATTTCATCATAACATTGTGATGTCATAATAGCATTTAGGAGTTTTATCATGGTGATTTCATGATTGCATTGATATGTCGTAAGACCTTTGTGAAGTTATCATACCTTTGTAATGTCATAATAGCATTTTGAGAACATAATAGAATTTTGATGTTGTAATACCATTGTGAAGTCATAACAACATTGTGATGTTTCAATACCATTGTGAAGTCATATAATTGTGAGGATATTATAGCATTAGAATGTCTTACCATTGTCATGTAATAATTCCATTAGATGTCATAATAGTCCTGTGATATCATAATGCCATTTTGATATAATAATAACATTGGAATGTCTTACTATTGTGATGTCATAATAGCATTGTGATGTCATAACACCATTGGGAAGTCATGACACCGTTTTTATTTCATAATACCATTGTGATATCATAAAATCAGATATACGTGATGACACCCTTGTGATGACATTATACCATTGAGATGTCATAATAAAGTTCAAATGTGATTGTATCAATAAGGTATCATAATAGCATTGTGATGTCATAACAGCATTTTGATGTTATAACACCATTATAATGTCATAATTTGATTGGGATATCATAATAGAATTTGATGTAACATTAGCCTTTTTTCTTTTACATTTTTGTTTTTTTATTCTTTATTAATTACACTTTATTAACTTTGTATCACCCCTGTGGTTCCCTCCCTCATCCCCTCCCAATATCTCTCTTTCTCCACCCTCTGCATGCATGACCCTCCCCATGTCCACTGATAGTAGAGGTCTTCTTTTCCTTCCGTCTGATCCTAGTCAATTAAGTCTCATCAGGGTTGGCTTCATTGTCTTCTTCTGTGGCCTGGTAATGCTGCTTGCACCTCAGGGGGAGATACTTAAAGAGCAGGCCAATCAGTTCATGTCAAAGAACCCACTTGGACACTGAGCTGCCATGGGCTAAATCTGTGCAGGATTCTTAGGTTATATCCATGCATGGTCCTTGGTTGGAGTATCAGTCTAAGGAAAGACCACTGTGCTCCTTTTAGAGTTCCTGTCCTCTCCAGACCTTACTGTTTCCCACTTCTTTCATAAGATTCCCTGCAGTCTGCCCAAACTTTGCCCATAAGTCTCAGCATCTGCATTGATGTTCTTCAGAGAAGAGCCTTTCAGAGGTCCTTGTGTCAGGCTCCTGATTTGTTTCCTCTTTTTGCTTTCTTCAATGTCCATATTCTTTGCCTTTCTGGATAGAGATTGAACATTTTAGCAATAGTCCTCCCTCTTGATTAGTTTCTTTAGGTGTACAGATTGTAGTAGGTTTATCCTATATTATATGTCTATATGAGTGTGTATATACCATGGGCATTCATTCAGGATGATCTTTTTAAGATCCCACCATTTACCTGGAAATTTCATGATTTCCTTGTTTTTTTTATTGCTGAGTAATATTCCATTGTGTAGATGTACCACAATTTCTGTATCCATTCCTCCACTGAGGGGAATCTGGGCTCTTAACTCATTCACACAGGAGACAACTTCCTGAATAGAACACCAATAGCACAGGCTCTAAGTTCAACAATCAATAAATGGGACTTCAAGAAACTGAAAATTCTGTAAAGCAAAGGACACTGTTGTCAGAATAAAATGACTCCCTACAGATTGGGAAAGAATCTTCACCAACCCTATATCTGACAGATGACTAATATCAAGTATATATAAAGAACTAAAGAAGTTAAACAGCAAACATGCAAGTAATCCAATGAAAAAATGGAGTACAGAGCTAAAGACAGAATTCTCAATAGAGGAATATCAAATGGCAGAGAAACACTTAAAGAAATGTTCAACATCCTTAGTCATAAGGGAAATGCAAATCAAAATGACCCTAAGATTTCACCTTACACCAATCAAAATGGCTAAGATCAAAAACTCAAGTGACAGCATATGCTGGAGAAGTTGTGGAGAAGGGGGAACCCTCCTCTATTGCTTGTGGGAATGTAAACTTGTAAAACCACTCTGGAAATCAATCTGGCACTTCCTCAGACAAATAGGAATGGTGCTTCTTCAATATCCAGCTATACCACTCCTAGGCATATACCTAAAACATTCTCAAGTACACAATAAGAAATTTGCTCAACCATGTTTGTAGGAGCCTTATATGTAATTTATAATAATAATATTTTGATGTCATAAAGCCATCGTGATATCATAATCACATTGTGATGTCAAAATACCATTGTGATGTCATAATTGCATTGAAATGTCAAACTATTTTGATGTCATAGTATCATTTTGATGCCATAATACCGTTGTGATGTCATAATATCATTTTGAAGTCATAATACCATCATGATATCATAATAAGATTATGATGTCATAATACTCTTTTGAAGTCAAAATGCCATTGTGAATTCAAAATTCTATTGTGATTACATACCAGAATCATGTTGAAAAACCATTGTAATATCATAATAGCATTATGATGTTATAATACTATTAGTGTGTCATAATACCATTGGGATATCATGACACCATTTTGATGTCATAATACCATTGTGATATCATGAGAACCCAGAGATGTCTTGAAACAATTATGATGACATAAAACCATTGAGATATCATAACAAATTTGTGATGTCATATTACATTTGTGATGTCCTAATAGATTTGTGATGACAGAATATATTCGTGCAGTCAAAATATCATTGTGAAGTCATAAAAGCATTTTATGTCATATTGCCATTGTGATGTCATAATAGTGTTGTGTTGTCATCATAGCACTGTGCTGTCATAATATCATTGTTAAGTAATTATGCCATTGGGATGTCATAATACACTGTGATGCCATATCATTGTGAAGACATGATAACATTGTGATGTCATAATAGTATCGTGATGTTATAAGAGCATTGTGATGATGTAATAGTATTTTAAGGTCATAATGCCATTGTAATGTCAAATTTCCATTGTGATGTCATATTATAATTGTGTCTAAGTACCATTATGAAGTCATAATAGCATTGTTATTTCATGAAAGCATTGGGATGTCATGACAATTTAGTGATGTCATGATAGCATTGTTATTTTTTAATACTATTGTAAAGTCATAATAGCATTGTAATGTTGTAATAGCATTGTGATGTCATAAAAATGTTGTGAAATAATAATACATTGGTTTTCATACCATTATGCTGTCGTAATAACATTGTGATGTCAAACTTCCATTGTGATGTCATAGAACAATCATATCATAATAGCATTTTGGTATCATAATGACATTGTAATGTCATAATAGCATTGGGATGTCATGACACTATTGTGATATCATCATAGCATTGTGATATCATAATTCCATTGTGATGTCATACTATCAATGTAATGTCAAAATTCCATAGTGATACCATAATAGAATTTTGAGCATATAATTCCATTGTGATGTCAAAATTCCATTGTGATGTCATAATAGCATTTTGAAGTGAAAATTCCATTGTGATGTCATAATAGCATTTTTGAAGCTATTATACTATTGTGATGCCAGCATAGCATTGGGTTAGGATTAGGGTAGGTTTAGGGTTAGGGTTAAGGTTAGGGTTAAGGGTTTGGTTTAGTGTTAGGTTAGGCCTCTTGTACCTGGGTTTTGACATTTGTTTTGGCTATCTTTTTTTTTTTTTTTTGCCCATTTTGATATGGGATAGACAGTTTTGCTTTTAAACATATGAAGTATTCTTTTTGAGTATTCAGTACTTAACTAGGCTGGTGTGTACTTTGCCAGTTGTAAGCCTTCTGTGTCTATCTTGCATTAGGCATGACCAATATCTATCCCCCTTGAAAATATCTTATGTTGAAAGGCTATGACAGCTTCCAGAGCAGTGTGACATGTTAATTTAGTCAGCATTTAAAAGTCTTTTTGACATGGCAGGAGAGCAAGTTTCATTTTTATCTCCCAGCCTAATTATAGGTCATTGACCAACAGAACATGTCTAGAAAGCCAAAATGCCCTTTTCCACCATTTCTTCGGTGGAAGTCCCACTTTCTGAAATTAACTGGGATTTTTAGAACATTGTGACATGATATCTCCTCATATAAACCTAAAACTGATGTGAATTTAATCTTTGAAACAGTAAGGACATAATATCTATCATTATGAAAAAAGAACTTACATGGCCTTAAGGAAAATTTTGTCATTTTGAATCTTAGACTATCTCTCCAAGTGACTAAATAGCAGGAATTGCCATCCTGGCTTTTATTATGTAAATTAGGCTGATCAGGGATTCACAGATCTGCCTGTTTCTTTTTACTTTGTGTTGGGATTAAAGGCATGTGCCTTCACCAACTTGTTCAAATATTTTTTTCTCAAATCAATGTAATTGTAACTGAAAGCCTTTAAATGAAAATTAAGCAAAGAGACAAGAAAATTTTAAATTCTGGGTAAGTTGTTATGCTGTAACAAGCAAAGCCCAGTTGATTTTTTTGTAATTAGGTTGATGTTTTAGTGAATGGGTGGACCCTTACCAGAAACAGCTGACAGATATTTTGCAGCCAGAGAGCTTTGAATTTTAGCCATTACTAATCTAATTTTCACTAGGAGGAATGCCCTTTCTGTTATCTATAACTTAGTATTCCATTCCATGGTTGTTTTCCCATTTTCTCCTTGCACTCTTGCACTTTCTTGGAGAAGTCCTCCAGAAGAGCTACCACCATTAAATCTATTGCAACCCGATCCATGACTATGACAAACAAAACAAAGCCAAAGTGGATTAAAACACCCTCTGCCATGGCATTTTTTTTATAGAGGCTGTTTTAGGCCAAGTTCTGTCTAAAGGTTTTTGTGCCTCCAGTTCCAGTTCCTGTCTTTCCAAACATGGCTGTGGAGTTGAGCTGAGCTGAGCCAGCCACAGTATAAGGAAGCCATGCTTGTGTATCCTCCTTTTAGACTGTAGCAGCAGCCAGTTTTGTTATATTGAGTCTGAGGTCTGTCCATAATAGGCTGTCTTTTGTTCCTGGGCCTGTTTAAGACTCTCTCTTAAAATGACAGTAATTGACCTAGGAGTTTTTATGTTTTAAGTTTGGGTTATTGGGCTTATGTTACTGTGAGCTTATTCCTCCCACAAAATGAAGTTAAAGTATGATTTAAAGGGTGTGGATACTTAGATTAGTTGGTGGGCATTTATTGTACAGTTAGATTAGCTGGGCGCCATTTGTTGATAGTTATTGATATTTACTATTGAAATGTCTTTTAATTAAACAGCGGTTATTCCTAAACTAGCTTTATACCCCAATCATGACACAGAGATTGGAATTTATTTAATTAACCTAGAGCACACTGCTGGGCAATAGTTTTTCCATCCTAAACCTCCAAGATCTCATAGATTCCTACCATTCAGATTTCCCTCATTATATGTGCTATTAGTCATATCTTAGGTATGATTCATCTCTCAAAGTGGTTCCTAGACCTCTCCTCCTGATTCCCCACCTCTCTTCTGCTTCCTTCATCTTCCCACTATCACCAGGATGCCTCACCCTATCTTTTCCATTGTCAGTATTGTAGCTGGTTGTTTTAGTGAAAATACAGAGAACAAATGGTGGCATGTTTATAAAAATTTGAAATGAGGTATGCATAGAATATGCATCATAGTGCAATTTCCTGATTGAAACCAGAGAGTGGGGAAAAGAAATCAGCATTTGAATGAACAACGTTATATTGTATACATTCCAAAAGAACATTGTACCAACAATTTATTTACTTATATAATTAAACATTGTGATGTTATAATACCTTGGTGAAATCATAATTCCTTTGGGATGTCATAATACTAATATGAGGTCATAATACCATTGTGATGTCATTAGTGCATTGTAATGTTATAATCTTTATGTGTAATAAGACAATTGTGATTCATACTAGCACTGTGATGTCATGAGAGCCTTGTGATATCATCCTACATTTGTGGTGTCAAAATACTATTTTGATGTCATAATGGCACTGTGATGTAATCAAAGTATTATGATGAAATAATAGTATCGTTATGTCATCATAGCATTTTGATGTCATCATGTTATTTTAATGTCTTAATACCATTGTGAATTTATCTGGTTGTGAAATCATAATAGCATTGTGATGTCATCATAGTATTGTGATGTCAGGATAACATTGTAATCTCATACTATTGTGTCATATGTTCACTGTGATGTCTTGAGAGCACTGTGATATCATCATAGAATTGTGGTATCATAATACCATTTTGATGTCATAATAACACTGTGTTTTCATCAAACTTTGTGATAAAATAATAGTATTGTGATGTCATGATAGCATTGTGATATCATCATTGAATTGTGATGCCATAGTAGCACTGGGAAGTCAGAATACTGTTGTGATGTTATAATACCATTGGAATATCATACAATTATGTCATAATACCATTGGGATATCATAATAGCATTGAGATGTCATCATAGGATTGTGATGTCATAATTCCATTATGTTATTATACCACATAATATCATTATAGAATTGCAATGTCATAATAGCATAGAAATATCATGCTACTTTTGTGATGTATGGATTCCATTGTGATTTCATCAGAATATTGTGATGTCAGAATTCCATTGTAAAGTCATATCATTTTGAGGTCAAAAAGCATTTTGATGATAAAATAACATTGTGATGTCATTATGCCATTGTGATGTCATAATTCCATTGTGATACTGTCATTACTTAGTCATGTCGTAATATCATGTTTATATCAAAATATCATTGTGATATCATAATAGCATTGTGATGTCATAACATTGGGAAGTCATCATAGCTTTGAAACATCATACCTTTACTGGGCTCCACCAAGACTTGGTAAGCAAGTCCTAAATAGTTCTTCCTTCACATATATGTCTATCAAATATTCTAAGCCAGGGGTTGAAGATAATGCTCCAATATTATAGAGAGTTATGGGTGACTGTTCCGGTAACAAATTATTTCTGTCATTTTTTTTTTTTGGAAGCTGTTAACATGCACTTCCTATTTACTCTAGTTATAGTGCCACAAGAAAGCTTAAGTTGTTTAGAATTTAAGAAATGCTTTCATATAGGTTACCCCAATGAGTATAAAAGTCAATTTAGGCATAGAACTCTAAACTTGTCAAGATAGATAGGTCAATTGGATACTTTCTTCTAAGCTAATAAATACACACGGACTGGATATTGAACATGGAGATTTTACCTAATAGTTTTTATAATTTCATAATTATTATCGTATTGAAATTAAAGTAGCCTTTTATTGTACTTAAAGGGGGAAAGTTTGGTAAAATGTACTTTTGAAATATATGTAGCTTAGGCTTGTTCTTTCAAATGCTGATTTCTACCCCTGACTCTTTTGTTTTAATCTAGATATTGCATTGTAATACTTATTTTATGCATCCAGTCTCAAGGCTAAAATAAAGCAACTAGTCATAATTTTGAGCAAGGGGAGGGGAGGAGCCAGGGTGCAGGAAATGAGCAGGAGGAAAAAAGGGGGAGGGCAGAGCTAAGAGAGCCAAGATGGGAGGGGAACTAGAAACTAGGTGGAGAATGAATCAGACCTAAGATTTTACAAAAAAGCAAGTAAAATGGGTAAAATCTAAATGTTAGGAAACTGGAAGGGCTTAGAGGTTTAGGAGGGAATAACTATTGCCCAGCATTGTGTTCTAAGTTAAATAAATACAACCAGAATCTGGGTCGTGATTTGGTTATACAGCTCTATAGGATTAACAGCAGCTTTACTGGAAGATATGTCAAAAGTAAATATTAATCAAAAAGTACAACAGGGATGTCATACAATTGTGATGTCGTAATACCAATGTGAAGTCGTAATACAATTGTGATGTCATAATAGCATTGAGATGTCATAAACCATTATGATGACATAGTAGAATTGTGAAGTCAGAATAGCACTAAGATGTCATGAATCCATTGTGAAATCATAATATCATTGGTATGTTTTCATCAAACATTGTGATAAAATAATAGGATTGTGATGTCAACATAGGATTGGGATGTCATAATACCACTGTTAGGTAATAATAGACTTCAGATACCAAGCTATCAGAGGTCATGATAGCTTGTGATGTCATAATAGCATTCTGATGTTATAATATAATTGTGATGTCCTAATAGCATTTTAATTTCACCATATTACTGTGATGTCCTAATTCCATTGTGAAGCCATACCTTTGTGACATCATAATAGAATTGTGATGTCATAATACCATTGTGATGTCACAATATCATTGCGATGACATATAATTATGAAGTCATGAAACCATTGCTATATCATAACATTGTGATGTCATACTAGCATTGAGGTGACATAAATTTGTGAAGTCTTTATACTATTTTGATGTCATAACACCACTGTGAAGTTATATTTCCATTGTGGTGTTGTCAAAACAGAACTCTGAGGTCATAATTCCATTGTAATATGATAATACTCATGTGATGTCAGGATAGTGTTGAGATGTCCTAATTGCATTGTTATGTTATATTATTTTTATTATTATTATTATTGTGATATTATAAATCCATTGTGATATCATACCATATGATGTCATAATAGCAGTGTGATGTCCTAATAGCATTGAAAAATCATAATAGCACTGAGATGTCATAACTTAATTGAGAAGACATAATACCATTATTGAAAGACTAGAGTTAATTCCTGGGGCTGAGGCAGAATCACAAGACCACATTCCTTTCAGAGCAGAGGGCTAGCCCAGAGGCTAAGACAGAATCACAAGACCACATTCCTTTCAGATAATGGGCCAACAACAGTCCCCACCACTAAAGATACAGTTGCTAGGAAACTGGACCCTCCCCCTAGGGAGGGACACCTGGTCATTATGGTCTGGGAACCTTCCTATAGCCAATCGATTCAAAATGTAGCATCTTGACCAATAGATGCTTGCCAGGCAGGAATTGCCCCTGCCTTGGGCATGCTGGGATGAACCAGAATCTATATATCACCCCACTAACCTGTGCGCGACCCGCTCAGCTCCCACCACTTTGGCGGGGGGACTGTGTAGGTCCAAGCTGCAGCTTGTAATTAACAATAAAAAGACCCTCATGTGTTTTGCAAGGGAGTCGATTCCTGGAGATCTTTTGGGGGCTCGTGAACTGGGTATAACATTTGGAGGTTCCACAGAGATTGCAGGGCTCCCCAAGACCTCAGGACTGATCCGGAGGGTCTCATACCGGCTGGAAAGTGTGGTGTCTAAGTGTTGTGTCTATGTCTCAGTATCCATCATTGTCGCTTTGTGCGGTGTGCTGTGTTCCGTTGGCGCCTATTTTCTGAATTCTGTTCTGCCTCTAGGCATCTGTATGAGTGACTAATGTGATTTGGAAAGACGTGTCAGATAATTACAGTCACTGAAGTTGGGAGAGTCATCCCCCAAGTTACTCAGAAGCTTTGCTTTTGCATGTTGACTAAGCTAGATGTAGCTGAAGAGGAAAATGTTGAGAGGAAAACTGACTAGGAGCCAGAGATGACATTCCTTGAAGTCCAAAAAGCTGTGACCACAGCCACCAAAGACCAGTTACCGAACCCTTCTGAATTAAAGGAGCTTGTTTCCCCACATTGGGCGCTCAGTTCCCACCGCTTTGGCGGGGGGTGAGGGGGCTGTGTAGGCCCAAGCTGCAGCTTGTAATTAACAATAAAAAGACCCTCATGTGTTTTGCAATGGAGTTGATTCCTGGAGATCTTTTGGGGGCTCGTGAACTGGGTATAACAAGACCAAGACCAATGCAAACAAAGAAAGTAACAGAGACCTAGTGATAGAGAATCCATCCTCTCTAGTCATTTACATTGGCATATTAACCTCAAAGAACATCCTTCTATAATATAACTCCAATATGAATTATATTATCTAACAAGGCCATACATCCTAACCTTTTTCCAAACATTTCCTTACTAGAGACTCCACCTGTAAATAGAGGAGTTTCAAAGGTATATTTCAATTCAAATCATCAGGAAATGGAAGAAGATAAAGGGACTTCTAGGCTAAAATAACATTGTTATCCAGATAGTTTGTCATTCAATACAATGATTAAAATCCCAGCAACTTTCAAGGACTATGAACAAGACTGAATCTCCTTTGAGAAAAATGTGGAATATTTCCATAAGGGAGTATTATTCAGCTGAGAAAATGATATCATGCTTTCTTCAGGCAAATGGAACCAGGAAAAATCATCCTGGGTGAAGTAACAAAGATGAAGAAAGGCACAAATAGTATGTATTCACTTATTAGGAGGTCTCCTAATGGCAGGGGGAGAGGTTAAAGTTCCAATAGACCCAGTTTTGACTTTAAACCCCAGGACTAGGAGGCTTGTTCACTGACCACTGAGTAGGATATAGCTGCCAATCCAGGCATGTCATCCAAGACAAACTTGCTCATATAGGATTGGCAACACTAGTGTGGAACATCTCCAGCTGTCAAAAAGTTTAATACCTCTCAGTTCTTCTTTTAAACTTACTGACTTTTGACTGTTTCAGCCTAACCAGTCCCAGAAATTGTCTGCTTTCCTTCTCTTTTCCCTGCTCTTAAAGACTCAGTACTCCAGGGAACCCTAGACCCCTTCAGGCAATTATATCAATAAGAATGTGAAGGTACATTTAATGAGTACCCGAGTAACTTCTCATTTCAAAGTCACAACCTATGAAATTTCAAATTCAAGACCACAGTAGGAGAGCACCTTGTCATTCTATACATTCCACGTAATAACACAACACTTTGAAGCTATCCTACTTAGGAAGCTGTCCAATTAAATGAACATTAAAGTTTTTTTTTTCTACCTGACACTATTATAGAGGGAAAAAAGGAATAAAGGGGTGGAGTCTGGATAAATGGATGAGATAAAGGTTTGTTGCGTTTTACAAGAAAAAAGTCACATGTGCACCAGATCAGAGATCTTGGACACTGCGAAAGTTTGTTTGCTTATATTCATGGTAACCTCAAGATTTTCTCAGATGCTGATTGGCTGAGTTGGAGAAAGTTGTCATGCAAGAGGTGAAAGCCAGTAATATTTTCGGGAGGCAGTTATTAAAAGGGCCAAGTGGACAGTGTGCTTGAGAGAAAGGGTGGAGAGCCCTACATGCCTCAGTCTGGGCAGCTAAAAGCAAAAAACCCAGAGATGACAGTTCCTGAGTCCAAGAATCTTAGTTCAGGAAAAGTGTCACATCTTTCTTTCATGTGGTCTTGAATAAAGTCACTTGTCCTTGACATGTGACTTTCACATTATCACAGATTCCATTATTATTTGTTAAATGCACAGATATTTGTTAAATGCACAGTCAATGAATTATTTAGTGGTAAAATGCTCCCTGACCAAGATAATTATTTGAACAAAAAAGTGTTTAATTGGGACATACTTTCTATTTTTACAGAGACCATAAATGATATCAGGTCAGCAAGCATTCAGCTTGCTGTACTCCTTCAGCAGAAGTGAAAGCTTTTCATACTGAACATCAAGAAGCAGGCAGAGAGCATATATACAGAGACAGAAAGAGAAACCACTAGAGAGACAGATTCAGAAATAGAGAGACCAAGGCCAAGAGAACAATGATTAAATGTGACATAGACTGAGAGACAATGACTCCATTCAGTCTGGTCACTTTCATTAGAATATCAACCTCACAGCCCACTTTCCTGTAATATAATTCCAACTATATTATCTAACAAGACCATAACTGCTAGGCCTTCCCTGACCTTTCCTTGCTGAGGAATAAACATGTAAATAGATGAGGTTCAAGGGGACATTGAAATTCAAATCACAAGAAAGTGAAAGAAGATGGAGGAACTTCTAGGCTAAAAGAACACAGTCACAGTTATGCTGATAGCCTGTCATTCATTACAATGATTAAAGTCCCAGCAACTTCTAATATCTAAAGAACAGGACTGATAATCTCCTTTGGATAAAATATGGATTAATCCATAACGAAGTGTTATTCTGCTAAAATAAAAATGACATCATATTATTTTCAGGCAAATGAATGGAACCAGAAAAAAATCATACTGGGTGAAGTAACTGAAATTCACAAACACAAATATGGTGTGTACTCACTTATTAGAAGGTTTCCTGACAGAGGGGGATAAAGTTCCAATAGGACATCTATTGTAACCAAACCAGTTTTCAAACTAGTGGGATTGGATGGCAGTTATTTGAGTTTGGGTCAGGACATCCTTCAGAAATTTTAAAGCAACAAATGCTATTGTTATTAAAATGTTTCTCCCTGCCCTCAACTGATAGTACCATCTTCTTGGATCCACAGAGATGCTTCTTTCTTCATCAAATGATATCACATACAGAGACCCACAGTCTGATATTACACAAAGAAAAACGTTAAAACACCCAGCTCTAAATGGGATTACCCAATGAAATTCTCTCTCACCTCAGTCCTCTGGGAAGTCTGCAGGAGAGGAGGCAGGAAGAGTGTCATTAATAGAGGAAATTGAGGACACAAGGAAACATTGCTCTGAGAATCAGATCACAGCCAGACTTGATGAAACCTGATGAGCTGGGGTCAGATAGAAAGGGAAGGAGGTTCTATTCTATGCAGGACGTAGAGAAAGCGCATAGAGGTAGAAGAAGGAGTGTGGTTGGGACTGGAAGGAGAAGAGGGAGGGAGCAGCAGTGGAGAAACACAGTGAACAAATCATAATAAATAAGAAAACCTGTGATCAAGGTGATGAAGTATACAGCTCTTCAGGACTGATGGCTTTTTCTTGTGGTTGGTGACAGGTTGCTGCAAGGATGAACTCAGTTGCCTTTAAGTGACTTGGCACTGAGTTTCTGATCATATTTCAATAAGAATATGAACAACACATTCTTCACTTGATGTATTTTAAAGATACAAAAAATTTAGTGTGTCATATGGGTGGGAATTTGAACGTGGGAGCTAAAGAAAAGCAGTGTAAAGTATATTATATGAAATTACATAATCAACAAAAATACTATGTTGACAACTTTTACAATGAATTTAACAGGGAGAAGTGATTCTGCAAAAGCAGAACAGATTTCTGACATTGTAAGGCATGCTTTTCAGAAACTTATTATGGAACAGAGAATCCTGGCCATGAACAAGTGGTTACCCAGCTACCTCAGACCCCATGAGTTTAGGTGACACCTCTAAACAAGGATTCCTGGAACTCACAATACTTTTACAGGGTTTGTCTGGAGGACAAATATGCTTTTCTGTCCTAGACTTATAACAGGAAATAATTTCTCTGTCCTGAAGGCAAAGTTTTAACTGTAAACTTCAGGAACAGGAGGGTTCCTGAATGACTACTCAGAAGGACAAAACTGCTGATCCAGCCAGGTCAGCCAAGGCAAGCCAGTATATATAAAGAACTCAAGAAGTTAAACAGCAATAAAATAAGTTATCCAAATGAAAAATGGATCATAAAACTAAACAGAGAATTCTCAATAGAGGGATATCAAATGGCAGAGAAACACTTAAAGAAATGCCCAACGTCCTTAGTCACAAGGGAAATGCAAATCAAATCAATCCTATGATTTCACCTTACACCCATCAGAATCGCTAAGATCAAATATTCAAGTGACAACACATGATGGAAAGTTGTGGAGAAACACTGCTGGTGGAAATGTAAACTTGTACAATCACTCAGGAAATCAATCTGGTGTTTTATCAGAAAACTAGGAATAGCACTTTCTCAAGATCCAGCTACACCACTCCTAGGCATATACCTAAAAAGTCTCAAGTGCACAACAAGGACATTTGCTCAATCATGTTTGTAGAAGCCTTATTTGTAATAGCGAGAAGCTCAAAATAGCCCAGATGCTATTCAGTGGAGGAATGGAAAAAATTTGGTACATCTACATAATGGAATATTACTCAGTAATAAAAACAAGGAAATCATGAAATTTCCAGGTAAATGGTGGGATGTGGAAAAGATCATCCTGAGTGAGCTATCCCAGAAGCAGAAAGACACAGATGGTATATACTCACTCATATAGACATATAATATAGGATAAACCTACTAAAATCTGTACACATAAAGAAACTAATCAAGAGGGAGGACTCCTCTAAAAATGGTCAATTCCTATCTAGAAAGGCAAAGAAGATGGACAAGTCAGGAACAAGTCAGGAATGTGACACAGAGGAGCTCTGAAAGGCTCTGCACTGCATACTTTCAATGCAGATGCTGAGAATTATGGCCAACTTTGGGCAGAGTACAGGGAATCATAGGAAAGAAGTGGGAAACAGTAAGATCTGGAGAGGACAGGAACTCCACAAGGAAAGCAACAAACTCAAAATATCTGAGCACAGGGGTCTTTCCTGAGACTGATAACCCAAACAAGGAAGGAACATGCATGGAGATAAACTAAGACCCCTGCACAGAGGTAGCCCATGGCAGTTCAGTATCCAAGTGGGTTCCATTGTAATAGGAACAGGGACTGTCTGTGACATGAACTGATTGGCCTGCTCTTTAATTATCTCCCCCCGAGGAGGAAGCAGCATTACCAGGCCACAGAAGAAGAGAATGCCGCCACTCCTGATGTGACCTAATTGACTAGGATCAGAAGGAAGGAAAAGAAGACCTCCCTTATCAGTGGACATGGGGGCTGCATGCATGCAGAGGATGGAGGAATGAAGAGATTAGGAAGGGAGGAGGGATGGAACCACAGGGGGAAACAAATTGAATAAAGTGTTATTGATAAAAAATTAAAAAAAAACAAGAACAGAAAAAAAGAATGTGAATGTTCATATAGTGAGTACACCAGGAACTGCTCAGTTCAAAGTCACAACCTAGGATATTTCAGATCCAAGACAACAGTAGGAGATCAACTTTTCATAGAGTATATTCCCCTTAATCTCACATCCCTTTGAAGCTTCCCTACTTAGGAAGCTGTCCTAATAAATAAGCATTAAAGTTTCATTTTCTACCTCACTTTGTCACAGAGGTAAAAAGGAATAAAGATGTGCAGTCTGGATAAAGAGATGAGATAAAGGTTTGTTGGGTTTCTAAGAAAAAGTCCCAAGTGCACAGTATCAGAAGTACTGGACAGTGAGGAAAGTTTGTTTACTCATCTCCATGGAAACCTCAGGATTCTCTCAAGTGCTTATTGGCTGAGCTGGAGAATGAAGTCATGATACAGGTGGGAGCCAGTATGAGTTTTAGGAGCCAGCTACTAACTGGGCCAAGTGAACAACATGCTTGAGAGAATTGCTGAGCAATACATGCCTTAATCTGGGCACCTGAAAGCACACAACACAGACATGGCATTTCCTGTGTCCAAGAGTCTTATTTCAATAAAAGTATCACATATTTCTTTCAAGTGGTCATTGATAAATACACATTTCCTTGACATGTGAGTTTCACATTATCACAGATTCCATTATTATTTGTTAAATGAACAGATATGTCCACAGTCAGTGAATTTTACTTACTGTGAAAATGCTATCTGACCAAGGCAACTCTTTGAACAAAAAGCATTTAATTTGGACCTTGTTCATCTTTTTACAGAAACCATCCAGGTTATCAAGTCAGCAAGTAATTCTCTTGTTGTAGTCCTTCAGCAGAACTGATGACTTTTCAAACTTAACTACAAGTGGCAGGAACAGAAAGGGAGACTGACAGATATAAAGTGCTGGAGAGACAGATTCAAAAATATACAGACAGAGACCAACAAAATCAAATATAAAAAGTGACAGATACTGAGAGACAGAGACTCCATTCTGTCTAGTCACTTTCATTGGCATATCAAATGAAAGCACATCCTCCTATGATAACTCCAAAAGGAATTCTATTTTTTTCAATATTTTCATTTTAATTTGTATTAATTACATTTTATTCACTTTGAATTCTCCCGTATATCCCTCCCAATCCCACTTTCCCTCCCCTTTCTTCACACATGTCCCTACCCAAATCCACTAATAGGGGAAATCTTCCTCTTCTTTGTGATCCTAGTCTATCAGATCTCATCAGAAGTGGCTGCATTGTCTTCCTCTGTGGACTGGTGAGGCTACTCCCTCATCAGGGTGAGATGATCAAAGAGAAGGCCAATCACTTCATGTCAGATGTGGTCCCTGTACCCATTTCTATGGAACCCCTTGTACACTGAACTGCCATGGGCTATATCTGTGCAGGGATTTAGGTTATCTCCATGCATGGTACTTGCTTAGAGTATGAGTATCAGGAAAGAGTCCTGTTCTCGGATTTTTTGGATCTGTTGCTCTCCTTGTGGAGCTCCTGTTCTTTCCAAATCTTACTATTTCCCACTACTTTCATTAGATTCCTTGCACTCTGTCCAACAGTTGGCCAAAAGTCTCAGCATGTGCTTTGAAAGTCTGCAGGCCAGAGCCTTTCAGAGGCATTCTGTGGCAGGCTCCTAATTTGTTCCATTTTTCCGAAGTCTTCCCTATTGATTAGTTTCTTTAGGTATACAGATTTTAGGAGTTTTTTTCCTATATTATATATGAGTGAGAGTATACAGTGTGTCTTTCTGTTTCTGGGATAACTCACTTACAGTTTCTACCATATACCTGCAAATTTCATGATTTCCTTGTGTTTTTTTTTTTTTTTTAATTGCTGGGTAATATTCCATTGTGTAGATGCACCACAATTTCTGTATCTATTCTTCAGTTGGGGGTCATCTGGGTTATTTCCAGGCTGTGGCTATTACAAATAAGCTACTACAAATATGGTTGAGCAAATGTCTTTATTGTATACTTGAGCCTCTTTTGGATATATGATTAGGAGAGGTATAGCTGAATCTTGAAGAAGCACTATTCCTAGTTGTCTGAGAAAGCATCAGATTGATTTCCAGAGTGGTTGTATAAGTTTACATTCCCACCAGCACTGGTAAATGTTTACATTCCCACCAGCAGTGCAAGAGGGTTCCCCTTTCTCCACAACCTTTACAGCCTGTCACTTGAGATTTTAATCTTGACCATTTTGATGGGTGTAAGGTGAAATCTCAGGGTCATGTTGATTTGCATTTCCCTGATGGTTAATGACTTTGAGCATTTCTTTAAGTGTTTCTCTGCCATTCCTCTATCCAGAATTCTCTGTTTTATTCTGTTCCCCATTCTTTAAATTTGATAACTTGAATGTTTTTTTTTCACCTTCTTTAGTTCTTTATTTATACTGGATATTAGTCCTCTGTCACAGAAAGGCTTGGTGAATATTTTTCACAATCTAGGAAATTGTGTTGTTTTGTTCACAGTCTCCTTTGCTTTAGAAGAGCTTTTCAGTTTCATGAGGTCCCATTTATCAAATCATTGCTCTTAAGTCTGTGCTGTTGGTGTTCTGTTCAGGAACTTGTGTCCTATGCCACTAAGTTCAAGGCTCTTCCCCACTTTTTCTTCTAGCTGATTTAATGTGTCTAGTTTTATGTTGACATCTTTGATCCACTTGGACTTTAGTTTTCTGCAGGGTGATAAGCATGCATCTATTTGCTTTTTTCTACCTGTAGATATCCAGCTAGACCAGCACCATTTTTTGAAGATACTATCTTTTTCCATTGAATGGTTTTGGCATCTTTGTCAAAACTCAGGTGTACATAAGTATGTGGGTTTATTTCAGTTTCTTCTATTCTGGTCCATTGATCCACCTTTCTGTTTCTTTGCTAGTACAATGCAGTTTTCATTACTGTTACTCTATAGTACAGCTTGAGTTCATGGATGGAGATATCTCCCTAAAGTCTTTATTGTAGAGGATTGTTTTAATCATTTTAGTTTCTTGTTTTTCCATATGACGTTGAAAATTTTTCTTTCAAGTTCCTTCATGAATTGTGTTGGTAGTTTGATGGGAATTGCATTGAGTCTGTAGATTGCTTTTGGTAAGATCACCATTTTTCAATGATAACCCTGCAAAGCCATGAGCATGGGAGATCTTTCCATCTTCTGATATCTTCTTTAATTCTTTCTTCAGAGACTTGATTTTTTTTCACACAAGTCTTTGACTTCCTTGTCTAGGGTCATCCCAAGATACTTCAGGTTTTTGACCGAATACAAGAACACATTAAAGTTAACATCCAGTATGACTAAGTAGGCTTCATCCCAGGTATGCAGGGGTGGTACACTATATAAAAAAAAACTTCAATGTGATTTGCCATAATATGAAAAAAAGAAAGAAAATAAAACCACATGAAAATCTCCTTTGTTGCTGAAAAATAATTTGATGAAATCCAATATCCAATCATGTTTAAAGTATTATGGAGATCAGGATACAATGCAAATAACTAAATATAACTAAGGCAATATACAGCAAGCCTATAGCCAACATCAAACTAAAAGGAGAGAAACGAAAAGCAATCCTACTGAAATCAGGGACAAGGCAAGGCTGCCCACTATCTCCATATCTCTTCGGCATAGTTCTGGAAGTCCTTGCCAGAACAATAAGAAATTTGAAGAAGATCAAGGGGATATGAATCAGATATAAACATGTCAAAGTATCACTATTTGCTGATGATATGATACTATACCTGAGTGACCCCAAAAATTCTACCAGGAATTCCTTCAGCTGATAAACAACTTCAGCAAAATGGCTAGATACAAAATTAAAAAAAAAATAAATCAGGAGCCCTCCTGTATACAAAAGATAAAAGGACTAAAAAAGAAATTAGGGAAAGAAAAGGAATTATATTATCTAACAAGGCCATATGTCCTAACACGTTCCAGACATTTCCTCAACATGTAAACAGAAGAGCTTCACATGGACATTGCAATTCAAATTACCAGGAAGTGGAAGAAGATGGAGGGACTTATAGGCTAAAAGACACAGTTATCCTGATAGTTTGTAATTCAATACAGTGATTAAAGTCCCAGCAAATTCCATGGACTAAATAACAGGACTGACAGACTCTGTGGAGAAAATATGGAACATTTCCATAACAATGTATTATTCAGCTAAGAAAATGACATCATGATATTTTCAGGCAAATGGATGGAACTAGGAAAAATCACCTAGGTAAAGTAACTAAAATGCAGAAAGACAAATATGGTATGTATACAATTATTATGAGATATCCAAACAGTGGCAGATAAAGTTCCAATAGTCCATCTATTTTCACGAAACCTGTCTTCCACTAGGGTACTTGGGTGGCAGTTAAATGAGTTGGTGCCAGGGTGTCCTACCGACATTTTAAAGCAATGCATGCTGTTGTTATTAAAATATATTGCTCTCTGCCCTCAACTGATAAATCAGTGCCAAGTTCTTGCATCCACAGAAATGCTTCGTTCTGCATCAAATGGGAATGCATACAGAGATCCACAGTTGGATATCGTGCAGAAAGAGATGTTAAAACACCCAGCACTAAATTCTTCATCCCCTCAGACTCTGGACAACCTGCAGAAGAGGAGGCATGAAGGCTGTCATAAGTAGAAATAATTGAGGACACAAGAAGTACAATACCCTGAGAATTAGGACACAGAAGATGATAATGCAGATGTCCTTGGTGAGACCTGGTAAGCTAGCATCAGATAGAAGATGTAATAGGCTCTCCCCTCTCAGGGAACTAGAGAAAGGCCATAGTGATAGAAGAAGGAGGATGGGTAGGATTGCAAGGAGAAAAGGCAGGGAGCAGCAGAAGGGATTCAATGTAAAAAAATCCTAATAAATAAATACATAAGAAAAACTGTGATCAAGGGGATGAAGTCTAGACCTCTTTAGGACTGATAGCTTCTTCTTGGGGGTGGTGTCAGGGTGTGGTAATGATGAACTCAGTTTTCTTTAAGGGACTTGGCAATGAGTCTGTGATCATGTTCCCATGAATATATGAACAACACATATTTGAACCGATGTATTTAAAAAAAAAGTTTAGTGTGACACATGGGTAGGAATTTGAACCTGGGAACAATGGAAAAGGAGTGTAAGGTAAATTATATGCAATTACCACATAATAAAAAAATATGTTGATAGCTTTTACAATGACTTTAACATGAAGAAAAGACTACATTAAAGTAGGTCAGAGTTTGACGGTGTGAGGCATGCTTTTGACGAATTTCATTATGTATCAGAGAACGCTAGCCATGAACTAGTGGTTACCCCACCTACCTCGGAGTTTATTTGGCACATCTGAACAAGCAGTCCTAGCACTAACACTACATTTAAGTGTTAGTATATAGCATGACAGCTGCTCTTGTGTCCTATGCATATAAAACAGATGTATTTCACTGTCCTGAAGACCCAGTTTTAAATGTAAGCACCAGAACTAGGAAGATTCCTCACTGGTATATAGATTTGTTTCAGCCAGAATAGTCTATTTTTGGTGAGGGCTACAGGTTTAGTTCTCTGTTTAACATTAAATATAACTTTTGTCCTTTAATTTTTTGCTATGAAGTTTTAATACAATATGATAGGATTAATAATATTTGCTAGTCCCTTTAAAAAATTAGGTTTAATTAAAAGTTTTTGCTTTGATTTCAGTTTCAAAAGAGCAGGTTTAAAGTTATGCTAATTATTATAGTTTAGTACAAGATTGAGTTTTACCTAGTCTTTTTGTTTAGGTTGTTTTGTTTTAAGGTTAAATCTAAATTTGGTAACCATGAAGGTTGCCTATATAGATCTACATAAAATTTTGTTTTAAAATATACATTTGAAACATATGCCAAAATTGAGATTATAACATAGTGTTTTATAGGATGAAGTTTAGAGCAGATGATAAAAGTAGACAAAGAATAACACAAATGCTGGACCACAGACTTGTCAGAGATCTGATAAATATGACATTTTAACATATGTAGGCTTATTATGACTGAGTCCAACCTGTTGAGGCACACAAAAAAATACAAATTATTTCAGTTTTTATAGGTGCAACTTACAGTTTTTCCATTTAAAAGAGAAGGCAGCCCAATTGTTGATACTTTAATGGTATTTACTGAAGGTTCATGATCTGGTGTTGCTGCCGATGCTTATAAAAGAAAAACATTATCTTTTCAAGTGTCTAACATTTCTGTGCAAAGAGCAGAATTCTCTGCAATATTGGCTGTGTTTCAAAGTTTTAATAAGCAGTCTTTGAACATTTTTACAGAGAGTGCATACAGATAGTGCTCAGTCTTTGCCTAGGATAGAGACTGCAGGTCAAATTCACACATCTCCTGTTAGAATTTTATTTTTACAAATTCAAAATTTGATACAAAAAAAAACTTTCCCTTTTTTTATAGGACATTTTAGGGCTCATTCTAATTTGCCAGGACTGCTGTCTAAAGGAAATAAATTGGCAGATAAAGTCCCTTAAGTTTATTGTTTACATTTAAAAAGATTCCAGGATGCCCATAAAATGCATCATTTTAATAGTCAAACCATGAGATTTAATATGGATTTACTAAGGAAGAGACCAGTACTATAGTCAAGGCTTTTGGTACTTGTCCTCAATTTCTGCCTGTTCCTCATTTGGGAGTCAATCCTGGAGAATTGGCTCAAAATCAAATTTGGCAAATGGATATTCCAAATATTCCTGAATTTAAACAATTAAAATATAATTATGTTTGCATAAATACATATTCTGGATTTATTTATGCTTTTCCTCAACTAGGAAATGCTGCAAAGTATGCTATTGCTCCTTGTCTACAGGCTTTTAGTGTTCTAGGAGTTCCTAAGCAATTAAAAACTGACAATGGATATACTAAGAAATCTTTTAAAAGATTTTGTCAACAGTTTCAAGTTTCACATATAAGTAAAGTACCTTACAATCCTCAAGGAAAAGGCAAGGTAGAGCATGCCCATTATACAATTAAGATAAGATTCATTAAAAAAAAAAAGTTGGGGGAGATACTTCCCTTGACACCTAAGAATCATCTTAATCATGTAATTTTTATTCAGATTTTTTTTTTTTAATTTAGATGAGCAACAGGCAGATTTTGGAATACAGAAACCAAGAAAACTTTTGCTAAAGTAAAAATAAGGGATCCGTTAACATGTCAATAACATGGACCTGACCCTGTATTCATATGCTAATGAGGATCTATCTGTGTTTTTCTGCAGGAAAATGATGCAGCGTGATGGCTACTGAAACACCTGGTGTGACAAGTGAATGAGGAGTTTTCTTCTGACAACGATAGATATGATGTCAATGAAGACCCTTTCAGTCAATATGACTGTTTATTGGGCATATGTTCCTAATTTACCTCTACTATATCCAGTTTCCTGGGATGATCCAGAAGTCCTTGTTTATGTCAACAACATTTGATTGGTGAGTTTTCTTGCTTTTGAATGAACACAAGTAAAACAGGCACTCAACACTTCAGGAATAGAAAGAGGTCATCCTCTTTGCTTTGACAGAGAGAGTATTCATCAGGACTGCTTACCAGTCTCCCTTATCCATTTCATAGGTCAGAATGCCTATTGCTCTAAAGTTGGAGTAGCAGCTCAAGCCTCCCTTTGCAACCAGACAATGTAGAACATTAGAGGGATATTATTATCCCTTCCTACAGGAGTTAATTATGACAGTCTTACATCTCCAATGAGTTAAGCACCCTGTGGGAAAGGGGATCAACACACTTGTCCTTAACTGATGGTTCCTTGGACAAGATGCTTTGGAGAAACGCCCACCATATACTCCTGAGAAAATGACGCTGCATTTATAGTCATGGACTAGAATGGTCTATTGTTAAAAATATTAAAAACTTGGCTTCTGTTATAGGCAGTCAAAATTCCTGTTTTAGAAAAAGCTGTTCATGGTGGACTTTGAAGGACTTCAAATAAAAACTGGTTAACCTATGTATGGAAATTGGCGGCTGCCTTAGATATACATAGGCTTTCTCTCTGGGAATGCAAGAAGCTCTCCTACATTAATCAAGTATACCTCTGTTTTGGCATGTGTTAATCCTCTTTATTTACTGCTAAGTGGAAACATTGTAGTAAGACATTATAAGAACAAAGATACGTATTCAATTGAATGTGTGAATTACAATCTTACTAACTGTGTTAGTGCTGATAATAATGACTCTTCAGTATTAGTTGTTAATCAACCTGCTTTTGTTTTGATTCCTGTGAGGGTTTCTGACTCTTGGTATGATGAAACAGAATTTAATTGGACTCAGGTTCAGAATCACCTTGCTGATTTTTGGTCTACCAAAAAATTCTCATTGGACATGTTAATGATGAGAAATAAGATCCATGATATAGAATCTGCCAAGAAAACTACGTTAGAATTAGCCAATACAGCCTGGGATATATTTATACTAGCCTTAGGAGGTGATTTCCATCCTTTGACTCTTAGCTTAATTGTCGACTGAAACTTGCAGGTCTGGCAGGTATGGGTTTCTTGGCCTGAGCCTGCCTTTCTTGTGTGTTACATTTCCTTCTTTCACAACTTCAATGCATGCAAGTGCAGTTGTGTAAATTTAAATTAAAGATCTCTAACAACCCCATTTGATATGGAGGTAAGTAAATGATGCATAAGAGTAAAATTGTGTTTTTTTTTTCTTTTTTTTTTGTGTGTTTCTTTTTTTTTATTTTATTTTTATCAGTTACATTTTATTAACTCTGTATCCCAGCCGAATCCCGATCCCTCATTCCCTCCCAGTCCCTCCCTCCTTCCCTCCCTCCCTCCCTCATCTCCACCGTGCCCCTTTCCAAGTCCACTGATAGGGGGGACCTCCTCCCCATTCATCTGATCCTGTTTTATCAGGTATCTTCAGGACTGGCTGCAAAGCCCTCCTCTGTGGCCTAACAGGACTGCTCCTCCCTTCGGGGGTGGGGAGACCAAAGAGCCAGTCATTGAGTTCCTGTTAGAAATAGTCCCTGTTCCCCTCACTTTGGGAAACCAATTGGTTACTGAGCTACCACAGGCTACATCTGAGTGGAGGTTCTAGGTTATATCCATACATGGTCCTTGGTTGAATGTCAGTCTCAGAAAAGACCCTGTGCCCAGATATATTTGGTCCTTGTGGAGCTCCTATCCTTTCCCCATCAGACAAACTCCCCTTCTTTCTTATGATTCCCTGTACTCTGCCAAAGGTTTGGTCATGAGTCTTTGCTTTGAAAACAATGCTAGTTAGAGTCTTTCAGATGCGCTCAGTAGATTCCTGTCATACGTTCAATGCACATCCCATCTGTCTTTCTAAATGAGGATTGATCATCTTACCCCATGTCTGTTCAATTGATTATCTTTTTTAGGTGTATAGATTTCATTATGTTTATCATATCTTATTGGTCTATATAAGTGAGTATATCCCATGTTTGTCTTTCTCCTTCTGGGATATTTCACTCAGAATGATCTTTTCTAGATCCCACCATTTGCCTGCAAATTTCATGATTTCCTCCTTTTTGATTGCTGAGTAGTATTCCATTGTATAAAAATACCACAATTTCTGTACCCATTCCACCGTTGATGGACATCTGGGTTGTTTCCAGGTTCTGGCTATTACAAATAGAGCTGCTATAAACATGGTTGAGCAAGTGTCCTTTTTGTGTACTTGAACAAACTTTGGGTATATACCTAGCAGTGGTATAGCTGGGTCTGGAGGAAGCACTATTCCTATTTGTCTTAGAAAGCGCCAGATAGCTTTCCAGAGTGGTTGTACCAGTTTACATTCCCACCAGCAGTGGAGCAGGGTTCCCCTTTCTCCACAACCTCTCCAGCATGTGTTATCGCTTGAGTTTTTCATCTTGGCCATTCTGATGGGTGTAAGGTGATATCTCAGGGTCGTTTTGATTTGCATTTCCCTGATGGCTAATGAGGATGAGCATTTCTTTAAGTGTTTTTCTGCCATTCGATATTCCTCTGTTGAGAATTCTCTGTTTAGCTCTGTTCCCCATTTTTTAATTGGATTACTTGGTTTGCTGCTTTTCAGCTTCTTTAGTTCTTTGTATATACTGGATATTAGTCCTCTGTCAGATAAAGGGTTAGTGAAGATTCTTTCCCAATCTGTAGGCAGTCGTTTTGTTTTGATGACGGTATCCTTTGCTTTACAGAAACTTTTCAGTTTCATGAGGTCCCATTTATTGATTGTTGCTCTTAGAGCCTGTGCTGTTGGTGTTCTGTTCAGGAAGTTGTTTCCTGTGCCAATGAATTCTAGGCTGTTCCCCACTTTTTTTTCCAATTGATTTAGGGTATCTGGTTTTATGTTGAGGTCCTTGATCCACTTTGACTTTAGTTTTGTGCAGGGTGATAAATATGGATCTATTTTCATTTTTCTGCATGTAGACATCCAGTTGGTCCAGCACCATTTGTTGAAGATGCTGTCTTTTTTCCATTGAATGGAATTGGCTTCTTTGTCGAATATCGAGTATTCATAGGTGTGTGGATTTATTTCTGGGTCTTCTATGCGGTTCCATTGATCCTCCTTTCTGTTTCTATGCCAGTACCATGCAGTTTTTATTACTGTTGCCCTGTAGTACAGCTTGAGATCAGGAATGGAGATACCTCCAGATGATCTGTTGTTGTACAGGATCGTTTTGGAGATTCTGGGTTTTTTATTTCTCCATATGAAGCTGAGAATCTTTTTTTCAAGGTCTGTAAAGAATTGAGTTGGTATTTTGATGGGAATTGCATTGAATCTGTAGATTGCTTTTGGCAGGATGGCCATTTTCACAATGTTAATCCTACCAATCCATGAGCACGGTAGATCTTTCCATCTTCTGATATCTTCTTCGATTTCTTTCTTTAGAGACTTGAAGTTTTTCTCAAACAGGTCATTCACTTGCTTGGTTAGGGTCACACCAAGGTACTTTATGTTATTAGTGGCTATTGTGAAGGGTGTTTTTTCCCTAATTTCTTTCTCAGCCTTTTTGTCTTTGGTATATAGGAGGGCTTCTGATTTTTTTGAGTTGATTTTGTATCCTGCCACTTTGCTGAAGGTGTTTATCAGCTGAAGGAGTTCTCTGGTTGAATTTTTGGGGTCGCTCATGTATACTATCATATCATCTGCAAATAGTGACACTTTGACCTCTTCCTTTCCGATTTGTATCCCCTTGATCTCCTTTAGTTGTCTTATTGCTCTGGCTAGGACTTCAAGTACTAAGTTGAAGAGATATGGGGACAATGGACAGCCTTGTCTTGTCCCTGATTTCAGTGGGATTGATTTAAGTTTCTCTCCATTGAGTTTGATGTTAGCTATAGGCTTGCTATATATTGCCTTTACTATGTTTAGGTATGTGCCTTGTATCCCTGATCTCTCCAAGACTTTAAACATGAATGGGTGTTGGACTTTGTCAAATGCTTTTTCGGCATCTAAGGAGATGATCATGTGGTTTTTCTCCTTCAGTTTGTTTATGTAGTGGATTACATTGATGGATTTCCGTATGTTGAACCACCCTTGCATGCCTGGGATGAAGCCTACTTGGTCATGGTGGATGATATCTTTGATGTGTTCTTGGATTCGGTTTGCAAGTATTTTATTGAGTATTTTTGCGTCAATGTTCATAAGAGAGATAGGCCTAAAGTTCTCTTTTTTTGTTGGGTCTTTGTGTGGTTTAGGTATTAAGGTGACTGTGGCTTCATAGAATGAGTTTGGTAGTGTTCCTTCTGTTTCTATTTTGTGGAATAGCTTGAGGAGAATTGGAGTTAGCACTTCTTTGAAGGTCTTGTAGAATTCTGCACTGAAGCCATCCGGTCCAGGGCTTTTTTTGGAGGGGAGACCGTTAATGACTGCTTCGATTTCCTTGGGAGATATAGGGCTATTCAATCTTTCTACCTGATCTTGACTTAGTTTTGGTAGATGGAATCTTTCAAGAAAATTGTCCATTTCATTTAGATTCTCAAATTTTGTGGCATATAGGCTTTTGTAGTATGACCTAATAATTGTTTGGATTTCCTCAATGTCTGTGGTTATGTCCCCATTTTCATTTCTGATTTTGCTGATCTGGATAGTTTCTCTCTGCTTTTTAGTTAGTTTGGCTAAGGGTTTGTCTATCTTGTTGATTTTCTCAAAGAACCAGCTTTTTGTTTCATTGATTCTTTGGATAGTTTTATTTGTTTCTAGTTGATTGATTTCAGCCCTTAGTTTGATTATTTCCAGCCGTCTGCTCCTCTTGGGTGTATCTGCTTCTTTTTTTTCTAGGGTTTTCAGTTGGGCCATTAAGTTGTTTGTATGTGATGTTACGAATTTCTTCTTGGAGGCACTTAGTGCTATAAATTTTCCTCTGAGCACTGCTTTCAATGTGTCCCATAAATTTGGGTATGTTGTGCCTTTCTTTTCATTGAATTCTAGGAAGTCTTTAATTTCTTTCTTTATTTCTTCCTTAACCCAGCTGTCATTGAGTAGTAAGTTGTTCAGTTTCCATGTGCGTGTCGACTTTTTGTTGTTTCTGTTGTTGTTGATGTCTAACTTTAGTCCATGGTGGTCAGATAGTATACAAGGGATTATTTCAATCCTTTTGTATCTGTTGAGGCTTGCTTTGTGGCCCACTATATGGTCTATTTTAGAAAAGGTTCCATGGGGTGCTGAAAAGAAGGTGTACTCTTTTGAGTTTGGGTGAAATGATCTGTAGACGTCTATTAGGTCCATTTGATTTAGGGATTCTGTGAGTGCTTTTATTTCCCTATTTGGTGTCTGTCTAGTTGATCTGTCCCTTGGTGAGAGTGGAGTGTTGAAGTCTCCCACTATTAAGGTATTAGGATCAATGTATGATTTAAGCTTTAATAATGTTTCATTTACGAATGTCGGTGCTCTTGTATTTGGGGCATAGATATTCAAGATTGTGATGTCCTCTTGGTGGATTTTTCCTTTCATGAGAATATAGTGGCCCTCCTTATCTTTTTTTATTAACTTGGGTTGAAAGTCTATTTTATTAGATATTACGATGGCTACTCCAGCTTGTTTTCTGGAACCATTTGCTTGAAAAACAGTTTTCCAGCCCTTTACTCTGAGGTAGTGTTTGTCTTTGTTGCATAGGTGTGTTTCTTGGATGCAACAGAATTTTGGATCCTGTTTCCTTAACCATTCTGTTAGCCTGTGTCTTTTTATTGGTGAGTTGAGTCCATTGATATTGATAGATAATAGTGACCAATGCATGTTAGTTCCTTTTGTAATGGAGTCGATGAACTAACCCTGTTTCATTGCTTGTTTTCTTTTCATTTTTGTTGGGACATTATCTATATGCCCTGTTTTCTTGGGTGAATTTGTTTTCATTGGATTGGAGTTTTCCTTCTAGTATCTTCTGTAGGGATGGTTTGCTGTGTAGATATTGTATAAATTTAGTTTTGTCATGGAATATTTTGTTTTCTCCATCTATGTTGATTGAAAGCTTTGCAGGGTATAGTAGTCTGGGTTGACATTTGTGATCTCTTAGAGTCTCCATGATACTTGCCCAGGCCCTTCTGGCTTTCATAGTTTCTGATGAGAAGTCCGGCGTGATTCTGATAGGTCTACCTTCATATGTTACTTGGCCTTTTTCCCTTGCTGCTTTTAATATCCTTTCTTTGTTCTGTAGATTTAGTGTTTTGACTATGATGTGACGTGATGTGTTTCTTTTCTGGTCTAGTCTATTTGGAGTTCTGTAGGCCTCTTGTATATTTATGGACATCTCTTTCTTTAAGTTGGGAAAATTTTCTTCTATGATTTTCTTGAAAATATTTTCTGGACCTTGGAGTCTGGAGTCTTCTTTTTCGTGAATTCCTATTATTCTTAGATTTTGTCTTTTCATAGCATCCTTGATTTCTTGGATATTTTGTGATTGGAACTTTTCTGATTTTACTTTTTCTTTGAGAGAAGTATCCATTTCTGCAAGTGTGTCTTCAGCTCCAGAGATTCTCTCTTCCATCTCTTGTATTCTGTTGGTGATGCTTACTTTTGTGGTTCCTGATCTTTTCTCCAAGTTCTCCAGCTCAAGGGTTTTCTCATTTTGTGTTTTCTTTATTGATTCTAATTCTGTTTTCATGCCTTGCATCATTTCTTTCATGTGTTTGAATTTGGATTCCTGTCTCTCTACGATGGCCTCTACTTCTTTTTTCATTTCCTTCTTATATGCCACTAATTTTTCCTCTACTTGTGTATCTATTTGTTTGTCTATGTTTGCCTGTGTTTCTTTAAGGATATTTTCTATTTCTTCTTTCTTTGCCTCCAATTGACTGGCCATCTCTTTGAAAGACTTGTTCATTTCCTCCTTATGAGCCTCAAATAATTGGGCAAGCATGGCTTTAAAATCATTTTCCTGTGCTTCTGCTGAATTGGTGTATCCATCGATTTTGGAGTTTGCTGGTGAAGTCATGATGTCCTGATTTATGTTGGAAGTGTTCTTTCGCCTACCTCTGGCCATTGGCTTATCTGAAACCTTCCCTGTTTGTTTTTGGATTATGCAGATCAGACTGGTGCTGTCTCTCTCTGGTGTCTGGAGAGTTCTTCAGGAAGCTGAGCACTCTCAGCGTGTGCTGAGGACTAGCTGTACCTGTGGGAGGAAAGTACGCAGGCGCAAACGGGGCAAATGCAAGCGTGTGTGTGCGCGCGCGAGCGTGTGTGTCTGTGTGTGCAAGTGTGCGTGGATGAGTTTCTCGAGGGACAGAGTGATGGCTAATGTTGAACCCTTGAGTGTGTGGGAGGGGCTCTGCACTGTATATGTCACAGGCGCTAATGCTGATCGCAGCGCAATTTCTGGCATTAACTGTCTTAGCTCCTCAATCAGGTCCACAGGGCAGGAACTTCAATGTCCCTAGTGCCCCTCTGTTTCCCAAAGTGGGTATGTGGGTGGGAGGGGGGTTCGATGCCTAGCTTCTGATTTAGAAGGACCCAGGATCTGGGGAACTGCAGATTCTCAAGGGTGCACTCACTTACAGGCAGGTCTCTTGGTCGAGATCGTGGTATCCGGGGCTCTCTGCTCTCTGGTTTGGCCCTGCTTCTTTGATGTGTTCCGCCAGTTCTGTGCTGCTGTCACTGCCAGGTTCTGAGGTCTTGCTGCAGCTGGAGATTTCAGGGTGGTCACTTCAGCAGGGATGGGGTAACCAGGCTCTCTGTTCTCTGGTTTGGCCCTGGTTAGTCTTAAACTGGAGGGCTGTGGTGCCCCGCCAGTTCAGTACTGCTCCGCTGCCACGTCCCACTGTAACTGGAGACTGGCTTGCTAGTCCCAATGCTTTCTGGGAAGTCCTGGGATCTCTTCGTTGTGCTCTCCAAGCTTGGGAGGCCCAGTGCCTGGTGTGTCCAGGTTGTATGACGTTTCTGCCTGGTTTCGGTGAGTATATAGCGTATTCTCTGTCACTGTGGGATTGGGCGGGCCGTACCGTCAGTGATGGAGATCCTGCGGAGCTAGTATGGTGTCTAGCAGATTCGCGCCCTGGGAGGATGGTGTAGCGGCTGCGCGAATCTGGGACTCCGGGGCACGTACTGCTGGCTTTTGTCTGCCGCTAAAGTGCTTGGGGCTCCGTCTCAGCGGTTGTATACCCCAGGCAGTTAGGTCTGCGCTGAGAAAGATGAGTCCGCTGTGCCTCTGTGCCGAGGAGGAAGGAGGTCTGGGGGAAGGGAGTGCAGCAAGAACAAAGGATCTTTTCTCTCCTTCCCCAAGCAAGTCTCCAGGTGACCGGAGGCCAAAGTTTTCACCTCCTGCGATGTTCTCTGGTGTTCAGAGAGCCTCGCTGTGGTTTTCCTGGGTTGGGGGTCCTTCCATTCTCCAACTCAGAAGATCAGGTATCCCACCGCTCAGAAACTGTGTGTGCTAGTCGCCATCTTGTGTTTTTTTTTTTTTTTTTCAACCTAAGACAGATTCTTGTTAAAATCACATTTGAGACCTAGATGACAAATAAGGAAAAGTGCACATTTTGTCAACCTAAGACAGGGTCTCCATAAAACAAAAAAAGGGGAACTGAAGGAGTCTGGTAATTGAAATTCTCATAGCCATTGCAAATTCAGGTCTTATTAAAGTTCCATGTCTCAGATACTGTCCTTGCCAGTCTCTGCAAGCAAGCAAGGTGTTTTGAGCCTGAGAAGTAGAAAGCAAGCTTCCTGCAATCTTTGGAACCAGACAGCAAACTTTTTGTAACCTTGAGTGAATTTCTGGATGCCTTGCTAGGTGGAACAGTTATGTTGCTTATTTGAAAAAAAAATTTACTTGTACCCTTTGCTTTACAAATGTTGTTTGCATGTTCAGTAAACTGAGACTTGAACAGGAAACTGTCTTATATCCATTCTTCACATGTCTCTCCCCACATTTACACACCTTCTTTTCAGTGCACCATGTTAGATTAGACTGTAGGACTGTCAGGTTACCTTTCCTTTTCCCGACTCTTAAAGATTCAACACCCCAGAGAAATCTAGACCATGCCATCCTATTATATTGATAAGAATGTGAAGGTACATTTATTCAGTATGCCAGTAACTGCTCAAAGTCACAACCTAGAAAAATTGAGATTGAAGACCACAATAGGAGATCTCCTTTTAATTCAGTGAATTACCCTAAATCCCACACCACTATTAAGCTTCCCTACCTAGGAAACTGTTCAATTAAATAAACATTAAAGTTTCATTTCCTACCTAATATTGTCACAGAGGTAAACAGGAGTAAAGGTTTGAGATCTGGATAAAGGGATGAGAGAAAGGCTTACTGAGTTTCAAAAAAAAAGTCACATGCACAGGATCAGAGATCTTGGACACTTAGGAAAATTTGTTTACTCATCACAATGGAAACCTCAAGATTCCCTCAGGTGATGATTGGCTGTGAAGGAGAATGATGTCATGAAACAGATAAAAGCCAGTAAGAGTGTCAGGATCCAATAATTAAAAGAGCCAAGTAGACATCCTGCTTGAGAGAAATGCTGAGCAGCCCTATAAGCCTCAATCTGGGCAACTGAAAGCACACAACCCAGAGATAACAGTTCCTGTTTCCAAGACTCTTACTTCAGGAAAAGTGTCACATATTTCTTTAAGTGGTCTTTAAGAAAGTCAGCAGTCTTTGACATGTGAGTTTCACATTATTACAGTCCATTATTATTTGTTAAATACAGAGATATGTCCTCAGTCAGTAAATAACTTACTGGGAAAATGCTCCCTGACCAAGGCAACTCTTTGAACAAAAAGTGTTTAATTGGTACCCTGTTTTATTGTTACAGAGACCATCCAAGATGTCATGCCAGCAAGCAGTCACCTTGTTGTAGTCTCCCAGCAGAACTGAGAGCTTTTCATACCAAACCACAAATGGCAGGCCAAAAGAGGGAGACTGAGAGAGACAGAGAGAGATAATGGCTAAAGAGAAAGATTCACAAAGAGATGGAGAACGACAGAAAAAATATATAAAGTGACATACACAAAGAGACAGAGACTCAATTGTGTCTGGTCACTTTCATTGCCATATCAACTTCAATGCACACCCTCCTATACTATAACTCCAATAGGAAATATATTATCTAAGAAGGCCATATCTCCTAACCGTAACCAGACATTTCATCACTGGGTACTTCACATGTAAATAGATAGGCTTTGAGGGGACATTACAATTCAAATCACCAGAAAGTAGAAGAAGATGAAGGGACTTCTGGGCTAAAATAAAATATTTACCTCATAGTTTGTTATTCAATACAATGATTAAAATCCCAGCAACATCCACGGACTAAAGAAGACAACTGACAATTTTCTTTGGGGAAAGTGTGGAATATTTCCATTACCGAGGGTTCTTCACCCAAGAAAATAACATCATGATATTTTTAGGCAAGTGTATGGACTTAGGAAAAATAATCGTGGTGAAGCAACTAAAATGCAGAAAGAAAACATCAGTATGTATTCACTTACAACGAGGTCTATTTATACTTGGAGATAAAGTTCCAATTGGCCATGCACTGTGTCCAAACCAGTCTTCCATATGGGGTATTGGCTGGCAGTTAATTGAGTTGTCTGGCCATGGCATCCTATGGAAATTTTAAAGCAACCCAGGCTGTTGTTATAAAAATATGTTGCTCTCTGCCCTCAGATGATTGATCATTGCCATATTCTTGGATCCACAGAGATGCTTCTTTATGAATCAAATGGAATTGCATACAGAAACCCACAGTCTGATATTATTCCCAGAGAGACCTTAAAACACACAGTTATAAATGGGATTTCCCTATGAAATTCTCCCTCCCATCAGAGTTCTGGAAAGCCTGCAGGAAAAGTGGAAGGAAAACTGTCATAAGTACATGGAATTGATTAAATAAGGAGAAAAATGTCTTGAGAATAATGCTACAAAGGTAGATGATGCAGCCAGTCTTGATGAGACCTGATTAGCTAGGTTCAGATTGAAAGACAAGGAGAGCTTCCCCTATCAGAGAACTAGAGAAAGGGCATAGGGGTAGAAAAAGGAGGGTAGGTTGGACTGAAGGGAGAAGAGGGAGGGGACAGCAGAGTGGATACAGAGTGAACAAATTGTAATAAATAAATACATAAGAAAAACTGTGATCAAGGTGATGAATTATAGAGCTCCTCAGGACTGGTGGCTTCTTCTTCTGAGTGATACCAACATACAGCAATAAATAACTGAATTTTCTTTAATGGACTTGGCACTGAGTTTCTGACCATGTTTTAATGAGTATATGAACAACACATACTTCAATTGATGTATTTTAAAGACAAAAAATTTTAGTGTGACACATGGTAGAAATTTAAACCTGGGAGCAATGGAAAAGGAGTACAATGTATATTATATAATATTCCCACATAATCAATAAAAATAATATGTTGACAACTTTTACAAAGACTTAAAATGGAAAAAAGATTTCACTGAAGGAGGGTAGAGTTTGACTTTGTAAGGCATGCTTTCCAGTAACTCAATATGTAGCAGAGACTCCTAGCCATGAACTAGTGGTTACCTCAGACCCATGAGCAAAGGTGGCACCATTGAACCAGCAGTCATGGTCCTAACACTATCTTTTGAGTGTTTGTCTGGAGGACAACTGCAAGAAACCAGCTGCTCTTTTATTCTACACATATAACTCAGACCTATTTCTCTGTCCTGAAGGCCCAGTTTTAACTGTAAACCCCAGGACCAGTAGAGTTCCACATGACCATGGAGTAGTATATATCTGCCAATCAGGCCATATTAACAAAGGCAACCCTGTGTATATAGGTTTGGCAACACTAGTGTGGATCACCAGCAGCTGTCAAAGAGTTTATTGCATCTCAGTTCTTTTTTACATACACTGATATTTCTCTCTTTCAGGCAAATCATCCCCAGGAACTGTATGGTTTCCTTCCCTTTTCCCTGCTCTTAAAATCTCACTACCCCAGGTAACCCTAGACCCTGCCACCCTATTATATCAATAAGAATATGAAGGTAAAATTAGTGAGTACATGAGTAACTGCTCAGTTCAAAGTCACAACCTAGGAAAATTCAGATCCAACACCACAGTAGGAGACCAACTTTTCATGGTTTTTATTGCTGAGTAATATTCTATTGTAATATACCAGAAGCAGCAGGCTGAGAGAGAGTGAGACAGAGAGAGTAAATGCTAGAGTGACTGATTCAGAAATATAGATATTGAGACTGACAAAAAACAAGTTAGAAAATAAGTGAATGAGAGACACAGACTCCATTGTGTCTGGTCCCTTTCATTGGCATAACAACCTCAAAGCATACCCCCTATACTATCACTCCAATATGAATTATATTACATAACAAGGCCATACCTCCTCACCCTTCTCAGGCATTTTCTCACTGGCAACTAAACATGTAAATAAATGGGCTTCTAGGGGACATTGCAATTCAAATCACCAGGAAGTGGAAGAAGATGAAGGGACTTCTAGACCAAAAGAACATAGTTGATAGTTTGAACATCAACATAAAAGAACATCTTGATAGTTTGTCATTCAATAAAACGATCAAAGTTCCAGCAACTTCCAAGGACTAAAGAACAGGACTGAAAATCTCCTTTGGGGAAAACGTGAAATATTTCCATAAGAGAGTATTATTCAACTTAGAAAATGACATCATGATATTTTCAGGTGAATGGTTGAAACCAGGAAAAATCATCCAGGGTGAAGTAAGTAAAATGCAGAAAGACAAATATGGTATGTGTTCACTTATTAAGATGTCTTCTAATACTAGGGGATTAAGTTCCAATAGGCAATCTAATTGTGACCATACCAGTCTTCTACTAAAAGGACTGGGTGGTAGTGAATTAAGCAAGGGCATCCCACAGAAATTTTCAAGCAACCCAGGCTGTTGTTATTAATATATGTTTTTCTCTGCCTTCAACTGAGACATCAGTGCCATGTTTTTTAATGCATAGAGATGCTTCTTAAAGTATGAAAAGTTATTGCTTATAGAGACCTGGAATCCAATATTATACAGAGAGAGACCTTAAAACACTCAGTTATAAATGGTATTTTCTTATGAAATTCTCCCTCTTCTCAGAGTTCTGGGAAACATGCAGGGGTGGAGGCAGGAAGTGTCATAAGTAAAGGGAATCGAGGACACAAGGAGAACAATGCCCTAAGAATCATGCCACAGAAAAAGATGATAAAGCCAGCCTTGATGAGAGCTGATAAATTAGGGTCAGATAGACCTGGAAATAGTACCTCCATTGTCAGGGAAGTTTTAGAAATTATAAAGGTGGAAGGGACAAGATGTCGGAGCTAGGAGAACATGGCATCTGAGGAGTAGGACATTTTAAGTACAGTGACCAAGAGACTGAACTCTGGGCCCTAAAACAACAGCGATCATGTTTCCCAGGTGAGAAGATATCCGCATGGCATGAAAATCAGTTGGGTCCACTCTCAGGTCACCCAGCCAAAACCAGGAAGAGATCCTAGGTCACCCAGGCATTAGACCACCAGACCAGAACCACATGCTTGTGTGTCCTTCTCACCTTCCTGGGCTGAACAGTGGGTACAAAGACACCAGAGACTGGGAGTCTCAGTTGTTATAAAAACCCAAAGGGAAGGAAGGCAGCGGGACTGGCCAATAGTCACCCAGTCTTTACCTGGAAAGTTCTCACAGATTGGCTGCTATGAGCCGCCATCACTGAACTGAATTCAATCTACAAGCACAGAGAGTTGTTGCGCACCCAGCTCTCAGGCACAAACAGAGGTGTGTGTCCCAGTGCAACAGATACTGGAAGTCCCTGTCAGGAATAAACCCCACAGGAAAAAAAAAGGAAACGGGAACCCAAATTAGGTCATTCATTATATTCCTGGAAAAATCCCTCAGACCAGAGAGCAGGCAAGAGACCTGCTCTGTACCAACTATTCCTCACAAACATAATATTGTGCCCCAGGACACCAGAGACTTGGAGTCACTGTTGGGAGAAATCCTCACAGGGAATGAAGCAAAGGTGATGGATTTGTCCACACCGTATATCCCTAGAAAAAGTTCTACAAACTGGCCCAACTCAGGGACCTGCTGTGCACCAGATAGCCTGCTGTTGCCAAGAGGGCGTTACTGACTCACCACAGATTACTTCTTGGGTACTGGGGCAAAGAGCCCCAAACTCAGACCTACAAAAGCCTAGGATCCCTGAGATCAACCCCCACATACTGCTCCAAGGGGCAACCATTTATCCCTAACCAAACTGACCAAACCACAGGATACACAAGTTTCAGCAGCAGCTTCCTAAATTTACAGCAAAAAAAACTCAGAAGCAGGGCAGCTGTCTCCAAAACTTCTCTGGGTGACAGGAGAGCACTCTTGACTAACAAGAACCAGAGTTACCACTCAGGTCTCTATGACTGAAGTGAGCTGTGGCAACTCCTGAAAAACACCAGACATACAGTGACTATACCCAAAAAGCTAAGGAGGCTTCTTTCAGGAAAAAACATATTCCCGCCAAGGGGATTCTCTTCAACACAGGATTGGAGGAACCACCAGAAACTATCTCAAAACACCTAAGATATTCCAATGGGTAGAGGCCAGGGTAAAAGCTCAACCAACAAAAGATAAAGCAAGATGGCATCTCTAGAACCTAGCTATCCAGGGGCAAGTAGCCCTCCACAACCCAGCATAATTGAAATTCAAGAAGATGACCTAATATCTATGCTCATGAAGAGATAACAGAGGAAAAAAATAAAATGATTAAAGACCTGGACGAAGATAAACTCAAACAGATTATGGTCATTTGTAAAGAAACAGAGAAAGAAAAAAAAAACAAAAAACAGATTATGGCCATCTATGAAGAAATACAGGAAGTTGCAGCCAAACAGTTTGTGGCCTTTAGAGAGGAAATACTTAAATCACTAAAAGAAATAAAAGAAACAGAGGATTGTTCAAACAAACAACTGAAGGAATAGAAGGAAAAACAGGTAAATACAGTCAGACAGGTGAAGGAAATCAACAAAATGGCACAAGACCTGAAAATAGAATTGGAAAAATTAAAGAAAACACAAATGGGGATATTGTGGAGAGAAAAACTTAGGGAAGAAAACAGGAAATACAGAGGAAAGCATAAACAATAGACTACAAGAAATGGAAGAAAGAATCTAAGGTGTGGAAGATACAATGGAAGAACTCAATGTATCTGTCAAAGAAATTGTTACATCTAAAAAAAATCCTGACACATACAAGAAATTCAAGACAATATAAAAAGACAAAACCTAAGAATAATAAGTGTAGAGGAAAAAGAAGATTCCCTGCTCCAAGGACCAGAAAATATTATCAACAAAATCATTGAAGAAAATTTCTCCAACTTAAAGGAGAGGCCAATAAGAATACAAGAGGCCTACAGAACACCCAATAAATTAGACCAGAAAAGAAAACCTCCTACAACATAAAATCAAAACAGTAAGTACCCAGAACAAAGAAAAAATACAAAAAGCTGCAAGGGAAAAAAGGCCAAGTAACATATAATGGCAAACACATTAGAATCACACTTGACTTTTCAACAGAGACTATGAAAGTAAGAAGGGTCTGGATGGATATCATGCAGACCCTAAGACAACTCAGATATCAGCCCAGGCTACTATACCAAGCAAAACTCTGAGTCCTCATAGATGGAGAAAACAAGATATTCAATGACAAAAACAAATTTCAATAATACCTATACACAAGTAAAGTGTTACAGAAGACACTAGAAGGAAAACTGCAACCCAAGAAAACTAGCTACTTTCAAGAAAAATACATGAAATAATTAACCTCACTACAGTAAAACAAAAAGCAAACAAGCACACAAACTTACTGCCACAGCCAACATCAAACACAAAGGATCTAATGGCCACTGGTCATTTAATCTCTCTCAACATCAATGGAATCAATTTTCCAATAAAAATACAGACTAACTGCAATCTCTTGCATACAAGAAGCACACCTAAGTCACAGAGATAGACATTACCTGAGGATAAAGAGTTGGAAGATGGCTTTCCTAGCAAATGGACCCAAGAAGAAAGCAGGAGTAGCCATTCTAATATCTGATAAAATAGACTTTCAACCAAAGTTAATCAAAAGAAATGGGGAAGGACTCTTCATACTCATCAAGGGAACATTCCACCAGGAAGACATCACAATCCTAAACATCTATGCACCAAATACAAGGACACCCACATTTGTAAAAGAAACATGGGTAAAACTTAAACCACACATAGATCTCCACACATTAATAGTGGGAGACTTCAACACCCCACCTCTCAGCAAAGGACAGTCAACAAAAGAGAAAATAAACAAAGAAACAATATCTCTGACAGAGGTCATGGATCTGACAGACATTTACAGAACCTTACACCCAAACACAAAAGAATTTACCTTCTTCTCTGAAACTCAAGGAACCTTCTCTAAAATAGACCATATAGTTTGTCACAATGTGATCCTCAACAGGTATAAGAAGTTTGAAATATTCCTTGTATCCTAACTGATCAAATGGAATAAAGTTGGACCTTAACCACAACAGAAAAAGCAAAAAGCCTACACACACATGGAAACTTAACAACTTGCTACAAAATAACAGCTGGGTCAGGAAAGAAATAAAGAATTTAAAGACTTCCTAGATTTCAATGAAAATGAAGGCACAACATACCCATACTTGTGGGACAAAATGAAAGCAGTGTTAAGAGGAAAGTACATAGAATTAAGTACTTTGAAGAAGAAATTTGAGACAGCTCATTCAAGCAACTTAATGGCTCACCTAAAAATACTAGATAAAGAAGAAGCAGACATACAAAAAAAGGAGTAGATGGCTAGAAATAATCAAACTCATGGCTGAAATCAACCAAATAGAAACAAATAAAAAATTCAAAGAATCAATGAGACTAAGAGCTGTTTCTTTGAGAAAATCAACAAGATAGACAAACTGTTAGCCAATCTAACTAAAAGGCAGAGAAACACCATTCAAATCAACAAACTCAGAAATGAAAAGGGGGACATAACTACAGACACTGAGGAAATCCAATCATTAGGACTTATGTCAAAAGTCTATAGGCCACAAAATTTGAAAATCTAAATGAAATGTACAATTTTCTTGATCGATTCCAAATAACAAAACTGAATCAAGACCAGATAAATTAATGAAATAGTTCTATATCCCCAGAGGAAATAGAAGTAGTCATCAAAAGTCTCCCATGAAAAAAAAAAAAACAGGACCAGATGGTTTCAGCGCAGAATTCTGCCAGACCTTTAAAGAAGAATTAACTCCAATTCTCTTCAAACTATTCCACAAAAAAGGAACAGAAGGAACACTAGCAAACTCATTCTATGAAGCCGCATTCACCTTGGTACCTAAACCACACAAAGATGCAACAAAAAAAAAAAGATAATTTCAGGCCAATCTCCCTAAAGAACAATGATGCAAAAATACTCAACAAAATACTTGCAAACCAAATACAAGAACACATCAAAGATATCATCCACTATGACCAAGTAGGCTTCATCGCAGTTATGAAGGGGTGGTTCAATATATGAAAATCCATGAATGTTATCCACCATATAAGCAAACTGAAAGAAAAAAAATCACATGATAATCTCCTTAGATCCCGAAAAAGCATTTGACAAAATCAAACATCCATTCGTGTTTAAAGTTGTGGAGAGATCAGGGATAAAAAGCACATATCTAACTATAGTAAAGGCAATATACAGTGACCCTATAGCCAACATCAAACTAAACAGAGAAAAACTTAAACAAATCCCATTGAAACCAGACAGAAGGCACAGATAACTACTCTCTCCATATCTCTTCAACATAATTCTGGGAGTCCTTTCTATAGTAATAAGACAGTTGAAGGAGATCAGGGGGATACAAATTGGAAATAATTAAGTCAAAATTTCACTATTTGCAGATGATATGATAGTATATATGAGAGACCCCAAAAATTCTACCAAGGAACTCCTACAG
The DNA here is from genome assembly GCF_030254825.1 of Meriones unguiculatus. NCBI lineage: Eukaryota > Metazoa > Chordata > Mammalia > Rodentia > Muridae > Meriones > Meriones unguiculatus. The sequence continues at coordinate 15,331,149 of NW_026843710.1, read as the reverse complement.
GTGATAAACACCTTCAGCAAAGTACATGTACAAAATTAATACAAAAAATTCAGTAGCCCTTCTGCATACAAAAGAAAAAAGGGCTGAGAAAAAAATTAGGGAAACACCCTTCACAATAGCCAAAAATGACATAAAGTAACATGGTGTAACCCTAACTAAGCAAGTCAAAGACTTGTACATAAAAAAATTCAAGTGTCTGAGGAAAAATTAGAAGATACCAGAAGATGGAAAGATCTTCCATGCTCATGGCTTGACAGGCTTAGCAGTGTAAAAATGGCCATCTAACCAAAAGCAATCTACAAATTCAAGGCAATTCCCATCAAAATACCAACACAATTCTTTACAGAACTGGAAAGAAAAATTCTCAATTTCATATGGAATAACAAAAAAAACTCAGAATAGTTAAAGCATTCCTCTATAATAAAAGATCTTCTGGAGGTATCTCCATCATTGATCTTAAGCTGTAATATAGAGCAACAATAATAAAATTGCATGGTACTGGCATAGAAACAGAATGGTAGATCAATGTAACCAAACAGAAGACCCAGAAAGAAACCCACAAACTTATGGACACCTGATCTTTGACAAAGATCCCAAAACCAAACAATGGAAAAAAAAAAAAAAACAGTATCTTCAACAACTGGAGCTGGTCTACCAGGATGTCTACATGTATAGAAATGAACATAGATCCATGATTGTCACTGTGCACAAAACTAAGGTCCAAATGGATAAAGACCTCAATATTAACCACAACACATTAAGTCCATTAGAAGAAAAATTGGGTAAGACCCTAAAACTCATTGGTAGAAGAGACAACTTCCTGAACAGAACACCAACAGCACAGGCTCTAAGAGCAACACTCAATAAATGGGGCCTCATGAAACTGAAAAGATTCTATAAAGAAAAGGACACTGTCATTAAAACAAAATGAGTGCCTACAGATTGTGAAAGACTCTTCACCAACCCTTTATCTGACGGAGGGCTAATAACCAGTATATATAAAGAATTAAAGAAGACGAAAAGCAACAAACCAAGTAATCCAATTAAAAAATAGGGAACAGAGCTAAACAGAGAATTCTCAATAAAGGAATATTGAATGGCAGAGAAACACTTAAAGAAATGCTCAACATCATTAGCCATTAGGGAAATGCAAATGAAAACAACCCTGAGATTTCACCTTACATCCATCAGAGTGGCTTAGATGAAAAACTCAAGTGACAACACATGCTGGAGAGGTTGTGGAGAAAGGGGAACCCTCCTCCACTGCTGGTGGGAATGTAAACTGGTACAACCACTTTGGAAATCTATCTGGCGCTTTATCAGACAATTAGGAGTAGTGCTTCCTCAAGACTCAGCTATACCACTGCTAGGTATATACCCAAACTTAGCTCAAGTACACAAAATTGATATTTGCTCAACCATGTTTGTAGCAGGTTTATTTGTAATAGCCAGAAGCTGGAAACAACCCAGATGTCCCTCAACTGAAGAATGGATGCAGAAATTGTGGTACATCTATGCAATTGAATATTACTTAGCAATGAAAAATAAGAAAATCATGAAATTTGCAGGTAAAAGGTGGAATCTGGAAAGGATCATCCTCAGTGAGCTGTCCCAGAAGCAAAAAGACACAAACGATATGTACTCACTCATATAGACATGTCAAATAGGATACATCTACTAAAATCTGTACATCTAAAGAAACTTTTCTAGACAGAGAATGCTGAATAAAATGCTCAATCCTTATCCCAATAGGCAAAGAAGATGGGCATCAGAAAGAGGAGAAAACAGGGATTATGTTAGGAGACTGCCACAAAGGGCCCATGAAATGCTATGCCCTGCAGACTATCAAAGCAGATGCTGTGACTTATGGCCAACTGTTTGGCAGTGTGCATGGAAACTTTTGTAAGAAGTGGGAAATAGTAAGATCTGGAAAGGACAGGAACTCTACAAGGAGAGGAACAGAACCAGAAAATTTGAACACAGGGAACTTCCCAGAGACTCATGCTCCAACCTAGGACTATTCATGGAGATACCATATAACCCCTGCACAGATGAAGCCCATTGCAATTCAGTGTCCAAGGGGATTCCACTGTAATGGGAAGAGGGACTGCCTCTGACATAATCTTTTTATCCTAATCTTTGATTACCTCACCCTGTGGGGGGGGGCAGCCTTACCAGACCACAGAAGATGAAAATACAGCCACTCCTGCTGAGATCTGATAGACTAAGATAGGAAGGAAGGTAAGAAGGACCTCCCCTATCAGTGGACTCTGGGAGGGGTATGCATAAAGAAGGGGGAGAAATGGTGGAATCGGGAGGGAAGGAGGCAAGGGCTTATGGGTGCATACAACATGAATAAAGTGTAATTAATAATTTTTTAAATGAATAAATTAAAAAAAGAAATTATAAAGGTGAAGAAGAATGAGGCTTGGTGGGTCTGGTTGGAAATGAGTGACGGGGTAGCAGAGGCAATACAATGTAAATAAATCATAATAAATAAATACATAAGAAAAACTGTGATCAAGTTTATGAAGTACAGAGCTCTTCAGGACTGATGGCTTCTTCTTTGGAGTAGTTTGAGGGTTTGGCAAGGATGAACTCAGTCTTCAATAAAGGACTTGGCCCTGAGACTCTGATCATGTTCCAGTGAGTGTATTAAGGACACATACTTGAACTGATGTATTTTAAAGTAAAAAAAAAAAAAATAGTGTGAAACATGAATAGGAATTTGAACCTGGGAGCAATGGAAAAGGAGTGTAATGTATATCATATTAAATTCTCATATATGCAATAAAAATAATATGTTGACATCTTTTACAATGACTTTTGAAATAGAGAAGAGATTAAGCTAAAGAGGGATATTTTGAGTTTGAGTCATGCTTTCTGGGAACTCGTTATGCAGCAGAAAATCCTAGCCATGAACTAGTGATAACATGAGATAAAGTGGCACTTCTGAACAACCAGTCCTGGCACTAATAGTACATTTATTCAGTTTGTCTGGAGGACCACAGCAGGAAACACAGCTGCTCTTATGTCCTAGCGATATATCACAGGCCCATTTCTCTGTCAGGAAGTCCCAGTTTTTACTGTAAACCCCAGGAACAAAAGGGTTCCTCACTGACCACTGAGTAGGACACAACTGCATATCCAACAAGGTAAGCCAAGTCAACCCTGCTCATAAAGGGTTGGCAAAAACTAGTGTGGAATAACACCACACTAGTGATGTTATTCCTGTGAAATAATATCTTGCCCCTCAGTTCAACTTTTACACTCACCTATCCCTTGCTGTTTGTTCCAGTCCAAGGAATTGTCTGGTTTTCTTCTCTTTTTCCTTCTCTTCAAGAGTCAGTACTCCAGGGAACACTAGACCCTGCCATCCTGTTAGGAGCCAGGTGGATAATAAAAGGGCCAAGTGGATAGCCTGCTTTTTAGAAAGGTTGAGCAGCCCTACATGCCTCACGTTAGGCAGCTGAAAGCACAAAACCCAGATATGACATTTCCTGTTTCAAGACTCTTAGTTCAGTAAAAGTGTCACATATTTCTTTCAAGTAACTTTTAATAAAGTCATGGGTCCTTCACATGTTACAGTCACATTATCACTGATTTCATTATTATTTGTTAAATGCACAGATATGTCCTCAGTCAGTGAATTACTTACTGGGAAAACACTCTCTGACCAAGGCAACTCTTTGAACAAAAAGCATTTACTTGGTACCTTGCTTATATTTTTACAGAGACCATCCAGGTTGTCATGTCAACAAGGAGTCATCTTGTTGTACTCCTTCAGCAGAACTGAGAGCTTTTCATACTGAATTACAAGCGGCAGGCAGAGAAACAGACTGAGAGAGACAGAGAGAAAGAGAGATAGATTCAGAAAGAGTTATACTGAGACCAACAGAAACAAAGATATAAATTGACAAAAATAAGAGACAGAGACTCCATTCTGTCTGTTCCATTTCCTTGGGTTATCAACCTCAAAGAACACCTTCCTATAATATAACTACAAAGGAATTATAATTTTTATATTTATTTTTTATTAATTACACTTTGTTCACTTTGTATCCCACAATAACACCTTCACCCCTCTCAAATCCACCTTTCCCCAACTCTTCACCATTCTGCTCCCAAAGAAAACGTATAGGAGAGATCTTCTTCTTCCTTCTGATGCTAGTCTATCAGATCACATCAGGGGTGGCTGCATTGTCTTCTTCTGTGGCCTGGTAAGGCTGCTCCCACATTAGGGTGAGATGATCAATGAACAGACCAATCTGTTCATGTCAGAGGCAGTCCCTGTTCCCATTATTATGCCCACTTGGACAAAAGAGTGCCATGGGCTACATCTGTGCAGGATTTCTAGGTTACCTCCATGCATATTACAGGGTTGGAGTATTAGTCTCAGGAAAAACCCCTGTGTTCAGATTTTTTTGGTTCTGTGTCTCTCCTTTTGGAGCTCCTGTCTTCTCCAAATATTACTATTTCCCACTTCTTTCATTAAATTCCTTGCACTTTGTCCAACAGTTGGCTAAATGTCTAAGCATCTGCTTTGATAGTGTGCAGGGCAGAGCCTTTCAGAGGCTCTCTGTGGAAGGCTCCTAACTTGGTCCCTGTTTTCTGCTTCTTCTGGTTTCCATCCTCTTTACCTTTCAGGGTAGGGATTGAACATTATAGCCAGAGTCCTCCCTCTTGATTAGTTTCTTTAAGTGTACAGATTTTAGTAGGTGTATCCTATATCATGTCTGTATGAGTGAGTGTATAATACAGTGTGTGTCTTTATGCTTCTGGGACAGCTCACACAGGATGATCTTTTCAGTTCCCACCATTTATCTGCAAATCTCATGATTTCCATATTTTTTTTTATTACTGAGTAATATTCCTTTATGAAGATGTACCATAATTTCTCTATCCATTCTTCAGTTGGGTGGCATCTGGTTGTTTCCCAATTCAGGCTATTACAAATAAAGCTGCTACAAACATGGTTGAGCAAATGTCTTTATTGTGTCCTTAAGCCTCTTTTGGATATATTCCTAGGAGTACAATATTTGGATCTTGAGGAAGTCCTATTCCCATTTGCCTGAGAAAGTGCCATATTAATTTCCAGAGTGGTTGTTTAAGTTTACATTCCCACCAGCAGTGGAGGAGAGTTCCCCTTTCTCCACAACCTCTCCAGCATGTGTTGTCACTTGAATTTTTGATCTTGGCCATTCTTATAGGTGTAAAAGTGAAATCACAGTGTTGTTTTTGAGTTGCATTTCCCTGATGGCTAATGTCATTGAGTATTTCTTTAAGTCATTCTCTGCCATTCAATATTCCTCTATTGAGAATTCTCTGTTTAGCTCTGTTCCCCATTTTTTTATTGGATTACTTGTTTTGATGCTTATAAACTTGTCTAGTTGTTTGTATATACTGGATATTAGTCCTTTGTCACATAAAAACTTGGTGAAGAGTCTTTCCCAATCTGTAGGCATTTGCGTCTTTTCTTTTGATCCCTTTGCTTTACAGAAGCTTTTCAGTTTCATGAGATCCCAATTATTGATTGTTGCTCTTAGAGCCTGTGATGTTGGTGTTCTATTCAGGAAGTTGTCTCCTGTGCCAAAGAGTTCAAGGTTCTTCCCCAGCTTTCCTTCTGATTTAAACTTTCTGGTTTTATTTTGGGTTTTTTCTTCTGCTTGGACTTCAGTTTTGTGCAGGCTGATGAGTAAGGATTTATTTTCATTTTTCTACATGAAGACATCCAGTTAGACCAATACCATATGTTGAAGATGCTAACCATGCAGTTTTTATTACTGTTGCTCTATAGTACACCAGAAGATCTTTTATAGTAGAGGATTGTTTTAACATTTCTGTGTTTCTTGTTTTTCTATATGAAGTTGAGATTTTTTTTCTTTGAAGGTCTGTAAAGAATTGTGTTGGTAATTTCATGGGAATTGCATTGGATCTATAGATTGTTTTTAGTAAGATGGTCATTTTTACTATGTTAATTCTGGCAAGCCATGAGAATAGGAGATCTTTCCAACTTCTACTATCTTTTTCTAATTCTCTCTTCAGAGACCTGAATTTTTTTCATACAAGTCTTTCACTTGCTTGTATAGGGTCATAGAAATTTACTTTATATCTTTGACCAAATATAAGAACACATCAAAGACATCATCCACTATGTCCAAGTTGCTTCATCCCAGTTATGCAAGGGGTGATCCACCATATTAAAAAAAAATCAAAGAAAAAAAAACCCACATGATACTCTCCTCAGATGCTGAAAAAAATTTGACAAAATCCAACATCCATTCATGTTTAAAGTATTGGAGAGATAGGAGATAGAAGGCACATATCTAAATATAGTAAAGAAAATATACAGCAATCCTATAGGCAACATTAAACTAAATGAAGAGTATCTTAAAGAAATCCCACTGCAATCAGGGATAAGGCAAGGCTGCCCACTCTCTCCATATCTCTTTAACATGGTTGTAGAAGCCCTTGCAAGAGCAGTAAGACAATTGAAGGAGATTAAGATAATACAAATTGAAAAGGGAGAAATCAAAGTAGCACTACTTGCAGATGATATGATAGTATACCTGAGTGTGACCCAAAAAATTCAACCAGGGAACTCCTATACCTGAGAAACATATTCAGCAAAGCAGCTGGATAGAAAATTAACTTTAAAAAATCATTAGCCTTCTGGTATACATAAGATAAAAATGCTGAAAAAGAAATTATGGGAAAAATATTATTTAACAAGGCCATACCTCCTGTCACTAACCAGACAATTCCTCACTGGGGACTCCATATGTAATTAGATGGGCTTCGAGTGAACATTGTAAATCAAATCACCAGGAAGTGGAAGACTGTAAACCCCAGGATGAGGAGGGTTCCTCATTGAACACTGATTATGACACATCTGCCAATCCAGCCAGGTCAGCCAAAGCAACTGTGCTCATTGAGGTTTGCCAAAACTATCCTTGAGCTGCACCAGGTGTCAAATACTTTATGCCCCTCAGTTCAACTCTTACACCAACTGATATTTTGCTAGTTCAGCCAGAATAGTCCCAGGAATTGTTAGGTTTTCTTCTCTTTTCCCTGATCTAAACACTCAATATCCTAGGGAACTCTAGACCATGCCTGCCTATTATAACAATAAAAATGTGAAGGTACGTTTAGTGAGTACAGGAGTAACTGCTCATTTCAAAGTCACAACCTAGGAAATTTCAGATCCACTACCACAGAAGAAGACCACCTTGTCCTTTGGTACATTCCTCTTAATCCCACATCATTTTGAAGCTTCCCTACATAGGAAGCTGTCCAGTTAAATAAATATTAAAGTTTTATTTCTTACCTTAGATTGTCACAAAGGTAACCAGGGGTAAAGGTGGGGGATCTGGATAAAGGGATGAGATAAAGGCTTGTTGCATTTCACAAGAAAAAGTAAATTCTGAACAGGATCAAAGATACTGGACACTGAGGAAAGTTTTTTCTACTAATCTCCATGGAAACCTCAAGATTCTCTCAGGTGCTGATTGGCTGAGAGGGAGAATGTCATGAAACAGGTGAAAGCCAGTAAGATTTTTAGGAGCCATTTATTAAAAGGGCCAAGTGTATAGCCTGCATGAGAAATGCTGTGCAGCCCTACATGCCTCATTCTGGGCCCCTGAAAGCACTCAACACAGTGACAACAGTTCCTGTTTCCAAGATTCTTAGTTCAGGAAAAATGTCACATATTTATTTCAAGTTCATATTGATAAAGTCATGTGTCTTTGACATGTGACTTTCACATTATCACATATTCCACTATTATTTGTTAAATGCACAGATATATCTTCAATCAGTGAATTACTGGAAAATGCTCCTTGAACAAACAAATCTTTTAACAAAAAGCTTTTAATTTGGACCTTGCTTATAGTTTTACAGGGAAAATCCATGATGTCACTACAGCAAGCAGTTATTGTGAAATCAAAAGATTAAAAATCAGTAGTTTTTATTAAAGTCTAAGGCCTGAACTAGCTGGGTGAGTTCCTTTAATGTCCTGAGGGGCAGAACCTGTCATATTGCATTCTTTCCCCACTCACTAGAGATAAAGTTGCTAGGAAACTGGCCCACCCCCCTAAGGAGGGACACCAGATCATTAATGGTTTGGGGACCTTCCTATAGCCAATTAATTCAAGATGCAGCATTTTGATGAATAGATGTTTGCCAGGCAGTAATTGTCCCTGCCTTGGTCATGCTGGGAGGGACCAGAATCTTTAAATCACACAACTAACCTGAGCATGGGCTCCAGGCTCTCATTGCTTTTGTGGTTTTGGATGTGAGCCCAAGATGCAGCTTATAATGGTTTATAATAAATAGATCCTCATGTGGTTTGAAACAAACTCAGCTCATGCTGGTGTTATTTGGGGATATCATGATTCAGGTACAACATAATTTGGGGGCTATCCGGGATCCCCAAGACCTCCCAGGACTCCTGAGCTGGAGGATCAGAAGCTCAGGTAAGCTCATTTTTCTTGGCTAAGTTCTATGTCTCTATTCCTTTTAATTTCTGTATTTTTGAAATCTCAAGGTAGTATATAGTAAGTGGGCAGTGACTGGTAGTGTCACAGTACACTGGCTGACAAGCCAGCAGACTGAGGCCACAGGATCTTGGGAGACCTTTCAGATCCTGGCAGGAAAGTGCTGCCCAATAACACTGATGGACACGGGTTCCCAAATCTGTTGGATAGTCCTAGAAAGTGGGTTGCTCCCATGGAGACAGGAAGTACTGGTGGAATCTCTTGTTTTTTCTCTGTGTTTCTAGCTGTCTAGACACTGTAGAGTTGTTTTTCCCAGTTCACAAACACCAAAAGACCAGGAATAAACAGACTTCACTGTAAATACATGAGTTTCTTTTTATTATAAATTACAAGTTGCAGCTTTGGCCCACACAACCCACCACCAAAGTGGTGGGAGCTGAGCCCACTGTGCCCAGGTTAGTTGGATAATTCAAAGATTCTAGTCCCTCCCAACATCCCAAAGGCAGGGATGATTCCTGCCTGGCAAGCATGTTTTGGTCAAAATGCTACATTTTCAAATGATTGGCTATAGGAAGGTCCCCAACCATTAATCTTCTGGTGTCCCTCCTTAAAGTGATGGGCCAGTTTCCTATCAACTGTGTCTCTAGTGAGTGGGGAAAGAATGCAGTATAGCAGGTTCTTCCCCTCAGGGTATTAATGGACCTCACCCAGCTAGTTTAGTCCTTAAACTTTAATAGTAATTGCTGATTTTTAATCTTTTGTTCTCTTATTCCCCCCTTCCATTATTTTTTAAAGATCCAATCTTGGGTCTTCCATATATGACCCCTTGAATCCTATAGATTTACTTTTTTTAGGTGGGATCTGAGTACCATTAGTGTATTGCTCCCAAACATTTTTTTCCAGACCAAATAACACTCTAGATTTTTATGATCTAACTTCTATATCCTCAGAGCCTACATAAGGTTCATATTTTTTATCTGTTTATGTTAAGACACATTGAGCTGACATAAATTCTGTGAGCAAGACAAACCTGTTTTTCTTTTTAAATAAGAGATCTAGTATACCTATTAGTTTATACTGGCTAAGGATCTGATCAATGAGCAAACGCTGGATCTAATTGTCTGCTCTCTAGCTGCAAAGCTATCATAAGCTTAGCTTAGCCTAGCTGTCAAAGTAATCAGAGACCTGAGAAGGATAAATTATAAGGTAAATAAATATACCAATTCTTGTACCAATCAAAATGACAGAGATGTCTAGTCCATCCCCTAGGAAGTGTCCCTGGCTCCTGTGGTCTGGCATGATGAGCAGAGGCGGTCCAGCCAGGCACATATGAGAGACTGCCTCTGTGGAAAGAGGAACATGAGAGATTGACCTCACCTTGCCTTTCGCAATATGAAATAATGACTCTCCAGGTGTCCACGGTTTTGTCCAGAGTTTAGGCTGAGCCATAGAAGTGGGCCAGTTGAGGCAGTATTGCCCAGTGGTTAACATATCACAATTCGAGGTCACCATCATCAGTAGTGCCCAAATCTTCTCGGAGACTTTGGTGGAGCTTCTGCCAGGATTTTGGGACTCTGTCACAATACACTGACATATGTTAAAATGCCAGATTCATCAGGTCTCTGACAAGCTTGAGGGCCAGCATATCTGAGTTACTCTTTGTCTTTATCATCTGCTTTAAACTTTGTCCTATAAAACAGAATGCTGTAATCTCTAATTCTGGCATATTCCTAAAATGCATTTTTAGAACTATATTTTAAGTAGCCTAGGCTTAACTTTAAAAAAACCTAAACAAAGAGACTAGATAAGGCTCAACTGCAGTATTTAGCATAACTTAGCTAACTTAGAATAGTAATCTGCTCTTTCTGAACTAAAAGTAAAACAAAACTTTTAATCAGGTACAGTTTATAAAGAGGCTAGCAAATCTTGCACTAAAATTGAACAGTAAAAAGCTTTGCACTTAGCACTAAGTGCACTTAGTTCAGATGACTGATCATAACTGAGAGACCTAAACAAATATAATCACAAACTCATGGCTCTACACTCTTTATCTCTGTTCCAGCATGGCAGCTGGCCACCTGTAACTGAACTCTGCTGGGAGCCTTAAACAAATATGGCAGCAAAAATACATTTCCACCCTTTATCCCAGAACCATCATGATAGCTAGATATGTGTTAGCATAGGCTGTGATTGACAATACCAAACATAGCCATTAAGGGTAGCTGAGAGCATTGTTACCTCCCATAACCAAAAGTCATAACATTATGATCAAATAAATATTAGAACCCACTGCATAACAGAATAGTACAGAACAATTTTAAACTATATGAATTATTCTAGCCATACCAAAACTATCAGCCTTAAAAAAGCACAAAAAAAGCATTTTGCATGGAAGAATCACCAGCCTTTTCAATGAATTATAACATATTTTTAAATACATTTTTCCTCAAATCATATTAACTCTGGCTTTTTATAATACTTTCACTAACCTTCTGCAACATTCTATATATACCTTCAGGTTCCTAGCTTCATTCTTCTGGTTTAACCAGACATTCTTATTTTAGACAATTTATTTATTTATTTTTTTAAATATCACTTGTTTTTTCCCTTGGATTCATAAAAAATAAAACCTCTCACCAAAATCCTTTCCATTCTGACATGATCATGCTGGAGGCCAGTGACCACAATTTATTTTTTATAGGCAAAGCAAAACCAAATTACATTAATATAAAAAGAAGTTCTGAAACTGCCAAATTCTTTTTCTACAATTACTTTCCTATAGCAGATATGGTAGTCCAAGATCACATAAACAAACTCTAAGGAATTTAGAACAAGTTTTAAGAAACTTGGTGAAACTTACTTATTTCTCTGTCTCAAGGTGAAGACCAGGGTGGGAACATATTTTCCCATAAACAAAGAAGCTTAACAAGCAAACAAGTCTCCACAAGATACAATTGTAATACTGCAATTTTCTCAATTAGTCCAAACCATATGGCTTAGTTTTATTTAGTAAAATAAATAAGCACCAATGTTTTATTTATTTATTTATGTACTTATTTATTTATTTATTTATTTATTTATTTTTGCTTCTCCTGCAAAGAATCGAGAAACTTTTAAAAATTCTGTTAGACTACCCAAGATCATTGTCATACCCAAATGCCTGATAAACTTTAAACATTTTATAGCCTTGAACATTTAAACACTTTCTATAACCTGTTTTTGCTATATTAAAATTAAGTAACCCTTTTGTAGGAGAGAAATGTCACAAAGTATGACCATAATTGTAAAGATCAAAACCAGATTTTAAAACCAGAATTCACCAGTGAAAACAATCCAATCTCTAAAGCCAATGCCAATTTAAAATAATCCTTCCTTTTAATCTAGAAGGAAACATGTGGCTACCAAGATGGCAGAGCCATACCACGTGGCAGCTATATTGTTGCCTTTAAACATATGTGTTTATTAATCTTATAAACACATAAGCACACATATTTATTTTTAAACAAGTTTGAATTTAACCTAAACATATCCAATTATTTTTGATCATGTTAACCATGACCCACAGAGCATGAGAATAATCAAAGACAGACATGATGACCATACATACAAAAACAAACAAATACTGCATAGACATTGAGACAAAAAAAAAAAAAAAAAAAAAAAAAAAAAAAAAACCAAAACAAAACAAAAAAAAAAAAACCAGCTGTCCAAATTTCCTGGACCAAAACTGATTCTTCTGAGGCAGGCCCAACATAGTGATTCCTCCTGCTGCTACACCCAGTGGGTGCAGGAGGCATGGGCCCTGATGCCCCAGGAGACACCTAGTGGTGCTCACTTGGACCAGCCAGTCTGGACCTGTGAGAGAAGGCCTTCCAGAGTTTACAGTGTGGAGGGGTAACTATGCCCTGCCCTGGAGCTGGGAGTACAAGCTCAACCTGCTCCTCCATGTTGGAAGTGTGTCTGGCAAAGGTCTAAAGATTTCACTCCCAACAGACACACTAAAAAAACAAAACAGACTAGACAGATTACCCACCAAAATACTGATGAAGCCAGAGGTGTCCCCCTGAATTTCGGTAGCTGTGACCACCAGTTTGATCACATTGATCATGTCTTGCTACCCAGATACTGACACCCCGAGCTCTGAGGAATTTTCAGAATAGAGAACAAAGTACTACACATACAGACATTGTACACAGACATTTAGACACTTAAGGCCAGCATAAAAAAACTCCAGGTCAGGTTCCTGGAGTCTTGGTGCAGGAGTCTTGGTCAGTGGGAGCAGAGTGCTCTGTGCCCAGGTTAGTTGGGTTATTCAAAGATTTTGGTCCCTCCAAACATGCCCAAGGCAGGGAGATCTCTGCCTGGCAAGCATCTTTTGGTCAAAATGCTACATTTTGAAATGATTGGCTATAGGAAGGTCCCAAACCATTAATGATCTGGTGTCCCTCCTTAAGGGGATGGGCCAGTTTCCTAGCAACTGTATCTCCAGTGAGAAAATAAAGCACTTAAAAAGAAGTGCTGGAGGAAGTTTTGTCTTTCTGTTTAAATTTATGTAATGCCTATCATGTTGTTTTTGACTAATCTTATGCTCTGTAGGTCATGGTTAATTGATCAAAAATAATTGGGTATGTTTAAAGTTTAAATTCAGACTTGTTTAAAATATATATATGTAACTATGTGTTTATGAGGTCTATGAAGGAATATGTTTAAATAGCAACTTATAGGTTGCCAGGTGGTACATGATGTGCCTCACCACCATCTTGAAATTGCCAAGTGCACTGCAATATGATCTTGATGGTCACATGGTTTGGGTGTGAAAAAAGAAAAGAGAACCTTAGTCAAATAATTTTTGTTTCACTCTAGATTAATGAGTTATTTTATGTTGGTATTAGTTTTAAAAATTAAATAGTTTGCACTGTTAAATTCTGGTTTTAAAATCTGGTTTTGGCTTTTAAAATTATGGTTATGCCTTGAGACTTCTCTCCTACAAAAATGGGTACTTTATTTTGATATTGCAAAAACAGGTTTTAGAAAATGTTTAAATGTTTAAGGCTATAAAATGTTTAAAGTTTATCAGGCATTTTAGACAATGATCTTGGGCAGTCTAACAAAAAAATTGAAACAGTTTCTCAATCATTTTGGGGAGAAAAAATGGTATTTATTTTATTAATTATACTATATGAAACCAAGCCATATGGTTTGCACTAATTGAGAAAATTACAGTTTTCATAGTGTATCTTGTGGAGAGCTGTTTGTTTGTTAAGCTGCTTTGTTTGTTGAAAAAAAAAAATGTATCCTCCCTGGTCCTCTTCTTGAGTCAGAGAAAAAAAGAATTTTAATCAAGTTCCTTAAAATTTGTTCTAAATTCCTTAGAGTTTGTTTATGTAACCTTAGACCACATCTGCTACATGGAAGTAATTTTAAAAAAAAAAAGAATTTGGCAGTTTCAGACCTTCTTTTGTATTAATATGACTTGTTTTTGCTTTGCCTATAAAAAACAAATTGTGGATGCTGGGCTCCAGCAGGATCATGTCAGGATGGAAAGGATTTTGATGAGAGTTTTTTATGTTTTCTAAAAATTAGAGAGAGAGCAAGTGGTATTAAAGAAAAGAATAGCTTGTCTAAAGTAAGAATGTCTGGTTAAGCCAGAAGAATGAAGCTAGGAACCTGAAGTTATATATAATATTGCAAAAGATTAGTGTATGTATAAATAATCAGAGAGTAAATATGATTTGAGAAAGAACTGTATTTAAAAATATGCTGTACTTCATTTCAAGGCTGGTGATTCTGCACTGCAAAATGTTTTCTCATGCTCTTTTAAGGGGGAAGAATTCTGGCTGATCAGTTTGGTGTGGCCAAAATATTTAATACAGTTTAAAATTTTGTTATGTGGTTGGGTCTGGGGCTTGTTTAGTTACAATGTTAGAACCTTTTGTTATCAGGGATTATGGATGCTCCACAGTGTTTGCTTTCAGTACCTAATGGTATGTTTTATTTTTCCAGCCAGAGCTGTGGCATCAGGTGGCTAAGCCACCATGTTGGTTCAGAGATGAAGGGAGTAGAACCATCATTGTTTTGGTGCCATCTTTGTTTAGGGCAGCTAGCTGTATTCAGTTACCTGTTTAGTGCTAAGTGCAACTTTTGTCCTTTAAGCTTTTTACTGTTCACTTTTATTGCAAGTGGTAGGATCAGCATGATTTGCTAACTTCTCTATAAACTGTATCTGATTAAAAGGTTTGCTCTGATTTTAGTTCAGAAAGAGCAGATTTAAAGTTATGCTAACAACTGTAGTTGGTTAAAATGTTGACTTTGAACCTAGTGTCTTTGTTTAGGTTTTTTAAAGTTAAGCCTAAGATGGGTAACTATAAAGTTTGCCTATGTAGATTTACTTAAAATATATAGTTCCAAAACAGGCATCTTAGGAATATGCTAGAATTAGATTATAGCATTCTGTTTTATAGGACACAGTTTAGAACCGTTGATAAAGATAGACAATGAGTAACTCAGATATTCTGCCCCTCAAGCTTGTCAGAGATCTGATGAATCTGGCATTTTAACATGTGCAAGCTTATTGTGACAGAGTCCCAAAATCCTGGCAGTAGCTCCCCCAAGACCTCTAAGAAGATTTGAGTATGACAGATGATGGCTACACTGGATTGTGCTATGCTAACCATTGGGCAATACTGCCTCAATGGCCCACTGTTAGAGCCCAGCCTAAACTGTGGACAAAGCCATGGACACCTACAGAGCCATTATTTCACAATGCAAGAGGGAAAGTAAGGTCAATCTCTCATGTTCCTCTTTCCACAAAAGCAGTCTCTCATCTTTTGTGTCAAACAGCTGGACTACCTCTACTCATGATGCCAGGGGACCACAGGAACCAGGGACACTTCCTAGGGGATGGACTAACTAGACATCTCATTCATTTTGATTGGCACATAGATTGGTATATATAATTTATCCTTCTCAGGTCTCTGGTTACTTTGAAAGCTATGCTAAGCTAATGGTAGCTTTGCAGCTAAAGAGCAGACAATTAGACCACTGTTAGCTCATTGGTCAGTTCATTAGCTAGCTAGAACTACTAGGTTCTAGATCTCTTACTTAAAAAGAAAAACAGAAGCAGCCTTACCAGGCCACAGAAGATGACAATGCAGCCACTTCTGATGTGATCTGATAGACTAAGATCAGAAGGAAGGAGAAGAGGATCTCCCCAATTAGTGGACTTGGGGAGGAGCATACATGAAGAAGGGAAAGGGAGGGTAAGATCAGGAAGGGAGAAGGAGGGGCTTATGGGGTGATACCAAGTGAATAATGTGTAATTAATAAAAATTTTAAAAAAAAAGAAAAAAACAGAAAAACAGGTTTGCCTTGCTCACAGAATTCATGTCAGTTGCCTTTGTCTTAAGATATATAGCTGGATAAAATGATAAGGAGTTTAATGTTTTAAGGTATATAAATATGAGGTAAAAATAGAAAAATAATTTAAAGCATATTAAAATTTTGAGATACTTTATATTCCACACCCCCCTTACTCCTGTTGTACTTATAAGATTTCAGAAGTTCAAAGTTTTGGCATTGATCAATAGAGTTCTGATAAGTTAATTGAGCACTAACTGCTTACTTTTCAGTCACCAACTTGAGATTTTAATTTTCTTTGGTAGTTTTCTAAACATAGATTTAAAGGTGTTTCTCATCATGCTAAAAACATCTTTTTAATGTGTATATCTGACCCCAAAGCCATAGCCTTTACTATAGTATTCTTAATATCTGCCATTTCTGAGGTAGACAGGATTTAGGAATATCTTAAACATATTTCTTCTCTTGCTTTGTTAAGGAAAGTCCAAGCATCTAGGGTTTAGCAATAAATTCATGAATGTATTGGGGACTAACTTCCCATGTGAACATGGAGATGGGGGTAAAAGTAGATACTGAGTGTACAAAATATGGACTAGCTCCATTTCTGGCTGATTTCCAACAGCTGTGCCTACAGAAGAAGTGTTAGACTTCCAAACTGTGGACATCCTTAAGTTGTTTATAAAGGTTATAAAACAAAGAGCTAAATGATACTCATTCAGTGGGATGCAATTTTACCCATTACTCTCAGAATGTTGTCATATTAGATTTGCTGACATGTTACTTTTCTAGTTTTTTTTTTTTTTTTTTTTAATATATTTTCTTTTGTGTACCAAAATATTCATATGAGGTTCAGGAAATCAAAAAGTTATATGACCTGGATATGGCAGAGGAGTTTTTCCTTGGTCTTGGGATTCCTCACTTTTCACATTTAATAGGAAAATTTTAACTTCTGTCTCCCATCTAAATCTAGCAGATTTCACCTGTTTGACTCTGTTCCAGGTTCAGCTATGGACTGCAAGCTGAAATGTGGACTTCCTGAAATCTGACATGTTTGCTCCCTGCCTCTTCCGGTGGATCAACTAACCAGATTCTTCTGAGGAATGCCCCATTGCCCAGCCTTTGACTGTCATTTCAGCCTTCCTACCCCTGATGCCAATGGTCCTACATCAGCACGTAAGCAATTTTAGAAGAAGCTGCAGATTCAGCCACATCAGCCAAGGCAAACAAGCTCATAGAGGGTTGGCAACACTAGTGTGAAACAGGACCAGCTGTCAAACCCTCAGTTCTCAATTTACATATAAAAATATTTTTTGCAGTTTCCACCAAAGATGGCCCAGGAATTGTCTTGTTTCCTTCTCTTTTTGCTGCTTCAGGAGTCACTATCACAGGGAAAGCTAGTCCCTGTCAGCCCATTATATCAATAAGAATGTGAAGGTACATTTAGTGATTACATGAGTAACTGCTTAGTTCAAAGGCACAACCTAGGAAATGTCAGATCCAAGACAATAGTAGGAGACCACCTTCTCATTCCACACATTCCGCTTAATCCCACATCACTTTGAAGCTTTTTCATTTAGGAAGATAACCAATTAAATAAACATCTATTCAATTAAATAAAATTAAGTAAAATATCTTTTCCTACTTGTTATTGTCACAAAGGTAAACAGGAGTAAAAGGTATGTGATCTGGATAAAGGGATGAGGTAAACTCTTGCTGGGTTTCAAAAGAACAAGTCATGTATGCACAGGATCAGAGATACAGGACACTGAGGAAAGTTTGTTACTCACCTTCATGGAAACCTCAAGAGTCTCTCATGTGCTGACTGGCTGAGAGGAAAAATGATGTCATGAAACAGGTGAAAGGCAGTAAGATTTTCAATAACTATTTATTAAAAGGGCCAAGTAGACAGCCTGCTTGAGAGAAAGGCTGAGCAGCCCTAAATGCCTCAATCTTGGCAGCAGAAAGCACTCAACAAAGAGATGTCAGTTCCTGTGTCCAAGAATCTTAGTTCAGGAAAAGTGTCACATATTTCTTTCAAGTGGTCATTAATAAAGTAACTTGTCCTTGACATGTCAGTTTCATATTATCACAGATTCCATTATGATTTATTAAATGCTCAGATATCTTTACAGTCAGTGAATTAATTACTGGGAAATTGTTGCCTTAACAAGGCAAATCTTTGAACAAAACATGTTTAATTGAGAACTTGCTTATATTTTGAAAAAGACAATCCCCAATATTATGTCAGCCAGCAGTCATCTTGTTGTAGCCTTCATCAGAACTGTAAGATTTTCATACTGAGACTGAGAGAGAAAAAAACTAAAGGGACAGATTCAAAATACAGAGACCAAGAACAATAGGATCAATAAGATAAAGATACATAGACGCCTTTCAGTGTGGTCACAATCATTTGCATATCAACCCCAAAGCACACTGTCCCACAATATAACTCCAATAGAAATTACATTATCTGACAAGGCCAAACCTCCTAAACCTTCCCAAATATTTCCTTACTGCTTACTCCACATGTAAATAGATGAGCTTCAAGGGGACATTGCAATTCATATCACCAGGAAGTGGAAGAAGATGGACTTCTAGGCTAAAAGAACATAGATATTCCTGATAAATTGTCATTTAAGACATTGGTACAGTACCAACAACTTAAAGGATTAAAGAACAAGGCTGACAATCTCCTTTGAGGAAAATGTGGAATACTTCCATGAGGAAGTATTATTCAGCTAAGAAAATGACATCATGGTATTTTCAGGCAAATGGATGGAACCAGGAAAAATCATCCTTGGTGAAGTAACTAAATTGCAGACAGACAAATATGGTATGTATTTACTTATGAGGTGGTCTCCTAATAGTGGGGGTTAAAGTTCAAATAGGCCATCTATTGTGATCAAACCAGGGTTCCACTAGGGGATTTGGGTGGCAGTTAATTGAGTTTTTGGGCCAGGGCATTTTATGGAAATTTTCAAGTAACCCACACTATAGTTATTAAAATATATTGCTCTGTGCCCTCAACTGATAGATTAATGCCATGTTCTTGGATTCATAGAGATGCTACCTTCTGAATCACATGGGATTGTATACAGACACCCATAGTCTGATATGCAGAGAGAGACCTTAAAATAGCCAGCTCTAAATGGGATTTCAAAATGAAATTCTCCATCCACTCAGAGCTATGGTAAGCATGCAGGAGAGGAGGTAGGAAGAGTGCCAAGAGCAGAATGAATTGAGGACACAAGGAGAACAATGACCTGGTGGGAATCAGGCTCTAGAGGAAGATGATGCAGCCAGCCTTGATGAGAACTGAGAAGCTCAGGTCAGCTCAGGTCAGATAGAAGGGGTAGGAGTACCCCCCTGTCAGGGAACTAGAGCAAGGGCCTAGGGGTACAAAAAAGGAGGGGGGTGGTAATGGAAGGAGAAGAATGAGGGGGCAGCAGAGGAAATAAAATGTGAACAAATCACAATAAATAAATACATAAAAAAAAACAACTGTGATCAAGATGATGAAGTGTAAAGCTCTTCAGGACTGATGGTTTGTACTTGGGGGTGTGCCAGAGTGCAGTAAGAATGAACTCAGTTGGCCATAAGTGTCAGTGTCTGCTTTGATAGTCTATAGGGCAGAGCCTTTCTGAGGCCCTCTCTGGCAAGCTCCTAACGTGTTCCCTGCTTTCTCCTTTTTCTGATGCCTATTCTCTTTGCCTTCCAGGATGTGGATTGATCATTTTAGCCAGAGTCTTCCCTCTTGATTAGTTTCTGTATGTGTAAAGATTTTAGTAAGTTTATCCAATAGTATATGTTCATATGAGTGAGTATATACCATGTGTGTCTTTCTGCTTCTGGGATCACTCACTCAGGATGATCTTTTCCAGTTCCCACATTGACATGCAAATTTCAAGATTTCTTTGTTTTTTTAACTGCTGAGAAATATTCCACTGTGTAGATGTACCACAATTTCTCTATCCATTCTTCAGGCATCTGGTTTCCAGGTTCTGGCTATTACAAATAAAGCTGCTACAAACATGTTTGGGCAAATGTCCTTATTTTGTACTTGAGCCTCTTGGAAATATGCCTAGAGGTGGACAGCTGAATCTTGAGGAAATGTTATTGTTAGTTGTCTGATAAAGCACCAGATTGATTTTCAGAGTGGTTGTACAAGTTTACATTCCCACGAGCAGTGAAGTAGGTTTCCCCTTTGTCCACAGTTTCTTCAGCATGTGTTGTCCCTTGAGGTTTTGATCTTGATCATTATGATGGGTGTAAGGTGAAATCTCAGGGTTGTTTTTATTTGCATTTCCCTGATGGCTAATGATGTTGAGCATTTCTTTCAGTGTCTCTGCCATTCAATATTCCTCTATTGAAAATTCCCTGTTTAGCTCTGTTCCCCATTTTTAAATTGGATTAATTGATTTGTTTCTTTTCAACTTCTTTAGTTCTTTATATATACTGGATATTAGACCTCTGTCATATAGAGGCTTGGGAAATATTCTTTTTCAATCTGTAGGCATTCCTTTTGTTTTGATGACAGTGTACTTTCCTTTACAGAAGCTTTTCTGTTTCATGAGGTCCCATTTACTCACTGTTGCTCTTGGAGCCTCTGCTGTTGGTGTTCTGTTCATAAAGTTGTCTCCTGTCAAAATGAGTTCAAGCCTCTTTCTCACTTTTTTCCTAACCAATTTAACATGCCTGGTTTTATGTTGAGATCTTTGAACGACTTAGACTTTAGTTTTGTGCAGGCTTATAAGTATGGATCTATTTGCATTTTTCTACATGTAGACATCCAGTTATACCAGCAGCATTTTTTGAAGATGATATCTTTTCCCATTGTATGGTTTTGGCATTTTTGTTAGAAATCAGGTGTTCATAAGTTTGAGTTTATTTCTGGGTCTTCTATTTGTTTCCATTGAACCACCATTCTGTTTCTATTCCAGTTCCATGCAGATTTTATTACTGTTGCTCTATACTACAGCTTGAGATCATGGATGGAGATAGGTCGGACAATCTTTTATTGTAGAGGATTGTTTTATAAATTCTGGCTTTCTTGTTTTTCCATACGAAGTTGAGAAGTATTCTTTCACGTCTCTAAAGAATTGTGTTGGTAATTTGATGGCAATTGCATTGAATCTGTAGATTGCTTTTGGTAAGATGACCATTTTCACTATATTAATTCTGCCAAGCCATGAGAATGGGAGATCTTTCCAACTTCTGATATCTTCTTCTAATTCTTTCTTCAAACAATTGAAATTTTTTTTATACAACTCTTTGACTTGCTTGGTTAGGGTCATACCAAGGTACTTTATGTCTTTGACTGAATAGAACAACGCATTGAATATATATCCAATATATCCAATTGGCTCCATCCCAGCTATTCAGGGGTTGTTCAATATATGGATATTCTTCAATGTCACCCAACATATTAACAAAATGAAAGAAAAAAGCCCCACAATCTCTTTAGATGCTGAAAAAGCATTTGTCAAAATCCAACATCCATTCATTTAAAATATCGGAGAGATCAGAGATACAAGGCACATATGTACACATAGTAAAGGCAATATAGAGCAAGCTTATAGCTGACATCAAACTAAACATAGAGAAATTTAATGTAATCCCACTGAAATCAGAGACAAAGCAATGCTGCCCACTCTCTTGGTATCTCTTCAACATAGTTCTGCAAGTCCTTGCTAGAGCAGTAAAACAAATCAAGGACATCGAAGGGATAAAAATCATAAAAGAAGTAGTCAAACTGTCAAATATTTTATTTTCCCTCAGTTCTCTTTTTACACTCAGTGATCTTTCTCTGTTTCAGCCAAACCAGTCCCAGGAATTTTCTGGTCTCTCTTCTATTTTCCCTGCTCTTAAACTCAATACCATAGCGAACCCTAGTCACTGAGAGCCTAGCATGTCAATAAGAATGTGAAGGTACAATTAGTGAGTCAAGAGTATCTGCTCAGTTTAATGTCACAACCTAGCAAATGCTAGATCCAAGACCACAGTATGAGACCACTTTGTCATTGGGTACTTCCCTTTATTCCAAAATCACTTTGAAGCTTCCCTACTTAGGAAACTCTCCAATTAAACATTAAATTTTCATTTCCTAACTAACATTATCATAGAGTTAAAGATTAGCAAAGTTGCAGGATCTGGATTAAAGGACAAGATAAAGGCTTTTGGTTTACACAAGAAAATGTCACATGTGCACAGAATAACAGATACAGGACACTGAGGAAATTTTGTTTATTCATCTCTGTGGAAACCTCAAGATTCTCTCAGGTGCAAATTGGCTGAGAGGGAGAATGATGTCACGAAACAGGGGAAAGCCAGTAAGAGTATCAGGAACCAGTTGTTAAATGGGCCAAATAGACAGCCTGCTGGAGAGAAGGGTGGTCAGCCGTACATGACTCAGTTTAGACAGCTAAAGGCAACAACAGAGAGATGACAGTTACTGTGTCCAAGACTAACTGTCACATATTTCTTTCAAGTGGTCTTTAATAAAGTCATCTGTCCTTGACATGTGACTTTCACATTATCACAGATTCCATTATTGCTTGTTAAAAGCACAGCTATGTCCTCAGTCAGTGAGTTGCTCACTTGGAAAATGTTCCCTGATCAAGGCAACAGTTTGTACAAAAATGTTTCATTTGGGCCTTGTTCATATTTTGACATGGGATGATATATACAGCTCTCAGGACTGGTGGCTTCTTTTTTGGGGCAATGCCATGATGTGGCAAGTATGACCTCAGTTTTCTTTAAGGGACTTGGCACTGAGACTATTATCATGTTCCAATGAGTATATAAAGAACACATACCTCAATTGATATATTTTTAAAAATTGACATATGAATTTGTGTCAATGAAATTGACACAGGAATTTGAACATGGGAGCATTGGAAAAGGAGTGTAATGTACATAATATGAAATTCCCACATAAGCAATAAAAATAATATGTTGACAACTTTTACAATGACTTTTAACATGTTGAAAAAATTTCCGCTAAAGAAGGACAGAGTTTGACTTTGTAAGGCATGCTCTCCAATAATTCATTTTGTATCACAGAATCCTAGGCATGAACTAGTGGTTAGGCAACTCACTCAGACCCCACGAGCTTAGGTGGCACCTCTAAACAAGCATTCTTGGCACTAATACTACATTTAGAGGGTTTGTCTGGAGGACCATAACAAGAAACAGAGCTGCTCTTGTATCCTAGACATATAGCACAGACATATTTCACTGTCCTGACTGCCCAGTTTTAACTGTAACCCCTAGAAACAAGAGGGTTCCTCATTGACCACTGAGTAGGACACAACTGCCAATCTAGCCAGGTCACCCAAGGCAACCCTGCTCAACACTAGTGTAGAACAGCACCAGCTGTCAAATAATTTATTGCCCATTAGTTCTCGTTACACACATCAATCTTTCTGTTTCAGCCAAACCAGTCTCAGAAATTTTCTGGTTTCCTTCTCATTTTCCTCGAGATTTTCTCAGGTACAGATTGGCTGAAAGGAAGAATGATGTCAAGAAACAGGTGAAGGCCAGTAAGAGTTTCAGGAGCCAGTTATTAATGGGGCCCAGTGGACAACATGCTTGTGAGAGAGGCTGAGCAGCCCTACATGCCTTATTCAAGGCAGCTGAAAGCAAAAAAAACCAGAGTGGTTGTATAAGTTTACATTCCCACCAGCATTGGAGGAGGGTTCCCCTTTCTCCACAACCTCTTCAGCATGTGTTGTTTCTCATCTTGGACATTCTGATGGGTGTAAGGTGAAATCTCAGGGTTGTTTTGATTTGCATTTCCCTAATGGCAAATGATGTTGAACATTTCTTTAAGTGTTTCTCTGCCACTGAATATTCCTCTACAGAGAGTTCTCCATTTGGCTCTGTTCCCCATTTTTTAATTGGATTACTTTGTTTGCTGCTTTTCAGCTTCTTTAATTCTTTATATATACTGGACATTAGCCCTCTGTCATACTGGAAATCAATCTGGCACTTTCTCAGACAACTAAAAATAGAGCTTCCTCAAGATCCAGCCATTCCACTCCTAGGCATATATCCAAAAGAGGCTCAAGTACACAATAATGACATTTGATCAACCATGTTTGTAGCAGCTTTATTTTTAATAGAAGCTGGAAACCCCCCAGATACCCCTCAACTGAGGAATGGATACAGAAATTGTGGTACATCTACCCAATGGAATATTACTCAGCAATGAAAGATAAGGAAATTATGAGATTTTCAGGTAAATGGTGGGACCTGTAAAGGATCATCCTGAGTGAGCTTTCCCAGAAGCAGAAAGACACACATGGTATATAATCACTCATATAGAAATATAATATAGGATAAACCTACTAAAATTGTACATCTAAAGAAACTAATCAAGAGAGAGGACCCTGACAAAAATGTTCAATCCCATTCAGAAAGGTAAAAAGGAGGGACATCAGAAGAAGAAGAAAACAGGAAACAAGTTAGTAACCTGCCACAGAGGGCCTCTTAAAGCCTCTGCCCTTCAGACTATCAAAACAGACGCTGAGACTTATGACAAACTGTTGGGCAGAATGCATAGAATCTTAAGAAAGAAGTGGGAAATAGTAAGATCTGGAGAGGACAGAAACTCTACAAGGAGAGTAACACAACCAGAAAATTTGAACACAGGGGTCTTCACCAAGAGTCATACTCCAACCAAGAACAATGGAGATAACCTAGAACCCCTGCACAGATGTAGCCCATGTCCATTCAGTGTCCAAGTAGCCTCCAGAGTAATGGGAACAGGGACTGCCTCTGACATAATCTGATTGGCCTGCTCTTTGACCACCTCCCCCTGAGGAGGGAGCAGCCTTACCCAGGCCACAGAAGATGACAATACAGCCACTCCTGATGTGATCTCATAGGCTAAGATCAGAAGGAAGGAGGGGAGGACCTCCACTATCAGTGGACTTGGGGAGGGGCATGCGTGAATTTAGGGAGGAAGGGTAGAATTGGGATGGGAGGAGGAAGGGGCTTTATGGGGTGATACAAAGAGAATAAAGTATAATTAAAAAAATTGAAAAAGAAAAAGAAAGAACAAAACTCAGAGGAAAGATCCTGTGTCCAAACTCTTAGTTTTGGAAAAATGTCGTGTATGTCTTCAAGTGATCATTAAAAACTCACGTGTCTTTGACCTGTGAGTTTCATCCTATCACTGATTCCATTAGTATTTGATAATGCACATGTATGTCCTCAGTCAGTGAATTACTTACTTTGAAAATTCTTCCTGAACAAGGCAATTCTTTGAACAAAAATAATTTAATTGGAACCTTGCTTATATCTTTGCAGAGATCATCCATGATGTCATGTCAGCAATCATCATCTTGTTGTTATCCTTCATCAGAACTAATAGCTTTTTGTAATGAACCACAAGCAGCAGGAAAGAGAGAGGGAGACAGACAGAGACAGAGAAAGAGACAGACAGATTCAGAAATAGAGAGATTGAGACAAACAGAAAAAAAAAAGATATAAAATGACAGAGACCCAGAGACAGAGACTCCATTCTGTCTGGTCACTTTCATTGGCATATCAACTTCAAAGGACACCATCCTATATTATAACTCTAATCGAATTATATTATCTAACAAAGCCATTATTCCTAACCCTTGCCACACATTTCTTCACTGGGGAGTCAACATGTAAATAGTTGAGATTCAGAGGGACGTTGCAATAAAAATCACCATGAGGCAGAAGATGATGGAGGAACATCTATGCTAAATGAACATAGTAAATCAATAGGTTGTCATTCAATACAAAGATTAAAGTCCCAACAACTTCCAAGTTCTAAAGAACAGGACTGACAATCTCCTTTGGGGAAAATGTGGAATATTTCCATAAGGAAGTATTATTTTGCTAAGAAAATTACATCATGATATTTTCAGGCAAATTGATAGAACCAGAAAAAATTATCCTGGGTGAAGTAAATAAATGTAGAAAGAGAAATATGTTATATATTCACTGTTTAGGAGGTCACCTAATGGTACTGAATAAAATTCCAATAGGCTATCTCTTGTGACCAAACCAGTCTTAAAATAGGGAGATTGGGTGGCAATGAATTGAGTTGTTGTGCCAGGTATATTATGAAAATTTTCAAGCCACCCAGGCTGTTGTTATTAAAATATGTTGCTATTATTATTAAAATATTATTATTAAAATATGTTGTTGTTATTATTATTATTATTATTATTATTATTATCTCAACTGATAGATCAGTGCCATGTTCTTGTATCCACAGAGATGATTCCTTATGCATCAAATAAGATTGCATACAGACACCCACAGTCCAATATTATGCAGAAAGAGACATTAAAACACCCAGCAATGAATGGGATTTCCCTATCAAATTCTCCCTTCCCTCAGAGATCTGAGAAGTCTGCAGGAGAGGAGGCAGGAAGAGTGTCATCATTAAATGCAATTGAGGACACAAGGAGAACAATGCCCTGTGAATAAGGCTTAAGAGAAGCATAATATAACCAGACATGTTGAGACCTGATTAGCTAGGTTCAGATACAAGGGAGAGGAGGACTTTTCCTATCAGGGAACTCTAGAAAGGTCCTAGGAGTAGAAGAAGGAGGGTAAGTTGGTTGGAAGGAAAAGAGGAAGGGGGAACAGAAGGAGTACAATGTGAACAAATTGTAATAAATAAACACATAAGAAAAACTGTGGTCAAGGGGATGAAGTATAGAGCTCTTCTGTACTATTTGCTTCTTCTTGGGGGTGGTCCTAGGTTGTGACAAGGTTGAACTCAGGTTTCTTTAAGGAACATTGCACTAAGACTCTGACCATATTCCAATGAGTAGATGAAAAACACATACTTGAATTGTTCCATTTCAGAGAAAAAATTTACTGTGACACAGGGGAAAGAATATGAACCTGAGAGAAATGGAAAAGTAGTATATATGAAATTTCCATATAATCAATAAAAATAATAGGTTGACAACTTTTATAATATATGGAAAAATATTTCTCTCAAGGAGTGCAGAGTTGGCTTTGTAAGGCATGTTTTCCAGGAATTCATTATGTAGCAGAGAATCCCAGCCATAAACTAATGTTTACCCAGTTACCTTAGACCCCGTGAACTCAGGTGGCACCTCTCAACAAGCAATCATGACACTAACACTATGTTTAGAGGGTTTACTGGAGGAAACACAGCTGCTCTTCTGTCCTATACATACAACATGGACCCATTTTTCTGTCCTGAAGGCCCAGTTTTAACTTCAAACCCCTGGGTCAAGAGGGTTGCTTACTGACTACAGAATAGGACAGAGCTGCAAATCCAACTAATTCAGTTGGCAACAATACTGTGGAACTTCACAAGCTGTCAAAGAGTTTATTGCCCCTTAGTCCTACACGGATCTTTTTTTTTTTTTTTCTGTTTCAGCTAACAATTCCCAGGAATTTTCTGGTTTGCTTCACTTTTCCTGCTCTTAAAGACTCAATACCTCAGGGAACCCTAGACACTGCCAGCCTAATATGTCAATAAGAATGTGAAGGTACATTTAGTAAGTGAGTAACTGCTCAGTTCAAAGTCACAACCAAGGATATTTCAGATCCAAGAACACAATAGAAACCACCTTGTCATTCAGTACATTCCCCTTAACCCCACATCACTTTGAAGCTTCCACTTAGGAAGCTGTCCAATTAAATAAACATTAAAGTTTCATTTCTTACCTAACATTGTCACAGAGGTAAACAGGAGTAACGGTGTGGGATTTCGATAAAGGGACAAGATAATGACTTATTGGATTTCACAAGAAAATGTCACATGTGCACAGGATCAGAGATACTGGACACTGAGGAAAGTTTGTTTACTCATCTCCATGGAAATCTCAAAATTTTCTCAGGTACAGATTGGCCAAGAGGGAGAATGTTGTCAAGAAATAGGTGAAAGCCAGTTAGAGTTTCAGGAGCCAGTTATTAATGAGGCCAAGTGGACAGTGTGTTTATGAGAAAGGATGAGCAGTCATACATGGCTCAATCTGGGAAGCTGAAAGCATAGGTCAGAGAGATGATAGTTACTGTGTCTAGGACTCTTAGTTCAGGAAAAGTGTGACAGATTTGACAATTGTCAAAGACTAACTTGTCTTTGATATGTTAGTTTCAAATTGTCACAGATAATATTATTATTTGTTAAATATACAGATATGTTCTCAGTAAGTGAATTCTTCCTGTGAAAATACTCCCTGATCAAGGCAACACTTTGAACAAAAAGCATTTAATTGGAACCTTGCATATATGTTAAAAAAGACCATTAACAATGTCATGTCAGTAAGCAGTCATCTTGTTGTTGTCCTTCTTCATAACTGAGAGCTTTTCATACTGAACCACAAGCTGCAGGAAGAGAAAGGGAGACAGAGAATGAGCTAGAGAGACAGAATCAGAAATAGAGAGACAGAGATCAACAGAAACCAAGACATAAAGAGGCAGAGACTGAGAGTTCTCTATCAGTCCATTCTGTGTGCTCACTTTCATTGGCCTATCAAACTCACAGCAAACCCTTCTATAATATAACTACAACAGGAATTACATTATCAAACAAGGCCATAAATCTTAACCCTTCACAGACATTTCTTTACGGGAGACTCTACCTGTAAATAGAGGAGCTTAAAATTGGCATTGCAATTAAAATCACCAGGAATGGAAGAAGATGGAGGGACTTCTAGGTTAAAAGAACATAGTTATATTGATAGTTTCTCATTCAATACTAGAAGTAAAGTCCCAGCAACTTCCAAGGACAAAAGAACTGGACTGACAATCCCTTTGGGGAAAATGTGAAATATCTCCATTAAGGAGTATTATTCAGCTAAGAAAATGACATCATGATATTTTCAGGCAAATCAATGGAACCAGGCACAATCGTCCTGGGTTACTAAAATGCAGAAAGACAAACATGGTATGTAGCCACTAATTAGGTCTCCTAACAGTAGGGGATAAAGTTCCAATAGGCCATCTATTGTGACCAAACCAGTCTTCCACTAGGGAGACTGGGTGGCAGCTAATTGATTTGTTGGGCAAGGGCATCTTACCGGGCTGTTGTTATTAAAATATGTTGCACTCTGCCATCAGCTGATAGATCGGTGTGATATACTTGTTTACACAGAGATGCTATCTTCTGCCTTAAATGTGATTGCATACAGAAACCCAAGAAAAATATTATGCAGAGAGAGGCCTTAAAACACCCAGCTCTAAATGGTATTTCCTCTCCCCTTATAGCACTTGGAAGCCTGCAGGAGAAGAGGCATGAAGAATGTCAGAAGTAGAGGGAATTGAGAATACAGGAGAACAATGCCATGAAAATCAGACTGCAGACAATTGAGCAAGCTTTGATGAGACCTGATAAGCTAGGGTCAGCTAGAAAAGGGAGAAGAACCTCCATTATCAGGGACCTGGAGAAAAGGCATAGCTGTAGGAAAGGGAGACTGGGTGGTAATGGAAGGAGATGAGGGAGGAGGCAGCAGAGGATATACAAAGTGAACAAATCACAATAAATTAATTTTACATAATAACAACTGTGATCCATGAGATGAAGTCTAGAGCTCTTCAGGACTGATGGCTTCTCCTTTTGGGGATGGTAAAAGGATGTGGCAAGGATGAACTCAGTTTTCTTTAAGGGACTTGACACTGAAACTCTGATCATGTTCCAGTGAGTAGACGAACAATACGTACTTGAAGTGAAGTAATTTAAAGAAAAAAAAAAAAAAACTTTTTAGTGTGACACATGGGAAGGATTTTGGACCTGGAAGCAATGGAAAAGGATTGTGATGTATATTACGTGAAATTATCACATAATCGATAAAAAATAGTATGTTGATGTGGAGAGCCGGGGTTTGGTCACCATGGCGTTGGCTTCCGCCCTCAAAACTGGTAAACAAATCCTAGAGCGCATGACCATTTGGCAATAGCACGCCAAGTCACAAGCCCAGCCTGGGGCGTCATATTGGGTGATGGGTGAGCAGCCAATCAGGGAATGATACGTCATCTCACACCACTCTGGTGCGAGCAGGGCTTATATAAACAGCGCCACTTCAGGGCTCAGGGTCTTCCTCCTTTCATCGCTTGACTGCAATAATGCTTGCTGCGGAAGGATCCTGTTGTCCACGTACGTTCTTGCTGGCGAGAAGATTAAGCGGGTCATAACATCTGATGCTGAAAGCTGGGAAGCCGGGAGCCTGCCATTGCCGGTGCCGAGGAGACCCCCAGTTCGCGGGGAGGATACAGAACTGCAGCATCGAGGTATGTTCTGAGAGGTATGTTTGGTCTTGATTTAGCTCATCTTTCACCTCAGCTAGCAGGAGCCCTTATTGCTTTCCCTGTTGTGACTGTTGTCCTCGTCCTTTTTCTTTTGGTTTTGTACAAGCTTGAGGGCGATCTTGAAAGGAAAGAGATTAACGGAAAGCTAAGAGCAGGTACTAGATCACTGTGGCTTTTGGTTAAATCTTGCTTGGAAAATGAAAACTGCCGTTCCTCTATTAAGGCTGGTCAGGAAGTGTTGGAGGAGATACAAGACAGCATGTCAGAAACAGAACGGGATAAAAGGTTAAGAGCTCTTACAAAAAAGGAAAAGGATGTTTCTAAAGATGTCCCTAAGGATAAAGACCCTTCCACGGACAGTAAAGCCGCGGGAGTGAAAGGCAAGGGAAAGGATGTCCTGGGAGAGAAACATGATAAGGAGAAGAAAAGATCTAAAAAGGAGCCTCTCTATCCGACAAAAGAACTAGAGGCTTTAGAAATTGGCAATTCTGAGTCAGAGGAGTTAAGTTCCTCCGAGGAGTCAGATCTAGAGGAGGAAGCAGCCCGCTATGAGGAAGAACGATACCACCTGGATGAGGGGCCACTACTAAGAAACAGGAAGCGTGCACTTTCTCCGTCGGCCACTCCTGTTGTCCCTAGTTCTCCTCCTCCTCCCTACATCAGGAGGTACTGCCCTGACTCCTTCTTTTCAACAAAAGATAGACATAAAATTTTTCAGACTTTTCCAGTATTCGAAGACATGGAGGGAGGCCGTTTCTACGCGCCTATAGATTACCCCCTAGTCAAAGAACTGGCAGAATCAGTTAATAAGTACGGGGTAGATGCTAATTTTACAATCATGCAGCTTGAGAGGCTGGGCTCTCAGCAATGACCCCAAATGATTGGCAGACTGTAGTAAAAGCTGCCCTCCCCAATATGGGAGTGTATTTGGAATGGAAAGCTTTATGGCATGATGCCTGTCAGTCCCAGGCTAGGGCTAATGTTAATGCTCTTGAACCAGTTAGATAGCAATTTCCTTCCTTGTTGCTGATTCATTATATGGATGATATTCTCTTGTGCCATGAGGAGTTAGCCATTTTGCAAGATGCGTATCCTTTGTTGCAAAAAAGCCTGCAGCAATGGGGATTTCATATTGACACTGAAAAGGTCTAGATTTCAGAGGTAGGTTCCTTTTTGGGAATGGTCATTTACCTGGACAAAATAGTTCCTCAAAAAATAGAAATTCGCATGGACCATTTACATACCTTAAATGATTTTTAAAAATTATTAGGTGATATGAATTGGCTTAGGCCGTTTTTAAAGATTCCTTCTGCTGAATTAAAACCCATATTTGATATTTTGGAAGGGGATGCTCATATTTCTTCCCCCAGAGCCTTCACACCGGCTGCAAGCCATGCCCTGTAGAGCCTGATAGGCCTAAGGAAATGGTCAAATGGAAGGATGTCTTGACTGGTTAATGGAAAGGCCCGGATCCTATCTTAATAAGATCCAGGGGAGCTGTCTTTTTTTTTCCCACAGGAAGAAAACAGTCCATTCTGGGTACCGGAGCACCTCATGCGAAAGCTCGTGGCAGCTGAAGATGATCTTTTAACGAATATACCTGCAACTACTTGAAGAGCTAAGGGCGGCAGTGGTGACCATTAATTCTACTCGAGTAGATTTATCTCTCACAGATGGCTTATTATCCTGGGTTTCTTCTGCCTTTTCTTATTTTAAGGAATGGGTGGGCGTTGGGATGTTTGGCGCTGCCCTATGCTGTGGTTTAATATTTGTCCTCTGGTTGTTCTGCAAACTCAAAACCCAACAAAAATGTGACAAGGTGGTGATTGCACAGGCGCTAGCTGCTCTGGAGCAAGACACCTCCCCCAATATTTGGTTATCCATGCTGAAAAATTAATGTTTGACAAGGTTGCCTCTGTCTTTGCAGGCACATGCCACAATCTGGATTTACAGCCCTTGCACTCCCTGGGGATCTGTTTCCCATTGCACGGGGATGGGTGTAAATCAAAATTTTTCTTTTGCCAAATGATCTGGAAAGTCAGGAATGGAAGAGTGCAAATAAGTCTTCACCAACCTAAGACAGGACAGCTTCACAGTGAGGAGGTTGCTCCAATGACGGGCAACGGCTGAAGCATTGCCTTCCACCAGGCTCAGACGTTGCCTTTCTGGCATAATGCTGTATTGACAGTAGGAAGCTTACTGTTCAAACAAAATAAAAAAGGGGGAGATGTGGAGAGCCGGGGTTTGGTCACCATGGCGCTGGCTTCTGCCCTCAAAACTGGTAAACAAGTCCTAGAGCGCATGACTGTTTGGCAATAGTGCGCCAAGTCACAAGCCCATCCTGGGGCGTCATATGGGGTGATGGGTGAGCAGCCAATCAGGGGATGATACGTCATCTCACACCATGGGTGAGCAGCCAATCAGGGAATGATACATCATCTCACACCACTCTGGTGCAAGCAGGGCTTATATAAACAGTGCCACTTCGGGGCTCGGGGTTTTCCTGCTTTCATTGCTTGACTACAATAAAGCTTGCTGCAGAAGGATCCTGTTGTCCATGTATGTGTTTGCTGGCGAGATGATTACGCAGGTCGTAACATGTTGACAACTTTTACAATGACTTTTAACATGGAGAAAACATTCCCATTAAAGAGGGCAGAGTTTGACTTGTAAGGCATGCTTTCCAGGAATTCATTATGTAGCAGAGTACCCGAGCCATGAACTAGTTTTTACCCAGTGACATCAGACCCCATGAGCTCAGGTGGCACCTCTAAATTATCAGTCCTTGCACTAACACTACATGCAGAGGGTTTGTCTGGAGAACCACAGCAGAAACACAGCTACTCTTGTGTCTTAGGCATACAACACAACATGACACATTTCACTGTCCTGAGGGCTCAGTTTTAACTCTAAAACCCAGGGCCAGAGGATTACTCACTGGCCACTGCGTACAGCACAGCTGCAAATCCAGTCAAGTCAGCCAAGGCAACCCTGCTCATAGAGGGTTGCCAACACTAGTGTGGAATAACACCATCTGTCAAAGAGGCTATTGCCCCTCAGTTCTCCTTTTACATACATTGATCTTTCTCTCTTTCAGCCAATCCAGTGCCAGGAATTGTCTGGTTTCCTTCTCTTTTCCATGATCTTAAAGACTCAATACCCTAGGGAACCCTGAACCCTGACGTCCTATTATACCAATAAAAATGTGAAGTTCCATTTAGTGATTTTGCAAGTAACTGCTCAGTTCAAAGTCACAACCTAGGAAATTTCAGATCCAAGATCACACTAGGATTCCACCTTGTCATTTGGTACATTCCCCTTAATCCAACATCACTTTGAAACTTCCCCATTTAGGAAGCTATCTAAATCAATAAAATACACAGGAGTAAATGTATGAGATCTCAATAAAGAAATGAGATAAAGGCTTGTTTGGGTTTCACAAGAAAGAATCACATGTGTACAAGACCAGAGATACTGGAAAATGAGGAAAGTTTGTTTATTCAAGTCCATGGAATCCTCAAGAT